>NW_027555958.1:453907134-455249634 GCF_003287225.1 Phascolarctos cinereus
TTTCCTCTTTTGTCATGTTGGCCAATCTGATAGGTGTGATGCAGTACCTCAGAGTTGTTTTGATTTGCATTTCTCTAATCAATAGTGTTTCAGAGCATTTTTTCATATGACTATGGATGGCTTTAACTCTTTACTTTCTTTATGCCTTTGATTTCTTTCTCTTGTCTTATTGTTAACATCTCTAGAACTATATCAAATTAGAAGAGGAAGAGTGAACATCTGATTTGCTTCGCTCCTGTATTTATTGGGACAGGTTCTAGTGTATCCCCATTATGTATGAATCCAGGTCTTCTGATGCCAAACAGAGCAGTCTGTATTTTGCTCAGTAGCAGTAGGGAGCCACTGGATTTCACTGAGCAGAGGAATATAAGCATGGTCAGATCTATGGTCCTTCACTACACTTGGGTTAAAAAATAATCTGCTTTACAAATACAAGATGGGACAGCATGACCAAACAACAGTCTATGTGAAAAAGATCTGTGCGTTAGAGTGGACTGCAAGCTCATTGTGAACCAGAACAGAGGCAAATAGCTCCAAAAGTTAATGCTGGTCCAGAGCGCAGGAAGTGGCAGATAGACTCTGCCCTACATACCCAGTGTCTTGTGCTCAGTTCCAGTTGCCATGTAAGTACATTGATCACCTGGAGACTTCTAGAGGAAAGCAACCAGGAAATTGAGAGGCCAAGAGGGTGTGTCATTGGAGAATCAGGAGCAAGGGCTATCAATCTTTATTCTGAAGGAGACGGACTTCAAAGGAATACATCTGTCTTCAAGTATTTGAAGAGATTCAACTTGTGCAGAGTGGCACATTATGGTTGTACAAGAGGAAAACCTTCCTACCACCTGAAGACGGTCTGACTCAGGAAGAAATGGCTTCCCCCTTACTGGAGGTCTTCAGGCAAAATCTGGATAGCTGCTTAATGGGAATGTCATAGAGAAGATTCTTGGTAAGCTATGAATTGAAATAGATGGTCTTTGAGGTCCCCTCCAAGTCTGAGATTGTGTGAAATATAAAAATTGTGGCTATAACTCATTTTGGGGCCCTATTCACAGTCTCAGCCATGGAGTTGGATCTAGGGAACTGGCCCCAGTCAACTTCTCCATCATTCCCTAAGCTCCTTTGGTCTTGGACTTAACCTGGGAGAGACAATTCAAAGTGCCCTTGGCCTTGGACTTGAAGAGAAAGAGGAGGCAGGAGATACTAGAGAAGATAGTGGTGAGGTGGAGTCATGACCCGGAGAAGAGGAAAGAGCAGAAGCAGTCACAGGACAGAACTCATCCTAGGGAGCTATGGGAGCCAGCCAACAGGAGTCTAGGGGAACTACTGATTTGCAATGCCTGGGTTGGGGAAGGCAGGCAAGAGAGACGAAGCCATGCTGCGATTAATAGCATCCAGCCGTCCCCTCTTCTCTGTCTCCTCGGGGAAGCCGTTCTTGTGAGAACCAGTGAACCCTTTCATCTAGAAAAACTGTCTCCCTTCTAGCTAATGGTCAACATAACCAGCTGTTTATTTAGATTTAAGGGAGATTATTTTGTGCTGCTGCTAAGCAACCTTGGATGAGGGCAGGAGGGCGCTGACTGTCCATGCTCCATATTGTGTGAGTATGTCAGAAGGACAGCATGGTGTCCAGTGTGCATTGCAGGTGCCATGGCTATTCAAGGAGGCCAGCAGAGCCACAAGCCATTCACCTGTGGTGCTAGATTAACTTAGGCTCACATGGGTTGGGGAAGAAACTGACATGGAGAGGAAATCTGCATTTCAGCTCCTTCCTTCAGAGACCAGAAGAGAGTCTAGGACAACCTGACTCCTTTCTCTCTGGAAGCTGGCAGCCAGGAGACCAGACTCTCTTTTCCCTCCATCTTTCACCAGCTCCACTGCCCCTCATGAAGGCACAAGGCATTGAGTAACCAATCTCCACCAATGGAAGAGTCCTATGCCATTGGCCCTTTGAGCCACGGGTTACAATAAACTAAATGAATTAAACTCTCATTCATGGCGGTCCCCTTGGGTTTTCAAAAACTATTCTAGTGAATGAATGAATGAATGAAAAAGAAATAGGAATTAAGTATGCTGGAGCTACATATACATAAGTAAACCTCCTGCCTCAAGGAGCTTATATTTTAATGAGGTGGACAACACAAACATGGGCATTGGGGTCGGGGAGGGGTGTTTTGATTTGTAAAGTTATAGGAATGGTGAATGGAGCCATGGGGCAAAGGATATTGACATTTCTTGTCATTTCTTAGAGCGAATAGTATTCCATCACAATCATATACCACAACTTGAAGAAGGAAACTTTTAAGATAATAAGTAGATGAAAAAAATAAAAATAACATAAAAGGATTTCATGAACAAACTCTTTCCTTCATCATTTGTTAAGTGCCTACTATGTGGCTGGCACTGTGCCAGGCGCTGGGGAGACAAAGGAAAAACAAAACCTTCTCTACATTTAAAAGAATAGTGAAGCCGCCATATTTGGACTCTATTATCCTCATCCGCATTGTATTGTTTGAGAAAGTAGAAAGTACTGTTATGTCCGAGGAACCCAGTGGCACTGATCACAAAGTACTTGGGAGGCGGTAATGTACAGGAAGATGGGAAAGGTGGGAGGGGGCCGGGGGAGCAGGTTAGGAAGGGCTTTGAAAGCCAGGCAGACGATTTGATATTGGGTCCTGGAGGGGCTAGGAGCCCACTGGAGGTTATCCAATGGGGAAGGAACTGGGAGGGACTGGGTAGGTAACCCGGTCAGACGTGAACTTTAGGAAGGTCACTTAGACAGATGAGTGAGGGTAGGCTGCAGGGGGAGAGCCTTAAGGCAGGCAGACCCACCAATAGTCCAGGTGGGAGGGGATGGGGGTCTGCATGAGAGCGGGGGCGGGGTCAGAGGAGACAAAAGTTACGAAGGTGGAAATGACACGACCTGCCAACTGGTTATGGGGGGTGACAGTGAGGAATCTGGGGTAACGCCTGGGCAATGAGCCTGGCCATAGGGAAGCCAGGAACAGGGGAGGGTCTGGGGTAAAGACGACGAGTTCAGCTCTGGACACGAGGTGAAGATGGAAGCGGTGAAGGGGTCAGGCTTCAAAGGCTGCCCAGAGGGGGAGGAGGCGTCAGCCCAGGACTGCCGCTTCCCCCCCTCCCCGGACGGGAGGATGATTTTGTGAAGGGGAGAAGCTGAAGGAGCCAGGCAGCGGGCTGCGGGAGCTCGCTTAAATCCAGCTCGCCAAAAGGACTTCCAGGAACCTCCCAGAGCTAGGAGCCAGCCTCCGCCTGCCTCAGTTTCCTCCTCTGTAAGATGGGGATAATGACAGCACCTCTTCCACAAGGAGAAATAACTATCTGTAAAGTGCTCAGCCCGGTGCCGGGCACATAGTTGGCGCTTCATAAGTTCTTCTTTCCTTCCCCCCCCCCCCCCCCCCCGGCCTCTGAGATGCCTTGCCGGGTCTGTGATCTATGAGCCGGGAGCTTTCTCTTCTCCCCCAGCCGCGCCCTAGGAGCAGAACCCGCCCCTTCCTTCCTCCCTCGCTCCTCCCCCCTCCTCCAGGGGAGGGCGGGCCCTCTTAGGCTGGAACCGGATATTCGGTTGGCAGCGTCCGCCCGGCCGGCAGAGGCCGGGACTCCCCAGGCCTTGGAGTCCTTCCAGCCGGGTGGCCCGGACCAGAGCGAGGCTCGAGCCGGGCGCGGAGGCCGCCGGGAGGAGCCGCCATGGGGCCGCTGATGGCCCGCCTGAGGCTCGGGCCGCGGCCGGCGCCGCTGAGGATGACGGGCGGAGGCTGCGGGCGGAGGCGGCTCGGGGCCGAAGCGGGGCCCGGGCCCGGGGCCGAAGCGGGGCCCGGGCCCGGGGCCGAGCGGCAGTACCTGCAGCGAAGCATCGTGCCCACCCTGCACTTCCAGCCGAGCCTGCCCAGGTACCGCGGCGTGCACGTGTTAGGCGCCTCCCGCGGGCGCCGGGCCTCGGTCCGGGCCCCTTCTCCGGCCACAGGCGCCTAGGGGCGGGGCGGGTCCTAAGTGGGTGAAAGGTCACAGCCACCCGCGCCTCCCTCTCCCCGCCGGCACGTGCGGTCAAGTCCTTGGACGCCGGCCTCTTGGCCTGCGGCTAAGGCCAGAGGTCAGAGGGCACGTTTTCACCCGCTGCGGGTGGAAAAATAAAGAAAAAAGGGCAGAGGCGTGCGCCCCCCTCCCCCACCGCAGACCACGCCTCGGTTCGGGAGGCCCTTTCACCCCCGGCGGTGTGCTGAGTGTGGGCCTCCCGGAGCTGCCCCGGGACGGAATCAGAAGAGGGTCCCCGGCGTCCCGGGCTCCTCCCTCGTGAGCCCCTCGTGGACCGCCGGGAGGCAGGACCTGACCTGCCTGACCTGTCGAGTGCGCCTGACTTGGGGGATGTGAGAGGATGACTAATTAAACTTGCTTGGCTTTGGTGGGAGTGAAGGCAGCCCGCGTCAGATTGAACCTCATTTAACGACGATGGCCAGGAGTGCAGCGTGTGAATGAATGATTTCTCTGTCTTTGACGTGATTTTGGCCATGAGGAGCCTTGTTGGTCTGAATTAGAATTCAGGTTTTCTCTGAGACCTGAATCTACGTGTAAGCATAATGATAAAACCTAGATTTTTTTTTTACCTCAGTAAGTAATAAGAGCTGATAACCCACCTCATTAAGGTGTCTGCCATTTGGGATTGCTTTACTTGGCCTGGGGAGGTCCAAATGATGTACTGTCAGGCCAATCAGAAGGAAGATGCACCTTGGTTTAAAAGGCCCCGACAGCCCTCTGATGTTTGGTTGTCAAGAGGGACCGATGACCCACTCTGTTGGTTACTGCTAGCCTAGCTAGACTGATCATGCTCAGAATTTTGTCTCTCAGAAGGTCTGTCATGACACTCATCTTTTATTATCAGTTTGCATATCTTGCTTGAAGAATTGCATCAGTTTACCTTTTTGTTAAATTTCTAACGTGACACACTGGGGGCTTTCACCTCTGCTGGCTTCTAAATCTTCACTGATCTCCAACCCTCTTCACTTGAGACGAAGAGTGTCACTACCTTTCTGGTCCCTGAGCCTGCTTAGCTTTCTGCAGACCCCCACAGCACCCCATCCCTAGGTACCTTTTGTTTTTCTACCACCATGTTCTCTACTCATGTTCTACCAGTGTTCTCTACCATTCTGACCTCCGTTCTCTCTTTTTTTTAAAATTAATTCTACTGCATCACTCCAATGGTTCTGTAATTGCAAGCTTTTGGGCATTGCTTCTGGGTACCGAAGCTTGCTTCAGTGTCTTTCCCTAAGTTTGACCAACATATTGAGGTCAGGGATCATTGACCAGGCTCCTACATACAGGCTGCCAACAGCTAAATTAAAGTTTGTTGATGGTCTTGAAAACTGCCGTTTATTAACAGCCGTCTATCTACAGCTGTGGCAGAAGCAAGTGGGGAAAAGACCGAGGCCCATTTGGGGCTGGCTAAATAGTCCCCCTCAAAGTAGCCATCTTTTTCATGATGGACTGCTTCTCCCCTTTTTGAGGCGGGCCAAGACGGTAAGGATTAGATGATCACTTAGGCCACTGCCAGCTCTGTGGCTTTTGACCATATAGCCTTTGTTCTGTGAATTAACCTCTTTTTGAGGCAGAATTGAGTGAGTCAGGAGACCCAGATTCCAATACAGGCTGTACTCTGTGCCACCCATGGGATGCTAGGCAAGGCAGGTAGATGGGCATAGGTGAGGCATGATTGCCCAAAAAAAGGGTCTTGGGGTGTTAGTGGATTGTAAGCCTGATAGAAGTCATTAGTCAAAAAAGCTGAGGCCACGGCCCTCTCTTGGGGGACCCCCTTCCCCCATTTTTGAGAATCTAGAAAGGGACCCAGAGGTCAGGGAGTTTAGCTTTTCCCACCTTGTTTCCAGTGGGGATGTTGTCGATGTGAAGGGGAGGAGCACCTAGAAAGACTGAGAGCAGAAGCAAAGCAAGCTGTGCCTCTGAGGGCTTTGCCTTTTACTGGGGTCCACAGGAGAGACGTGCCCAGGGAAGGGTGATACAAGGTAGGGAGTGCAAGTGGAGGAGGAATAAAGTCATGGTTCCAGAGCCAGGAGGGAGCTCCGAGGGCTAGATTCACTCCCTTGTTTTACCCCTGAGGGAACTAAACCTCCAAGCCAAAATGCCAGTCCAGGCCCTGGGCTTCTCAAGTCCAGCCCTTTTTGTTTTCATGGCTGGAGCTGCCTCTTCATAGATTGGGGTGGGGGGTAGGAGAGATAGAGTTCCTGTTTGTCAGGTTCGAGGACATCTTTATGGCTAATTACAACTTCTAGGGATTAGACGGACACACCCTGTGCCGTGACAGCCAAGCTGAGCAGAGCCAGCTGGCTTTCTAGTTTGAGAACCTGCCAGGGTCACGTGGCACTCAAGGGTTACTGTGGAGCAGCCCTTTTCCTAACCTTAGGCTGGTAACAAGGCCTGGAAAGCTGAGCGGGATATCCATTGTCCAGCGTGGAAACCAGTCAAGGACACTGGTATTAGAATTCTGCCAACAGTAAACACCTGCTGTGTGCTAGGGCCTAGAGATGCAAATAGAAGCCCCAAATGGTTACTACCCCCGAGGAGCTCACCTTCCACTGGCCTAGGGGTATACAGTATGGATACAAGTAACTACAAGTGCTTGGGGGGAGCTTTGTGCCCCCTATTGTTGGGGAGGGTAGTGACCTAGACCTGGAGAGAAGACTGTTCTGTTCCTGTGCAGTGTGCACGGCAGACTGCCCTCTCAGGAGACCCTCTTGACTGAAGTTGTCTCAGGTACTGGCGCTCAGAGCGCTCGGCCCTTGGCTTTGGGATGGTTGTGTAGGCGTTGCTCCCATTTTACGAAGGGAGAACATTTACAGGAGAGAAATAGAGTGACTTGCTTTAAGTCCTGCAGGCTGGAGCCCAGGATTTGAACGCAGGCCTCCAGATCTCAAGACCAATTCAATCCAGCAGGCATTCATTGAGTGCCTTTATGTTTTGTGTACTGCTTTAGGTACTGAGAATACAAACAGAAATGAAATGGCCCCTGCCCTCAAGGAGCTTACCTTCTGTGGAGAGGATGTGCTATGCCCAAGATAGGTATACAAGCTAGGGAGGGAAAGAGGCAAAGGACAGATCAAAGGGCCCCAAGACTATTTGAGGAGAAGAAACACCAATACCCATCAGGAAAGGCTGAAGGCTACACAAAGGAAGTGGGACCTGAGCTGAGCCTCGAAAGCCGAGGGGAGAGCATATTCCAGCTCTTGGACAGAGCCGCCCAAGGGCGTGGCAGAAGGAGGCTGCAGAGGAGGGGATCTGAGGTAAAGCGGGAGCTGTCCCCTCTACTCCAGACTTCCAGGGCCCTTATGTGCAAGACCACGTGTTCTCCCAGAGACAAGCGAGTTATGCCTCCGGAGTATTGTTTTAGTTATTGCAGGAAGGATGAGGAGAGAGGCTGACTGCGATTAGGAGGATAACTGCAGGGGAGGGGTGACTGTACATGGAGAGACGGGGGCTGCTGTGGCATTATAATCCACAGGAATGAGCAAGTGACTGGGTTATGGGAGGTGAGGAGAGGGGAGAATTGGAAATGCCTGGGAGGGCCCAGGAGGGTGGTGGGGAAGGGCTGTTCTAAGGGAGAAGCTGAGTTTATTCTGGCCACATTGAGTCTGAGAGGTGGGTAGGCCTGCTTTCAGAGATCCATCAAGACAGAGTCTTTGTGGAACTTCTTCCTTTCTAGTTTTTGCAAAGAAATCAAACTGCCAGGATCTGCTTGGTTACTGTGGGTGGTGGGTACAATTACTCTTCTCCATCTGAATCCCATCTGGCTGACTTGGAGTTCTTTCTTTCCTTCAGGCTGCCTATTCCCAAACTTGAAGACAGCATGAAGAGATACCTCAGTGCCCAGAGACCTCTTTTGGATGACAGCCAATTCAGGTAAAGACCCATGACCCAGAAGAGGCTGTGAGAGAGAAAAAGTCCAACGGGAAGGTGGCCCAGGGCTACAGAGCCAAAGGTGAATTGTTTTTCCCTTGAGAAAGAAAGCTGCCTTGTCAGAGTCTGCTCCCTGGCACCACCTGGCTGGCTGGCCCAAAGCTCCTACCTGGGGAATGTGCATTTTATGCTCTCCTCCATCCGTGGTGGCCAGAATGGGAAGACGTGGACTTGAGCAGAGACAGAGGCCAGCACAAACCTGGGATGTCGCTCCCCCGTGGTTCGGTGCTCCCATCCGCGCGTGGAGAATCTCCCATTTCTGTCCACGAGACAAGGCCTGCCTCTCCAGCTGCATCTGTGGCCTTTCCTCACTTCCACCTCTCAGGAGCCATGGGCTGTGTGGCCTTGCCTGATTTCCTCCTTTCCCCTTCCACCCAGCAGCAAGGGTTCTGTCTGTCCTGCAGGGCCCCTAGAAGAAGGTTCCAGTGTTCTTTGCTTTGTATCCTCCTTCCCCTCAGTAGATGTCATGTCCCAGGAGAACACTGGCTCCTTGCATCTCCATTACCTAGGAGAGTGCTTTGCACACAGTAGGTACTTAATGCATGTTGAAGTGGTTAAGAGGGCCAAGAGGCCAGTGGGGTCAGGTCAAGCTGAACCTTAGAGAGATTTCTGTACTGGGTGAGGTAACGAAGTGTTCCGGGGAAGGCCCTGCACTTTGTCAATTTAGAAAACAAACTTTTGATTTTTTAATCAAGTCACCAGCAATCGCAGACTTGACTTAGGGTTGAGGAGCACTTGAGATGACATGCCTCTTTACGATCCACGTGCAGCATGGGTCCTGCTGACAAAGTCCCTGATAAGGGAGGGGCACGGAGCCTCTAGCTCCAGGAGGCAGTCTTCTCTATGGGAGGACAGCTCTGCTCGGTGGGCCAGACGTGGACAAGAGGTTACTGGCCTGAAGCGAACCATGGCCTCTCGGGCCTTGTCCAGGCACACCTCTTAGGTTAGATGAAGCCTGGTATGGTGGGTGGCTTAGGGGATCCACCCGAGTCCGGCTCAGGAGCAGGGACGCCGTGCCTCGCTATGCCTCGGCACATCCATACCCTTTAACAATGCAGTACCCAGAATCCAACACAGTCTCTGGCTGTGGCCCAGTTAGGGCAGAGTTCAGGGACACTCCCACCTTCCTGGTTCTGGGTACCGTCTCTCTCAGCGTAGCCTAGGGCAGCATGAGATTTTTCCACTGCCATGTCCCCCTCTTAACTCCTACTGAGTTTGCTGTTCACTAGGCCTCCCAGATCTTTTTCACAAGAAAAAGCCTCTTGCCTTGCATTTGTGAAGTTTATGTTTTGAATCCTCATGTAAATCGTTACTTTGACCTCTATTAACTGGCATCTCGCTTTGGCCCACGTTGTAGCCTTTCGGCTTCAGCTTCATGCTGTCCTCTCCAGCTTCAGGTCATACCAGTGTGACAAGCATGTGATCTGTTCCTAGAGCCAAGTCACTGATCAGCATGTTGAAGAGGATGCTCCAGGGACAGGCGCTTGGAACCCCCACTGGAGACTTTCCTCCAGGCTAACGTCATCTCTTTAAGGAGCACTTGGGGGCCAGGCCTTCAGCTCACTCCTCTCCCAGATTCACCAAACTGTTCTGTCAGTGAGCCCATGTCTCCACTTTATCCTGGACAAGGGCAGCATGAGGCTGTTAGATGCTGCTCTGCCAGGCCTTCCTTGGCAAAACGGAGACATGAGGTAAGTCGCTGCAGTCTGGGCTTGGTGATGTCATGTCACCCTGTAGTGGCCACAAGGTAGCTCCTTAATAATGCCTGTTCTGACGTCACCGAGATTTACAAGTCACTTTGCTCATCTGTAGTCCGCAGACGCCCACCTGCTTCCCTTCTGGAAAATCAGGCCGACATCTCCTCTCCGGTCCTGGGGCACCTCTCTTTTTCTCCCAGCCTTCCAAAGATCACCACAGCAGCTCTATCAGTCGATAAACACTTACTAAGCACCTTCTGGGTGCCCAGCAGCGTGCTAAACTTGGGCACACAAAGAAAGGCAAAAGACAGTCCCTGCCCTCAAGGATCTCACAGTCTGATGGGGAGATAGCACAGAAGAAGAAGCTGGAAAGGTGGGGTGGGGGTTGATGTGATCTTGCAGGGTGATAAGATTAGGGTGAAGTCCAGAGGTTCAGCCAGTGGGACATGATGAGTCCAGTTTGCCTACTCTCTTAGTGCTCTGGGAGTAGGTGACTTGAGCTCAGTGTAGGGAGGCAGGGAGGGGCTGGAGGATGGAGCTCTGGATTTGGAGGCAGGAGGGGCCTGGCTTAGAACCCCAGCTTGGTCACTGACTTGGTGACCTTGGCAAGGCAGTTCACCTCCAGGGAGAGCCTGTATTAAGGTGCTATGCTAATGTTAGCCCTGGAGTGAATTATCTCAGAAATGGGGGTAATAATGGCCTTGGGTACTTTCTTTGTAAACAGTAAAATCCACCGAAATGTGAGCTCTCCTTTAGTCTAGCCTGATTGGGGTGTGCAGCTTCTCCTGTGCCCTCACTGTCCTGTGGCCTGATGCTTCCTTCTTGAATGTCTCAGGAGAACAGAGCAGCTCTGCCGGACCTTTGAAAGCGGACTCGGCAAAGAACTCCACGCACGGCTGCTTGCTCAGGACAAGCAGAATAGACACACCAGCTACATTTCAGGTAGGCTCGAGGGAAGCCTGACTCTGAACACGCCCTATCCCCGTCCCCATACAGCAGAGTGAGGAACAAATCCATCTTGCCCTGGGCACCTTGTGACCTGAAGGCAGGCCCCCTTCAGGATTCTGGTCCTGGCAGAGAGGTCAGTGGTGAGCCGAGGTCGCTGCTGGCTGAAGGGGAGGCTCCATGGAAGAGGAGGGACCCTGTGTTTGGGCACATGTATAACAGGAAAATGGACTTGGGCCCAGCAGTTTCTTTGTGTGTGTGCACATCAAAATTGTCCCTTAGTTTGCAGCTGTGGCCCCTATTCGCAGTTTTTCTGTACTTTAAAAAAAAATAGAATGTCCGGGCTGGAAGGAGACCATTCCTGTGCAGGCCCTTGGTCTTACACAAGGGCAGCTGAGGTCTAGAGAAAGGGAGGGACTGAACCAGGACCTGCAGTCAGTTCAGTGACCCTGCCGATCCTGGAGCCCAGGTCTCCCCCCTCCCTCTCCAGCACTCCTTTCATCAGGGCCTGCCTCTCGGGAAGATGGGAGTGCGCCCTTGGTGCCCGGCTAACGTTACTCTGTTATATTAGCTCACCACAACCCTGAGCAACTGGTTACTAACCTCATTTTGCAGACAAGGAAACTGAGGCTCAGAGAGAGACAGTGACTGCCCCATGGCAGGCATCTAGCAGGTGTGAGAGCCGGTGTTTGAATCCATTCTGCCTGCCCCTGCCCTGCTTTTCATCGTGTCCCCATGAGTGAGAGGGGCGACAGCTCCCATGGGGCTCCGTGACTTGTTCAGGATTGCCCAGCCAGGAGCTGGGAGACCTGGGCTGGGGCTTTGTGACTGGGTGAGGAATCCCAGACTTCCGGCTGCTTGTTGTGCCCTTTGCCCCCTGCCCAGAAATCAGTTCACACCTCGTCATCTCTGAAGGGGAGTCCTTGTGGTTTTGCTGTAGCCAGTGCTTTCCTGGCTCTGGATTGGGTTCTAGGAGCCTCCCCCAGGCAAGGGGGCCAAGTGGGCAGGGACAAGTGGGGCATTACCTGTGCTAATTCTGTTTTCTCAAGAACCAGGGAAGGAAAAACAGTGAGGATGGAAAAGAAATACACAGGAGAAGAGCCAGAGCAGAAAGATGAGGCAGGAGAAAAATGATGAGTGCAAAGAGAGAGGGAGAGCATCAGGTAAGGCCCTGGAGGACAGGAAGGCCACGCCAGCCAGGACCCCAGCATGTATGTATGTCAGTGACTTCAGCGCCTCCTGAAAACGTCCTCCCTCAGAGCAGCTCACAGGACCCTCTTGGAGGCAGCAGCCTGGGGGGCAGGAGGGCGGGAAAGAGGCTCAGAGCAGGGAAACTTGCCCATCGTCATAGAGCTGGGACTCAGACCCACATTCTCTCCTCTTTGTCACCCTGACCAAGCTCCCTTCCTCCGCCAGCTCCAAGTCCAGTGGTGTTCCCAGGGTATCCCACACACCGGCAGTGGCCAGGTGGACTCCTTTTACAGAGGACGGGCCTGCACCTCAGCAGAGCAGTGCCCTTGGCCCCAAGCCAGTGAGGCCTAACACCCTGATGGAAGGGCATGTGCCAGTGCACCTCCATCATTAGGGAGCATGAGCATGACTGCTTTGGCCTCCCTGGTGATGAGGTCTGGAAGGACTCCCTGAGAGGAGGCATCAGGTTAGCATGGCACAAAACAATAATAACCACCATATTTTTGGAGCACTTTGCAGTTTATCTTCAGCAAAGCTTTGAGGGGGATGGTACAAATTTTGCTGTCCCTATGTTACAGATGAGGAAATTGAGGCCTCAGGAGATGCAGCTAGTAAGTGGCAGAGCTGGGCTCAAATCCAGTTCTTCTAAGCCCAAGTTCATGGCTCTTCCTGCTTTTCTTAATTTAGCCCCACCACTGGCCAAGTGGTAGAAAATTGTCCACGTTGTCCTTCGTGTGACTAGTTTAGTCCCTGGCATCTAACCTTGGGCAGTTAGGCACTGAAGGTCACAGGGTCATCGTCAGCCTGCACCTTGGCCACACTTAGGCCCCGTGAAGGGGCTGAGCTGCCTACACATCCTGCACCTTTAGTGGGCATCCGAGGATGAGGGTGGGGCAGGAATCCTGGCTTCGGTGGATGTGGGAAGACAGGAGGGACCAAAGAAAGGTGGGAACAGAACTGCCCAGAAATAGCACCTTGGATGGATTCCAGTCAATGGAGAAGTGTCTCAGGTTCCCGTTCCTGTAGTGCTGCATTTTGTTTACAATAGATCTGTGAAATATAAAGTTTAATATTTTCTCATTTCACAGATGGAAAAACTGAGGTCAAGTGAGGACAGTGACCTGCCTGGGGTTACACAGCAAGTCAGAGTCAGAACTGGGGCTCAGAACCCAGGATCCTGACTGTACAGCTTCCTAATCTTCTTTTCACCCTGAGAAAAATGGAGATCTCCCAGCAGTGACCACGGGCAGGCGGGCCCTTCCCTCAGCAGCCATAAGGCTGTGTGGCTGCTGGGCCACCAGTTGTGACTTAGGATGATCCTGCAGTGAAGTGGTACCCCATATGACATTGTGCCCAAAGTCCTGTTCTGACAGGCCCCGAGCGAGGCATTGGGCAGGTTTCTAGCCTGGGTGCAGCGATCCGCCGGCATTGGGCTCTTCCTGACTGCCGAATTCTGGAATGGGCTTAGGTTACGCTGTAATGGGGAAGTGCCCCATTGCCAGCCAGGGACAGCAGCTATTTCTCTTCTGAAATTTATAGTGTTTTGTTTTTTAAGAGTTAGGGGGGGAAAAAAGAGTGGGACAGAAACTTGGATCACCCCCATCATTTTACAGATAAGAAAACTGGAGCCCAGAGGGAGGAGGAAACTTTGCTCAGGTCACCCAGAAAGTGACAGGGGGATTGGAACCCAGACTCTCTTTGGTGCCAGCATCCTGGAATGCCACAAAGGCACCTTCTCTCAGGACAGGTCTGTCTTCTGCGGGAATGATCAGTGAGTGAGCTGAGGAGTACAAGTTGGCCCATACTGGTTTCTGAATCCAGTTGGCTTTTTACACGGATGTGCCTCATTTCAGGCGATAGTTCTTCAGTTTTTCAGATTTGGGCTTTGTTGGGATTGACCTTCCTTGCCTCATGTAGACCACAGTCCCCCTTCCCTGGTTGAATTGTGTGTATTCAGTTGTTTTCAGTGTCCTACTCTCCATGACCCCATTTGGGATTTTCTTGGTAGAGGTACCGGAGTGGTTTGCCATTTTCTTCTCTAACTCATTTTACAGATGAGGAAACTGAGGCAAACAGGGTTATGTGACTTGCCCAGGATCACACAGCTAGTAAGGGTTGGGCCAGATTTGAATGCCACTGAGCTGCCCCTGGTTGAATTACTATAGGCACATCCCACACCCTCCTTGGGGCCACATTGGTGCCGAGCCTTCTCACCGTGGCGTGGCTGCTGCTCAGAAAGCTGACCCACAGTCCATCACTGAGCCATGCCCTTGAGCCGCCGGGCCTGGGTGCACCCAGGAGTGCCCCAGAGGAAATGGCCTCCTTCCTTCGCGGTTGGCCTCTAACCATCATTCTGACGCCAGTGGTTCATCTGTTGACCCTGTTATCCCAGCTGCCTGATAATTCATGAATCCTCACAAGTTGTTGAGGAGCTCTCATTGGACCTTGGACCTTATGAAACAATAAAGAGCCATTTTGGGTGTACTTCTATAAGCATTTTCACCTACGAGCTTTGCTTATATTGACCTTGGAGTCCTAACATTTGGGCTTGTTCTCATCCAGGACCCTTGGGGACTTTTTCAGTCACCTGTGCACACTGGGGCGTGCCTATGTGCAGGAAAGAAACTGATTGTTTTCCCCTCAAAGTGGGTGTTGTCAGACAGTTGTGTACTGGCCGTTGCACAGTTGTGAGCCTGCAGAGCACGCTGACTGCCTGCCAGCAGTCTGGGAAGCCTTCTTGGTGGCAGGCCCTCACTTGTTTGGCAGGTCTTTGTACCTCTCTGATAATTTTGTCTGTCTCCCTTCTCCATGACAGCAGGGCTCCTTTCTCCCAGTACCAAGCACCACAGTCTGCACATTGTGGATACATCATAAATACATGTGTGAGTGTTCTAGAATGACCCTTTGTGCTTGTGACTTATTATTTTAAATATCTTTTTAGGTCCCTGGTTTGATATGTACCTATCTGCCCGAGACTCCATTGTTCTGAATTTTAATCCATTCATATCTTTCAACCCTGACCCAAAGCCAGATTATAACGACCAGCTCACGCGAGCGACTAACTTAACTATGTCAGCCTTGCGGTTCATGAAGACTCTTCGGGCTGGCCTCCTGGAGCCCGAGGTTTTCCACCTCAACCCTGCCAAAAGCGACACCGATACCTTCAAGAGACTCATCCGCCTTGTCCCTCCAGCCCTGGCCTGGTATGGGGCTTACATGGTCAATGCCTACCCCTTGGATATGTCGCAGTATTTTAGACTTTTCAATTCCACTCGGCTGCCCCAGCCTGGTCGAGATGAGCTTTTTACCGATGAAAAGGAGAAGCACTTGTTAGTGCTGAGAAATGGGAATTTTTATGTTTTCGATGTCCTGGATAAAGATGGGAACATACTCAAAGCCGCGGAAGTCCATGCTCATCTGAAGTACGTTCTGTCTGACAGCAGCCCCACTCCTGAGTTCCCTCTGGCATATCTGGCCACTGAAAACCGAGATACCTGGGCAGGGCTGAGGCAGGAGCTGCTGAATAATGGGAATAAGGAAACACTTGGGAAAGTGGACTCGGCCGTGTTCTGTCTGTGTCTAGATGACTTCCCCATCACAGACCTGGTCCATTTGTCCCACACCATGCTGCATGGAGATGGCATCAACCGATGGTTTGACAAATCCTTCAGCCTCATCGTAGCCAAAGATGGGAATGCTGCTATCAACTTTGAGCACTCTTGGGGCGATGGCGTCGCTGTGCTGCGAGTCTTCAATGAGATGTTTAAAGATAGCACCCAGACCCCTGCCATCACACCCCAGGCTCAGCCCACGCCCGTTGACTCCTCCAGGGCTGTGCAGAAACTCCATTTCAGATTGAACGAGACCTTAAAAGCCGGAATCGCCAAAGCCAAAGAGAAGTTTGACTCCTCCATGCAGACCCTCACTATCGACAGCGTTCAGTTTCACAGAGGAGGCAAAGAGTTCTTGAAGAAGCACAAGCTCAGTCCTGATGCGGTGGCTCAGCTCTCCTTCCAGATGGCCTTCCTCCGACAGTACGGGCAGACGGTGGCCACCTATGAGTCCTGCAGCACGGCGGCATTCAGACATGGCCGCACCGAGACTGTCCGTCCAGCTTCCGTGTTCACCAAGAAGTGTTCAGAGGCGTTTGTCAGAGAGCCTTCCAAGAACAGCACAGACCAGCTGAAGGAGATGATTGCCCAGTGCTCTAAGTACCATGGCCAGCTGACAAGGGAGGCTGCAATGGGTAAGTGTCCCCCACGATGAGGCTCATCTTGCTGTTGGGAGGGAGAAAGCAGGCCAGAGGAAGGACTTCATGTTGGAGCTGTCCAACAGGAATAGGTGGCCTCCGCTGGTCAGGAGCTCCCCATCGCTAGAGCATAACTCACTGGAGATGGGCTGGAGGCAGGGCATGACTGGGCTGCTAGTGGACTGCACAGCCTCTGAAGGCCTCTCTGAGCATGTTCCCTCCCATTACTAATTGCTTTAAACAACCTTTTTAGGTTCAGATTTTTGAGCTGTGCTTTTGCCATCCCGCTAGGACAGACAGGTTGTTATTGGAGAATCAGGTAGTGGGTACATCGGTCACTGTTTGCCTTCTGTCCCACAGGCCAGGGATTTGACAGACACTTGTTTGCCTTGAGATACCTGGCCGCAGCTGAAGGCCACAAGCTGCCCGAGTTGTACCAGGACCCAGCCTATGGGCAGATCAATCACAACATCCTGTCTACCAGCACCCTGGCCAGCCCTGCCGTGAACATCGGGGGCTTTGCCCCTGTTGTTCCTGATGGCTTTGGCGTTGGCTACAGAATCCATGAAGACTGGATTGGCTGCAATGTCTCCTCCTACCCAGCCCGCAATGTCAGGGAGTTCCTCCAGTGTGTGAATAAGTCCTTGGGAGACATTTTTGATGTCCTAGAAGGTAAACCTGTCAGAAGTTAGCAGGAGAGGTTAGGGCTCTTTCAGCACCTAGTGCCTTTCTAGTGATAACTGGGGAAGCAGGAGTTGGTAGGAACTGTTCTCTGAGCTTTAGAATCATGAAATGCCCGAGTAACTAAAATGGTCATGTTTTAACTCTAAAATCATGAATCTGACAAAATGAATGGGTTGTTTAAAGTAGGATGGATTGCACAAATTCAACAGTGAATCATGACTTCTGGGGGCTTCTCTGTGGGTGGGATTTGAGCTGGATGGAGGAGACATATTCACTGTCTCTCCTTGAGGAAGAGGCTGCCAGCGCCTGCCTGGTTAGTGTGGAACAGGCCTGGTCAGGTCCCTCCGGGAAACCATCTCAGTCTCTTGGTGAGAATCCTGTGTCGTCTGCATCAGGGGTCATCTGCTGGGTCTTGGACATTGATACTCCTGCAATAAACTCCTCTTGAAACCTGTGACTACATTGCCTGCTTCTCTAACCCAGGATAGGCTGGCATGTCATGGGCACGTTTTTTACTAGCAGAATCCTTCATATTGGTGCCTGGATCTGTGATTCCATCGGTATAGGGAGATCCCAGGGAGGAGACTTCCTCTTCAGTGCTGATCAGCCACCTAGGAGCCTCCAGAGTTGTCTGAGGGCAGCAAGAAGTGATAGGCCCAGGGTCACTCCAGCCAGGGCGTAGCAGAGGCCCAGGCTGCCCCTCCATTGAATTTTTAGAATTGGAAAACCAAAAAAGGCCTTTCTGTGCAAGTCTGTGAGGTGGTAGTTGGTCGTGCCCGTTCTCACCATGTGGCTCAGTGTCAGAGACTTGAACTCTGCTCTCCCAGGCTGGATGGTAGAGCTCCAAGGTCCACCAGGCCCGCCCTTTATATTCATGGTCACAGCACATAACTCATGTCTGCTCTTGAATCTTTCTGTTTCAGCATCAATTTAGCACCTAGAATGGGCCACCTCACAGAGGCCAATGTTCTTTGGAACTTCTTGGCAAAGGTAGAGGGACAGAGGAGGCGAAGGGAGGGGAAGAAAGTTTTAATTTGCAGCAGGAAAGGCAAAGTCCCCAGGGAGAGAGCTAGAGGCTTGGGGCCAGGGCGTGAACAGTCAGTACAGAAGAAAGGTATAGGGGCAGCTAGGTGGTGCAGTGGATAGAGCACCGGCCCTGGAGTCAGGAGGACTGGAGTTCAAATCTGGCCTCAGACACATAACACTTAAGATGTGTGACCCTGGGCAAGTCACTTAACCCCAACTGCCTCATCAAAAAAAGGGGGGTGGGGAGGCACACATCATTGTCTAAAGTCAGGGTCTAAGGCCGATCAGTTTTCCTGGAAGACCAGGGTGACCTACAGAGACTTCTCCCAACTCTCCACCTCTAACCCTCTTGTGGGCTTCCTGGAGGTGCCAGCCATAGCTTGAAGGCTATGACCTTAAAGAAAACAAGCCTCGGAGTTGGCCTTGATCTTCTGCTCTGCCTCTTGCCCCCAACCCCCTTCTCTTCACTTGGGGCACCACCGGCCCTTGCCTGGACTCCCATCCATGCATCATGGCTTCATCTTCTGACCTGCTCTGGTCTCTTTCTGGACACTGTCATCCCTGTCATTTTCCTGCCCCGAAACTCGTCTGCCTATTGTCTCCAGGAGAAAATGACCATCTCTCTCCAGTGGCCCCAGCTTGCCCTTCTGAGCTGCCGCCTTTCGCTGGGCTCCAGCGCCAAGGCTACATGCCACCCCCTGTCTCCAGACCTCCTGTGTCCCAGGCCTGGGATGTGCACCTTCCTGACCTCCACCTCTCAGAATGCCTGAACCCCACTGTTATTTCTAATGCAACGCATTCTCCCATGTCACCAGCCTCTTCGTGGGGTCAAGTTTCCTCAGTCTAAATCCATCATGAGAGGCAGTGTGGTATAGGGACAGAGTGTAGTCTTGGGAGTCAGGAAAACCTGCGTTTAGATTCCACCTGAGACACTGGTCGCACGATACTGGGCACGTCATCTAACATCTCGGGGCCTCAGTGACCTCTGGGGTGCCTGCTATGCTCCTGTGATCTGTGCTGGGCTGGCACAGTGCTGAGGGCTCGCGAATGCCTGGTCAGGGCAGCTGAACAGGCTTTGTCTGGAGGTTCCTCAAACTTCCAGCATGGCATTGCCATCTTCTGCTTGGCCTAAGCATCACTGGCATCACTTTTGCCTCCCCTTCCCCCAGAGCATGGATCTCAGCTGCCTGCTGACATGGGGGCTGAGATGCAACCTTCCAGGGCCTCCAGCCTGGGCCCAGTCCTAAGGAGCCAGCTCTTCACTTACCCAGGGCTTCCTGACCTGGGCGGCCCCTCTGCCCCAGGCCTCCAGCTAATGGTTGGCTCACCTGCCTGACTGCCTGGGAGGTGGCTGGCCAGGCACCAACATTCACTACTTTTGTGACCTAGGACAAGTCACGGCCTCTAAGCTTCAGCTGCCTCCAGTGGACACAGTAACTCACAGGGCCCCTTTCAGCACCTGACCCCCTGGTACCCGACATCCCACAGCCACTCAAGGGAGGCCTTCTGAGTAGCTGTTCTCCACCCCGCCCAGCCAACCAGCCCTGCAGATGCCCGAGTGAGCTCTGGAGGATGGAGAACCGAACAGGCCGGCGAGGCGGCCCCCTGCTCCCCCTGTCCCTGGGCTGCAGAGTCACACAAGCTTGGGGGACATGAGTCTTTATTGGCACGGCTTGGGGGGGCTACAACACCAGGCCAGGGCCAACCTGTAGGTGGCAGTCATAGGGGGCCAAGGGGCAGTTTCTTTCAGCATTTCACAAACTGATGAGTGACCTCGTAGATTCCCACCGATTCCTGGGCTTTTTCATCGTAGTCTGTCCAGTCCTGGGAAAGGAGAGGAGCATGAGGCAGCGGGGACCCTCCAGGGCTTCTCTACCCCTTCTCCACAGCCTCACTCACAGTGGGTAGGCCTCGAATGTGAGGTCAGAGAACCTCCCTGCAAGGCCTCATGGGCAGGTTAACAGGGAATCCACCATCTGCTCAAAGCCCAGGTCCAGGCGGAGGGAGAAGGCGGCTCCTCAGAGAGCGGGCCCTGGGCCTACACCTTCCCGGCTGGGTGACCCGGAGTCAGTCCCTTCACACCCCTACTCCCCTCACCCAGGGTAACCACAGGAGTCAGGATTCTACAGTGCTCACAGGACCAGAGAGAACCGGGAAAAGCTATTGGGGGGGGAGGGGGTCCCTGCAATCATTCTCCACCGTTCTTTCATACCAGACACCCCCCTCCCCAAAGGGATAGGTGAGCCATCCCTGACAGAGTATGATGCACCCCTCTCCCATGGTCCACCTCTCTGCCAAGGGGCCACATCGTGTGAAACCACAATTCAATCCCCTCAAGCTTACAGCCCAGGAAACTTAGGCCTGGGGACCGTGCTCAGGTGGGGGGCGGAATGGGGACCAGACCCCAGCTCTCGTGGTGCCCAGCCTCATCCTCATTCTTCATGTGGCAGACTTGCCCAGCAGCAGCACCTCCCCCTCATGGAGGAGCCCTCCACACGCGGCATCGTCCCCGTGGACCATACCTTTTCAAGCAGATTGATGTCGCTGAAAGCTGTCCCGGTCTCTGTGCCCTCAGCAGCAAAGCCAGCCTGGGTAGAGCCAGCAAACAGCTGGTGAGCTTGGGTCAGGGGCCTTAGGGACGTGGTCCTACTCACAGAGCCATACAGTATTTGAATGGGAAAACCAGAAGGAGCTCTAGAAACCATCTGGCTCGAGCCTGTGCTTTTACAGAGGGGGAAACTGAGGCCAGAATTGTCCCTAGCCCCGAGGTCACCCACTGCACCTCCCTGCCTCTCAAATGTCCTCTGAGAACCTGGTGGTGCCCCTTCGGCTCCCAGCGTCCATTCAGCCTAGACCCAGAGGCCGGCCGTGGTCTTCTGTGTGCTTCTGTCTGTTCTAAATCAGCTCCGGCCTGAATCAGTTCTAAATGGCTAGACTTTTTATACTGGCCTGCTTTGTTCTGTAAATAGAGTCTTACTGTCACCTTCCTCCCTCCCTCCAATCACACACACCTTGAACCACCATGCACCCCTGCCCCCACCCCTGGGCTTCTGTCTGTGCCCCCAGCACCTAGTATAATGCCCTGCACACAGGAGGTGTCTGATAAATGCTGAATTCCACTTGTTGTCGTGAACAGGGGCTCTTTCCTTCTCCCTGTACGTGTTGGGGCTTTGTGGATGCTCTCTAGTTTGTCTGTACCCAGCTCTCTTCACAGTTCTGGGGGCTGTGCAAACACTGCTCCAGGAGGACAGTGACTGTGGGGGTGGGGCTGCAGTGCCTCCGGTCTCCCAGTGCCAGCACCCAGCAGCCAGAACGGGGTGGGGGGGGTGCACCACCTACCTGGGGCTGGAAGTCCACAGGCTCCAGGCCCCGACATTCAAACTCCACGATTGTCTTGAACTTCTCACTGTCTTCAGCCTGAGTGAGGGAGAGGTGGAGAGACAGGAGTCAGCCCTTTCTCAGCTGCCTGAGGTCGGCAAAGGATTGTCCCCCACCCTGGCCAGCAGGGCCACCTGTAGACAGTGACTCTCCCCCAAGGAAATCGGAATCACTGGGTCATGGGACTCGATGTGGATGGGACCAGAGAGGTGACCACCAGCCCCTTCCTGTTACAGATGAGGAAACTGTGACCCAGAGAGGGTGAGTGACATGTCTGAGGTCACACAGGCACGAAGTGGGATTTGCACCCAGACCACAGTTCCAGACTCGGGTCCGTTCTCCTCTCCTCTCCTCTAGCACCTCCTCCCTGTCCGCTCTTAGACAGTCCCATCCTCCCCCTGGGCCCAGTGAGGCCTGAAGCAGAATGAACACCTGCTTCTGGAGGCCTGGGGTCTACTGCTGACTGATCATTATCTCCACTTTGCAGGTGAGAAGTCTTAGGACTACGGAAAGGAATGAGCACACCACCCTCACAGGGTTCTGGGGCAGCTGCCCCCCCCAGCCCAGGGGCAGGGTCACACTCACATTATATGGCTTGATGCTGTTGCTCAGAATGTCTGAAAGGAGAAGAGAAGGTGAGGCCTCTGGCCCCTGACAGCAAATTACTGCTGGCTGCTGACACTGCCCCGGAACACGGGTCCAAGCCCCCCCAGGGCCCCTGCTGGCCTTGCTCTTCTCTGCCCGGGCAGCGCTGCCACATACCCTCTGGGCTCCTCCTCTCGGGCCCCAAGGGACACAGATTCCCCCCTCCTCTCCTTCTGGGATCAGCACAGATTATTAACAGGCAGAACCAGGCCTGGCTCCCCTCAGCCAGCACTGGAGTATCTCCCGATGTGCCCAATGTGCCAGGCTCTGTGCTGGGCACCGGGGCCATGAAGATAAAAGCAAATTCAACCCTGCCTTCCAGGGATGCCACAGATACTGCTCAGTCACACTAAGAGGGGAAGGGGCTTGTGCTCTAGGCTGGGGGTAGTCTCGCCAAAGCCCAGTGAGATGTGTCATGATGTAGACAAGCATGGGCAGGAGGGGCACGGAATCAGTGTGAAAGGGGAGGCAGCAGCCCCCCAGGGAAAGGCTTTGGGGGCAAAGCTGAGGAAGTTCCACTGGATCCTGAAAGCAGCAGGAAGCCTGAGGCCTTGAGGAGCAGCGGGGTGACAGCTGGTCACTGGGGGCTTTGGGATCCCTTTCTGTAGGCGTGGGGAGGGAAGAATGAACAGGTTTCCTTTGACTCCCCCAGCCCAGGGACCCCCGTCTCTCTGATTCCTGTCACTCACAAAGTACCTACTGTGTGCTGTGGATACAAAGGATGACAACAGTCCCTGCCTACGAGGCACTCACAGTCCATTGAGGGAGGAGAGTGTGGAGCAGCAAGATGCAGACAGGATCAATGACACGGGGCTTGCAGTCTCAGAGGGAAGGCCTGGGAAAGCCTTCCTGGGGCTTGAAGGAAGCCGCAAGGTGGAGAGCACTGCAGGCTTGGGGCACAGCCAGTGCAAATGCCCAGAGTCTGGAGAGGGAGAGTCTTGTTTGTGGAGCGGCCACGAGGCCGGTGTCCCTGGACTGAAGGAAGACTGGAGAGGTGGGAGGAGGCCGGGTCATGAAGGGCTTTCGAGGCCAAACAGGATTTGATCTTGGAGGTGATAGGCAGCCACTGGAGTTTACTTGGGGGACAGGTAGCTGGGGGGGAGCCTGACCCAGTCAGTGCTTTAGGAAAATCCCGTTGGTGGCTGAGTGGAGGATGGGCTGAAGCAGGGAGAGACTCAAGGCAGGTGAACCCACCCGATGGGAGGAGGGCCTGCCCTGGAGTGGGGGCAGGATCAGAGGAGAGAAAGAGGCGCCTGTGAGGGATGGGGGACTTGGCAACACACGGGGGTGTGACTAAGGAGTCGAGGTGCCTGGAAGCTCATCGGCTCCCTCAACCGTAACAAGGAATTCCGAATTGGGGAGGGCTTCGAGGCAGACACCAAGCTCAGCTTTGGGGATGGTTGGTGCGGAGGTTTTCAAGGGCTGGGGCCTCTGGGGGCCTGTCCTGTTTGTCCTGTCTCCACAGGGACGGGAAGCCCCCTGAGGGCACAGACAGTGTCTAATTGACCCCTGGAGCTCCCACAGCCCTGGGCATGAGGCTTGATGAAGGAAGGGTGGGCAGGTAGGCCCGTGTTTCCAGAATCTAGCTTTGGGTGGAGCCTGATCAGTGCCAGCAGGTTTTAGTCCGAGCCTGTTGCCCCCATGAGGGTCTCCCAAGTACCTACCAATGGAGTTGTCCCGGGAGCACAGCTTACATTTCTGCACCATGGTCGCAGAGCCCCGGCCTCCCTTCAGGGGAACACTGTCCTGCAAAGTTACAAAGGAAGCCAATCAGCAGCTTCAAAAGCAAAAGAGGAAGAGGGGCCAGGGAGGGGTGGGGGAGCCCCCTCCTCTGGGGCCACACAGTGGAGGCTTTCTGTCGGCACCTGAACTCGTGGGCAGTGTGTTAGGATGCAAAGCGAATCAGACCTCAACAATCTGCCCCCAACCTGGCTTTATAATCCAAAAATAAATCTCCCCAGAGCCATCCATGACAGGCATCTGTGAGCTTGTTTACAAAAGATTCTGATAACTGTATTTCAATAGAATTGGTTTGCCTTGTAATCAATCTTATGTATTTTACTTGATGCATTTAAAAATGACTCTGAGAAGGGTCCACTGGCTTCATCAGAACAACAGCGCAGGGCTCTAGGATAGAAAAACAGTCAAGAACCTTCATTCTGTAAAGGCTCCCATGCTGCCTGGTCAAGTTCCCCATAGCAGCTGCTCCAGACCTTTTGAGCCACTGCATGTTCTGCTTTCTAGCCCAGACACCTTGGACAGCTCTTCCAGGTTAGGTTCAGATTCCCTAACTCCCCTCTTATTCATTTTTATCAATTACTTATAAATGGGGAAGTCCCTGACTGTACCCCGCCCCCAAAGAGCTTTGTAAACTATCAAGGAAGATTACCGAGGACGAACAAGGGGGCAAAGCAGAGAAGCCGAGAGTCAGAAGGGCCCTTGGGGCATCCGATCCCAACCCAGACCTTCAGCCCAAACCTCCTCAGCAGCTTCCCTCAGGAGGTCCATCCAGATCACAGATGAGAAGACCCACGCCTTACAAGACACTTCATTCCAGTTGAAATCTACATCCTTGTAATTCTCAACCATCATGCCTAGGTCTGTCCATGAAAAGTCTAACTCCTCCATCATGTGAGATATTTGTAAAGCACTGAGCGTATGGCCTGGCACATAAGAGGTGCTTAACATACTGAAGCCCCCCAGGTCCTTGGCCACGGCCATCCTGCCTCCCCACCTCCCAGATCTGGTCTTCTGCAGGTGCAACGCCCCAAGGTCTCTGACCTGGTCTTCTTCCTGTATGGGTTCCCATCCTATGCCTCTCCTCTGGACCTTCTGTAGCTAATTAAAATCCCCCTACAATGTGTCATCCAGAACTGAGCACAAACATAGCTTCTGGGTGTGTCTGATCAGGGCAGAGGACAAGTGGCCTACACTGGATTGAGTTTAGCTTCGAAATGCGGGGGTCGGACCAGATCTCTAGGGTCCCTTTGGGGAATAATCCTACGCTGGAAGATCAGCCCAAGCTTTTTTGGCAGCCGATTCTCCGAGGTGCCACAGAGGCATGCAAACCCCCAGATCTCTTTCTCAGGCACCGTGCTGCAGGCTCAGCTCTCCCCTTCCCAACTCTGCTTTTATCAGTCAAGCAGAGAGGCCAATCTTGGGGGTTCTCTGCTCACTGTCTCAAAGCTGCAAGGGTGTCCTTGTACAAGGATGTATAAAGATGGGGAGCTCGAGGGACTTAGGGACCACCCACCCACACCCAGCTGTAGGTCAGGGGGACTCTGTCAACATCATAAGGTCAGGATTTGGCAAACATTCAGGGTGCAATGTAAAGTCGGCCCAGGGGCTGCTGCTGACTCTAATTTGGGGGTTCTTCGCGTGACACCAGGTCACTGAAGGTCACAATCCCCTGGACACAAGTCCGGCTACCATCTCACGGGAGGCCCTGTCTGCAGGGTCCCCTCCACCCTGGGGGGCCTCCCTCCCGCTGGGCAGGGCTGGGGGTGCCCTGCCCTGGGGCCGGCGCTGGGAGTCTCACCATCAGCCGGATGTACTGCCACTTCTCTGACACCTCCCCGCAATTGCCGCATTTCATCTTGGGGAAGAGGAGGGAGAGCCGCTGGTCAGTGGCCAAAGGCCCGGGGCGGCCTGGCAGAGCGCAGTAGTACAGAGCCTCTCCCCGCCCCCCCTGCCGCCCCGCCCCCAGGTCCCTGCCAGCTTCACTTTAGACCACGCCCCCACAGAAGCGCATCCGCCTGCCCTCTGGCCCCGCCCCCTGCGCTAGACCACGCCCCCAGGGCCCCACCTTAAGGTACCAGCGGAAGTCGTCACCCACAGGCCGCAGGTGAGTCACGTTCTCCAGGGTGGCCTTGAGCTGCAGCCCGATCTTCTGTGCGGGGCGGGAGACACGAGGCTCGGTCCCGGCCGCGCCCCCTCCCGTCCCCCCGGTCCTCCCCCTTCCATTCCCCGACCCGCATCCCCGCCCCTCCACCCTCCGGCCCTCCAGCTCACCCCCATGGCTGGCCTGAGCCGCGATGGTCTCCGCGAGCGCGCTGCTTTCCGGCCTGGCGTAAAAGCGCCGCCGCCCGCTCACGCTGCGCCTACACGCATGTGCAGCGTTAGGCGAAGGGGCGGGGCCTGTTACCCAGGTAACCGAGAGGCGTCTTCCCCCTCCCCAGGGTGAAGGAAGCACTCAGGTCCAGGTCTCCAAGGTCCTCCATAGTTATCCGGCTAATTCTAGTGGCATCAAACTTCTGGCGTTTGTCACAAACCTTAACGCAGCAGGAGCAGAAGAGGCTCGCGCTCTGGCCCTGGGCACTAAGTCTCCTCCAATGCCTCACTTTGCAGATGAGGAAACTGAGGCTCAGAAATGTCCAGTGCCTTGAGTCCGTGGGTACTGGGAAAATGAGTGTGGTGCCCGGGAAGTGCTTGTTGGGCTGAAACGTTTATTCATAACCTCATCAAATATCTTACGGCAAACTTTAGGACATGCCAAGACTCATGCCTCATCTGCAAAAGAGATAGAACCACTGTTCTGTCTCCCTTGGTGGACTGAGCCACCTCCTCTCCTTGGCATCCAGGCCAAGCCTGCCCTTCGCCACCTTTGCCTCGTTACTCCTGGTTCTGCCCTTGGACACCAACTTCCCTCCATCGTTGAGAATGGATTGTAAAGTGCTTTAGGACAATGGGAGAAGGGACAGATCCCTCTCAGCCAGGGGGAGTGAAAGCAGGGATGACTTCATGGCAGAAGCAGCCTCTGGCAGTCTTAGAGCCAGAGGTTTCGTTAACAGGGGATGAAGATGCCACACACTCTAGGCTTGAGGACTGCCACTGGCAATTCACAGAGAGGGAAAAAGGCACACTGAGATCAAGGCAGAGCTAGACATCCAGTGTCATGCAGATCAAAGCCACCAAAGGGACGCTGCAGACTTCTGAAAGGTCAAGGCAAGGTGTCTGTACTTCCGACTATACATGCAAACAGGCCAGGGAAGGTGCTTTTAGAGGCGGTATGGACTGGACACGGCCTGGAAAAGGGAGACTTGAGACAGTGAGACAGTCACTGCAGAAGTTAATAGATGAGAGATGAGGCCCTAAACTCAGTTGTGGGTAGTTTTTCTTCAGAGAAAACAGCTGAGATGACACAAGTAGCATCTGCAGGATGTGTTTGGGGAGGGGGAGAATGAAAGATCACTCTGAGCCCAGGTGAGCCCAGGAGAAATAAGCAAGGTGGGGAGGACATATTTGGGGAAGGAGAATGTGATGGGTTCAGTTTGAGGTACTTTTGGACTTCAGTTAGGACATTGGGTCTGTACACACAGATTGGAGGAAGCGGCAGCAAACGCTGGGCCCCATCTCCATCCAGGGATAAATAGGCGGCCTGCAGACCAGCCAAGGTGAACCCACTGAGCAAGAAAGATGGAAGACAGAAGAAACAGCCAGACAAGTGGAAGAAGTAAGCAGAAGGAGCAGCATCCCCAAACCCAAGGGACCATCAAGGGTGGGGGCCAGCAGGGTCCAACAGGGTAGAAAAATGAGGACTAAAAAGACCACTGTATTTCACAATTCAGATTCCATTAAGGTGCCCTCAGTGGAAGCCAGACTGCACAGGCTGAGGAAGGAGTGGGGAGGAGGCACCAAATACAGAAAGTGAGAAAGGCAGGGTCAAGGGAAGATTCTTCAAGGCCAGGGGAAGACCTGAGGATGGATTTAGGAGGTGAGAAGAGGAGAGAGTGACGAGGAGGGAGAGGTGCAGTGCTGGACCGACCAGCTCCCAGACAGGGAGGGCCCATGATTGGGGATACAAGGAGCACCACCCTCTGAAAGCAGAGGAGGACTGGGCTCTTCTAGCCTCCCAGTGCACTTCTAGAACAATCTGGATCTTATCCATCCTTGTTGGGGCCTTCTCTTCTGCCCAAGGTGCTCAGAGCACGCCTCGTCTGTCTCCTCTCTGCGCCCAGCACAGAGGCCTGTACACAGCAGGCACGCTACACTGGCTAACTGTCCAGACCCACTCCCTGATCTCGGCTGCAAAACGCAACCGTCCAGTGCCGTACACCCTTCTTGGGTAAGGAACCCAAGCCGCACAGCCCTCATGTCACAGTGCAGGGTCCCCAAACTGCCAGCTGCTTCCAGCCAGAAGTCCCACGCTGTCACAACTCGAGGCCCTCCAGGACCAGGCTGCAAAGGTGACACTAACAAACTCTCTATTGGCCTACATCTTTATTAAAGACAATCACTTAGACAGCATGTAAAAAAATACTTTCCTAGTTTACACAAAAGTCTTCTGACATTAGGACTGAAACACCACACACCCAAGCACACAGAAAAAGTGAAACGCCCCAGCCTAGATAGGCTTAATCTTGAAATGCAAGCCGATAAGGCTGAAGACCAAACACTTCAGGTCCTGGACCAGGTAATAAAACACTCGCAAACCTTCGGGATCCCTAAAACACAAGGAAAGACGTGTTAGACCCTGGATTCAAGGCACAAAAGGCAATCTTCTCTGGCTCACTGCCTAGGGCAGAATCTGCCCAGAGCTACTGAGGCTGCTGGGACGAAACCTCGAGACAGACATCCTCATTTTGATCTGAACTTAGGCTAACCCTCCAATCTTATGTTTAACCTATAACTGAGGGGTTTCCTAGTGATGCTATCCACATAAATGGTCTAGGATTGCTCCTACAGAGGAGAGGGGCCTAAGCTGTGCAGTAACAGTTAACAGGTGGCTAATTTGTAGATGCAAACATGGGGAGGAGGGAGGAGGGAAGAGAGCTCAGGGGCCTCTGAGGAAGCTGGCTGCATCTAGGCTGTGTATGGCAAGGAGCCTGGAACCTGGCTTTGGGGGCAGGACAGAGTGGTGAGCTCATGCTTTCTAGGCCTGAGCCAGAGGGGAAGAGCCTCCTTCCCATTGTCAGGCAGCAAAAGCAGAGTGGCCAACAGCCACCCTTGGCAGCGTGCCCAAGGCCTCCCCCTGGCAGGCCTGTTACCGGGCCCCTGGCTAGGGATGGGCTCATGAACGCCTTCAGTTCCTCCCTGGTAGTCTTTCTAGCACTGAGGATGCAGAAATATCCCACTACCAGGAAAGGGCCCAGAGGTTATACTCCGGGCACCTCAGCACATGGAAATGGTCAGCCTCATTGTCTGCACCCCACTCCATGACCAGTGTGGGCTGCACCCACCCATGCACAAGCAGCAGTGGCAGGCAGACTTACTTGGACTGGTTCACATCTATAAGGGAGCCAATTTTGGATGTGGTAAAAGAAATGTGCTCGTCTCCAATCACAATTTCAAGCTCCTGAAAAGGAAGTTGAACAAAAAAAGTTTATCAGAAAACTGATTATCCAGAGTCCAGGCCCTGCCTGATCATATCCACGCCAGCCAAGACAGAAAGAAGCCAGACTTTCCCAGTGATAGCCAGTATGTCACTGTGTGGAGGGACCTTGGCTCTGGGCCCAGGGTCAGGAGGGACCCAGGCTCTGGGCCCAGCCATAGGAGGTACTTGAGCTGTCATGAAGGGACAGATGGAGTCTGTGAGGTGGAGGTGAGGAGGGAGGGCATTCAGGGTTGGAAGAGATAAGAGGGGGTGGAGAGAGGGGAAGGCAGTGCTTTTTAGTGGGAACAGGTGTGATGTCATGGAAGTAGGTGTGACAAAGTTGGATTTGAGGAATGAGGGAGCAATCCAAGATGGTGGATGTGAACCTTCCAATGGTGCCAACTTCCACAAAGCCATTTGCAACATCTGGGCCTCAAGTTTCCTCAGAGAACGGGAGCCAGCATGATATAGGGGAAGAAATATGACTTTAGAAACAGAGGGGCCTGGGTTCAAATCCTGGCTGTGCCACTTGCTGCTTATATGAGCCCTGAATTCAGTCTCTATGGACTTCAGTTTCTTTATCTGAAAAATGGGGCTATTAGAGACAATCCCTCCCTTCATGAGCCAAATCTACAATCTTGCAACTGGATCGTCTCCAAGGCCCTTCCCAATCCAAATACTAGTCAACACAAACAAGAATAAAGGGGACCACAGTTTCAGTGGTTTCTTGACATTTAAATCTTATGTCGTGTTCTACAGAAAGTTCTTACCAGAATAAATGCCTATTATACGGAGTCATGCTAGTGAACACGTTGGTGTCTATGTTGAAAAACAGAAGCAAACATGGACCATACATTAATTTGGCAATTCCATTTTCCTAAATCAAGAAGTGGTATACAAGTGGGTGGGGGTACCCCTGGCCTGGTCCTGGACCCTCTGTTTTCTCTCTCAAGGTGACCCCATCAATTGCCATAAGTTTAACTCTCATCTCTATGCAGACACCTCCCAGGTCTAGAGATCCAGTCCTAGACTCCAGGTCTGCATCACCAAATGCTTTAAAGGGCCTTTCCACATGCAGGTGCCATAAGCAACTCAAAGTCAACATGTCCAAAACAGAACTCATCCTCTTACTCCCCAAACTCCCCCATTACTGCTGAGAGCACCACCACCCATCCAGTCACAAAGGTTCACATCCGCCACCTTGGATTCCTCCCTCAAATCCGACTTGGTCACTTCTACATCCATGGCATCTCACACCTGTGCCTACTTCAAACCACTGCCTGCTCCTCTCTCCCCCCCCCGCCCCCCCAACCTCTCTGTGCCTGGAATGCCCTCCCTCCTCACCTCTGCCTCACAGACTCCCTCTCTCCTTCATGACCACTCAAGTACCAGTGTCTACCCAAAACCCTTCTGGATCCCCTTGACTGTTACTGCTGTCCTGCTCCTCAAACTCCCTTGTACACAAACTGCTCTGTTTACTTGTGTTTATTCCCTTTACGTTGCCATACATCTTTATCTCCCCTGTCATACCTCCACTGTTTCAGGTAAAATGTAAGCTGCTCACAAGGAGGGATTGTTTCCTTCACTGGATTGATAAAAGACTAACTGAAAACAGCTGTCTAAAAGTCACCCGCCCTGAAGAGGCGCGACCCCTTCGGCCCCCTCCCCCCTCACCTGCCGGCCCACTCTGTCAGGCGGAGGCCACAAAGCATCGTCTTCTTTCGTGACCTCACTGTCGTCAATGATTCTCTTCAGTTCTTCCATCACACTCTTATGGACATAAGCCTACAAGTGAGCCAGAGAACAAAGTCTGCCCTGGCCTACAAGGGGGCCCGCTTCTCCGACTCTCCCTGTACCCCAGCCTGGAGACTAGGGGATGGAGGACCCTCCCAAAGCTCTCACCTCTTTTCTGATCATCACATCATTCTTATAATTGCTATTGTTGGCATAGCGCAGTTTTCCTATAAGGAGTAAAAATCACGTTCAGTTTACAAAAAAAAGAAAAACAAAAACAAAACAACCTGGTAAGACATAGAGGAGCGAGCTGCCGAACTGGCAGGAAAACAGTAGCCAAGATACTCAGAAATTCCACCAGATGAAAAAGGAGGGGCCAGTCGAACCCTTGGCCTCAGCTGCCCACCTGTAAATGCCCAGCAAACAGCTGACAGGCGAGAGGAGCTGAGCCTGAGCTCACCAAGCCACGCTGCCTGCAAAAGCCTGAATTATCCCAAAGACGGATGGAGAGGAGAAGACACATCTGCTTACTGGCTGGTCTTTATTAACTCCCAGGGAGGAGCTCCCTCTTCCAAAGCAGATAGCCTCTCCCCACCTCCAAAGCAGCTCTGCAGCTACGGAGCCAGGCTGTTGTGGGCAGGAGCTTTGTGTGCCACAAAAACACCATCATGGGAGGAAAGCCCGAGCCAGAATCGGGGTTCAAGTGAAGCTCGGCAAAGGAGCCCACCGTGTATGGACAATCCTATAGCACTTTAAGTGCGCAAAGTACTTCACCCACAGCATCTCCTCACCACCCCAGGAGGAGGGGGCATCATCACCCCCTTTTACAGAAGAGGAAACTGAGGTCCATAGACCCTCCCTACTCCTTAAACCTGCAAACCAATAATCCCTGACCCCGCACTGCCAGGGGTGAGGGGCCTTCAGCCCATCCCGTGGGGGCTGGCAGCGTCCTAGGAAAGCCAAGCTGCGGTCCCCAGCCAGCCCCCTACTTCCCCTGCGTTCATTCTAGTCTGGGCTCCCCCCTACACCCCAGGACCCTCCCCTCACCCCTCCTCCCCCGTGTCTCCTCTAAGCGCAGCCTCCCTCACCCCTCCTCTCCCGTGCCCCCCCAGTCCAGCCCCCCCCGCACCCCAGGACCCTCCTGCCCCCCCCAGTCTGGGCCCCCCCTTCCCCCCTCACCGTCTGGCCGAAACTCGAACTCCAGGAACTCGTGGCCGAACTTGCCCTTGTGCCCCACGTAGTAGCGCAGGTAGAAGTCGCTGGCCATGGCCGAATCTGTGGGACGCGCCGAGGGCCGCACGGCCGCCGCCACCAATCTGAGGGCTCCTCTTTCGACCAGGGCGCGCGGTACTGACGTCACAAGCCAGAGCCCGAGGCCTCGCCCTTCTCTTCCGCCCGCAGGCTGGCCCCGCCTTCCCCTATGCGTCACCGCCCCGGTCCCGCCCACGAGCTAGGCGCGAGGAGGCGCATGCGCGGCAGGAAATGTCATGTTGGGCTTTATCTATGGCCTGGGAAACTTTGGACAGCTTTCTGGGGAGCATCCCTAGCCCCCTCTGGTGCAGCCCAGTCGGTCCCAGCGAAGGAGGAACGACCTTTCCCTGCTCTCCAGTCTTGGACTGGATATCCCATAGACATCTTAAACTCAACATGTCCGCACCAAACTCATTCGTTTTTCCCCAAAACTGCCCCTTACCTCACTTCTCTATTACCGTAAAACGCACCACCCCTTTCCAGTCCCCTAAGCTCAAAGCCATCCACGAAGGGGCGACGTGGGAGGGAAAGAAAATTTAAATCTCAAAATCTTATGGAAGTGAATGTTGAAAACTAAAAACAAATAAATTAATTATCCAAAAAAAGTGTGCACTGTGAGCCCTTGGAAATTGGCAAATGCCACAAACCAGGACTAGACTTATTGTTTTGTTGGGTGTCTTTTCTTTAGAAAGTGACGCAGAACACGACGATGATTCAGATTCAACTTAAAAGTGTGTCGTGTGTTCATACCCCCCCCCCCAGCCTGAACCAGTTGCTAAACATGTGTGAGCACACGGCTGACCACAGACCCAGAGCTGGAGAGAAAGAAAATGAAGGCAAGTCGTCCCCAGGCTCACAGGCTCAGAACCGGGAGAGTCCTCCGAGGCCCTCTGGTCTATCTCCCTTTTGTCCAAAGGAGACGCTGAGGGTTCGTTTTCTAAAAGAATTCCCAATAAAATTCTTCAAAGACTGTGATATCCAAACACGTGTAAAGAAGTCAATGTACAGAAATGAGATTTGGATGCACCTTCTCAAGAACACTGCTAGTAGATAACATCGAGGTGGCCGGGTGGCACAGTGGGCAGAGCAGTGGACTCGGGGTAAGGAAGACCTGAGGTCAAATCTGGCACCAGACACTAACTGTGTGACCTCGGAAGTCTCTTCACCTTTCTCTGCCTCAGTTTCTTCTACTGTAAAATTGAGAGGGGTAATAGTAGCACCTGCTTCCCAAGGAGGGATTATGAGAATCAAATAATATTTGTAAAGCACTTTGTAAACCTTACGATGTTATATAATATATTATAGTATATAATTATATAATATTATTGTATATAATAATTATGTGTTATGTGTATTGTTATAATATAATAGTTATTAAGCGGCATCTATAGACATATATGTATATACATGTATAGATGTATATATACATACACATATGTATATGTGTTTGTATATATTACATGTGTGTGTAAGGTGAATTTTAGCATGTGTAAGGAGGATTGGGTTATTCCTTTTTAGATAATAGTTCCAGGATCCATGGCCAAAATAGATAATAATTCCCACAAAGTGTTATTGAAAACATCTCCACCACATTTGCGAAGTGAGATATAGGCATGACATAATGTGTGCCTGCACTGTGCTAGGTCATGCAATATTGCTAAAGTTAACCTGTGAGCTTAGTGTTGGCAAGATGCCTTCTTTGTCTGTTGCCCTATAAAGCAAGTGGGCACTGGTCAGTGAGTGGGGAACCCATTTTGGGGATTTGGGTAACGATAGGCCCCCATCAAGGCTTAGGAGATCTTGGGGAGCTGTACTCCTATTCTCGTCTGCTGCTGCCAGAAGTGTGATTAGAGAAGGCTGCAGGAGCTTGAGCTCCCATTATTGGCACGCCCTTTGAGCAGACTAGACTAAAGTAAGCTTATTTAACCCCTCCGAAGGTGTCATCCCGTCTGACCGAATCAAAAGTGAACCTCTGCTAGAATACCTGTTGGTGTCAGGAGCCCTCCTGCATTCTCCTGCCCAACAAATGGTGTGTTTACCTGAGAAACATATATGTATATACTATATATGTGTGTATATGTATGTATCTATATGTGTGTGGACATATACATACACATACACACACATATACCCTGTTATTAAGTAAGGAATGTAAGTATCTTTTTTTTAATGCCCTTTTTAAGGAAAATTTCTTTCCAGTAATTGGACTGATAAGGGAATTAACAATAATATAAACCAAGGAAAATAGAATTACCCTCCCACCTCGAGGTTCTGTGATCCTTCGATGCCTCAACAGGCAGCATCACAGTCGTGACAAGAGCTACAACAGTTGGTCCCTTTATCATGAGTCCCATCTTTGTCCAAGTCTCACATGTTTTCCAAACGTAAATTATCAATAGAGAGAAAATACGTAAGTGTATAAAAGGGAGAATGTGACCCATTGCTTCGATTTAAAAATCCACTGGCAGGAAGTTGTGACGTGTTGGCCGTAGTCTGCGTTTCTTCTGCGATCACCTTCTACTTGGCCGCCCTCTTTATGTTCTCTCTCTTTTCCATCATGTCCTTTCCGTGTCATCCTCTTCATATCTGTACAGCACTTAGCACAGCACCTGGCACGTAGTAGGCACTTACGTGCTTGTTCCTTTCCCCTCCCTCCTCCCACGTAGCTGCCAAATGTGCACTCTTCCTAAAGCACAGGGCTGACTAGGTCAATCTCCTGCTCAGGAATGTTCAGTGGCTCCCTGCTGCCTCGTGGATCCCCCCCAAACCCCTTGGTCAGACAGCTATCTTAAGCTCCTCACAGTAGGGCTCTAGCCCACCTTTTTTCCTGTTCATTGAGAAGATGCTTCAGTCCTTTAAGGGGCGAGAGCCACTTCTTAGAAGCACATCCCACCCCCAAGCTTGGCCAGTGACTTTCAAAAAGAAAACTTTGAGCAATATCGCCTTTGTAAAACAAAGCGGGGTCCCCCCCCCACATCATCACACTTGATACACCCCACCTTCCCCCTGAACCCTCCTGCTTCAGGTTCCCCCAACTCAGCGTTCCATCGGCCATCCCCTGTCCTTTGCTGCCTGTGACACGGGGCTGCAATGCAGCCCTTCCTTAGCTTGGCCTCTTGGAATCCTTAGCTTTCTTCAAGGATTGGCCCCTGAGCTCTCCCATGTAGGGATGGGAGGAGGGTGCTTTCTTCACTACAAGCTCCAAAGTCAAAGCATTTAGTACACTGGGTCACAGGACTGCTGTGATTCCAAGTCTAAGACTGGAGGCACCCTGTGGCTACTGAAAATGTATTCACCAGGCCTTTCAAGTGCTTCGATTAACACTAGGAATATTGGGTGGATGGAATAAGCATTTGTGAAGCACCTACTAGGTGCCAGGCAGTGTGCTAAGCACTTTACCTCTCAATGTCCCACACCAACCCTGGGAGGCAGGTGCTGTTATTATCCTCACTTTATACTTGAGGAAACTGAGGCAGGCAGAGTTTGAGTGACTTGTTTACTAGGTGTGAGCCTGGGCAAATCTCTAAAGCCAGATCTGAACTCAGGTCTTCTTGACTCCAGACCTAGTCTCTATCCATAGCACCACCTTGCTGCTTCTAACAGTAATAGAGTGTTAGCAATGCAAAGAATCCTCAGGGATTGACCAGTGCAATCCCTTATTTTTCTAGATGGGGAAACTGAGGGAAGAACTGGAAAAGGGACTTGCTTCTGGTCACTAACACTTAGTGGCGGTTAGTCTTAGGACCAAATGTCTCCTGATTGTTTGTGAGAGGTCAGAAGTGGACTCCCTTCAGCTGACCAGGGTGGGGGGAGCCCTGGTGGGCTGAAAGTTCTTTCTGGTTCTGTGATCTGAACAAGAGGATCACAGAACTAAGGAACTTCAGAAACCAATTACCTCATTTTACAGATAAGGTCGCTGAGGCCCGGAGATGCTCAGTGACTTGCCTGAGGTCCTATAGGGAATAAGAGGCAGGATTTGAACTCAGATCTTGTCTCTAGAGCCCAAGCTCTTTCTACTGCACTGCATTCTGTTGGTATTCAATAAACCCAGTCCCAATATGAATACTACCATTGAAGGTACTTTTATACTTCTTTGAAGTATTATATTGGGGTCTTTGGTCTTTGACCAATCAATTCCCAGCCCACGCTCATTTGATATAGACACAGAAGGCAAAGGACAGGTAACTAAGGTGTAGATGTATTGACGTGTTAAAGTTCACAGGTGTTAACACCCATTATCCCTTTATGAAGTAGGAAAAGTTTTCTTGGATTGGATTGGAAATGTGAATGCTACTTTCCTCTGGTCTGGCCTTAACCATTCCTGAGGAAAATGACGCACATGAAAGCATCATCTCTGAGTTTATGGACTGTGCTCTCATTTGGATAAGAGCCTGTGTGAGTGTGCGTGTTCCTGGTGAGGACATCCCGAAGCCGAGGGGGAAGGCCCTTTGCTGCCTCTCCAGAGCCTGGCCATGCAGACTGTAGGGACATTGTCCCCAAAACAGACTCCTCCTTAGACCCTGACCCATCTTCAAAGGAGTACAACCTGGCTCCAGGGGAAGGGCCAGTGATGCCCCAATTCATAGGAAGCAGATTTCTTTTTATCTTCTGTGTTCCAGAGAAGAGCTGGGAGGGCCCTCAAAGTATCTTGGCAGTCCTAGCTGCCCCAGTGCAAGAACCATCTCCCTTGCATCCCTGGTAGTGAGGCTTCCAGCTTGAACAGCTTCACCGACAGAGGGCTCAGCACCAAGAGAGGAGGTGTTGGCCAGTGAAAAATCCAAGGACCCAGAACTCCAGACATGGCTCAGACATTCATAGCCATGAGACCCTGGGCAAGTCCCTGAGCTTCAGTTTCTCCATTTGTAAAATGTAATCACAGGATTGTTGCAAGGCCCAAACGGGCCTCAGACACGGAGGTCATAAAGTGTGATGCAACCATTAAAGCAGACATAGAAATGTCAGAAGTTATTGGTTTTACGACTACATATCTGACAATACAACAAGCATTATTAAAGGCCCACTGTAGCAGCACCTGTGTAAGGTGGTGACGGAGGTGTCAAGTTTAGATACGTTATTCCTTGTCTTTGTAGAGGTGGGGGGCTATGGGTGCTGACACTACCTATATGTCAGACTCAAATGATGTGGTGATTAATAGCTAAAAATAACTAGCATTCATACGGCTAGTACTACGTGCCAGGCCCTGTGCCTTTAAGCACTCTATAATTATTATCTCATTTGATCTCCACAACAAACTTGGGAGGTAGGTGCTGTTTTTATCCCCATTTTACAGAGGAAGAAACTGACGCAAACAGAAGTCAAATGACTTATCCAGCTAGGAAGTGTCTGAAACTGGATTTGAACCCAGATCTTCTTGACTCTAGGCCCAGTACTCAGTCCATTGAGCTACCAGCTGCCCAGTTAGTTTTACTGAAGTCATATTTCTTTTCTTTTCTTTCTTTTTTCTTCTTTAATTATAGGATCATAGATCCAGTGCTGGAAGGAGCCTCTCTTATTTAATTTTTTAAAAAATTTATTTGTTTATGGAGGCAGTTGTGCACCCACCGGGGAATCAGGTTCAAATGCGACCTCAGACACTTAACAACTTACTAGTGGAGTGACCCTGGGCAAGTCACTTAACCCCAATTGCTTCATGTGCCACCCATCCTGTCAGGTGGAGGCCACAAAGCGTTATCATCATTTGTAATCTCACTGTCATCAATGATTCTCTTCAGTTCCTCCATCTCACTCTTGTGGATATAAGCCTAGAAGTGAGCCAGAGAAGAAACCGACCTTTGGAAATACTGAGCTCTGCTGAGTTTGAACTGCCTGCCCAGGCTTTATTTATAGTGCGGAGGAATTTAAGAAGAAAAAAAAAAGCCCTAGGATATTGTCCGCAGGTGATGCTCTTTGTCTCCCCTTGGATCTCCTCCCACCCCAGGTGGGGAAGGGGAGCGGCTGACTGGAGCTTAAGCTGAGAAGACTTTTTGCGGAGTCTGCAGAGTCCAGTGAGCATGCGTGCCTGCAGCCTTTAAAATCCCCTTCCCCTGAAGGAGGAAGGAAATTGGACAGGCTCCTTAGCTGCAGGACTGGAGTTAGGTTTATGCTGCCTTCTCTGTATAAAGAGTTAGCAGTGGAGAAAATATCTTGGGGGGGGGGTTCTTTCTTTCTGAAATGTTTCCTTAAGTTTTTCTCTTTCAAGACTTGAATACTATCTAGTAGTCTCTACATATTTTTAATTTTTGTGTTTTCACTTCCTCCTACAAAAGTTCTCTTTTCCCTCTCCTCAAATAAATAGTCATTTTGTTTCTAGCGGAGATAGTATGAGTATGGGGGTGTAAAATCGGGACCTAGATGGCTAAAGAAGGGCTAGTTTAGAGCCTCAAATATAGTAGGTGCTCAGGAAATATTTCTGTGCGATGAACTTACTTTCTTAGGTCATCTTTCTGGGCCTCATGTTTTCTCACTCTTAAATGATAAATGAAACCTTGACTTTTTTGAGATGTAAATCTTAAAAGCCTAAATACGGGTAGTTGCTGTTTAAAGTTACTTCTCAAATCTCCAACTGCTCATTTGTAAAGAAAGTAATACAGCTTGATGCTTTCTACCCCTTGGGATGGCTGAAGAAAAGGCGCTATAAATCTGAAAACGCTGAAGAAACGTCGGAGTGGGAAGGAGTTCTCTGGGTTACAAATGCTAATGCTGCTTTGTGCACGTTAACCGTAGGAGACTATTCACACAAACATCAAAATCCCTCTTGGTCCTAAATCAGACTAGATGACCTTAGAGCTTTTGGCTAACACACCTTGTGACTTCTATCGAACCTGGCTCTGACAGCGACTTGAGTAGAAAGATTCTACCGGTGCTGTTTAAGCTTTTTATTCACCAAGTAGAAAGCTGAGATTTAGGCTCTCATGACCTTCTATGGATGTCCTCAGATGATGAGTATCGGGATTAGTGCCCAGGTGTTCTTCATTGTGAATCCCCTGGGTCTAACTTCTCTTTCTTATCGTGCTGGACTATATCGTTCTGGAGTAAATCTAAAATTTGGTTTAGAAGGGGGCTGGTGCATTTCACATCCTTATTTTGGGTCAGGAACACAGACTGTAGGCACCTAGTAAGCCTGAGACTTTGGGCTTCGATGCTACTGAAAGAGGTTGAAGGAGCAGAGTTGATCAAGCCTGGAGAAGAGAGATCGTGGGATCGCGTCCTATGGTTACTAGAAGCCCAAGGGAGTCTTGAGCCATTCAAGAGAGCTGTTCGAGAAAGTCTTCTCTCTCGTGAGGGTCTATTAGACTGACCTTACTGATGCCTAAGGTCCTCCAGTTGTAGGAGAAAAGTGAATGTCCAGAAGTGCAAACATTTTCTAGAGATGTGAATAAATGTGATAATATGCAGTGAAAATGGGTGAGTTTTTACAGCATTTTAGAGCAAGTCTGGTGTTGACAAAGCAAGATAAAAATGGCTTCTCTTTATTTTACCTTTTTTTACTAACAAGTCTTAACAAAGTTCACTTAGTGATACTCTTACTTGCTAGTTACTCTTGATAAAATGAGGCAAAGGGGGAAGTATCCCAGCCGTAGCAGAGATTATGCTCTAAGTATAGAATAATGGCTTCCCATAGCCTGTGGTCATAAGTGTTCCCACTTCACTAATGGGTTTGTCCAAGTAGAAGCTACAGACCACCAGCTCAAGGGGAAAGGGAATAGAAATTCAGAATTGAAATTTATTCTCTTGACGTAGGTAAGGTGTTATAAGATGTCTTAGCCGGTTTATGAACCTTGGAGGAAATCTGAGCTATTCTTATCATTCTCATAAGGGTTTCAAGGTGAGCCCAATAAATACAATGAAAAGGTCCTGGTGGAGAATGAGACCATATGGTTGCAGAGAGTAAAAAGATAAAACATAGGATGGGGGAGGAGAGCCAAATCCCACAACAGAAGTGTTAGGAGTAAACATATATCTCAGTACCAGATACCTAAACAGCCTTAAGAGAAGTCATAAGTTAGGATACCATTTTACCCATGGTTGAATCATGAAAAAAAGAAAATATAGCTTAACACCTTTGAACTCAATTTGTATTAACATTGGGGAAAATGAGTGGGGTGAGGAGAAGGTAAACATGTTTGTAGGATTTTCATGTCTTTATTTAGGTCCAGAGAAGTCTGAAAGAGCTTCCTTAAGCTGGAAGCTGAAACGAGTTGGCCTTTAACATTAAAACAGTGACTGCCACGGGAAGAGAGAACATAGCACCAATGAGTTGGAGAAATGCTATTTCTCTCAGTCTCCAGGCCTACTGAGCCTGTTCGTGATCATCACTCTGTGACGGGCCAGGGCCTTGGTTCTTGTTATGATTGTATAAGACCAATGACGAGTCATTTGTTATAGCATCAGGCTTGCAGAAATGTTGGGCTTGAGTCCTCTGCTTTGGAAACTGATGCTTGTGCTCTCCACTAACCAGTCAACGTGGGCTTTTGTCACTAATGATCACGCTGTACTTCAGAAAGCAAGTACTAATGGCAGGCCAGCATTTTTGGGTACAGTAGACCAGTAAACAAATCCTCAGAATTTCTCCTTGGAAATTCCAAGCGCGTTGATGCAGGGGGGAAGGCAACTCGATTACCATGGGTCTAAACAGGAAGTGAACAGTATGGGTTCATGTTGAGCTGTCGGTATTGGATTCTGATGCTGGGAAAGAAGAAAATCGAACGCACAAGCACAAGATATGCTGTGGTTTAGCTAGAGGGAAAGCTAAGGGTCCAGGCATTGACTTTGAATCTCTGGCAATAATGCTTTTCTGAAATGCGTAAAATATCTCCATGGGCAAGTACCTAAATTAGTACCCTACTCTGCTCCCTTTGTTTTCCCCACTGACCTGCAATAGTTAGAGTATCATGAAGATTTGGGGTCTAATGGACTTGGATTCTCATTGTGAGAGTTCACCTTGGGGAAATGTAGCATAGCATGTATTAGTTCTTATAGCCCTCCCATGTCCTTGCTACAGAAAGTCCATCCAGTGTTTGGAGATTTCTTCACATTATCTTAATAGTGTCTAGATGAATATATGGAACTGATGACCATGTTCCAGGTTATTTATCTTTCTAATGCCAAAAAAAAAATCTTATTTTCATTTTGTTTTGGCTGGTCAAAGTGTTCTGTAACAACTTCTGTATAGTGGAAAGAGAAGTGGCTTTGGAATGGAAGGACCTGGTTTTCAAACATAGCATTTCCATTTATATGAATGTGGGCAAATTAATGTCTTTTGTGGTCTGAGTTTTTACCCCTTTGTAAAAGTGGGGGTTGAACTAGTTGGCTTTATAAAGTCCCTTCAGTCTCTAAGTTTATAACTGGTTGATCCTGTGGTGTTAGCTGCCCAAGGCCATCATAAATCATCGTATTGATGTTTGCTTAATGCTTGACTGAAATTCCTGGTTTTTTCAATGCCGCAAACCATCTGATTAAGCAAGTTCATTATTCTGTGACCTGGAGTTTGGAGGGTAAATGACTATTGTGCAACTCGAGGAGCAATGGGGGAAACGATCCTAACCTACTTTTCTGCACCCCAAGTCTTGTAGCAGCCATTTAAAAAAAAATCTAGTACCAGAGAAGCCATTAGACTTTCATATGGCTTTTTTCCTTGAGCTTTTAGGTTCTATAGACTGCCAAGACAAAGCTTTTGTGGACCGCTGGAGGTATTGGCCCTGTGGACACCGGATCCTGAGGAATATATTCCTAAGGTTAAAGACAATTTTCTGATAGTGGCAGGGACTGATTTTTCTGTTAGGTGTAAAGTTATACCAAGGAGCTTCTGAGTAGCTGAATTGGTGGTCATCCACTCAAAAGTAAGCTCATGCCCACTTAACATCACTGCCCCTTTCTACTTTAGGGTGACTGTTAAGAGCGTGATAGTGTCCTTTCTCTTTCTGTCTCAGATACTTCATAAAATCTTTCTTACAGTAAAGCATACAAAGGAGTAAGGCTATACTTTGTACCTGCAAAGATAAATTAGGGTAAAAAGTCCAGTCGCCTTTTCTCAGTTATCTTGAAACTGAGCGAGTATGAGCCATCATTGGTAGGGATTATTAAAGAAAATGGCCTGAACTACAATATGGCTAAAAGGGTCTTTTAGTCCATTCCATAATTCTAAGAAATTTCAGGTCACTAAGTTTAGGTGGGCATTTTCAGTGATTGTAGTTCCCTGTTATATTTTCCAAATATATTTGGATCTTTGACACATCCATGCAATTTCTCGTATTAGAGTTGAGCTCCACAGCATCGACTCTGAGAGGAATGAACCAGCTGTGAGGGCTGGTAATAAGAAATAATAATTTTTCTCTTATATTAATAACCAATTATCAAGTCAAGCTTTTTCATTCTACCTTCTCATTTTAAGCCCAGTCCTTGTGAAGGACATTGCTGATAGATGAGATTGTCCATGCTTCTTGATCTTGGGTGGGAACCCCCACCACTAGAAGACCTTAACGAAGAAAATCATTTCTAGGTGGAATTCTTACCCCACTATTGTTCATTCTCTGGGTAGAGATGGATGGATTTATCCAGACAGCTGCAGCCAGCTGAGCCTCCTCACATCCTCAGCAGGAGGAGTTGAAAACTTTCACCCCTCATTGGTAACCAATCAGAGTTGATTTCCACCCTTGGGTGGAAACTCCCTTTCCCAAAAGTATTGAAACACTCAAACTGCCTCCATGAAGGGTCTTTGGTTTCCTATTAGTGCCACTGACCTCATTTATTTTTAGCTCCCATTATCAAGTATTAATTACCTAGAAAGTCTCCCTTAGACTTTTCATCAAGGTAACAAGATTTTAAGCTCAGCTCATACTGGAAAATTAATCTGAAGATCAATGAGAAAATGGAATCTACCCTTGCTAGACCACATATTTTTGAGTCGCCAGAGAGTGATTTTCTAAGCCTCTAGGGATCTAAAACTCTTTAGCAATATTTGCAGATTTGGGAGCCTTAAAGAGCTGCATTGGTTTTAACTGTTGGCTTTTTTCCCAGTTCTTTGGGCTCTTGGGCTCATTTCTAGATGGCATTCAGACAGAAAGTTACAGAAATGATGCAGGGACAAGTCTTTTTTTTAATTATTTAATCTAAAAACAGTCTAGACTAATCCACAAGTGGATAAAATGACTACTTAATACAACTGAAGAATAGTACTAGGCTGCCATCTCCTGGGATGGGAATCCACAGCAGACAATTACCATGAAAGTAGTAAGGTGATTTCCCTCTTAGGTATTCCTAATTCATGTTAAAATTGTCTCCTTGCTATCTGTGTGCTGTTGAGGATCCAATTGATTCTGCAACCCTATCCACATGGGAAGCCTTTAAACAGCTTCCCATTCTGATGATCTTTATTTTTTTTTGTAGGAAGGTATCAAGCCTTTTATACAGCTATTGGGGTCCAGACCATCTGGCTTACATTCATGACCTGAAAAGGATTATGTCCCAGTACCTTGCTTAGAATTTTTTTGAATTTAATTTTTTTGTTACATTTTGAGTTCCAAGCTGTCCCCCTCCCCACCTCACACAAGCAAAGGTCACCATTTGACGCAAGTATGTGTGTTTATCTCTCTAGATATATAGATATATACTTATATCTAGAGATGGACAGAGATAAAGCCATACTATGAAAACTTCTATTTATCAGTTCTTTTTCTGGAGGTGGATAGCATCTTCCTTCATAGATCTTCTGTAGTTGATTTGAATATTTACAATACTCAGAATAGCTTAGTCACTGAGTTATTCTTCAAACACTACTGCTGTTACTCTATCTAGCACTTTTGATTCCACTCATTTCATTCTTCATTATTTCATGCAGGTCTTTCCATATCTTTTCTAAAATCAACCTGCTCATCATTCTTACAGCACAGGAATATTCTGCAACAATCATACCACAACTTGTTTAGACATTCTGTAATTGATGGATGTCCCCTCAATTTGTAGTTCTTTGCCACCACAAAGAGAGCTGTTATAAACATTTTAGAAAACATAGGTTCTTTTCCCTTTCCCCTTTTCCCCTGAGCAACAGACCTATTGCTATTGCTGGGTCAGAGGGTGTGTGTGTATATATATATATTTATATGTATATTTGTGTATATATATATATATATATTTATATGTATATTTGTGTATATATATATATATATATATATATATATGTAATTGTATAACTTGGGCATAATTCCAGGTTGCTCTCAAATGGTTGGATCAGTTCACAGTTCCACAAACAGTGTAGTAGTTTCTTACTTTTTCTATATCTCTAACATCTGTCACTTTCCCCTTCCATCATTTTAGTCAGTCTCATAGGTGTGGGATCTCAAAGTTGCTTTAATTTTCATTTCTCTAATAATAATGTAGAGCTTCCTTAGGATTTTGTTCAGAACAATGCTCTGGGTTCAAATAATACTTCTTTGGAATGCTGCCCTATGGTCTTTGGCATATTCCTCAATCTCAATGGCCTTCTATTTTCTTCATTCTGTCAAAGAAGGCGGTTTAACTATAATGCCTTTCCTAGTCCCTAGTCATGTAGGGCATCCGGCTCCAGCCCAGTTTCACCAAAGGCTTGTTCAAGCTATTTCCTATACTTCAGCACAAAACTTTAGATCCTGATGAACATACGAGGATGGCAAAGGGGGAACCAAGATCCCAATAATCTTCCTAAAGGAAGGAAGTAGAATGGCATGAGCAAACCATAGCTCAAGAAAGGGGCTAAGACTGGTTGAGAATTTGAGGAGACCCTTTCAGTACATCTTTGTTTCTTTTATGGCTACTGGTTCAGCAAAGGAAGCTCTGACAAAAGCTAAAAAGGACCCCGGTGGTTCTTGAGTTAAACTCTCTCTTGGCTTGTGGATTTGGAAACTACGATTTTGGCAAGTAAGGACTTAGTTGTGTTGTGAATTGGAGTGGATCCTCGGATCTTGTGGACTTCACAGAACTGGATACTTCAAGAAGAAGCATGAAATAGAAATCGCTTTCATGACGTTTTCACTTAAGTCTGACACATGAAGTTGAGGCTCTTGATGGCCTCAATTGGCCACAAACATTATGTTGGAACCTAAAATATAGACATTCTTTGGACTGACGTTTGCTGCTAAACTGAAATGCTCATCACTATAAGTCATGAGCAGGCTGCTACTGCAGCTCTTTGCTATACTCAGTGATGTCTGTTTATAGACTTTATTCACCCTTCCCTCAATGTGTCTTCAGAAGTATTCACCGGACTTTAATTTTCATCACCCTGTCTAAGATGGCCCAACTTGACTGTTAGCTCAACACTCTACATCTAGAGTGAAAAACTGATTCATGACACAAAGGTAATGACTTAGAAAGGGCCTCAGGATATCTTGGGACAAGATTGCTTAAAAGGGAAAGTGTGATAACCATCTCCATTTTCTATGCCTAGATGTGCCAGTCAAGGCAAAAAACATCTAAATCAAAGGGATTGAAGTTGGATCACTTAAATTCTCAGCCTCCCAAATGGCATTGATGATTTGAATAATTGCCACCTACTGAGGGAGATGAAAGATGGTGACTAGAGGAGCCCCAGATTTCTGATAGAGTTAGACATTTTTCCTGGCTGCTCCCAAAGTCCTGTTTCTCCTTCAGGTCCCCCAATCCTTCAGGGATCTCAGAGCAGACTAGGTCCCAGGAGTAGCTGTGGATTGCCCATGTTTGTCTGCTCTCAAATATTCTAGTGAGTGAAAATCGGCTCAAAGTAAGCAGTAGCATCAAAAGCTGTCTTCCTTGTCCTTCTTCCTGTCATCTTTTTTCCCTTTGCCAAGAGGGGAGCAGATAGTGACTCATCACTATGTCCTGAGCATTGTTCTTTCTATTTTCTTTCTTCCCATTGGGAGATAACCATCACCTTCTCAGAGCTAGACTAGGAATGCCTAAAAAAAGATCCTTGAGCAAAAAATGAAATATCCAATGGTGTTTTCTCCCTTGTGAAGCCTCCCAGATCTGGACCATTCACATGATGAAAGAGGAAAAATCCTAGTGAGACCACTTGGATGCACAACTGAGAAGGAGCATGGCACTGACAGCTCATTCAAGTTCCCAGGGTGTCCTTGGGTATTCGATAGACATCAAATGGTCTAGCTTTTAACTTGACACGTGGAAATTATCTAGGAGAAGTAATGAGCAAAGAATCTTTAAATCAAGGATAGCTAGGGGGATTTGATATCAGCAGCCGATAGTTTTCAGCCCTTTTTGAAGCTCAAATAGAATGCATCGAAGTTCTGTATCCTGTAAACTAGATCAACATCAGCCCTTCATATCAATAGCAAATCTTAGGTTAATACTATTCTTGGCTTTCCCTAGTGTTGGCTTTTTTGCCCCTACTATTTTGAATTGACCTTGTAATGCCTGGCCCTAATTAATATTAAACTGAGACTACTACCTTGATTTGGGACCGTATCACTATGATCAAAACAGGATCACCCTTTTGCTGTCAATATAAATTGTTATTTGACCTGATTTCTCATTATAACAGACAAATAATCTCCATGGTGATACCCTCTTTATCGATTCTGATACTCTAATTACTCAGAGGATTTCAGATCTCATGAATATGGGAGCTCTCTCAAATGACAGACCATAACTCATCTATGTCTTCCCCAAATTTGCCATTAAGGACATGTTTAACTTTCTTTCATCACAGAATATCAGGAGAACTCATACCTCATCTATCAGTTAGCTAGCTTTCATTCTCAGCCCATGTCCAAGCCATCTTCTTTTCAGTCCTACATTTCTTGGAAACCTTTGGCACTTGGAGAAGCCACATAGACTAGTAGAAATGAGTAGTAGACTTGGGGTCAAATTAACTGAACCATGGTCCAGTTAGGTAACAGTTGAGAATGTTGAGTAAAACAATGATAAATAATACTTGTAGTGCCTACTTCCCAGGGTTTTTGCAAAGGCCTCTAGGGTCCACTCACCCGAGTGGTCATGTCCACGGATAATTTGTAACTGATCATATTAAGAGTAGGTGCAGTTAATGGCATTGTCACTGATGCTTTCAGCAAGAATTTCAACATCATACATATCTTCCCACTACTGGATGAATTCTTTCATTTCATAACGTAGGGCTCTAGTTCTTGGAACATCCCTAGTGCAAATTGTAGTAGCTTATGTGGTTTGTTCGTCATCTTGCCCACATTTGACTCGGTCATATGGTGTGTGGTGAGGGGAGTGGGCTTGGGAAGAAAGATTTTTGACACTCATCCAACATTTGTGCTTTCAACAAAACCTTGCAAATGTGAGATGCAGGTGTCAGCGAAGAGCTCAGCATCATAAAGCATTAGGTACACAAAACTGGTGGTAACTTTTTCCAATTAAATGTCTATAGCTTAAGGTTCTATATAAACTGAGTTCGGGGTGGGAAATGTGCTGTCTAATAGGTTCCTAAGTATGTGCAGGAAAAAAATACACAAAGATATTTGGGGAGGAAGGACGTGAAGACAATCTATGGAGTTTGAGTTGTCTAAGGTGTAGGCTGTTAATATAGGTCAACAGAGCTATTGAAAATGAGGAGAAATCCAGCTCAGCTAGGCAGGGTGGTAAGCTGAAGCCAAGGAAAGGGGAAACTTAACCTATGAAAATATAATCTTAGGAAGCTGTTAGGGATAAAGAAGTAGTCATGAATTTAAGGGCCAGTTGTCTGCCTCCCTCAGACTAAATGGAAGTTCATGATGGTAAGACTGTTAGAATTGGAGCTTTGTATACCAAGCATGTCGCACAATGTCTGGAATGCAGTAACTGCTCCGCCTAGCTCAATGATGGGGCTGGATATAGTTAGCCACTCTCTGGCAAGCATAATGACAGTCTGAAGAGTTCAGTGGACAGAACCTAGGCTATTTAAGGGACTCATTGACGACAAGTTGAGGTCTCTGGCTATTTTTTACCTTGTTAAGAAAAGCCTAAGGCATATGGGGAAGGAGAGGAGTTATGACAACTTCATTCAAGTAGTTAAAAGATTGATGTGAAAGATGGACTTAGATGCCTTCTGCTTGGCCACAGAAGAATGAACTAGAAGTCCTTGGAGCAGCTCCATTAGAAAGAAATCCAGCAATGATGGTGAGCAAAAGACTTGAAGGAGCATCACTTGGAATGAAGAGGCAGAATGGGATGTTAACCCAGGATCTCCCAGTCCGATGCTTTTCTCTTACTCCTGGCAGAAGCATGCCAGGTATATATCCCTCCCTGGTTGTTGACAGAGATGGGCTCTGACTGGATGGGGAAATCCCAGTTCCCCTTCATGTCTTTTCTATAATCTGATCTTTTTCATTTTTGCTTTGTTTTTTACTGGATAGAAACTGAAGTCTCTATATGAGAATGAGACTATGGCATAATAACAATGTGGAATTATGGAGATGGGATTCTAATGTAGCAAGAATGAGATAGGAAGACTCCACTGTCCATTTGCACGGGTACCCACAGAATGGAAATCTAAAGGACTCCATCAAACTGACTTTTCAGCTGGTACAAAGCTCAAAGAAACAAGGGTTTGGGGGGATTTTTTTTTTTTGGCAGATCTTCCCTTAAATTGCCCAAGGGAACAACAAAAGAAGCACATGTAGAAGACAGTATTGCTACATAACACTACCCTCTGGCTCTCCTGTAAGGAAAAAGAAAAGGCAGTCTCTGCTTTGTGGTTGAACAGGGACCGGCAGTTGTATGTCTATGCAGAGCAGGATGGGGGAGAGTTACCTCTCTGTCCTTCCCAGTAAGGCTGCAAAGTTATAAAGGCCATGTAATAAAGAAATGATTTATCTACACTGGTTAAGCTATTATGATACTCCAACTTTTTCTGCTGGTTCTGAGAAAAGGAGACCAATGCAGGTTTTCCTTCTTGTATTATAGGGACTTGTCTTGATGCTGCCAAAAGTGCTCGGGGTCAAATCCCTCTCCTGACTTCATCTTGTCATGTCCTAGACTTGGTAATAGATGATTTTGAATCATATGAAGACCCATCACTATCAATGCTTTTGGATGGGGAATTAAAAAAAAACACATTTGCCCTATGACAGTTAACCAAGAATTTGCTTCATTCCGTTAGCTTGTTAGATATTGGATGAAGCAAAAAGCTTTATTGGATTTCCAGATCCAGCATGTCTTGGGAAATAGAATATACAAATCTAGGCAAGTGAGATGAAGACTTGTCTCTGAGAAGAGCCTCATGCAAAGTACATGACATTCCCAAGGGAAAGCCAGGCAAAAAGTGATGTATAGGGTTAATGTAAGAGTAGGGGGTCATGTGAGTATGCTAAAAATAGAGAGGGACACTAAGATTGCACATGGACTAGTCTGGCTGTGGTGTATGAAAAAGGTTTTAAATGTCTACCTTTCAATATTTGTCCACTGTGGAACTAGTGATGTTACTATCTTGAACTTCATTCTCCTTCCTAACAAAAAAAATAAGGAATCCTACTTTTATTAATTACATCATAGGGATATTGTAAGCAAAGCTTTTTTTTTTGGTAAGCAAAGTTTTGCAAAATATATTTGTATAAACTTCACTTATCAAAGAGGTTTGTTTGAAGCTAGAAGACTACAAATTAAGACTAAGCAGAAAACAACACTGGCACATAGCTCACATGGTGAGACTTGGTGGCAGATAGGACAACACAAAACAAATTGGTAAAGTAGCATTCTTTGAGTCACTCGAATTCATCCAGTCCATTAATATTGGTCTGCCCAAAGGTGGAAGGTCGTCATTAGGACCACCTTCTGCTGTATGTTAAAATGGCTCACCACAAAGGTGAAATGGGAATTTTGTCTGTGAGTTTTTAAAGGCATAACAGCATAAAAGCCAACGAGCCAAAATAGCACTGTATCAGACTTAGCTCCTTTCTTGTTGACTGCTCTTTGATTTTATGTAACACAAATGGCAAATAATCCAAAGGATGAAACAGATGCACATCATTTGATGGACCTGCCTGGGGAAGGGGATTTGGCAATATTAGACTGAGTTTCTCCAAGAAGCTGAGGAAAAACTTGGAATGTGGTGAAAGTAGTATTCGATATTAAATGCTATCTTCCAAGGCCATCTTATCTTCCTTTAGTATTTCTGGTATACCTCCCTACCCTGAACCAAACTCTTTACCTCTGTCACTAATCTGGGTGCTAGGGAGGTAGGCCAAAACCCAAAGTATATTGTGAACCTGTGAAATGGAAATTGGAAATTCCCCTTTAAATTAATAAGATCACTCAAATAAATAGGTTCAGTTCAAATCTCGGTCATGACCGTTCCATATCTCCTGAGTGTTCTTGGCCTAGCATTCCAGGAACTAGCCATTCCTAGGTCACGTTGACATGGAGGGTTGGCTCCTCTCCTTGTGAGACGTGATGTTATTAAAAAACAAAATACCAAGCCTCAGGCGGATGGGAGCGTGGCTAAGGTCAGATGTGTATTGGACAAACCATGAATAGCGCATGCATCAAAAAGGGCTTCTTGGCCCCAAGCCTTCTTTGTTTAGAACAATATAAAAACACTGCGTCCTGTAAGCCCGCTGAGCCTCACCCGCGGGAAGGACGCTTCGCCCGGGAAAATCTTTACACAATTCAAGTTTGTACAGGCTGCAACGGGGCTCCCAGCCGTTGATTGACTTTGGAGGTTCCCTTGAATTGGTGATGTATTCTCTTCCATTACCGACTCTCTTGATCGGTGCTATATTATTGATTGTTCTTATTATTTATGCTTTCTATGCAAATTCAAACTATCTGTGCTTTGCTTCTTCTAAATAAATTATCTATTTCCTATTATTTTCTGGTGCATTGGAGAGTGTCATTTATAGGAGCGAATCCGAACCTCACTAAATCCTATTAATACAAAATTGGCGTCACGAACAGGATTCGCTGTATAAATGCCTTTCTTTAAGAGAAATGTTGAGCCCCGGGCTCCGGTAGAGGTCCCCGGTTGGGAGGACCCTCCGTTTTCCTCGCTCGCAAAAACCTGGTCACAGTGTACAGGACCTAGTGAGGATTGGGGGTGTTGGGGGTTCTCGTTTGGGGTGCGACGGATGGGCCGGTTGCCAGCAGGGATAATGGGGGGATACGACCAGTACATCATTTCCCTCCCTTTTGGGTTGTTTGCAGCCAGACAGCCAAAGGCTGCAGCAGGACTCTGAAAAGTTGCCTTCATTCTCCCCCTCTCCCTCCCCAGGTAACAGCAGCTTCAAAGCAGTGCGTGGATGGGAGAGGGAAAGAGAGAAGAATACTTTATTACTTAGGTTATATGGTTGGTAGAGGGCAAGTTGGGAAGGATTGTTGAAGTGTTAGGTCAGAATTAGAAAGGAATGAGATATGTACAGGTTTTAAGGGGATTTTAAATCATTAGAAAGAAAGGCAAGGAAGTTTAAGCATGTAGGAGAGAGGAGTGTGTGTAGAAAATTTGAAGGGTGAGTAAAAGGAAAGTGCATGCTGTAATCGCGCAGCAAATATGAATTGGGACCCTGATACTTGGGAAGGTGATATTTGGGATGAAGATGATGATAGGTGGGGGGAAGTAATAGAGGGAAATGTTCCGGATGTTTAGATGGGGAAGCTCGGCCGATAGTTAGGAGAAAAGCCGAAAAGGAGGGAGCTAACCCACCCCGGGTGACTGAAATCACGGAAGATTACTCCCAAAGAGAAATTACTGATTTGCTTAGTAGGTTTTCACAGCGATCAGGAGAGCCTGCAATCTCCTGGCTTGTAAGATTAAGTGATGGGGGAGCTGGAGGAGTGTGGCTAGACCCCAAGGATTGTCTAAAATTTTTGAGTTTGACCTCTATATTTTAATACAGGCAGAGAATAAAGAGGTGGTAGAGAAAAGATTAACTCAACTAATAGAACATATGAAGGAGAAGGGATGGGAGATTAATCCTGATAAAATTCAAGGTCCAGCTCAAAGTGTGAAGTTTTTAGGAATAATTTGGAATAAGGGTCATAGAGAAATCCTCCCCAAGGCCAAGCAAAAAATATTAGATTTTTCACCTCCTAGGGACAAAAGAGAAGCTCAAAAGTTCGTTGGGTTGTTTGGTTTCTGGAGGAATCACATTCCTCATTTAGGTCAGATTTTGAAGCCATTGTATAAAGTTACCCGGAAAAAGTATGCATTTGAATGGGGGGAAACAGAATCGAAAGCCTTTGAGGAAGCCAAAATAGCTATTCAAACTGCCCTGGATCTTTGGCCTGTACAGCCAGGGCCGATGGAATTGCAAGTTACAGTTTTGCATGGATATGCTGATTGGAGTTTATGGCAAAAACAACAGGGCAGGAATGTTCCTTTAGGATTTTGGTCGCGAAACTGCCACCTGCTGGCCAAAATTATACTCCTTTTGAACAACAATTATTGGCTGCATATTGGGCCCTGGTAGAGACAGAACATTTAACTTTAAACCATGAAGTTGTATTGAGGCCAGCCATACCCATTATGAGTTGGATTATGGGGACCCCCGCCTCACATAAAATAGGACATGCCCAAGAATCATCAATTATTAAATGGAAATGGTATTTGCAAAATAGAGTCAAGACAGGCAGATCGGGTATTTCCACCTTGCATGAAAAGGTATTAGAATTACCAAAACATTCAAATGATATTGATATACCACCAAAGTCTTATGATCAATCACCTGTTTCTTGGAATAATGGATATGATTCTCTAACCCCCGAGCAGAAGAAGCATGCTTGGTTTACTGATGGCTCGGCTAAATATATAGGATCTAAGCGATGTTGGAAAGCTGTAGCCTATAATCCTTCATGCAATACTATTTTGGAAAGCTCTGGTGAAGGCCAGAGTAGCCAATGGGCCGAATTAGTGGCTGTCTATCAAGTAATTCAAAAGGAACAAGGTGGCCAATGTCATATATATATATATACTGATTCCTGGGCCGTAGCCAATGGCCTAGCAGTTTGGATGCCAATTTGGAAGAAACACGAATGGAAAATTAGAGACAAAGATGTGTGGGGAAAAGAATTATGGGAACAAATATGGGAATGGTGTCAATGTACTAATGTATCTGTATTTCATGTAGATGCCCATGTGAATCAAGATTCTGTGGAACGTGAGTATAATGCCCGTGCTGATGAATTATCCAAACTTCAAGGAAAAGCTTTAAAGGTCACCCCCAGAGAGGAAAATGAAACACAATTAGGAAAATGGGTCCATATCACCGCAGGACATCTTGGCGCTCTTGCATCTTACAGGTGGGCATTAGACAGAGGGATTAACATACCTCTGGATCTATTTAAGCAAATAGTACAAAACTGCATACAATGTCAATTATTTGCTCATCGGCCTGTGCCGAAGAAAATCACTGGAGAATTGGCTAGAGGGTCTTTACCTGCTCAAATTTGGCAAATAGACTATATTGGACCATTACCTGTTAGTCAGGGGTGTCAATATGCCTGCACTTGTGTGGACACCTACTCTGGGGTATTAGTTGCCTGCCCCTATAAACGGGCTACCCAGAAAAACACTTGTAAAACCCTAGATATTATTTCTCTTTATTATGGGACCCCCCTACAAATACAGAGTGATAATGGTACTAAAGTTTGGATAAAGAAGCATCAATCTGATAGACCAAGGCCAGCTGAGCTCATAGCACAAGGAAACACTAATACTGCCATAGTAGTATACCCTGGTGATGATAAATGGTATCATGTCCCACTAACCCAAATGTTTTTACGATATTAAGTGTTTTACAGTGTTTGCCTGCTATACGCTAACTATGGCATGAACTCCAGGTATTCCAGTGGGGAATCCTCAGCAAGGACCGCGTACTGATTCCATCTACGCTGGTGAAAACAACACCCACATCATGAATTGGTCATACCCATTCAACGTAGAAGTTTGGGACGCCCCTTTATTTCCCCTAATGAGAATCAATTTAACTAGTTTTAATCTAACTGTACTGCAGCAAACGGTACCAATATATCCTGTACCCTTACAAGTTGGCCACCTAGTCCATATTTTCCTAAAAGGTTAAGATCTGTAACATATAATTGGACACAAGTAAACTCCACCTACACTGTCTCACTATCACAAGCGGACGACAGAAAATATTTTTATTGTCGTAACACCTCCAATGGGCTGTATGAAGAATATCTAAACCAATTAGTATGGGTTGTACCTGTGACTCCGAAACCTCCTGGAATAATTCGTGTCCCCGCTCATGTACTAACACCTCTATCTTGCAACACAAAATAGTGTTTCATTATAATGTAACTTTTCCCTCTTTAGAAAGTTGTGTCAGGAAAAAAAGAGCTTGGTATGATACATTACTTGGTGGTGCAGGAACTGGTTTGGGTATAGTTAATTCTATAGACCTTGAGACCTTGGCTAGCAGACTGCGCAGTGCTGGACAAGATGTTTCTCAAGCTTTGACTGTGAATGCCCAATGGTTACCCACAACGATCCTGCCACACCAAAATACATTACAATATCAAGGCCAATTTTTACAAGTCTTTAATAATAGCATCCTCGTTAATTTACACCTTATGAAAAACATTGGTGTTTTATTTAATTGGACTAAATGTTCCTTGCAAAACTTATATACCCTCATACAGAAGGAAAATGCCCAAAGATTACTACAGGAAGGTAACTCTCACATATGGAACGATATACTTGACTTGTCAGATGTATGGAAAAAGCAAAAACCTGAGAATGCTAGATGCACTCCACTTTGGTGCGCTGGAACTATTATACTCTACCAAGTTAAAACTTGGACTGTTATGTGTCAATTTCATGTAATACCTTTTGTCTTACATAAATACTTTGCTTTACCTCATATCTATGGAAACTATATAGATTGGTATAATGTAACTCATACTCTGTCTGATTGTGTTGTAACTAATGGAGGGATTGTTTGTGGGATGATGACTCGGCAGATGGAACCCTGCCTTCTCTCACATTCATCCAATTTGTGTGATCTAACTTTATACCCAGTGAGTAACTTTTCTATGATATATGAAGTATCTACTCAATATTGTATAGCCTCTAATAATCACTCTGACCTTCTATCTGTAGATGTTACTACTGTCCATTTTCTGGTTGCTTATCCAATGTATCTTTCCTACGCTGGCAAGGAAATGATTTTTACTTTCCACCAGACACTAACCTAGTTAAAAATTTTGCTTGGGTACCCCAATCTTTGCCTCTACCTCATGTGTCTCTATCTCTATATCCCCTTATGAACATCTTGAATCAGTCGACTGAAATCAAAAAGTTATTAGAGTCCAACCAACGCGCGTTAAATGAACATCGAATACAGACTCTTATAGCCGCAGGAAGACTAGTCGAAGCTTCTCATTTAGTGATCTCAGATACTAATCATCATTGGTATGATTTTCTTTTTAAATCTCCTACTGCTACTATGTATTTTAATTCCTTAGCTACCCCCATACTACTACTTGCTTTGTTCTTTTTATGTCTTTGTATATGCAATTGTTATATGTATACCAAAATACGCACTATATACACTCATGTCACACCTTTGCCCCTCACCTATTATTCTCATGATCTTAAGGCCAAGTGAAATGGAAATTGGAAATTCCCCTTTAAATTAATAAGATCACTCAAATAAATAGGTTCAGTTCAAATCTCGGTCATGACCGTTCCATATCTCCTGAGTGTTCTTGGCCTAGCATTCCAGGAACTAGCCATTCCTAGGTCACGTTGACATGGAGGGTTGGCTCCTCTCCTTGTGAGACGTGATGTTATTAAAAAACAAAATACCAAGCCTCAGGCGGATGGGAGCGTGGCTAAGGTCAGATGTGCATTGGACAAACCATGAATAGCGCAAGCATCAAAAAGGGCTTCTTGGCCCCAAGCCTTCTTTGTTTAGAACAATATAAAAACACTGCGTCCTGTAAGCCCGCTGAGCCTCACCCGCGGGAAGGACGCTTCGCCCGGGAAAATCTTTACACAATTCAAGTTTGTACAGGCTGCAACGGGGCTCCCAGCCATTGATTGACTTTGGAGGTTCCCTTGAATTGGTGATGTATTCTCTTCCATTACCGACTCTCTTGATCGGTGCTATATTATTGATTGTTCTTATTATTTATGCTTTCTATGCAAATTCAAACTATCTGTGCTTTGCTTCTTCTAAATAAATTATCTATTTCCTATTATTTTCTGGTGCATTGGAGAGTGTCATTTATAGGAGCGAATCCGAACCTCACTAAATCATATTAATACAACCTAGTACGTAGCTGCCCACCTAAGGCTTAGAGAGTATTCCCTTGATGCTAATGTCAATAGAGGATGTGAAATTTTTCAAGAGCATACTCTTGTCTAGTGCTTAAAGCTGTAGGCCCAATCTCGGGTTCTTTCGTAGGAGGTAAAGAACAGGTTCTCTAGGGACACATAAGGTGAAATCACCTTGAAGGCAAGGATGGCCTATTAGCTCATTTATTGCATTTGAGATGATGTCTGCAGCTAGGAAAGATGGAGATTGACTCCTGGAATGCTTATTGATTAAGGAGATGCCAAGGCAATAAGTGTTCTTGACTCCTCATTTCCCTCCCATCTCTCTGATAGACATTGAGCATTTTTTCTGAATTCACTGCTTCATCACCTTAAAGTCGATGTGAAGACTGTGTGCAAAGCATTATTTCTTAAGAATTTAGTCCCATTGTACAGTGCCCAGAAGCCTTGATCTGGGTCATTTCTGTGGCTGGTGCTAACCGTCTTTCGATCTGTAAGAGATTATGTAGGCAAGGATCTAAATAGCCAGCATTTGTTGGATTTTTTTGGTTCAAAATTCTTTGGAAATATTGTTGTTAAACTGGTTTTTTTTTTGTATCAATATTCATAAAGGATATTGGTCTACAGCTTTCTTTCTGTGCTTTACCTTTCCCTATTTCAGGTATCAAAACTGTCTTTTTTATCAGAACCTACTAGGGTCCTTCTTATTTTATATTTTTTTTTTAGGAGTTGGTTTTCTTTGTTTTGGAAGTACCATTTAAAAAAAATTTTTTTGTTAAGGGGTTATCTGATATTAGAACTTATTTTTCTAATATTATATAGATTTTTCTTGGAACTCCTGGACCCAGATGGATTTACTTCCCTTCCTTCATCTAGGCCAAATTTCTTTAATAGAAAGGAGGGAGATAATGGTTTTCTTCCTACTTCACTGACACTAAGTTCATAAAAATGAGACTGGCATAGCTATTCAGTTCTTACAATGAAGAACAGGGAGAGAGGCAGAGAAATAATTTGAAACTAGGAAGGAAATACCCTACCTTTGTTTTTTGACTGAGAATAGCAGACATTGCTGTTCCTCAGTTAAGAGGGTCTCATACCAACCATAGCAATCTTTAGCCCAATTGATATGAGGGCGGAGTTATAGGTGTGCTAGAATTGGATCTACTTTCAAGGATCAGACAAGTCCCAGTCTTTGAAATATTAGATTCCCTCAGCTTTGTTACTGACAAAAGGATGGACATTAGATAAGGAAATGACAATTAAATCTGTAACAATCTCCACTAGAGAAATTGAGTTGACAATGGGCTGCTAGTTTATGATAATTCACTGCCCACTTCTGGAAACTCTGGTTTGGAGGGTAGAGGCCCGGTACATACTCCACTGCTGAGGGGTAAGCTCAGGGAACATCTTGGGCACTTCCATTATACAGAGGACTAAAGTCTTAAGATTTTCTCACGTGGTTTGTTTTCATGAGGTAGAGCTAGTGTTCTCTCTATGCATACATACGTATGTATCTGTAGTAGGCCTCTCGTTTAAATAATAATATCTATTCCCTAAAATTTGGCATCAGCACCAGGAGACATTTTGCTTTCTACCATGATGTCTTTTCTGGGGAAACTGAGGCCAGACACAAGATAAAATTGAATGAGCTTCTGCAATGCACCAGCAACGTAGATGGCAAAGTGACGGTCTCTGCGCTCTAAAAGCTTTTATTCTGATGGGACAGGACAAAGCATAAAGAGGGGATCAGTAAAAGGCCTAGAGATACGGGAAGAAAGTAGCAAGGGATATGTAAGGTAGATAGGGCAGCATCCAGCTGAAAGCAGGTATCTGGTGCCTGGGGGAAAGGGGAAGTAGGGATTCAGTTGGGAAAAGTACAAGGTCATGGGGTGGTGGTGGTCCTAATGGTGGACAAGAACAGGGAAGTAAAAGTTCTACTAAGGAAATAGTGTTGAGCCTGGAGGAGGAGTGAGGAGTAGGCTTTCTATACCATGTGCTAAATAAAGAAATAAAGAAAATCTGACTAGGGTCATTGAACAGCCCTTTTGATCTCACCTTCATTGAAACTTATGGTAACTTCATGTGGACAGCTCTGATTTTTGCCTTCTGGGATGGCTTTAGGATGGACTTCCAAATCACAAGTGGGTATTCTAGATAATCGGAGGCCTTTGATTAGAATCTCAGAAGCCTATAGGTAAGGCAGCTAGCCTTGACCTTAAAACTGCCAAGGATTCTTGCCTCTTCCAGGTATGTTGCCGCCTAAACAAGATGGTTCCACAACTTTGTTCTCCCCAAAAAGAATCAATAAGTGCCACACATGAAGCCCTATAGCAATTTCCAGAGAGATGTAGTGTTCTCCAAAGATTGCCTACCAGGTATGTAGAAAGTTGCATAGAAGAAACTACTAACTCCAATTCTTTTCTAGATCTAACTCTTAACTATCACAGCCCTAGTCTTGAAGCAGACAGAATATTGCCTAAAGGGTAACTACTACTGCTGACTTTGCTAATATCCACTGAATATTTCTCTCTAGGCTTCAGGAATCTACTACAAAACTTAGGGTGAAATCATCTTTCTTGAGTTGTTAGTCTTATTCTACAATCACTTGGTTCCCTGTTAGTTTTTGCTTTTACTTTCTATCCCTTCCATCTTCTTTGTAAAACATTATTTACTTAAGAAAAAAAAAGATCCCAGCTCCATATTGGACTCAGTCCAGTTCTGCCTGGAGGAGGGCTAGGCATAGACAGACACAATGAGAATGTTGTAGCAGGAGGTAGACAATCCATGTGCAGAAGGTTTTGCGGCAAGGATCTTTTTTAGGTAATCTTCTAGAGTTATCTACCACTTATTGATTAAATTCTGCTGGCCTTGTTCTCTGCAGCTAGAGGAGGTGGAGCTTAAGAGACACAGTCCAATATTTTAACCCTGTGTCATCAGAGAATTGTTAGCATATCCACAAGGTTACCTAGTTCTGTGCTTCTGAATCCAGATCAGAAAGAGGGAATTCTTGACCTTGATCATCAATGCCCCTTCGTTAGTTATGTTGCAAGTATTTCTCAGCAGAGAATGGAAGACCTGCATGAGATATACTATGTAGTGTTGGGCAATTTTGTGTCAACCAGAGGCTTTGGATGGGTTTTCTTATATGGCCATGTCTTCAACAGGGCAGGATTGTTTAATTCTGTACTTGGCATGTGACAGTTTTGTGACTAGATATGGAAAAGTTCTTAAGAGCATCCTACAAGCTATATTTGGGCAGTTGATTTATTTTTTTATCTTGTTCAAGTGCAAGTTCTTCTAGAAGGAAGACTTCCTCAGAAGGCCATTTTCAACACTGATAAAGAAATAGAGACACTTGGTCATGACAGTCCAAGTGACTACGTACATCTGTTTGAACTGTTCAGCTGGCAAACCAGCTCTTTGCCCAGATAGCCAAAATGTTTCTGGGGAAGCAATTTCTACATTGGAAGATGGGCTGTATTCTCTTGAAGGGACAGCTCTTTCATCCTGGAAATGCCTAAAATATGGTATAATTATTTCCCAGAGAAGAAACCATTCTCCTTGTGGCAATGTCTTTGGAATCAGGGTGGGGGTCACTTTGAACAAAGTAGAAGAGGGCATATCTGGAGCTCCCTGTTAGAAGTTACAGTTGACTGGCATGGTAGTACCATATCAACTAGGACAGAGGTTCCTGAACTTATTTGGTTTACTGCCCCCTTCAAAAAAAAAATTACTCGGCACCCACCTGGAAATCTACTTTCTTTAACTTTTATTTTTGAAATTTGTGTCATTTCAAAATTTTTTTTAAAATGATGCATCTTAAATTTCATAATTGTAAATTTGTGTTTTTTCTTGCATCAAAATTTTGATGACACAATATTGTCATGTAACCATTAATGGAAAATTCTATGACTCAATATTGCATTAAAAACCCATTAAAGGTTAAGAGAAAAAACAAATGCAGTAACAAATTTGCATTCTTTTATGTATCTATATTTCAACCTACATCCTACAGCATAATAAAGAAAGATATTGTAAATAAGACACCTCAAAGCTTGAAATTATAAAATTATTAAAATCAACCATGGTAATATTTACATTACACACAGAAAACTAAGATAATGAAGGATATTAAAAATTATGAATAACATTAAAAATAATCCTAATGAGAAGAATGAACCTGGTATGCTGCTATCAATTTATTAATGTTCAACTCTATTTTTGTCAGCATTCTTAAATCACTGTGATTAGCTATTTGCAGTCAGTTCCTCATTTGTTGTTATTCCTATCAGTTCTTGTAATTTCTGGAGTTTCTTCTGTGTTTGTACTCGAAAATGGGTCCAAAACCCAATTGGCTATGTTCATTTTAAGAATATCTTCAAATCATTGATTGAAGTTAGAATAGAGAGCCTCCAAATGCTGACAATAGATAAGCAAGTCTCCATCATGTTTTTCTGCTGTTGATAAATCTGGAAACTGGCTGAATTCCCCTCATCCTAAGTTTCATTTGCTCAAAGGAAATTTTGTCACAAATGCAGAAACAAATTTTTGTTTTGATTAAATTCAGCTCATCACTTGTAACTGTAGATTTGTTTCATTAAATTTATTATACAAATCTGTTAAATAAGTTATGTCATTTTTGGAATCATGTTGGCTGGTAAAGCATCCTCTTTTCTAGGAACGCTAGCACTGAGTCGGAGTTTATAAAACCGATCCAAACAAACACCTTTTGAGAGCCAATGGACTTCTGTATGAAGCAGCAAGTGATTGAATCATTCATCATTTTCAATACAAAGTTGACCAAACAATTTGTCATTCAATGACTTTCTTCTGATTTTGTTGATTGCTTTAATAACATAATATAATGACCTATGTAGGCATCCACTCAGATTTTTGGCAGCTAAATGTTGACAATGAATGACACAGTGCAGTGAATACATTCATAACTACTTTTTTTAAATATGCAAGAAAACCCTTGGAGCACCATCAGTAGTAACTGACAAGATATGACTCATGGGGGAGTTCTTCCTTAAAAAAAAGAAAACTCCAAGGCATGAAATATTGATTCACCTTTAGTATCAATCTGCAAATGTTTTAGCAGATGATAATTCTTCTTGACAAATTTTTTCTTTTATGAATAGCATGTATGCTAAAAATAAGGTTGCACTTCCTGACAAAGTTGACTGTTTTTAAATACTCGCATAATAAATCTTCAACATCAATTCCTCTTTGCACTGCTATTGCTCAAAGAAGAAATTTTCTTGGTAATATCAGACACCATCTTGTGTAGCATAGTGTGTATTACCTCACTTATAGTCAGTAGAATTAGTTCTTCACCAATAGTATGTGGTTTTTCCGATTTAGCAATCAGTAACAGAATGCAAGAAGCATGCAACCCATGGTCATTTTATTTGGCAAAATTAGCTTTAATAGTATCCAATGTCAGCTGTCTTAAAACTTTTTCTTTGAGTGCTTGAAAATAAGAAATCTTAGGGCAGCTAGGTGGTGCAGTGGATAGAGCACTGGCTCTGAAGTCAGGAGGACCTGAGTTCAAATCCGGCCTCAGACCAAACACTTGACATTTACTAGCTGTGTGACCCTGGGCAAGTCACTTAACCCCAATTGCCTTAAAAAAAAAAAGGCAAAAAAAAAAAGAAAATAAGAAATCTTTCTTATCAGTATGAACTTTTGTTAAATGTTCTTGTAGTCTTGAAGGCTTCATAACTTCATTTGATAAAACTTTTTGTCAAATCAAGTGTATCGATAATGAATTGTTTGTAGGTGACTGAATAAAGGCATAGTTCAAATGTGCAATACTATGTTGCCTACATTTTTTCTTAGCTTCAGCCATGATTGCTGTAAAAGAAATAAAACTTGGAGGGCAGCTAGATGGCACAGTGCATAGAGCACTGGCCCTGGATTCAGGAGGACCTGAGATCAAATCTGGCCACAGACACATAACACTTACCAGCTGTGTGACCCTGGGCAAGTCACTTAACCCCCATTGCGCCCCCCCCCAAAAAGAAAGAAAACTTACATAATCAAAATTGGGATATAAAATTATCAAGAAATATAACAATTTATATAATTGAAAGTGCTAGTTCTCTCACGAGAACCAAAATTTTTTGCAACAGTTGTGTTATTGGAATAGCATCCGTAACATCAGGTACACAGTGGTTTTTGCACAAGACAGCAAAAGACAAACTAAAATACTAATGAAATAAACTGGGTTTTGTTCTTTGCTCAGTATTAGATATTTTATTGTTAGTAAGCACTAGAAGACACAAACATAGGCAGATGTATAAGAAAATGTATGGAAATACTCACATAAATTGCTGTTTTATTGAAACAATAATACAATTTGCTTTGTACATGATCTGTAATCTGTAACTCAAAGGTATCAAGTTTGAATTTAAATTTTTAAATACTTGTTGCACTTGCACTATTAACTGCTTGTCACAAAATTCAGAAACAATCTAAATTAATCTCAACTATAGTATCGTATTGTAAACAAGTCATTACATGCACATATTCCTGCCAATGCATGCTGGACTTCCCAGTGATGCCCAGCATACTCACCTACCAACACTTGCTTGTTAAGACCTGTTGTCAGACTTGATCACTGATAGGTTATAACTTGCATTTTGTGTGTTTGTTTGGAAAATAATGTAATCACTAAGACTTTAACTCTGTTACACAACAGATGAAACATGTATGAACAGTTTTTCAGACTTTTCTTCTCTTTCCTTGTGCTTCTAGCACCCCTCAAGGGGTAATATCACCTACTTTGGCAACCTCTAAACCAGAACACCAAAGAATAGATTAAGGAATACAAGCAAGTCAGTGAAATGATCCTGTAAAGTCTGGAGCCGGATTTCTGTCCAAGGTTGTCTACTATTTTTTTTTTTAATGACCTTAAGTAGGATAGAAATTGGCTTTTAGTATTGCTGGGGCAAAGGGTATAGGTAATTTAATAACTCTTGGGCATAATTCCAGATTTTTCTCCAACATGGTTGTATCATTTCATAATTCTACCAATGATGAATTAGTGCCCCAATTTTTCCACACCCCTTCCAACATTTTTCACTTTCCCCTTTGATCAAAAAAAGTCACAGTCTTTGCCTTTGTGGAGCTTGGTTCTAATGGGAGATAATAGCATATATAAGAGTTAGTGATGGAGGTGAAATTGGTATAGTCTGGAGATGGCCAGGAAGGGCTGGAGAGGCCTACATGTAGGCAAGGTAAGCCCAAATCTGGCCTATCAAACCAAGGAAGTTCCAGGGTAAGAGTCCAAATATCCAGTAGAGATAAGGTGAAGATAATGGCCTTCCATAGAGACAGTAGGGATGGAACATAGTGGATCAGGACTCGAGTTGATTTAGCTTCAATAAGATGAACAAGGGTCATTTCTCAGCACTAGATGATAAAGGTTATCATTTGTTGAATGGTGTCTACTAATGTGATATTCTGAGTCCCTTAAACTTGCCCTGACAAATGAGTCCTCATTCTTCAGAGGACTCTTTTGTCCATTCATTTTGCCATGAAGCCTGTAGTGGTGGCTGTTCAACTTACGAATCCTGGGAGTTTTATGTACCTATGATAACACATACATAACTTCCCAATCTTTGTATTTTTGCTTGTTTATACACAAACATATCTAAGATTTATCTAATAGGCTATAGTTTTTCCTCTAAGCCTTAACATATTCTTAGGACCCATACTTCTCTCAGGCTATCCTGATATCACCCTTTGATTTTGTTATAAATCATCATATTTCTTTCAAAAGCGTCAATGATCAAGCTCTGTTGCCTGAGGATACTCATGTCTTTCAGTGACCCATTGGGTAGCAATTTTTGTTGTCTTAGAGGGCTTGGTCATCTACAATTCTAAGCTATATTGTTTCAATGAAAGGAAATTGGGAAAAAGGCAGCTTTATGTATTAGGAAACAGGCCGATATCTTTGTAAATATCCACCCACTTCCCTTAGATTGTTAGATTTATTGGCATACAATTGGACAAAATGGCTCTTAATGATTGTTTTAATTTCTTCTTTGGTGATGAATCGACCTTTTTATTTTTGACACTGGTAATTTGGTCTTTTTTTAAATCAAATTAACCAAAGGTTTATCTACTTTATTGTTGTTGTTGTTGTTGTTGTTGTTTTTAAACAGTTATTAGTTTTATTCAATAGTTTTCTTTCAATTTTATTCTTTCCCTTGATTTTCAGAATTTCTAATTTGGTATTTAATTGGGGGGTTTTAATGCTTTTTCTAGCTTTTGTTTTTAGTTACATGCCAAATTCATTGATCTCCTTTCTCTTTTATTCATGTAAGCATTTAGAGATATAAATTTCCCTCTAAGAACTGCTTTGACTGTATCTCGTAAGTTTTGGTATGTTGTCTCATTATTATTGTTATCTTTGATGAAATTATTGATTGTTTCTATGTTTTGTTGCTTGGCCCACTCATTAAGGATTAGATTTAGTTTCCAATAACTTTTAATCTATCTTTCCATGGCCCTTTATTACATGTTATTTTTATTTCATCATGATCTGAAAAGGATGCATTTAATATTTCTGCCTTTCTGCACTGCATTATGAGACTTTTATGTCTTAGTACATGGTCAATTTTTGTGTAGGTGCCATGTACCACTGGGGGAAAAAAGGTATATTCTTTTCTATCCCCATTCAGTTTTTTCCAGAGGTCTACCATATCTAACTTTTAAAATTCTATTAATTTCCTTAACTTTTTTCTTGTTTATTTTGTAGTTAGATTTATCTAGTTGTGAGGGGGTGAGGTTGAGATCTCCCCCTAGTATAGCTTTGCTGTCTATTTCTTCCTGTAACTCACTTCTCTTATAAGAATTTGGGTGCTATACCACTTGCTGCATATATATTTAGCATTGATATGACTTCATTGTCTATGGTACCTTTTAGCAAAATGTTAGTTTCCTTCTCATCTCTTTTAATTAAATCTTTTTAGATCTAATTTTTGCTTTTGCTTTGTCTGAGATCACAATTGCTACCCCCCCCTTTTTTTTTTAACTTCAGCTAAAGCATGTATCCTGCTCCAGGCTTTTACCTTTATTCTGTATATATTTCTGCTTCAAATGTGTTTCTTGCAAGCAACATATTGTAGGATTATGGTTTTTAACCCTTTCTGCTACCCATTTCCATTTTATGGGAGAGTCTATCCCATTCACATTCACACTTAATACTGTGTCTTTCTCTTCATCCTATTCCCCCCCATTTATGCTTTTCTCTCTTTTCACCTTTTCCCTCCCCACCAGTTTTGTTTCTGGCCACCACCTCCCTCAATCTGCCCTCCCTTCCATCAGCCCCCTCCTTTTTCTTTCTCCCCCTACTTCCCTATAGAGTAAGATTTTATGACCAACAGAATGTAGATATTATCCCCTCTTTGAGCCAAATCCAGTGAGAGTAAGGTTCAAACAATGCTCGCCTCCCTTGCTCCTTTCCTTCTACTGTAATAGGTCTTTGCACCTCTTCATGTTATGTCATTTACCTTTTTCTGCCTCCTCCTTTCCTCTTTTCCCAGTATAATCCTTTTTTCCACCCCTTAATTTTTTCCTATCATCACATAATAAAGATACAGGTCCCAAGAGCTGCAATTATCATCTTCCCACATAGGGATGTAGACAGTTTAACCTTATTGAATAGCATACCTTTTTATGCTTTTCTTGACTCTTGTATTTGAAGATTGAATTTTCTGTTCAGCTCTGGTTTTTTCATCAGAAACGATTGAAAAGTCCCCTATTTCATTGAATGCCCACATTTCCCCCTGAAAGATTATGCTAAATTTTGCTGAGTAGTCGATTCTTGGTTGTAATCCAAGCTCTTTTGCCTTCCAGACGATCATATACCAAGCCCTCCAATCATTTAACGCAGAAGCTGCTAAGTCCTGCACAATTCTGACTGAGGCTCCATGATATTTAAGTTGTTTGTTTCTGGCTGCTTGTATTTTCTCCTTGACCTGATAATTCTGGAATTTGGCTACAATATTCCCTGGAATCTTCATTTTGGGATCTCTTTCAGGAAGTGATCAGTGGACTCTTTCAATGACTATTTTACCTTCTGGTTCTAGGATATCAGGGCAATTTTCCTTGACAATTTCTTGAAAGATACTGTCCAGGCTCTTTTTTTGATCATGGCTTTCAACTAGTCCAATAATTCTTAAATTATCTCTCCTAGATCTATTTTCCAGGTCAGTTGTTTTTCCAATGAGGTGTTTTACATTTTCTTCTATTTTTTCCATTCTTTTGATTTTGTTTGATTCTTGATGTCTGAGTCATTAGCTTCTACTTGCCCAGTTCTACTCTTTAAGGAATTACTTTTTTCAGTTAGCTTTCATACTTTTCCATCTGGCCCAATTCTACTTTTTAAGGAGTTGTTTTCTTCAGTCAATTTCTGTCCTTCCTTTTCCAAGCTGTTGACTTCTCCTGCATACCTCTTATTTCTTTTCCCATTTTTCTTCTACCTCTCTTGACTTAAAATTCTTCTTGAGTTCTTCCAAGAAGGCTTTTTGGGATTGAAACCAATTCATATTCCCCTTTGAGGTTTCATATGTAGGTATATTGACAATGTCGTCCTATGCTGAGTTTGTTTTGATCTTCCCTGTCACCATAGTAACTTTCTGTGGTCAATGTTCATTTTTGCTTCTTGCTCATCTTGTTTGCCTGTTTCTTGGCTTTTAAAGTTGAGCTCTCCTGTTGGAGTGCTGGGGGCCTGGTCACTGGCTTTGTGCACTGGGGCTTCAGGTGCTGTCAGCTGAAGGCTATAGGGATCTGGCAGCTTACCTGATGCTGAGATGGGTTTCTAATGGTGGTGTCTGGCATGTGCTAAGGTCAGGTGGGCTTCTTCTGTATTTCCCAAGGGCTACACTGAAGTACATGGGGTCTGACCCCTGGAGGATGCCTGCCCACCCTGGGCTGCACTGAAGCACATGGATGTTCTTTGAGCTGGAGTCTTCCAGTTCCCCTGGTTATGCTAAGGCATGGTGGGGGGTGGGAGAAGGGTGTGTGTGTGTGTGTGTGTGTGTGTGTGTGTGTGGTCCTGGTGTTGGCATTTGCCTGCTCCACCACACTGGGCCTCAGGATCACTTGCTGGTTTGCTGAGATGGGGCTTGCTGCTGGCTTGCTAGGGTGCCTCCTGTCCTGGAATGAATCCCCTTTTACCCAAGTGAAAAGGACCTTTCTTGCAATCCTTCAAGTTTCATAGGCTAAAAGACTGCACCTCATATTTCTGCTGGCTCCACTGTGCCAGGATTTGTTCTGGGGGCACTATTATGGTTGTTTGTAGGTGAATATGGGAGAGTAACAGCAATTTATTGCTTACTCTGCCATCCTGGCTCCCAGAAGTCCCTCCCAGACTGGTATCCTTGAAAAAAAATACCATTTTCCCACATAATCCAGCTTCTGCTCTGATTAGACTTCCCATTTGGTCCCCAGTACTTGCTGGAAAACATAAGTGCCCCATACTAGAGCCATCCCTCTCCCTCTCCCTCTCTCCCTCTCCCTCTCCCTCTCCCTCTCCTCTCCCTCTCCCTCTCCCTCTCCTCTCCCTCTCCCTCTCCCTCTCCCTCTCCCTCTCCCTCTCCCTCTCCAGCTACCATCTCTGGAGTCTGAAGTCTTGAGTTCAAATCTTGTTCCAGATGTTTACTACTTCTATGATCCAGGGCAAGTCACAAAGTCTGCCTAAATTTCCTCATGAATGAGTAAATAAGCATACATTAAGCACTTACTACATCCAACACTACTGAGTGCTGGGGCTTCCATGCTCTCAAGGAAATCTCTTTCTAATGGGAAAGATTGTGAATGAGGTTTCAGCTATGAAGTAGATGAAAAGTGCCCATGGTCCTTAGGGTGCTGCAGCATACCAGGGCTTTTAGAATAAAATGACATTTGCAAGATGTTTTTTTCAAACATTAAAACACTATATAAATGCTATTATTGCTGTTACCGTCACTGTTAGCGTTACATGATCCACCTCCAATCGTCCGTAGCTTTGACACTGCTTGATCATCCCTTTTCCACCTTTACTTCTTTCCTTTAATCTAAACGTCTGTTTGTTTCTCATTATTCTGGTATCTAGAAACTTTGGATAAAAGACCTGAGCCTCCTGCACCTAAATGGAGATGGGGGAAGGAGACGAACCACAGCAGTCAGACAGGATTTTGCCCTTCAGTGGAGAAGAGATGCTTGGGGAGGCATATTGTCCATAATATGGTGGTATGCTGGAGTCCATGAGAGGAGGCTCCTTATGTGGGCTTCTATCTTGGTCTGCTCATTTGGGGTCACTGCAGCGTGTCACAGGATACTTAGTGAGTCACTTGTTTTTGTGAAACTTTTTACTCTTTTCTTGGAAATGTGGTTTGTTGCCTTTTGGGCTACACAAACCACAGATGTAGCTGGGTAGGTTGTGCATTTATTTTCAGTTGGGTGACTCAATGAATACTTCTCTGGGAGCCATTTGTTCAACTCCAATAAAAGTCTGGTTCTTCAAATTGAGGTAAAAACAAAAGACTATGTCCAGAGAAGCAAAAGAGAATGGAGTGGGTGCGAGTTTAAATCCTCCCTCAGACAACTACTAGTTGTGTGACCTTGGACAAGTAGCTAAATCTTTCAGCCTCAGCTTCCTCATGTGTTAGAGATAACAAAAGCAGTTACATTTCAGGGATACTAGGACCAAACGAAGAACACACGTGAACCATTCTGCCAATCTTTTAGCACTAGGTAAATGGAAGCTGTTATTACCATTACTTTTGATATAATGACTAGTTCTTTCCCTCTGACCAGAAGACTGGGGGCATGGCTATAAGAAATATTTACTAGGAGCTTGGTAGCTAAATAAGGTGTCCAGAAAACCTAAGGTGATTCCCGTCTTTTGCTAACAAAAAAGATGGAATATACATGCCCCAAGCCAAGAAGCAACGAACAAGCATCTCCCTGGACAGAAGCCATTGTAATCCTCCTTCAAAGTTGTAAGCAACTTGGTTACCATTTCCCAACCATAGTGAAGTGTTAAGCTGAGATGGGACAAAGCAGACTGGGGAATTAAGGTGACAATTTGACAAGGCTTCTGCTGTTTGGACTTAATTGCCTCCATGTTGGTATTGAGGGGGCAACCTTGAGATGTAGATTGTATTTGCCATAAATACTTGAACACTAGAGAAAAGAGGTCAAGTCTGTTATAAGCTTGGTTATAGTTACTACAAGAACGGAGTAAACTTCAGGAGGGTGAACTAGGTCTGGAAGTATCAAGATGAGAAGGACTGTCACCATGGAAGATATCGGCTCCCAAGTTGATGTCCCTTCTTTCTCTGGCCTTTCAGGGCCTCACGGAATTCCTCCTTACATATAACCATGAAAAGTAGCTGTGAAATAAAAGGCATCAGATGGCTCGGTAGAACTTCAGTTTGGTAGGCAGCCTGACACATCTTCTCTTCCGCATTTTCTTTCAGAGCTTCCCGTGTGCTGAGCTAGCTCTGGCAAACATGAGCATCCACCTTGTTTTCAACGTGGACAGCCCTGGAGAGTGCACTGCCCAGGTTCTGTTCTCAGATGATTGTGCACTCAGTGTACCTCAGCCTTCCCAACCCCCCAAAAGGCAGAACTGTTGACGGCGGGGCTCTGGTACCCTACTAAGAGGAGTGACAGTAGCCAATCGAGAGATGACCATGCCCTAGGCTGCCCACGTAGTTGCCTCTTCCGTGGGATGGCTCTGGTGTGACCAGTCAGAGAGTCTCTCCAAGGTTTGAGTGTTGGTAAGAGCTTGGAGAGAGACGTTAGAAACTACTAAAAATGTATAGTTACTGTGCGTGTGAGTGTGTGTGTGTGTGTGTGTGTGTGTGAGAGAGAGAGAGAGATAGGGTTTTTCCCCTCCCTTCTTTCCTCTTATTATGGAGGGTTATTTTGGTGAGGTTATTTTGGATATCCTGGTGATGCTCCCCTGCCACTTGCCAGATGGTACCTGGCTCTATTCTTTGACTACATGAATTGAATTTGGTACTTGGTTTAGACCCTAAAGAAGAAATTGTCCTCCTCACCTCACAACATAAAGTTACCTGTAAACACTAAGAAATTTTGAATGAAATGACAATACTTTAAAAGGCCACCAAGATAAGAGCCCAACATTTGGAATCAGCCAATAATTCTACATGATTCCCTTTCAGGAATCTTTCCATCCGATGTTTAGACTATCTATATGTCATTTCTCCCCCCATCCCCCCATTAAGGTTGCCATCCTACTTGGCAATGTTATATCCTCCTTGGCGTTAAGAGGTCTAGGGCACAAGTGATTTTTTTTTTTGGTCATAACTCCAAGACAAAAGCCTGGTGAGGAGATAGAGTGGTAGTGATTGATGATGGTAGACAATGTTCTGGAAGAGTAGAACACATTCCTTCTAGCTCTCCTAGAAACTCTATAGAATAGACTCCCACAATTATGTATGTGCTAAGTGCAGACAGTCCTCTTCTGCAGTCTGAATGTATTTTATTGACTTGGCATCTCACAAGCAACTTAAAAGAAGCATTGTGACTATGTATTCAAGCCAACTGTGAAAGAGGCCTACTTAGTTCTGCATTTGTTCCTGAGTTGTGTGAAAGGAAGTACTAGGACCTCTTAGTACACAAGATGAAATGGGTGTCTCTAAGGTGGGAGGGTTTGTCCATTACAACTGAACTGAACAGCAATTTAGAAAGATCTTTTCCACACTCTGTGTCTGGACCTTCATGGAGAATAGAAGGGCCTGGTGCTCTATGGTCCATGGGGTCACGATCTCCCAAAGTCTGGTCAAGCTCATCTTCACTGCTTCTATGACACTATTTACCCATCTCAGCCTCTGCCCCACCCCCTTTTCCTTTTGCCTTCAGTCTTTCCCAACATCAAGATCTTTTCCAATGAGTCCAGTCTTCTCGTTATGCCCCAAATGTTTAAACTTCAGCTTCAGTATCTGACCTTCTGGTGAACAGCCTGAATTAATTTCTCTAAGTATTGACTGATTTGATCTCCTTGCTGTCCAAGAGACTCTCAAATTTTCTCTAGCACAATTCAAAAGCATTGATTTTGCAGTGCTCTGCTTTCCTTGTCCAATTATCACAGCCATACATTGGTACTGGAAAAAGCATTGCTTTGACTATATGGACCTTTGTTGGCAAAGTAATGTCTCTGCTTTTCAGTCTGCTGTCCAGATTTGTCATAGCTTTCCTTCCAAGGAGCAAGCGTTTAACTTCATGGCTGCAGTCACCATCTGCAGTGATTTTTTTTTAAGCCGATGAATATAAAATCTGACACTGCTTCCATTTATTCTCCGTTTGCCACAAGTGATGGGACTAGATGCCTACAAAGAGTGGGGCAAATGTAGGTGGGAGGTTGTAATTCAAGGAGATTCTCCTAAGGTATCTTGGGGGTGCATACGACTGGTGCCACACTCACCAAATCGGGGAAGAAGTGCAGGCACCGGCTACCATTCAAAATCTTGGGTTGAGAAAATCATCATTACCCTATCCTCAATTATCTATTAGACTTCGTGTTTGTGCCTAGTAGGTTGCTACACATCTTTTCCCCTCTGTTATAACTAATGGCTTAGGATGATCAGAGATGTTAATTGTGGACAGATGTCACAATCTCTGTATTAACCTCACTGTCACTAAGCCTGGTCCCAGTGTTCGGCAAGATCTCGGGCCTAAAAACTTCAGCAAGCGTTGGTGTCTGAAAGACATAGGAACTTGAAAGCCTAATCTTGTCTTTGAGGCTAATAATTGTCATTCTATTTTAGGGCAATGGATGAGACAATTAGTAATTGTTTATTGACTGAAAAAGTGACCCTGACATGACTAGGTGCCTATGTTGTATCAACTATGTATAAAACAAAATCTATAGATGGAATAAATTGGAGATTGTTGAAAAACGGAAGGCACAAGAATTAAGGGGAACTGGCAAAGGCTTCTTGGAGGAGGGATGAGATGCCAAGGCATTTCTTACGGGGTAATTTGAGGCACATTGGTCATGGAGCCTCTTCTGTGTGGTGTGAATGCCACTAAGAATTTGGGTCCTTGGCACAAATATCTCTTGACATGTTATTGACCTATAATTTTCCATGGATGAGTGGGGTACAGTCTATTAGAAACTTCTGGTCCTAGAGATTCAGGCAGGAAGTACATGGCTTTGACAGATTAAATTCTGAAAGATTTGTTCCCTAAGGATCTCCCCGAATGAGATAAAGGATGTCTCAAAATCTTAGTATGGTTTTTAGCTTTAACACTTCAGCTCAGTGTTTTAAAACTACCCAAAGACTTTTGGGACATACTGTATTATTCCCTTTGACTGAAAAGGAGTATAAATTCATACATGGGGCAAACAACTCAGAATGACAGATTGCTTTCAAAGTCCTAAGTTGTTTGCCGAGTTCATCAGCCTTAATTCATCACTTCCTACATTTACAGAGAAACTTGTTTATGGCTGGGCCCTGCTGTAGGCAAAGGGGCGAGAACGATTCTTGTGGCTACCTCTGGAAGTGCCTTCTCTCTTATGGGAAAGACATAACCTCATGATATGCCCCCCTAGCCTTAGTGTGACCGCCTAAGCTGCCCCTTAGGAAAGTTAGCTGTTTCTCTTTGGTTTAAAGTACTGAGGGTGCCAGACACTGGGCTAAACACATGGAAAGCTCCCACAACACATATGTGGTCCTTCAATTTGTTGTCATGACATTATCGACCAGTATTTCCTTGCGTAGCTGTATTTTGGTGGAAGATGGTCAGGCTTGCATAGGAGATCTGTTAATACTAAGATTTCGAGGCTGAACTTGAAGAACATAAAATTTCACCCCAATTCTTGTTTTGGTATAATTCTCCACAATGGCTATTGTGAGAAGATACTGTGTTTGTCCTTTGAAAAATTAGCTGCTCTTCTATTTATTACTTGCATGCTTGATACTGGTAGACTTTCCCTCTGGAGTGGTACCCTTTGAAAAATGGTATGGTGTTCTCACAGATTTTTCACATTAAGTCACCTTTAAAGCCTGGTTTCTCCTCATATGGCGTCTTTATTTTCTTCTTCTGAATGCTTAACTTGACCCTCTTATCTTCAGATGTAAGGATTACTTAGCTTTAAAATTAACTTCCCTTGGAATGAAGACTTCTACATCTTGTGACTTCTTGTATGTCATCGTCTGTATAGCTTTGGTTAATGGGAAGACTGAGCCATTGAACTAATATTTGAGGGGGGATTTGTTAGTTTTATTCTTGTCACTATAGTTCTGATGTTTGATATCCCGAGTTGAATTTGGGATCGACTCATTTAACATCTTGTTTCTTCTGATTATTTATAATTCTCAGTTTCTTTAAAGCTGAGATTTTCTTGTGTAATCACCTGAAATGGGGTGGTCAAATTGATTTTTTTTTTCATTTTATGTGTCTGATAACACAACCTTTCCTTTTTGATTACTTCTCTAGGTTGATCAGTTTTCAGGACAAAATAAATACAGGAAATTACACAGGTAGAAAAAGATATAGCTTGAGTTCCTTCTGCAAGTGTCCTTCAATGTAGTTGTAACTTAAAGAGGTCTAACTAGCTTCTAAAAATATTTGTTCATATGTGACCCCGGGCAAGTCACTTAACCCCAATTGCCTAAAAACTTAAAAAAAAATTGTTCAGAGTCGATATAGATCCCTAACAAATTTAAGGGACCCCATTGGTTATCTCCCTATGGGCCTATGGGTAGTTGGTTCTATAGTCTTCACAGACTGGGCTGATCTTTCCACATAATTTAAAATTTTTGGTTTAAAATCTGCTTGGCCAAAGTTGCATTCGTATCCTTTCTATACTCTTGTGATACAAACTGATAGTCTTCTAAAAATCCAGTTACTTTTATAGTTAAAAATTTTTCTATCTGCTTCTTGGAATTCATATAAATATGGACTGTGAAAACTACTAAGTGGTGGCTCTATAATTTAGAAACTTACAGTTGGTTTTCTTTTTTATTGTTTCCATTGCTTAAGCAGCAATTATCTCTGGAACAACACCTATGGTAGTTGTTACCAGTATTGCGATGCTTCTATATTCTGTCCTAAAGTACTAACTTCCATTTTGGAGAGGATGTGCTATGCCCAAGACAGGTATACAAGCTAGGGAGGGAAAGAGGCAAAGGACAGATCAGAGGGCCCCAAGACTATTTGAGGAGAAGAAACACCAATACCCACCAGGAAAGGCTAAAGGCTACACAAAGGAAGTGGGACCTGAGCTGAGCCTCGAAAGCCGAGGGGAGAGCATATTCCAGCTCTTGGACAGAGCCGCCCAAGGGCGTGGCAGAAGGAGGCTGCAGAGGAGGGGATCTGAGGTAAAGCGGGAGCTGTCCCCTCTACTCCAGACTTCCAGGGCCCTTATGTGCAAGACCACGTGTTCTCCCAGAGACAAGCGAGTTATGCCTCCGGAGTACTGTTTTAGTTATTGCAGGAAGGATGAGGAGAGAGGCTGACTGCGATTAGGAGGATAACTGCAGGGGAGGGGTGACTGTACATGGAGAGACGGGGGCTGCTGTGGCATTATAATCCACAGGAATGAGCAAGTGACTGGGTTATGGGAGGTGAGGAGAGGGGAGAATTGGAAATGCCTGGGAGGGCCCAGGAGGGTGGTGGGGAAGGGCTGTTCTAAGGGAGAAGCTGAGTTTATTCTGGCCACATTGAGTCTGAGAGGTGGGTAGGCCCACTTTCAGAGATCCATCAAGACAGAGTCTTTGTGGAACTTCTTCCTTTTCAGTTTTTGCAAAGAAATCAAACTGCCAGGATCTGCTTGGTTACTGTGGGTGGTGGGTACAATTACTCTTCTCCATCTGAATCCCATCTGGCTGACTTGGAGTTCTTTCCTTCAGGCTGCCTATTCCCAAACTTGAAGACAGCATGAAGAGATACCTCAGTGCCCAGAGACCTCTTTTGGATGACAGCCAATTCAGGTAAAGACCCATGACCCAGAAGAGGCTGTGAGAGAGAAAAAGTCCAACGGGAAGGTGGCCCAGGGCTACAGAGCCAAAGGTGAATTGTTTTTCCCTTGAGAAAGAAAGCTGCCTTGTCAGAGTCTGCTCCCTGGCACCACCTGGCTGGCTGGCCCAAAGCTCCTACCTGGGGAATGTGCATTTTATGCTCTCCTCCATCCGTGGTGGCCAGAATGGGAAGACGTGGACTTGAGCAGAGACAGAGGCCAGCACAAACCTGGGATGTCGCTCCCCCGTGGTTCGGTGCTCCTAACCGCGCGTGGAGAATCTCCCATTTCTGTCCACAAGACAAGGCCTGCCTCTCCAGCTGCATCTGTGGCCTTTCCTCACTTCCACCTCTCAGGAGCCATGGGCTGTGTAGCCTTGCCTGATTTCCTCCTTTCCCCTTCCACCCAGCAGCAAGGGTTCTGTCTGTCCTGCAGGGCCCCTAGAAGAAGGTTCCAGTGTTGTCCTTTGTATCCCACTTCCCCCAGTAGATGTCATGTCCCAGGAGAACATTGGCTCCTTGCATCTAAATCCCTAGGAGGGTGCCTTGCACACAGTAGATGCTTAATGCATGTTGAAGTGGTTAAGAGGGCCGAGAGGCCGCAGGGGGATAAGGTCAAGCTGAACCTTAGAGATTTTTGTACAGGGTGGGGTAAGAAGTGTCCAGGGGCTCCGGCCCCCACGCCCAGACCTCACCTTAGGCCCCGCCCCTTGCCCTAGACCCTGTCCCCAGGGGTCCCACCTTAAGGTACCAGTGGAAGTCATCACCCACGGGCCACAGGTGTCACGTTCTCCAGGTGGCCTTGAGCCGCAGCCCAATCCTCTGTGTGGTGTGGGAGACAAGAGGCTCTGTCCCTTCCCCCGGTCTTCCCCCCTTCGTTCCCCGGCCCCCAGCTCACCCCCATGGCTGGCCACAGCAGCGACTGTCTCAGGGTGTATGCATGTGTGGCATTAGGCGGAGGGGCAGGGCCTGTTCCCCTGGTAACTGAGAGGCATCTCTCACCACCCCCAGGTGAAGGAAGCTCTCAGGTCTGGGTGTCCAGGATATTCCATAGTTGTCACAGTAATTGTAGTGGCCTCAGACTTCTGGCATTTGTCTCGTACTTTAACGAGGCAGGAGCAGAAGTCGCTGGCGCTCTGGCCCTGGGCAATAAGCCTCCTCCAATGCCTCACTTTGCAGATGAGGAAACTGAGGCTCAGAAAGGTCCAGTGCCTTGAGTCGGTGGGTATTGGGAGAATCAGGAGCACCACACCCTCAACGCAGAGGAGGACTGGGCTCTTCCAGCCTCCCAATGCACTTCTAGAACAATCTGGATCTTATCCATCCTTGTTGGGGCCTTCTCTTCTGCCCAAGGTGCTCAGAGCACACCTCGTCTGTCTCCTCTCTGCGCCCAGCACAGTGGCCTGTACACAGCAGGTACGCTACACTGGCTAACTGTCCAGACCCACTCCCTGATCTCGGCTGCAAAAGGCCACCATCAAGTGCCGTACACCCTTCTTGGGTAAGGAACCCAAGCCGCACAGCCCTCATGTCACAGTGCAGGGTCCCCAAACTGCCAGCTGCTTCCAGCCAGAAGTCCCACGCTGTCACAACTCGAGGCCCTCCAGGACCAAGCTGCAAAGGTGACACTAACAAACTCTCTACTGGCCTACATCTTTATTAAAGACAATCACTTAGACAGCATGTAAAAAAATACTTTCCTAGTTTACACAAAAGTCTTCTGACATTAGGACTGAAACACCACACACCCAAGCACACAGAAAAAGTGAAACGCCCCAGCCTAGATAGGCTTAATCTTGAAATGCAAGCCGATAAGGCTGAAGACCAAACACTTCAGGTCCTGGACCAGGTAATAAAACACTCGCAAACCTTCGGGATCCCTAAAACACAAGGAAAGACGTGTTAGACCCTGGATTCAAGGCACAAAAGGCAATCTTCTCTGGCTCACTGCCTAGGGCAGAATCTGCCCAGAGCTACTGAGGCTGCTGGACGAAACCTCGAGACAGACATCCTCATTTTGATCTGAACTTAGGCTAACCCTCCAATCTTATGTTTAACCTATAACTGAGGGGTTTCCTAGTGATGCTATCCACATAAATGGTCTAGGATTGCTCCTACAGAGGAGAGGGGCCTAAGCTGTGCAGTAACAGTTAACAGGTGGCTAATTTGTAGATGCAAACATGGGGGGAGGGAGGAGGGAAGAGAGCTCAGGGGCCTCTGAGGAAGCTGGCTGCATCTAGGCTGTGTATGGCAAGGAGCCTGGAACCTGGCTTTGGGGGCAGGACAGAGTGGTGAGCTCATGCTTTCTAGGCCTGAGCCAGAGGGGAAGAGCCTCCTTCCCATGTCAGGCAGCAAAAGCAGAGTGGCCAACAGCCACCCTTGGCAGCGTGCCCAAGGCCTCCCCCTGGCAGGCCTGTTACCGGGCCCCTGGCTACGGATGGGCTCATGAACGCCTTCAGTTCCTCCCTGGTAGTCTTTCTAGCACTGAGGATGCAGAAATATCCCACTACCAGGAAAGGGCCCAGAGGTTATACTCCGGGCACCTCAGCACATGGAAATGTCAGCCTCATTGTCTGCACCCCACTCCATGACCAGTGTGGGCTGCACCCACCCATGCACAAGCAGCAGTGGCAGGCAGACTTACTTGGACTGGTTCACATCTATAAGGGAGCCAATTTTGGATGTGGTAAAAGAAATGTGCTCGTCAATCATTTCAAGCTCCTGAAAAGGAAGTTGAACAAAAAAGTTTATCAGAAAACTGATTATCCAGAGTCCAGGCCCTGCCTGATCATATCCATGCCAGCCAAGACAGAAAGAAGCCAGACTTTCCCAGTGATAGCCAGTATGTCACTGTGTGGAGGGACCTTGGCTCTGGGCCCAGGGTCAGGAGGGACCCAGGCTCTGGGCCCAGCCATAGGAGGTACTTGAGCTGTCATGAAGGGACAGATGGAGTCTGTGAGGTGGAGGTGAGGAGGGAGGGCATTCAGGGTTGGAAGAGATAAGAGGGGGTGGAGAGAGGGGAAGGCAGTGCTTTTTAGTGGGAACAGGTGTGATGTCATGGAAGTAGGTGTGACAAAGTTGGATTTGAGGAATGAGGGAGCAATCCAAGATGGTGGATGTGAACCTTCCAATGGTGCCAACTTCCACAAAGCCATTTGCAACATCTGGGCCTCAAGTTTCCTCAGAGAACAGGAGCCAGCATGATATAGGGGAAGAAATATGACTTTAGAAACAGAGGGGCCTGGGTTCAAATCCTGGCTGTGCCACTTGCTGCTTATATGAGCCCTGAATTCAGTCTCTATGGACTTCAGTTTCTTTATCTGAAAAATGGGGCTATTAGATACAATCCCTCCCTTCATGAGCCAAATCTACAATCTTGCAACTGGATCGTCTCCAAGGCCCTTCCCAATCCAAATACTAGTCAACACAAACAAGAATAAAGGGGACCACAGTTTCAGTGGTTTCTTGACATTTAAATCTTATGTCGTGTTCTACAGAAAGTTTTTACCAGAATAAATGCCTATTATACGGAGTCATGCTAGTGAACACGTTGGTGTCTATGTTGAAAAACAGAAGCAAACATGGACCATACATTAATTTGGCAATTCCATTTTCCTAAATCAAGAAGTGGTATACAAGTGGGTGGGGGTACCCCTGGCCTGGTCCTGGACCCTCTGTTTTCTCTCTCAAGGTGACCCCATCAATTGCCATAAGTTTAACTCTCATCTCTATGCAGACACCTCCCAGGTCTAGAGATCCAGTCCTAGACTCCAGGTCTGCATCACCAAATGCTTTAAAGGGCCTTTCCACATGCAGGTGCCATAAGCAACTCAAAGTCAACATGTCCAAAACAGAACTCATCCTCTTACTCCCCAAACTCCCCCATTACTGCTGAGAGCACCACCACCCATCCAGTCACAAAGGTTCACATCCGCCACCTTGGATTCCTCCCTCAAATCCGACTTGGTCACTTCTACATCCATGGCATCTCACACCTGTGCCTACTTCAAACCACTGCCTGCTCCTCTCTCCCCCTGCCCCCCCAACCTCTCCGTGCCTGGAATGCCCTCCCTCCTCACCTCTGCCTCACAGACTCCCTCTCTCCTTCATGACCACTCAAGTACCAGTGTCTACCCAAAACCCTTCTGGATCCCCTTGACTGTTACTGCTGTCCTGCTCCTCAAACTCCCTTGTACACAAACTGCTCTGTTTACTTGTGTTTATTCCCTTTACATTGCCATACATCTTTATCTCCCCTGTCATACTTCCACTGTTTCAGGTAAAATGTAAGCTGCTCACAAGGAGGGATTGTTTCCTTCACTGGATTGATAAAAGACTAACTGAAAACAGCTGTCTAAAAGTCACCCGCCCTGAAGAGGCGCGACCCCTGCGACCCCTTCGGCCCCCTCCTCCCCCCTCACCTGCCGGCCCACTCTGTCAGGCGGAGGCCACAAAGCATCGTCTTCTTTCGTGACCTCACTGTCGTCAATGATTCTCTTCAGTTCTTCCATCACACTCTTATGGACATAAGCCTACAAGTGAGCCAGAGAACAAAGTCTGCCCTGGCCTACAAGGGGGCCCGCTTCTCCGACTCTCCCTGTACCCCAGCCTGGAGACTAGGGGATGGAGGACCCTCCCAAAGCTCTCACCTCTTTTCTGATCATCACATCATTCTTATAATTGCTATTGTTGGCATAGCGCAGTTTTCCTATAAGGAGTAAAAATCACATTCAGTTTACAAACAAAACAGAAACAAAACAACCTGGTAAAACCTAGCTGCCAAAGCAGTCTTACTCAAACGTGGGCCTGACCACATTCCTCCCCAAACTCCAGGGCCAAGGGGTCGTCGATATCAGTTCCAGAGCAGACTATGAAATCCAGTTTGCCATTCAAAGCATGTGACTCCTCCCCCACTTTCAAGTCTTCTTACACCTTGCTCCCACCTCATACTCTTCCATCCAATGACACCAGTCTCCTGTTCCTCCAACAAGAACTTCCGTCTCTCAGCTCTAGTCACTTTGCCTGGCTGTCCCGTCTCACCAACCCCCACCCCGGCCCACCTGGAAGGCTCTCCCTCTTCCACTGACTACTGACCTCTCTGACTTCTTTTATGTCCTAACTAAAATCTACCTTCTACAGGAAGCCTTCCCTCTCCCCTCGTATTTTTCATGCTTTCCATCTGTTAATTATTTTCTGTTTCTCCTATATGTGGCTTGCTTTGTACACAGCCATCCACAGTCGTCTCCCCCAGGGGGCTGTTGAGTGCCTAGAAAGCAGGGGCTGTCTTTGACCTTTCTTTGTCTCCCCAGCACTGAGCACAGTGCCTGGCACAGTAGGCGGGTGCTTAATAAATGTTCATGCCCGCCATGGCTGACATTCAGAGGGAAAAACTTACATGGTGAAAAATGACAGCAAACGATGTAATTAAATGTGGAAAAGGTGTCCCAGGAAGAAGGAATGACTTGCTCCGCTTGGCTCCGCAGGACACAGCTGGCAGCAATGGGGGGAAGCTGCCAGGTGAGAGACTTGGGTTCCAATATGCAGGGGATAGGGTGGAGGTGGGGGGCCACTTGGGGACGTGGCAGTTAAAGGATCCTTGGGGCTGTACTGGCTGGGGTCTGAGGCAGCCCCGAGAGGAGCAAGCTGCCAAACTGGCAGGAAAACAGCAGCCAAGATACTCAGAAATTCTACCAGGTGAAAAAGGAGGGGCCAGTCGAACCCTTGGCCTTAGCTGCCCACCTGTAAATGCCCAGAACAGCTGACAGGCGAGAGGAGCCGAGCCTGAGCTCACCAAGCCACGCTGCCTGCAAAAGCCTGAATTATCCCAAGGAAAGGGGAGATGGATGGAGAGGAGAAGACACATCTGCTTACTGGCCAGTCTTTATTAACTCCCAGGGAGGAGCTCCCTCTTCCAAAGCAGCTCTGCAGCTACAGAGCCGGGCTGCTGCGGGCAAGAGCTTTGTGTGCCACAAAAACACCATCGTGGGAGGAAAGCCCGAGCCAGAATCGGGGTTCAAGTGAAGCTCGGCAAAGGAGCCCATTGTGTGAGGGCATCTGAGGACTCTGGGTTAAATGTCAGCTCCCTGGATCTCCATCTCTTGGAATCTCTGAATATCGCTGCTGCTGCTCTACTCCCTGCAAGGTGGCACTTCACTCTGGTACCTCAGCAGCTATCTGGTAAAGCCACCAACAGTGTTCACTGGTGAATCTACAGACCACCTGAGCAGCCTGGGAAATTTAAGAAATGGAGCAGAAGCCCAGCACCAGAGAATTCTACAGTAGCGATGGGTAGATAATGGAAGATAACTTCCATCAGCTAGACATCTAGCCCAAGCAGAGGGGCTAATCATTTCTTGATTTGCCCTAATGATAATATCATCCTTCAAAAGTTAAGTAAGCCAGGGAATTTATACTCTAGAGATGATCTTCATCAACAAGAAGGAGCAGGTTGATGGAGTCACATTGACGGGAGTCTTGGGAGAAAGTAACTAAGCATTCCAGCTTGGAGTCTTTGATGAAGAAAGGAAATCTGAGCATATTCTGACAGGCAATCTAGATTTTAGGAGAGCTGATTTCCAAGAGTTTGGATAAAGGTTAGGTAGGATTCCATGTTTTAAAAATCTAAGGCCAGGCTGGGATTCTTAAAATCTAGCCAATAGCTTACTAACATTCAGACTCCTTAAAAGTTTGCCCAATATGATGGATGCTCTAATCCTGTCTTTGGCTGAAAGAAAGCTTGGGTCGAATTCTTTCAGACATGACCCGTGTGTCATGATTTTGGGGTCTCAGCACCCCTGAACCCCTAAGCCACATTTTTGTGGCCCATACGGGGAAACTGCCTAACCCCAAGTTCTTCTCCAGCCAAGACTGGAAGGTATGCAAGCTTCCTCTCCTTCCCTTTCTTGCTCTGCAGTTGGGGTCACTCTCCCAAGCACCAAGGCTTGGAGGTGCTTTTCAGGCAGACAGTTGGCTGTCTTGCACTTGGCCTGACGCTCTCAGGCTCTCTGTCCATTGGGTCGGGTCAAGGCCACGGTCTTGGGTACACCTTCCGCAGCATAGAGGACAAGGACTGATGCCCTATCTGGAAGTGTGTGCTCAGTTCTGTTAATTCCCTCAGGCTGTAAGGAACTGGGGAAAACTGCAGGTGCTTTTTGGTTCCCTGAGGCTTCCTTACTCCCTTCCCTCTGCACCTCTGAATCCTCCTTCATGGAGGCTACAGGGAAAGTCAGAACAGCTACAAACATCTTGGCAGAGGCTGGAGGTTTTGTGATTGATCATTAAGGAGTTTTGAAACACCTGTACAACCTGGTCACTCCCTTCCCTTCAGTCAAGAGGGTATCTGTTAACCCCTCTCATAGAAGAAGAGAGTTTTACCTTTTACCCCTCACCTTTTATTTTGCCCTCCTCCACTTAGGAAAGGAAAGAGGGGGGAGGGGCAGCAGCTACAGCATGGGCCCCCCTGACAATGGCCTCGGGCTCTAGGGCAACCTTTGCCTGGAAGCATCACCCAGGTTCAGCACATCCTGCTCACGGTAATGAAGCCAGCCTCCAAACTTGGGTAAGCACGCTTTTTTAAATCTGTAGTTTTAACTGTTAATGAGATGTTGATTCTCTGTGTAAAGTAATTTGGAAGTGCATTTAACAAAACTGAAATCACCTGATTGGTAATGGGCTTGTTTCAACTTTCAAATTGGTGAACTTTTTGTATCAGTTATGTAAAGCAACTTTCCATAATTTGGTTACAGCTAAAATAATTTAGCTAGCCAAAAAGTTTGTTTGGGTTATGTATGGCTTGCTGAGAATTTGCAAGTGTATAGAAATCTCTAATGATTAGCTTTTTACACCAGGACAAATTTAAGTTTGAGATGTAAATCCTGGAAAAGTTTTTTTCCTAAATTGTGATTAGTGAAACTTGCTGTTGTCTGAGGTAAAAGCTCACAGGATTTTATTTTGAGTTGTCTGATGGATCATAATTCATCGATAATCAATAATCCACCATCTTGAAAGAAATGCCACAAGCTACTCAGAGAATATGATACTGGTGGGAAGTCAGCATCGGGAAAAGCTGAGAGGACAATTTTAGCCTCAGTCTAAGATGGGATCCTCCTGGCTCAGTTTCCCCATCATACTGCTTTGAAAGGGAATGTTACCCACTTGCCTATTCCTGAGTCTGCCTATGAGATGGATTTGATACTGCATGTTTGGAAAACTGAATTATTTGAATCCAAACAGAGCTAAGGATGTTTTATCCTCTCAAAGTTGGGCCCTAAATCTAGTCCCTGCTTTATATCTGGGCCCTACAGTTTTTTCTGTCAGATTTATGTCTTCCAGACTATGGGCCATTCACCTACAGTTGGTAGCAAACAGCGAGTACCAGCCAATATCCCCATTTCGTTCCCTGGATGCAGCCTGTGCTAGGTTCCAGTCAACCTCCTCTTTGGGAAACCCCTTGAGGCAGGGACAGCTCCATGCCCCTTGCCAGCAGGAAACAGTTTCAGAAGCCGAGACCTTCACCCCTTACTCCAAAAGAATTTGGGTCCCATTTGTTTGAGGGGGGAATGATGGGGTTGGGAATCTGGCCCCAGAATCTAGGAAAAACCCTGGACTTTCCCATAAGGCCAAATCTCTGGTGTCTGCCTGAGGCTATAATACCATCAACTGGCCTTTCATTGTGGCTACACCCAATCTCCAATTCTGTTAACCTAGCCTGGCCTTCCTTTGTCTTACCTCCCCATGTATGGCCCCTGGCCACTTCCCACCCTTAATCCTAGCTAGGCTCCATTCTCCCTTGGCCATGAGGTCCAGGTCCCAGGAGTTCTGTTCACCCCAGCTTACTGGCCACTCCTAGGTCCTTCCCACAGTCTTTCTGTATATAAGGACCACCTTGTCTCCATTAAGATGCTAGGATTCTTATAATCTAGCTATGGCTGGGATTCTAACATTCAGACTCCTTAAGAGTCTGCCCAATATGATGGATATTCTAATAAGCCTTGTCTTTGGCTGGAAAAAAAAATATCTAAGGCCATAAGTTCCCCATCAAAAGAGTTACTCTAGCAAAGGTCAGATGATGACCTTTCAGGTGTATTGAACAGGACCTTCTTGTTCATGTACGGATTGCCTCTCAGGTTTCAAGATTTCAAGTGCATTGCTTTTCTAACTACTCCAGAAATGACGTTCTACTAACTCTGCCTTAGCCAGCTTTAAGGCTTATAACTTGAAGGTACCATCCCTCTGGACTTGACAGATTTTTAGTTTAAGGAACTACACACTTTCACATCCCAAATAGACACCAATGTAACCAAGTCTATCCCTATGACAAATCAGGTGAGCCAGGTCAAACCAGGTCACATCAAATCAAGAAATATTTACTGAGTAACTAACTGTGCCCAGAGCCCTGCAGCAGACACAGAGGCAAGACGTACTGAATTTGGAGTCAGAAGACCTGGCTCTGAATCCTGACTGCTTCCCGCTTCCTAGGTGACCCTGGCCAAGTGCTTGGCTTTTAAAATGAGGGGTTGGGCTAGATGATCTTAAAGATCCCTCCTACCCCTAAATGCTATGACATAAAACACATTTGAAGAAAAGATTCCAAGCCTCAAGATCTTAATGGTTCCCTGAGAAATGCAAGTCGATTCATGAAAAGCCAACAAAAAACCAAATATACTACAAGACAATGTAAGTCACAAGAATTACTAGATTACTAATCACCAAATGAGTGACACAGTCCACATCTATAAGATTTCAAAGAAAAGTAAAATCACCTGAGTTTTATGGAAAGAACAGTGATTGGGAGCCAGGACACCTGGGGTCCTGTCACTGTCCTGCTATTAATTTTCTGCTTATGGCTTTGGCCAAGTCATTTCCCATGCTTGGGCCCCAGTTTCCTCACTGATAAAATGAGGAGGTGGAGCAAGATGACCTACCACCTCTGATGGTCTAAACTAGTAAGAAAAAGTATGTAGCACATGAAACTCTCAATAGCCAGGTGGTGACACATTCAGCTTAGTGGAGGGAGGGGGAGCTAGGCTTGGTAAGGAAAAGTAAAGCCTTCCTTTTCAACTGGTCACAGCTAATTCAATTCCCTCCCCCAGTCACTTTGCATTTACTCTGTATGAATTTCGTATTCATCTAGATACACCTTTCCCTTCAGTAGTAAGGACTCTCCTGGATGGCAGGGGTTGTCCCCAATGCCTCGACCAGTGCCTGGCATCTTGTAGTCATTTAATTAAAGTTTGCTGAAAGGCATTCAAAGGAAAACTTCTAAGACAAGCAGCAATAGAACAGTGGACAGTTCCCTGAGTTTGGAAGCTAGAAGACAGAAGTGAGTCATGACGCCTCACTTTCACCACCTGTAAAATGGGGACGATCACAGGTGTACTCTGCCACCTGCTGATCTGAGGCAGGAGGGATACAGACAGGGAAGCTGGCACCCTGCAACAATCAGCTGGCTTTAGGGTCCTGGGACCCCACCCTCAGGCCCCTGCCGCCACCTCAGGGGCCTCTTCCACTTCCTTCTCCCCTCTGTCTGCAAAGCCTGTCCCTTCCAGTAGCAGCTGAACGAATGCTTGCAGACTTTCCAGTCCCATTCCCTGGTCCCCATCCCAGTTTCTGCTCTGGTCCAACTGCAATTCCTCGTCACCATGAAGCAAGCATTTATGAAGCTCCAGCTAGTGTCAGACACTGGGATGAAAAAAGACAAAAACCAAACGGTCCCGACCCTCGAGGCCTTTACAATCCGTGGGTTCAGCATATGGGTAGCAGCCCCAGGCAGGAGAGAGGCTGGGGGAGGGGAGCCTGGTAAAGCACTTTAAGTGCGCAAAGTACTTCACCCACAGCATCTCCTCACCACCCCAGGAGGAGGGGGCATCATCACCCCCTTTTACAGAAGAGGAAACTGAGGTCCATAGACCCTCCCTACTCCTTAAACCTGCAAACCAATAATCCCTGACCCCGCACTGCCAGGGGTGAGGGGCCTTCAGCCCATCCCGTGGGGGCTGGCAGCGTCCTAGGAAAGCCAAGCTGCGGTCCCCAGCCAGCCCCCTACTTCCCCAGCGTTCATTCTAGTCTGGGCTCCCCCCTACACCCAGGACCCACCCCTCCCCCCTCCTCCCCCGTGTCTCCTCTAAGCCCATCCTCCCTTAACCTTCCTCTCCCATGCCCTCCTCCCCCGTGTCTCCTCTAAGCGCAGCCTCCTTCACCCCTCCTCCCCCGTGCCCCCCCAGTCCAGCCCCCCCCGCACCCCAGGACCCTCCTGCCCCCCCCAGTCTGGGCCCCCCCTTCCCCCCTCACCGTCCGGCCGAAACTCGAACTCCAGGAACTCGTGGCCGAACTTGCCCTTGTGCCCCACGTAGTAGCGCAGGTAGAAGTCGCTGGCCATGGCCGAATATGTGGGACGCGCCGAGGGCCGCACCGAGGGCCGCACGGCCACCTCTACCAACCTGATGGCACCCCCTTCGATGAGGGCGCGTGGCAGTGACGTCACAAGCCAGCGCCCGAGGCCTCGCCCCCTCTCTTCCGCCCGCAGGCTGGCCCCGCCTTCCCCTATGCGTCACCGCCCCGGCCCCGCCCATGAGCTAGGCGCGATGAGGCGCATGCGCAGCAGGGAATGTCATGTTGGGCTTTATCTATGGCCTGGGAAACTTTGGACAGCTTTCTGAGGAGCATCCCTAGCCCCCTCTGGTGCAGCCCAGTCGGCCCCAGCGAAGGAGGAACGACCTTTCCCTGCTCTCCAGTCTTGGACATCTTAAACTCAACACGGGGCCATCTCCATCGTCCTGATGAATATCTCGCGATTGGACCCAGATGGCTCTGGAGGAGAAAGTGAGGCTGGTGACGTTGCAAGTCATGTCATCAGCTCCTTGACGTCATGGTCCCCTTCCAGAAAGAAGGACAGACACAACAATCATAGCTAGCATTGCCCATCGCTTGAAGATCACATCCTTACAACAACATTGTAACATAGGTGTGTATGGATATCCCCATCCTACAGCTTGGCGCCAGCCTCATCACCAGGGAAACTCTGGTTCAAATCCCGTTCTGACACATCCTGGCTGTGTGATCCTGGGAAAATCACTTAACCTGTTAGTGCCCTGGGCAATTTAAGGTTCCGACCTTTATCTGTAGAGCAAACTCCTCACACTGATGAAATCACGGGCTCGAAACCAATTCTGAGGTTTCACTTTTTTCCATCTAATGTTTTAGCCTCTTGAACACTTTTGGCATGGGACATATTCACTGTCCTCTTTCTAATACATCTAATCCAATGCCCACAGCTTCAATTTTCTAGGGTGCAGATTTGGCTTTCTTAAGTTCAGGCTTGCTTAGCATACAAATTCAAAAGTCAGCATTCTGCTGCAGTTTGGAATTAATGCCTTTAACAGAAAGGGGTTTCCACCAGGGGATAGAAAAATAAAGAAAGGGGGAATCATTCACGGGAGGAAAGGGAAGCTTTCTGAAGGAATATTTACTGGGATGAGGGACGTTACCTATTCAAGGGCAGGTGACCACATACTTTACCTTTGTGAAATGTCCATTTTGGCAAAACTGCAGGGTTGAAATAAGCATTTAGAGCAGAAGGCAGATGTCTCTCATCCAAGGATAGCGAGCAGTTTTACAGTGGCCGATGTGATCACCCACTTTACGTGGTTTGTTATAATTTCATTCTCCTTCCTATCTGCTAGGATACCAGATGATTGGGGGATTTCTACATAGTTAGTTCATTAAAATGTTGTGAAATAATGATTCCTGTTCCCTGCCCCCACCCCCATTCCCTTTGATTCAAAGGGCCTCCTCTAACATGTTTTGTTCCCTCTAACAGTCTATGCAAAAGTGGTAGTGGTTGTCCTTTGTGCTCAAAGAGGACCACAAGGCTATCACTATGTTGTGGTCACTGTACCAGTGTCTCCCAGGTCTCACACCTGAGTCCGAAGTTCTTCAAAGAGACCTTGAAATTGTCCTTGTATCACTTCTCCGGACCTCCACATGAGTACTTGCCCCGTTGTATGAGTTCTCTGTAAAGCAGTCCTTTAGCCAAACATGCGTTTGGCATTCAGACAATGCAGCCAGCCCATCAGAGCTGCGCTCTCTGTCATCGAGTTTGGATGCTTGACAGTTCAGCTTAGAAATGACCTCAGTGTCCAGTGCCTTATCCTGACATATGATCTTCAGAATCTTCCTAAGACAATTCAAATGGAAGCGATTCAGTTTCCCGTCATGGCTCTGGTAGAGTGTCCAGGTTTCACAGGCATGCAACAATGAGGTCAGCACAACGGCTCTGCAGACCTTCAATTTGGTAGGCAGTCTGATACCTCTTCTCCCCCACACCTGCCTTCAGAGCCTCCCAGAAGAGTAGGTCCAACCACGTTACTCACCCATTCTCAATAAACCCCAGTGGCTCCCGGTGACCTCCAGGATCAAATATAAAAGCTTTGATTTAGTGTTCGAAGCCCTTCCCAATCCAACTCCTTCCTACCACACACCTTTTGCACTTTGCCTCCTTCCTCGTACTCTGTGTCTATGGTTCAGTGACACTGGCCCCCTTATTGTTACATCTTCTGCATTTCCACTGGCTGTCCCCATACCTGGCAAGCTTCCCTCTCCATCTCTGCCTCCTGGCTCCCCTGGCTTTCTTCCAGACTCAACTCAAATCCCACCTTCTGTAAGAAGCCTTTCTCAACACCCCCCCCAGTACTTTCTCTCCAAAATTACCTTCCATTTAGGAAAAGGAACAAGCATTTATTAAGTACCTACTATGTGGCAGCCACTACACTAACTGCTTTACAGATGTTAATTGGCCATTTATACTGGTTATATCTCTTAGATGCACATAGTTATTTTCATCTCATCTCCCTCTTGAGAATATTATATGTGTGAGGTCCAGGACCATGTGTTTCTCTCCTTTCTCTGCATCCTCGATGCTTCGCACAGTGCCTAGCATGTTGAGCGACTGACTAGCTTCTCAAATAGACCGCAGGTGGTCAGGGACACAATTCCTTCAATTGTATAAGATAAAATGACCGTGTGACGTGGTTAATCATTCTAGGACGTATATAGTGGCGTTCTCTTTTTAATAAAAATTTCACACCTGATACACTGAAGTATGTGCTTTCAAGTGAGCTGCTGTCCCTCTCAGTCTACCCGGGGGTCACCAGGCCCGTGTCTCGGGCTTCCAGGGTAGGGGCTCTGAGCCAAGAGTTAGAGACCCCCCCTGGGCTGTTCATCCTTTCAGCAATCCACATCTGGCTTTAAGGGATCACTCTGAGCAGAGCGCTGTACTAGGTGCTAAAGAGCAGAGATTAGGAAAAATCCCAAACAATCCCTGTCCTCCAGGTGCTTACGCTCACTCCTGAACCTTGGCACTAAGAGCAGGTTTCTGCCCCAAGAGTCAGAAGCAGATAATAGTGGGATATCCCAATGCGGTCCTCTGGGGTCAGATGAAGTGTGACAGAGCACCAGCGGGGACAAGAGCGGTGGCTTCAAGGTCATCCTGGGAAGCTTGTGGTTGAAGCAAGTTGTCTGGCTCTTTGTGAGCCCATTTGGGGTCTTCTTGGGAAAGATCCTGGAGTGGCTGGCCATTTCTTTCTCCAGCTCATTTTACAGATGAGGAAACTGAGGCAAACAGGGTGAAGTGACTTGCCCAGGGTCACACAGCTAGTAAGTATCTGAGGCTGGAATTGAACTCGGGTATTCTTGACTTCAGGCTGGGTGCTCTATCCACTGTACCACCTCGCTCCCCCTATCCTGAGAAGATGCCTCAGTGAATACAGCCAAAGAAATTCAGTTTCCAACTGGTTGCAGTGTATGTTGAAATCAGGTTAAGAGATTCTTGTCTTCACTCAAAAGAGGTAAGAGTAAAGCGGGTGGGGCAGGCCTGAAGAGGTGGCTGGCATCCCTGGTCTTGCTGTGGCAGCTCTTAGCAAAATGCTTAGCACACAATAGGTGCTTAACAAATGTTTACTGAATGAATGACACACACACACAGTAGGGCTTGTTACTCAGGCATTCTCCAAGATCTTAGGAGAAAGGACTTGTCTGTGGAAACACTGCCCTCTGGTGTTCTTTCTGTGCTATTTGCCCAACTCCTATCTACTGTGAATTTAGACGCTTGGTTTTTTTTCAGTCGGCAAAACTGATGATGTTTGAAGATCCACTGGATCACAGAGGATCACAGATACAGGTATGCCAGAGCCAGCCTGAACCAGATCAGAGAGCTGATTGTTAAATGTGCACTGTGAGCCCTTGGAAATTGGCAAATGCCACAAACCAGGACTAGACGTATTGTTTTGTTGGGTGTTTTTTCTTTAGAAAGTGAGGCAGAACACGACGATGAATGATTCAGATTCAACTTAAAAGTGTGTCGTGTGTTCATACCACACCCCCCCCCAGCCTGAACCAGTTGTTAAACATGTGTGAGCACACCGCTGACCACAGACCCAGAGCTAGGAGAGAACTTAGAGTTCATAATGAGAAAGAAAATGAAGCCAAGTCGTCCCCAGGCTCACAGGCTCAGACCCGGGAGAGTCTTCCGAGGCCCTCTGGTCTATCTCCCTTTTGTCCAAAGGAGACACTAAGGGTTCGTTTTCTAAAAGAATTCCCAATAAAACTCTTCAAAGACTGTGATATCTAAACACGTGTAAAGAAGTCCATGTACACAAATGAGATTTGGATGCACCTTCTCAAGAACACCGCCAGTAGATAACATCGAGGTGGCCGGGTGGCACAGTGGGCAGAGCAGTGGACTCGGGGTAAGGAAGACCTGAGGTCAGATCTGGCACGAGACATTTACTAGCTGTGACCCTGAGCAAGTCACTTCACCTTTCTCTGCCTCAATTTCTTCTGCTGTAAAATTGAGAGGGATAATAGTAGCACCTGCTTCCCAAGGAGGGATTATGAGAATCAAATAATATTTGTAAAGCACTTTGCAAACCTTACAATGTTATATAAATTATTATAACCTGTTATTAAGGGACATATATACATATATGTATATGTGTATACATATAGTGTGTGTGTATATATGTGAATATATCTATATCTATGTACATATACATACATATACACACATATGCCCTGTTATTAAGTAAGGAATGTAAGTATCTTTTTTTTAAATGCCCTTTTTAAGGAAAATTTCTTTCCAGTAATTGGACTGATAAGGGAATTAACAATAATATAAACCAAGGAAAATAGAATTACCCTCCCACCTCGAGGTTCTGTGATCCTTCGATGCCTCAACAGGCAGCGTCACAGTCATGACAAGAGCTACAACAGTTGGTCCCTTTATCATGAGTCCCATCTTTGTCCAAGTCTCACATGTTTTCCAAACGTAAATTATCAATAGAGAGAAAATACGTAAGTGTATAAAAGGGAGAATGTGACCCATTGCTTCGATTTAAAAATCCATTGGCAGGAAGTTGTGACGTGTTGGCCGTAGTCTGCGTTTCTTCTGCGATCACCTTCTACTTGGCCGCCCTCTTTATGTTCTCTCTCTTTTCCATCATGTCCTTTCCGTGTCATCCTCTTCATATCTGTACAGCACTTAGCACAGCACCTGGCACGTAGTAGGCACTTACGTGCTTGTTCCTTTCCCCTCCCTCCTCCCACATAGCTGCCAAATGTGCACTCTTCCTAAAGCACAGGGCTGACTAGGTCAATCTCCTGCTCAGGAATGTTCAGTGGCTCCCTGCTGCCTCGTGGATCCCCCCCAAACCCCTTGGTCAGACAGCTATCCTTAAGCTCCTCACAGTAGGGCTCTAGCCCACCTTTTTTCCTGTTCATTGAGAAGATGCTTCAGTCCTTTAAGGGGCGAGAGCCACTTCTTAGAAGCACATCCCACCCCCAAGCTTGGCCAGTGACTTTCAAAAAGAAAACTTTGAGCAATATCGCCTTTGTAAAACAAAGCAGGGTCCCCCCCCCACATCATCACACTTGATACACCCCACCTTCCCCCTGAACCCGCCTACTTGAGATTCCCCCAACTCAGCGTTCCATCGGCCATCCCCTGTCCTTTGCTGCCTGTGACACGGGGCTGCAATGCAGCCCTTCCTTAGCTTGGCCTCTTGGAATCCTTAGCTTTCTTCAAGGATTGGCCCCTGAGCTCTCCCATGTAGGGATGGGAGGAGGGTGCTTTCTTCACTACAAGCTCCAAAGTCAAAGCATTTAGTACACTGGGTCACAGGACTGCTGTGATTCCAAGTCTAAGACTGGAGGCACCCTGTGGCTACTGAAAATGTATTCACCAGGCCTTTCAAGTGCTTCGATTAACACTAGGAATATTGGGTGGATGGAATAAGCATTTGTGAAGCACCTACTAGGTGCCAGGCAGTGTGCTAAGCACTTTACCTCTCAATGTCCCACACCAACCCTGGGAGGCAGGTGCTGTTATTATCCTCACTTTATACTTGAGGAAACTGAGGCAGGCAGAGTTTGAGTGACTTATTTGCTAGGTGTGAGCCTGGGCAAATCTCTAAAGCCAGATCTGAACTCAGGTCTTCTTGACTCCAGACCTAGTCTCTATCCATAGCACCACCTTGCTGCTTCTAACAGTAACAGAGTGTTAGCAATGCAAAGAATCCTCAGGGATTGACCAGTGCAATCCCTTATTTTTCTAGATGGGGAAACTGAGGGAAGAACTGGAAAAGGGACTTGCTTCTGGTCACTAACACTTAGTGGCGGTTAGTCTTAGGACCAAATGTCTCCTGATTGTTTGTGAGAGGTCAGAAGTGGACTCCCTTCAGCTGACCAGGGTGGGGGGAGCCCTGGTGGGCTGAAAGTTCTTTCTGGTTCTGTGATCTGAACAAGAGGATCACAGAACTAAGGAACTTCAGAAACCAATTGCCTCATTTTACAGATAAGGTCGCTGAGGCCCAGAGATGGCTCAGTGGCTCGCCTGAGCTCAGATCTTGTCTCTAGAACCTAGGCTCTTCCTACTGTATTGCACTCTGTTGGTATTCAATAAATCCCATTTCTAGGTCCCAATATGAATACTACAATTGAAAGTACTTTTATACTTCTTTGAAGTATTATATTGGGGGTGATAGGTCTCTGGTCAATCAATTCCCAGATTACCCTCATTTGATATAGACATAGAAGGCAAAAGGCAGATAACTAAGGTGTTGAGGTATGGATGGGTTAACAAAGTTCACAGGTGTTAGCACCCATTATCCCTTTAGGAAGTAGGAAAAGTTTTCTTGGATTGGGTCATAAAGGTGAATGCCATTGGGAGGGTGATGCCTGGATTCCTAAGAGACTGAACTCACGGCTTTTCAAGGATCCATACCAGCAGCACGTTGGTGCAACCACTGTCCTACAGCAGAGAGTGGGGAGGAGGGATTGTTTTTTTCTCCTCCTTTCTCTCCATTAGCTGTTATGTCTAGCACCAGAGTTATTTTCCCAGTAAGAGACACCCTGCCCAGTAGTTAATCAGCTCAAAAGAGTTTTGGACATAGTCGATACACTCAGCAGAGAGATGGGAAACACTCTCTAGTCAGAGAGACACAAAAAGGCAATGGCTAGAGAAAAGAGGTAGCTTCAAGAACCAGAGAAGAGAGTCAACTGTGGTTTCAGGGGAGAACTAGCCCAGAAGATCAAGAGGTAAGGTCTGTGAAAACTCCATGAGGAGAAAAAGGATGCTGAGGCAGGGTTTTGGAGACGTGAGTTACCCTGGTTATATGGGTTCTCTGTGTGTGCCTCACCACCATTATACTTGAAATTTGTGCCCACTTTTCCCATGGACACTTGTGTTTGTCAGGGAAGGTGCCCCAAGTTGGTAGCTTCTGTTTTTACCACTCCAGTATCTTCACCAAGAAAACCCCAAATGGGGGAAACAAAGAGTTGAACATAACTGTACAACAATCTGTTCTTCATATGCCATCTTAATGAATGCTTTTACGTTGAATTAATTATGTCTGTTGGCTCGTTGTTAGTAACAAATCCATTGGTGGGGGCTCATGAGCCATAGCTTTAGAAATACAGATCCACAGGGTTCCCTAGAATCTTCAAGCAGCAACCATCCTTTGGGGACCTCACCTGTGAGTGCCAAGTTGGAAAGGCAGCTTCCAGAGGTGTGTGCTATACTTTTTCTATTTCAAATTCCTCCTAGCTAGTGGCCATCTCTGCACATAGTAGGTACTTTTATTTTTATTTATTTGGCTAGGCAACAGGGTTAAGTGACTTGCCCAGGGTCACAGAGCTAGTAAGTGTTATGTGTCTGAGGCTGGATTTGAACTCGGGTCCTCCTGACTTCAGGGCTGGTGCTCTAGCCACCTAGTTGCCCCAGTAGGTACTTTTTTAAAAAATGTGTGTTATATTGACAAAGTTTTAAAACAAATGGTGATTACAAGCTGGACTCCATTTTTCTCCCAAGTGAGTTCAGTTACAACACAACTATAATGCTAAGCCCTAAGAAGGCTGGTATGGATTCCTGGCTGCTGCTGACAGGATTCTACTCAGAAAACCACATTAACTGGGATAGCCTTGTGGATAGTTAGTCTGGCCAAGGTCAGCAATAGCTTATACATAAAGAAGCTAGTCACTGGGGCAATGTGATTCCAGTGGCTAGAAAGCATGTCACAGCCCTGCCTCCAGTTTACCTTTGGCAGGGTCCTAGGTCCAGTTCAGGTGACACCTTTTCCCCAGTGACCCTCCTAAATGTACTTCCCCCTGCCTCCCAAGCAGCACAATTTCCCTCTCCTAAAATTTTTCCTAGTGCTTTGCCTGGACTTTTGTTGTGCATGGACCACCATCTCCCTTGCGTAAGAGTCGTCTGTGTACGTGTCTCTTCTCCCCTGCTCCCCTCTGCCCTCTGCCACCCACTCCCATTGGTCTAAAAGCTCTTGGAGGCTGGTTAGAATCTTAACTCAGAATTGTATTCTCAGTAATGAGCACAGCTCCTTATGAACATTAAGTGCTTAATAAATGTTAAATCAATCTGGCATTTGTGAAGCATAGAATTATGATCCACTAGGAATTGAACCAGCTCTAGGGTAAGACAGTGGAAAGATTTAGGATCATATTTCCCGGGTTTAAATCCTGTCTCTGTTGCTTATGACCTGTGACCTTGGACAAGTCACTTGGCCTCCATAAGACTGTTTTCTCATCTGCAAAATAAAGGAGTCAGACTAGATGACCTCTTAGGTCCCTTCCAGCCACTGGTCTAGGAGCCCATGACCTTAGCAAACATTTGGTTTAACTTGGTGCCTAGATTTAGAGGAGATGAATGCCCTCTAACACATTCCTAACAGGTGGTTATCCAGTCTTTGTTTGACCACCCCTGGTGACAGGAAACTGACATCTTAACAAGGCAGCTCATTCTACTTTTCGATAGTTCAATTACTAGCACATTCCTTCCTATAGTAAGCAGAATCGGTAGTCTTGTTGTACACTCAGCTGATTATAGTATTGCTATTAGTATTTTTCTTGATATTCTTCCAGACTCTAAGCTCCAAGGACTGTGTGTTATCTAAACTTTCCTCCTTCCAACAACTATCACATCCCTGTGCACACAGTCGATGTTTTGCTATTTACATACTTCTCAGTGACTCAGAGAAAGGCAGACATGGCACCCTCCTCCAATCTGCAGATGTCACCAAGCTGGGAAGGACAGCTGACCCACTGGATGACGGGATCCCCAAATAGTCAAGATCTTTTAACAGCATGGTGCCTGCACAGAGTAGGTGCCTAATAAATGTTTGACTATTGACTAAAACTAGACCAGCTCTAAGAAGGTGAAATGTGATGGAGACAAATTACAGGGTCATAGATTTAGAGCTGGAGTCCATCTAGTTGAACCACCTCACTTTGCAAATGAGAGAACTGAGGACCAAAGAGGCAAAATAACTTGGGACCATAGGTTTAGAGCTGGAAAGGACACAAGAGGCCATTTTGTTTAAAACCCTTTGTTTAAACTCCTCATTTCGCAGAACAGAAAACGGCTTCAACGAGATTAAGTGACTTGTCCAAGGTCACACAAGTGACAGAGCCAGAATTCAAACCTGGTTCCTCTGATTCTAACCCCTTCCCATACTGTCTCCAAATGTAAAGTCCTATCTTTAGGTTCAAGGAGTCAACCGTACAAGATGGAGATGGAAGGAATAATGTAAGTTATCTGAAAACAATTTGGAGTTTTTGGTGCACTACAAGCTCATTATGGCTCAACAGTGAGACATAGCATAACAGATGTTTGGGGGCTGCATGAAGAGAAGCATAGCCTCCAGGAGTGAGGCAGTAGTTCTTCCAGTGGTGCAGTGAATAGAGCGACAGGCCAGGATTCAGGAAGACCTGATTTCAAATCCAGGCTTAGACATTTACTAGCTGTGTGACCCTGGGCAAGTCATTTAACCCCGTTTGCCTCAGTTTCCTCATCTATTAATGAGCTAGAGAAGGAAACGGCAAACTACGTCAGTATCTTTGTGACCCCTTTTGGTGTTTTCTTGACAAAGACTCAGACACAACTGAAATGACTGAACAACAAGTCTGCCCTAGTCAACCCCATCTCAAGTACTGTCTAGTTTTGAGCGTCACATTTTAGAAAGGCCCTGGACAGACTGGAGTGTCCAGAGGTCAGCGAACATGAGGAAGGTCTGGGTCATACGTGGCTTGATGCTTAGCCTGGAGGAGAGAAGGCTGGAGGGTGGGGTGGGAGGAAAAACGTAGGATAGCTATCTTCAATTACTTGAATGGCTATCATTCAATAGAGGGACTATGCTTGCCCTGCTTGGCCCCAGAACTAGGAGAAACTCGAGGCAGCAGATTGAAGCAAGTGGCGCTGTCCAAAGATGGGAGGTGCTGCCTAAATGAATGAGCTCCCTGCCTTGGAGGTCTTCAGGCAGAGGATGGATGACCACCGTGGTCCCTTTCAATGCTGAGATCCTCAGACTATGAGTGGTCAGAGAGGGTGCTGGCTTTACAGCCAGGAAGTACTGGGTTCAAATTCCATCCCAGCTCAGCAATTCTGCACAGGGGCTCAGTGTCCTCATCTGTCAAGTGAGGGGACTGGGCTGAGCTAAATCCATGATTCCATGAGTCAATAATATATAAAATACTAAAGGCCCTGGGGTTGTCGATATACAAAATAAGCCCTTACTGATTCCCACGTGTAGTAGCCCAAGGGTTCTTAGCCGTTTCTGTTCCTGCCTCACTTTGGGGTCAGTCTAGTGAAATCTATGGACCCCTTCTCAAAATCATGTTTTTAAATACATAAAATAAAATATAGAGGAATACATAATTTTATGTATTTAATTTAAATACATAATTTAAAATACACATTTTAAATACATAAAGTAAAAAGGAAACCAAAAGTTGGTGAAAACAAAGATGTAATTCCCCCTCCACACCCCAGTCCAAGTTCAGACTCCCTGAAATTGAAATCTATCCATGGGTTGGCTCACAGACCCCAGGTTATAACCACTCCCTGCCATTACCTTGTATTTTTCAGTAGCTACTTGTGGGTGTTTATAAAGTCTCTCCCAGTAGAATGTAAGCTCCTTGAAGGCAGGACCTGTTTCATTGTTGGCTCTGTATCTCTGGTGCTTAGCGTAGTGCCTGGCACGTAGTAGGCGCTTAATAAATGTCTCCTGGTAGACTAGTACTGCACATGCCTTATTAAAAGACCACAATGGCACAATTCTCCCAGATTAAAAAAAAATGAGTTTAATCTGATTGTAGAAACAGTGCACTGTTTTACAAATGACCTCATTTGGTTTTCAGTTCCCCCACATCTATGTCAGTCCAAAAGAAATGCAGCAGATTCCCCCACCCCTCCTCAGTCCCTCAGCCCATGAGCTAGAAACTGAAACAGAAAAGGCACTGAGCAGGGATGTGAACAGAGCTGGCGGCAACCCGAGGAGGGGGGCAGAAACAATTAGTGTTAAAAAACATTCTAACATAGCCTGACAGGATGGTCAATTCTGGGATCATTTTTTTTTTTAAAGAAAAGCAAGAAAAAAAAACCCAGCACAACAAAAATGCTATTTTTGTCCTATGACTTGTGATGTTTGTTGGGTTTTTTTGCAAGATAATGGTGTTTTCAAACCAGGACCAGGCATGAAATTTACAACAATTTGAAGGAAACAAAATTTATTTTTTTGTTTCATAAAACACGTCTGTACAGATTTGTGTTTTCTGTTGTCTTTTTTTTTTTTGTAAAAAAAAATATCAAAACCTTCCCATCTCCAAACATATTTACAGGTGGTTTTTTTTTTCTTTTTGATGTCAAATGATGGGTACAAACACGGTTTCCTGCTGATCCTGGGCCATGCACATGGTGAATGGCCTCAGAGGACAGAGGGCTTCCTTGATTTAGGACAAGGATGGGAAATCCAAAGCAGGTCTGTCCCCTCTTTGGAGGTCCTCTGACCCCCCAAAGGACCCCAAGTCTAAAAATACAATGAATACCTTACTTCAGATACTCTACCTTCATGCATTGATGGGGGAAAGGGATGGTTTACTCTGGGAACTCTCTTATTATGGCTAACTCATTGCTATGTTGTAAGAGGATGGTGGGTTCACTGATCTTCATGGAATACAATGATTGGGTTCTATCTCCAGATGATGCTACAGATCCCCCATTTTCTTCTTTATACTCAAGAATTCCAGGGGGACATTTACAACATTGACATGAAAGACCCCCCCACACACACACATACCCTTGTCCATTCACTTGAACTGTTCTTGTCTATGTCAAAGAATTTGGATTTATGAATGTGAAATGTGGTAAGGACCTCCCCAAAGGTGTGCACATAGCTCTCGATTGAACACTGGGATGTCCACAAAGCACGGGAGATGACAGCACTAGGATGTCTACTCAGTGGTAGGTTGGGACGGACATTGCTCCGGACAGAACACCATCTAAGACGTCTACAAAGCACTGGGGATAGAACATGGCTAGCAGATGCCTCAAGAGTCACCGTGTCCAAATCTCTCATTTTATAGATTAGGAAAGTGAGGAGGCCCAAGGAGCTGAAATGGCATTCTCGTGATCACACAGACACCAAGCACCAAAGGGATTTGAACCCAGGTCTTCCAATTTCAGAGGTCTTTCCGTCATGCTTCTGTCTTTTGGCAGACACTAGGAGGTCTACAAAACCAAATGTAAGATCCCACCCACCCAGTGTTGGGGTTACAATTTGAGCTGGCACCCTGAATGTAAAAGGGCAAAAAGTGCTTATCCTGTATGCTGGAAGAGGAGGATAGAGAGAAATAGGACCATTTGATGACTAGTCTGGCTTTTTTCGGCCAAATCACCATAAATTTCAATCTCCTCTCCTTTCCTGATTTCCCGTCTCAGCTGGCATCATGTTTGGGAGGTCAGATATCACCCAAGATCCCCAATAAAGTCATGGATCTCTAAGGGAACGGAAGGGCTGACGTCACCCAGAGGAGGTTGGTGCAGTCTTCCTAAGGAAGTTGGGGAAGGGACAGAATTGAGAATACGTAAGAGCCTAGGACTTGGGCTAGAGGGGACCACCTTAAAGCACAGACAAGGAGACTGAAGTTCAGAGAGTGACTCCTTGAGGATCAGAAAACCTGCAAGAGCAGGATTCAGACCCAGGCCCTCTAAAATTGAGGGTTGTTGCCACCTATGGGGCTCCTCCTTTTCCTCTTGAGTCAAATGAAGGGGCTGGATTAGAAGAACTTTCAGGTTCTAAAGTATACCACGGAAGCTCACTGTCTTTCCTTTTTCACTACTGACCTTGGATATTTTGCTGGTGATAAAGGGCAGATTCAAGTAGTGTGTATGTTATAAAGGAATTCTAATTGTCCTATATAGGTGCCAAGTCTCCCTCTTGCTAACTGCAAACCTTTGCGTTTCTGTCCCAAAGCCAAGATGGTAAATGCATGGTACACAGAGGAAGGTTCTAGGCCCATCGTGGAACAACATGGCTGGATGTTCTAGGCTCATCAAGCCTTGCTGCAGGACAATCTAGGACCACTGCTGCCTGGCAGCGTCCTTTCTCAGGTATATGAAGGTATGGTGCCAATTATCGATCCCAGTCCTGCCGTGGTCAATGGGTTCAGTGGGTGACAAGTGTGAGCAGGAGCAGGAGCTCAGTGGGGAAAGAGTCAAGAAAAGTCTGTCCCAGCGGAGAACTGGAGACAGAGGCTTAATCCCTACCACTGGCAGGGCAGTAAAGGGGCTATGTGATGACAGACCTCACAAAGAGAGTAATAATCCCCCATGGGCTACGAGGGGCTTCCACAGAGAAAGTGACCTATACCGTGTGCACACATGTGCATGTATGCAGACATAGAAATTCAGACTTGCCCCTCTTACTTATGAAACTGTAATCCACACATGTCCACATGCACGGATATCTGAGACCTGAGAATAAACAATCTGCCATTTATTTGTTTCTCAGAAATTATCTCGACTGTGGTTATAACCTCTTTTGTCTCTCTTGATAAGGACCAGAAAGGAGTTTCTTCACTCTGAACTAGATTAGGGGAAGGAACCATTTTTTCTCTCTTCCCCCCACCCCCCCAAAAAAAGGGCAGAAAGGAAAAGATGAGAAGCCAGTGCCCATGGGTCAAGCCTACGCTCCTGGTATTCTCATTGCTGCCATGGTGTGGAAGAAACAGAGACAGATTAGAAGCCAGAAATCCTGGGTTTGGAGAGGCATCAGAGTAGTGGGGTAGACACCTTTGGAACCAGGAAAGGCCAGGGTTCAAATACTGCTCTGACACAGCCTGGCCACTCCCTAAGGCAATAAAACTGAACGGAAGGTGCTGACCTTCACTGGCAGAGGGAGTTCCCTCCCCTGGGAATCCCCCATACCAACGTAATCCTTGGGTTTGAGTCTCAGCTGTATGAGCTGTACAGCCATGGGCATGCCGCTTCATCTGTGCCCCAGTTCCTCCATCTAGGAAATAATGGCTGACCACTTTAGAGTGTTTCAAGGTGTGCAAAGGCGCTCACTGAGCCCCACATCACCCCAGGAGGAAAGGAGGTCTATGTGTTACCGCCACACTAGAGGAAACTGAGGCTCAGAGAGGGAGACTGGCTTGTCCAAGGTCACACGGCTAGTAAGGAAGGGAAGGCACCTACTACGTGCCAGGCACCATGCTAAGTTTTAAAGCTGGATTTGAACCCAGGTCCTCAAGCATTCTCTCACTCTACCAGATCCTTGAGAAGAGGGCTTGCTTCTCTACTGCTTCTGGATCTGTGGTCTTATGTGTAAGTCACTTAACCTGTCCTCGGGGCCTCAGTTTCCTTCTCTGTAAAATGATAAAGTTGGACTAGGTCTCTGAGATGCCTCCTGGCCCTAAATGTATGCCCTTCACACTAGAGCTAGACAGAGACTGACTTGTCGGCCCCTCTCCTCATTTCACAGCGAGGGTACTGAGGCTCACACGGAGCACGGGCAGCAGGGTTCAAACCCCAGTCCTTCCTGATCTCCAGTGGCTGCTGTCTGCCCCTGAAGGGTCAGGAGCTCCCACAGATCCTCGGTTCTCTCCTTCAGCTGCACCCTGCCCCACCCCAGCCCCACTGGAGGACTGGGTCCTCTCCTGGGCTCCAAAAGACCCCAGGATGATCAGGGCCGGTGGACGGAGCCTGCCACACAAGGCCTCTGGCCCGCGGGGGCTCCGGGGCCTGATGGACGAGGCAGTGACCCAACCTAACCCCTGCTCTGAGACTGACTAGAATGGAAGCCCTCTGAGGGCAGGGCTGTCTCTCTTTGTATTTGTATGGCCAGTGACTGGACAGCACCTGTCGATTGACTGGCTGTCCGATTCTCAACAGATTGCTGCCAGGTTTCCTCCTCTATGAAAGTGGAAATAACAACGTGATCAGCTGAACAAGGGCCTGGAAAGAGATGATAAAGAGGTCAGACAGGATCGCCGACCCTGCTAACCGAGGAGCAGAATCAGAGATGCACAGAGGGGCAGTGTGGGACAGCGTCTCAGAATGGTAAAACGTAATGTCAAGGGTGCAAGGGACTTTGGGAAGGAAAACAGAATTCAGAGCATAGAATGTTAGAGCTGGAAGGGCCTTAGAACAAGGGATGTCACAGCTGGGAGGGGCCTTAGAACAGGGAATGTCAGAGCTGAGAAGAGGCTTAGACAGGGAATATCAGGGCTGGGAGGGTCCTTGGGACACAAAATCAGGGCCAGGAGAGACCTAAGAGATGATCTAATTAAACCTCTAACCAAACCCTTGTTTTACAGATGCAGAAACCAAGACCCCTCAGGCTTTAGCTCTGTGGGCCTACAGGTATTTCCCCCACATTACACAAAGCGAGCACACTGACCCTAGGAAGAGAAGCCCAGCCCAAGAAAGGTTCGCCATGGTATTGTCTTGTCCACCGGTGACGGAGCTCCGGCCCACGCTGCCTTCTGGAGATGGAGCAGAAATGAAGAAGACCCTCCTGCTCCCCTCTCCGTCGTCGGACCTACTCGGTGCCTTCGGCCTCATCTCCACGACCACCTCCAAAGCCATCCTGGGCCCTCCTCATTGAGTGACATGGCCTTGGGGCTTTGTAGCTGGACTGTCTGTATTTCAAAGTTCAATGTCCATAGAGATCCATTCCTTCTGACTGCCCCCACATAGTCTATACACAGCAAGCCAAGCACACCCCAAAATAAATACTCTCACCTCTCTAAATTATTTACAGCTCTTTTCTGTGAAATATGTTAATAAATATTCTAGATGGGGTGTTGGGGAGTGGGGAGGACATGGAGAGGCTCATCATTTTTTTTTAACTTATGTTGATGGATAGCCACAAAGCATCTTCATTTTATTTACAAAACCCCCCTAAACACCCTCTATAAATATAATTTTAAAATGGTAAGCCAGCTCCTGTCCTGCCGGGCCGGGTCTGGTTCCATCCATCACGTTAGTTGCTCAGCAGGGGCTGCTCGGCTCTTCCTTACGGGTAGTGCAGCCAGGTAAGATGCGTATAAAACATTATACATACAAAACTCTCACATCCTTTGGATGTCTGCAGTTCATTATAACTTTGTGGTTACCTTTCTGCAACATAAATTTTTAAAAAGAATCCCAAGCACACATGCAGACACGCACCCTCACTCCCTTGTTCACACACACACACACACGCAAAACCCCAGGCAAAGAGATGCATCCGTCCGTCCGTCCATCCAGTGTCGAGAAAGAGTCCAGTGCACATGTTTGATCCCATCAGGCACAGAGGGGTGCTCATCCTCAGGGCAACCCGTCATCTTCTAGGCTTAAAGCCACACGCTGGGGATACAGACCAAAGTAGAGTGAGAGCAGACAGACGCTGTCTTCCTGAGGAAGACCGTGTCCTTCCCCATAGGATCGCAGCATCCTCACTCTATCCTCACTCTATCCTCACTCGTGTGACCCTCTCATTTCGCAGAGGAAGACACTGAGCCCTAGGAGTGGGAAATGCCCTGCCCCAAGACTCAGAGGCCAGGAGCGAGTCACATCAGACTAGGGGCTTAGATATGCAAACCAGGGACATGACAAGAGATACAGTTACTTACATCTGGGCTCACACCATCCTTATGTTTTATATTTAGGTGACTTTGGACACGGTTGAGTGATAGGACCTAAATGTGATCATTAATGGGTTAATATCACTTTGGTGCGGAGAGGTCTCTGGCGGAATGCCCCAGGGATCTGACCTTGGCCTGGTGACGGTCAATGTTTTTATGGATGACTTTAATAAGGCCACAGGAGGCCAGTTCTACAGAAGGCACAGAGTTGGGAGGGATGGTTACATGGTGGTCAACAGAGGCAGTTCTCAATAGGTTAAAGCGTGGGCTGAATTAAAATCCCCTCCCTCGTAGATGTCCAAACCAAACAATAGGTATAGGCAAGCAAAATAAATTGATACACCGGGGTGTCTGGTGGTGGTTGTTAAGCTAAATAATAAAAATTTTAATAATGGGTCAAATTCTAATAAGATAAAATTATTAGCAGTAAAAATTTAAAATTCTATACTTGGGTTAAAAATAAACTCATAGATACAAATTGGGGGAGATTTGCCTAGACAAATATGTGGGGAAAAAAAATCTAGGGATTTTAGTGGATTGTTCAATAGGAGTCAATACTTAACATGGTGGCCAAAACCCCAATGTAATCAGTATCAGTCAAACTCAAGTTTGACAAAAAGAGGGTAACTGGGGGCACCCAAGAACCGGCGATGATGTACATCAGCTCAGACGGGCTGAGAGAACTGGGGATGCCGGGCACAGAGGAGAAAAGACTCAGGAAAGATACTCCGCTGAGTCCAAGTACCTCTCTCAGATGCCTGGCACGTGAAAGAAGAATGAGTCTTCTGTATGGTCCCGAAGGGCAGAACCAGGAAGAGTATGGGGAGAGTTGTTAAGAGGCCAGCTGAGGCTGGATGGTAGGAAACACTCCCTAGCAATGACTGCTGTCCCAAAGAGGCCTGGGCCGCCTCAAGAGGTGCTGGGCTCCCACTCCCACAAGGGCTTCAAGCAGAAGCTCTATAGTCCAACAGCCCAGGGAAGCAAAGTTTGGGGAGAAAGACACACATAGCAGTGCTGCTTCTTTTGGGGCCAAAGCCCCCAGGGCCCTCGGCAGACACAGCTACTGAAAATCACCAAAGTCCTGCGCACTTTCAAATGATCCCATCTCAGACATGGAGGTGGGTTCATTCATGGAAGTGATAATAAAGAAGGGGTTGGACCACCTGCTTGCCTGAGGACCATGGGGTCTTTCCATCTGACTTGCAGCTGAAACCTCCCATACGTGTGTCTCCTTGAGAACAGGGACCACTGGCCTTTTCTGTTTGCACCCCAGCACACAGTAAGCATGTAATAAATGTTTTTTCATTCATTCATTCATGCTACCATGGGGATTCTTTTGCGGTCTGGCTTGGACTAGGGGGCCACTGACATCCCTTTCAATTCTCAAATTTGGTGATTCTGTGATATGGAAAAACTCCCTAATAATCAGAGTCATTGAGAAGTAGAAAGGGGTGAGACAGGGATGGAGGAAGAGAGGGAGAGAATGGGAGGAAGGGAGTCCGAGAGGAAGGGGAAGATAGAAGAGAGGAAGGAACAGAAGGAAGAATAGAAGGCGGGGCAAAGGGAAGGAGAGTGAGAAGGAGGGAAAAGGGAGAGGCAGAAGAGAGAAGAGAAAGAGGGAGAAGAAAAAGGAAAAAAAGAGGGAAAAGGGAGAGGAGAGAGTGAGAGAAGGGGAGGAGGGAGAGAAGAGGAAGGAGAAAGAGGAGGAAGAGAGGGAGAGAGAGAAGGAAGGAGGAAGAGAGACAGGGAAAGAGACGGGGAAGGAAGAGAGGTGTAAGGGCAGAGGGAAAGGGGGGCAGCATGCTGGGCCTATGAGAGAAGAGCCTCCCTCCGCCATTGCTCCCCAGAACACTCACTGCAGGGTAGACGTGCCCAATCTGTGCCGTCCTCCCGATGTGGATCTCATCCTCATCTTCCTCCTCCGTTGTCTTCCTGTACACGGGGTTGTCAAAGTTCATGCTTTTTGTGTTCTTCCTCTTCCAGTTCCTCCAGATCAGGTAGCCACTCATGCCTAGCAAGGCGATGACCCCTGTGTGTGCGGTGGGTGGAGAGAGAGGACGCTTCAGCCCAGGCACTATGAAGCGCTCCCACCTCGGCCCCCAGGTCAGAGCTTTCTAGACCCAGAAGAGACCTCAGACCCCACAACATTCCCCGAGAGGCGCCTGTCCCATAATGGGACAGCTCCAGGCTGTAAGATGTCTTTCCTTAGGCTGAGTTGAAATTTACCTCTCTAGGACTTCCCCTTATGTCTCCTAACTCTGTTCTCCGGGGCAAAGCCTCGTCAGCTCCTTTCAGGGTATCTCTCCCCGTATAGGTGGAGGCCCTTTGGAATCTCAGAGTCAAGATGTCCAAACCAAACCATCATCATCCCCCCCAAACTAAACTCACCCTTGCCCCCTGTCACTTGACCGCAGTGCCAACCTTTACACTCTCTCTCCCACCTGCCCACCCCATAGCTGATCTGTTGTCAAATCCTCTCATTCCACCTTTGTAACATCTCTAAAGTGCTCCCCCTTGTCTCTTCTGCCACCCCTCCTCCCCATCCCCCAGGGCTCAGGTCCTCATCACCTAACACTGAAAAAGCTGCCGGTGGGTCTGCCGGCCACCAGGCTCCCCCCACTCCAGTCTAGCCTCTACTCAGCTGTCAAAGCACAGGCCTCCCCTTGTTATCCCTTATTCCACAAACTCCAGGGGCTCCTATCACCTCAGGGACCAAATTAAAAAGTCCTATTTGGTGATCAAAGCCCTAGCGCCGCCCCCTCCCCCTCCCACAACCTTTCCAGTCTCCTTACACACACACACACACTAACTCACATGATCTCCCTCTCTCTCAGACACACACACCGATCTCATTTCTCCAACAAGACACACCGTCTCCTGACTTGGAGACTTTCTTGTCCCTACAAATCCCAGCAAAAATCCCACCTTCTACAGGAAGCCTTTCCCAATCCCTCTTAACACGAGTGGATTATTTATTTCCTGTTTATCCTGTCTATAGCTTGTTTGTATATATTTCTTGCATGTTGTCTCCCCCGATAGACTGTAAGCTCCCTGAGGGCAGGGACTGTCCTTTGCCTCTTTTTGTATCCCCAGCACTTAGCACAGTGCCTGGCACATAGTAGGTACTTAATAAATGCTTACTGACTAACAATCTAATTGGCCTCCCTGTCTCAAGTCTTTCTTCTTTCCTAGCCATCCCCCAAAGACCTCCTTTCTTAGGGCAGAAGTCTGTTGAAGACACTCTGCTCACAGACTTTTGGGGGCTCCTCAGTGCTCTGCTTCCTAAGACCCTCAACCTCATTATCCTGGTTTTTCTCTCCCTGTCCCAGACTGCCTTCTCTGGATACTCTCAGGCTCTGCCCGAGTCCCTCCTGTGGCAGCCAGAGCCGGACACGGTCCTCTGGATGGGGTCTATGCCAGAAAACATCAGCATTTCCTTCTGAAGTCTTAATCCAGATTTCTATTCATGCAGCTAGGATTGCGTGGGTTTGGGGGCAAGAGGCTCCTCATTACCACTTTTCCTTCTCATTTCAGGGACAGGTCTCACCTATGACCCAAGTCTCCATACCCATGTGGAGCAGAAGGCCCGTCCAATGGTAACTGGGCTCTCTGCAGCACTAGGGAGAGCCCAGCACACTGCCCAGCTCATCGAGGATAAAGTGGAAGAGAAGATGGGCAAGGAGAAGGAAGTCTTCCATGGGGCCATTTCTCCACGTCTTCCTCCCTGCTCAGGCCCAGAGATAATGGCTTTTTCCTCCTTCCCCAAATCAAAGAGGATTCAGGGGGCCCCACTCACCCACAGGGACAATGATGCCGATGATGGCAGCTGTGGCTGTGGAGACCAGCTTGCCACCCATGGTCCCATCTGCAAGATGTAGAAACGCATTGACTTAGTAAACCCTGGCAGAGCACTGCCCCAGTCCAAGTCTACATCCCCACTTCAAAGTGGCAGAAAGGAGGAAAGATGGCTGACTTGGGACCGGAGGGACCATAGACGCCATCTGCCCAACCCTTAGGTCACACAGCTAGTAAGTGTCTGAGGCCCAATTTGAACTCACGTCTTCCTAACTTTGGGCCTGGAGCTCTATGCACTATGGCACCACCTAGCTGCCCTAGGTTGTTGTGACGTTCTTCACACATGGCACTCATACTGAATGAGCTCTTGGTGGGAGTGTCCATTTTGTCAACCTCATGATACTCTGGTTTGAGAGCAAGAGGACCTGGGTTTGAATCCTGCCTCTGACGTGTGACCTTGGACAAGTCAGTTACCTCACATGGAAAATGAGGAGGGGTCAGACTAGTTGGCCTTTCCTGCTCTGGATCTAGAAGCCTACATACATTCTCTGGTTTATATAGGTTTACCCCTCAACTCTCACACTTGAGGTATCTCTATATTGTTTTTTCAGAGAAGAGCCTGGTTCTTTATCTCAAAAGCTGCTTTGTCCATTTTCCATATCAAAGTCAGCTCCCCAACAGACAGCCCCAAAGAAGGTCCCATTTCAAGCCAACAGGCTTCAGGGATACAAGCTTGACTCAGACTTCATGGAAACCTCACTCCCAGAAGAAGGAATTTAAAAAGATGAGCAGCTCACTCCCAGTGAGAGAGAGAGGGGGAGAGGGAGAGGGGAAGGGGGGGAGAGAGAGAGAGAGAAGAGAGAGAGAGAGAGAGAGAGAGAGAGAGAGAGAGAGAGAGAGAGAGAGAGAGAGAGAGAGAAAACACTACAGGCAGAGTGCGAGGAGGAGGGAGGAGAGAAGGCAGGCTGTCTACAGGGATTATAGAGTAGAGATGGCTCGTTGGGCCTATAAGAAGAGCCTTGAGAAGGGTCTACACCCGAGCTTCCCTCCAGTGCCTTCTCCTGTTCTGGGAGTGACCCTGGAATCTTCAAGGCTCTGCTTTTGCAACCCCAAAGCAGGCAGGTCTTACCAGATTGGAGAGGCTATGAATGAATGATGGGGTCTGCTGCCCAAGACCAGCCTTGCTGGGCACCAAGGGGCTCATCACCACGACTCTGGGACCCAAGGGAACTTGTATTTTAAGCTACAACAGTTCATGAAACCATTGACTCAGCCACGAAAAGGGTCACAGTATGCATTAATAGAGGCTCTGTTCTGTGCATTTTAAACTCGAAAGGGCAGAAATTTTAAACATCGTTCATAGATTACAAAGCAATAAAGATAGTAATTAACAAGGAAATTGCTCTCAAAAATTCTGGCTTGTATGCAAACTGAAAAAAAGTGATTTGTTGAATAATTCCTGAGTTAACAAATTATGCAAACAACAATAGATAATATTAAAGATAATGACAACATAAATACTACCTATTCAAATTTAAGGGATGTAGCCAAAGCAGTGCTCAGAGGCAAATTTCCATTCTCCACACTTATTAAACCAGAAAGGGAGAGAATATTTATGAGTGGAGTTAGCCATTAAATAAATTAGAAAAGGAACAAAGTAACACACGATAACAAATACCAAACAGGAAACCATTACAGGAAAAGGCAAAATCAATGGACAAAAATTAAAAGACTAATTGGATTGACGAAGAAAAACAAAAATCAATCATGGAAAAGGCCAATGAGATCAACAAACCATTAGCAAATTCCCTCAAAAGCAAGAGGAGAATCCAATGACCAGAACCAGAAAGACAGGGCAGGATCTTGAAGAAAACCCAAGAAAGAAAGAAAACGGGTAAGGGGGCTACCGAGCCAGCCTTGGAATCGGTTAGACCTGGGTTAAAGACTCATCTTTGACATATTCTGGCTGCGTGGCCCTGGGCAAGTCACTTGTACCCTTAATGCCACCAGCATCACTCTTAGACTATAAATCACAGATAATTTCTGTGATCTACATTGGTGGACTTTCCTCCAGCAACTGAATTATGGCTTCATACAAAAAAAAATGCCAGCAAAAGAAAGAGCATATAAAATATAGAGAACAAATTTATAGAAAACAAAAAAAAATAAGCATTTACAAAAACATGAAACACTCAAATTAACAAGGCAAGAAACAGACAAACTGATCTCAGGAGAAACTGAACAAGCTACTAAGGAATAGCCACATACCAAGTCATCGTGCATTTTTTACAAAAGAATTCGATGGAAAACTAAAAGAATAAATCCCTATATTATATAATTTTCTCAAAAATAGAAAAAGAAGCTACTTTATTTCATCGTATCTAGGAAGCAAATATGGCTCTGATTCCCAAACCTGGCAAGGACAGGCCAGAAAAAGATGGATATGCTCTCAAAAGAGCCTACATCTCTTGAAATTGAAATAATTATAATAACGATCATAATCCTGGCTCTGATGATTGCTGGCTAGGTGATTTGGGGAATGTCACTTCCCCCTCCACTGGGCCTCAGCTTCCTCATCTGCAAAATGAAGGAGCTGGGCCTGATGACTTACAAGGTCCTCTCCAACTCTAACAACTCTCATGTGTACAGCACAGTAAGGTCTGTGAAGTGCATCCCTGCAACAACCCAAGGAAGCAGGCGGTACAGCTAATTTTACAGTTTTATAGATAAAGAAACTAAGGGTCAGAGAGGGAACTGCCTCGCCCAGAGACACACAGCAAATGACCCCAGTGCTCTTCTGCCTATACCATGCTGTCTCTCTTGTGGAAAGGGGGATGGTCATCCTTTTCAGGGTGTGGAGTAACACAACAAAGCCTGCAGTGCACTCAGGCTCTGAGTTTTTTTGTTTTTGTTATTGTTTTTTAATTAATTTTCAAAAATTTTAGTTCCAAATTCCCCCTTTCTCAATCCCCTCTCCCACCCATTGAGAAGGTAAGAAATATTATACCCATTATACATACGACGTCATGTAAAACAGTCAGTGAGGTGTACCTGGGGAGGGAGGCTCCTACATTTGTCTCAGAAGCCAAAGGAACACTAAAAATCCCGGGATGGTGGCTGCCAGAATCCTCCCACATCAAGGGTCCTGAGCAGGAGGATCTAGGGAAGAACTGGAAGGAGGGGTTCCCAAAGGGACCTCATCAGACCACCACCTTCCCATGCCTTCCCTCTACAGCTGCAGACAAGGTCGGCGGTGTGCGGAAAACGACTTCCAAGAGACTTTATCCCTCTAAATGAATTCTTCCCGGCAGGTAACTCAATTAAAAAGACATTTACTTGTTAATGAGACAGGACATTTCTAACGGTGACAGTTACTGTGCCCAACATTTTAATAAGCTCTGAACTTAAATTTTTTTCATTTGGGAGGCTTGGCCAAGGCCTGGGCAGACAGGGGGAATAGGGATGACTATCTGGGGGGCAGGCTTTTACAGGAACCCAGCCAGGCACCATGAGGTGGAGGCAGGGTTGGGGGAGCTTCCATAGCTCCCGGCCCCACCCGGGGGTGGAGGCGGGGAGAATGCTTTCATTGGCAGGTAAGGAAAGGAAAGCTCAGAGGGCTTTAGAACAAGGAATGTCATAGCTGGAAAGGGCCTTAGAACAGAGAGTGTCACAGTGGAAGGGGCCTTAGAACAGGGAAGGTCAGAGCTGGGAGGGAGCTTAGAACATATAATGCATGAGACATAGCATGACATGAAAGAGCATTGGACTTGGAATCAGGAAGACCTCGGTTCAAATCCTGCCTCAAACATTTACTAGCTGTGTGATTTTAAGTAAGTCATTTAATAACTCTGAGCCCATTTACTCACCTATAAAAAGAGGATAAAGACCACCTTTCCTTCCCCCTTCTGAGGTTTCAATGAGATACTGTGATAAGCAGCGGGCAAACCTTAAAGGTTCTGGGAATGTGAGCTGTTCTTATTAATAATTCAGAATGTCATCACCAGGCAGGCCACTGAGCCCAGGATGTCACAGCAGGGAGACTGTGTGGCTCATGTGGGAGGTCTGACATCTCCGACTTAAAGATGAGCAAAGTGGGGCCCAGAGCAGGGATGGGCTTTGCCCGAGGTCACGTCCACATGGGGCCCAGCTGGGCCTCAGCCCAAGTCTTCCGATGGCAAGGCCAGGATACTCCCCACTGGACAACCCTGCCCTTCTCCCTCAGGTAGGACCTTGTGTCATCATTTAAATCCAGCCCTGGTGGGGCGTCCCGCAGGTGACAGGGTAACCCACCCCCCTCCTGGCTCTGTCCTCTCCCCTCCCCACCCAAAAGGGCAGCAAGAACAGGCATCCTTACAGTGCTGGGAGCGGTTGCTGTTTCCTGGGGCGGGAACCCCTGGTGAAGACGTGCTGACGCTGGGCTCGCTAGGGGACGTCCCCGAGCTCTGTGAGGCCTCTCCAGAGCCCTGATATCTCGTGTGGCCTGGGCGGGAGACGGGGCTGGTGGTGAGAAGGTTTGTGCCGGGGGTCCTCATGGTAGTGGAGGCCAACGTCATTGTTGAGGTAGATGGAGGGGCTGTGGAGGGAAGACAGGGTCAAGTGTCCAAGCTGGCCTGCTCCGGCTTCAAGGCTCCTCGGCTGCGGTGATCACTAAATCTAAGCCCAGCCATGCTGACCTGAGCTTGGGGCTAACACAGGGCCTGGCATACAGTAGGCATCTAGTAAGTGCTGGCTGGCTGATCAAGTGCTTGTAACATGGACGAATGAAAAAATGTGCCAGCTGACCTAACTTACCGTACTGGGCCAGCCCCAGGCCATGCTTCCCATACCATCTCCCCGTCCCTGGCACCTTGATATCTGCCCTGCCGCATTCCCCCTACCACCTCCCCTCGGGGTCACGGTGATGAAACCAGCAGAACCATCCCTTGTGGAAGGGGCTTTTCCAGCAACCATACCCTATTCCTTAATTCTCCAGGCACTCCTTCCATTATGTTCACCCCAAGCCTTGTACACAGTAGGCACTTAATAAATGTGAGCTTCCTGACTGACACTGACTTGCGCTGTCCCCCTTGGCGAGAATGAAAGTTCTTTGAGGGCAGGGACCGTGTTCCTTCTGCTCCTTGGGGTACAGCAGAAAGAACGCTTTCTCTCGATTTGGAAAGCCGAGGCTCAAATCCAGACTTGTGTCACCTCAGACACGTCACTTGGCCTCGCTTTGCCTTATCAGAAAACTAATAAGACAGGAAATGGGGTACAGGAGTCTAACCTGCTCTACAGGAAAACAGAAGGGGAAGGGGATAAGAGAAGGGAGGGGGGAGAGATAGAAGAGAAGGCAGACCAGAGGAAGGGGTATTCAGAATGCATGCCATCTTGGGGTGGGGGGAGGGGGGAGAAAGTTGGAACTCAAAAACTTGTGGAAGTGAATATTGAAAACTAAAAATAAATAAATTTATATTAAAAAAAAAAGAAAAAGAAAACTAACAAAGCTTGGCTCAAGGGCCTCTAAGTCCCTCCTAGGTCTAGACTGTATGATACCAAGGTGCTGGTATACAACAGGTATTTAATAAATGCCTTTTTATTAACTTCACTTCATCCATCCCAATGACCAGTGCTAACCAGGATAAGATACAAACTCTGCCTCGGCACTCAAGGCCTTGCTCCATCTGGTTCTACCTTTATCTAGCCCTATGGCATACTTGATCAAATGAGATAATATTTATAAAGGGCCTGGCACACAGTAAGTACTCAATAAATGCTTATTCCCCAGCTCCATATCTCGCACCCGGCTCTAACCAATTATCAGAAGCACAAAGCGGGGAGGGGACAGGGAGAGAGGGAGCCAACGATCCCATGCCTGCCATGGCAGCTCTCACCTCGATAGCACCTCTTCATATCAGGGCCCAGCCACATGGAGTCAGGACAGGCACACGTATACTTGGGGGAGTGGATGGAGATCTGGGGGGCAGGAAGGCACAGGTATTCACAGCCGCCGTTGGGCTGAGAGCTCTGCTCACAGGCATCAGGAGCTGAGGAGGAGAAAGGGAGAGAGCAGGATGAAGGCTCAGGTGGAGGGGGGGGCACTGGACCTGGGGCAGGAGGAAAGCCTCCCCTCTGGATATTCTCACAGAACCTTGAGGCAGCCCCATCTAGAAGATGGGGACATCGGGGCTCAGAGAGGTGACCAAATTAACCCAGAGACAAGCGTCCCAGCTATTCCATCGTGAGACCCTACAGATTCCTGCAGAATCACAGACTTTTAGGGAGCTCAGAAGCCAGGGAGGCCAACCCCCACACAAAGGGAATCCCACCATGACACGCCCAACAAGTGGCCGTTCAGGTGAAGACCTCCCAGGAGGAGGACCCACACACTTCGAAGAAGGCCCTCCACTTTGGGGAGCTCTCCTTGGTAGCAATTCTTTCCTAACATCAAACCTCAGCTGGTCTCTTTGAGATCCCCTGCCCCCCAACTGTTCCTAGTATTTCCTTCTAGGGCCAGGCAGAACAATTAGATCCTTCCTCCCCAGGTCCTTGGAGACCCCCGCCCCAAGTCTTCTTTCCTCCAAGGTTCTTTCAAGTGAGTCTCATATAACAGGCTCCAGGCCCTTGACCGTCCTGGCCTCCTCTACGCAATCTACAATGGACACTTGGAGATAAAGTGGAGGGGGACCCCAGCCTAACAGCTTTGGCCATGGCTAGAAAGGAGGGCACCTGGGCTCTGATACAGACTCCGTGAGAGCCCGGGCAAACTTATCCTCCTCTTTCACAGACTAACACTGAAAGGACCATCTTCATACCCACTAGGCTCACCTCCCCATTTTAGAGAAGAGCAAACTGAGGCCCAGATTGGGGTAGTGATCGCCCCAAGATTCTGCAGTCAATGAAAGGCTCTCCTGATACCAGGTCAAGGATCTTTCTTCACTTATAAATAAAAGATACTATTGTATTATTTGGGAAACTCACCAGAAAGGGAGTCTATAGATCAGCAAAAAACAAAACAAAACAAAACATCTGACTGTAGGCAGGTCCCTTCCCTACTCAGGGCCTCAGTTTTCCCAGCCGAAGGCCTCTTCCAGTGTTTGTGTTCTGTGGTTTATGTTTTATTACTTTTGAGTCACATCTAATTTCTGATGCAAAACGGCATTCCCTAGGCCAATCCAGAACATCCCAGAATCTCGGTACAGTGATTAGACCTCTGGGCCTGGAGTCAGGAACACTGAGTTCAAGTCTGGCCTCAGGCGCTTACGAGCTGTGTGACCGACCCATGGCAACTTACTTTACCTCTGTCTGCCTCAGTTTTCTCATCTGGAAAATGGGGGTGATAATAGTGCCGGCCTCCCAAGGCCATTAATGAGGCGCATGCAAGAAAGCATGTCACATCACTTTGCAAACCCTAAGTTCAATACAAATGCTGGTTACTAGCTCTGAGCTGTGCCGGACCTCGGAGGTTGCCTGGCTTAAGCCATACTTTGAAAGAATTCCCATTAGCCCATCCCCAACAAATGGGCACCTAGCCTCTGCATGAAGACTTCCAAGAAGGGGAAAGCCACCCCCCATCCAGGCCACCCATTCTGCTCGGGGACTGTTCTCACTGTTAGCGACGTCTGCCTCACATCAAGCAAGACTTCCCCCACTGTCCCTCGTTTTCCCCACAGAGGTCTGGTCTGGTTCCCCTCCAGCACAGAGCAGAGATGAGACATTCACATGCCACCCCTTATTCCTCCAATGACTTAACTGCCTCCAAACATCAGACCCACCTTCGGAGGACAGAAATCTGCTTCAAAACACCACTCCACCAGAATGATCTCAAAGCACGCCCTGAATGTTGCTTCCAAAGAGGAACCAGAGTTATCTGAGCTATGAGGATGTGCCTAGAATCACTGCGTGGCCTCCCAGGGATGATTTCAAAGGATCAGCCCTTGCTGGGGCAGAGAAGCTCTGGCATCCTTATAATATCTCTCCCACCTCCGTAGGGCTGTCTGGTTACAAACTGCCTGACACGGGGTCTCTCGGGCGCTCAGAGGATGGGTGGTGGAAGGGCTCATATGCCCACCTTGCAGATATTAGCTGAGGTCTAGAGAGATTAACGTAAATTTAAAGGGGAAACCATTCCATTTCCGAACTCCAAGCCAAGGCTGACCAGGTGAGCGGGCTGGTGCGAAGGGCAGGGAGGGGAGCTCAAGGCGTAGGGTGGCACGAGTGGGTGGGCATACCCCCGGGGAGTCACCGCCTACCTTTCGGCTGCTTCAGCTCGTGGAAGATGACAATGTCGTGAGGGTTGTTGAGGTTCTCGGCCAGGACGGAGATCTCGAGGCCATTCAGTCGATTGGCGCTGAAGATGGCTTCATTCTCTAGGTCTGTCCAGAATACCTTGTCCTATGAGGCACAGGCAGAGAAGACGAGGTGTCGACCTTCCCAAGAGCCTCTCTCTCCTGCCACCAACTCTCTCCATCTGACTGGGCGCTCCTGAGCCTCTCACTGCCTTTCTTTATAGCCCCCCGCCCTTAGCACGGTGCCTGGCACATAGAGGTGCTTCATCAATGCTTGGTGAACCTTGGGACTTCTCTGGGCCCTCAGCTTTGTCCTGTGAAATGAGGGAGGGGGATCAGTGACCACTGCATGTACTTCTAGCTATGAGCAAAGTGCCTGGGATCTAGGATGGGGTGAAACCACCGGTGTAAGGAAGGAAGGACACGAGCACGTCTTAAGTACCTACTAAGTGATGGGCACCGTGCTAAGCTCTTCACAAACATGATTTCACTTGATTCTCATAACTACCTGTGAAATAGGTGCTGTTGTGATCTCCATTTTACAGATGAGGAAACTGAGGCAGGCAGCGGTGAAGTGACTTGCTCAGTGTCACATAGCTAGTAAGTGTCTGGAGCCAGATTTGAACTCAAGTCTTCCTGACTCCAGGCTGAGCACTCTGTGCACTATGGTGCCACTGAGCTGCCTGCAGGCAGACTAGTTGATGAATGGGAAGACTTATCTGAACTGATGCAAAGCGAAGCAAGAAGAACCCAGAAAACAACAAAGCCATGACTCGTCATGTAAATGGAGAAAATGGCAGCCTGAAGGCTGTGATTATAATGGCTATGTTTTGTCCCAAAGAAGAGGTGAAAAATTTAATTCTCTCCCTTTTTAGTTGCAGAGTTGGGACCGGTGAATAGAGAACACAGAGTGTTAATTTATTTTGCTGAATTATTTCCCTTCCCCCCCCCTTTTTTTTTGGCTAGGCAATGGGGTTAAGTGACTTGCCCAGGGTCACACAGCTAGTAAGTGTTATGTGTCTGAGGCTGGAGTTGAACTCAGGTCCTTCTGAATCCACAGCCAGTGCTCTATCCACTGCACCACCTAGCTGCCCCTTTTTATTCTTTATTACAAAGGATGGCTCCCTGGGTAGGGGAAAAGGGATATGTTCAGAATAAAAATCTTGACCTTTGTGTTAGGAGGTTGGAGGAATGAAAAATATGACAATAAGGAGATCAGTAAAAAGGACCAATGAACACCAGGGGATGAGTGACTCATCTGAGTGTCTTCTCAAAGAGCCCAGGTTCGACTCTCGGCAGAGGAAATGGCTGTTCGTTCTCCCAAGAACAATAATAACATGGATGATGATGCTGAGCTAAGGGGAGAAGCTAGAGCTGCTGAAATGTCATCTTTCTTCCATTATTCTCTGCCACGGGGGGAGAATCTTCGGACTGGAAAGGACAAAAGGAAAACGGCGGAAGGGAAGCCGATACCCCAGATTGGCAGGGAGCTTGCAGGGAGTACACCTAGTTACCCTTTAGGAGCCCAAGTCATCTGGTTCAAGCCAAAAGGCCTAAAAGGGATTAGAAGAATTGGCTGAGATATCGCCCAAGACATCTGAACAATCATGGCGGGCAGGAAATGTGCAGCAGGATTGGAAGAGGGCAAGTGGTTCAAAAAAAGAGAAGGAAAAGGATCTGCAAAGATTTCTGGCAAAATTCTAGAACATATTATTTAAAATTCAGTTAGTGGAAGAAACAAAATGATTGCTTTTTGCAGATGATATAAGGTCTACTTAGAAAACCCAAGAGTTAACTAAAAATTAGTTAAAATAATAATTTCATCAAACTTGCAGGACATAAAATAAAATCCACACAAGTGACCAACATTTCTGGGCATAACCAATCAAACCTAGCAAGGAGAGAGAGAAATTCTATTTAAAATGACTACTGAAGCAAGGTAATGTGGCAGCTGGCAAAATGAACGCCTTGTGTCCAGAACTAGAGAGGTAATGATAGGTCCCACTGTCCCCTGGGCAGACCCAATCTGGGATGCCGAGTTCAGCTCTGGGTGCCATATTTAGGAAGGACATTGATCATCTGAGTACATGTAGAGGAGGGCAGCCGGGGTGGTGATGGGCCTTGAGATCATGCCAGGTAATTAATCATTATTTTGTAAAAACTGGGATAATAAAACCCACTGTGCTACCTCACAGGCCTGTTGAGGATCAAATGATATGGTCTGGATATAGCCCTTTCTAAGTCTGAAGATCTGATAGCACTTCTACCATCTCTCCCTCTCCCCTCCTCCATTCTGTGATTCTCCAATTGGTTCATTTTGCTGAGGGCAGAATCACTGCTTCCTGATCCTGGGCTAAGACAGGACCGTTCTGCCAACAGCACACACACTCTGGCCCCAGGCCATGCCTGTGAAACAGCACCAGGCCTTGAGGCCTCCATCAGTGTGTGCCTGTGATAGTTAGAGTCACGGCAGATAGCCCAGCCTCAAGAGCTCAGCCCCTGATTATAAACAGGCATACGCAACTTTACTGAGGCACAATATGGAACAGGAGACATAAAGCTGGAAGGGTCTTTTGGGGATCTTTGAGGCCAAAGGTGTCAAACTCGTCGCTGCTGGCTCACAAGCGTCTGCAAAACTCCTGAGTGCAGCCTGAACCAGATTAAAATGTAGTTTGTGGTTCTTTAAGGCATAGTATCTACAGAGGCACCCCCTGTCTAACTAGGACCAGCGGAGTTGACCATAGTCAGATTCCTCATCAGAGGGATGGACACGGGTAGGGAACATCTTTGACCACAGCAAGTCTCCGGCCTGTCTTCTAAAGCCTGAAAGAGCGTGACCTCCCAGAGGGCATCGTACAATGTCATCACAGACTTTGGGAGGGACTGAAGCTCCTCTGGAATCTGTAGCTCGATGCAGGCTGCCCTCCAGACCTGCCTTGCCCTCCCTCTGCTCCGGATGCCCTGAAGGCTCCACAATAAGGTGTCCTTCTCTATGAGGCCTTTTCCTGCTCTCCCAGATGTTGGGGTGTTCTTCCCTCCCCACCTCTCTCCCCTTACACAGGGAAGTCATGTTGTATCTCTGTTTCTAGGGTGTCCTCAGTCTGCTTCCTGCTAAGACTGGACCCCTCTAAGAGACACAACACGGCTTGACTGTCGTATGATGCAAGTATCTGTGGCCCAAGGTAGAGCGAGCCAAATGTGCCTCGATATTTAGAACAGTGAAAGTCTCACAGTCACTACATCTCACAAACTTAGTATAAGCTGTAAAATATAAGATGGACTTTTCTTGGTCCTAAAAATATGCCCCTCTGATACTCCTTGTTCTAAGGCCTCTTCCAACTCTGACATCCTCTGTTCTAAGGCCCCTCCCAGCCCTGACATCCCCTGTTCTAAGGCCCCTCCCAGCCCTGACATCCCCTGTTCTAAGGCCCCTCCCAACTCTGACATTCCCTTTTCTCAGGCCCCTCCCAGCTCTGACATTCCATGTTCAAAGGTCCCTTCCAGTACTGATATTTGATGTGTTCGGCTTACCTCAAACACTGCAATCCCAAAGGGATGGCTCAGGGCATCCACCGAGAAGATAAGGACCTTCCGGTTGCCACCACTGAAGTCGATGCTGGAGAGCTGATGCAGCTTGGAGTCCACCCAGTAGAGACGCTGGCTCAGCAAATCTGGCCAGAGAGGAAGGGAGGGAATTCGGGTAAGGTGGGAGGTTTCCATGGAGGCAGAGGGGGTGTGGCGCACAGGGGAGTGGGCATCCTGATCAGGAGGACCCAGCTCTCCCAGACATTGTCTTTCCTGTGGGTCAGCAGAGGAGGCTATCACATGGAGAAGGAAAGTGGTCTGAGCTCCAATGGCAGGCGGAAACAAACAAGAAAGTCAAGGAAATGGGCAGCTAAGAGCATGGCCGGGGGACTTTCCACTCAATGAAAAGAAGTTAAAAGACCAGCCTGCCTGGTCCCAAAGTCCTCTCCCCAGTATCTCATCTCGTCCTCTCTGGAACTACCCCATTCTTAGTGTACCTGAGCTCCTGCTTGCAGCCCCACTCACCCACCCAGTGTTGTCCTGCCTCACTCAATCCCTTGGCTTATTCTTGGCTTTGGCTACTGGAATTTACACTACAATGTCTCCTTGTATTCATTTTGTGCACACTCCTACATGTAAACGGCATCTCCTCCAGGCAGAGTATAAACTCCTTGAGGGCAGGGGCTCCTGCATTTTTGTCTTGGTATCGTCAGGGCCCAGCTCAGTGCCTAGGCACATAAGATAGAAGATAAGGATTGAACTTATGATTTCACTGGCCTGGGGAACTCTTGATGAGGACGTTGCCTCTACCAATGCAGACCAGCACTCTTTCTTTAACCTAAGAGTTTTAGAGTGGTCTAGGGTCACTGACAGCTCCAGTACCTCGGCCAGGGTCACCCAGCCAAAATATTTCAGAGGCAAAACTTGAACTCAGGTCCTCTCCATCCACTTGCCAGGCTGCCTCTTGTCTGGCACAAAGGCGGCACTTAAGAAATGCTTGAACCAAGACAGCCCCCTGCAGCCTTCTGGGAACTTTAGCTTCTCTTCCAGGCGGGTTTGGGGGACCATGATTTGAGAAGATAGGGCACTCCTCCCACCCTATTGTTTCCAGGTTGAGCGTGAGCCGTTGCACACGGTTCTGGAGCTCGCCACGGCCAGGCTTTTCTGGGTGGCTTCAGTTCAAGTCCATTCTGTATCAGCTCTATGGCATCTGCCTGTTGCGCTCCACACAGGAAGAACTGGGTCCTGCCAGTACTTCAGAAGGCAAAGGTGTGAGTCAAAGCTTTGCCCAAGCTTAATGACCAGCATGGGGTTGGGGATCTACCTCTAGGTCCAAGGAGGGCCAGGCAGTCCATTTTCCTCATCTAATTCCCTAATATGGGATAAAATACCAGCCACTGTTGATGCTTCAGTAACACCTTCCCAAAGAAACCTACCTGGATTGACTGGAATATGGCTTATTTTGTCCCATCCAGTTTGGGCCTATAGGAGCAGAGAGTGATCGAACTGCCATGAGGTCTTCAGAGACCTCTGATTCAACCCCCTAATTTTTAAATTAATTATTAATCACTAAATTAATTATTATTAGATTACCCCCTAATTTTTAAATTAATTACTTATTTTTAGTTTTCAACATGCATTTCCACAAGATTTAGTTCTGAATTTTCTCCCCATCTCACCCCAAAGTAGCATGGCCTCCCTCATTTTTCAGAAGAAGTGGGGGTCCAGAGGGGACAGGCGACTTGCCCAATGTCACAGAGCTACTGAGCAGCAAAGCCTGAACTCAAATCCAGCGACTTCACACTTCTCTGACAAAGGAGAAAACAAAGAAGGAATGTGACTTCATGAGCTACACAAAAGAAAGGATTTGAACCCGGGCCCTGGGACTCTCCAATCTGGCACTTTCTACCGCACTCGTTTGTGACCCAGTGACATCACGGGTGACATCCTGACTTGGACGTGGACTGGACTGAAGTGAGGCAGAACCGCACTACGTCGTCAGCTTCCCTCTCTCTTCCACAGTCATCAGAGTCCAGCGACGGGACGAAAGTCAAGACGCCCGGTGATGGCTCGGGGTACAGAGGATGGCCTTAGCGTCTTTGATGTCTCACCAAGCTCTAAGTGCTCCAGAGTACCCGCTTCAGCCGCCTTCATTGGCCGCTGGAACAGATTGTTCTCATCCGCCCGTTCTGCCGGGGAAGGTCTTCGGTTCGCCAAGAGGTTGTGGCGATCAGCGGTCTTTGCCCGTCAGACTGCTTCCAGTACCCAAAGACCCCAGTGTGTGAGTGTCTACCATGGAAGTCTAATCAGCACCAAGGAAGTTCCCTTTCCACAGACAGCCCAGTGTCTCCCCCGCTCCACTGGCCCGGCACAACTAGGCAGACCCTGAGGATCTGGGGCAGGCCAGGCTTAAAGCCCCTCTGCCTCCCTGGCCCCCAGTGCTTTTGTGGGTTTTGTTTTTATTATTAACAACAGCCACACTGAAGGGATGAGAGGTCCATCCCTTCCCTCCCATCCTTTTGTTCTCTGCCCCAGGGTTTTAACCTCCCTCTTCTGTCCTCCCACAGCACAGTATGAGGCAAGGCGTTTTCACTCTGACTTTCCGTGGCCTGGCCATTCAGAGCAGTGTGGCAGGAGCCTTCGAGGCCAATTCTGATTCAATTTTTAAAAAGTTCCTTACAACAGAAGTGTCCGAAAGCACAATGAGATGCCTTAGTAAACAACAGGGTCCAGCCACTGGAGGTCTTCAGAAAGAGGCCCGAGCACGCTGGAGAAAGGGATCTTGTTCAGGCCGTGGTGGACCAGAGGAAAGGCAGGCAGCATGGCGGAACAAGACTGAATCTGGAGTCAGAAAACCCAGGCTGGCGTCTGAGCTCTGCTACCTTGTTGTTCAGTCACGTCCGGCTCTTCGTGACCCCATTTGGGGTTTTCTTGGTAGAGACACTGGATTAGTTTGCTGTTCCTTCTACAGCTCATTTTACAGATGAGGAAGCTGAGGCAAACAGGGTGAAGTGACTTGCCCAGGGTCACACAGCTAGGAAGTGTCTGAGGCTGGATTCAAACTCAGGAAGATGAGTCCTTCTGACTTCAGGCCTCATGCTCTATCCACTGAACCACCGGCTGCCTAATTCTACACAACACAAAGCTGCTTCTGTAGCTTTGTCAAGAAAACTCCAACTGGGGTCGTGGACAAAGAGCTGGACACAAGTTGGACAGGACTGAATGACAATATGATGTGAAGAGCTTATAAACATGGAGGAAAGGGCTGGGGGAATAGGCATTCCACGGGCCTCTCTTTCATCTGAACCACACAAAGCACACACACACACACACAATGTTCCGCTGTACTAGGCCGCCTCCTAATGACGACGTTACAGATCTTCTAAAGCACTGAAATATATGGTTAGTCCATGTCTATTTCTACGTCTGTGTATCTGTGTCTACATCTTTGTCTGGTCCATTCACGCCTCGGCTAATGCTTCCATCAGGCTGTCAGGCTATCTACTGAGCGTGTCTGTGTTAGAGTGGACCCCGGAAAAGACGAGGTCTGGGTGCGGAGCTGTGCTGGACATGATGGGGTACTTAACAGGCTTCCCAAGACTAGTGATGGCAAAGAGAGGGCCTGGGTCATCTCTAGACTCACCCAGGGTAATCCCATTGGGCCATTCGATGTTGTCCAGAACTAACACCTGCCGGTCCACTCCATTCAGCCCTGACTTCTCGATCTTGGCCTGGTCGCCCCAGTCAGACCAGTACATGAACCTAGAAGGGCCGGACAGGGAAGAGAAACACAACAATGTTTAGCACAATGCCCGGCACAGAGTAAGCACTTAAATATTCATCTTTTCGTTCATTTAATATGCCACAGTAAAAACCAGGAAGGCCAAAGGGGCAGGGAAGGGAATGAGCATCTATAGGGTATCTATCATGTGTCAGGCACTGGGCTAAGTGCTTGATAAATACTATCTCGGGGCTTCACAGTGGGCAAGAGAACTCAGATACTCCAGACTTGTACTAAGCAAAGAATCCAAGACCGTGAGATCTCAGGAGGGGAGGGACTTAGTTTAACCTCCCACTGAATCAGGGAATCTTCCCACAACACTCCCGATGGGATCCTTGGACAGCTCTGTCCTCAGCAAGCTCTTCCTTAGACTGAGGTAAAACCTGCCTTTTTGTAACTTCTTCAATTCATAGATGGACTTGAACCCAGGTCTTCTGATACAAAATCTGGTGCTACAATATTCTACCCCCATCCCATTACTTTCTAGGGGCTGAACAAGCCTGTGGGCCGGGAGGCCGGTGTTGAGTACACATCCCACACGGTGCGGGCTCAGGATGGAGCCTGGCTGGCCCTTCCCAAGGCCTTCCTCTCCCCTAGTCTCCAGCCTCCCCCTGCCCCAGACGTGACTCACCCATGGAGAGGGTCCACAGCGATGGCTCGAGGCTCGCTCAGATCATGGCTGAAGAGTGTCTTTCTGCGGCCGCCGTCCACGGTGGCCACGGAGATGGTTTTGTTGCCAGAGTCAGTCCAGTAGAGATGCTTGTGTACCCAGTCGACAGCCAGGCCCTCGGGGGAGTGCAGCTGGCTGTCAATGAGGACCACCTGCTCGGTGCGATCATTGGCCTTGTCGATAAAAGCACTAGAGGGAGCAGAGAGTCAGATGGGGGTCCAGGCAGCCGCCCAAACAAGCCCAGGGCAGGGCCCTAGTCGCACACGGCTCTCGCTCTCCTGGTCTATGGCACTCCACACTTTTGTCCAGGCCGTACCCCATGCCTACGATGTTATCATTTCTCACCTCTGACTCATGAGCTCCCTGGCTTCGAGGCTCAGCTCAGGCGCTGACTCCTACGGGAAGCCTACGTGGATTGCCTCAGTTCATAGGCTGTCAAGGGCACTTCTAGAAGGGCTCTCAGAGTCCAACTCTTACATTTTAATAGTAAGGAAACTGAGGCCCATGGGAGGGGAGAGATATGGTCACATGGAAGGGCCAGAATTCTGTCATCTCCTTCCAAACCCAACCCTCTTTCCATGACATCCAGTAGCCTCAGGTAGCTACCATCCTCTCCCCTGAAATGACTTCTTAGCTATAATTTCCTGTGTCTATGTTGTTTTCCCCTAGTAGAATGTAAGCTCTGTGAGGGCAGGGACCATCTTGTTTTTGTCTTGATGTACCCAGTGTTTAGCACAGTGCCTGGCACTTAGTAGATGTTTAACGAATATTTGCCTAATGAATGGATGGCTGAATCCCTGGGGATCCTAAGTAAGTAAATGGGCTACCTTCCCCACAGGATGACTGGGAGGGCTAAACAAGGTAATTTGGGCTTAGAGAATCACTACAGAAATGTTGGCTCTTGTGATTATTGGAGATGATCTAATTTAACAAGCATTTATTAGGCATCTGCTATGGGCCAGGCTTTGGGCCCGGTGCTGGAGCTATGATGACAAGAATGTAACAGCCCTACCTGGAAGGAAGGAAGGAAAGAAGGAAGGAGAGAGGAAGGGAAGGGAGGAGGGAGGGAGGAAAAGAAGGAAGGATTTATTAAGTGCTTAATACGTGCCAGGTGCTATGCTAAGTGCTTTATAAATATTATCTCATTTTATTCTCACAATGTCTCTGAGGGGTAGATGCTATCATTATCCCCATTTTACAGATGAGAACTGAGGCAAGCAGAGGATAAGAGGCGTGCCCAGGGTCACACAGTTAGAAAGCATGGGAGGCCAAATTTGAACTCAGGTCTTCCTGACTCCAGGCCCAGCCTCTCTCTACCGAGCCACCTCGCTGCCTAATTCTCTAATTCTCCCACTAAAGTGGTGCGTGAATGTTTCATGGGGATGTGGAGGTGACCCTAGCTTCTCAAAGGCTGTGCCCAGCAGATTGTGAGCTCTAGCCACTGTGAAATCGGTCAAAAATATTTATTAAGCACCTACTATGTACACGGCACTGTGCTAAGCACTGAAGAGGCAAAACGAGGCAAAAGACATTTCCTGCCTTCAAGGAGCTTACAACTGAACAGGGAGATGACAGGCAAACAAATGTACAAACAAGCTATGCACAAGATAAATAGGAAATAATTAACAGCGGGAAGGCCCCGGGACTAAGAGGGCTTGGGGAAGGCTTTCTGGGCTTTTGGTTGGGACTTAAAGGAAGCCAGGGAAGGCAGGAGGCAGAGATGGGGAGGGAGAGCATTACAGGCAGGGGGCACAGCCAGAGGAAATGCCCGGAGTCTGGAAATGCAGGGTCTGGTTTGTGGAACAGCCAGGGGTTGAGGGTCACTGCACTGAAGAGTACACGTCAGGGAGTAAGTCATAAGGAGACAGGAAAGGTAGGAAGAGCCAGGTTACGAGGGGCTTTGAATGGCAAACCAAGCATTTTGTATTGGATCGTTGAGGTGATTGGGAGTCACTGGAGTTTGCTGAGTGGGAGGGGGTGACGCGGTCAGATTGTCGCTTCAGGAAGGTTACTTTGGTGGCTGAATGGAGGATGGGTTGGTGTGGAGAGAGACTTCAGGCAGGCAGACCCCCCCCCCGGCAGATTATTAATTAGTAATTAATAAAAATTAATAATTAAAAATATTAATAATCTAGGCATGAGGTGATGAGGGTCTACACTGGTGGCCATGGCAGAGGAGAGAGAGGTGTATTCGAGAGACGTTGCAGAGGCTTTGACCTTGGCAACAGATCAGAAAGGGGGGGAGTGAGAACGATCGAGGAATCCAGGATGACTCCTACATTGTGAGCCGGAGGGTGCTGCCCTCCACAGTCACTGGGGAGGTGGGGGCGGGGAGGGCTTTGGGGAAAATGTAAGAGCTCAGTTTTAGACACACTGACTTTAAGATGCCTACTGGACATCCAGTTTGAGATGTGTGAAAGGCAGTCGGAGGTCAGCAGAGAGGTTCAGGGAGGTCAGATCTGAGAGTCAGGGTAGAGGTGGTCATTAAAGCCATGGGAGCTGATGAGAACACCAAGTGAAGAATACAGAAAGAGAAGGGAAGGGGGCCCAAGGGTTAGAGGGCGTGACCCGGCTTTGTCGTTGTTCAGTCCTGCCTGACTCTCCGTGACCCCCTTTAGGGTTCTCTTGGCAAGGATACTGGAGTGGTGTGCCAGCTCCTTCTCCAGATCATTTTCCAGATGAGGTAGACAGGGCGACATGACTTGCCCAGGGTCACACAGTTGGTAAGGGTCTCGGGGCTTACTGACTCCAGGAGCTCTGTCCACAGCATCGCCTAGCTGCTGTGACCTGGATTAGGATCCAGCTAAGAACAAGGGGCAGGCCTCTGGTGCAGTCGAAGAGCCACTGTCCGAGGTGCTGCTGGCTGTTAGGTTGGCTGAGGCCCACTGCCCAAGGCTTAGCCACAAGGAGTTAAATATTTTGTCTACAACAACCCACAAAATCCCCTGCTGCTGTGGGTGATGGCTGATGGGGAGCCCGTGCTGATAAAATGATGGGTTCTCTAAAGTGCTGGTGAATGACGGTGATTGAAGTGGCCCAGAGCTAATCATCCCCTGGAAAGCCCAGTGGGGAGGATGGCCTGACCTCAATTCTCCCTAAGACACCGGGATGGCTCTCCGTGACCATGGCCATTCCGTATCTCTGCCTCCTCCCAGCCAGAGGCAACCAAAGCCATAATTTCTATGGGTAAAAACACAGACAACTCATGGGATCACCTGGGGGAGGAGGGAGAAACTGTGACTTGGGGATGATGTCAGTGGATCAGAGAGGCCACTCGGGACTGCAGAAAGCACCCTGGGCTTGGAGTCTGGAGCCCTGAGTTTGAATCCTGGCTGACCCTTATTAGCTGTGTGACCTTGGGCAAGTCACTTTGCTAGAGAGACCTGAATTTGGAGCCAGGAAGGCCTGGGTTTGAATCCTGTCTCAGACACCAGCTGTGAAACCACAGGCAAGCCCCTTCACCTCTTCAGGACTGTTTCCTCCTCTGTAAAGGGAGGGGGTCATACGTGCTGACCTCTGAGGTTTATAATCCCTTCATCCTATAACTTCCTGGAATCCCAGGCTCCCTGTCTATAAAATGGGTATAGTCACGCTTGCACCACCTCCCTGTGGATTGCCAGTGTAGACCAGTGCCTGGCGCACAGCAGGGGCTTGCTAAATACCAGCTGACTGGCTGACTGCCCCCTGCAAAGGGTTCTTAGGGAGAAAGCACTTTCCAAGCCTAAAGGTCCCAGCTTCCCCTCCAGGGCTCTCAGGAGGAGTGCTCACTGGCAAAGAATAAGGCTGGTCTGGGACAAGGTCAGAGCAGCATGGGGCCGCGGCGCCCGGAGCCCAGTCCTGCAGGGCTTTGTAAATGTTCGCTAAGTGACTCTGTTGGGTTTGGGGATCACCAGGTCCCAGGGTGGAGAGGCACATCACAGGTCACCTGGGCCAGCCTGGACAGAGCAGCCTCCCCACCGAGGATAGCCACAGCTCTGCTGGTCACGCTGCTGACCCACACTGACCGTGGAGCGACGAAAGCCTCTGGGGAGACCCTCCCATGTCCAGACACATGTCCATAATGGCCTTGGGAAACTGACCCCTAACGTGGGGGTCCGATCATGTGCGTAGGGTGCCACTCCACAGCCTGGCCACTGGTAACACCTTCACCCTAAGCGTGGCCATCAGCGTGGGGGCCAGTCGGGACTCCCACAAGCAGAGCGTGGGGTCTTAGCCTTCTCCCATGCATTCCCCGTTGCAGCCACCAGGTGGCAGCAGAGCCTCTCTCATGGTAATCTAGAACACTAACGGCCCCAGTCACGCTAAGGCCTCACAGTCTTGGGCTGGAAGGTACCAGAGGCCCCTGAGGCCGACAAGTGTTCACAGAGGTAGGAAGTGGCAGAGCTGGAATTCAAACTCAGGTCTTTGGACTCCTCCTACCGAGCCTCAGGCCCAGAGAATGGGGTTGGGGGCAGTGGGAGGGGAGAGACATGGACCGGACACTGGGCTTTGGGTCAGACATCCTGGATCGGAATTCCAGTTTTGCCATCTGCTAACTGGGTGACTGAGCAGGCCGCTTCCCTTTTCTGGCCTTCGGTTTCCTCCTCAAACAACAAGGATTTATCGCTGTTGTCCAGTCGGGTCCGACTCTCTGTGGCCCCATTTGGGGTTTTCTTTTTTTTTTTTTTTAAGCCAATTGGGGTTAAGTGACTTGCCTAGGGTCACACAGCTAATATGTATCATGTGTCTGAGGCTGGATTTGAACTCAGGTCCTTCTGACTCCAGGGCCGGTGCTCTATCCACTGAGCCACCTAGCTGCCCCCATGTGGGGTTTTCTTGGCAGAGATACTGAAGCAGTTTTGCCATTTCCTTCTCCAGCTCATTTTACAGATGAGGAAACTGAGGCAAACAGGGTGAAGTGACCTGCTCAGGGTCACACAGCCAGCCAGTGTCTGAGGCTCGATTTGAACTCAGATCCTCCCGACTCCAGGCCTGGCACTCTACCCACTGCACCACCTAGAAATTATTAGTTGTCTACAACATGCCAGGCACTGTGTTAGGTGCTGAAGCTATGAAGCCCCAAAGGGAAACAGCTCCTGCCTTCAAGAATCTCCCATTCTCTCTGTAAAATGGTGCCCATCCAGGCTGCCCACTTGCCAGGGTGGCCAGCAAATGAAAAGGTCCCTGCGAAATATTTAACAAAACAAATAACAATACAGTAGGACATAGGTGATGTCAGTACGTGACATTCTAGGTCAACAGGTGCCCCACAGGGGTCCGTCTGTCTGCAGGGCTTCTGTCTGAGACGGACCCCCCTGCTCTAGAGGATGGAAGGGCCTCTGAGAAGTGCAGAAGCACTATGGAGATGCCGTGTATGTGTGTGTGTGTATCCGTCCATAAGGTGCCGTCCTCTAGGAGACAGCAGGCTCCAGAGGACACTCGGCTGCCAGACCCTCCCAAGCCAGAAAGTCACTGACTGCAGGCCGGGGGATCGACTGTGGCTGTCATTCGAGGCCCACGCTGGAGGGGTTTTGGGCAGTTGATCACCACACTCCTGGCCACCAGAGGACAGGCACTTCCGGTCATGATAACGCTCCAAGATGCCGGACATCGCACATCTCTGAGGTGTGTCAATGTGCCTTCTGGCATCACACGCAGTCTTCAATGACTGCTGACACTGAAATCAGGAGATCTGGGTTCTAATCCTGGCCCTGACGTTTCCTAGCTGTGTGACTGTTTGGGGCTGGGCTTTCTGAGCCTCCATCTCTTCAGTAAGAATGGGGATGTTAACACCACCCTCGTTACCCACTCATCTCTGAGCCTCCACTTTTCATCTGTGAAATGGGGGTGCTCATGCTCCCCATCGCTCATATCCTCCCCGCTGCCTCTCCAAGGGCTGTTCCCGCGGGTCCTTGGCCCGCTGCCTCCAGCCGCATGCTCCCTTCCCCGCCCTGGGGATGGAGCCAGCGCAAGGGGGCGGGGGCTCACCTGTAGATCTTGCGGTAGAAGAGGTCACACCAGTAGATGCGATTGGTGGCCACCTCCACGTCCAGGGCCACCACGTTCTTGAGCATGGGGATGAGGGGCGAGTAGTCCCGCTTGCCCAGGTTGATCCTACGGACCTCGTGGCGGTTGGTGAAGATCAGGGAGGGGCTGGCACCTGCCAAGGAGGCCGCGGCACAGGTCAGAGGGAGATGGGCCCGGCATGGTCTATCCGTCTGTTTGTCCCCCCTTCTCTCTCTCTCCCTTTCTGTCTCTCTTTCTTTCTCTCTCTCATCTCTCTCTCTCCCCCCTTCTTTCTCCTCTCCTCATCTCTCTCAATCTCTCTCTCTGTTTCTCTCATCTCTCTCTCCTCATCTCTCCCCCTTTCTTTCTCCCCCCTTTCTTTCTCCTCTCCTCATCTCTCTCAATCTCTCTCTGTTTCTCTCATCTCTCTCTCCTCATCTCTCTCTCTCTTTCTGTGTCTCTTTCTTTCTCTCTCATCTCTCTCTCTCCCCCCTCCTTTCTCCTCTCATCTCTCTCTGTCTGTTTCTCTCATCTCTCTCTCCTCATCTCTCTGTCTCTGTTTCTCTCCTCATCTCTACCTCTCTCTCTCCCCCTTCTTTCTCCTCTCCTCATCTCTCTGTCTCTCTCTGTCTCTGTCTCTGTCTCTCCTCATCTCTCTCTCTCTGTCTCTCTCTCTGTCTCTCTCCTCTCATCTCTCTTTCTCTCTCTCACCTCTCTCTCCCCCCTTCTTTCTCCTCTCCTCATCTCTCTCTCCTTCTCTCTCTCATCTCTCTCTCCCCCTTCTTTCTCCTCTCCTCATCTCTCTCTGTCTCTCTGTTTCTCTCCTCATCTCTCTCTCATCTCTCTCCCTCTCTCTCTCCCCCTTTCTCTCCTCATCTCTCTGTCTCTGTCTCTCCTCATCTCTCTCTCTCCCCTTCTTTCTCCTTTCCTTATCTGTCTCTCTCCTCTCCTCATCTCTCTCTCTCTCTCTCTCTCTGTCTCTCTCCTCTCCTCATCTCTTTCTCTCTGTCTCTCTCCTCTCCTCTCTCTCCCCCTTCTTTCTCCTCTCCTCATCTCTCTCTTTCTCTCTCCCCCTTCTTTCTCCTCTCATCTCTGTCTCAATCTCTCTGTGTCTCTCTCCTCTCATCTCTCTCTTTCTCATCTCTCTCTCCCCCTTCTTTCTCCTCTCATCTCTCTCTTTCTCTGTCTCTCTCCTCTCATCTCTCTCTCTCTTTCTCTCTCTCTCTGTCTCTCTCCTCTCCTCATCTCTCTTTCTCTCTGTCTCTCTCTCTCCTCTCCTCATCTCTCTCTCCCTCTCTGATTCGGATTATCCTCAGTCCACCTCCTCCATGGGGACCTCTCAGCTTGCCCCAGGCCCTGCCGTCCCTGCTCCCCACCTGCCAATGTCCCAGCCTCTCTCCCTCAGCTCCCCATCTCCCCCTCCTCTCCTTTTGGCCCCCAGTCCCCCTCCCCACTTCTCCCCACCTAACTGGAGGTTAAGGAAACCTGCTCCTTAGTTCTCAATTCCCCACCCAAATTCCTCTCTCCCTTCCCCCTTTCATCCCCTGCTCCCCAGGCTCCAATCACAGCCTTACAGGCCAGGGCACTGTCTCTGGAAGGTTTTCCCCAAGGCCGCCCTGTTGTGGGCCCCAGAATCTCAGGGCTCGGGGAGGGCCCCTGTGGGCAGCTAGATCCAGGGCCCTGGTGTGTGCCTCAACATGATGCCTGTGACTACACACACGTGCGTGCACACACAGTGCCTTTGCATCTTCTCCCTTCTCCTCCTCCTCTTCTTCCTCCCTCTCTCCTAGCCCTTCCAATGCCCCTGGCCCATTCCAGCCCTGCTCCCCGACTTCCACAGGCTCAGGGGAGGCCCTGTTTACATGCGTTTACATAGTCTGACATTTGGCCCTAACTCAATGGGTGGGTGTGGGTGAGTCAGTTTCCCCACCTGTAAAATGGACATCCCAGCATTAGCTCTGGGCTCTTGGGAGGAGCAAATGAGACAGTGGATATGAACGGCTTAGAAAGAGGAAAATAGCCGTCTGGGTGCAGACAGTTGTCATAATTGTGTGTGCACACCTGTGCCTTGTGTATGCGCATACATGTGTGCATACGTGTGCACTGCATGATGCTGGCAGAGTATCAGTTCCTGAGTTCCCTCCACCACTTACTATTTGTGAGACCTTAGGCAAGTCCCTTCTCCTCTCCAGGCCTCAGTTTCCCCAGCTGTACAATGAAGGGGCTGGATGGCCAATAAAGTCAGGGTGAGAGGGTGCCAGCAGGCAGTGCCTGGGGACCAGCTCATCCCTCAGCTGTGTGCCCCTGGCTCTCGGGGTCTCAACTGCCTCCTCTGTCAAATGGGAATGATACTCCGCCTGCCTAAAGGCAGTGCAGGAATAGGCTCCTGGAGGTGCCCACCAGCTCTGAGGTCCAGGGTTCGAGGGCCGGTGCGTGTGTGACCCCACGGATGCTGGATGGGCTCCTGGCCTCGGGGCCCCCCTCGGCCTCCACGTCCCTGCCCGGCGCCCACTTTGTTCTGAAGCTCATCCCTCCTGCAGGATGGCCTCTGGGTGAGGTGGGTGCGCCCCTCCCCCCCAGCTCTGGCCCCTCCCCGAGCCTCACCCACAGCCTTGCAATTCTTGGAGAGCGTGTCCATCTCATAGCCTGGGTGACATTCGCACTTGAAGTAACCCTTGTAGTTGATACAGATCTGGCTGCAGGCGTCCGGGTTGTCACACTCATTGATGTCTGTGGGGAGGGGAGGCACAGGTGCCCATCAGAGACCCCTCCCCCATGGTGCCCCCTGCAGGTACCAGGCCCCAGCACACACACTCCCATGGGCTCTGAACCACCTGCCAGCGAGGGGAAACACAGAAGGCCCGAGTCTGGTGCAGGGAAGGAAAAACTGAGCCTTGAAGTCAGGAAGTCTGGCTCAGACATTTGCTGGGGCCTCGGTGTTCCCATCTATAAAATGGGAACCCAAACACTTCCGGAGTGCTATAGAAATGTGAACTGTCGCTACCATCATTTTACCAGACAATTCAGGGGAACGGCTGATGGACAGAGAGTGGATGAGAATGGCGCATCACGGGCCAAAAAGGCTTTCAGAGGATAGCGGTGTGGCCCAGGGCCCCTCCTGCCACCCTCTGAGCCTCCGTACCCGCTTCGGAGGATTGCTCTGTAAAACAACGGCAGCCAGCGCCAGACGCCATCCTCTAGGTGGGCTCTGACTAGAGCAGAGGCCAGAAGGACCGTCACCTCCTTGGTCCGAGACGTTCTGCCCCTCCTTAATGCAGCCCCAGATTGCACTGGCTTTTGTGGCTGCCACACCACTGCTGACACTACTAAGCTTGTGGTCCACTACAACCCCAGATTTTTTTCCAAACTGCTCAGATAGTTTAGACCAGACTTCTAAGGTGCAGACCCTGGTTCTGTGGTGACAATTAAAACAAATTTTTTTCTTTAAATTCAGATCCTCTGATATCTCTCCCAGCTAACACTGAGGCTCATACTGAGCTTGTGGTCAAAGAGCTTTGTATGGACTGCTAGGGGTCATCTTTCAGGGGCAGCTTCCTGGAGGAGATGTCTGTCCAGTGGGGCTGAGGAATCCAGCAGCTGAAGACCCCCGGCTGGATCACCGTGCCTCTGTCCCTCCCAGCCCTCCGGGGCCTCACCTCCGCACGTCTTTTTGTCCAGCAGCTCATATCCTGGCGGGCACTCACAGGCGTAACCAATCTTCAGGTCCTTACAGATGTGGGAGCAGCCACCATTGTTGTGGGCACACTCGTTAGCCTCTGGAAGAAGAAAAATGGGTCTGAGGCTCCTGAGACCACAGTGGCCCCAGGTGAGGGGGCGCTAAGGAGTTGGGAGGCCCAGGGTACACTGAGAAGGGTTAGGTGCCAAAGTTCCTTGGAGCCCAGCTTCCTTCTAGCTCTTAATCTGTCTCAGCTCTGGGAGAGGGCAAAGGGGGGCCCAGGCCTCCCCTTCCCGATCCAACTTTGACTCAGCCCCCTTCTCTCTCTCTCTCTCTCTCTCTCTCTCTCTCTCTCTCTCTCTCTCTCTCAGGGCTGTGGGGTTCCTAGAAACCTAAGTACCTGGCCCTTTGCCAAGAATTAAAGAACTCCTAAATGCAGTGGCAATCTCAGCTGCACCCTCCCTGGCAGGCAGCCATCTACCTCCTCTTGAATACTTCAAGTGACAGGGGGTTCACTACCTGTCATGGCAGCTCCTTCACTTCTGGCCAGACCTCATTGTGAGAAAGTTTTTTCTGTCATCCAGACTATATTGGCTTTTTTGTGATCTCCCCCCAAAATTCCTGTGTTTTTCCCCCAGGGCCAAACAGAACAAGGGTAAGAATTCCTCGCCTCACCTATCCAGGCCACTTCATCCCTCCTGAGTTAATTCTGGAGTTAGTCCCTCCAGGCTAAACAGGCCTCCTTGGGCCTGATTACTAGCCTGTTCACCATCTTGTGCTGGACCCACACCCTTGTCAACAACCTTCTTGAGATGCGGTACCCAGGATGCAACCCTGGGCACAGTAGATGGGGCCTAACCAATGTGGAGGACAACACAGTCCATCAGATCCTAAGGAAGCTGGAGGCGACTTCAGAAAGCCATCCAGTCCAAGCCTTCATTTTACAAAGGGAGAAACTGAGGCCCAGGGAATTTGAGCAAAAGTCCCAAAGTCCCACAGGCATAATTTGAACTCAGGTCACCCTGACTCTAGAGTCAGGGTTCTTTCCACTGTACTACATTGCCTTCTCTGACAGGTAAGCCTTGTAGGATAGCATTCGTGTTGGAGGGGCTTTTAAATAACCTTATCATACTGAAAGCTCATATTAAAGCTAGGGGTCAACTAAGACCTCCAGGTCTTTTTCATTTGACCTACGGCTTGCCTAGGGCTAGCCACCCCTTTCCCATCCTCTCCTTATGGAGTTTGTTTGTTGGAACTTCTTCCCTTCCCAGGTCCTTGCTCCAGACTTTGGACCGCCACCCCCCCACCCCAGCCCCCCGCCAGTGGCTCTGTCTCAGAAGCTTTAGATGCCCAGAGCTAAAAGAGCTCCTGCTGGTATGTTTGCCTCTTCCTTCCAGGCAGGCGTGCACAGGAGCATTTGGGTCTGGGGGTGGTAGAAGGGGCAGACTGCTCTCTGCATCAGCGGCTCCTTTGCCCCAGTGGCCTCTTTGCCCTGTGCCTGCTGAAGCTTGGGGCCATTCCCAAACCCTTCCTCCACCCTGGGGCAGCCCCCGCAGCAGCTGCAGAAGCCTCTGGGACCCCAGCTCACACCACGCACAGCAGGTGGCCTCCCGGGCCATGCAAAGGCAGCTGTCAGCCCCTCCCCCCTCCAGGGTCATGCACAGCTGGAGTGCCCCAAGCCATGCAGAGACGAGTGCCGTTACCCCTGGACTGCCTCTTCCTTCCCCGGGCCGCTGTCGTAACTGAAATGACAATGACGATGGTGATGGCGACATCTCCCATTTCTGCCACACACAGGCTTACAAAGCACTTTCCACAATACAGCCATGAAGGAGGGAAGCATCAGCACACTGCTCCCATTGTACAGATGGGGAAAGCTGATGGCTTGCCCAGAGCAAAGGGCGGAGTCAGCATTCCAATAAAGGTCTTCTCACTTGAAGCCCTGCACTGCCTCCTGTGGAGTCCCTGGGGGTCTGGGGGTCTGGCTGCCTGGAGGCCCCACCTCATTCAGGAGCCGGGTCTCCCAGGCCTTCCTGAACCCCAGAGACAGGAGGATGCCATCAGGGGGATGAAGGACGCTCAAGAGCCAGGCAGGAGTGATCTCAGTGAGCCCAAGGACACAGCCCTCAGAGACTGAGCTACACAGAGCACAGAGAAGGTCAGCCCATTCCCCAAAACATGGATTTATTTCAAAAATGTCTCTTGGCATCTTTTGCTTCCCCATCACCTTCATCTCCCCTCTCCCAATAATTGGGGGGCAATCCTGAAACTCTAGGCCCACCTCTCTCCGCTTCCCACCCCTCACCAGCATCCTCCGCTAAGACGGTCCTTCACTGTTCTCGATGTCTCCACACTCCCTGAGGGGACTAGAACTGGCTTGTTTGGGACCCTGGGAGAGGTCTGGGGAGGGGGACAGAGGGGTCCCCTTCCCAAGCCTTTGCCAAAGTATATCAGAGCAGGCAGTGAGCCACCCTAATGGAGTCTCAGGGAATCATGGGACACGAATATCATTAAGGGGCTTGGAGAATGCGGGTCAACAGATTTTGAATTGGAATGAACCTCCGGGGTCCAGTCTGACCCTCTCATCTTAGAGTTGGGGAATCCTGAGGCCCTGAGGCTTGAAATTCCTTGTCCAAGTCACAGAGATGATTAGCAGCAGAGGCCCTAAGGGGTGACCCCAGGGGTCCGGAGAGGAAGTGCCTCCGAAGCAACCCAGGGGGCCAAGGAAGCAGGTCAGGGCTCCCGGAAGGCCCCAGCAAGGACCCCAAACCTGACACAGTGTCACAACGCTATTCCAAACACACATGGACCATGCTCGCACAAACACACGCCCATGCGCACTTCACTTGGGTAAATCATGCAAGAGAGAGGGAGGAAGAGAAGGAGTTTAATCGGTTAATGTCCCCTGGCTGACTTCTGTGCCTCCAGGGGTGATGGTGAGAGGGGTGAAAGGCGGAAGGGGGGTCTGGCCCCTTTGCTGGAAGGTTCCGCCATGTCCAGGACTGCTCTCAGTAGGGAGGGCCCTGTCAGAGCTGAAGGGGACCCAGGGGCAGCTGGCTCACCTTGTGTCTGAGTAAGAGCCGATACCTCTCTGACTTGTGACTGGAAAGGCACTTTGGGACCCCCTCCCATGCTTGGGAAGGATCTCCTGACATCGTACCTAACGCTGCTGCTTTGTGACTTCCCTCCATCACTTAACCCGCTCTTCTGCCCTCTGGCGTCTGGCCGTACAAGGCCACTTACAGCCCTCCAAATACTTGGAGACAGCTATCACGTCCCCCCTCGGGACTAGGCACCCCTACTTTCTCCAAGGAATCCTCAAAGGGCCTGATCTCCAGCCTCCTGGGCATCCGTTTTTGGGTGAATCCCAGTCCATCAAAGGCCTTCGTAAAGGAAGGGGGGACCTATTGCACTGACTGCTCTGTTAGGTGCCGGGCCTCCGTTAAAAGAGGAGCCCAAGGCTACATTAGCTCTTCTGGCTGCTGTATCCCACTGCAGGTTCATGTTAACCTTGTGGTCCAGTAGGACCGTCGGGTCTTTTCCCTACAAAACACTTTCTAGCTCTACCTCTCCCAACCTCCACTTGTACAGCTGGTTCACTGAACCCAAGGACAGAACTTTGTATTTATCCCTGATGAGTATGACTGTGTTAGATCAAAGCCAGATGACTGTGGCTTCCCCCAGCCCTCCACTGTTCCTTTATATCAGTCCCGAATGGGCAGTTTGGGGGAAGGGATGGTGAAGCACCTACTCTCCTTTTCCCAGATGATGGAGTCTTTGTCCAATAACTCAGATTTGGAGGCGTGGTCAGGCCTGAGACTCATTCTGCTTTCTTAACCAAGTTCAGAGACAAGGCCGCCATTAGGGCCAGAACCACAATGCTCAGGACCCATCCTTGGGGCAGTGGGAAAGATGAGGAGGGAATAACCCCCCTGGGCCCGATCCTGTAATCTGGCTAGATCCCACATTCCCCTCGATCCCCTGGCCTACCTTTCTGGGAGCTTGGCTTGGCTAGGTGGGCACTGAGACCCAACCGGCCAGGGCATCTGCCCAGGCCAATGCTCTCCCACCCTTCCTCCTTCCTGTTCCTGATTATTCAGCTATTTGAGCCCCCCACTTTCCCCCCTCGGACCTCTCCCCTTTCTGAACTCTGGCAACTGTGACCTTCAAGCTGATTTCATTTTTCAAATTTCATAGGCTCCCAGTCCTACACTTGGAAGAGACCTCAGAGGCCAACCCCCTCATTTAAAAAAAAAAGGAAACTGAGGCCCAGAGGGGTCTGTGGGGTTCTAGGTCTACACCCTGTTTCCCTATGTCACATAGGAAGCCTGTGTTCTTACCTTCTGCCTGCTCCGTGCCCATTATACTAATGACTCTCACTGAATCTGAGCTAGAAGGCACTGTGGATCTGAAGAAAGGCTCCCCACCCCTTCTAAGGCATCTCCTGCACGTGGTCACTCAGCTGCTGCTTAAATACATTCCATGACGGGGACCTCACCATCTACCAGGGAGATGCTTCATCTGCCCCCTGACAAGCCCAGACTGGTTCATGGTTTATGATTTCTTTTTCTTGATGTGAAGTTGCCTGTGTAGGGCTAAGACCCTGGCTATATCAGCAGGACAGGGGAAGCCAGAGAGAGAGAGAGAGAGAGAGAGAGAGAGAGAGAGAGAGAGAGAGAGAAGGAAAGCCCCACTGTGGAGCATGGGAGCGAGGGCACAGGCAGAGAGAGGCTGAGGGCAGCAGAGCTGGAAGGGGTCTGAGGGCAGAGATCCCATCCCCTGTCATTGCAAAGGCAGAAAGGCCAGAGATGTTAGGTGACCTGCCCAAGGTCACACAGTGAATTAGTTGGGAGCAGAGGGCAGAGCAGGCAGGGCAGAGCCCTGGAGAGCAGCGGGGGGCAGTGTGGGGGTGGGGACCGTACCACATTCTTTCATCGGCTCATCAGACCCATCGCGGCAATCTGCGCGACCATCGCACACTTTGCTGCTGTCCACGCACTCGCCACTCTTACAATGAAACTTGCCGGGACTTTCACATGTGGATTCTGTCGGGTCGGACAAGAGAGCAAAGTCTGTTAGGCTGCTGGGGACGGGGCAGAACCAGGCCCAGGGCACATCCAGGCATGGAGGAGATACCAAAAAGGGGGCTGGCAAGGGGCTGAGCCTCCCGCCAGCCTTTAGGATGGAAAAGAAGGGTCAAAAAGGGTCCCCTCCAAGGTTTCTGGCTCATCTCCTTGACAAAACCCCCGACAAGTGGTCATGCAGCCTTGCTCGGCATACTTCCAGGGACGAGGAAGGCTGCCCTTCAAAGGCAGAGCACTCCTCTGGGCCAGCTGGAATGGGATTAAGATCCGCCTGTCTGGACCTTCCTGGCTCGGCCTCATCCCCCTCCATGGATTTGAGGAGGTCTGGGTCATGCTAGGCCTGCGCCCTGCTCAGAGGCCCCTCCTAGCTGGAGCAGACGCCCAGACAGATCAGACAACGTCGGCCTGGGCCTCGGCCACCCTCTAGCAGGTCCCTGGGGGGTCTAAACTGTGGGCTTCATTGGCATCTGGAGAACCCTAGTACAAGAGCTAGGTGACCCTCCACTGAGGTCACTGAGCCTCCCCCTAGGCCCGGCTGCAGAAGACAGAGCCAGCACCCAATCTGGAGGTCCTGCCTGCCTGGCCTCCTCCACGCAGCATCTGGCCATCCAACGCACGGTCACAAGAAGTCCCCGTTGCCCCACCCCTGGCCCAGGACATACCCTGCAGGCAGCCGGCCTCATCACTGCCATCGGGGCAGTCCTGCTCTTGGTCACAGCGCTTGGCCCCCTGGACGCAGGTCCCGTCTGCACACTGGAACTCCTCGGCACGGCAGGACACCACAGCTTCAGAGAGGGGGAGAGGAGACACAGAAAGGGTCACACTGGGGAAACACAGACCTCTCACCGTCGGGCAACTCGGCAAAGACACAGGGGAACCCTTCCCGCTTAGCTAAGAAAACATGTGGGCTACGGCCCAGAGTTCTGGGACTTCCCTAAGCGGGATAGTGGTGCCAGTGCTGGGGGAGGAGGGCTGCAGGCTTCCCTGCCGAGGCCTTCACCCCACTCTGGGATGCTCTTATGGGCAGAGCTGACACCAGCCTCCCCCCAGGCTTGTGGTTCTGCCCTCTGAAGCCAAGCGGAGCTCAGGCCCTCGGCCTCCACCAGGCCACTTTGTGGATTCCCACTACACAGACTTGATCATTCCCATGGTAGAACTATACAGGTGGAACCAGGCTTTGAGATCGGCTCGCCTGAAGGACCTTGGGTAAGTCCCTGGACCTCGGCTCAATGACCCTTTCTATGATCGTGGGTCTGTGACATGAGGGGGCGGGGAGAGATGACCTCCCCACTCCCAGTAAGCCTAAGGTTAATCCCTCTTCCACGTGACAGCTGAAGACAGCTATCACATCTCACCCAAATCTTCCTTAATCCAGGCTAAACAGCCTTAGCTGGCTCCTTTAATTAAATCCCCGGATGGCACAGTCCCCAGGCCCCTCACCATCCTGACTGCCCTCCTTTGAACACCCTCCAATTGATCCACATCCTTCTTAAACTGAACACAAGCCTCCGGCTGGAGCCCGGCCAGGGCAGGGGACAGAGGGACAATCGCCTCCCTTATTCTGAGAACCGGGGGCCAGGGAGACACCAGCAAGCCAGGGACGGCAGCATGGTGTGGCAGAGACGGGCCAGGGGCACGCCCGCTCCTCAGTGATTAACTGGTAATATGGGATGGACTTGGAAGCTGCCTCGGTTGGACTAAATGACCCTAAGGCTCCTTGAAGCTCTAAATTCTCCATGCTCCCTCCAAGTGCCCTCAACTGAGATGAGATGATCTCCCCTTTCTCAGTTGGCCCCAGCACATCACTAAGGACCCCTCCTTCAGATTCCTCTTTTCCCTCATATCACTATCTGCACATATTTCAAGGGCAGCAGCTCCTTAGGAATGGCTGTAGACTTAGAGCCGGAGCGGACCGCAATGCCCACCAGGCCTCTCCAGAGTGCCACGGAAGTGAGATGATTTGCCCAGTAGCAGCTAGGTGGTGCCATACTGCACAGAGCACTGGCCCTGGAGTCAGGAAGACCTGAGTTCAAATCTGCCCTTGAACATTTCCTAGATGTGTCACCCAGGGCAAGTCACTTCACCTTGTCTGCCTCAGTTTCCTCATCTGTAAAATGAGCCAGAGAAGGAAATGGCAAATCACTCCAGTGTCTTTGCCAAGAAAACCCAAATGAGGTCACGGAGAGTCTGACACGACGGAAATGACTCAACCATAAAAACAACACGAAGGTTGTAACAGCAGAATGGGGACTCGAAGCCAAGGTCTTCCCCCAACACATCCAGAGCTCTTGGCCTGCCTCAGAAAGGCAGCTCCACAGAGCCAGGTCTGCACCATACCCACTTCTGTGCCCTCCGGCTCTGCCCGTGGGCACTGTTGCCTTCCCTTTTATCTGGGGCGCACCTGCATTGGAGGCAGCAGAGCCCTGACAAGTGACGTGGACAGCCCGGGCAGGCAGCCTCTCGGGGGTCCCCTGCCCGTCTAACCAAGGCCATGGTAGGGGGAACCCTGGATTGAAGGCCCAAGGCCAGTCCCAATGCTTAGGAGCTGTGGGATGGGGCACATCCCTTCCTCTCCCTGAAGCTTCCTCACGGGAACCTGGGGGCAGGGAGCTCGACAGCAAGGGGGAAGACTGGGAGAGGGAGGAGGGTTTGGTGGGGACAGGGGAGGCGGGGGGGAGGGGAAGCTCAGGAGCTCTGCGTTGGAGCAAGCCGAGTGTGGGGTGCCTGTGGATCATGGATGGGGAGACGTCAAAGAGGTGTTTGGGTCCGGCGGGTGCCCAGATGATGCTCTGGGAATTTAACGTACCAGGGATAGCAGACCCTGCCTGGACTCCTTCCTCAGAGGGGCGCTATAAGCTGTCAATAACAACAATAACTAGCATTTATATAGTTTGCAAAGTACTTTCTACGCATTATCTCATTTGAGGGAAAGGCTTTTTGTAACTCCTAAGTGCTCTGCAAACATCTTGCCAGGGGTCAAGCAGGATGGGCTGCAATCTGCATTGGTGAAGGGGATGCTCATAGGGGTAAGAACACAGCTGTGGGTCCGTCTTCCTAAGGAAGGCTTAAAGGGAAGTGAGAAGGAAGCAGACCAAGGAGGAGATGGGGCAGACCCGGTATGGCCTGGAGCTGGGGTCCCCTTTGACCAGGGGATCTTCCCAGGACTTCTCAGTCCGGTCCCCGTCACGGATCCCCTTTGCCTGGGATGTTTCTCGTCTCCTCTCATGGTCTGCTCGCCATTCTTCCGTTACTCTGCCTTGTTAGGACTGGAGGGACCCTCAGAGACTTCCTGCTTCACCCGCCTCCCCCTCCCCCCAGGCACTCACCACAGCTGGCCTCATCGGACTTGTCTTTGCAGTCTGCGTCCCCATCACACTTCCAGGTCAGATGGATGCACTCTCCGCTGCCGCACGGGTACTCGCTGGCACTGCAGGTGGCTGGGGCCGCCGTACCCGCCTGGCGCCCGCATCGCTCAGGCCCCTCGTCTGACCGGTCCTCGCAGTCGGCCTGGCCATCGCAGAGCCAGCGCTCGGGGGATGCAGGCGCTGCTGTTGCATCGGAACTCCTGGGGCCCACAGACCTGGGCCGGGCATCCCCGTTCGTCGCTGCCATCGCCACAGTCGTCGTCCCCGTCGCACACAAAGACCGTGGCGATGCACGTCCGGTTACTGCACTGGAACTCTCCGGGGGAGCAGACTTTGGGGAAGAGAGAATGTGCACGCCCAGGTGAGTCAGGGACACGGCGGGCCACTCCATCACACCTGTCTCCCCTCGGTGAAAGGTCGAGGGCTTGGACCACCTGTCCTCTGACATTCCCTGCGGCTCTGAACCGATGATCCTAGGGTCTTTTCCAGCCGATATCCCAGAAGTCCCTCCAGGTATGAAGTCAACCAGCATTTATGAAGCACCTACTACACGCCCAACGCTGTACTAAGCACCAGGGACAGATAACCATAAACAGCAAGCAGTGCCTGCTGTCAAAGGGCCGTCTAATCTACAACTGCACATGGATAACCTTACATCTGATTGCTTACTGTCTCAGGCAGCGGAGCAGGGAAGGAAGGGAGGGAGGGAGGGGTAGAATCTGGAACGCAAAACTTTAATAAACATGTTTGAAAAATAAATTATTGAATTTTTTTTTTTAAAAAAGAGCCATCTAGTGGGGGAGGCAAACATGCAAACCAAGACATCTACTAAAACCGATCTATCCCCTAAACAGGTCCAGTATTTTTCCACCTCTACACCTTTGTTTATGCTGTTCCCTATGCCTGGAGCCCCTTCCCTTGCCTTCCAAAATCCTCCCCATCCATTAAGGGCCGCTCAAGTGACCCTCCTTCTTCTCAGCCTTCCTGATCCCCCACAGCCAACCAGGGTCTCTCCTGCCTTGGAACTCCACTGTCCTTCCTGTACGTACCATACTTAACACTGGTCCCCATCTTGTCCCCTTACTAGGCTGAAGCTCCCTGTGAGTCCAGGGGCTGTGCTTTCTATCTCTCTCAGTGGCCAGCACAGGACCTCCCCCTGTCCCCACTAGAGTGTAAGCTCCTTGAGGCAGGAGCCAGCACCGTGCCAGGCACACAGTAAAGGCTTAATAGATGCCCATGGATTTGCCTCACCTGGCACCCAGCATGTCGGCGTTTCAACACTTCTCTCCTAGAGTCCCAGATTTTCAGAAGGTTTGCTGGCCCGGAGGCAGAAGGGGCTCCAGCCTTCTTCTGGCCCCAGCTCCAGGAAGGAGTGGCCACGTGTGATTTCCCCGGTAACTGAATCAGCCCCAGGGATTGTTTTGGGTTTGTTCCCATGCCAGCGTCCGGCCTTGGGCCTGGAGGCCCAGGGCGTCCCTGGCAGAAGCTTTTACCCCTCAAGCCCAGGCTGGCCTCTCTGTCACTCCCCCACTCCCAGCCCTCAGAGCCCCGCAGAACAAACAGAATCCTTCTCTCCTCGATGGGATGGCCCTCCAACTACCTGAAGGCAGCTATCATGCTCCCTAAGACTTCCCTGCTCCACGTCCACAGTGCCCAGTCCTCTTTACGGCACCATCCTATTTACCAGCTGGGACTCCCACCAGCATTCCAACGTCTTTGCTAAAATGTGAGGCCCAGAACTGAATCAACCTGATAAAAGCTCCTAATTCTCTGACACAGCAAGGCTCACAAAGAGCTGTCCTCACCACCCAGTGAGGGAAGGTTATCTCCCCATTTTACAGATGGGGAAACTGAGTCTCAGAGCAGCAGCGTGACTTCTCTAGGGTCACGAAGCTAGTAAGTGGCACAGCTGGGATTTGAACCAGGGCTTGATTTAAGGAAAAATTTCCTAAGAACTGTATGAGGCAGCATGCTGGAGTGTCAAAGGACCTGGGTTCAAATCTTGCCTCTGCTACTTATTCCCGGAGGAAAATCAATTCTCTTCCCCAGGCTTCAGTTTCCTCCTCCGCAAAATGATGAGGTTGGACCAGATGACCTCCGAGGCTCCTTCTGGTTCTGAATCGGAGCCCTTGGTCCCTCTGGGCCTCAGTCTCCTTGGCTGTAAAAGAGAGCTATCGGGCTAGATGGCTTCTCGGGCCCCTTCCCCCTCTACATCTCCACGACTCGTCCAGAAGATGATCCTGGGCTCAGGGCTGGCCTCTCGCCCCCCTCCCGCCCCCAAGGTGCCCACCTGTGGTGCAGCCGACCTCATCGGTGCCCATCTCGCAGTCCTTCTCCCCGTCGCAGCGCCAGGATGAGGGGATGCACTTGTGACTTGAGGGGCCGCAGCTCAGCTTCTCAGCGGGGCACACCTGTTCGGCTGTGTTGGGGAGGGAGACACAAACACAGGGCAGAGTGAGCGATGGGAGCAGGGGAGCAGGAGAAAGCAACCCCAGAACTCAGGGCTTGAGAAAACTGAAGAGAGAACCTTAAGTCTTGGAGACTCTTGGTTTTACTAACAAAGAGCTGAAGAGCAGAAAATGACTTGGCCAAGGTCACACACTGGTAGCTGAGAGCAGTGTACCTGCCTCTGGTGACCACAGAAGACCCTCTCAGGCCTCACCCCCCCCACCCCCGCACTAACAGACTCAGGCCCACAACTGGGCTGAGACCCAGAGACCAGCTGTCGTCGGGATTAACCTCCTGCCCAGGAGACGGCTCTGTCTTTTCTTAATAAACCCGTCACTGCCCAGATGATCAGGCCAATTTTCTGACAGAGCTAAATTAAACCGTGAGAATGGCATTCACTTCCCAGAGGCTTCCAGAGTCTTCCAAAGCCATGGGGGTCCACAGAGCACCTGGTCCTTCCCAGGCCCCACGTGGAGCTCCCACGTACCCCAGAAAGCCAGCTCTGAGGCCCTCAGGACCTTCAGCCAAGGAGAGCTTCTATCAAGGACCGACTGGTATTGTATTTGTGCCTAGCATGGTGCCTGCACATAGTAGGTGCTTAACAAATAGTGATCAATAACCCATCTACACACACACATAAAATACACAGAACCTCCCAGGTAGAAGATACCTCAGGGACCCTCTTGACCAACCTATACCTGTACAAGAATTCCCTGGCCAACAAATGCTCATCCAACTGGGATACCTCTAGGTGATGGGGAACTCACTACCTTTCAAGGCATTCTAATCCATTTGTGGACAGCGTGCACTGATAGGAGGCATTTCCCACCTCTTCCCCCTGTCCCTAGCACTCTAAGCTCTGCCTTGTGGGGCCAATCAGAACAAATCTAATCCCACTTTGATGGGATTATTTGATGGGCTATCCCTTCACACACATCTACCCTCTTTCACACAACACCCCTACACTATCACTGTAACTAGCATTGGGGGGGGGGGAGTAAGTGACTTGCCCAGGGTCACACAGCTACTCAGTGTCCGAGGCCACATTTGAACTCAGGTCCTCCTAACTCCGGGGCCAGTGTTCTATCCACTGTGCCACCTAGCTGCCTACACACACACACACACATATGTATATATATGCCTATATGTACATACATGCATTTATATATAGTATTTTAGGGTTTACGAAGCATTTTTCATATATTATCTCATTTGACCCATCCAAAAACCCTCTGAAGTTGGTGCCACTATTGTTCCCATTTTAGAGATGAAGAAACTGCGCCCCAAGTGACTTGCCCAGGGTCACAAAGCTGCTAAGTATCTCAGCCAGGATTCTAACTCAGATCCTCCTCCTCCTCCACGCTCAGTCACCATCAGCTGGCAGCCTCACACGTCCATATTCCCTCCTTCTAGAGGAAAGGAAGAGGGGGCAGGTCCCCCTGTGGCCATGGAGGAGGGCTGAACAAGGGCCCTGGGGGCAGGGAAAAGAGGGGACCAGACCTGATTCTGACATCCAGACACTGTGGACTCTTGTTAGTACAAGAGTCTTCCTCTCCACGAGCCTCTGTCTCTAATTTGATAAAAGCAAAGTTGGTAGTAGATCGGACGAGGAGTTCTGAATACGGACGGAAGGGAACATGCATTTATTAAGCACCTACTGTGTGTAAGGCACTGTGCTAAATGCTTTACGAGTATTATCGTATTTGATCTTCACAACAACCCTGGAAGATGAATGTTATTATTATCCCCTTTTTACAACTGAGGAAACTGAGGCAAATAGAGTTTCAGTGACTTGCCCAGGGTCACACGGTCAGTAAGTATCTGAGGCTGCCTTTCAGCTCAGGTCTTCCTGTCTCCAGACCCACTGTTCTAAAGTGGGGCCAGTGATCTTATTTTTTAAAATATTCTGGCGTAACTGGTGTCCCTTGTAATCCTGCGTATTTCACTTGAGGCACTAGCATCCTCCTCCTCATCCACAAGCATTTATTAGACACTCACTGCATGTGGCCTCGGCCTCGTCGGACCCATCGGGACACTCCTCCTCGCCGTCACATTTCCAGCGCTCTGGGATGCAGTGCCCGTTGTTACAAGTGAAGTCGCTGTCTGAGCACGTCTTCTTGGCTGCAAAGGGGAGAGAGACGAGGGTTAGGAGGAGCAGGCCAAGGCGGGATGGACAGGCCTGAAGCATGAACAAGGCCCATCCTTCACAAAGCCTGTGGGGCCAGCTCCTCGACCTCTCAGGCATCTTCTTGTCCAGCTTCCGGGTAACATATTCATCCAAGATGAATTTTCATTGAAACCAACACTTCTTGGGGGCCTGCGAGGGCCAAGGCTCTGAGCCCCGGGCTTGCGGGGGAGGAAAGACAGGCGAGCTGGGCATTTTTGTGGTTCAGACCAAAATCTGAGTCACCAGAAGAAATAACAGAGAAAAACACTGAGCTAGTACTTTCCCCACCCTAGCCCTAGGAGGTAAGTAATGTACTATCATCCCCCATTTCACAGATGAAAAAACAGAGGCAAGAAGTGACCTATAATCAGTTGGTAATTGGAGGATTTGGACTCAGACCTCTCAGCTTCAAGTACAGCATTCCTTCAGAGTAGGGAGGGACCTCAGAGGTCATCCATAGCCCCCAAAGGTTGGAGGAGAGAACGAGGCTGATGACTGCACAGCCCCGCCTTAGGTAAATCCAATTCACTTTTGAGTCAGGACCCACACCCAAATGGACATCCAGTCTGTATGTGAAGACCTTCAGTGAGGGGGACCCCAAATTTACAAATCTGAGTGCTGCGATCTGAACCCCAGTTTCCTGCCTCTTTGGCCGGGTCCTTCCAATCCCACCCCATGCCCTTCAGGGACAGGCTTACGACTGTGACTCCACTGTGGGGACACTCCAGTAAATCACTCCCCCCGCCCCCCTCCCGCAGGGGTTCTCTTGTTTCTAAGGTATCCGCATGGGACGGGAGGCTCGCCGTGGGCCACACAATCGAAACCTTGTTCTCTTCCTCCCCCCTCTTCCTCAACAACCAGCCTATCTTCCCGAGACACTCACCCCAGGAAAGCATCTCTATACAAAGGGCCTGGCCAGGAAGGGTCCCTTCAGTGAGCACCTGACAGGACCGTGCTGGGAGCTCTGTCTGGCCCCAGACACTGGCACACTGTGTGCCTGCCTTGTGTCAGAGGCTGGTGCTGGGGGACAGGCTGGGGGGGGGGGAGAACATCCCCCTCCTCATCTCCTAATCCGGGCTAGAATGAGCGATCCAGCTCAGCCTGGTCAAAACGTCCCCCTCCAAAATGGAGGACCCTGGGAATGTCCTCAACATCAGTCTTCCCCCAACCAAGCCATTCCCAAGAGCCGCTGGTTTATTTGCATGTGATTTGCATAGCATTCACATGCATTGTAGATATGTGCTTGAACAAAGATTTAAGGAACACCAGTGGAGACACAGCCAGTGTGACCTTGGGCGAATAACCTCTCCGGGCTCCAGCTTCCTCATCTGGCAAAGGAAACCATAGGGCTGGGTGGGTCTGGGGGCTGTGTTGGGTGAGACAAGAGGGTGCAAGGAAAAGCAATAGGGTGGTCTCTGCCCTGGAGCTCTCCCCAGAAAGAGGGGTCAGGCTGGCAGGATAGGAGGGAAGGGAGAGAGAGGCATGGAATCTTAGGGTATCAGAGCTGGGAGGGGCCTTAGAACAGGGGATGTCAGAGGTGGGAGGGGCCTTAGAACAGGGGATGTCAGAACTGGGAGGGGCCTGGCAACAGGGAATGTCAGGGCTGGGAGGCAGCTTAGAACAGGGAATGTCAGAGCTGAGAGGGGCCTTAGAACAGGGAATGTCAGAGCTGGGAGAGGCCTTAGAACAGGGGATGTCAGAGGTGGGAGGGGCCTTAGAACAGGGGATGTCAGGGCTGGGAGGGGCCTGGCAACAGGGAGTGTCAGAGCTGGGAGAGGCCTTAGAACAGGGGATGTCAGGGCTGGGAGGGGCCTTAGAACAGGGGATGCCAGAGTTGGGAGGGGCTTTAGAACAGGGGATGTCAGGGCTAGGAGTGGCCTGAGAACAGGGAATGTCAGGATTGGGAAGGGCCTTAGAACAGGGGATGTCAGAACTGGGAGGCAGCTTAGAATAGAGAATGTCAGAGGTGGGAGGGGCCTTAGAACAGGGGATGTCAGGGCTGGGAGGGGCCTTAGAACAGGGGATGTCAGGGCTGGGAGTGGCCTGAGAACAGGGAATGTCAGGATTGGGAAGGGCCTTAGAACAGGGGATGTCAGGGCTGGGAGGGGTTTTGGAGATCACTTAGCACAACCATAGTGAGGACCTCAAAGGTCATCTAGTCTAACTGTTGCATTTTACAGATAAGGCGGTCAGATGGTGCAGTGGATAGAGCACTAGACTTGGAGTCAGGAAGACCTGAATTCAAATCTGGCCTCAGACACTTAAGAGCTGGGTGACTTTGGGCAAGTCACTTAACCCCTGTTTGCCTTAGTGTTTTCGTGTGTAAAGTTTCAGGGGTTTAGATTAGGTCCCTTCCTGATCCAAATCTACAGGCACTTAATATTTATTGATCAAACGACTGAATGAAAGGTCCCAGGTCACAAGGCGATAAGCACCAGGAGCAGGATTTGAAGGCAGAGCAGAGCCCTCCCAAACCAGTGCTCCCTGATCAGAAATGTAAGCCCGTGGTGGTTTTTTTTCTTCTTTCTTTGTATCCCCAGAGCGTGGCACAGTGCTTGGCATATAGCAGGTATTTAACAAACGCTGACCGCCTAACGATAGATGGTGGGGATTCACTTGAAAATGAAAGTAAAATAAAAACCAAAAAGCATCACTAAAATTTTTTTTAAAGTTTTACACTTGAGCCCTGTCCTCGCGCAGCTCACGGTTAGTTGAATCCACCCAATGACACCCCCCCATGCCTTTTAACAGCCCCCATATCCACCCACCCTGCAGGACCACACCACGGAGGCTTCCTCAATGCCAGGTCCCAGTCCTGCCCTGTGGCCCCGGGTCCTGATTCTGCCCAGGCACCACCACCCACTTGCCCTCCCAATGCCCTTACATAAACAGGTCAGCTGTCAGACAACAGCTGCCTCTATGTCTGGGCCCAGTGGAATGTTAACCCTGATCTCCTTGACCCTCAAGAACCTTATATAATCGCCCTGAGCTGGTGATATCACAATCCGGTCCCATGGCAACCGGGGAGCTTGAACAAAGGAGTCCAGCTTCCACCCCCACCCCACCCCCAAGCTGGACAGAGGAAATCCGATTTGTTTGGCCCTGTCCAAAATGGAGAGGTGGCCCATCTGAGGGAAAAAAGGCCCAGGCTGGGGGTGGCTGGTCCAGGCTCTGCCTTCAACGTGCTCCCTGACCTTGGGCAGGTCATTTCCTTTCTTGGGTGTGGGGTGATAGTGCCTTAGTTACCTCTCCTGAGAAATGGGGATAATGATATCTCCTTTCCTAGAAAATCGGGATCACTCTGCTTGTCTCAAAGTGATCTAGAAAACATTAGGTTGGGGAGAGGGGGTTATAATCCTAGATGTTGAGGAGAAGTGCCTGCCACTGAGTCCTAGCCTTTCATATTACAGTCAAGGAAACTGAGGCCCAGAAAAGTGAAGGGATTTGGGGTCACAGATCTGAATCTAGATGCAGCCTTAGAGGCCACTAAGTCCAACCCCACCATTTTACAGATAAAGAAACCGAGGCCCAGAGAGTGACTTACCCAAGGTCACACATTTAATCCATAACAGAATCAAGGTCACTGGATCATAGATGCAGATCTAAAAGGGACCTCGGAGGCCACTGAATTCAAATGCTTCATTTTACAAATGAGGAAACTGAGGCCAGGGAGATTAAGTGCTTGCCTGGGATATTCCTTGTCTTTACTCCCACTTCCTACAGTCCTTCTCTTCCTTTAAGATGCTGTTTATGCATCAGTAGTAGGAGCGGAGGAGGGAGTGCATTCCAGGCATTGGAGAGAGTCAGAGGAAAAGCCCAGAGCCAGGAGATGGGTCTGTTTGTGGGACAGCCGGGAGGCTGGTGTCCCCGGATCCAAGAGCACAGGTCAGCAGTAAGGCAGGGGGGGACTAGGGGAGGAAGGGCTTTGAAGGCCAGGCTGAGGGTGTCGTCCCTGATCCTGGAGGCAACAGGGAGCCAGTGCAGTTTGCCGAGTAGGGGGCGACATGGTCCATAGGCAAACTAACAACGGACAGCATTTTGTTCTTTATGCTTCCTAATTGTGTGACCTTGGACAAGTTGTTTTACCTCTCTAAGGGCCATGTTACTAGACTGTAATATGGAGTCAAACTACCTACCTCCTCCGGATGCCACAAGGACAACGTCTCATAAACTACAGAGTGGTATGGGAATGTGAATTGTTATTAATAAAACAGACGGGAAACTGTCCCATAAACTGTAGAGGCTCTAATGAGTGAAATGGGTTCTTATTATCAGGGCTCTGGACCTTATGATGAGGCTCTGGGCCTCAGTTTCCTGCTCTGTAAAATGGGGGAAGTCACTGTAAGGCACACACCCTAAGGAGGCCAAAAGCCAGAAGGATCCCGCATGCTCCAAACTACGTATAGCAGCATTTTCTTTTGTGACAGCCAAGACCCGGAAACAAAGTAGATGCCCATCAACTGGGGCGCGGTCAAGGTTTGCTGAGTGAATGCGACGGCTTTATAGGAAACGATAACTATGAAGAATTCAGAGAAGCGTGAGAAGACTGACATGAACTGATGCAGAGTGAAGTCAGCAGAAGCAGGAAAACGACATACACAGTGACTACAACAGGGCAAATGGAAAGGCTGCGAAAAGGAAATGAATTATAACAAGCAAGCCTTGCCTGGGAGAAGAGATCAATGAAGCAAGCACACCTTCCTCATTTTCATGAAGAGGAGGACCGCTACGGGCACCAAGGGCCACCTGGGCTGACTGCTTGGTGCTGGCTTTTCTTTTTTTTCTTTTTTTTGGCTACAGGCAATGGGGTTAAGTGACTTGCCCAGGGTCACACAGCTAGTAAGTGTTATGTGTCTGAGGCCGGATTTGAACTCAGGTCCTCCTGACTCCAGGGCCGATGCTCTATCCACTCTAGCTTTTCTTAATGGTCTTTCTTTGTATCCCCCAGGTCCTGGCACATAATAAGCCACTAAAAATTCCTTGTTAATTGATTAATTGGGAAGAAGGGTATTCACTGGATAAGGGTGGGGCCGCTGATATCACCAAAAAGAGACGCCAATAAAACTTTAAAAAATTAAAATGACAATTGGGTTCTGAGCTCTCTTCTAGTTGCACAACTTATTAGCTGATTGAGGGTCTCAGGCCCTGAGCCATGAGAAGGACTGGGACCAGAAAAGTCCTTTGAGGCAAGGGGCTGGAAGCAGAGACTCCCGGCATCTGGGCCAACATGGAAAATTCAGCATGGTCCACACACACAGCGTGCAGGTCTGTCTGTGTGTGGCTTGGCTTTGCTCATTTGTGGTATAAAGTCAACGGGACCCGGGCCGTCCATCACGTGCAAAGGTAAGAGGGGCACGAAGTCTGGGCAGGGGCACAGAGGTCCCCAGGAGGCTTCCCAACAGCCACTGGCCACGCGCAGGTCGACTACGCGGAGAGAGGGGCTGTGACCCATGGCGAGGGGCAGGGCCCTCACTGAAGAAACCGATGGTGATGAAGATGCAACAGCTGGGCACTGTACTACAGGACTTCCCATCCATCCTTTACTAGACCTGGTCCTCACCAGAAGCCTGGGATGGAGGAGCTGTTCCCATTTTACAGAGGAGCAAGCCGAGGCTCAGAAAGATGAGGGGAGACTTAGGGACACACAGTGAGTACCCAGCAGAAGCGGGATTTGAACCCAGGTCTTCTTGATTCCAGCTCTAGCACTCTGCTTCCTATGCCCACTGCCTCACACTTTATGTCTGCCTCTCTCCCTCTCTCAGTGGGATGAGCCCAGGGATCTGCTGAATCCTCCCCCACCACAGCCCTGCAGGGGAATGTTCTGAGCTACAGACGCCTTGACTGACCTGCCAGGAAGAACCACTCTTTCGGCTGCGCCCCTTCTCCTCAGCAGGGAAGCCCCTTCCAGTCACCTCCTGTCAGAGCTGGGTGGCACCTCAGACACCATTTATGACTCTCTCTTTTTACAGGAAAAGAGAAAAGGGAAGGGATTTGCCCAAGGTCGCACAGCAAGTTCAGAGCAGAGCTGGGAATAAATAGCATAGTGAACTCTCCTGAGTCCTGGATCTGCTCTCAAGCACAGCTCCAAAGGGCATGGAGTTCTAGAGAGATCTCCAAGAACCATCAAATCACAGATCACAGATTTGGACCGAGACAGAACTCAGAAGCCGAGTGCCCTGCACCTGAAGAGGAGGCGTCCAGAGACTGTCCCCAATGCTTCCCCCAGCTCCGCCATTCCACCTTCCAAGGTCTGTCCTGGCTCTGAGCCCCCACCCCGACCCCCAGCTCTCACATTCTCTGTTCTAAGGCCCTTTCCAACAATGACTTGCTAATATTCTATATTCTAACATTGTTCCAAGGTCTCTCCCGGCCCTGACGTTCTCGGATTCCGCAATTCCATGACTACTGCTTCCCCTCTGTGAGTGTCTGCCAGACCCCTCCGCGTTACCAAGACAACCCTAGCCAGCAGAATTCCAATTACCTTTGGGGGGCTCCAATCTAGCCCACTCCCCTGCTCGCTGCCTGGGCAGGCACATTCAGATGCCTGTTCAAGAAAGGATGCGACTATTAAACCATCACCCCAGTCAATGGGGACTTTCTGGGGAAATGCCATTTGGGCACAGAAACAAAAAATAGGGAGCAGGGAGGTGGGGGGGGGAAGGAGACTCATCACAGGCACGCACACACACACACGCACACATGTATACACACATACACACACACACACACACACACACAGAGGCAGCTAGATCAGGGAAGCTGCTTTATTCATTCGTGCCCAGCCTCCCATCCAATGACTGGCTCCTTCTGGTCCTGGGGACTCTTCCCCCTCCCCAGCTCTGCCCCTCTCCTTTCTGAAGCATCTGCCTGGGGCCCCCAAACACCCCAGGAGGCAGCCCGGGTGCAGAGGCCTAAGCCTCCCAAAGGGCAATCGGTCAGTACAAGGCAGGGTCAGGCATGGAGCATGGGCAAACAGCCTTGGCTTTGGGTCAGAGCTCAAAGGAACTTTAGGGAGCTGTACATGAAACCCCTCATTCAACACAGGGAGGAACTGGCCCCCTCAGGGGGCAGGCCTCTCCCTCCTCTCTGCCTCCTTTGTCGAGGGATGAGGTCAGAGGCCGTAATCTCAGTCGTCAGCGCCAGGTCAAGTTCCTACACTAGACCGTCTAGATGATCACAAAGGGTCCAAGGATCACTGTGCTGACAGATTTTGAGCTGGAAGGGCCTTGAGAAGCCGTCTAGTGCAATCTTATTGGACAGTAATAATACTACTACTAATAATTAGTACTTATTAGGCACGTACTATGTTCTAGGCACTGTGCTAAGCACTTTACAAATATAATCTCATCTCCTCACAACAGCTCTGGGAGGTGGGCGCTACTATCATCCCCATTTTACAGTAGAGGAAACTGAGGCAAACCAGGTAAATGACTTGCCCAGAGTCACACAGCCAGGAAGTGTCTGAGGCTGGATCTGAACTCAGGTCTTTCTGACTCCAGGTCATAGCTCTATCCACCACACAAGCTCACTGCCTCTAGCGGCAGAGGCTGAGGCCCAGAAATGCCTAGTGAGCTGCCGAAGCTCACACAGGCAATGAGATGCCACGTCAGGGGCCTAGGTCACCCCCTCTGAAAGACTAAAGGAAGTGGACTGAGGACAAATGTGAGGACGGTGTGCAACTCTTCTATGCTGAAGACATGCGTCTGTCTCTCAATCTGAAGAATTCCTAAATTAGAAGTTACTTGGAACCCTAAGGGAGGAACATCTCTATGGCGCCCACGTATACAATGTCATCCCATTCCACACCAATTTATCAGGAAACTAGTACGTGTCCAATCCCCAAAGCAGGAAGGAGGGTACTTTACAAGGTCATCGCAACAGGGTCGCTGCCTCACGGAGCTTACAGACATCCCTCAGTGATCTGCAGGGGCAAAATCTCAGGCTAAGGATGGTGGCACGTCATGGTAGAAGGCTCGACCTGGGTGAAGTCACACAGGGGACACACGCTGGATACTTCCTGGCTGGTGACTCGTTAGGATGACAAATCACCAATGAATTGTTGAGCTGCATTTGGTGGAGGGAGTTTCCATGCTGGGAGTTTCTTCCTCCACTCCCCCAGTGAAATCGCAGGTACAGAACCTGGGGTTCTGCATATCAAGGCCTCAGAGTCCTAGGTCCAGAGAGATCTCAGACAGAATGGCTCGAGGAGAGATGCATACATACCCTACTTTGGTGCTGCGGCGGAGCTGAGAAAACATCTATGCTAATGTCTTTGTCCCGCCAGCCCGACAGGGGGAGAGTTCAGCCCCACCATCATTAATCAGTGTGTGACATCTGCATTTGCCTTCCGCCAGGACCCCTTCAAACCCTCCCAACTCAGGAGCAAAAAAAAAAAAAAAGGAAGAACACAGAGGTACCGAGGGAGATGATCAAGACGTGATGGCCTGGGAAAAAGCCCAAGAACACGGGGGAGCGGGAGGATGGGGAGAGGGCAGTCTGTTTTCCCCACAGACCTTTCTAGATCACCCCTTGCCCTTTCCCTTCGGTTTTCTGCCTCTGACCTTCCTTCTTGCTACCTGCACAACACATTCACAAAGGTATCAGCCCTGATGACACAGGGGAGAGTCAAATCCAACCTGGTCATTTTCCCGCAGAGGGGGCTGAGGCCCAGAGAGGTTAAGAACCTGGTCCAAGGTCACACAGGGAGTTCTCGGCAGGCCCCCGTCCCTGAAGCTAGGGCTCCTTGCGAGGCGCCACCCTGCCTCCAAAGAAGAGATGATGGGCGAAGTCCCAGAAAAGAGGAGTGCTTTCCAGAAACCCCTGCCAACATGGCATTGCATCTTCCCTCTAAAATTCCATCTTTCTTCCCCACTCTCAGCCAAAACGTAAAGGAAAGAAGTCACTATTTTTATCCCCAGACCTTCCACATTTCTGGAAGTTCTGTCTCTCCGGGCAAGGGACCAGAACCAAAAATTGGTATTCAATCTCCTCCGGCCTCTTGGTCTTTTTAGGGGACATTGAGGATGGGCAGGTCTTGAAGGAAAATGGCACCTGGCTTCATGTATCTTCACCTCCCCTCCAGCCAGCCAGCCATCAACAAGCAATGACTGAGCACCTACTATGCGTCAGATACAGTACAAAGGCACTGGGGATATAAAGACAGCAGCAAAGCAAAGCCTGCCCTCCATGAGCTTACATTCCAGTGGGGTGGGGGAGGGAAGAGTTACAACGCAGACACACCACGCAGTAGATAGAAAGTCATTTCAAGAGGGAGAAAATGCTACCAAGTAGGGGAGCCCAGCAAGGCTTCCTGGAGGAGGTGGCTCCTGGTCGTCTTTGCAGGGGCAGCCCTTTGTGAACCTCAAATTGACTTGAAATAGGCCATCCTGCTATTGAACTGGGAGCTCTCTCGGTCACCTGGGGCCATGGGATTAGAGCCCTGGAAGCCATGTTGAATGAAGCAAGCGTTAAGACCTCTCCCAAGGCTTTGCCTCTCCTCCCCCCGTTCCATTCTGACTTTCTTTATAAGAAAAATTCAACAGAATTAATTTTCAGGGTCTACACTTTGGCAGCAAACCCAGTTCCACACACGATGATCTGGGCTAGGCATGAACACTGACGTCTAAGGGAAATGAGCCAGCTGCACCAGGGTCTTATCTCAAGAATCTTAAGGTTGGGGCGGGTCTCTGAGGCCATCTGGTCCAGCCATTGATCTCCTCTACGTCTTGATAAGAGGGCCAACAACGCCAAGGAGCTCCTGGTGCCCTCCTAAGAAAGGCTTCCCACAGTCGGGCCCCAGCCCTCAGCAACCAGTTAGTGAAGCCGGGCCATCCCAGGGCGCTTCCCAACTTGAGGCCCCAGCGGTCGCCAAGGGATGCCTGGGCTCTTCCTTGGGAATGCCAGGCTCCCTGTAGCCGCTCTCGGCTGTACCTCTGGAACGACAAAGGCATCTTCCCTGCCCTGTGATTTGTGGGAGGGGCACTATTCAGCCCCTGACAGCTCAGGGTGATGGACTGACCCAGACCCGGTGGCCTCCCACCCCACAAGGGGCCCCTCCGGCTGGCGCCAGCGAAGGAATCTGACAGCATCTTGGGCCTGGGGGAAGAGTCAACTTTCAAGTCAGGGCTTGAGCTTTCTCTCTGCCGCTAATTTGCTGTGTGACTTTGAGTAAGTCCACTCTCCCTCTCAAATGATCTCAAAGATTCCTTCCAATCCAGATAGTCTGTGGGCCTATGACAACCCCATATCCTTGGTACCAGAGGTTGTAAAGTCCCCTGGTTAATTTGTGCCACAGAAGGCCAGAGCACGAAGGGGACCTTGGTGCTGTCTAACCTAAATCTCCCATTTTACAGATGAGCAAACTAGGCCAGAGAGTTTAAGGGACTTGCCAGTACATTCAGTCACCTTTGATCAAGTGGGTCCTACATGCAGGGAGCACAGAGGGCAGATCTGTGACCTCCTCAGGATAAGCACACCCTCTGTTACAGAAAGCAGCCCACCCACACATCCTCACCCTGTGTGATCCCAGCCTGGCTCTTTCTAGGGATGTGACACCTTCTCTGTCCCCACAGAGCCTAGAATTCAGCAGGAGAGAGAGAGAGGTCACAGAGAGAAATACACAGAATAACACATATAAGTGAGGAGCAGTATTGGACAGAGGCAGCCTCAGAGCCAGGAAGACCTGGATTCAAGTCTCACCTCCGACTCATACAGGTGCAGGACCCTGGGCAAGTCACTTGGCTTCTCTGGCCCTCAGTTTCCCCATCTGTAAAATGAGGTGGTTGATTAGACTGGATGGTTCTGACTCTAGACTCCAGGCCCCTCCAACAGTCAAGACCCAAGCTGTGGTCTCCTCCATGCCAATCCAATGTCCCTTTTAAGGATTAAATTTGTTGCAGTAGGACCCACCCATTCCCAGGTCTGCTGTGGGCAGAGTTCTCTGAGCCTTCTCCATCGGCAGAGGAGCAGAGGAGTCATGTTTTTTCATTTTGCTTTCTCGTCCTTGCAGTCCTCGAGAAGAGAAACACCAGTTTCAGCAAGATTAGAGAAGGTTCAGCTGGGGAGGCAGGGCCCCCCATCACTCAGGCTTGTGGTAGGCCTTGGTATTTATCTGCCAGGCCAGCAGCTCCCGGGTGGAGAATCAGCCTTCTGCTAGCGCAGAGAGGGCTAAATTTAAACAGAGGTTGGCACCTGCCCCGGGGCTCCTGCGTGAGATTCATAGCCAGGGACGCCCAGTCAGGAGGACGTTGCGCCCCTCACGGCCAGCTGGGGGCTCTTGGCCAAGCTCCTACCCTTTCTGGGCCTTAGAATCATCATCTAGGAAATAAGAGGGGAAGAGCAGGAGGACTGGATGACCTCTAAGGCCCCCTTCTACTCTGGCGTTCAGAGAGCCTGTGATTTGTCTCGTCAGCATCCCAGGAAGCCCCCGAGGCTGCAGGGGGAGGGGGAGAAAGATGGGCTGAGGGAGGTGGGCAGGGCCCAGGAGAGGCCCGTGGAGCTGCTAGCTCAGGGGAGAAATGTATTTTCTTAATAAGAGGGCGTCTCCATCTATTATTCATGCTTGCCCACTCTCACTCACTTCTTCAGGGAAAGGCTGCCTCGGCCAGATTAATTGGCTGGGATCATTTGCATTTTCTATTCCTACACACTGAGTTTACTCAGCATTTCTAAGCGCCCCAAGGCAAAAGGGCCGTGTCTGCCTGAGCAAGCCTTGTGTGTGCCTAGGGCGCTGGCTGCCCAATAGCTAGGAGGAGCTGGAGAGGGGGGCGCATCCTCACCCGGGCAACCCAAGGTCCAGGTCTAGGGCTACTCCAGGGCAGCCCGCTTAGGGACACCCGGACCCTTGGGGATGAGCAAGAGGGCATCACCAGAGCTCAAGGGGGAATATGAGAGGATGGGGACAGTGCAGGCCAGGGCTCTGAGCTCTCTGGCTGGACAAGGCAGAGAGAGGAGGAGTCTTTGGCATCTTCCCCTTGAGAACAGACTCAGGGCCTAGAAGATGCAGGCTCACACTTAAGGAAAAACTCTTCCCTCCTTTGGCCCAGCACAATCCTAGAACGTCTGTAGAAGAAGTATTATGATTTCCTTTGTAGAAATCGGGAAAGTCATTCAGAGAAGCTTTTGCGGTACCCAGGGTCACAGAGGACCTCGTGTCAGAGCTCTTGATAAATTAATGAATGACGAGAGGGATGGCCATACAAATGGCCGGGGCAGCTGGACAGCAAGCAGGGGACCTCTCCCTGCTCAGGAAAAGGTAAGGAAGGATGGTTCCCTCCCAGACATAAATGTTTGTTGATGGACTCTTAACCACCCCTTTCTTTGCTTTCCTCACCTATACCTGAGGGAGTGGCATGGGGCCCAAATCTCCAGGACGTGCCCAGTGTCGGAGCTGGAGGGGGCCTTAGAGACATTCTCTAACCACAGAGCCAGGAAGCAAGAGGGGGCCTGGCTGGTGGCCATCCAGAGGGAGCTGCCCGCATAATGGACAGCTCCCCTTGGCAGGAAGCTGGAAGTTGCCATGAGCTGAAATCCTCATTCCCGGTTTGGAACCTTGGGGCCCCACGTGACTTCCCTTCAGCTACACAAAGAACTCTCCACCATTCCCTCCCTCCTGTTCTCCAGTCTCAACACTCCCAGGCCCTTCCATGTTTATCAGGCCTTCCACACTCCCCGATTGCTCTTCTCTGGAAGCCCTCCACCTCATCCCTGCCCTGAACAGAACGCAGGTCTCGGCGGCGGAGTACAGAGGCTCTGTTGTTCTATCAGTCATTTTTCAGTCATGTCCAACTCTCCGTGACCCCATTCAGAGTTTTCCTGGCAAAGATGCTGGAGTAGTTTGACATTTCCTTCTCCAGCTCATTTTATAGATGAGGAAACTGAGGCAAACAGGGTGAAGTGACTTACCCAGGGTCACACAGCTAGTAAACGTCTAGGGCCCGATCTGAACTCACTCCTTCCTGATTCCAGGTCCAGGGCTCTAATGCACCTCCCAACTGCCTCACAGACCTCAGTTTCCTCATCTGTAAAACGAAGGGCGTGGGCTAGATGTGCCTAATAATCCTATGACCAGATGACCTTTTAGGTCCTTAGCTCAGAGCTGATTGTCCTGTGACCCTGTATCCTCACATGCCAAACCTCAAGTGTTCTTTCTACTACTCCACAATATCTATGCTATGATCTGATTGTGAGGCCTTGGGCCAGTCACTTCTTCTTTAGAAGCCTGCCTCAGTTTCCCCATCTGAAAAATGAAGGCAGTAACTCCTCTCTTGCTGCCTTAGAGGCATTTGCTATTCAGGGAACACCACGCTGCAGGCCCTCCTTCTGTCTGAGGACAAACAGCGAGGCTTCCAGGATGCGGAAGAGCTGACACAGGGGTCCTGCCGCGACCTCATTTGCTGGTAGGAGTCCTTAGAAGATCCAACTGCTGTGTGGCTGCTGAGGCTGGAAAATCCCGGGGCTTAATATTATTAGCTCCTGCTACATGCCTAGGCAGGAGGCACGAACCGAGGCTTGTTCTCAGCATCTGCGGACCTTCCCTCCTATCCAGTATCTGGGCCAGAGGGCATCCTCCTCTCCTGCCCGGGCCTCACCAGAAGGGATGGAGATTCTGCTTCCATTTTATACACTCAGATGACTCACCTAAGGTCACACAGACAGGATGAGCCCAGGTCAACCCTCCCTCCATTCACCATTTCCAATTTAAATGTTCTACAGCTCGACTGCACGTAGTTCTTTCCATGTTGTCTCCTCACTTATACTGGAAGCTCCTTGAGGGCAGGGACTCACTTTTACCTTCCTTTGTATCCCCAGCGCTGAGTACAGTGCCTAGCACATAGTAGGTACTTAATGCACTGACCGACTGATCGGCAGATCCTCTGACCTGCCCAAGAAAAAGAAAGATCGTCTGATTTGAGGGTTCTCAACTTGGAATCTGTGGCCTTGTCTTTAAAAAGATCTGGATAACAGAGTTTTATCTTGTACATTTAAAGGCATGATTCTAAGAAGGGGTCCTTGGCTTCACCAGACAGCCAAAGGGGTTCAGGACCCCCAAAGCTTCAGGAACCCTCACCTAAGCCAACCCCAGATTTTGGGAACATCTTGGAAAATCTCCCTAACAGAATCACCCAGCCCCCCCGGCCTGAACACCTCCAGGCACAGGTTCCATTGGTGTGCTCCTTTCTCTTGAAGATGGAGGGAGATAAGTTCCCCACAGGAGCCCTTCATTTGGCACAAATGAAACCCCCACCCCCACCCCCTGCTCGTGAACTGGCTTGAGCTGGAGAAAGATTCCCAGGGATGTGGAAACATTCCAGGCACTGAAGTCAAATGATTCCAAGGAGCAGCCAGGCTGGTAATAGGTTTTGGTGGGAAGTGAGGAGGGGATAATGTTTAAAGGCTGTTAATTCTGAGTCTGCAATAAAAGAAATTAAGGCATAATATACTGAAGAGGCCAGCAGGCCCGTTAACCTGCGTGGAATACCAATTATAGCGATGTTCTCCCGAAAGCTAGACAGCTTGGAAGCATGGTGGGGAAGGCTGTTTGCATCTCACAGCACCTTCATCATGGGACAATAAAGAGGCCAGCCTTCACTGGGCTCCACTGCAGCCAGGGAAGGAGGGGGGAAGAGGAGGTTTCCAGGCTCCCCAGGAAGGCAGGACCCTACCCGTAGTCTGAGAAAAGACACATGAGCCAATGAAGCCTAGAAAGCCAGTGCTGGAGGGGAAGCCTGGAGATCACCGAGGCCAACGCCCTCCTTTGACAAATGGGGAAACTGAGGCTGGGAGTGGGTAAGGGGTTTGCCCATAATCCTACAATCTCAAATCCAGGTCTTCTGATTCCAGTTTTCTACCAAATCACCTCCTCATTAGTCACTACCCTCTCCTGTGTCTGGACCCTTCCCTCTACTCACATTCCTCTTGTTTAGCCTTAACAGAGCCTCCACTCGATCTCCTGTCCTCCAGTCTCTCCCCTCTTCTATCCATCCTTTCACGCAGCTGTCAAAGGGAGATTCCCAAAGCACAGGCAGGCTTGGCCAAGTCCCTCTGATACCTTCCCCTCACCCTTACCACCCAGCACAATCTGGCTCCAACTTATCTTTCCAAACTTCCTTCATGCACTGCACGCTCCAGCAAACGGGTCGACTCATCCTTCCCTGTTTGGAACCTCCTGCCTCCCGTCTCCCCTCCACCTCAGAGAATCTCCACGGCAGCCCCCCAGCTTATACGCTCTCCCCAGCAGACAGTGCTCCCCTCTCTCCCCACCCCCAGAAGTTACTCTGCATTTTCTTATCTGTGTCTGTGTTTTTCCTCCAGCAGAAGGTAAGTTCCTTGAGGGCAGGTGGCATCTCTTTTCTGTCTTTGTACCCCAAGAGCCCAATACAGTGCTTGGCAGATAGTCAGAGCTTAAGAAATGCTGACTGAATGAAAGAGAATGCCAAGCTGGCTAAAACAGAACCCATGAGTTAGAGAGTGTCCAGAGGAGGGCAGGCAGGATGGCGAAGGGTCCTCCAGTCCACACCCTGTGAGGATCGGCTAAAGGAATGAGCTACAGGGGAGCAGAGTGGGGTTTCAGTCAAATGCAGGGAAGACCCTCCTAACAACGCAATCAGTCCTTCAAGGGAAGGGGCTGGCGATCTGGACTGGTGGAGGATGTTTCCATAATGGGAATTCCCTTTACAAATGGAATCCCAGGCCCAGGCCAAAACCAGAACAAAATTAATTCAATGACATCAGATTGGGGCCATTCACCTCCCTCCTGGCCCTCAAAATAAACCAGCAAACCTGGGCTCCTTCCCACAACGCTGGGGTTGGAGTCAGCAGGGCTCTGTGTTTGAGTCCTGACTGACACCAACTACGTGACCCCAGACTCTCCACGCTGGTTTGCTCATCTGTAACAGCAGAGAATGACGGGGCTTCCCTCACAGAGATGGTGTATGTGAAACGCTTTGCATACTTTAAAGTGCTATATAAAAGCCGGATATTAATGATGATCATGAATGATGATGATGGCCCATTTTCCTTCACTGCCTCTGGGTATTGCTTGTATGAAGAAAACCAGTGATAGGAGCTCTAAAACATGTCCTGGCACTACCCCCACCCCCACCCATTGGCCAGATTCTCAACTCCCCTCACGGTTTCTAGATGTCCTAGACTCCCCAAACCTCAGGCTGGGAGGGACCCTAGAGGTCTCTAACTCCCCCCAAGGGGAGGAATCTTTTCTCCAGCCTCTATGACCCACAGCTCACCTAGCCTCTGTTTGGTTACTTCCAAGGACAGGGAACTCACAACCTTTCCTTGTATCATCAGGATGAGCGTGGCTGAGAAAACAGAGCTCCAAAGGGCCCTCAGCCAAGCGTTCCTCACTGACTCCAGCGTCCTGTGGGCCAAACGGCTCTGGCGTGGGGTCCTCGGCAGTAGGCAGGAAGAACATAGCCTTCTCTGCTGCCTTGTTTTTCAACAAGGATCCCAACCCCCTGGACCATGGGAGGGAGTGTAGGCTCCCAAAGCAAGTGACAAATGGCTCTAGTGTCAAAGGGCCTTGGGTCTCTGGACTGCCTATGGAACCTCAGGTTCAAACCTCTGCTGCTCATTATCTGGGTGGCCTGAGCAAGCCACTCACCAGCTCCCCTCAGTGTCCCCTTGTGGGAAACAAGGGCGTTGAAGCAAAGGCCTCTGGGGCCTCTTCTAGCACTCACTCTTGGCTCTCCAGCCCCTGCCACATCCTGGCCGCCCCCTCTGGGCTCTCTCAGCTCATCACAGGACGTAAGAGGGTCAAGATTTCAGGAAATCATTCAGACTATGCCCTCGTGGAACAGAGGAGGATCCTCAGGACGAGTCAATGATGGAGAAGCAGGATTCAAACCCAAGTCCTACGATCACATATCTAGGTCCAGAATCAACCTTGAAAACCACCTCCCCAATCCCTTCATTGTAACAAAGGGTAAACTGAGACAGAGAAAAGTTAAAGGGATTTGCTCAAGGTCCCACACATATAAATCTCAATGGTGGGATCTGAAACTCAAGTGTCCTTCATCTCCTGGTGCAGGGGTCTTTCCTGCATATGCTGAGCAGGCTCATATGGTAACATCTGACTCTACATAGGTGGGCAAGTAGAAGTGGGGAGGAGGCTGGGAGGCACCACCCTGGAGACCCAGTGCAGCAGGGCTTTGAGCCACACCCTCACCCCTCCCTCCCTCCCTCTCTCTCTCTCCCTCCCTCTCTCTCTCTCTCTCTCTCTCTCTCCTCTCTCTCTCTCTCTCTCTCTCTCTCTCTCTCTCTCTCTCTCTCTCTCTCTCTCTCTCTCTCTCTCTCTCTCTTTCCTCCCCAGCTCCAATCTCACAGAAGGCCAGGCTCGAATCCTACTGGAGTGTGGGGCACCAAGTCTAGTGTTCTGGGCTACACTCCTAGGTTAAAATCACGAATACTGGATTCAAACCTCTTTCTGCTCCTTAACTAGCTATGCGCTGTAACCCACAGACCTGGAGCCAGGACAGCCCAGTTCCAATCCCCCCTCCACCTGGAGCAAGCTGTCCTGATCAGAGGGCAGTGCCAGGGTCTGCCAGGTGCCTTTCCCCTTGCCCAGATGGGGACCAGTCAATATTTACTGGGGATTAACTGAAAACCTGGGGTGAGGGGGATGGGAAGGGGCTCCCACCTCCACAGATACCGATACTCTTCCCAGGGCTTCTGTTAATTAATCACTCTTTACCCGCCCATTCAGTGTAAATTAGCCAGCCTAAGAGCAAGTCACACACTCCATGAAGGCAGGCCCCGAGAAACTCCACAGGTGACGAAATCAGAGAGGCCTCAGATGGCAAAAGGGGAAGGGGCCCTGACAGTCATCTAACCCAATCCCCTGATTTTACAGAGGAGGAAGAGTGGCCAAGCAACTTCCCCAGTGCACACAGCAGGTATCAGCAGAGCCTGGCCTGCAGTCCCTCTACTACTTCCCCTCTCATTTCCTGCACTAAAACAGGGAATCTGGTATTAACAAATCAAAAAATACTGCCTTTGAGGCAGCTAGGTGATCATAATAGATAAGAGTGCCGGGCCTAAAGTCAGGAGGACTCCTCTTCCTGAGTTCAAATCCAGCCTCAGACACTTACTAGCTGTGTGACCCTGGGCAAGTCACTTCACTGTTTGCTTCAGTTTCCTTAACTGTAACTAGGGTTAATAATAGCACCTACTTTGCAGGTTGCTGGGAGGATCAAATGAGATATTTGCACAATGCTTAGCACAGTGCCTGGCACACATTCCTTTGCCTTTCTTGATGGTCTTGCTAAATCTCAGTCCCCACCCTTAGTCGGGACTTCTGCCTGCTCCTGCCCTCTGGGCCCATGGTATCAAGCTGAGCAGGACACTTGTGCCTTCAGCTTTGATCCCTGGTGAAGATGAGGAGGGAGGCTGATGTAGCTGGAAGCCCCTGTGGGGGCTCTGAAGTCAGATGACCCAGGTCCAAATCCTGGCTTTGTTCCTTATTACTAAGAGGCCTTGGAGAAGTCACAGGGTTGATCCCCGAGTTCCCAACTCAGTCATCCCAGCTCTGCTTGAGGAGGCATCCCATTCCACTCTGATATCTCGTAACCTTTTCAGGCCTCAGTTTCTTCCAATGAGGAATTTGGGTGAGAAGACTCTTAAGACCTTTCTGGCTCTAAATCCTATGATCTTATGCAAAAACTTTGGAAAGGGTCTGCCTTCCTCCCCTCCCATCCCAGGATCCCTGAAAGAGAACAGAGCTGTGATCCCGCCTCCCCACCATAGGTCACAAGCCACCAAATAAACCCTGGCTGGGTTCTGCTATCTTCCTTTCCTGCCTTGAACCTCCCCACTCACTCCATGTAGGCATTCCCAGCCTCCTGATTTCTCTATCCCACTGGGATGACAAATGGCCAGTGAGATTTCAGCCGTTCCACTGAACAAATTCGGCCAAGGAAGGGGCCATTCTTGGACTGTGGCCCAAGCTGTGGACTGATAGAAAATCTAGCAGCATAAAACAGGACCTCCAGAAAACCAATGAATCTTACTGGCATTGGTGCTAATATGCCACAAACCTTAGGATCTCAGGATTATATTTTAAAAGATTCCACTCCAGTCCCCAACCCACCTGTAACAGTAAGGTTACCCTTCACTATCTCTCCTCCAAACTTTCCTGTTTTGTCAAGGGCACCCCCATCCTTGCAGCCACCCAGTGGGATCACGGCTTCTGAATCATCCCCTTCCTTGCCCTTACCCCCTCACTCCCATATCTGGCTGTGAAGTCTTCATCACAGCTCTAATCTGGCTCTTCCCACCATCAGTCACCGCTTTGGTTGAGATCCTCATTAACTCTCATTTGGACTATCGTAATGGCCTCCAAATAGGCCTCCCTGCCTCTTTCTTCTCCAATCTAGCATCTCACTCTGACTGAACACCTCCAATGCCCCTCACCTTCAAAACCCTTTCCCTCTTGTCCGGTCCTCAGAGAAGAGACAATAAATCCAATTCAACCACCCCCCCCCACTTCCTTTAACCAGTCCTTATATGGAATGGTTTCCAGTTCCCTCATCTTTATGGTTATCCTCCTCTGAACAGAGCCCTGGACCTGGGTTCATATCTCACCTCTGGCACTTACGTGGGTAAGTCACTTAACTTTCCTATTTCCTCATCTGTGAAATGAGAGGGTTGAACTAAAAGGCCTTTCTGGTTCCTTCCAGCTCTCAATCTGTGATGTTATGAGAGACATTTACAAAACCACAGACAGCCATGGATTTTCTTGGCAAAGATACTGGAGCGATTTCCCATTTCCTTCTCCAGCTCATTTTACAGATAAGGAAACTGAGGCAAACAAGGTTAAGTGATGTGCCCAGGGTCACGCAGCTAGTGTCTGGGGCCAGATTTTAACTCAGGAAGATGAGTCTCCCTGACTCCAGGCTTGGTGCTCTATGAACTGCACCGCCAAGCTGCCCAGGAAGTCAGTAACACCTGAGTTCAAACTTGACCTCAGACATTTACTAGCTGCATGACCCTGGGCGTGTCACTTAACCTCTCTAGGCTCAGTTTCCTCATCTGTTAGATGGGGAAAAATAATAATAGCATCACTTCACTGGGTTCTTGTGAGGATCAAATGAAATAACACAAGCAAAATGCTTTGTAAACCTTCAAGAGCTGCAGAAATGCTTACTATTACTGTTATTATTATTATTACTACTATTACCTACCTCAAAGGACTGTAGCAAGCTCTCTGCACCATAAAACACTACAGAATATAGAGGACCATTAGTAAGTGATTTCTAAGGTTCTCTCTGACCCACATTTTAGTTCTCTGCCTTCATGTGTAAGATTCCCTGAACTTAATGAGGGCTGATGGGTGGGGATGGGGAGCCAGACAAGCTCTAAGTCTAGCTGGCTGTGGTTTCATAAATGTCTCTCACAACATCACACAATGAGAGCTGAGAGGGACCACAGAGACCTTTTGGTTCAACCCTCTCATTTCACAGATGAGAAAATAGGGAAGTCAAGTGACTCACCAAAGGTCATACGTGTGGCAACTAAGTGCCCAGGAATCTATTCAGAGGCAGGCAACCATGAAGAACTGGAAACCATTCCATATAAGGACTGGTTAAAGGAAGAGGGGGTGTTAGATAACTGGTGGGAGTAGGGGCAGGAACAACAGCTGTCTTTAAGAATTAGAAGGGCTGTCACGTGGAGGAAAGAGCCTGGCCCCAGAGGGCAGAACCAGGACCAAGCTCTAGGCTTGATTTCAGGAAACACTTCCTACCAATTAGAGCTGTCCAGAAGTAGAGTGGGATGCCAATTGATGCCAAGACCCAACCTAAGGCATCTGGCACCTGAGCTCTCCATGGTGCTGAAACACGGGCTGGCCTTGGAGGATGAGCCCCTGAGCTGTCCATGGTGATGAACCCTCTGCTGTCGCTCCTGATGGATCCATTAAAGAAGGACAATGTGTCTGATTATGGTGAACAGCACTTATCAGGACAATACGCTCGAAGGGCTCACAGCCAACTTCCTGCCTCTTGGAAGCCTCTAACTATGCAGCTGTCATTTTTTTTTTTTAAACTACAGCCGTGATAATTAAATAGTCATTATGAAGAAGGCTCATAGAGGCTGGTGCTGAGTAAAGAAAGCCATGCAATGAAGACACAGCAAGCTAGGGCAGTTGAACATGGCTCTGGAACAGCAGAGGCGGCCCAGGGTCCAAGCGTGGCTCTGAGATAACCCTGAGGCCTTGGGCCAGTCAGGTGGCTCTTCTAGCCATTCCTCCCTGAGGATCTGAGATGCTACAAGGAGAGAAGAAAGGGAAAACCCCTCGACAAGTGAAAACTTCTCCGGGTTTCCAGAAAGCACCAGCACCAGACCTCGAGGAGCCAGGGGAAGAAAGGAAATGTTTCATTTGGGGGAGGGGCTTGGGATACCTGAGCCCTGGCAGGGCTGTATTCCTCAACCCTACTTCTAGCACAGCCTCAGCCACAGCCTGGTCCACACCCGCCACAACTTCTGCTTGCCATAAGCACTGGCTGTGGAGTTAGAAGATCTGGGTTCAAATCCTGGCTTTGCCAATGAGTAGCCCTGAGATCTGAAGCCGGTTGCTTCCCTTGTCTGAGCTTCATGACCTGCATCTTCAAAATGAGAGGACCTGGACTAGATGCACTGAGAACCCATGAGTGGGTCAGAATCACTGTGACCAAAGACACAGCTTAGGCCCCTACCCAGTGCTTTTCCCGATTCCTCCAACTCCCTCGATCCCTTATATTTATTCTGTATGTACACACGCGCGCACACACACACACACACACACACACACACACACACACACACACACACACTGAATCACAGGTCTGGAGCTGGAGGGGACCTCAGAAGCCATCCCATCAAACTCCCTCATTTTACAAAGAAGGAAACTGAGACTCAAAGAGGTTAAACAATTTACTCAATGTCACAAAGGCAGTAAGAGTCAGAGGTACGATCTGAACTCGAGTCCTCTGATTTCAGAGCCAGGGCTCTTTCCATGGCTGTATATCCCAAGTAAATACAAGCTCCCTGAAGGCAGGGATTGTTTCCGTTTTTTATCTTTGCAGGCCAATACCTTGTGCACAGTAAGAATTTAATAAGTGATCATCAATTGGTTAGTCTGTTAGCTACAAAACCAACCCAATTATACAAGTCCATACAGCTCATACATATGCATGTATGCATGAACACACATACACACACACACACACACACACACACACACACATCTCTCCAGCAACACTGAGTCACAGCCAGATGGTTGGCTATTCCTGGAGGCCAACATTTAATGCTCTAATTAATTAACAACAATCCCCCCCCTTTCCACTCTCCCATTGCCTTCACCCTGACCAATATCCCTACCCCCCAAAATGGGCACAAGCCATGTTAGGTAGACCGGGGGAGAGAAATCCCCAGGGACCATCTTCTGTTCATCTGGTTCCATTGACATATTCAGGGGGCAAGGCAGGAGTGAGGGGCTGGGGAGGAAAAGGTACACCAGAGTAACAATTACCACTCGCTACTGCATAAAGCAGCAAATCCAAATTCTTGAGTCTGGCATTCAAGGTCCTCTACAGCTCCGCCTCCACCTAACTTTCCAGATGCACCTCCCATCATTCTCCACAGAAAACCACTGGTCCAGACGGGGCAGGGGAGGCAGCAGGGAACAAAAGTAACCTAGACGCTGGATTTTACAGATGGGTGAGCAGAAGCCCAAAGAGGGGTCGTGGCTAGCCCAAGGTCATCCACTTCTTTTGGGAGCCCTCAGCCTGGGAAGCCGCCATGGGCCCTCCCACCACAGGAGAGGAAAGTCAGGACACAGAAGGGCAGTGCCTGGATGAGCACAAGAGGGGAAGAACTCACTTTAACCCACCTGGACATACTACCCTTCCTCCCACAGAAGAGGATGGGGCCTACCTGGAGATCAGGAGTTCTTAACCAGTGGTCTATGAACTTATTGTCTAAAAAATATTTTGACAAATATTTTAAAATATAATTGCATTTCTATGTATTTTACTTTATGCATTTAAAAACACGATTCTGTTGGAGCAGCTAGGTGGCACAGTAGACAGAGCTCCAGCCTTGGAGTCAGGAGGACCTGAGTTCAAATCTAGCCTCAGACACTTAACACTTACTAGCTGTGTGACCCTGGGCAAGTCACTTAACCCTGATTGCCTTACCAAAAAGCAAAAACAAAAAAACCATGATTCTGAGAAGGGATTTATTCGCTTCACTGAACTGCCAGTGAGGTACAGGACCCCAAGAGGGTAAAGAACCTTTTGTGTATATTTCTGGGTTAGCCCTTCCCCGCCTCCCTGAATCCCTGGGCGGCTGCCAGAGGAGGCCCAGAGGCAGGAAAACTGGATACTCTGAGCATCACTTGGAGGAAAAATGGACCCAACCACAGCCGCTAACCCCACCCCTCATCCATTCCACTATCCACTAGGAACATGGGGGAGTAAAAAGCACCTGAAGACCTGGGTTCCAATCCCAGATTACCAGCTATGTATTTGTGAACAAGGCACACTGCTACATGTGCCTCAGTTTCCCCACCTGTAAAATGAGGATGACCTCACAGGGTTGCTACAAGGCAAGTGTTTGCCTTCCAGTACTATGGCGATGGAAGCTGTAATGATTGAGGTAACCTCCTCCTCGGCCTCTTGAAAGGCTCATCTGGCTCAGCGTCTCCTCCCTTCCAACTGCTGACTTGCTGTGGCCTGACCTTTTCATTCCACCCAGGGAGTGCCCCCAGCAGCTGCTGCAGGAAGGGTTCCCAAGAGGGAGTCCTCTTGGCTACTCATGGGAGAGGCTGGCCTAGGCTGCTGGGATGTGACTTATTCAGTATTCTGAATAATACAACACAAGGCTCCAGGCTTTCTTTTCAAGCCAGGAAAAGGGGAAAAGAAATCAAGTGGGTCCTTCCTGAGTGTAAGCCATGCCAGCCCCATGAACAGCATCCCTAAACCTCCTTCTTAACACTGTTACTTCTCACAGAGAAAGGGGCTTCAAAATGTGAAATAAGGGCAAAAATTAGGTATCGGAGATGAAATTATGAGGCCAAAACACCAGGGATCTTGCTGGGGGATCAAGGCCAATCTGTAAACGAACAGGAACCCCCTCTATAACATCCCTGATACACCATCATAATCTCTACACAAACTCCAGCCTCACTACCTCCAGAAGCAGGTCAGCCCTCTGTTACTTAGCTCCAACTGCTATGAAACCCTTCCCTACGCTGAACAAAGATTTGCTTCCATTCAAGTCTTCCACCATTGTTCCCAGGTTCTAGGTCCAGATCTGATCATAAGGAGCCAAATGCCTCTGTAGAAGTCATTTCTCTGGTCTGATCCTCAGTTTCCCCCTCCATAAAATGAAGGGGTTAAACTGGAGGGTCTCTAGCAAGACCCTTTTGACTCTGCTCCTCTTTAACTTGGAGATTCCATGATGCGGGAACCATAGTTGATAAGCTGGACACCATCCAGAGGATGGCAACCATTCCAGTGAAGGGCCTTGAGTCCATGTCTTAAGAGGACTGATGAGGCAATTTAGCCTCAAGAAGGCTCCAGAGGCATACACGGAGCTGCCTGTGACGATCTGAAAGGAGTCAGCCTTGTTCTGCTTGCACCCAGCGGCAGAACCAGGAATGTTTGGGGGCAGGGGGTTCCAAGGAGGTGAACCGATACTCAATAACAGGAAAGGCTTCCAACAACGTGCAACAGGCTGCTTGGTGCTGGGCTCTCTCTCGCGGCAGGTTTTCAAGCAAAGGCTGAGTGGCCATTTTGGGAAGGGGATAGTAGGGCATACAGGGAACAGCACCAGTTCTGGAGTCAGACGTTCAAATCTCACTTCTGCTGTCTACCATCTGGGTGAGCTTGGGCAAGTCAATCAATTCCCGTAGGGCTCAGTTTCCTCACCTGTAAAATGGAACGTTGGCCTAGGCAGCTTCAGAGGTCTCTTTCCGCTCTGAGATGTGGTGATTCTTGGAGTCCTTTTCAACAACTCGCCACAACAGTCAGTCAATAAGCATTTATTAAGTGCTTACTATGTGCAGGAGGCCCCTCCAGTGCTCAGCACCGCTATCCACATAGCAGCCTCTCAAGGCTCCTGGGTTCCAACCCTGCACTTCGTGGCTGCTGTTTACTATTGGTCAGTCACTTTTCAATCATGTCTGACTTTCTGACCCCATCTGAGGTTTTCTTGGCAGAGACGCTGGAGCAGTTTGCCATTTCCTTCTCCAGCTCATTTTACAGATGAGGAAACTGAGGCTAACAGGGTGAAGTGACTTGTCCAGGGTCACACAGCTAGGAAGTATCTGAGGCCAGATTTGAACTCAGGAAGATGAGTCTTCCTGACTCCAAGCCCCGCACTCTATCCACTGTGCCACCTACCTGCCCTCCCCTTCGCTTTACAGAAGAGGAGCCTGACACGCTGAAGTCATCCTAGGAGCCAGGGGACACGGCTACTCTACACTGTGAGAGACACAAGTATTAGCAACACCCATGGTCCAGTCGGAGAAGGCCCACTTTCTATAGGAGCAAGTTACCATCTCTGCTACTGCCTTACACTTCCCTGGTCTACATTTGGTATTTATGTATCTGTGTATGTACTGTTGCCTCCCTCCTCCTATAGAACGGAAGCTCCTTGAAGGAAGGGTTATTCATTATATCCCTAGTACCTAGTACAACTCTGGACACATAACAGTTGCTTAGTAACTACTTAGGAAAGAAGGGAGGGAGGAAGGAAGGGAGGGAGAGATGGAAGGAGAGAGGGAGGGAGGAAGGAAAGGAATAGCTGTTAACCCTATTACCTGCCGGGCAGCTAGATCAGAGGGCCACTAAGCTCACCTGACTCATCTTTCTTGTAAATGGCATGCCTCTCCTGTCTGTTTTGTAAAACTCTTAATCTGTTTCTCTCTCTCTCTTGCCTCCAACTCCCCATTGCTAGGATAATACCAGCATCCCCTGGGGCCCTGAAGCCTTCCTCTCTTGGCATTTACTGAACTACTCAGACTTAATCTCCTATAAATCATGAGACGGGCATGCCCCTGAGAGCTGCCTGAAGAGTACACATCTCCCACTGCGGCACATATGTGTGGGGAAGGCAGGCACTGAGGGTATCACTGGAGGCCAAGGAATGGGACGTCTTCACAAAGGGCGGATGGGCCTGGAAACACAATGCTTTTCTCATTGAGATAAGGTCTGAAGAGCAATAAGCATGGAGGATATTACTAAGACCCTGGACTGATCTGCAGTCTGGCAAATGCCCGTTATCTGCACACACCAAGAATGAGCCACAAGACTCAGCTATCTTCTAACATGCACTTGTGGAATTAATGGAATTTGAAACCCAGTGCAGTGCGGTCTGTCCGATGAGCTGATGCACGCTGAGTACTCTCTAGGGCCAAGAGACTCTCAGATCCCTGGAATCCGATGATCTTAGAACTTGGGCTTAGGCCATCACACTCCCACAGTCACAAGATCATGAAGTCTTGATTTGTCAAATCCTGGAATCACAAAATCAAAGCCTCACCAAAAAAAATCTTGGAATCTTCTACTTTAATCTTAAATTCATAGCACCTTAGAATCACAGAATCAAATACTCATGAAGTCCTACAATTGTAAAATCTTAGAATCACAGAATCTCAGACTCACAAAATCTTTGAATCTTGGAATCACAGACTCAGAATTATAGAATACTGAATCATCGACTCTCAGTTTTTACAAGTGAAGAAATATAAGAATGACCAAGTCTTCAGACTCGTGGATCCTCAGAATCGGAGTCACAGAATCTTAGAAGCCCACAAAGCAAAGACTCATGGAGTCTTAGCTGCTCAGAATTCGAGACTCCCAAGGTGGGACGGGCTGCCTTAGCAGGGAGTGGGGTGCCTCTCAAGGAAGGCCTTTGAACAAATGCTGATGACCAGTGGTTGGGTGAGAGAGTCACCCTGGCAGAGCGAAGGCTCACTAAGCTGGCATCAACAGAGTATTAGCTCCTTGGAAGCGGTGAGGAGTTCATTCTTCGGATGGCCAGCGCCTGGCATGTCAGCAAGTGTGGGATAAATGCTTGTTGACCGACCAAGACCGTCTCAGGATCAAGTCCCATCTCAGCCACATCTCAGCTCCACATATGTCCAGCCTGCCCAGCTAACACAGAAGGGAAATGAGACTGTCTCTGGCAGATCTACACCGGGATCCCTAGAGCCTCATCTGGGCACCCCCAGCACACCGGCTGGTTTCCTTCAGCTGTTCAAAGGCTGTAGCTTCCACCCCTGCGCCTCCTCCTTCTGACTGGGTGGCTCTTCCCAGCACCTCCATTTACAGAGGTGTTCAAATGGCCATCTCTTTGTTTCTCACCAGGCTCATGCCCCCACAATCCTCTACCTTCCTCCCATCCTTTTCAAGTGGTGTCGTTCCCCATTAAAACACAAGCTCCTTGAGGGCTGAGACTGACTCTCCTTTGGGTTTTAATTGTATTGCCAGTGCTTGGCCCACAGGCACTGAAGAAATCTTGTTGACTGCCTGGCACTACCAAGAGGGAAAAAGAGCTCAAGAAGATGGTGACCAAAAAAAAGCAAGATTCATCATCCCTGCCCCTAAGTCTCTTTTATCACTGCCTGATAGACAGATACACTGGTACATCAATCAATGGATGAATGAAAAGACAGACAGGTTACTATCATCCTGCATCTCTCCAGTTCCTGGTGAGCCAAACTCTTTGAGAAAAGCGCCTTCACTGGGTGGCTCCGCTTCCTTCCCTCTCACTCTCGTCTTAATTCTTTCCAGTCTGGCTTCTGACCCCATCATTCAACAGCAGCTGCTCTCTCCAAAGTTACCAAGGATCTCCTAACTGCCCAACTTAATGGCCTCTTCTGCCTCCTCCTCCCTCTTGATCTTTCTCAGCCTTTGATGATGTTGCTGCCCCCTCTCTCTCAGGGCACCTCCTCCCCAACTATCTGCTCCTCCTCTGTCTCCGTTGCTGGAATTTCATCCATGCCACGCACACAGACCCCGGGTAGATCCCTCAGCTCTGTCCAGGCTCCTCTTCTCTTCCTTCTAAATACCATGCCTTTTTTATATCATGGAACCCCCAGACAGTCTAGTGAAGCCTACAAACACCTCAGAATAATGCTTTTAAATGAATTAAAGGACACAGATTATGAAGGAAACAAAAGGTTAGTGACAGGGGCAGGGGAGGAAAGATTTTCCAAATTTTTTAAAAAATCTTTTCCCAAAGTATCCTTGGTTGCCTTGGGGGTTCATGGACTCTAGATTAAGGACCCCTACTCTACACTCTCTGACTTGGTGACTTCATCAGGTCCTGGGGGTTACTTATCCACTCTACACAGATGACCCACAGATTTCTCTATCCATCTCTAGTCTCTCCCCCCAATTCGGTCAATCATCATCAGCTGCCTGTTGGACATGTCCAACTGGATGTCCTATAGGCATCAGGCTCACCACGTCCAAAATGGAGCTCATTTTCTCTCCCCCTCCCTCTCCCTCTTCCTGATTTCTCACTACTGTCAAGGGCACCACAAGCCTTCCCATTACCCAGGCTTCCCATCCTCTGACCTCCTCCCCTCACTGCCCCCATCACTAAGCCTTCTCTCTTGATGGTTGGTTCCACTTCCCATCGTCTCTTACAAACACCCACTTCTGTCCACACACACCTGCTTTAGGCCCTCACTGGCTTTTCTGTACACCACCACAGGTTAACCTCTCTTCCACACACTCTAGCCCACTGGCCGGTTCTCACCCCAGCCCATTACACTGAATGTCCTCAACATTCTTCCTTCTCACCTTTGCCTCTCAGAATCCCTTCTTTCCTTTAAGATTCAGCTCACCCTTCCCCAGGAGGCCTTCCTCAGTCCCCCAGCTGTTCATGCTTTGCCATGATATCCATCAACTCTGAACTTACACCTGTGTTCATGCTGTCTTTCCCCACCTACCCACTAGAATGGCAGCTCCTTGAGGGTGGAGATTGGTTTTTTGCTTTAGTTTTCATATCCCCTCCACTTAATAGAGTGCCTGACACAGAGTAAAAGCTTATTAAATCCTTACTGATTGATAAGCAAATCATTTCCCCTCTGAGCCTTGGTTTCCCTATCTGCCAAATGAGCACACAAATACCTGCTTGCTTAAGACCTTCTCTTTTCAATCTCCAAGAGCTACGAAAATGCAAACTCTATAATTAACCCAGGCCTTGGATTCTCCATACCCTTTCTCTACTTCTAACTAGGGGGCCATCCACAGAGCAAAAAAAAAGCCCCCATTATTCTGGAAGCCAAGATGATAGGACTGTCTCAGTTCCTAAAGTGGGATCAGTCTGGGCCTCCAGCCTCTAAATCCCTTCTTATCCTAAGGAAACAGGCAGCCTAGAGGCCACACTCCATCAGTAACTCAGGCAGCCCTCCTAGGCCTCCCTGAAACATATAGCCCCCCACCTCCCACCATATCACTGCCCACGCAGCTCTGACTGCGGCTGCTGCTTCCATACACGATAAGTGCATGGGGGCTGGGGGCTGCCTGTAATTGAGGGATTTCCCAGCTTTGGCTGGGATCTGTCACAACATTAATGTTAATTACGGCTCGTTAATTTAGCCTTCTGCTTAACCGGGGCTCCTGACAGCAAATTACTCATAAGCTGTGGTGGCTCAATTCACTACTGCAGTTTTCCCAAACATTCATATGGCTGACTAGGAAGGACAGACAAAAAAAGAGGAAACATGCTGTCACTGGTGACCCACACATGGGCAAGCCAAGCGCCTAGCAAGGTCTGCTCCAATCTGCCCTCAGCAGCTAGTGTTCTGGATCATGGTCAGGGAGCCTGGGAAGAGAACAGGGAAGGGAGAGGCTGGTGTTTCTCAAATCCTGTCCCTAACATCTGTCAGCTGCGGGACCCTGAGCAAGTCCCATCCCGTCTCCAGGAGCCATTCTTCACAGCCTTAAAGGACGGGAGATGGACTCATAGCTCAGACAATCCCCTCTCCACGCCTGCTTCATGTCCCGCCACGTCTTTCTAGCTCACAGTATGTTCCCTAGCCTTATTCCCATTTTAAAGAAAAGAAAACTGAGGCCCGAGAGAGGCAAATGTTTTGTCCAGGGTCACTAGGAAGAGTGTGAGCTAGGATGGAGCCCCGCTCTGGCAATGACGGCTCATCCCTGAGATTACCTGAAAGTGGCAGGTCACCAGCCCCATCCTGACTACCTGATAAACTCCCCAGAACTTCAGTGAGACAACAGAGCTGGGGAGGATTGGGGGGGGTAGTTTTCCATCGGCACCAGTGCCTGGAACTGGGTCAGGCTCCCCACCCTGCGGCTTCCGTCACCGACTCCCAGGGGCCCCACAGAACACTCTTTTCATTTAATGTTTAATTAGCCAGGCTGATGAGTCACCATTAGGATGCAGGCAGGAGATAGGGCGGAGCTGCGTCCTCTCGGGAGGTGCCTGCGGGGTATATCTGGGTCACTGTCCCCTAGCTCCCCATTCCCTAACCCCGGATGTCAAGATCAGCCCACAGGAAATGGGCACGTCCACCCCAGAGAAAGAACATGTAGAGGGGACAGGAAGGTTATCCTCCGTCACCCAACAGGACTGTTAGAGGTTTCCATGTACATGTCATCTCTCCTCTCCAAGCCTTTGCACAGGCTGCCCTGCATCCCTAAGACACAGCTCAGATCTCTGGCTTCCTCCAAGGCCCACGGAGCTTGCATACCACCCCCTTCCACGAGGCCTTTCCTGACACCCCACTAGTTACTGCTTTTACCACACCCCAAACTCCTTTACAGTTACTTTGTTATATTCATCTATAAAGCAAACTGCAGACTTTGCTGTTCTTTCATTATTTCCTAAGTCTGGAGATAACGAGGGCAGCCACCAGGTGGCCACGGTGCATAGAGCGCTGGCCCCGGAATAAGAAGGTTCATCTTCACGAGTTCAAATCCAGCCTCAGACAATTAGTGTGACCCTGGACAAGTCACTTCACCCGGGTTTGCCTCAGTTTCCTCACCTGTAAAATGAGCTGGAGAAGGAAATGGCAAGCCACTCTGGTATCTTTGCTAAGTAAACCCCAAATGGGGTCACAGAGAGTCAAACACATCTGACTGACAACAAATACTTCAGACATTGAAGATAAATGATGAAAGTCAAAGAATGAAATAATCCTTGCCCTCAAGAACCTTACATTCTAACAGGGAAACAACAAATGCCTCTATTAATATGTACATAATAAATATAAAAAGGAAGTCACAGAGGTTAGGGAAAGAGGGCGAGAGCATTTGGGAGGGGGGAGGCAAGAGGCAGAAGACTGGTTTGGGTGAGCTAGATATGCATTTAAGTGATCAGATGACCTAGGGCTGGTCACTTCCCTACTGTGGGCCTCGGTTTCTTCCTCTGTAAAATAAGGGAGATACAGGCTGGAGCAGAGATTTCGAGTCTCCTTTAAGGTCACTTAGTCCAATCCCATCATGTTGCAGATGAGGGACCGGAAGCCCAGAGAAAGGAAGGGCCTTACTCCAAGTTACCAGACTGGCAAATGGCTGAGCAGAGGTTTGGCCCAGGGGCTCTGATTCTGAGGCCAGGCTCCATTTCTAAGGCTCTTTCACCCCTCACTCTGCCCCATTGTCGGCTGTGGGCTGGACGTTTGCTCCGTGAGGTCGATTTACAGCCTACTGTAAGCCCGGGATGCTGGATAGCTCACAGGGACGGCTCTGGTATGGCCCCCAGCCTCTCCCCCCTGCCTCGTGCTGCCCTGTATTTTTATCGATCACTTAGGGGTCTCACTATAATACCTCCCATTTCTTGAATGCTATAAAGCCTCCAGAGGGCTTGGCTCCCAGTGACCCCAGGAGGGAGGCAGCAATCCTGTCCCTGCCCAACAGATGTGACCAATTATTTTCTCCCCAACTCCACTGGCTGTGTGACCTTATGAAGTTCCTTAATCTGTGTGCCTCAGTTTCCTCCTCAGGCCCCTTCTGGCTCTAAATCCTGTGATTCAGAGATGACTTCAAGTTGGATGAAGCTAGAGGCCAGGGACACACCAAAGGTCATGCTGCCACACTTCCCAGCCCCTGCCCTCCCTGGTTGCCAACAAACCGCCCTGCCCCCGGCCACTGAATGCCCCTGCCGCTAGCTCCTCTCTCTGACAGCAGGAAGGGCCACCACAGTCATGTGGCACAGAGAGATGGCTTTAATTAGCTGCCTAATTGTTTCCATTATTGCTCCCAGAGAATCACTTTGTTCTAGGCCAGGCCCTGGATTCTTCCAGCTCCAAAAGGGAGAGACAGGGATGGGGGAGATCATGACTTTGGAGAAGCGATGATTCGGGCAGAGAGGTGAGGGGCCGTGGGTGTGAAGTCAGGCATACGCTGTCAAGCACAAGCGATGCTCTCCCTAACGCAGCGGCATCAGAACTCAGTACCTGAGATTTATGTCTACCCACCTCTGCATTTCCCTCAACAGCTGCTAAGGCTCTACTACCCATAGCTGCCTCACCTGGTCTCTCTGAGCCTCAGTTTCCTTAATCTGCAAAAGGGGCCAGTTTGGACCATGGGAAGTCATTTTCAGGTCCAAAATGTCTAAAGTTTATGTTTTGCATGACTGCACATGTATAACCTATATCAAATCACCTTCTCAAGAAGGGGAGGAATAGAAAGAATTTGGAACTCAAGATTTTTTTTTAAATGGCTGTTAAAAATTGTTTTTATGTAATTGGAGGGAAAATAAAATACGAAAATTTCTCAGGTTGCACAGTGCCAGGCTCAGATACTGACCTATCTGGGAGAAGGAGGCTTCTGCCAGCTTCCCAGCTGGCAGCCCTTTGTCTCTGAGGGGCACAGGCAACCACTGAAGGGATAGCCACGAACCGTCAACTGACCATCATCTTCAAGTGCCCCAGCTGAGCCACTGTGAGTTAAGGGTGCAGGGCCCCCCCCAAAGGGAGTCCTGAAGGACTGACGGTGCTGGGGAGAAGAGATCTGCGCAAGGCCTGTCTTCTATCTCTCCCCAACGACTTCAAGGTTCACAAAACATTACTATCACAACAACCCCCTGAGAGGCGTAGGGCAAGGATCACTGAGCCCATTTTACAGCCTCAGAAACTGAGGTCTGGAGACGACAAGGGATTTGTCTGGTATCACGCGTCAGATCCCAGACAAGGGGGCCATCCAAAGCCAGGGACAGCCTTCTTTCTCCCTTGACATTGCCGCTGAGTTTCCCTCCCTCTTTTTTACAGGGAACAGTGGGGTTGGAGGAAGAATCCCAAATGCCGGATGGCTGGGACAGCCTTCTTCTTGGCAGCTACCCCTACGACCAATCTGCTAGGCCTCCTGCTGGCCAATCTGCTAAGGCTGGCCAATGTACCGCGATGCACAATTGCAGGGCCGGAAGGAAGCCGCGTGCAGGGGACAGAATGGACAAATCACTGGGCCTGGAGCGAGGAAGACCCCAGTTCAAATTCAGCCTCAGACACACTCCAGCTGTGTGACCCTGGGCATGTCGCTTAACCCCAGTCTGCCTCCATTTCCTCAAATGAGGATAATAATAGCACCTACCTCCCAGGGACACTGTGAGGATTAAATATTTGTAAAGTGTTTAGTACAGAGCCTGGCACAGAGTGGGAGCTTACCAAATGCTTCCTTCCTTTGGCCACCCGGTCCAAGACACAGACACCGCTCAAAAATATCACCCCGGATGAGCACGCCTCCAGAGCTCTGCTGGAAGAACCCCAGGGAGGGGGCCCACCATCTATGGAGGCAGCCCCCCATTCAGGCTGTGGGCAGAGTGCACCTCCTGCCCCCCCAAGCCCTCTCGGACCACAGCACACCAAAGCTCCCCCCACTTCAGTCCTGGCCCCCATGGGATGCCATCACCAAGCCAACTCAAGGACGCGTCTGGTTACCAAAAGCCACACCAAGGTCCCTCCTTAGCCTGCCTTACTTAAGGGGCTGACTGTATTTTAAAATGGTGTCACTGGGAGATCGACCCTTGAAGGGAAGCCGTGACGGCAATGCCCCTGGGCCCCGCGAGAGAAAGGCTTCTCCCAAAGACGGGGCTCAGGGCTCCCCACTTCGCTTCTTTTCCCACCAGCCCCACAGCCTGGGTTCAACCCCAGGAATACCCTGCCTCCCCCAGGAGGAGCTCATCACTCTCGAAACCTCACCTGCCTGGAGACTGACCCACCTCCTCGTGCTCCCTCCTGATTGGAGAGAAGGAGCACTGAACTCCTCCCAAAGCCCCCCTTTGGGGGGTGGGGCCTCAGGGCGGTCAGTTACCTTCCCCGAGTCTGAGCTACTCCACGGCTGCCCCTCCACAAACATAATGCACGCCCCCTCCCCCCTTTTGTGGATCATCTTCTACCAGCAGATTGTAAGCTCCTTGCGGTCAAGGAACATCTTTTATTTATCTCCCCAGTGCTTAGCACATAGTAGGTGCTTAATCACTGCCCCCCCCAAAGAGAAGCAGAGGAGAAGGTTGCAAAGAACGTGTGACTTGGGGGGGACAAATGTCTCAACCTCAGTTTCCTCCTGTGTAAAAGGGGTATAATAAAGCCAGTCTTTGCTACTTCAAAGGGCTTTTGTCCAAAAGAGAGAAGGAAGGAAGGAAGGAAGGAAGGAAGGAAGGAAGGAAGGAAGGAAGGAAGGAAGGAAGGAAGGAAGGAAGGAAGGAAGGAAGGAAGGAAGGAAGGAAGGAAGGAAGGAAGGAAGGAAGGAAGGAAGGAAGGAAGGAGGAAGGGAGGAAAGGAAAAGACGGAGGGAGGAAGGAAAGGAAAAGAGGGAGGGAAGGATGAAGGGAAAGAGGGAGGAAGACAGGGAGGGAGGAAGGAAAGGAGGGAGCTGCTGGGTAAATTTTAAAGTGCTGCAGAAATGAGGAGGGGGAAGGAGAAAAGGGATTGAGGAAGAAGACAAGGACGGGGAGGAGGAGGAGGAAGAGGAGGTAACAGGCAGGAGGCGTCTTGGGAGACAAGGCTTGTTCTCCTTGGTCCCAGAGCACCGAACCGAGAGCAGAAGCTGCACAGGCACCAGTCTGGGTGTGGCTGGAGAACCTCCCCAGCAATCAGAGGGGCCCAAAGGGAAGGGCGAGATCTCTGGGGAGGGAGGTCTGGACACAGAGGCTAGACGCCCACGAGGCAGACGTACTAAAAACTGGCTAAACTGGAGGCTTTCTGAGATCCCTGTGAGAGGACGCTATGCAGCCAGCCTGAGGCAACATGGAAAGGATGCAGGTCTAAGGAGCCGGGAGGAGACAGTGCAAGGGACCAGGTGGCCATTCACAGGATGGACCACTGGGGGCAAATCACTCCTCTCTGACCCTCCCTGTTCTCAGGCCTCTCCCCGCTCTGATATCCTCTGTTCTAAGCTCCCTCCCAGCTCTGACATCCTCTGTTCTAAGCTCCCTCCCAGCTCTGACATCCTCTGTTCTAAGCTCCCTCCCAGCTCTGACACTCCCTGTTCTCAGGCCTCTCCACAGCTCTCATATCCTGCGTTCTAAGCTCCCTCCCAGCTCTGACATTCCATATTCTAAGGTCCCTCCCCGCTCCGATATTCTGTTCCAAGGTCCTTTGCTGCTCTGATATTCTACACTGTAAGGTCTCTTCCAGCTCTGACGGCCTAATTCTGCATGATTCCTCTGGAGGAGAAAGGACAGCATGGCCTTGAGCCATGGGCAGAGATAGAGTGCTCTCCCCCTCCTCCCCAGCCCCACCTGCCTCCTGCCCTCCCCCTGCTCCCTCGTCTCCCTGCTGTGACAGCCTCTTGGCACAGGCTTTCCGGTCCCCTCCATCTGTCAGGAGTGGGCTCTGACAAAGTGTGAGAACTGCAGTAAAGCCATCTCCTGAGCCCGGCCCCCCCCAATCGGCAGCCTCCATGCCCGGCCCCCTGCTGCCTCACTCCTCATGGAGGGATGGAATGGGGGGATGACTGTGGGGGGACGGGATGGGTGGGTCTGAAGCGTGAGGTGACCAGGGGGCTTCAATGCCATATCAGCAGAGCTCAGCTCCCCTGGAAAGGCCCTGAGGGGCAGCCCACGGAGGGGCAACGTGTTCAGGAGGGGCAACGTGTTCATTGTCCTGGAACCAGCGGCAGAAAGCTTAGGAGGCTCACTCCTCAGATGCTGGCCAGCAGGCAATGGGCCTCCTTCACCAGGAAAGCCAGCTGTAATTTTCCAAGATCTCTCCCAGCTTAGAGACAGTGCTATGGGGCTTCATGAGGTCCCTGTTGGCTGGGAGAAATCAAGGCAGGCTTCCTGGTGGAGGTGGCTTTTGGACCCAGTCTTGCACCAGGGTGGTGATGGGAGAATCAGCATGTTAGTGACTGAGAATGTGCTTTGTCAGTCAATCTGTACAATAAACATTTATTAAGTACCTATTATGTGCCAGGCATTGTGCTGCTGGGGGGGGGGGGTAGAAATATAAAAAAGAAGGCTAGTTCCTGCCCTCCAGAGCTTACAGTCTAATGAGGGAAGGTAATATAGACAAGGAAGCTGAAAGAGCTGGCAGAGAGGGAGGGCCTGGGGCTGTGGTGGAGTCCAGTCCAAGGATGATTGCATGCTGGTGACGTCATAAAGCATGACCCAAGAATCCGAGGTTACCAGGTTCCCTGTATACATGACACCCACAGCTCTCTCAGCTTGGACACTTGGAAGAGCTCTGTGGTCCTGTCCCCACAGCACTCTGTCTGTAAGTTGGGAGACATCTTGGAAAATTACCGCTGGAAGGGCCCTTGGAACAGAGAATATCAGAGCCGGGAGGGACCTTAGAGCATAGAATGTCAGAGCTGGCAGAGAGCCTTGTGAGAAATGATTATTAATAAGCAATAATTTGGGGAGATCCAGAGCTCTCCCCTTCTTCTAAAGCCCTGATTTTAAAAAGTTCAGCCTCTTGAAGGGCATTGCTGGTAATGAGACTGGACCTCCTTGCTCAGACCCCACCAGGGGAACAGCCACTGTGTCCTGCTCAGGTGTGGCTGGGGCCCACATTTTACATAGATCCCTGAAGACTGGGGGTGGTCTGGGCATAGAGATAAGTCTGTCCAAGGGTGACATGATGTCACTCCCAGACTCTCACTGAACACCTACTCTTCTAAGGGTATATAAACTGTGAGCCCCACCCCATGATTATCACAGCCAAATGACCATCATTGTATTAACAGCATGCTGGCCTTACTGATAAAATGATTAAATTACCCAGAAACTATGTCTCTTGAATCTTTTCAATTGTCACAGCCTAGAACAGAAAATGTCAGAGATGGGAAGGTGGAGTTTAGAACAGGAAATGTCAGAGCTTGGAGAGAGCTTGGAACAGGGAATGGCAGGTTTGGGAAGGGTCTTAGAACAGGAAATATCAGAGCTGGGAGGGGCCTTAAAGGAGTTCACACATCAGGCAATGATAGTGGAAAGATCCCAGGCCTTGCTATCAGGAGGCTCAGAATTCAGTCCCAACTTTACCACTCACTAGCCACATGACCTTGGGTAAGTCACCTCCCCACTGAGCTTCAGTTTCTTCTCATGTAAAATTGGGATACTAATCCTTTTACTGACTACCTCATGAGGGTTTTGTTTTGTTTTGTTTTTAATGCTTCAATCTGTATTCAGACATCATCAGTTCTTTCTCTGGGGGATGGATAGCATTTTTCATCAGTCCTTCAGAGTTGTCTCGGATCATTGCAATGCTGAGAAGAGCTAAGTCATTCACAGCTGATCATCATACAACATCGCTGTTACTTTGTGCACTTTCACTTTGCATCAGCTCACCTAAGTCTCTTCAAGCTTTTCCAAAAGCACCCTTCTCATCATTTCCCATAGCATAATCGCATACCACAACTCGCTCAACCATTCACCAGGTGATGGGCATCCCCTCAATTTCTAATCCTTTGCCCCCAGAAATGAGCTGCTATTAATATTCTTGTGCATATATGTCCTTTTCCTTTTCCTTTTTTTTTTTTATCTCTTTAGGGATACAGACCCAGTAGTGGTATTGCTGGGTCTAAGGATATCATGGTTTGGGCATAGTTCCAAATTGCTCTAGAGAATGGTTGAATCCATTCACAACTCCACCAACAGTACATTAATATCTCATTTTTCCCATATCCCCTCCAACATTTGTCATTTACCTTTTCTGTCCTATTAGCCAATTTAATAGGTACGAGGTAGTACCTCAGAATTGTTTTAATTTGCATTTCGCCAATCAGTAGTGAGTTTAGAGCATTTTTTCATACGGCTATAGACAGCTTTGATTACTTCATCTGAAAACTGATCATATCTTTTGATCATTTATCAGTTGGGGAATGACTCTTATTTTTATAAGTCTGACTCAGTTCTCTATATGTTTGAGAAATTAGGCCTTTATCAGAGAAACTTGCTTCAAAATGTTTTTCACAGTTACTATTGCTAATTGCATTTCCCTCCATCCTATTCCCATCACCTGTACTTATTCTATGCCCTCTCCTTTCACCCTGTCCCTCATAAGGGCTGTTCTAGGGATCAGAATCATAGGATTCTATGTTAGGGCTGGAAAGGATCTTTGCTCAAATGAGCTCACCCAAGTAAAAGTGGTTGAAAGCACTCTACAGACCTCAGCTGTTAATTGAGGAGGGAGATGCAATCACCCAAGAAGGCTCTGAGGCGGAAGGGCCCCTCGTATAGGAAGAGAAGGGTGTCAAGGGGTAAAGACAAGGCTGGGTCCCTGTGTGCTCCAGGCAGGAGGCACGAGGACGAGACAAACAGCTGGGAGTCCGGTTTGGATGGAATCAACCATGTAAAGGGAATTAATGAGAAATAAGACTAGAAAAATAGGTTGGGGCCAAGACAGGAAGGGCCTTGAATGCCAAGCTAAAAATATCATTCTATCCTAGGAGTAAGAGGGAATGACTGAAGATTGTTCTGAGCGGTTCGGAGGGGCACAGTCAGAACAAACCTAGGGAAGATTGCTTTGTTGGCATGTGTAGAAGGGACCGGAGCTGGGAGAAACTTGAGGCAGGGAGACCAGTTAGGAGGCCCCCACAGCCTGGTGGAAGGTGAGGAGGCGAGGAGGCAGGCAGGGGTGGCAGCTGGGTGAGTGGACAGAGGACGGGACAGGAGATGGTGAGGAGGCAGAGTCAGCATCACCGCAATTGATCCAACGGGACGCTTAGGGAAGACTTGGGGACGTCAAAGTTACAGACCCGGCGACTAGGAGGCCCGGGGTCTACACCACCCAAAACAGGGAGGTTAGGAGGAGGGGCAGGTTTGGGCCTGGGTGGAGAAAACCAGCTTTGGCGGGGGGAGACCCCCTAGCCGAAAACACACATCCCAAAAAAACAAAATGGAAAGATGCCAAAATCAGTGAAGCAGGAGCCAGCTGTCAGCAGGCCTTGTTAAGGCAGGATGGAGGACCAGCTGGGGCTTAATGAGATCATCAGAATCCTGCTCGCTGGACGGGAGCTCGTCTGTGAGTGGCAGGGGACAGACTGAGCAGAACAACCCCAAAGGCATCTGAAGGGTCTGTTGTGGAAAGGAGTCTGAGCTGGCGGGGGACCAGGGCCACTCTGGGGTCCAGCCCCTCATTCTATGGGGCCGAGAGAAATGAAGAGACTCCTCCAAAGTCGCAGAGCTGGCAGGCCGAAGTCAAGATGAAGCCTGGGCCTTCCGTCTCCAAGACACGCTTCCCACTAGGATTGCTGTTCTAGGTACCCACCATTCTAGCATTCCAGGGTCCTCAGAAGTCATTGCTGTAGAAAACGAGGCTCCAAAGAGGTCACACAGGGAGTAAGTAGCAGTCAGGATTTGCACTCAGGACCTCTGACTTCAAATCCAGTGTTGTTTCAATATACCAAGCTGCCACCCACTTCTCCAACTCCGCCATCCTGGGGTTCTGTGATTCTAGCATTCTGGGGTATTCTGTGCCCCTCCCAATGTCACTGGGGCAAGCCTCCTGACCCCTGCTGTCTGTGGCCTTCCACAGCTTCTACCTGGAGATTCCCCGTGGGCCAGATGGCTCTGTGGGGATCCATCCATGGGATGGGACCTGCTGCCCCACTGGACCCAATACTGTGAAATGACATCCCAGCAGCCCTAGCCCGTGCACTGAAACTCAGAACACAGGTATCATTCCCCCTCCCCCAACACACCTCCATTCATTAGCTCAGGGCTCAGGATGGTCAAAGGCTCACTACAAGACCCATAGGAGCTCTTCAGCCCACCAGGATGGCCCACAGCCACTGCGTGAGCACATCAGGCTGCCGTCTCACGACTCAGCCATACATCAGCCATGATATGTGTGTAGCTCTTGGCTACGGCTAGGACAGAACCTTGAGATACCTGGCCCATCACACCTGCCATTTCATCTGTCCCTGTGAATGCCCCAAAGCGAGCCTCCTGGCCACCCCCCACCATCCGGAAGGGGATGGGGGCTACCTCTTTGGACGTCCACCTCCCAGCTTAGAGTTGTCCCTGAAGAGCCCAGGCCCAACACTGATGCCCTGGAGAGTTCCTCTAGAGCAGGGTTCCTAACCTGGGTCTCCAGATACATTTTAGAGACAGGCAGGTCCATGAACTTGGATAGCTGTGGATATTTTTCACTAATCTCAGACAAGATATTTAGTTTAGTGTGCTGGCCTATAGAGGGGACTTCCCTTTCCTTCCCTCCCCCTTCAATTTTCCAAAACCATGGTTCTGACAAGGGGCCCTTGGGCCTCACCAGGCTTGCCAGCGGGGTCCAGGCCCAGCCAAGAGAGGCCTTGCTCCAGTCCAGAAGGGGGAAGCTGCGGCCCCAGGGTACCCAGCAGCTCCATAGATAGGGCCTCCCCAAGCTCAGGACTGTGCAGGAGCACAGATGGGGCCCCATGAAGGGGCTGAGCCATCTGCCAACCATTTGGTTTTTGGTCCAAACCTATCCTGGGCCAATTTCTGATGCCAGATGAGGAACATGAGCTTCCCTTCCACTGTGTAATCTAGGACTCCAAAGGCAGGGAAGGCACTAAAGAGTGGAAAGACTGGAGAGTCAGGGTCAAAGGACCTGCATTCAAATCCCGAGGCTATCTGCCCTCGACCAAATCACTTTAGCCTCTCTGGGCCTCAGTTTTCTGTCTGTGGTCTAGATGACCACAAGGTCTTCTCCAGCTTCAAACTGAAGCTCCCATGAACCAGATTTTTAGAGGCAGAAAGGGCAACCCCTCCATTCCACCAAGGGGGGTCAGAATAGGAAACGACCCCAGAGGTCTCTAAGTCCAACCCCTTCATTTTACAGGTGAGGAAACTGAGACCCAGAGATGTACAGTGACTTGCCCAGGGTCACGCATGGAGGACATTAATTAGAATTCAAACCCAGATCACCCGCCTTGAAATCTGACACTGTCACTCATGACAACTTCCCAGGGAAGGCACCCAAGATTCCAGAGTTCTCCACTTAATCAACACGAACACCAAAGCTCAGAGGGAAGGTAACTTGACCACAGAAACACAGCAAACTGCAAGGACGACACCTCCTTTGCCTGCCGCTCGCCCAGAGTCCTGGCCCTGCCTGTGCACTGGAAGGAATGGCATGACTGTTCTCATTTCACTGAGAAGCCACAGGAGTCTGGGCCTCTCGGCCCGCTCCCGCTGCACCTCATTGACCTACATTACAGCCGATTTTCCAGCAGAGCACGTGACATCTCTCACTGAGCATCCACACGTCCCCAGACCCGGGGCTCAGGGTCGGACACTACAGGCTTCAGAAGCATTTTGACCATCAGCCCTGTGCTGATTGTGGCCAGGCTATCCTGAGCCTAATTATTTCACAGAATGTCAGAGCTGGGAGGGAGCTTAGAACAGGGAATGTCAGAGCTGGGAGAGGCCTTAAAACAGGGAATGTCAGAGCTGGGAGGGAGCTTAGAACAGGGAATGTCAGAGCTGGGAGAGGCCTTAGAACAGGGAATGTCAGAGCTGGGAGGGAGCTTAGAACAGGGAATGTCAGAGCTGGGAGAGAGCTTAGAACAGGGAGTCTCAGAGCTGGGAGAGGCCTTAGAACAGGGAATGTCAGAACTGGGAGGGGCCTTAGAACAGGGAATGTCAGAGCTGGGAGGGGCCTTAGAACAGGGAATGTGAGAGCTGGGAAAGGTCTAAGAACAGGGAATGTCAGAGCTGGGAGGGGTCTTAGAACAGGGAATGTCAGAGCTGGGAGAGAGCTTAGAACAGAGACTGTCAGAGCCGGCAGGGGCCTTGAAACCTATTATAGAGAATAGAGGCCTTTCCAGCTATCTAACTGAAATCCTTCATTTCACAAAAAAGGGAACCGGCTCCCAGAAACAAAAAGGTCCCCCAGAAAACTGGTGGCACAGCCCACCTCCGCTTCCCCTTGAGCCTTGGTGGTCAGTCAGGGTATACAGATGGGTAACAGCCCCAAAGGAGTCTCTGAGAATACAAGAACCTCTCCCCCGGTCCCCCAGCCCGCCTCTCCACCAGCCTTTTCTCCCACTGTGGCCCCTTCCCAAGCCCAAGGACCCTCCCTTCTCCCTCAGACTCTAGCCCATGGCCTGGGACACAGAGAAGCCAGCCCTCTCAGAGAGAAGGTGGGGGGTAGAGATGGGGTCCTGACCGTTAATGAAAACAGCCAAGGGCCCCCAACCCTCCCAAGCTGAAGTCAGAGGTCCTGCGTGTGTGCCTGCGGTGACCCAGACAAGACAGCAAGAGCAGAGCAGGCGCTCCTTCTGTAAAGAAGATTCTGCCCAGGCTTTTGCTTATTACAGTCGGCTAGAACGTCAATAGCCGGCGCGAGAGGTAAGGGGAGCTCACGTTCCTTTTCTCCAGACGCAGCGCCAGCGTGAAATACTGTCGCACACACATGGGGAGGGGAGGCCTAGACTCAAGAATTCATCAGTATAGGGAACTCCCAGCGTGAAAACTCCCTCTGCTAACTTGGACAATGTCTGCAACTTGCAGGCCTGGCGTCACCTGGAACATGGAGTGGGTAAGGGACTTGCCCAAGGTCACACAGCCGGGGATGGAGCAGAGTCAGCACTCGAACCCAGGCCTTTCTGACTCCAAGGCCGGCTCTGCGTCCACTAAGCCACACTGCCACTTCCCTAAGCTCATTAAGACACTGAATGTTTGCTGGGTGAAAATACTGGAATTACAGTGTCTGGGAGGGTATGTGATTGCCCTGCCCGACTATATGCTCTCTGAGGGCAGGGAGCCTTCCCTGGTGCATCTAAACTCTGATTCTCCTCCTGCTTGGAACAAAGGTTCTGAACACAGTAGCGGCTTCACAAATGTTCTCTGAATGGAAATGAGGTCCACAATGGAAAGCGCAGGCCGTTGTTGGGCCACTAGGTGGCGCCAAAGTACACAGAGTCAAGAAGACTCATCTTCCTGAGTTCAAATCTAGCCTCCAACACTTACTGTGTGACCCTGGGCAAGTCACTTCATCCTGTGTGTCTCAGTTTCCTCATCTGTGAAATGAGCCAGAGAAGGGAGTGGCAAACCACTCCAGTATCGTGGCCAAGAAAACCCCAGATGGGGTCATAGAGAGTTGGACGCGAATCTACAAGGTACTTTGTATTCCTTCACGTGCCAAAGCCCCCCAATTGCTGTTATTTCTCATCCCTGGAGGACATGAACTGGGTCTTCCAGGCTCCAAGGCCAGCTCTAGCCATTAGGCCACACTGCCTCTAGGCTAAAATGCATACTCCTTGGCCTGGTGCCATCCCACCCCAGCCTTCCTGGCCAGCACAAGTCTACTTGACCCCCGTAACCAGATGAGCCTGCTAGTCGGGGACCCTGCTATTCCCCAAATCCGGTATCCCATCACCTACTTGTGGGCGTTTGTCTGATGTCACCTCTCACTGCTAGTGGCACAGAAGCTCCTCTGTCTTCCTTCTACACTCACCCCACTTCTTGAAGCCTGTCAGCTGGAAGTCATCTGTCTCTTCCTCCTTATTCTACTTCTGTGTGTACCTGGAACATGGAGGCCCAGGCAGCTAATGGCCCTTGAGGCTGCCCAGAGAGGCCCGGGGGTCAGGACTGGGGAGGTAATTGCTCTACTCCAGCCACATCTGGAGAGCTGGGCTCAATTCTAGGACCACCATTTAGGAAGGACGTTGACTGTGCTGGAAAATACACACAGAGGGCAACCGGGAAGGCAGAGGGCCCCAAGGTGATGAAACGAAGTAATAGCTGTCAGCTGGGGGACAACTCGGGGGATGCCGGCTGTCTTCCAGCAACCAAAAGGCCGTCAAGTGGAGGAGGGACGAGCTGTGTTCAGCTTGGCCCCAGAGGACAGAACTGGGAATTCCGTCATCAATGGAAGCTACAAGAGGCCCATTTGGGCTTGTCATCAGGCAAAGCATCTCTTAGAGCCATCCCAAAGGAGGATGGGCCATCCGGAAGGCTCTCCCGGGAGGTCTTCCAGCAGGGTCTAGATACCCGCTCGTCTGGGACGCTGCAGTGGGGAATGCTTTTTCTGCGGGTGGGTGGCTGTCCAGATTGTCATCTCCAGAGCTCAGGGGCAGGCCCCACTTCTCCACCACCTGGGCCCTCCCCAGACTGCAAGCAGCTCTCATGTCCATGAACCAGAGCCTAGAAAGCAGACCTCCCTTTCAATGCTGGTACCATCTTCATCCCTAGCAAGGCAAATTAGTAAAACTCCGTTTAGAGGCGTCTGGTGGGACGCTTTGGGGCTAACACCCTGCTCTTCCTGGAATCTCAGGTTTAGAAGGGAAGGGGCCTCAGAGACCATCTAGTTCTACCACACCTGAACAAGAATACCTTCGATAGCCCCTGCTTGTAGACTTCCAGTGATGGGGAACTCAGCGCCTTCCAAGGCAGGTCATGTCACTGTTGAGCAGCTCTAATTATTTTGGAAGCTTTTCTTCTTCTCTTCAGGCTTAAACCTCCCTAGCTCCTTCAACAGTCTTTATGTGCCATGATCTTTGGCCTCTTCCCTGAGCAGTCTGAAGTCTGAGGTTCTACAGGGCCCTAGGATTACTAGGCACACACTCCCAACAGTAGTGAGGATGGCCATCAGCCATCACTGATAATGAAGTGGCCCAGCACTTCGTCTTTAATGCATAAAGACGCTGGATGAAGACACTGGTGGCTTATAACAAAATTGGTGGATAACACTAAGCTAGGAGGGATGGCTTTCAAATACAAGATCATGGATTTCAAGTTAGAAGGGACCTTGGAGGCTATCAAGTCCAACCCCTTCCATTTTACAGATAAGGAAACTGAGGCTGAGCTAGGTTAAGCCCAGAGTCACACTTCTAGTAAGTGTCTAAGGCAGGATTTGAACTCGGGCCTTCCTGACACCAAGCCCAGCAACCCACTCAGTGTGCTATCCAGGCTGAATGACAGGTTTGAGTTCCCAAAAGATCTTGACAGCCTGGAACTTTGGGCCAATCTAGTAAGATGAAATTTAATAAGGATAAAAGTAAAGTCCTACCCTTGGGTTCAAAAAATCAATGGCACAAATACAAGATGGTTCCCATGAAAAAGAGCCTAGGGTCCAAACTCAACATGAATCAGCTGTGTGACGTGGCAAGTCACGCCTTTGGCCCCTTTGAGAGAGAAAGGAAGGGGCCTGTTGCACCGCTCTGTCTTAGCCAGACCACAACAAACAGAAGTGCTATTTTCAATAGTACTGGGAGCCATATTTTTTAGGTAGGGTATCAACGGGACCAGAAGGACAGGTACTGGCATATGAGAGGGAAGTGGACAAGATCAGGGGTTCTCAACCTGGGCTCCATGAATGTGTTTTTAAAAATGTTTTCATACCTATACTTCAATAGAATTGGTTTCCTTCGCAATCCTATGTACTGCGTTTTATGCACGCATTTAAAAATGCGATTCTGCACTACTGATGGTGGTTGTTCAGCCATTTCAGTCCTGTCTGACTCTTTGTGACCCCATTCTGGGATTTCTTGGCAAAGACACTGGAGTGGTTGGCCACTTCCTTCTTCAGCTCATTTTACAGATGAGGAAACTGAGGCAAACAGGGCAAAGGGACTTGCCTAGAATAATGCAGCTAGTACACATCTGAGGCCAGATTTGAACTCGGGAAGATGAGCCTTCCTGACTCCTGGCCTGAGTCTCCATCCACTGGACGTCACTATTGATTAAAGACATGCAAATTTAAACTCTGAGGTACCATTTCATATCTATCAGATTGGTTAACATAACAAAAAAGGAAAATGGCAAATGCTGGAGGAAAATGTGGAAAAATAGGGATGCCAGTGCACTGTTGGTAGAGTTGTGAACTGATCCAACATTCCCTTTTTTCATTTTTTCTTTCAGTTACATGTAAAACAATTTTTAATATTCACTTTTTAAAATTTTGAATTCCAAATTCTCCCCCTCCCTCCCTTTCCTTTCCCTTCCTTGAGAAGGCAACTAATTTGACATAGATTATACATGTGCAGTCATGCAAAATAGATGTCTGTATTAGCCATGTTACAAAAGAAAATACAAACAAAACAAGAAAAATAAAGTAAAAAAAAAGTTTTCTTCTGATCCAACCATTTTGGAGAGTAATTTGGAACTATGCCCAAAGAGTTATAAAACTGTGCATACCCTTTGACCTCTACTAGGTTTGTATCTCAAAGAGATCAAAGAAAAAGGAAAAAGACCCATATGTACAAAAATATTTACGGCAGCTCTTTCTGTGGTGGCAAAGAATTAGAGATTGAGAGGATGCCCATCTACTGGGGAATGGCTGAACAAGTTGTGGTATATGAATGTAACAGAATACTATTATGCTATAAGAAATGGTGAGCAGGCAGACTTCAGAAATACTTGGAAAGACTTGTATGAACTGATGCAAAGTGAAGCAGAACCAGGAGAACACTGTACATGGTAACAAAAGGCAAACAGAGGTTAGGGGATGTGCCCTGGGTCACAGAGATGGTAAGCATCTGAAGCCACATTTGAACTCAGAGCTTCCTGACTCCAAGTCTTGGGTTCCATCCACTGCACAACCTATTTAGGCCGCCTCAGATTTACGCTTGATGTCAGGAACAACTTCCTTACGGTGAGAAGCGTCCCAGTGTGGAATGGGCCACTCTGAGAAGCAGTGGGCACTCCTTCCCTTGGGCCACCCCTTTTCAGCCACACTGAGGAGGACATTCCAGATATTAGGAGAACCCCCGTTTTTCAGGGCAAAGGCCCAGCAAGAGTAAGCTGTGCCTGGGCGTGGCATAACAACAATCCTTTGCGCTCATGCTCGGGATGATCTCAGCCTCTGACGAAAGCACAAACAAGTGCGTTGCTTTGGCCAGCACCAGGTGTTCTCTGAGCTCGGGCAAGCCCCTGCTGTCCCCACGTTCTGGTCACGAAGCCCTGCTACGAATCAAACGTCTCATTGTTGTTACCCTCATTGTCACGGCGACGGCTCATTGGGCAGCCACTGGTTTAATTACTGAGCGCTTCCCACACTGCCTCGGGTCCCTCCACTGGGACGGGGCCCCCCTCCTCACTTACAAGCCCATCTTGTTTGATTCCTGACTCTCCTGCCTGTGGCCTGCGCTGTCCGGCTCTGGCCATCCACAGGTCAGAGTCTGGTTTGGTCCCTATCCCCTGAGATCCTGGGACTGTGCGAAAGGAGATACTAGGCCTGTAAAGTACTTGGCAAACCTTAAATCAATACATAAATGGCAACTCTTTCCATGTTTCCATTTTTCTCTGTATGGTTCATGCAGACAGGCTGGACTCAGTTTCCTCCTCAAGACAATGAAAAAGCTGGGCCAGATGGTCTCTAAGGAGCCTCTCAGCCCTGGTTGAGGTGCCCAGTGACTGTCCCTAGGTCTCTGTCCTAACCCAGACCAGAGGGGCAAGGCCTTTGGGGCACCAAAGGAGGAAAGCCCTCTGCCAACATTCACCTCTGGGCTTTAAAATTCTGCTGGGCCGTGTGGCCAAAAAGCCATCTCTGCAGCCTCTGGGGTCCTCAGGCTGAGAGAGAGCATCCCACATATGCCCCTTGCTAGAACTGCCTCCAAAACTCATCAAGTTCCCCACCCCACCCTCCTCTCTCCTCTTTGCCTTTACTCGAGGCATCCTTCAAGCCAAACCCAACCCCCCTTCCCCAGCCCGCCCTCCCTTCAAGACTCAGCCTGGATGCCAACATCATGGAGGAATCAATTACGAACGTGATAGTGAGCACCTAGATGCCAGGCGCTGTGCTGGGCATGGAGGTCACGGGAGCTTAGATTTAAAGTCACCCAGTCCTCATTTGCAGATGAGGAAACCAGGGTGGGTAAGTGACTTGCCAAGATCATACAGGTATAGTAAGTGTCAGAGATGGGATTTGAACCCAGACTCCACATCTGGCTGGCACCCCAATGTCAGACATAATGGCCATCCCCCTCCCAAAGCCACCCTCTGCCCACCCTCTTTTCTCCTCCTTCCCAGAGTTAGTCTGGGACACACAGAGCAAGGAAGGGTTGGAGGGCCCCGCCCAGCGAGGTCAGTGTCTGTTTACAAGAGCACAAAGCCCCAGTCATAATCCCCCGGTGGGCTGGGAAGTGACCAGCCCCCTCACGGCCCACAAACCCAGACATCAAATAAATAGAGTCAAAGCTTCGCTTTTCATCTGCGGGCAGACAAGGGCGGGCCCCACCTCTGCGAGTTCCCACTGGCGGAGCTCAAAGGGATGCTGGGTGTGGCAGATTCCTGGCGTGGTGGCTGGTAAAGGGAGGTGAGGAACATGGGATTCAAAGCAGCCCATCTGGCCCAACCCCCCATTCTGCAGAGAGGGAAACTGAGGCCACAATAACAAGTAGCCACCACAGGTTTGATCCAGGCGTCCCAGCTCCTGGTCAAGGGTTCTCCCCCCTGCACCACGGAGCCTCTCACTTTAGCTTCCAATTCTACACTGGTGGTCAAGAGGACAGTGCAGAGAAGGGGGAGGGGAAAGCAATGAGTCAGAGGGCTACAAATCCAGAGCTGGAAGGGAAAACTGAGGCCACCCCAGGGAGGTGACTTGTCCAAGGCCACAGGTAGAAAGAGCAGGGATTCACCACCCCCTCGCCCACGGCAGCACTCTTGAGAACAGGCAGAGGGCCTGGCTGGCCTCCCCATGGGGCCTGGAACCCACGATCCCCAGCCCGCAGCCGCTGTAGCTTATACAAAGGCATCTTTGATCCCACTGCCTTGGGATGGCCTCATTTGGAGGGATTCCTCCTCCCTGCTTCCTGAAACGTGGCCCTGCCCTCTTACTCAGATGCCCCTTTCTGTCTGCCCGCCGGCCCGCCAGCCAGCAGCCTCGCTCCCTCCCCTCCCACTGGCAGGCTCCTTTCTCTCCATCTCCCCACCACCCAAGGGGTCACCAGCTTGCATACTCCAGGTGGCAATGCCCAGCCATTCAGAGGCTCCTGAGCACTCGGGGCAGAGAAGAAGATCTGGCTTCCTGGGCATCAGGAATGCAAGGAGCAAGTCTTTCCCTGGACTATGGAGCCCGGGCCTTCCTTCTCTCCTCACCCAGGGGTAAGCCGGGCACAGACAGGCATCTCTGATGCCAGGCTTTTGTTTCTGACCAGCACTATGATTTTATCAGTGTAGAAATAGCTAGTGAGGGAGGTCCTTTCCTAATGTACATCATCCCCTGATGTGCAATTTAGTCTTAGGGAGAGACCTCTGCCAGGAAAAGATAATGATAATAATAGGTAGGGACCAGGCCTGTGATTTTACTGGGACAGGGCACTGTCTGGGGGGGAAACCCTTCTATTAATGCAAATCAGCATCTTCTCTGCAACTTACAAAAGCAAGGGGTGCCCGGGAGGCGAGGTCATGTGTCCAGAGTCACCTTGATGGTTCGTGTGAGAAACGGGTCTTCTTTCTCACTCACCTCTAACCCGCTGATTTGACTGATGAAAAACCAGACCCTGTGAGTAGGTGCCTTCCCTGTGGTGTCACGGAGCCGGCCTCAGAGATCTCAGATGCCAGCAAAGGAGGGCTTCTTCACTTCTCTGTGTCCTGGGGAAGCTCAGGGACCCCATCTCAAAATCGTGTTTTCCAATCATCGAATAAAACCCTTATGATTGCCGAGGAAACCGATCACGGTGAAACAATTATCAAAACAGTTTGGGGGTTTTTTAAGTTAAGAACTCTTGATATACTCCGATCCTCTCATTTCACAGATGAGAAAACTGAATCAAAGGGACGGAAGTGATTTATCCAAGGTCACACAGCTACTAAGCATCAGAGCTAGAATTTGAACTCAGATTCTCTGACCCCAGAGCCAGGGCTTTGTCCACTCAAGACCTCGGCTTACCCTCCCTGCTCCAGCTCTGGCCTGCCTGCCTGATGGACTGACATTCCTAGGGGATCTCAGCTCCTATTAAGTGCTAATGAGCGCCTTGGTCCAGCTGCCAAAGGGGCAGGATAGTGAACAACTGTTCCATGAGCACAGAGCAGGAGGCAGAGATGGATGGCCCCGAGGGATGACAGGAAAGGCCATAGGTGGGCTGGGCCAGGAGCAGGGAGCCATCTAAGGATGGGCAGGGCCAGAAAGGTCAGCCCCAAAGGAGAGCTGGAAGTGCCCTCGGATGCTGGGAGGCCAACAGCTCCGTTTTTTACAGGTGGAATCTGAGGTGAAGGTCACACAGCAAACAAGAATGAGGCCAGGAGCTCAAAGCAAAGTGGTGCAGACAATAATTAGATGCTCTGGTCTGGTTACAGATGAACAGTTTGAGGAAAATCCAGGGTTAGTCCTGCACTCATTGGGGCGTCTGTCCATCTGTCTGTCTGTCTCTGCCCATGTTTATATCTGTGTGTGCATGTCTGGGACATGTTTGTCTCAGTGCATTTGAGAGTGAGTGAGTGTGTGTGTGTGTGTGTGTGTGTGTGTGTGTGTGTGTGTGTCTAAGCATCTGTGGATGTGGAGGGGGTGTCTCAGTGCCTTTTTTCCAGCTGTCTGTGTTCCTAAGCTTTAATAAGTCCAATTCACCACTCAGGCAAAAAATCGATCACACAAAGGAACAGCCTTCCCCGGGATCAGGGCTCAGCTGATCGGCGCTGCTCATCCTTGTTTCTGTTTACAGCTTGATTGGAGTGATCATTAAATCAGCTGCCCTGGGGATTTCGGAGCAGGCCCCGTGCCCGGAGCCCCAGCCTGGCCGGGACCCCCTGGCCCTGCTACCTCTCAGCCATCCCTTCCTCAGGGGGGGAGAGGGTGTCACAGAAGTCAGTGACCTTCCCAGGGCCCTTCTAAGACAGACACCACAGCTCACGGGCCTCCCTCCTGAGCTGGCCTGAAGCCCACCAAGGGAGGCTGCAAAAAGCCATCTTCCTCTAACCTTTTGTCTGGGCCTCCTTCCTTTGTCCCATCACTCGTGCTCTACCTGGTACTTCTGACGTTGGTGTGAATGTCACAGGACCGACGCCCTCCCCCAGCCAGGCCAACGGGAGCCTGGATGGCCAGCCCTTGTCTCTTTCTGGCCCTGTGTCCCTAGCTCCAAGCACAGCGGGACCACGCTGCTCGTTGGCCACCAGAACCCTTCAGGTCGGGCTGCCCCTCAGTTCAGGTTGGTCCAGGCTTCTCCAGACATCACCAATGGGGCAGAGTGCCCCTGGCCTCCACACTAATGGGGGTGCTTGTGGCCAAAGAAGCTCGAGGCCCCGCTCTGCCACCCTTCACCCTCCCTTCACCCTCAATCTCCCCCTCCAAGCTCTGATACCCCTTCCTTCTATGGACAGGAATAACAACGATGCTAAGCCACATTTATGCAGCGTTCAAAGGTTTATCAAGTGTTTTCCAGCCTGTGTGAATCCATCTGGAAAGTGGGCCTGGGGTCGAAAGAGAAAACCCCAGCACTGCCCCCCTCCCTCCAGCCAGAGCCTGGGCCGCATGAAAGCCCCCCCCCGGCTGGCCAGGCAGTGGGGGGGCAGGTGGTTACAAAGCATGTTGGCATCTCTAAGCTACAAATAATTCAAGCAATAAACAGCCCCGCGGGTTGCTTTTGGCTTGGTGCCTCCTCGGCAGGACGGGGGAGGAAGCAAGCTGCCTTGGCGTGGGACAGGCTCTGTGTCTCAGGGAACAATGCTCTCTCCCCTTTCTTTCCCTCTCACATACCCACATATCCACAGACCCACACACCAGGGTGGGGGATGGGAGGAGAAGAGAGTAGCCTGAATTCAAGTGTTGGGGAGATCGGGGTACAATGGGGAAAGAAAGGCACTACCAGAGGATGACAAGCAGTGTGGTGGTTTGGGGGGAGGGTTACCCCGCCATGGAGATGGGCTGGGAAGAAGGCCCAGCTGGTGAATGCTCCTGGCTTCCAGCCGGCCAGGAGCGGCCTCCCTTGGCCACCAGCTATTCCTTCCGGCTATTTAACTCAGCCCCGCCCCCCCACTTGGCCGCTTCCCATCTCTGTCCCTGCCGCCAAGTCTCTGATGTACACCGAGGTTCGCCCGCTAACCGAGGCCCACCTGATCAACGGTAATGTCTTCCATTTTCCTGGCGTTTTCCAACGGACAAAGAATGCGATCTCCCTTTCTCCCCTCATCTGCCTCTTGTGACCCCAGGCTCGATTTGAGGCTCACTTCAGGCACCATCTCGTACAAGAGGCCTTTCTCGACATCTCTCACCCAGTTGCTAATCCCACCTCCCCTCCACACTGCTCTATCCTTATTGTATTCAAGCTGTCTCCTCTCGGCAGAATGGAAGCTCCTGAGGGCAGGGCTGTCTCCTTTTTGTCTTAATATTCCCACTGCCCAAGCACAGTGCCCGGCACATACTGGTCGTTGAATAAATGGACGCTGGGCATAGCTGAAAAGGTCCAGTAACCAAGACCCATCTAGCGCCATAACCCAAGCCCATATGGACATAGGCAATCTCAGAAACATAAGTCTAGAGGTAGAAGGAACCTTAGAGGTTAATCTGGTCCCGCCTAATTTTAGAGACAAACAAACGTATTCATTTCTTCTGGGCAGCTAGGCGGCAGAATAGCTACAGAGGTGGGTCTGAGGTCAAGAAGATCTGAGTTCAAATGAAGCCTCAGACACTAACTATATGACCCTGGGCAAGTCACTTAACCTTTGTTTGCCTCAGTTTCCTCCTCTGTAAAATAGAGATAATGATAGGACCTAGCTCCCAGGGTGGTTGAGAGTATCAATGAGATGGTAAGTGCTTAGCACGCTACCTGGCAAACAGTAAGTGCTATATAAATGTTAGAGGTGACTAGCCAATAACAAGGTCTCTACTCAAGCTATGCCCCATGCCCCCTCTGCCTACCACCTCTTCTTTCTTTTGGAATCTGCCAGATCATGAACTCCCATCCCCCATGGGATGCCTCCCTGTCTGTGGCATCAGAGGAAGGAAACCGATCACATCCACTTGGCAGGGATTCCACTCATCTGTATAAGACACCTGGTCCCCACCAGCATCCCTGACGCCGCCCAGGTGCCTGGCGTGGCTACGGATGTCAGGATGGATGGGCCAGGTCATGGGGCAGCCTGGTAGAGGCCCATCCCAGGCTCTGATGGCAACAACTGACTTTCCCTTCCCTGTCTTTGGGGCTGGCTCTCACCTCACACACCCACTAGGTGTGTGGCCCTGAGCAAATTCCTCTACCTTTCTGGGGCTCAGTTTCCTCATCTGTCAAATGGGGAGGTCAGTCTCAATGAGATCCCATCCCATCAACGATGATCCTATATCATCCTTCCCCACGCCCTGTTGGAGTTGGCGGCAGGCACTAGATTAATGGCCTTTTCTCATTGGCCCCTGCTCCCTACTTCACCTTTCCAGCCTCACAAGGCCTGGAACACAGTAGGCTCTTAATAAATGCCTGTTGCCCCTGCTTGACCTGGAACTCCCCTGGGGACACATACAAGCCTATGCCCATTCCTAAAGCCACTCTAATTACCACTCTACAACCAAAGGCAAAGGACTCTGGGGAAAGCCTGCTTCAGTACAATATTCCAGAATCGTAACAGCCATTCCCCCAGGGGTCTCGGAGACCACCTGTGTCAACCCATGCACAAAAGTCCCTCCACAACGTCACTGGCAACTGCCTCAGCCTTCACCCCTCCAACTAAGAGCTTCAATAAAGTACTGTAAGAGAAGATAAGCCCACAAGAACCATCAGCCGCTCTGGACAGGCCCAATGACACCCACCAGAGTGAGAATCAGACAGAGACCTACAAAAGCACACTCTGTCTGGAGCCAACCTTCCAACCCACGCTCATACCACCTCCAAAGACAGCCTCCAGACAGTCTTTATAGAAAGAGAGGAAGACGAATAATTAGAGATATTCATTGTCCATGATCAGCTGCATCAAGAGAATAACAATGATAATTCTAACAAAATCAGTTTACATGAATGATAAAATTCATCTAGGTTTTAAAAAAAATCTCGAGGGAAATAACTATTTGATGCTGGTAAAAGAATAAAAAAGCTGATCAAAGGAACAGATTAAGTAAATAAGGCCAAGAAGCAATTAAACAAAAGTAGCTCTAGTTTTCAATATACCTCCCAAACTCAAATCACTGGGGTAAGGACTCTCTATTAGATAATTACCACTGGGAAAACTAGAAAGCAATTTGGCATAAAAATAGATTTAGCTTAGCATCTTACACCATACACCATGAAAAGCACCAAACGGAAACTCAACCTAAAGAAAAAAGATCAAATAATAAATAAATGAGAGAAAAATAGAAGGAAGGAGTTTCCACAACTACAGTTATGGAAAGAATGCTTAAATAAATACAGTGATGGAGGTGATGATAAAAACAAGAGGGCCAATTTCAATCACCCAAAATTAAAAAGCTTTGGCATGAACAAAATCAGTGCAGCTAAGGATGAAATCTTAACAGAAAGGACAGACTGTATCGGGGAGTGCTGAGATGCTGGGAACAAAACCAATCTCTTCTTTAGAAAATTGAGGTTGTGATCCAGTTACGGCATCAGCTCAAAGGAGAGCAGGGACGATCTTTCCTGCAGTCTGTAAAAGTATGAGACGTTGCCTGTGGGAAAAGCCGAGAACGTATCAGAGTTCACACCAACCACATTGGGTCACTGAAGCATGAGCATCAAAATATGCCAACCAAGACAAGGCTAAAGACACCATTTAACCCCAAGAAGAGTAAGAAGAGAACGTGGTCCCTCTTTTCAAATTCCTACAGGGCCTTCCCATAGACAACGGACAAGACTTCTGCTTAACCTCGTGGGCAGAAATAGGAAAGTGGGTAGAAGTTACTGACTGGTCACTTCAATATGAGGGAAAACTTGCTTACCAAGAGGGACACCCAAGAGCCCCCAGCACTGAGTGTCCAAACAAATAACTACTTGTCAAAGACAATGTGGAGAAGGTTCACACTCTGGACGATGGCCAGACTAGCTTGCTGCTGGGGTCTCTTCTATGATTTTGGTTGTGCAGGTTTGGAAACTGAAGGACCTGCCCAAGGTCAAACAGCCAGCAAGGAGCAAAGTGTGGGCTCTGCCCCAGGCCTCTGAGTGCAAATTCAGGGCTCTTTCAGCTCCCCGTGGATGCTCCGTTCCATGTGGACTCATGGGTCCCAGATGTAGCGGTGAAAGACCTCAGAGGTCATCAAGGCCAACCCCCTCACTTTACAGCTAAGGAAACCAAGGCCCACAGAGTGAAGTGACTTTTCCTAGACACAGCTATGATTCCTTGAGGCAGGATTTGAACTCAGTCCTTCCAGATTCCAGGTCTAACTTTCTGTCCACTGTGCCACCTAGCTTCCACCTGGAAAGCCAGTGGAATAGTGGTCTCATAAAAATGGCTATTCTCACCAGCAAAACAACCTGCCTAAGCAGCTAGGTGGTGCAGTGGATAGAGCATCAGATCTGGAGTCAGGAAGACTTGAGTTCAAATCCAGCCTCAAATATTTACTAGCTGTGTGACCCTGGAGAAGTCACTTAACTTTGGTTTGTTTCAGTTGCCTCAACTTTAAAAAGGGGGATCATGACAGCACCCACTTCAGAGGGTTGTTGTGAGGATCAAATAAGATAATGTTTGTAAAGTACTTAGCACATAGTAGGTGTTTCCTCCTTTCCATCCATGTCTGCCCATCCTCTGTACGGCTCCAGACCGTCACAGACTCTCCTCCCATTAAGTTCCACTTGATTCAATCCAGCCCATCGTTCCAACCTGCCAAGATCTCTTTGGACCTGACTCTATTACTGAATGGGTCCCTTTCAATAGAGACATCTCTATTTTAGAGACGTTTCCACTCCAAGTATTCATTTGGACCAGGGGTGGGAAACCTGCAGCCTTGAGGCCACCTGGGGTCCTCTAGGTCCTCAAGTGCGGCCCTTGGACTGAACCCAAACTTCACAGAACAAATCCCCTTAATGAAAGGATTTGGTCTGTAAAACTTGGCCCCAGTCCAAAGGCCATCCCCAGGACCTAGAGGGCCAGTTTTAGACTACTTCACAGTCCAACAGACCAATTCTGGGCTATCTGTGCCTGACCTGTGCTAGAACCTTGCAAACTTGTACCGGTCTGATCAGCCACAATCAGACACGCTGACCCTTAACTCCAAAATAGTGACGTCATTTTGGTCCCCTTCAAGAATGAAGGGTAACAAATAAACAGCCTCAAAGGAACTTCCCCTCCCAGCATCGTCTCATCTGCAGCTTGAATAAGTCTGCCTCTACGTCCTTAGCTAAGTCACTTAACAAAAATACCAGACCTCTAAAGTCCCTCCCAACTCAAGAAGTGGAAGACGCTAAGATTAGAATTAGCCAGGGAACGCACAGGAGACAGTCAGGGAATGCAGGTGGTTCTTTCCCCAGCCGCATGGAGGCTTTTCCCCCAGCTATGTTAGCAGTTTGCTCTTCCACAGCCCACAGCCCTAACTATGATGTCCTCCCACAAACACCCATACTGACAGACCAAACTGTGGGCACTGCTAACGCCTAAATATAATCCAAGCCTCAACTTCTATGCTCAGTCTGGCAGCTGGCATCACACAGCATGAGGAGGCAGAACCAGGAAAGCAATCCACGGGATGACCCAGCAGCGGAAACGATGAAGTGGACCTCTATGTAACTGTAATGACCAGTCTGGGACCCGGAGAGGGGAGGAGGAAACAAGAGCCTCCCTCCTCTTGTAGAGAGGTGGGGATCCAGGGATGAGAAAGGCTGCATGCGTCCAGCGTGGCTGCCATGTCCTCTGCTTCGCTCATCTTTTTTTCCTGGAACATCCCTCCACCACTTTCCCCACTGGCAACCTCCTCCATCTCGTGGAGGGACCCAGGCCGGCCAGCCTCCATTCGCTTCCCAGCTTTCTCCCTCACTTACTAGACTTCACAACTATGGCTCTGCTTTTATCTCATCAGGAAACTTCCCACACTACCTGGGGCCTCCTCGCCCAGGAATATGCAGACATCTCTGCGGCCTTCTCTCTCTCTGGAATATCCCCCTGTCACACCTGCCGCCTTTTCTCATTGGTGAGTTTGCCCCAAGGCCGCCATCTTGTGAAGGAGGCCAAGCTGGTCAGTCAGTCCTACTAACTTCCCAAACTTTAAAACACCAGTTCCCACACCAGGTACTGCCATCTGCTACCCTCCTCCCCCAGCTTTTTTTCAGCTCCTTTGTTGTAAATCATCTTCTCCCATTAGAATGTAAACTCCTTGAGGACAGGAGCTGTCTTTCTGCTTGTACCCCAGGTACAAGCCCCAGGTGGCCTCGAGGCTGTGGGTTCCCCACCCCTGGCACACAGTAAGCACTTAATGAATGCTCGTCTTCTTATATCCTTCGCAGGGCTGGGATAAGGCACAAATGACTGTGATGTAGAAACAGAAGGCATCAGGGACATCCTAGCAGAGGCGGCAACACCACTAGACAAGGACTTTTTACTAGAGATTCTTCTCATGGACCAGCTGGACGACAAGCCTGCTGAGGTCTCAAACTCTGTGACTCACTGGCAAGCGACAAAACTGTTTTTTAAAACACAGTCTTGGAGCAGCTAGATGGCACAGCAGACAGAGCACCGGCCCTGGAGTCGGGAGGACCTGAGTTCAAATCCGGCCTAACACACATGATACTCACGAGCCATGTGACCCTAGGCAACTCACTTAACCCCAATTGCCTCCCCCAAAAAAATTAGTCTTAGCTCTTCTCAGCAATACAATGATCCAAGACAATTCTAAAGCACTCAGGATGAAGAATGCTACCACCTCCAGAGAAGGAAACTGATGGTGCCTGAATGCAAATCGAAGCACACTGTTTAGATGTATTATTCTTGGGTTTTTTTGGTCTGTTTTATTGTGTAACATGGCTAATATGAAAATGTGTAGCATGACTGTACATGAATAATCCACATCAAATTGCTTGCCTTTTCAGTGAGGGAGAAGGGAGAGAATTTAGAACTTGAAACTTTAAAAAGACAAATGTTAAAAATCCGTGTTTAAATGTGATCAAGAAAAATAGAAGATAAAAATTAAATGTAAAAAAATAATCTGGTGACAATATCTGGACCAGTCAGTCTTACACTGGCCAGTCGCTCCTGGTCCTGCAAGATTACTGTGAACAACCTGGGGGAAAGGAAGAGGCTGGACCTGTGATTTCGCAGGAATAGGTGCGGTTGGTCCCCGAGAAGCAAGGAAACTCCTTGGGCACCAACTGTGCAACGTGGACAGAGCCACCTCAAGCACCGGCAGGTGACAAGATGTGGCCAGTGTCACAAAGCCGGGATGTGTCAGAGGCCTGAACCTGTGCTTCCTGGCTTGTACATCAGTCTGTCTAATAATAAATGACTTATCCTTTTTAGACCAGACCTGTGATGTCTTCTTTTTTTTTTTCTTAACTTTTATTTTTAATTTAATTTTATTTTCAGCTCCAGCCTCCTTCCAGCCCTTCCCCAGCCCTGGTGGGCAACTCCTTCTACCAGTACTGGTCAGGACCTGTCTACAGACTTCTATCCTTAGGACAGCTCTAATTGTTGGGAAAGCTTTAGGGACATCATGCCTCAGGTGGCCTCCTTGCAGCTTCTGCCCACCACTACTCGTTTTGCCCTGTACGGCTGGCCAGACCAAGCCTCCTCCACATGAGGGCCCTTCAGATACTTGAAGACCAGCCTTCTCCTCTCCCAGTGGGACATCCTCGTTTTCTTGCCCTGATCCTCACGTGGCATGTGCTCCAGACCATTCTCCGTGCTGGCTGCCCTCCTCTGAGCACACTCTACCTGGTCAATGTCCTTCCAAAGGAACAGAGCACCACAACCCCGCTCCGCTCTGACCAGGACACGGGACATCGGTCAGTCCTGGGCACTGTACTTCTTGTAGTATAGCTGGCCTGTTTGGCCACCCCATCACATCCTCCACTAAGACCCCTAGGTCTTTTTCAGATAAAATTCTGTCTAACTCCATTTTCTCATTCTATACTTTGAATCTGGTTTTATGAAGACACGTCTAAAACTTTTCATTCATCTCTATTAAATCTCATTCTGTTACATTTCGCCCAAGCTTTCCACAGAGCGAATACTCACTGTGTCATCTACCACACTGGAGAGCCTTCCCCTCCCTCCTCCTCCTAGCCTGAGGAGCATGCCGTCCACACCTTCATCCAAGTCACCGACAAACATTAGCAGCACGGGACACAGCAGAGATAGATCCCTCGGGCACACCAGTAGAGACCTCCTTCCAAACACAGCAGACTTTTAATGAAGCTTCTACTAGAATCCCCTAAATGATAATATTTTCTAGCCCACACTTGTCTATCTCCTCGTAAGAACGAGACTTTAAGTGTTTTGTTAAAATCTAGAAAAAATGTGTCTTTCCTCTAATCTACCAGTCTAATAACCTAGTCAATAGAGGAGACAAGGTGGGGTTGGGACTACCCATTCTAGGTGATCATTAATCACCCCTTAATGAGCCCTTCTAGAGATCTGCCAGAAATCCACACCTGGAGTCTGCGAATCTGCTCTCTGCTGTCTCTGGAAATCTGGAGCCAGGTTTCTCCTGGTCCTGCCTGTCCTTGGGTCCCTCTCCCCTTCTCCCACAGCCTTCAGCCGTCAGGGCCAATGGCCCAGGAGATTCTGGGACAAGCTCAGCCCCGACCCAGGAGGGTGGGGGAGCCTCCCACCAAGCAAGGGGCGTGACCTCAGAAAGCCCAAAGGGGCACTGAGACCTCATGAACTCACAACTGTCCTTGAAAGCAGGGGATAGAGCGGCCCGTGACAGCATCTGCTCCATGCCCACATCGGATAATCAGAGATGTCGACTGATGCCCAAAGGTAGCTCCAAGGTTGGATAAGGCAGCAGAAGCTGGCTGAGTTTGACAACCCCTCTCCTCCCAAGGACAAGGGGATGCTGCTGGGAGGCACCAAGAGGTCTCTTCAAGGATGGGGCTGACTACCTAATGGTTAGAGCTAGGGTGTGGGCAAGGAAAGGAGAGGCAGAAACAGGCCTTAGGCACCAGGAAACGGGATACATTTGGAAAAGCATCAGAATGTCAGAAGTGGAAGAGACCTTAGAACACAGAACTGCTAGAACTGGGAGACAGCTTAGAACAGAGAATACAGGATTTGGCTGGGGCCTTAGAATGGAGACTATCAGAGCTGGGAGGGGCCTGGGAACAGGGGATGTCAGAGCTGGGAGGGGCCTTAGAACAGGGAATGTCAGAGCTGGGAGGGGCCTGAGAACAGGGAATGTCAGAGCTGGGAGGGAGCTTAGAACAGGGAATATCAGGGCTGGAAGGAGTCTTAGAAGACAGAATGTGTACTGAGAACAGTGCTGGTCCCACTTTGTCATTGTAGTCCCAATACCTAGTACAGTGCCTGGTGCACTGGGGCCTTAACAAACATTTGCTGACAGCCTGGTCCGTGTTCCACTCCTCTCACTAGTGGCTGGACCTCAGGCACTTCTCTTTCCCTCTCTGGGCCTCAGTTTTCTCATCTGCACAATGAGGGAACCCTACCAGACGCTCTCTAGAATCCCTCCCAGCTCCGCCTTGCTCTCTCGCTCCCTCCTTCCCAGGGCACCCGCCAATCCTTTGTTTCCACTTCCCTCTCCAGGCCGGTGGCTGGCCGCCAAGCAGCTCAGAGACCCCACAGTGCCCTCCTCCACAGCACCACCAATGCCAAGGGGCCCATCACCTCACCCACCTACCCACACCCCCCTGGTGTCTCAACCTTCTGGACATGATTTCTGCACACTGACGTGGCTGCCTGATTTGGTCTGGCCAGCAACCCCCAGCCCCCAGCTCTGAGGCCAGACTGGGCAAGGCCTGGTTCTAGGGCAGGTGGGCAGCACTAGGGAAGTATCATGCCCCACCCCCGCTCCCAAAATATCCAGCCACCCACTGGTCCAGGAATCTGCCCATTCACACCCCCACCAGGCTGAAGCCTGACAAGTGCCCATGCTCATCTCTCCATCTCAGGTACTATCACTCAAGGGGAGGGGACCATTGAACGGAGCTCCTCACCTGGAAGTCCTAGGGACACGTGACAGCTGCTTTCAGGTATCTGAAGAGGAATCTGACTTATTCTGCTTGGCCTCGATGGGGAAGGGAGCTCACAGAGGAGCGAAAGAGCCGAATGCTGGGGAAAGCTTCCTCGTGGCGAGAGCTGTCTCAAGGTGGAATGGGGGCTGCTGCCATAGCTGGGGGGCTTCAAGCGTCAGGGATCTCACATCAGGGAGTCAGCTGGGGGCCTGGGCCAGCCTAGATGGCCACTTAGGCCTCCCCCACTCCAGCCGGTCTCCACACCGCTACCAAACTGATTTTCCTAAAGCACAGACCTGACCACTCACAGCCCTGCTCAAGAAGCTTCTGTAGGTCTCTAGGACCAGCTAGGAATCCCTTTGTCTTCTTGCACCGAAAGGGTTGCACAGCCCGGCTCAGGCCTCGATGGGAACATCTGCTACAATGCACGTCCTGCATGGGCTCTGGGTTCTAGCCACACTGGCCCGCTGGCCACATCCTGTGCGTGACATCTCACCTCCCACCTCCCACCGAAGCAGCAGCCACAGTGACAGCCAATTCTGGAAGGGCCTTCAAGGCCTGCCAGGAGATCTGCCTCTTCTGGCTCCCTGGATCCTCACAATAACCCTGTTATTGTCCCTCTTTAACAGATGAGGAAACCGAGTCCAAGAGGGTGAAGTGACTGGCCCATGACCACTCAATTAGTACATGAGTCAGGATTTGAACTCAGGTCTTTCTAACTCCAGGTCCAGGGCCGAAATTGTGGTCTATACTCTGACCTAATCTCCACTGGAGCTCTTGTTAAGGCTTATATCAAAGGTTGCCTTGTCCATGGCCTTTCCTGACCCAATCCCCCCCCCCACTGCTCATCCTCCCCCAATTACTTCGTATGTTTTTAAAAATTCTGACCTTGACAATCATGAAATAGATCAGGTATTTACATATACTTATTATATGTATATATTTTATATCAATTTGCCTAAATATGTGATGCAGTGTGTGTATGTATGAGTGTGTGTGTGATTGTACATGTGAACGTATGAGTGTGTGCACTCTGTGTGTGTGTAATTGTGCATGTATGAGTATGTGAGTGTATTGTGTGTGTGTGTGTGTGTGTGTGTTTGTACTCGAACTCGAGTCCCAGGGAACGGAAGCTCCCTGAGGGCCGGGCTGTTTGATTCATGACCCGGAGCTCCAGCTCTGAGCACTGGGCCCAGCACAAGTAGGCTTCTTGAACAAACAGCTAACAGGCAGGGTCCCCCTCTGGGAGGTCCCAACGTCACAAGCTCCCTGCTCTGGCCTGCACGGGGTCAGAAAAAGCCCCGACGTAGAGGGTAGGAAGAAGAGCTCTCAGAGGAGGAAGGCAACCACGAGGAAAGGGCCCTTCCAAGGCATGCTGGGGAGGTGCCCACCCCACACAGGGTGGTTCGAGCTGCCAAGAGCGGCATGGCAGGGGGGTCCCATCAGAAGTCCAGCTGCCTTCCCTTGTTTGCACCAGGCGGCCAGGCCAGCCAGAGGGCAGTCACTCACTAAGTCCCCACGAGGCTGGCCACCAAGGTCCCCGCCAGCTCTGCAGGCCCTTCTGGGGCTCTGGGGCTGCAGCCAGAGGCAGGAAGGGAGCTGGGAACAGTCTCCAAGAGACAGACGTGAAAGAGCCTCTCAGTCTCAGGATTCATAAAACCTTTCAGACTGGCCCCCACCCCCTGTGCCTAAGGAAGCCCTGGCCAGATGCTGCAAAACATCTGTGGGGAGCCTCATTCAACAAATGAAGAGAGGGTCATGGGAGCCCCGTTCCACATGGACCCAGCCTAAGCCCCTCCTCCAAGGCACAGGGCCTGCCTCCTCCCTTTTGGACATCCCACGGCTACACCCCTCTTTGGTCAGAGACTCAGAGCTAGAAGGGGTCCAAGAGGTCCATGCCCCTCACTTCGCGTGTGAAGAACCCAAGGCCCATTTACCTTCTGTTGAGTTTTGTTTCATCTTTCTGATGGTTCCTCCTATTGGTTTTAATTTTTACTTACAACTTCACTAATGTGAAAATATGTTTAATGGGTATGTAAACATAAAGCCTATGTCAGATTGTGCGCCGTCTTGGGGAGGGTCGGGGGGAGAAAAAGGGAGAAAAATTTTCAACTCAAAAGCATATGGAAAAAAAATTAAAAAAAATAAAGAAAAGAACCCAAGGCCCAGAAGGCTGAGCATTTGCAGGAAGTGACCCAGGAAGGAAGCAGCAGGTCCTGGGACTGAAAATCCAGGGTTCTTGCCACTGACCCTGCTGCTGCACCCTCCCTTCTCCAGACTCCCCTTTGCTCCTCAGTGTAAAGAACAGGCCAAGGCCATCTCCAGCCTCCTTAGCTTCCCAGAAGCCAGGGGCCCGGCAGCTCCCCATCCATACCCCAAGAGGCTCTGGCCTCAAAAGCAGCCCTGCTTCCTGCCTCATACAGTAAGGTAGTGGAAAGGAAAAGAAATGATTAACCAATAAAAATTAGTCTACTACACATCCTCAGACGGAGAGGTGCTGTCTCAGCCAGCCCTGGAGGGAGCCCACTTCAGTGAAGCCCCCAGGCTTTGGGTGGGCTTGGCATTGAAGAGTGTGCCCAGGACCACTAGACACCGAATCTGGAGCCAGGGAACCTGGGTTCAAATCCAGCCTCTGACACCATCTCCCTGCACGTCCTTGGGTTTGTCCTTTCCCTTCTCTGAGGCCCCAATGATCTGCAGAGCATTGTTTTTACTTTAGCCTCCCTTCCCAGAAGGAAAGAGCATGGCAGACTTCAGGGCTTCCCGCCCTCTGAGGAGCAGGAACACAGTAGCTGAACCTGCAGCCAGCAGATATGGGAAGAAAACTTTCCATTTCACTTAACTGAATTCCTTCCAGTTCCCTCAAAAAAAAAAAAACTGAAGTCACATCTGCTGACATCAGCAGATTCTATTTCCTCTTTTTAAAAAGTCGCTCCCCTACCCCTTCCACTGCAACCCAACGTAGTCACTCAGTCCCTGGAGAGCAGACAGCAGCTCTCTCCAGCTCAGCCTCACCCAGAGCTCCCCAAGGAACACAGCCTGGGGCTGAGAAAACCACAAAGTTGGGGGATGCTCCAGGCAATGATGGGTTAGGATGCAAATGGACCAGCCCTCTCCACTCAGGTTAATTATCCTTAGCACCCAGGGGCTGTCAAAAGCAGAGCCCAGGAGGAAAGAGGAGCTGGAAAGCCCAGGGGACTTTCCAAAGATGCTCCTTGTAAGTGGGACAAGAGGCCGGCACCCTGCAAGTTTCCAAAATCTGAGATGGAAGACACCTCAGAGGCTGTCCAGCCTGTCCCATACCTCAACACTCTCACCCTACAGAAACCTCAACAAATGGTCATTTAGCCTCTGCTTGAGACCGCCAGTGGCGGCCCATTCCACTCTGGCATACGTGTTCAATGCGTCCCTGTACGAACAGACAATCGCTACGGAAATGTAAGCAAACTAATGCATTGTTGTTGGGGCCATAAAATGTTCCAACCAATTTCTAATTATGTGAAGCATGTGACCAAATTGTCCATGGCCTTTGATCCTGAGACTGCCCTGCCCTGCAAGTCCCCCAAGGAGATCAATGACAAATAAAGAAAAGTCCCACACACACCAAAATATTTATATCAGCACATTTTGTAGAAGCAAAGAACTGGAAACCAAGTCGACGCCCATTGCCTGGAGAATGGCTAATCAAAGGCCGATGCATGAATGTAATGGCGCATTACTGGGCTGCTAAGAAACACGGAGTATGAAAATACAAAGGAGACTCATAGGTAGTGACGCAAAGTGGGTTCAGCAGAACCACGCGAACAAAAGAGGACGACAGAGTAAATGGGATGAAAACAACCATGAAACCGAGTTACAATGACCAATGTTGGCCCCAAAGAAGAGAGAAGAAAGGGCACATCCCTTTGCTTCTCTGCAGAGATGAGGACGAGGGGTCTGGAACAGTCAGCCTGGAAAAGGGGGAGAGGGACAGCAGGAAAGGCAGATGATGTAAAGGCAAAAGACAGCGATAAAAATGTCATTTAAAATGAATAATAAAAACCACCACCCTTGGCATGCTTGCCTCTCTCCTCCCTGGTCGCTGCCCTCTTTCCCAATGTCCCCCAGCTTCCCGCCCGTACATACATCATCCCCACCACAGAGCCAGTGATGAACAACCAGGATGGCTTAGGTGATAAATCGGCCTCTCGGTTACCCAAGAAGGGGAACTTCAGTGATTCAGGGCACAGGGCCAGACCCAGGGGCTCACCAGCCAGTGGAGGCCAGCCTGAGAGGCAGCCCCAGGGAGAGAACAGAGAAGGAAGTGGAGGAAGGCACAGGACAAGCCAGAAAGATTTCTCAAAGGGTTCTCTTGAGCCAGCCCCCTGGGGCCTGAAAGAAACCAGGCCAGGTCTGAGTGAAAATCAGTGCTCGGGCCAGAAACTGGGTTACTAAAAAATGAGACTGTGACTCACCTTCTTCCCTCCATCCATCCATCCTCTGGAGGTTGGGAGGGCCCTAATTCAGGCCATGCAAACTCCTGGCCCCAGGCACACATGCCCACTGGTGGAGGGCTGGCACAATGCTCAGGGGGGCAACTCTCTCCACAGAAGGATCTTGACTTTTCACCCACTCCAGAACTCCCTGGCCCCTTGGACCAGCAGGCCAATTTCATTCAGCTTGTTAAGTATCTAATGAGTGCAAAGAGCCCCGTACTCTGCTCTGGATAACAGAGTCCTAGATCCTGAACTGGAAAGGACCTTAATGGTCAACTAGACCAACCCCTCCTCAGGAAAAATGAAGGCCAAGAGAAGTTAAATGACTCGTCCACAGTCATGCAGGCAGAGCTGAAATCTGAACCTAGAGAAGCTCAGCGCTGGAAGGGACCTCGGGGCTTATTCTGTCCAATCTGCACTGAAATAAGAATCCCTTCTCTGACACGGTGGAGTGGAAAGAGCATTGGCACTGCAGTCAGAGGACCGGGTTCAAATCCTGCCTCGGACATTTACTCTAGATGTGACTTTGGGGAAGTCATTTCATCTCTCTAAGACTCAGTTTCCTCATCTGCAAAATGGGGAGGTAGGACTCCCTGGCCCCTGGGGTCCCAATCCCGAGCTGTTGCCATCCTAACTCTGTGAGGGATGCAAGGAGCTGCCGATCAGTTGGAGAATGAGACCCAAAATGAGACAACTGTAATATACAGCATGACTCTCCAAGTTCCCTAGAGAGAAGCAAACAAAGGAAAAGGGCCCAAACGGAGCGAGGGAGGGGGAAATCTGAGAAGCCTTCCCAGAGGAGGCAACGTGAACCAGAGACAAATTCCAGATCTGTGTGACCTTGGAAAAGTCACTTCCCTTTTCTAGGTCTGTTCCGTCTTCTACAAAATGAGGGAGCTGAGTAAGATGACCTCTCTAGCTCATTCTGCTGATTCCTCTACTTCCTAAGCACCCCGGAGCCCCAGGGTTTCCGAAGGGAAAGACGGCCCAGGCAGTGGGCTCCAGGCTTTGAATGTGTCTGCAGAGCAGCAGGCTGGGAGGGGCCCTTTCTCCTTCTCGGCAGGAGCTGAGCCATCCCTGGCCAGGCAGGTAGGTATGCCCCAAAATAAGAGGAGAGCGTGGTGTATCCTGGATCTGAAGTCAGCAGACCTCGGCTCCAAACCTAATTATGGAATGCTGTCTTACGACCTTGGGGAAGCGACTAGGCATCTCTAGGCTCCAAGAGTGTAGAGGAGGTAGAGGAGGAGGAGGAGGAGGAGGAGGAGGGAGGAGGGAGGAGGAGCAAGGTCAGGGCCAGCGCCTAAAGGAGCCCGAAGAGGAAAAGGCACCAGAGAGAAGACCCTTCCTTTCCCAAGAAGCAACTGGGGAGCCCCAGGCTAGCTCTCACTGGTGAGTTCCCTGTTCCAAGAATTTAAACAAGTCTCTATTCCCACAGCTCTAAAGCTTCCAAAGAACTCTGCCCCACGTGCCTTTACAGGTTGTCACAGGGGGGAAGGGGCAGCAATAACCCCATTTTACAGAGGGGGACGTGGGGGCTTAGAGGGCTTTCAGCACTGTTAGGATTGGAAAGGCAAGGCCAGATTGGAACTCAGGTCTGAGGATGACATACCATAGTCCTTCCTCACGAGCGAGCGTGGCACAATCTCAGAGGCAGGGTTTGTGGCATGGGCCTCTCTGGCACCTGGGGGAAGCCTGTGTGCCTGGAAGCTGTGTGACCCTGAGGGATGCACTTCTCTCTGGGCCTCAGTGTCCCTGTTTCCTCCGTAAAAGGAGGAGGCTGGACTCCATAATCTCTAAGGTCCTTTCCAGCTTTAAACCCTATGGTCCCATAGGTTCCCTTCCTGGACAAGACCCAATCACACACACAAACACACACAGACACACAGACACACACACACACACACACACACACACACACACACACACACACGGGAGGGATGAGGAGAGAGGGAAGGTGGCCCAAGGCCAAGGCGTCTTTCTGCTCTGAAGGTTCATTTCCTGGGGTAGGTATAGATGAGCTTTAATTATGCATGAGGACCCAGCACAGCAGACTGGCCATGTCCCACAGTCTGGACGGTGCGGCTGATGAAAGTCTAGAAAGGCCTAGAAACTGAGTGCCGCACACTAAGCTCTCTCCCTCTCCCCCCAAAACCCTTTCATCTCTCTCCTCTGTCTCTCCTCTTTGTCTCTGTCTCTGTCCCTGCTCTCCTCATGTCTCTCTGCTACTACAGTGTGGCTGGAAGGGAGCTGGAGATGGCTGAGCAGTGGGAAGGCTGAGGAAATGAAGGCAGACACTAATGAAAATGAAAATGAAGCCAGCCGTCCTCGCATAAAACCAAGGGAATGATCTCCTGGAGGCGGCAAGATATTCCAACTAGCGCCACAGAAAGAGGGCCAAGGATTGCCAGTACACTAAGACCTCAGAACCAAGAAAGGGACATCTGAAAAGTAAGCTGGAGCACTGAATGGCAAGCTAGAAGAGTCTAGCCTTTAGAGCTAGAGAACAGAGACCATTAGAGCTGAGAGGGACCACTAGGCTTAGAATGTTAGACCTCAGAACATCAGAAGTGGAAACACCCTTAGAACATCGAATGTCAGGGTCCTGAGAGCCTAGGACATCAGTGCCAGAGGCTGGAGGGACCTTGGAGCAGAGAATGCTGGGGACTGGGAAAGATGTGTTCCTCCTCCTCTTCCTCCTCAGCCCCTCCCTACAGGAAGCTTTGGGCATCCTCACCTGGATCAGTACACCCTTCCCCGACCAGACCTCACACCCTCCATTCTCGGAGTTTTATGAGCAGGGGAAGAAATTGGTTCCCAGCTTGTGTCCTCATCTCCATCTCCCCCTGAGGCAACTTAAGAGGAACACTCTCCCTCCTGTCTCCGCCCCCCTCGGCTTCCCCACTTCCCTGGCTTCCTTCAAGCCCCTGCTAAAAGCCCACCCTCTGCCAGGAGCCTCTGCCATTCCCTTTCTAGCGAGAGCCCTCCTCCTGTGAGTGCCTCCAAGTCATCTTGTGTGTCTGTAGCTGTCTGCACGTCATCTCCCCTACTAGATCCAGGGGCTCCAGGAACAGCAGAGTCTGTCTTCTGCCTCTTCACAGGGCCCGGCACACAGCAGGTACTTAACAAATGCTTGTCCACCTGACTCCCTGAGGTCAAGGACTAAGCATTACCTGACTTGTGTTCCTGCACCCCCCAAGTCTGTGCCAAGGTGCTCTCTACACCCCGTTGGTGCTGGAGAATGTGAAGCACTCAACTGAGGCCCCTCATTTTTGGAAGAAAAAAATTGAGGTTCAAAGACAAGAAGTGATTTGCCTCAGCCTACCCAGATAGCTCCTATTTTTTTTCTTGAGACAATTGGGGTTAAGTGACTCACCCAGGCTCACACAGCTAGCAAGTGTCTGAGGCCGAATCTGAACTCAGGTCCCCCTGACTCCCAGGCCAGTGCTCTATCCACTGTGCCACCTAACTGCCCACGCAGCTAGCTCCTTGAGGGAAGGGACTATCTTTGCTTTTTTTTTTTTTTGGCTAGGCAATGGGGTTAAGTGACTTGCCCAGGGTCACACAGCTAGTAAGTGTTATGTGTCTGAGCCCAGATTTGAACTTAGGTCTTCCTGAATCCAGGGTTGGTGCTCTATCCACTGCACCACCTAGCTGCCCCCTAGCTTTGCTTTTTAATAAAGGATCTCTAGCTTAATACAGTGCTTAGCATATGATAAGCACTTTGACTTTTTTCCTTCTTTGCTTTCTTCCTTCCCTTTTTTCCTTCCTTCCTCCCTCCCTGTCCTTCCCTCTTTCCTTCCCTCCTTCCTTCCTGCCCTCCTTTCTTCCTTTCCTCCCTCCCTGTCCTTCCCTCTTCCCTTCTTTCCCTCCTTTCTTTTCCTCCCCCTTCCCTTCTTTCCCTCCTTTCTTCCTTTCCTTCCCTCTTCCCTTCTTTCCCTCCTTTCTTTTCCTCCCCTCTTCCCTTCTTTCCCTCCTTTCTTCCTTTCCTTCCCTCTTCCCTTCTTTCCCTCCTTTCTTTTCCTCCCCTCTTCCCTTCTTTCCCTTCCTTCCCTCTTCCCTTCTTTCCCTTTCTTTTCCTCCCCTCTTCCCTTCTTTCCCTCCTTTCTTCCTTTCCTTCCCTCTTTTCTTCCTTTCCTTCCCTCTTTCCCTCCCTCCTTCCTTCCTTTCCTTCCCTCCTTTCTTCCTTTCCTTCCCTCTTCCCTTCTTTCCCTCCTTTCTTTTCCTCCCCTCTTCCCTTCTTTCCCTTTCTTCCCTTCTTTCCCTCTTCCCTTCTTCCCCTCCTTTCTTCCTTTCCTTCCCTCTTCCCTTCTTTCCCTCCTTCCTTCCTTTCCTTCCCTCCTTCCTTCCTTTCCTTCCCTCTTCCCTTCTTTCCCTCCTTTCTTTCCCCCCCTCTTCCCTTCTTTCCCTCCTTCCTTCCTTTCCTTCCCTCTTTTCTTCCTTTCCTTCCCTCTTTCCTTCCCTCCTTCCTTCCTTTCCTTCCCTCCTTTCCTTCCCTCTTCCCTTCTTTCCCTCCTTTTTTTCCTTCCCTCTTCCCTTCTTTCCCTCCTTTCTTTTCCTCCCCTCTTCCCTTCTTTCCCTCCTTTCTTCCTTTCCTTCCCTCTTTTCTTCCTTTCCTTCCCTCTTTCCTTCCCTCCTTCCTTCCTTTCCTTCCCTCTTTCCTTCCTTTCCTTCCCTCTTCCCTTCTTTCCCTCCTTTCTTTTCCTCCCCTCTTCCCTTCTTTCCCTCCTTTCTTCCTTTCCTTCCCTCTTCCCTTCTTTCCCTCCTTTCTTTTCCTTCCCTCTTCCCTTCTTTCCCTCCTTCCTTCCCTCTTTCCTTCCCTCCTTCCTTCCTTTCCTTCCCTCCTTCCTTCCTTTCCTTCCCTCTTTTCTTCCTTTCCTTCCCTCTTTCCTTCCCCCTCCTTCCTTTCCTTCCCTCCTCCTTCCTTTCCTTCCCTCTTCCCTTCTTTCCCTCCTTTTTTCCTTCCCTCTTCCCTTCTTTCCCTCCTTTCTTCCTTTCCTTCCCTCCTTCTTTCCTCCCCCCTAATACAGCCAGGTCCTTGCCTCTCTCCACCAGTCCAGGCTCCCCTCCTCCTGTTTACCCAGGGCAGGCGGCCAAGGGTTGATTTTCCCTCTTAAGTCTTAGGGACCCTCCTCCGGGGAGGATGTGGCAGGGACTACCAGGCATGAGGCCTGAGGAACACACAGCCCTGGCCATGATTATCCAATAGAGGGGAAGCTCCTTGAGGGCAGGCATCTTTTTTCAATTCTGCCTCTGGATCCCCAGCACAGTCCATGTTACATAGTAGGTACTTAATACTACACTCATGGCCTTGAACTCGGCAGAGGGTTGGGGGGGATGGCTAGGGAGAAAAGAGAAGGGAACAAACATTTATTGAACACCTACTGTGTAGCAGGCACTGTTCGGCCCTTTACCAACATGATCTCATTTGATCTTACAACAAGCCTGGGAGGGAAATCCCCATTTCACAGCTCAGGTCACCCAGCTAAGTCTGAGGCTGGATTTGAACTCAGGTCTTAAGACTCCAGGCCCAGAGCTCTCTCCACTGCATCACCAGCTGCCTAAAGACCAGGAAGCGACCTGAGACTCAAAGACCAGAAGAAGGCACCAGGAAGAGAAAAGGCTGGGGGGCCATTAGGACAAGCTGATCCCCCTTTATAGGCCTCAGTTTCAGAGGATCTAGAAGGAAGCTCTGAGGTCATCTGAACAACCCCTGTCATCCCACAGATGAAGAGACTTGGGTCCAGGCAGGAGCTGTCCAAAGTCACACGGGGAGGAAACACCAGTCAGAATTTGAACTCTGGTCCTCAGATTTCAGAAACAGCACTTTTTCTAGTAGGAGACTGGGCTAGCTGGTTTCTAGGGCCTCTTGCAGCTTTACATCCCTAGGACTTTTCCCTCCCACTCCCATTGCTGCATGTGTACACACACACACACACACACACACACACACACACACACACACACACACACCCCACCACCTGCTGACTGCTGGAGCCAGGAGGCAGCTTTGTGGAGCCCCAAGTCTGACCTGGCCCTGGATCAGCTTCCTCTGCTCTGGCCTGTGGCTCCTAGACCTCTTCCGGAGCTTTGAAATGCTTTCCAAGAAGGACAGGAATGGCTGCTGTTCCTCCCCTCAGCCCCATCCCAAAGCTGCCACCACCCATCCCCTACACCATTCCTGGGTCTCAGTCCTACTAAGGGCTGGCCAGCCCCAGTCAACCAGGTCTAGGTCCTACTTAGGACTGCCCAGCCCCAGTCAGCCAGGTTTAGGTCCTACTAAGAGCTGGCCAGCCACCATCAGCCTCAAGCTGGGTCATTTGGGAATGGGGGAGAGGGATGGGGAGGTATAGCAGAACTGTCTGCCTCCAAGGCCTAACGTTACTTCTTTCCCTAGCAGGGGTACCCCACCCCTCAATCTTTAAGCTCCAGACCTTTCCTTTAACAACAGTCTTCCCACCTTCCCCCCACTCTCTTCCACTTGGAAAGGAAGAACCTATTCACCTCAATCCAACAACAGGTAGGCTACTTTGTCAGGTAGTGAGCTCCTCATCAGTGGAATGATCCAAGCAGAAGCAGGATGACCAGCCTATCAGGGGCTTCCTGTATGAGGTGAGAGGTGGTAACTGACTCCATCTGCGGTCTTATTCCAGCTCTCCTTCAGCTGCCTTCACTGCACACACCCGCTGTTGGGGGCCTGCGCTCCCAGTGTGGAAGTTTCCCACTTCTATGTTGGCATCAGAGAAGGCCATTGGACTGTCTCCTATTGAGGTATCTCTGTTTGATTAGAGAATCTTAAAAAAGTCAGTTGAGGGGCCTTAGAGACCATCTCTTCTACCTCTCCCCACCCTCATTTTACAAATGGGGAAACTGAGGCCCAGAGAACCAAAATGGACCTGTCCCAGGTCACAAGGATCCTGCACTCCAACCTGAGTCTTTTCCCCCTCATTCAGACACACATCTTCCCAGCCCGTGGTCTTTCCACTAAGCATAGAGCCCTCACAGGAATCTGTGTGTGTCTGTTCTGGACTGGCAGCTGCCCAAGGGCAGAGATCATATCTCCCAATTCTCCCAAGTCAGCATCAGCTGTGTGACCTCTAGCAAGTCTGGCTGCCTCTGACCTTCGACGGCGGCTGCCCTGGCCTCTTCTCAACCAAGTTTCAAGGATCAGAGATCATCAGGCCTGGGATAGGAAAACCTGTCATATTATACTATCCTCCTCTCAAATGCTCAGATGCCTCAGTGGTACAGACATGACCCAGGCCCTCCCAGACTGTGCCAAGATCCCTGGCAGGCCCCACCTAGCTGTCATTCAAAGACCACATTGATAAGTGTGGACGGGCTTATCACCAGAAGGCTGGCCAGCAGGGGATGAATTTTCCTAGCCACAGAAACTTACAAAGAGCATGTCAGCTGGGGCAGAGAGGGGCTGGCTCCCACCTCGGCCTCCTGCCACAACATGACACTGCTTCTCATCCTGACCCCTCTGCCCGGGCCCTGGGGTAATGGGGTCGGGGCAGGGATGCAGCAGGGACAGACAGGCTAGGCAGGATCCAGCCAGGGAGGAGGAGGGTTAAAGATTCCGCTTGGCCAGGGGATAGAGGGAGTCCAGTGGTGTCGGATCAGGGAGGAGAGCCAGGCGATGCTGGGGAGGCCCCACCTCCTCGACACAGAAATAGTCTGGTCTCCTGCTGCTAACCCGAGCCCACTGGCTTAGTGACTTCCCTGTGTGAACTGCTTGCTCTCAATACTGATTGTCCCGGCCCGGCGGGTGGGTCCTTCCCTGAACTCAGATGGAGCCTTGTTCTCCCCCACCCAGGACTGGAGAAGGAACAGAGGCCTTTTTCACCATCCCCCCCTTTCCAGCTCCCACTGACAGCTCTCACCCCACACTGGGCCCTTCCAGGCCAGGCACCTGCTGGGATGAGGGGCACACAATCCTGAGAGGGCCTCTCACCCCTGGTTTCTTCCCAGGCCTCCAAGACCCTCCCCTCACAGCAAGCCCTGGCTTTTCTATGGGGAAGTAACGTTTGCAAAGCCCAGAGGCTCGCGTGGTGGGCAGAGGAAGCATAACTGGTCCTCTCTTACTTACACAAGAGAACGCTTAGATCACTACATCAAACTCATTATACAGGTGAGGGCACTGAGGCCGGCAGAGGTGGTGTGACTCACCCAAGGTCACAGAGTTAGAAAACGGTTAGGTAGGAGACCTCAGCTTCTGGTCTATGTATGGTTCTAACCATTATACCACACTGCCTTTGGATACTAACAATCATAAAGGAACCATACAATGACAGAGCTGAAACGGACTTTTGACAGGCTCATTTTACAGAATGAGAAACTGAGGCCCAGAGTGGAGAAGGCACATTCCTCAGAGACACCAATGGGCTTTGGCAAGGGCCTCTGAGATCTGACCCCGCTTCCCTTTCCTGCCTTATTCCATGATTCCCCTCACACGGTCCATATTCCCAATCCTACTAAGCTTCTTTGCCATCCCCTCTGCTTCCCTGACCCACACCTACACACTCCATCTCCCATGCACTCCCTCCTCTACTGCATCTTAGAATCTTGAGAAGACTTTAAACCTCAGCTCAAATTCTACCTCCTAGATGAGGATAATAATAATAATATTTACATGATGCTTTAAAGGCTACCACAGTGCTTTACAAATATCTCATCGATCCTCATGACAACCCTGGAGGTAGGTGCTATTATCCCCCATTTTACAGCTGAGGAAACTGAGGCCCAGGGGCACTCAGATGTTAAGTGTCCGAGGCTGGAATTGAACTCTGGTCTCCCTGACCTGGGCCCAGGGCTCTAGCCATTGCTGCCCAGCTGCCTAAAAGGAAGGAAGGAAGGAAGGAATCTCACCAAAGGCCCTCTGCCTGGCAGCTGGAAGATTCTCTAAGCTGCCCATGTGAGATAACACAGAGAAGTGGATTAGAGAGGCCCTAACCAGGTGGCCCCCAGTGCCTTCCAGAGCCTGGCCAGAACTTTTATCTGCCTTATTCGGGGCCTGAGGAGATAAGAGAGGTGAAGGGCTGGGGCCTGGTCTTCCCAGAGGAAGACACTTTGTCTCTAGCTCAGTCACATTCCAACTCAGTTATCTTCTCTCCCAAGGAAGCTCCCACGGCAGGGACCAAACCTTGGCCTCCTTCCCCAGCCAGGAAAAAAGCCCTCCACAACCCAGGGCCCAGCCACCTCTCTCTCCCTCCCTCTGCTGCACTCCACTGCCCACTGGCAGGCAAAGTACCTCTGGTGCTAGTGCTAAAAAGCTGGTTTCCTAAAATCCACTTCCTCCTTCACTTCCTTCTGAAATAAACACAGTTTAAGCTCAACATCCTAAGCCTATCCTGACCCCCAACCTCCCAGCATTAGCCCACCCTCCCCCTCACAGCCCCCTTGCAATTAATTAGGAATATAATCTTATAGATATAAGTTGTCTCTCCCCAAAGCATCCAAGCTCCCTGAGGGCAGGGGCTGTTTCAGTCTGCCAACAAGTATTAAAAGGCATAGGAGGCATGGTGCTAGGGATGGGGATCCCCCCAAAAAAGGGCAGAAAGGTGTCCCTTCCCCTCACGGAGCTCCCAGTTGAATGGGGGAGATAACATGCCACCACTCTGTGCAGACAGGATATATGCAGGAGAAATTGGAATTAATCTGCAGAGGGAAGATACTAGAATTAGGGGATTAGGGAGAGCTTTGGGGGAAACATGAGGGAAGCCAGGAGAGCCCCCGATGAGGAGGGAGAGAATTCTAAGCATGGGGGCAGCCAGTGAAAACTCTCAGCCTCCTGCATTAGAATGGTTTTTCTTTGTGATCCTGGGTATTTTACTGTATGTATTTAAAAATATTATCCCTAGGAGAGTTCCACGGGCTTCCCCAGACTGCCCAAGTGGTCGGAGAAGAGCACAAAGCTAGGAACCCCTGGTCTAGGCCGGCTCCATTCTATGGGCCATGAGGACGTGGGCCCACAGAGGGGAGGAGCCTTGGCCTGGAGAACAGGGCTAAGAGGCCACACGTTCAGGTATCTGGGCTCTCACCAGCCCCCCCAGCCCAGCCCAGGGCTACCAGAGGAGCTGGCCTCCTGGGGTCACTGCTGTTCCCCTTCCCACGCCCCAACACACGGATGCTGATGATTCACCCTCCCAGGAGGGGATACTCCCTTCCCCCCAGAGATCTCTCCCCAAGCGGCAAACTCTGAGCTGGGCCAATAGAAAGTTGCCACAGCCCGAGGCCCCAAGCCCCTGGTGCTTCCAGGAATATGAACCCCGCCTTTTCCTCCGGCAGAGCCCTCCCCCGCAGCGCTGTCTTCTCCTCACCTCCGGAACCCACTCACCTCCTTAGGTGACTTGGCAAAATAGAAAGTACAGTGGGAGGGGACGGGGTGTGTCAGGGGCGTGGTGATGGAGAAGGAAGAGGAGGAGGAAGAAGAGGAGGAAGAGGAGGAGGAAGGAGAGCCCGGGAGACGAAAGAAAGGCTGGGTCCCCGGCGTGGGACCTAATACTACAGCGGCCAGGTCCCGAGCCGGCGATTGGCCGCTCGGGCCATGAGGCCTATCTGGTGTTGCGAGCCCAGCCAATCAGGGCCCGGGGGGAGCCCATTCATTCACAAAAAAGCCAGAAGGGGAAGGGAGCACCGGCAGTCCGCAGCTGGGGCCTGCAACTTGGAAACCCCTCCGCGGTCGGCTGAGTCACCCACGTTTCCCAATGCCGCCCCATAGATGTGTCTCGGCCGCGCTAAGCAGAGCCATTCGCACCCGCCGCCGGGCAAGAGACTCAGGGCCACGGGTGGTGGGTGAGCCAGGCCAGGCTAGGGGCAGCCGCTGCTCCTGGCCCCAGGGCCCCCTAATCTCCTCCCCCACGCCAGGAAGGCACTGGGCACCTCTGAACATAGCCAAGCGTTGACTAAGACTGCCAGGCCCCCGGAGGAGCCAAGGTTGAGGGTGGAGACAAGGGCAGCCTTGTAACGGCTTCCCCGCCGCAATTTCCCCACTCCTCCCCGTGGAGCCTGGGTTCTCCTCCCCGAAGGGCAGTAAGAGCTCAAGGATGACCCCGACAGACGTGGACAGCATGGCCTAGGAGCTGCCACCTTCCCCCCTCCCCCTATGCCCGGCGCTGGCAGCAGGGGGCCGGCACTCACGGCAGTCATCCTCGTCACTGTTGTCCACGCAGTCATTGTCCTCGTCACATCTCCAGACTGATGGGATACAGCGTTCGTTCCCACATTGGAACTGGTTCTCCTCACACTCCTTGGCAGCCCCTGAAAAGGGGGTAGGGAAGAGCAATAGTGTAAGAATCAGCACCTAAGCCAGGCCCCCGCCACATACACAAAACTGAACAGTGGCTCATCCCATTCTTTGGGGACCCATAGGTTGAGAGACTGAAAGGGCCCTGGAAAGCCTCAATCCCAGTCACCCCAAAAAAGCACGTTAAGCTCCTATAATGGACCTGGCACAGTGCTAGACACTGGCACCAGTGCCAGCCCTGTCAAGTTAGTCCAACCCCTTGCATATTTTGCAGATAGGCAACTGAAGCCCAGAGACTCAGTCTCCCTCTTCCTTTGAGTGCCCCTTCCCAATCGATGCCCCCAACAGTTTCAGTGGTGAGAACAAGAAAAGGGGCAATAATTGGGGGGGATAAGTGAAGGACACAGGCAAAGAGGGCTGATGAGGGAGGGGCCTCTTCTTAGCAGCCACAAAGGCTAGAAGCCCAAGAACCACAGATCCCAAAGAGGGCTGGAGACCTCACCCCCCTCCCCTTTCCCAAGAAAAGCCACCCCTAGGAGGGCAGTGTCACTCCCTCTCTCACTGTCCCTTCCTCTCCCCCCCCCCATAGCTTGTCTAGCCTAGGCAACTCATCTTTCCTCATCCAATCCTGGCCTTGCCCAAGGTGGGGGCATCTCTAAGGTCCCTCCCACCCCACTCCTGTACCCTCAGAACACAAGGGCAAGGTTCAGAGCGGAGGCTCACCACAGTCTGGGTGTCCTGCCCCCCACACACATGTGTAAGGATGCCAAGAACAGCAGTGAAAGAAAATGAAAGAAGGAAAATAAACTACCAGCAGCCCTAAATAAAAGACTACACTTCTCTAACACCCCTAAACACAATTTGGGGCCCCCTCTCACATCCCCCCCAAAGTGCCTACTCCTGGATGGGCTGGGGGAAGGGGGAATCCAGGCAGCATCTGAGTCTCCATTGCCGGTGCCTGGAAGAAGGGAGCTTGCAGATGGGAGGGGCAGCAAATGGAGAAGGGGTGGGGAGTGACCCTTCCACCCCATCTTCGGGGGGGGGCCAAGGCGGTGTTACTTAGTAAAGAAAACAATTTTCTCCACAATGCACACACTCCCCTCAACTCTGTAAGCCCCGGGAATTGGGGAGGGGGGACATACAGATACAGGAGAGTAGGCATCTCCAGGCTAACATAAAACAGGGACAAAGTTAAGCCATCCCCTACCCGCACACACCCTCAGCACTCCCTGACCCGAAAGTTCCCATTCTGGGGGTATGTGGGGGACAAGGACCACAGCTAAAATGAAGGGGGTGAAATTAAGATTATCTCTTCCCCCAGCTCTTGGGCACTCCATCCCAGGAGGGGGTGTGTGCTTGGGGTGGGAGGGACATCATTCTCCCCTATCGCTAAGGTGAAGGGACAAAGTTAAGAGAACTCCCCAACCCACAGATACTCAAAGCCCCCCAGTCTTGGGTATTAAATACCCCATGCCTAGAGGGAGTGTTTCCGGGAGGGTCAGAGATAAAGGAGGGAACATCCCTCAAGGTCTCATAGTAAGAGGGACAAAGTTTAAAGATATGCCCCCCCCACCCCAGCCCTTGCTAGCCTAGTCCCTTACTGAGGGGATGGGGGGGGCGCGCAAAAATCCAGGGAGGAAAGGACATACCCTCCCCTAGACCCTGGCCTTAGTCCAGGCAAAGAGGAAGGGGTGCCAAGGTAGGGTAGGTTCCTCCCCTAGGACTCGGTTGTAGGACAGGTTGACTCTGTCCCGGGGAGCACCCCCATCCTAGAGGAACCGTGTGCCAGGCGGGGATGTGGGGGGGATGGAGTGGAGAGGATGCACATAGAAGGGAGGGGAAATCACACCCCCTCCCCGCCCCAGAAGATGAAAGAGACAAAGTTAAAGCATCTTCCCCACCCCCCTCTGCCAGCTGCACACCCTCAAAGCCCCCAGTCCCTGATGGACGGAATGGAGGGGGGGCGGGATGTGCAGGCATAGAGGGGAGCGGGCATCACAGCTCCTCTCCTACTGCCAGAATGAAGAGGCTGAAGTTCGGGTCTCGGCCTCCCACGCCCCCCCTACATCCCCATAGCGCCCCCTCCCCATCGGAGGGGGGGGTCTTCTTTCTGACAATGGCCTGCGGCTAAGGTGGAGGAACCCCAAGCAGGCTTTGTGCGGCGGCCGGGGGGGGCTAGGGGCTCGGCCCCGCACCTCGCCCCCCTCTCCCCACACATCCCCGCCGGAGGCAGCCCCTCCCCCCCCGCTCCCCCCTTCCCCAGCCGCACGCACCTGGGGCCAGCAGATGCAGCAGCAGCAGCAGCAGCGCCGGCAGCAGCTCGGGCCGCCCCATGGCCGGGAGTCCCGGGGGTCCCGGGGGTCCCGGGGGTCCCGGCGCCCCCACAGCGCCCCGCGCCCTCAGCCGGCCGAGTGCGGACCGCGGGGCTGCTGCGGCCGGCTCGGGCTCGGGCTCCGGCTCCGGCTCCGGCTCGGGCTCCGCTGCATTTCAAGCAGCCTCCGTGACGCTCCCCTCCCCGGCGGGCGGGGCGGGCTCAGCCTCCGCGCGCGGCCAGGCCCTGGCCCCCCCGCGCCGCCGCCGCCACCGCCGCCACCGCCACGCGCGCGCGGCCCCGCCCCCGGGGGAGGGGGTCGGGGAGGGGGGCCGGGCTGCGCTCGGGGCACGGGGAGGGGCGGGGCGAGCCCGGTGGGCACGTTCCTTCCCCTCCCCCTCCCGAGGGCCCTTGGCCATTGGTGATTCCTCATCCTTATTCGCGACACTCATCATGACGCGCACATCGCGAGGATGCTGGCCCTCCTGCGCTTCCGTGTTGTTGTCGGTGGGGAGGCCCGGGGCGAGTGGCCCTAGTGGGCCTGGGCAGTACCGCTCCCACCCCCACACCCCCACCTTCTGTTGCAAAATACGGATGATAAAAGGGGGGGGGCGGAGAGAGGGTCTGAAGAAGCGGGTCCTAGACCTGCCAGCCTGGAGCAGGCCCTTCCCCAGCTCTGTGCCCGAGTCCTCATCTGTACAATGGGCACTGGAAGCCTGGCATGGCCTCCCTCCCATGGCTGGTGAGAGGATGGCAATGTTTTGCAATGCTGAAAGCCTGGAGAGATGGCTGCTGTTAGCCCCTCATCCTAGGACGGGAATAGCCTTGCGCGGACCCATTGGAACGTGCGCTACCTTAGAGCCCCAGGCACTGGCTGGTCCTTCTCTTTGTATGCCTGGCGCTCAAGCCCCTACCATGCCCCTAGTCCGTGCTAAAACGACGCTTTTTCATTCATTCATCCAGGATCTCAGTGCTGGGGATGAGCTCTACAGCCCCTGCAAGCCTTCTCATCCCCATCCTTCCACAAGCTCTCCCGAGAGGGCTTACCCAACCCAACCTTCAGGAGACCTTCCCTAGCCTGGAAAGAGCTACTTTCACTATGTCCTGAGAAACTGGGCAGCATTTGGCCCTGGCATCTGCTAAGCCTCACACTCCTTAGGTCCCCTCACCTGCTTATCCAGTTGTACATGGCCTTGAGAAAGCATGGTGCAGGGGGCTACCAGCACCTGACTGGACATCAGACCTGAGCTTGGATTCCAGCCGTGCTCCTGAATAGCCCTCACTCTTGAGTAAGCCTCACTAAGGGGCGTCCCTTTGGCCCTCTGGGCCTCAATGTCCAGTCCCTAAAATAAGAAGGGTGTATTTCTAACATTTGAGTGGAATGAGAAGCCGTGAGAGACAGACCAGACCCTCCCCACTGGAAGTCATGGGCCCGGAGCTGAAAGGGCCCCCAGAGACCTTCAAGTCCAGCCCCTTCATTTTATAGATGAGGAAACAGAGACCTGAGATCACATAGGGAGTAATAATGATAATAATGATAATGATGATAATAATAATAATAGCAGCTAGCATTTACATAGAGCTTACCCTATGCCAGACACTGTGCTAAACACTTTATAGATATTGTCTCATTTGATCTTTACAAACAGCCCTGGAATGTAGGTGCTGTTATCAACTCCATTTTACAGATGAGGAAACTGAGGCAAATGCATTAGTGACTTGCCCAAGGTCACACAGCTGGATGGATGTGACTCCAGGCCCAGCTCTATCCACTGCACATCTGAGCTGTCTATGAGTGAGTAAGCATCAGTGGGGCACTTTCAAGTAAAGGTGGCATGATCGTTTACTTGTCCTCTGTGTTGAGGGGGGAGCTTAAACAGATGGCTTTTGAGTCAGGACAGTCCGAGCACAGATACTTTCCAAGATCTCTCCCATGATTCTCTCTGTCCTTTCCAGCCCCATGATGGGGAAGCACTGAGCTGTGATACAAAGAGATGTGATTTTGATGATTGAGACCCATGGGTTCTGGGGGGGGAGGGGAGGGTTAATTTCTTTACCTGCAAAATGATGGGGGGGGGCTGCAGTGTGAAATGTAGAGCAGTGGAAACAACTCGGGAACTTGGAGTCAGGGGAGATCCCACCTGTGGCATTTATCACCTGGGTAACCTTGGACAAGCCCCTGCCCCACCCTGGGCCTCCACTTCCTCCTCTGTAAAAGGAGGGGAGGGAGTGGTTTAGATAACCCCGAAGTCCCTTCCTAGTACTCAGTCAATAATTCAAACAGACCTTTATTGAGCACCTGCCTATTATCCTACAGAAGATCCTCTGCTAGCGACTGGAAATCAGTGATCAAAGAAAAGAAAAAGTTTCCTGTCCAAGTAGTCTACATTCTGCTTCAAGGGGTCAAGGGTGGGTGGGCAGAGTACAAGATCAGAACCACCGTTGGAAATTCTGGTAGATTCTGGAGAGGCGGCTGTTTATTCACAGAAGGAAATCCCAATCAGGAAATTCTCTCTGCCCTCTGCCTTCTGGGTCAGTGCCTTCTCAGCAAGTAACAGTCTTTCAGGGTTGCTCAGAGTCCTAACTGGTTAAGTGTCTCCAGGGACACAAAGACCACATTGTGTAGATGGGAATTCTGAGGCTAACTCGCTATCACTATACCATGTCCATTGTCTCTCAAGAATTCTAGTGTGCAAGGAAAATTCAGGTATTGGGAAGATCAGGACAGCCCAGGCCTATTGGGAAAGCAGGAACCATCCCCATGGGATATAGCACCACCAAGAGGAGGAAACTCTGCCCTGGCCTGTGTCAGCACCCTTGGATAAAGCCCCAGTCACCCTACCCTAGTTAAGGTTCTATACAGCCTGAATGCAGAGAAGTCTAATGTGACGGAAACTGAGGAAGAAGAGAGCGCTGGCCCTGGGGGACCCAAGAAGCCTTCAGCTAGCCCAGTGGTCTTACTTGTAAAGCCTAGATAGCAGGAAGAAATGCATTCCAGGCTTGAGGGAGAGGGCCTTTGGGTAGAGATAGCCCGCTACATCCCTGAATGTCTGTAAGCAGGCCCCACCAGCTCTGACCTTCAAAGCCTTTGACTAATCCCAGCTCTGACTCTGGGTGACCTTGGGCAAACAGTTCCCAGGCCAGAAGCTTCCATTTTCTTCTGTAAGATGAGACACTAATCCCTTGTCTACTGACCTCACAAGCAGTGCTGGAGCGTCAATCCAGATAAAGAAGGGAGAATATGAAAAGGTTTGACCATCAGGAGATGGCCACACTGCCCACTTGCCCTCCCCTAGGGAGGTGGGGACATCTGCCTCCAGGACTTCGCCCTGGCTGGTCCCCATGTCTGGAAAGCGCTCCTTCCTCACCTCCAACTCCCAGAATCCCTCTAGTTCCCTTCTACTGTGAGGTCTTTCCTGACCACCCTCTACCCCCAGGGGCTGTTAGAGTCCTCTACCACAAATGTATATGTTTTGTGTATATGTGCATGTATGCACATATTATCTCCCCCCCACCAACTAGACTCCTTGTATCAGTGCCTGGCACACAGTAGGTGCTTGTTAATTGATGGACTAGGGAAATTTGTCCTTTCTGGGTCAACTTCACAGGAATTTAATGTTAAAAATTACTTACAATAAGTAACATCTGATTATAGGGTCCTTTACAGTCATTTTTTCACAACAGCCTTCCTGTGGGGTAAGTGCCATTTTTATACCCAGTCAGAAAACTGAGGCTCGCAGAGGTAACATGACTCACCCATGTTCACAAGCTCATGAGTTCCTGTACCCATGAAGGCCCTCCACTAATGACCGGCAGTCTCCCTTTTCTCAGCTTCTTTGCCCAACCAATGAGGGGCTTGGAGAGATGACCCCTCTGGTCCCTGCCTTGCCTAGCTCTAGGGTGCCTTATGAGGCTCTCCCCATCACCTGGATTGGCCCGTGTGAAGTACTAGATGGCACCCAGCCTTAAGAGTCAGAAGACCTGGCCTCAAACCCTGATATTGTAGGGGTAGCTAGGTGGCACAGTGGATAGAGCTCTGCCTTGGAGTCAGGAGGACCTGAGTTCAAATCCTGCCTCAGACACCTTGATACTTAACTAGCTGTGTGACCTTGGGCAAGTCACTTAACCGCGATTGCCTAGCATAAAGAAAAAAAATAAACAGCAACAAATCTTGTTATTTATTACTTAAAAGGAGATATTTATAAATCCCTTTGCAAATCTTAAAGCATTATATAAACAAACACTAGCTATTGTTGGTATTTTTAGCTGTGTAACTTGGGCAAGTTACTGTCTGAGGAGCCTCAGTTTCCTCATTTCTAAGACAAGAAGGTTAGACTCCATGACCTCTAGGGTCCCTTCCAGCCCAGGCCTATGTTCCCTCGGCTACCTGGGTATGGTGTTGTGACCATAGCTCCGTGGAGGGAAATCCCAGCGTGGGCCGAGAAATCAGGGAAGGTTTCCAGCAGAAGGAATATTTGAGCTGTCCCCCACCACCCTTTCGGGCCAGAATCAGGCGGGGGGGGGGAGCCCAGTGGGCAGCGGGCCATCTTCCTGACGGTCAAACCTTTTCAGATCCTCCCTTCTCTATCTCGATTGACGCTCCAGCACTGCCCTGTGAGGTAGCTCAGTGGGGAGTGTAGGGAGTGATCCAGTAACAAGGGGAGCTGCGCAAGCCAAGGCACGGAAGGGGGGGGGAGTACAAGTGTGTGTTTGGGTATATCCTAGGCATTTAATAAATGCTTGTCTAATTGAATTAAATTGGGTCGGATGGACTTGAATTGGAGCAACAATGCAAAGTTCCATTCGGCTAGAGCATTGGATTCTGCAGGGTAACAGCAGGCTTCATGGAGGAGGCCTGGGTTCAAATCCCAGCTCTGTCATTTCCTGCCTGTGTGAGCTTGGGTCTCTGCCCCTCCTCTACAAAAGGAGAGGGTTAGACAGACGATTTCTCCCTTCCCTTCTCTCTCTTTGTCATATGAAATCTTACAAAATACGGGACGGGGTCACATGGCTGCAGACAATGGGAGCCATGGAGGATTTTGAGCCAAGGAGTGCTGCAGGCAGAGGTGTTGGTTAGGGAAAAGGTTGCCTGGGCAGGATGGACTGGGGAAGGATACAGGGAAGTTGGGATGTCCCAGAGGAACCATCCTCCCACCCCGCCCAGCAGGCCCTAATTGGCCCCCTCCCTGAGCACCACACACAGAGCCAGCAGCAGCTCAAGGCCTTGCCAAAAGCAATTAATGGAATCACACCCCAATGGCTTAATTAGGCCCTTGCTCCACTAGCCTCCCAGCTCCATCTCATTTGGCTTGTGGGCCATGTGGGCCCTGGGATAGAGAGGTAATGGAGGCACCCTGCCAGACAGCACCAGCTGCAGCCCCATCCACCCTTCCCCCTCCCCTCAGACTCACCAAAAACACAAGGCAGAAGCAGCCTTCTGGAGGGCAGAGTCTGATGGCCTGCTCTGGGTTCTAATCCTAGCTCCAACATGTGCTAGCTGGGGGACTTTGGAGAAGTCACCATCCCTTGACAAGCATCACATTCCTCAGCCATATAAAGGGGAGACAGATATTTTGACCACTTTCTGCACAGGATCATCGTATGCAAAGCCTCCTGTGAGCCTGAAAGCTTAAAACTGGGAACGGTGATCATTATTACCCAAGCATCTCCCAAAGATCTGGGAGGTATGGCGCAGTGAGCTGCCTCTCCAACCTTGGGCCCAGGCTGAGGGCCTCTCTAGGAGGGGTCGACTTCACAGCATCTCTCACATCTGTCTCCTTCTCGACACTCAGACAGCCACCACCCTAGCCTAGCCCTCAATACCCTTCTCCTGAGCTACTGCAACAGTCTCCCTGCTTCTTTCTCCATTTCCTTCTCTGGCTTATTTGACAGATGAGGAAACTGAGGCTGATAAGGGTTCAGCGGCTTGCCCAGAACCATACAGCTGGTAAGCAGCTGAAGTGATATTTGAACTTGGGCCTTCTTGACTATAAGTCTAGTGTTCTTGCCCATTTTGGCCCCTACCTACCTTTCCCAGGTTGACTCTCCATCGTCTGGGCAGCTAGGTGGTATGGTGGATGGAGTGCTGGACCCGGAGTCAGGAAGACTCATTTTACCAAGTTCAGATCCAGCCTCAGATACTGACTAGCTGTGTGACCCTGGACAAGTCACTGTTCGCCTCAGTTCCTCATCTGCGAAATGATCGGGAGAAGGAAATGGCAAACCACTCCAGTATCTCTGCCAAGAAAATCCCCAGTGGGGTCATGGAGAGTCAGATACAACTGAATAACAATAACCCCTTCCCCTCTTCTATGTCCCCACCCAAACGGCTTTTTTGCTCTTCCCCATACATGAGGGTTCATTTCCCACTGCCATCTTTGCACAGACCGTCTCTTACCCCTCTTGCCTGGAAGGGTCTTCCTTCTTACTCTCACCTCTTGAAATCCTTGGATTCCTCCAAAGCTTAGCTCAAATGCCGTTTTCTACCAGGAGGTTTTCCTGATTACCCCAGTTGCTAGTGCCATCCCTCAACAACATCAATTTGTATTTTCTTTGTAGTTATTTATCTGTGTGTGTATGTCCTCGCTCTCAAGACTTCTCTGCCTCCCTGCCAGCAGCCTCCTCACACTGGAGATTTCTTTGCCCTGTGGCTCTCTCTTCTTTTTTAAAAAATGTTTATATTTTATATATATATATATATATATATATATATATATATATAAATTTATTTATTTATTTTTTTGGTGAGGGCAATTTGGATTAAGTGACTTGCTCAGAGTCACACAGCTAGTGGGTGTTATGTGTCTGAGGATGGATTTGAACTCGGGTCTTCCTGACTTCAGGACTGGTTCTCTATCCACTGTACCACCTAGCTGCCCCCTACTTGTCATTTCTTATAGGACAATAGTATGCCATCACAATTAGGCCACACCTTGTTGAGCCATTTTCCAAATGATGGGCATCCTCGAAATTTTTAATTCTTTGCCACCACAAAAAGAGCTGCTACAAATATTTTTGTACAAATAGGTCTTTTTCTTTTTTCTTTAGAATCTCTCTGGGATATAGACCTAGTAATGCTATTGCTAGATCAAAGGGTATATATAGTTTTATAACCCTTTGGGCATAGTTCCAAATTGCCCTCCAGATTGGTTGGATCAGTTCACAACTTCATCAACAGTGCATTAGTGTCTCAATTTTCCACATCCCCTCCAAAATTTGTCATTTTTCTTTTCTGTCATTAGCCAATCTGATAGGTATGAGGTGATACCTCAGTGTTATTTTAATTTGCATTTCTCTAATCAATAGTGATTTAGAGCATTTTTTCATGACTATAGATAGCTTTCATTTCTTCTTCTGAAAATTGCTTGTTTATATCCTTTGACCATTTATCAATTGGGGAATTACTTGTATTCTTATTAATCTAACTCAGTTCTCTATATATATTTGAGAAATGAGGTCTTTATCAGAGAAACTTGCTGTAAATTCCGCCCCTCTCCCCCCAGTTTTCTGCTTTCCTTCTAATCTTGGCTTCATTAGTTTTGTTTGTACCAAAACTTTAATTTCATGTAATCAATATTATCTATTTCAGATCACATAATGCTTTCTATCTCTTATTTGGTCATAAATTCTTTTATTATCCATAGATCTGACAGGTAAAATTTTCCATGCTCCCCTAATTTGCTTACAATATCACTCTTTATGCCTAAAACATGTACCCATTTTGACCATATCTTGGTATATGGTACCTACCTTCTGCCAAACTGCTTTCCCATTTTCCCAGCAATTTTTGTCAAATAGTGAGTTCTTGTCCCAAAAGCTTGGATCTTTGGGTTTATCAAACATTAGATTACTATGGTCATTTACCACTGTGTATTGTGCATCTAATCTATTCCCCTGATCTAGCACTCTATTTCTTAGCCAGCACCAGATTGTTTTGATGGTTACCACTTTCTAATATGGTTTGAGATCTGATACTGCTACCTCCTTCATGTTTTTTTTCCCATTGATTCCCTTGATATTCTTGACTTTTTCTACTTCCAGATAAGTTTTGTTATTATTTTTTCTTAGCTCTATAAAATATTTGTTGGCGATTTGATTGGTATGGCCCTGAATAAGTAAATTAATTTAGGTAGAACTGTCATTTTTATTTCATTTGCTCAGCCTACCCGTGAGCCATTGATATTTCTGCCAATGTTTAGATCCAACTTTATTTGTGTGAAAAGTTTTTTATAACTGTGTTCATATAGTGCCTGGGTTTGTCTCGGCAGGTAGACTCCTAAGTATATTATATTGTCTGTAGTTCTTTTAAATGGATTGTCTCTTTCTCTCTCTTCCTGTTGGACTTTGTTGGTAATACAGGGAAATGCTGATGACTTAGGTGGGCTTATTTTATATCCTGCAACTTGATGAAGTTGGTGATTATTTGAGTTGATTCTCTAGCATTCTCTAAGTATACCATCACATCTTCGGCAAAGTGATAGTTTTGTTTCCTCGTTGTCTACTCTTGATCTTTCAATTTCTTTTCCTTGTCATCGCTGTAGCTAACATTTCTAGTGCAATGTTGAGTAACAGTGGTGGTAACGGGCATCCTTGCTCCCTGATTTCATTGAGAAGGCTTCTAGTTAATCCCCATTACAGATAATTCTTGCTGATGATTTTAGATAGATGCTACTTGTCGTTTCAAGAAGAGCTCCATTTGTTCCTATGCTCTCTAGTGTTTTTATTTTTTAAAATTCATTTATTTTGAATTATCAACCATCACTTCCATAAGCTTTTGAGTTTTAAATTTTTCTCTCCCTCCCTCCCCCCCTCCTTCCCCAAGACGGTGCACAATCTGATATAGGCTATACCTTTACATTCCTATTAAACATATTTTCACATTAGTGATGTTGTGAGGAAGAAGTAGAACCAAGAGGAGGAACCACCAGAAAGAGGTATTTTTAATGGGAATGAATGTTGTGTTTTTGTCAAAGGCTTCTTCTGCATCTATTGAGATAATCATACAATTTCTGTTGGTTTTGTTACTGATGTCATCCATTATTCGGATAGCTTGCTTAATACTGAACGAGCCCTACATTCCTGGTATGACTCCCACCTGGTCACAGTGTATGAGCTTTGTGATACTACTGCTGTAATCTCCTTGCTAGTATCGTATTTAAAATGTTTACATCAATATTCGATAGAGAAATTGATCAGTAGTTTTCTTTCTCTGCTTTTGCTCTTCCTGGTTTAGGTATCAGCACCATGTTTGAGTCACAAGAGGGATTTGGTAGAACCCTTTCCGTGGCTCTCTCTTCCGATTGGCGAGCCTCTGGCCTGGACCGTGAGGCTCACGAGGGGCCCGAGCAATACTCAACTCCCCACTCTCTGGGCTTCTCTAGCTCCCAGCCAACAACCACGTCCCAGGTGAATATCTCCCCCTCCCCAGCTTTCCAGCTTTTATTTCTGTGCTGTCTTCTCCCGTTAGAATGTGAGCTCCCTGAGGGTAGCGACTGCCCTGATTGCTTGTATTTATATCCTCAGAGCTTAGCACAGTGCCTGGTAGCTAATAAACACTTAATATTCTATTGATCTCTGTCTCTGCCCCACCCCCCAGTGGATAGAGCACTGGGCCTAGACTCAGAAGACCTGAGTTCAAAACCAGCCTCAGACATTAGCTGTGTGACCTTGAGCAAATCTCTTAACCTCTGTTTGCCTAGGTTTCCTTAACTGAAAATGGAGATAATGACAGCACCTACCTAGAAAGGTTGTCATGAGGACCAAATGAGGTAATGTCTGTAAAAAGCATTACCACAGTGCCTTGCACATAACAGGCACTATACATATACTTCTCCTTTTTGCTTCCTCCTTCCCTTTTTTTTAATCTATTTATCCCCCACCCCCACCCCAATAGAATACAAGCTCTTTGAAGACATGCAATGTTTCATTTTTGTCTCTGTCATCTCGGCACCTGGCAAAAGGCTTGGCTCACAGTAGATTTCTCACACATGTTTGTTGATGGAGTAAGTGTGAGGCTGAGTGGAGATGGGGGGTGGTTTCCATTCAAGTATTTGCTTGAAGACCTAGAACTCAGGTTTATTGCACATTACAGCCTTTCACCTAGTCTGTGTTCCCACCCAAGTGACCTTTTTGCTCTTCCCCAAACACGAGGGTTCATCTCCCACCTCCAGTCTTTGCATAGGCTTTCCCTCAGTCTCTTGGAGCAGAAGCGTAGATACTTTGCACCGCTTCCTCCCTTTCCCCATCACATTCGTCCTACTTTCTAGGTCTCTGTTCCTCTCCTATAGCATGCGCTTCCTGAGGGTGGAGACCCCTGTGCTGGCACTGAGCACAGTGTCCTCCAACCAGCAGGTACCTAGGGCTTGTTTGTTGAATTGTATAATAAAGGGAAGAGAGTAGCTCTCCGATTTCTCCTCCTCTGCCCTCTTTACTGCACCCTCCCCAGATCATGTCCTCTAACCACGGGTGTCCCTCAGGGCTCTGTCCTGGGCCCCCTTCTCTTCTCCCTCCATGCCACTTCCCTTGGTGATCTCATCAGCTCCCATGGATTTAATGACCATCTCTAACAATTAATGATTCTCAGATCTGCCTTTCCTGCCCTCAATCACCCTGCTGACCTCCAATCAGACGTCTCAAACTGGGTGTCCAGTAGACATCTTAAACTCAATGTATCCGAAACAGAACTCATTATTTTTTCCTCCTCTGCCCTCCCCGCGATGCACATACCTTCCCCATTACTGTAGAGGACAACGCCCTCCTCCTAGTCCCTCAGGCTCTCAGCCTAGGTGTCACCTGGACCCTCTCCCTTACCCCCCATAACTAAGCCATACCCAAGGCCTGGCTACTTCACCTCTGTGACATCCAGCCCCTTCCCTCCTCTGACACTGCCCCCACCCTGGTGCAGGCCTTCATTGCCTCATGCCTGGATTACTGCCATAGCAGCTGGGGAGGGGGGTCTGCCTCCTTCAGGTCGCTCCCCACTCCAGTCTATGCCCCATTCAGCCACCAAAGTGATTTTCCTAAAATGCAGATCTCATCATGTCACATACTCACCCTATTCAGTAAACTCCAGTAGCTCCCTATCACCTCCAGGATCAAATATAAAATCCTCTGATTTGGCATTCGAAGCCCTTCATAACCTGGCCCTTCCTACCTGGGGACACTGACCTCCTGGCTGTTCCCCCTCTTGGCTCCCAGCATTTTCTCTGACTGTCCCTCATGCCTGGAAGGCTCTCCCTCTTCTTCTTTACTGACCTCCCTGGCTTCCTTTAAGTCCAAGCTAAAATCCCACTTTCTCCAGGACACTTTTCCCATCCCTCCTAATTCTAGTGCCTTCCCTCTCTTAATCATTTTCTATTTATCTCATATGTAGCTCGTTTGCATATATTTGCTTGCATGTTGTCTCTTTCCTTAGATTGTAAGTTCCTTGAGGGCAGGGACTGTCTTTTGCCTCTTTTTATACATAGTAGGCGCTTAATAAATGTTTATTTAGTGACTGAGCAGGAGGCCAGACAATCTGGGCTCTAGTGACAACTTTGTCACTAGTTCATTAACCAAAGGAGCACCTGTTCCCTCTGCTTCCTGGCATAAATTCAGTTAAGGAGGAATTGGAGGGGGAGGGGAGATTCAAGAGGCAGAGGGAGGGGGAGAAGTGGAGATGAGGAGGCAGGAGGGGAGAGTGGAAAAGGCAAGCTCCAGAGACGGATGAGACACAGTGAAGAGCAGGGGGTCAACCTCCAATAGAATCAGGGGCCACTAAACTGTACATATGGATCCCTGCAGCCACAGACTGAGTTAGAAAACTACATATTAACATTATCTATGCTTTACGTTTTTTAAAATTTATTTTGTCAAATATTTTCTGATTATATTTTAAACTGGTTTGGGCTGCACTAGAGCATGGTGGGTCAAATACAGCATGGGCCTCATGTTTGATTCCCCTAGTGAAGTACGTAAGGCACTGATCTTGTATTTAGGAAAACGTGGGTTCAGATTCCTGCCTCTTATACTCACTAAGTTGTGTGATTCTGGGCAAGTAACTTAACCTCTCTGGGCCTCAGTTTCCTCATCTGTAAAATGAGTGGGTTGAGTAAATGGCCTCTAAGGTCCCCTCCACATTTAAATCTATGATCCTATGAACCTCACAGTGCAGGACCCATAGAAGATCCGTAAGTTCAGAGACAGCAGGCCAGAATGAGGGTATAGTGACCTCAGGTGTGTCCCTGTCAGATGTTAGTGCCCTAGAGGAAAGCCCCAGACTCCTCACCCTCATTACAGCTCTGCCATCGAGCTTTGGTTGACCATGCTGCTGGGGAAACTTAACCAGTAGGAGGTAACATATCCATCTGGGAGCAGAGAGACACGCAGAGGAGAAACAAGGAAGCAGAGAGTCTCACGAGGTAGGAGACAGCTTTAAGAAGAATGACCCCTTGCACCAGAGAAGAACGTTGGCTACAGATTCAAGAAAGGACTTTCCAGGCCACAAAGTGCCAAGAGGTGTGAGTTACTCCTTTTCTACCTTACTTGATATGACTACCCCCAACAGCTACTGCTGATGACCCTCCTCTGCTAGTCAGCTAATCTTACTGAGAAAGCCTTCCACAGTACATGCCTCCACTTCCTTTCCTTTCATTCAATTCTTAACTCTCATGTTCTGACTTCTGACCTCATCACTGAACTGAAACTGTTCTCTCCAAAATCACCAGTGATCTCCTAATTACCCAGTCCAATGGCCTTCTCTCTGTCCTCACGCTCCTTGGTCTCTCTGAAGCCTCTAACACTGCTGATCACCCTGTTCTCTTGCATACTCTCCCCTCTCTAGTTTTTCAGGACAGCGGTTCTTCTCCTTCTTGTCTAACCACTACCTCTCAGTCTCCATTGCTAGATCTTTATCTAAATCATAATCACTACCCACAAGTATCCCCAAGGTCCTTTTTCGCTTCTTTCTTGTTTTACCTTTGGTTATTTTTTAATTTTCAGTTCTAAATTCTCTCCCTCTCTGCAGCTCATCCTTCACCTACTGAGAAGGCAAGTACTATGATATCCATTATACATGTGAAGCTATGCAAAATATTTCTATATTAGCTATGTTGCAAAAAAAGCAAGAAAAATAAAGTGAAAGAAAATATGCTTCTATCTGCACTAAGTCCATCAGTTCTCTGTATGGAGATGGATAGAATTTTTCATCCTAAGTCCTTTGGAATTGTCATAGATCATTGTCTTGGTCAGAGTTACTAAGTATTTCACAGTTGGTTATCTTTTCAATATTGCTATCACTATGTACATTGTCCTCCTGGTTCTACTCACTGTACTTTGTATCAGTTCATATACATCTTCCTAGATTTTTCTGAAACCATCTCCTTCATCACTTCTTATAGCACAGTTGTATTCCATCACAATCATATGCCATGACTTGTTCAGCCATTCCCCAGCTGATGGGCATCCCTTCAATTTCCAATTCTTGGCCAGCAGAAGAGCTGCTGTAAATATGTTCGTACAGATGAGTCCTCTTCCTTATTCTTTTATCTCCTTGGGATACAGACCAAGTGGTGGCATTGCTGAGTCAAAGGGTATGTACAGTTTATAGCCCTTTGGGTATAGTTCCATTGTTCTCCAGAATGGTTGGACCAGTTCACAGCTCCACCAGCAGTGTATTAACGTACCTATTTTCATAAACCCCTCTAGCAAATGTAATTTTCTTTTCTTCTCCTCTTAGCCAATCTAATAGGTGTGAGGTGGTACCTCACAGCTGTTTTAACTTGCATTTCTCTAATTAATAGTGATTTGGAAGATTTTTTTCATGTAACTATTGATAGTTTTGATTTCTTCTTGGAAACTATCTGTTCACATCTTTTGACCATCTATCAGTTAGGGAATGGTTCTTATTTTTATAAACCTGGCTCATTTTCCTATATATTTGAGAAATGAGATTTTTATCAGGGACACTTTCTACAAAAAATTTTTCCCCCATTTCCTGCTTTTGGGCTGCATTTGGTTTCGTTTGTGCGAAAGCTTTTTAATTTTGTGTAATCAAAGTTCTCCATTTTGCCTCATGTGACCCTCCCTATCTTCGTTTGATTATAAATTTTCCTTATCCATAGATCTGACAGGTAGAAATTTTCCGTGCTTTTCTAATTTGCTCACGACATCATCCTTTATCTCTAAATCATGTACCCATTTTTACCTTTTCTTGGCATATGGTGTGAGATATTGGTCTGTGCCTAATTTCTGCCAGACTGCTTTCTAGTTTTCCCCGGTAGTTTTTGCTGAATAGCGAGTTCTCGTCCCCAGAGCTCAGATCTTTGGGATTATCGAACGCTAGATCAGTGTGGTCATTCACTTCTGTATACTGTATATCCCACTCATCCATTCCACTCATCCAGCATTCCATTTCTTAGTCAGTACCAGACTCTTCTGACAATTACTGCTTTGTAGGACATTTTAAGATCTGGTGCTGCTAGGCTGGGCTTCAGTTTTCTCTTCTGTAACATGAGGGAGTTGGACTCACTGACCCAATATTTGTGAATCCTTCCTGGGATCCATGATCCCAAGTTCCTGTCCTAATTAGAGGATGGAGCAAGAAAAGTCAGATAGTTTATCTGAAAGAAATCTGGGGGGGTCTAGTGAACTGCAAACTCACTATGAGTCAGCAGGGTGATGGGGCAGCCATTTATTAAGCACCATGCTAAGCCCTAGGGCTTAGCAAAACAAATAAACAAACCCCCCCATCCTGTTCTCTGGGATCTCATATGGGATCTTGGGCTGAATGGAGAGAGACTGAGCATTCTTGCATAAGTAGGTGGCAGTCTCTCTGTAATGGTTCCTGGTCAGAGCAGATCTGGAGAATTGCGTTCACTTCTGTCCCAAGGTGGGATGGGCTCTGAGAGCAGAGGGTGGAAGTCCAAGGTAGAGGCTGAACACACGCTTGTCAGCTCTGTCATGGTGGGGACTCCTTAGGAATCCTATAGGTTAGATTAAATGTTGCCAGGCCCCCTTCTGACTCTCAGATTCTGTGATTTTCTCCCTTCCTAGCCCTGACAGTCTCTGTTCTAAGCTCCCTCCAGAATCTGACATTGTGTTCTAAGGAAGCTGTCGTCTGACCCTAAATCTTGTTGAGAGCTCCCTGTTCCCCATGGAGGATGAAACATTCAGGCAGTAGCTTTGTCAGCTTATGAAATATTAAAGGCCTGTGTCTAGCAGCTTCCCTCAGGGGCATTCCTGGTCCTCTGGGCAAGTGCAAGCTTCCTGGGAACTTAGCCCTACTGACCTGCCCCACACACCCACCCCGATCTAGACTCTGAAGTCATAAAAGCTTTGAGATGGAAGTGTTCTTAGAGGCAAGAATGTCAGAGCTAGGAATGGACCTTAGAACAGGAAATGTCAGGGCTAGGAGGGAGCTTAGAATAAGAAATGTCAGAGCTGGAATAGACCTTAGAACAAGGAATGTCAGAGCTGGGAGGGCCTTGGAACAGGGGATGTCAGAGGTAGGGAAGGACCACAGAACATGGAATGTCTAGGAGGAAGCTTAGAACATGGGACACTCAGGTCTAGAAATCCAAAGGGAAGAAGAAAGAAGCTCATTTCACCCTTAACGCTGTCTGCCCAGACTGAATGCCTCTGCCTTCCCCAGCCCACCCCCATTCTTGGCCAATAATCATTTTGGAGGCATCCAGTCTCTGGGAACTGCCAGAGAAGCTCCTGTGTCTTATAAGTGGTGAGAGCACACGGCTGCTTCCATCAGAGGGGGGCTTGTGATTTCATCTCGATAATTGGGGGACTCACCATACCGATAGGGGTCTCCCCCAATCTCTCCCGTAACACACATAGTGGTGGGTAGTAGATTAGCATCTGGGGCCGCTGCAAGCCAACAAGCATTCATTAGGCACCTATGTTATGTGCCAGGAACTGTGCTGACACTGGGGACACAAAGAGCCTGTCAGAGGTCAATGAGCCCACGTGCTTCCCCACACAGGAGTCGTGAACTCTGGCAGCAATGAGGTCAGACACCTGACTGTACCTGATAAACCTCCTGCAGGCTGAGTCCATAACCTGCCTCCCCCATCGCCATTCAGCTGTTCTTCTGACGTGTGTAGACACCGTTATGATTAATAAGATAGAGATGCGTTTCCAAGCTTTACCAAATTCACAGAAGCTCTTGTTGGCATCCATCTTCCAAAACAACAGATACAAACATCAGCTACCATGTCATATAGCTTTTCCTTTAAAGTTTAATCACTTTGCGTACATTAATTCATTTGAATCTGAAAACAGTCCTGTGCTATCATTATTCTTTCTGTTTTACAGATGAGGAAACTGAGGCTCAGAAACAGTTGGATTATTTAATGTTCAACCTGGAGAGGAGGAGATTTTTTTTTTTAGGCTAGGCAATGGGGTTAAGTGACTTGCCCAGGGTCACACAGCTAGTAAGTGTTATGTGTCTGAGGTCAGGTTTGAACTCAGGTCCTCCTGAATCCAGGGCCGGTGCTCTATCCACTGCACCACCTAGCTGTCCCGAGAAGAGGAGATTCAGAAGGGGAGAAGATAGCTGTCACCAAGTACCAGAAGTGCTGTCATATGGAGGAGGGATCGTCCTTGCTCTGCGTGGCCCCAGAGGGTAGAGCCAAGAGTAACAACAACAACACGTAGCATTTATATAGCTCCTACTGTGTGCCCGAACCATGCTAAGTACTCTACAAATACTATCTCACCTGAGCCTCACAACAACCCTAAGAAGTAGGGACTGTTATGATCCCCAGGTGAGGAAACTGAGGAAAACAGAGGGTAAGTGAGCTTTAGTTCTAACCAGTGTCATACAACTATTATGTGGCAGGATCTGAACTGGGGTGTTCCTTGCCCAAGGTCACGAGCAAGTATCAGAGGAAGGATTTGAACGTGAGTCTCCCTGACTTCCTGTGAGATGCTTTATCCCTCTCACCATGCTGCCTCTCAAGTATGTGGGAGTCTTTAAAATTATTATTGATGTAAAAAAGGGGCTTGGAGTCAGAAAGGAATGAATAAATGAAGAAATAAAAAATATATTTATTAAGCACTTACTGTATGCCAAACAGTATATTAAGTGATGCAAATATTTTAAAAGGAGACACTCTGCTCTCAAAAGGCTTATAACTTTGTTTTTTTTTGTTTTGTTTTGTTTTTTGGCATTTGGGGTTAAGTGACTTGCCCAGAGTCACACAGCTAGTAAGTGTCAAGTGTCTGGTCTGAGGCTGGATTTGAACTCAGGTCCTCCTGACTTCAGGGCTGGTGCTTTATCCGCTGTGCCACCTAGCTGCCCCAACTTTGATTTCTTTCAACAAGCTTTCACAAAGGGATATTTATTTCAAAGATATAGCAAGAACAAACACACTACCACGTTCCCCAATATCTCAAGACATCCCTTCCCCTACACCGCCTCAGTCTCTGGAGAGAATCAACTTGACTTCACATAGTTCTTGCATAGCATTAGTCCCACCAACTTCACATCCAGGCACAGCCTTGCTGTCAAGGAGTCCTCATCTCAGCTTCTGTAGGCCTGCAGCCTCAAGATCACACCTTGGTCTTTGAGTCGTCAATGATGGCTCCAAACTTGGACTCTGGATCCCACCAAGGTCAGAGGCGCCGTTCCTTTCACTCAAGACAGGAAAGTGCAAACTCAGAGGCCACGGACCTTGGGGCACACAAAAACAGGATTGAGAGCTACAAGGGACCTCAAGAATCCGTCTGCCCAACCCTGTCACTTCACAGATGAGGATGCTGGGACCCAGAAAGGTTAAACTATTTATCAGATGTCACATAGGTAGCAACAGACCCTAGGTTTGAAACCAGAAACACTTCTCTGTGGTGTTTTACCTTCTGTGAGACTGTGAGTGTTATGTGCAGTGGGAGCAGAGCCCTAAGGAAAAGTCTGGGCATCTGCGGCCCGTTTGGCTGAGGTGAGGGTGGGAATGGGGAAAGTATCTATGGTTCGCTTACTCTTGTGCATGACTGAGGTTCACTCAAGGTAGAGGTTATGGGCAATATGGGGAAAGGGAGGCCAGAAGTTCAACAGAGTAGGGATAGGGACAGAGAAGACTTTGATCCAGGTATTAAATGTCTTGGAGAGGTGAGGGAGTGTCTTGGAGGTCCACAGAGGAGGTGACAACATCTGGACAAGAGTGAGTGACTTTTAAAGAAGGAGAAGTGAAACATCTCAAAATATCCCAATGGATCTGAAATCTCATATGCATTCCCTCCATTGAGGCAGATTGCCACCCATCTGTCCCTGTCCATCCCTTACTCTCACCAGCCCATTTTCTCTTCCTCTCATACCATTCCTTGGTGCTATCTTTTACTTCTGTTCTTCAAAGTTCCTCACTGGTGATGCCTTGAAGCCTGTTCACATCCACCATGCACTTACTCCACTGCTCCTAGGTGACTGATAGTCATCTTTAATTCTCTGATTAGAGAATTTCTGGCTTAACTTTACTTCAGTTGAGCATGTCACCCGTCACCCAACTAGCAAGAGTTTGCAAAATCAAGCTGGAGATATCAGCTCTGGCTCTGGTGTTAACCGACTACTTTCCTGCTTAATATAGATCTTCTCCTTCTGCTATCTGTTCTTTGATATATAAATCACTATCTTCCCCTATTGCCCTTTGAAAAACCATCGTGCTTATGTGATCAAAACCTATGCAACACAGCCCAAAACTAATGCTCAGGGCTCACTGACTTATTGATAAGTGTTCAGTGAGGCCTGGGTTCCGAGCATAATAAACCACCATTTTCTCCCATCTCTGCATTGTTGATTGGCAGCAGCATCGAGCCAGTGGACTCTGAGACAATTTTGTCACAATTCCTGGAGACTGTTGTGTTCTCTGCCTTGATGCTATACAATCCTCAGTAGAACGTTGGCTACAAAAATCTGGGCCTTTGCTTTCATGGAAGCTTGGGGTCATTGTGAAATGCCAGTTGTATACAAATGGAAGGCATCAATAAAGTCAAGTTAACAAGCATTGACCATGTGCAAACACCGTGCTAAGCCCTGAGGACACTAAGAGAGGCATAAGCTGGTCCCTGATCTCAAGGAGCTCACAGTCTAATGGGAGAGACAATGTACAAATGCTAAGATGCACAAGGCATAGATTGGAGATGATCTCAAAGGAAAGATGCTAGCATTAACTTCATCCTACCTTGATTAAAATGAGAAATATTTTTAAGAATAAAAGTCTATATGTTAAGGATAAAAAAAGTCTTGAGAATAAAGGAAAGAAGGTTGATGAATGATGGTGGCAAAGGAGGGTCCCAAAGGAGCAAAAAAAATACCAACAATTCCTCCTGGCCATGTACGGCAGGGGATGTGGGTAGAACATTAAACTTTGGAGAGGGTGCTGAGAGAAGTGAGGTCCTTAGAAGAAAATTAGGCTTCAATGAGCACTGGAAAATGGAAGTAACAAGAAGATACCCAGGATAAAGGGGAGTTTATCACCAATAGAGGATTCCAGAGGACACAGTGAGAAAGGAGGGCAGAGGAGGGCTAGGGCTATTACTACCTGCGTGGTTACAACAGCCACCTTCAGGCCGATTAAATGGGGTAATCATTGTAAAGTGCTTAGCACAGTGCTTGGTACATAGAAAGAGCTATAAAATGTTTACGATTATCACTGTTACCAGAGAGCTGATTCCTGTCATCCCTTTGTGCAGGCAGTAGTAACATAAGGTAGAAAAAAAGAAGCATGCCCCCGTGTAAATGTCAGCACCTGGGCTAAAGCCCCAGTCACCCCTCCAAGTTCTGTGCCTAAGTAGAAAAGCACAGAAACTGGAGTCAGATGACCTGAGTTTCAAATCTTGCCTCAGCCACAAACCTTGGGCAAATCACTCCCTCTCACTAAGTCTGGAAAGTGAGGGGTTTGGAGGAGATGACCTCAAAGGTCCCTTCTAAATCCCATGAGCCGATTTTCTTTGACCTCCAGGAATCAGAGTGCGTAGGAAGGTAGATGAAAGGGCTTTGTTGTGCCAGTTTCTGGGGCCAGGGAAGAAAGTACAAAATGGGCCTCGTACATGAAAGAGCTATTTAATGAGACGTAAAGTTCCAGTGTCCTGGCAAGGTTCAGCTCTGGTGTTTCTCTCTCGGCTCCTGGGTTGGGGGCAGGGTGGAGGCTTACAGCTCCAGCTGGCTCAGGCTGGAGTAATCCCTCAAATTTGTCCAGTCCCAGGAAGCCCTTCACATTCCCCCCCAGCAGCACCCCAGGTACAGACAAGCAAAGCAGACAAGGAACAGTGTGTGATGAGATGCTCCTGGGAAGAGGGGCTAACTTTATTCTGTTTGTTAGAAGAAGGTATGACCAGGGGCCATGGGCAGGAGATGCAAAGAGGCCCATCGAGGCTGGATGTTAAGAAAACCTAACAATGAGTGCTGTCCCAGAGTGAGAAGGGCTGCCTCAAGAGGGGGGCTCTCCCTTACTGGAAGTCTTCAAGCCAAGGCTGAAGCTCCCTTGTCACACATGCTATAGAAAGGTGACATCAGCCCCCAGAAGAATGATGATGGTGATGGCTAAGATGACGATATGCTAACTCATTTGATCCTCACAACGACCCTGTGGGGTAGGTACCATTACTATGATCACTAGTTTACAGGTGAGGAAAGAAGAACCAAGAGAGGCTAAGTGACTTGCCCAGGGTCACACAGGTAGTGAGATTCTGTGGTAGGGTTTGAACTCAGGTCAAAGCACAGGCTGAACCCCAGCTTGGAAAACCCCAACTCCTTCAACAGAAGAGCAAGGCAATGTCCTCCCCCAGATTAGGCTCAACTCAGGTCAATTCAACAACCAATTGCTGAGAATCATAAATAGAATATATCTAAGACCCAGAGCTACCATTACACGTAATGGAGATAAGCTCGAGTCTTTTCCAGTGAAGTCACCAGTTCTGTTTGATGGGGCTCCAGAAATGCACGCTCTAACAGGAATACAAGAGAAAGAACTTCAGAGAATGACCGTAGGTCAAGAAGAAACAAAATGACCACTTCTTGCAGATGACATGATGGCATCTTAAAAAACCAGAGAGTCAACTAAATCTAGCTTCCGCCCTTATCATCGTACTGAAACTACTCTCGCCAAAGTTACCAGTGATGTCCCAGCCGCCATGTCCAATGGCCTTTTCTCCATCATCCTGCTCCTTGACCTCTCTACAGCCCCTGACACAGTTGATCACTCTCCCCTCCTTGATACTCTCTTCTCTCAGGTTTTCAGGACACCACGCTTCGCCCTCCCCCCGCTCTCCTCCTCCCTCTCTCTGACCACTCCTTCTCTGTTCCCTTTTCTGGATCCTCCTCCAGAACATGCCCCCTAACCACAGGTGTCCCTCAGGGCTCTGACCTGGGCCCTCTTCTCTTCTCCCTCTATACTACTTCACTTGGTAATCTCATCAACTCCTGAAGATTCAGTTACCATCTCTATGCTGATTCTCTGCTGACCTCTAGTCTTACATCTCTAACATCCTTTCAGACATCTTGAACTGGGTGTCCAGTAGACATCTTAAACTCAGTATGTTCAAAATAGAACTCATTCTCTTTCCCCTACAACCTCCTCCCACCTCCTGCCTTCCCCAGTACTCCAGAGAGCACCACCACCCTCCCAGTCCCTCAGGCTCACAGTCCAGGAGTCAACCTGGACTCCTCCCTCTCTCTCACCTCCCCCCTATATCCAAGCTGTTGCCAAGGCCTCGGCAACTTCTCTCCAAAACACCCCCTTCTCTCCTCTGACACTGCCCCCACCCTAGTGCAGGCCCTCACCACCTCCCACCTGGACCGCTGCAACAGCTGCTGGTTGGGTCTGCCTGCCTCAAGGCTCCCTTCACTCCAATCTGTCCTCCATTCAGCCACTAAAGTGATCTTCTTAAAATACAAGTTAACCCCCTACTCAATAAATTCCAGTGGCTCCCTATTGCCTTCAGGATCAAATATAAAATGCTCTGTTTGACATTCAAAGCCATTCCTAACTTGTCTCCCTCCTACCTTTCCAGGCTTCTTACACCATGAACTCTTCTGGCTGTCCTACGAACAAGACCTTCCATCTCTCAGGCTCTGGGCATTTTCTCTGACTGTCCCTCATGCATGGAATGCTCTCCCACTTCCTCTCTGACTCCTGACCTCTCTGGCTTCCTTTAAGCCCCAGCTAAAATCCTACCTTCTCCAGGAAGGTTTTCCCACCCCCTCTTAATTCTAGAGACTTCACGTTATTAATTATCCCCTATTTATCCTATGTGTAGCTTGCTCACATTTATTTGTTTGCATGTTGCTTCACCTCTTAGATGGTAAGCTCCTTGAGGATGGGTCTTCTGCCTCATTTTGTATCCCCAGTGCTTATCACAGCATCTGGCACACAACAGGTGCTTAGTAAATGTTTATTGATTGATTGAGAACTGATTGCAAAATAACTTCAGCACGCTTGTAGGACATAAAATTAATCCAAATGAATTATTAGCATTTCTATGTAATATCCATAAAACTCAGCAAGAAGAAGTTGAAAGAGAAATTCCATTAAAATTACTACAGAATGTTATAAAATATCTGGAAGTCTCCCTTCCAAGATATACACAAGAGCTGTATAAAAACAACTATAAAAAACCATTACAGAAAGAAAGACATGAATAATTGGAAAAATACTAATTGCTCATGGGTAGGATGAACCAATATAATAAAAATGAGACTACTACTTAAATTAATTTACTTATTCAGTGCCAACTAAAATAATACCATACAGAACTAGAAAATAATATCATTCATGTTTTCCAAATGATGGGCATCCTCGAAATTTTTAATTCTTTGCCACCACAAAAAGAGCTACTATAAATATTTTTATACAAACAGGTCTTTTTCTTTTTTCTTTAGAATCTCTTTGGGATATAGACCCAGGAAAGCTATTGCTAGATCAAAGGGTATACACAGTTTTATAACCCTTTGGGCATAGTTCCAAATTGCCCTCCAGATTGGTTGGATCAGTTTACAACTCCACCAACAGTGCATTAGTGTCCCAATTTTCCCACGTCCCCTCCAACATTGGTCATTTTCCTTTTTTTTGATGTGTTAGCCAATCTGGTAAGTATGAGGTGGTACCTTAGAGTTGTTCTGATTTGCCTTTCTCTAATCAGTGGTGATTAGGAACATTTTTTTCATATGACCATAAATAGGTTTGATTTCTTCTGAAAACTGCCTGTTCATGTCCTTTAACCAATTATCAATTGAGGAATGACTCATATTTTTATGAATTTAACTCACTTCCTTATATATTTAATAAATGATGCCTTTATTAGAGAAACTTGTTGTATACTTTTTTCCTAGTTTCCTGCTTTCCTTCCAATCCTGACTGCAATGGTTTTGTTTGAACAAAACCTTTTTAATTTCATATAATCAAAATTATTATTTCCCATGATCCTCTCTATCTTTTGTTTGGTCATATAGTCTTCCTTTATCCATAGATCTGACAGGTAAAAATTTCCATGCTCTGTTAATTTGCTTACAATATCATGCTTTATTTCTAAATCATGTACCCCTTTTGACCTTATCTTGGTATATAATGTGAGATGTTTGTCTAGCTTCAATTCTGCCAAACTGCTTTTCAGTTTTCCCAGCAGATTTTGTCAAATAGTGAGTTCTTGTCCCAAAAGCTTGGATCTTTATGTCTATCAAACATTACCTAATCCATTCCACTGATCAACCACTCTACTTTTTAGCTAATACCAGATTGTTTTGATGATTACTGCAGTAATACTGGGGATGGAAAGAAAGGCAAAACACAGTCCCTGCCCTCAAAGAGCTCACAATTTAACAGTGGGGACAAGATATGTGAAGAACAACTCTACTTGTAGAAGCTCTCTATAGGATACATAGAAAATAACCAATGGAGAAAAGACACTGAAATTAACAGAGAGTGGGGAAGGCATCCTGTGGTAAAGACTTTAGCTGGAGGAAATTAGAGAAGCCAAGAGAGGAGGGAGGGCATTCCAAACATGGGGAACAGGGAGAAAAAATGCCCAGAGCCAAGAGATGGAGGGTCTTGTTCGTGGACCAGCTGAGAGGCTGAAGAATAGGTGTTTGGGAATGAGGCAGAAGAAGATTAGAAAGGTAGGAGGGGGCTGGGTTAGAAAGGGCCTCGAAGGCCAAGGACAGTGTGTTGTATTCCATCCTAGAGACAACAAAGATCCATTGGAATTTATTGAGTAGGGAGATGATGTAGTCAGACCTGTGCTTTAAAAAAAAATCACTTAAAAATAAAATTAAAAATCAATTTAGCAGCTAAACGGAGAAAGGACTGGAGTGGGGAGAGACTCTGGGGGCAGGCAGACCCACTAGCAGCTTTGCAATCATCCAGGGGTGAGGTGATGAGGATCTGCACCAGAGTGTTGGTCATGTCAGAGGAGAACGGGAGATGTATTTGAGAGATGCTGCAGAGATGAAATAGGCCTGGCCAATAGGTTGGAGGTGGGGGAAGGTGACAGATAATGAGTCCAGGATGGCTCCCAGGTTTGGAACCTGAGTGACTGGGAGAATGGTAGTGCCCCCAGCAGTAATAGGGAAGTTGGGGTGGGGTGGGGAGCAGAAGGCTTAAAGGGAATGATAATGAGCTCAGTTTTGGGACATGTTGAGTTTAAGATGTCTACTGGGCATCCAGTTCCAGACGTCTAAAAGGCAGTTGGAAATGCAAGGGAATTTAAGGCTAGATAAGTATAAATATGATAATTGAATGATGAGTTGAGGAGATCACCAAATGAACAAGTATAGAGGGAGAAGAGAAGAGGACAGAGCCCTGTGTGATACCCACAGTTATTGGGTGTGACCCGGACGAAGATCCGGCAAAGGACACTGAGAAGGGTCAGCAGGAGAACCAAGAGAGGGTGGCCAACAGCGTCAGAGCCTACAGAGAGGTCGAGAAGGACGGAAGCTGAAAAAAGGCCATTGGACTCGGCACGTAACTTTGCAGAGAGCAGTTTCGATGGAATGATGAGGTTGATAGCCAGATTGTAGAGGGCTAAGAAGAGAATGAGAGAAGAGTAAGTGGATCTGCCTCGTGTGGCTGGGGTTCTCAAGGAGATTGGGCACACAGGAAGGAGAGCTGTGGAGTGAAAGCAGGGATGGAAGGATCAAGGGAGGGATTTTGGGGAATAGGGGAGACACTGGCATATGTGTAGGCAGTAGGAAAGTAGCCAATAGACAGGGAGAAATTGAAGATAAGTGAGAGAATGGGGATGATAGAGGGTCAGTCTGCTGGAGGAGACAAGATGGAGTGGAATCCCCTGGCTTAGCCTTGGAAGGGAGTGAGGCCACCACTTCCTGTGAGACTAGAGTGAAGAAGATGGTGGCAGAAGACATTGGAGTGATAGGAGATGAGCAGGAGGGGAGAAGAAGGGGGTCTTGTTGAATGAGTTCCATTTTGTTTTTAGAAAATAGGAGGCAATGGTGGCAAAGAATTGGAAATTGAGAGGATGCCCATCAACTGGGGAATGGCTGAGTAAGTTGTGGTATATGAATGTAATGGAATACTATTGTGCTATAAGAAATGATGAACAGGCTGACTTCAGAAAAACCTGGAAAGACTTGTATGGTCTGATGCTGAATGAAGTGAGCAGAACCAAGAGAATGTTGTACACAATAATAGCTACATTATGCAATGACTAATATTGTTAAACTGAACCCTTCTCAGCATTACAAGGATCTAAGACATCTCCAGAGGCCTCGAGATGGAAAATGCTGTCCAAATCCAAAGAAAGAACTACAGAAGTCAAATCGCTATCACTTATTTTTACCTTCTGTTGAGTTTTGTTTCATCTTTCTGATGGTTCCTCCTATTGGTTTTAATTTTTACTTACAACTTCACTAATGTGAAAATATGTTTAATGGGTATGTAAATGTAAAGCCCATATCAGATTGTGCGCTGTCTTGGGGAGGGTGGGGGGGAGGAAGGGGGAGAAAAATTTTCAACTCAAAAGCATATGGAAGTGATTGTTGATAAATCAAAATAAAATAATAAAATTTTTTTAAAAAAGAAGTGGCTACTGTAAGTGGGTTCCTCCAACTTCAATCCCCTAATCAACTGAGGTGTCAATTTTTGACCAGGTTTTGTGCTATTTGTCCCAGGCTCAAAAATGATTCTTTGGGGAAATAAATTTTGGATTACTCAGTCCACTGCCCTTCAAAAAAAAAATAGGAGGCAAGATTCTTAGTTGAGAAAGGAGAGAAGGGGGAACCATGGAAGTTTGAGAAGAGATAAGAAGGTTTGAGAAGGCCTTTATGGAGAGTAGAATAGTGAGCTGATTAAGGGAAGTGTAGAGGGATTGTCTAGAAGCCGTAAGGACCTAGTTAAGATTATGTACATAAATCCATAATGGACCCAGTGAGAACAGGCGGGTGATTTTCTCCACCCTCAGGAAGCAGATCAGGGGAATGATCCAAGGCTGAGGTTTGGCAAGGCAAGGTCAGCAACAAGACGAGGGGACAAGGGAGTCAAGAGAAGGTCAGCACAGAGTTGGCCTGGTTCACCAAGGGGTCAAGATAGAGGAAGAAGGAGAGCGTGGCTAGTACAGGGATGATGACCTGGGAGAGAACTGAAGGGCTGAGGAATGGAGGCCTCAGTACGGATGAAGAGCAGGGTCGGTTAGGAAGGCAAAGGGAGAGGCAGAAAGTCAATAGACTGTGGCCAGATCAAGGAATTTCAAAGTTCTTGAACACGGAGGTGGTATTTGTGGGTGATGGCAAGATGGAGGGTATGACCATTTCTGTGTGTGGCTGACGTGGGGTGGAGGAGCGGATTATAGCTAGTAAGCGGGCTGAAAAGCTGGGAAGTTAGGGTGCCTGAGGGAGTATTAATACATATTAATATGTTATAATAATATAATATAATAATAGTATTTTATATATATATTAAAATCCCCTAGTGTGAGGGCAGAAGTTGAAGAGGAGAGAAAAATTGTGAGCCAAATACTATGCTCATTGAGGAAGGAAGGGGAAGTGTCCTAGGAAGTCTGTACACAACAGCTATCAGGATTCTGATTGGGTGGTACATGTGGACTGTATGGACCTCAAGGGAGGAGGGGTTGTTGAATGGAAGGGGGAGAACCTTGAAGTGGCAGTGGAGATCAAGGAGTATTCCAAGTCACTGGAAGGAATGAGGAAAAGTCCCACCAGTGCTAGAAAGGGAGCCAGGAGTCTATGTCATCAAGAGGAAGGCAGGTATCACTGAGAGCCAGAAGATAGAAGGCATGGGAAAGGAGAAAAAAAGATTTAAGATGAAAGCAAATTTGTTGTCTATGGAGCAGGCATTCCAGAGGGCACGGTGAAGGGGATGGGTGACTTTTGGTGGAGTAAGAAGGTTGTTAGAAAGGGGAATGAGGAATCAAACCGTGCAGGATGGGTAATGGGCTTTTGCTGATGACCTACCGGAGCTCAGAATCACTGGGAAGGGGAAGTTAGGATCAAGTGGGAGTCTGTTAATCATTAAGAAAAAATTCAGAGATTTCCAAAGTCTATAAATAGTATTATAACCTAAGGGTGGAGTCCTTTCAGCGCCTTGGGCAGCTCAGGTGAGGGAACAAAAACTTGGCGGTAAGAGACATTTAATAAATGGGTTTTCATCTCTTCTTTGAAGTACTGGACTTCTTGCCCAAGACTCCCTCATCTTTAGCAATGCTTTCTAGTGTAGGTTCCTTCTGGAGATATAAACTGTGCCCACAAGAATCCTCAGAAGGAGATAATTAATATTTATTTGGTTTGACAGGTCTTGCAAGTTCCCTGCCCCACCTGGGAGACTTGTCCCTGAAGACAGCTGATCTCTCTGTTGCTGTCATCCTCACCTCAGTACCCCTTAGCAGGGAGCCATCAACCCCCACCACTAATCTCTTCTTTTCCTGTTCCCTGCTGGGTGATCTGTCACCTGACAGTACCTGCACATTCACAGCTTGGTCCTTTGAAGTCCCTACAGAGAGGCTTTTTCTTCAGAGGATCCAGATCTTGCCTCTTCTGCAAAGCCTCCTATTTCTTAGCTCCAAGATTCAAGGACAGCCCAACAGTCTTCCCCTTGCTGAGATTTCCCCACTTTGTTTTAAGACTTTATTCTGTCTTTTTCTAAAGGACCACCCTTTTCTCCCTAATAACCTGCAGAGTGCAGAAGCATCCCTCCCTCGTACCCCTTCACCTTCTCTTCCAAGAGAGAGACCAGCCTGCACTTGGAATAAAGAGAAGCAGCTTGGTCATAGAAGAAATGGAAACATCACCTAGTCAGGCCAGAATTCTTTCTGCTTTCCGTCCTTGTTGGTGATGAGATCTCCAGGGCGGGTCTTTCTTGCTAGCAGCTGCTGTGGGGCAAACTGTCTGATTAAAGCCATTGTCTTTCTACCGAGTCACAATCTTCCTCATCACCCCCCCATTTCAGGCCCCTGTCTCCTCTCTCCTGGACACCTGCAATGGCTTTGGACTAGTGACCGGCCTTCAGCCTCTCCCCACTCCAATCTATACGCTTTGTAACTGCCAAAGTGACTTCCCTAAAGCCTGGGTCTTACCATGGCACCCCCTACTCAGTAAAATCCTATGGCTCCCTATTGGCTCTAGGACCCCTATTGGGCAGGTAGACTCCGTTACCGCCTGGCTCCAACCCACCTTTCCAGGCTGACATACTTTACTCCCCTTCACACACTGCTCAGTGCTGCCAAATTCACCTTATTGCTGTTTTTCATCCAAAACACTCCATGCCTTGGTGTCGATGGTCTCTCGTGCCCAGAATGCCCTTCTTCCTCACCTCTGCCTCTTAGCCTCCTCAGTCTTCAAATGCCCCCTTCTCTAGGAAGCCTTTCCTTATCTCCCCCCACCAAACCATCTAACGTGAATTTTGTATCAATTTCATACAAACTCATTTACTTACATACATGCCGTCCCCCTCAACAGAATGTAAGCTCTGTGAGGGCAAGGGCTGTTCCTTTTTTGTCTTTGTACACGTATCACCTAACAGGCTGCCTAGCACACAGAAGGTGTTAATAATTATTTGTTTATCATTTGTTGAACTATTTGCTCATCTGTGTTAATTGAAGGCTACAAGGGCTGTAAAATCCAAGTGAGTGGGTTGGACAGGAGGCAGAGGAGCTGTCTGGGCAAGGGTGTGGTGGTGGGACATTGTGTATGCTGGATAGGAAGAGAGAAGAGTATTATCCCAAAAACTCCCGGCAATTGGCCCTGATGTTGAGGGGGGGGGGCGTGGGGAGTGTGCGGGTGGGAGAGGCAGGTAGGCAAGAAGGCAGGGTGGAGTCTGGTCCCAGGCCTCTCCTATCCCCTCAGGGGAGCATGCCATAAGCTAGGGACAAGGAGAAACTGTTCTAGTATCCCAGCCCATCTGGGCCCCCAAACAGGCTGTTCCAGCAGTGAGTTCCCATGCAGCGTGATCCTGGGGACAAAATGTTCAGGGCCAGGGCTCCATCTGGGAGGCCTCTTCTCCCCCAGCTCTCTGGCTTGGCTGCTCAAGGATCTACTCATCCCTACACCTCACTCCCACTCCCTGCCCTTCTCTCCAGCCTTGGAGGATACACTGACCCTTTCTATAGAGATTAATAATCTCTCCACCTATGCATCCCGCATCCCTCGTAGGACAGTGGCAAGAATGGAAATCGGAGATGTGGGTTCAAGTCTAGACTCTGACACTCCCTAGCTGTGTGCCTTTAGGCAAGTGACTTAAATTCTCTGATTTGTTCTCCCCATAGGTAACCCCATAGAGATAATAATGTGTACCAAGGCCTAGCACAGTACCTGATATGCAGTAGGTATTTAATAATTGATCCTTTATTGATTGACCGATTGATCAAACTACCTTCTGACTATTGTCATTGCTTTGTAAATATTAAAATACTTGGGAAAAATATGAAACCTAAAATTGAAGAAATTATCTGCAATCTCTCTCTCTTCACCTACCCATAAACACAAACAAGCTTTTCCCATCCTAAGGATGCCTGCCCTAGACTTTGCTCTCATCCTCTCTCTTTATCCATGTCCTAATTTCTCCAAAGAGCTGTCTGTGCCTTCAGGTTCCACTTTCCTAATACCTGACCATACCTCAGTCCCCTGAGAAGTCATTGCTAAAAATATTAAACAACACAGGGTCAAAGTCAGATCCCTGAGGCACTCCACTGGAGACCTCCTGCCACACTGAACCCTTGACAATGAACGACTATTTGAGTCCGACCATCCAACTAGTCATGAATTCCACATGGCTCCATCTTCTCCATAAAAACAGCACGGGAGCCTTTAGCAAAAGCTTTGTTAAAATTGTTAAGATCTAGGGGCAGCTAAGTAGCTCAGCAGATAAAGCTCTGGCCTTGGAGTCAGGAGGAACTGGGTTCAAATCTGGCCTCAGACACTTGAGACTTATTAGCTGTGTGACCCTGGGCAAGTCACTTAACCTCAACTGCCTCACCAAAAAAAAAGGGGGGGGCAGCTAGGTGGCACAGTGACTAGAGCTCTGGACTTGGAGTTAGGAGGACCTGAGTTCAAATCCAACCTCAGACAATTAACACTTACTAGCTGTATGACCCTGGGCAAATCACTTAACCCTGATTGCCTCACCAAAATGCAAAAAAAAAAATTGCTAAGACCTTAAGCATTTCCCTTATCTGCTGCTAACACATATGTACATGCATGCATATAGTCATACAAATATACATGTATTTATACATGTTTATATACATATATGTGTCTGTATACATAGATGCATCTACATGTATGTACATATAAATACATATATATATGTATATACATATTCCTTTTAGGTTTGCAAAGTGCTTTACAAATATTATCTCATTTGAACCTCACAACAACCTTGGGAAGAGGTGCTATGATTACCATTTTTTTTAAGGCAATTGGGGTTAAGTGACTTAAACAGGGACACACAGCTAGTAAGCATCAAGTGTTTGGTCTGAGGCTGGATTTGAACCCAGGTCCTCCTGACTCCAGGGCCGGTGCTCTATCCACTGTGCCACCTAGCTGCCCCTATGATTACCATTTTACCATTTTTATTAGGTGAAGAAATGGAGGCAGACCAGAGGTGAAGTGACTTTCCCAGCATCATACAGCTAACAAGTGTCTGAGGCTAGATTTGAACTCAGTTCTTCCTGACTCTGGGCCCAGCCCTCTGGGCTGTGCCACAAGGTACTAGTTGAACAAGCCTTCACCAAAAAAACCAAATGAGGTTCATTTGGCATGACCTGTTTCTGATAAAGTCAGGCTGGTTCCTCATGATCACTGCTTTCCTAATTTTTTCACTTTCTTTCTTTTTCTTTTTTTTTGTGATATAGAAATATGTTTTACATGACTTCACAGATGTAATTGATTTCACATTTCTTGCCTTCACAATGGGGGGGAGAGAATTTATAACTCAAAATTTTAAAAGAATGAATATTAAAAGTAAATAATGTTGTTGGGTTTTTTTTTTAAAATCACTGCTTTCCTGCCTAGATCTTTGCCAACTACTTTAAAACTCCTTTCTAGAATGTTCCCAGGAACTGAAACCAGACTCCCTGGCCCATTGTTTGCAGACTGCTGTCTTCTCTTTTTTAAGAACTGGAGCAACATTTGCCCTCCTCCACTGTTGTGCCTCCTCTCCTCTTTTCCATGAACAAAGATGACTAGTCAGGAGCTGGTGTCCCAGATAAAGAAGGAGACACTGAGGGAGCCCCTGGACGCCCTTGAGGAATTCAAATCGTGTGGTCTGGGTGAACAGCATCCTCCAGCCCAGAGAGGGGGTGTAAGTCACCCAAAGTCACACAGCAGGCTAGCAGCACAGTGAAGACTTGACCCCAGGTCTCTGGACTCCCAGTGAAGGGTTCTGTCTGTAGGCACCAAATTCCATTGGTGGGGTAGCTCAGATTGTCAGGAAGCGTTTCACCAGCTGCAAGCTGGAAATTTCTCCTCTGTAGCTCCGAGTTCTGCCTTCTGGGGCCAAGCAGAACAAGGCTAAGCCTTCTTCCCCATGAGGGCCCTTCAGCACTTGAAGACACCCATCATGTTCCCCCGAGGCACTTCTTCTCTGGACTAACCCAGCCAGTCCCTTCATCTGATCCTCGCAGGAGGGCAGTGCTTGTGTTTGAATGCTAACAAGTTAAAAAGAAATAAGAGGAAAAACAGCCCTAAGGATTCCCACGAGGGCCAGGGGAAATTTTCCATCCCCGGCAGTGCTTGCTGCCTGCAGCAATATTACTGCTCTTCAGGCCTGCTCCCAGAACAATTTCCCCATCCTCACTTGACTCCTGGAGGAGGGCCTTTGGCTTGAGGTTAGGTGAACTGGGTTAAGGGCTTCACTGGGTTAGCTGGGGAGCTTGAATCAGCCCAGCATGGTCATGCGGGAGGCCTGGCCTCCAGACTTGAGTGACCTTGGGCAATTCACTCCCCCTTCTCTGAGCCTACATGTCCTCATCTGTAAAACGGGACTATTCATACACATCCTACCTCCCTCATCAAGCACGGGCTTTATACCTCCCAAAGAGGACGGCATTCTCTGTGATTCTGCATTACCCGTTTTCCACGTGTATTATTATACTTCAGAGGAGACAGAAAGACTGTCCAGAAGATTCCTGCACTGGGCGGGAGGCCAGATGAGATGCACTCTGAGGTTCTCTTCAGCAGTGATGGCCAACACTGATTCTGCTCTCTGTGCTCTGAGCTCTACACTCACTCTGTGTGGATCTTTTGGCGAGTGACTTAATACTGTTAAGTGACAGACAGCTGTGGTACAGTGTAGAAAACAGTATGGGATTTGGAGTCACGGGGTTCAGATCCCACCTCAAACATCTCCTTCTACCTATGCAACCTTGGCCTGGGCCTCATTTTCCTCATCTGTAAAATGAAAGGCCTTTGATGTCTCTTACAGTTTTATATCTGTGATCCTAAGGTAATTCCTAAATCAGTTTAGTGGAGATTATAATCCCTACTAAACTGAGGGTTTCTTGAAGGCAGGGATCATGTCCTATTATATGCCTCCCCAGTGGAGGGCCCTATCCACAGCAGGCACTTAGTAAAGGTGTTTTTCTGCCAAATGAATGAATGTCATACTTGCCCTGTCTCCCTCTCAGAGCATTTGGGAGGACCAAAGCAGACCCTGGGTTTTGGGAATTCCCAGATTGAGGTACATGCCAGTGATGGTGGCAGGTATGACTTCTGGGATCTCCATAGCTAGAACCAAACAAGTTTGAGGCCTACAGGTGATAGCTGGGAGAAGAAGGGAGCCCTGACGCTAGTCTGATCTGGAGTTATTCAGGGTATGTACAGAACAAATTTCCTGTCAGGATGGTTGGCACAGGCTTTCACACTCTCCCTTGAAAGGTACTCAAGATGTCCCATTTGGCACCCAGGTCAAGTTCATCTACAATTCTATGGTCTATGGTTCTTAGACCCTACAGTTACAGGCTCTAATTCCAAAATCCTGTAATTACAAGTGTTCGTGCCCTAAGATTCTACAATTCTGAGTTCAATATTTCTTAAGGTTCTCTATTCTCAGTTTCCAAGAGCCTGTGATTCTAAGTTTTATGATGAGAGCAGTGTGGCGCAGTGGGTGAAGAACTCAGAATCAGGATTCACATCTCTCCTCTGACACACCCTGGTTACACTACTCTGGGCAGGTCATTCAGCTTTGCCTATCAACCAAGACTATCACAGGTCAGTGACCAGTCTACACTGGCAGAGGGAACTTTCTCATCCAAGTGTTTCCTAGATCAATTAAATCACAGAACTAATAATTCTAAGGCCCTATGTTTTATGATTGTACACAGGCATGGAATCTCAGAGCTGGAATGGACCTCACAGGTCTTATCCAGCATAAGCCAGACTGGAACAAGAATCCTCTTTAGAACGGACCTGATTAGTTTTGCCTGCAGACCCTCCAGTGAGTGGGAGCTAGGAAGCTCTTCCTTATGCCACGTCAAAATCCAATTGAAAGTTCTGTTTCTGCAGCTCTTTTAGTGGTGGCAAAGAAATGGAAATTGAAGGGATGTCCATGGATTCTGGAATGTCTGAACAAGTTGTAGTATATGATTGTGATGGAATATTATTGTGCTATAAGAAATGACAAGCAGGATACTCTCAGAAAAACCTGGAAAGACTTACATGAACTAATGCAAAGTGAAATGAGCAGAACCAGGAGAACATTGTACATAGTAACAGCAATACTGTATGATGATCTACTTTGAATAACTTAGCTATTCTCAGTAATACAATGATCCAAGACGGTTCTGAAGGACTTATGATGAAAAGCACTGTCTGTCTGCAGAGAAAGAACTGGTGGAGTCTGAATGTAAAGTGAAGATACTTTTTCTTTACTTTATTTTTTCTTGTTTTTTTTTGTGTGTGTGTGTGTATGTTTTCTTTCACAGTATGACTTACATGGAAATGTCTTTTGCATGACTACATGTGTAAACTACGTCAAACTGCTTGCCTTCTCAGTGAGGCAGAGGGGGGAGGGAGGGAGGAAGGGAAAGAATTTGGAATTTTAAATTTGAAAAAAGAATGTTAAAATTGTTTTTACATGTAACTGGGGATAAGTATTAAATTAAATTGAATCAAAAAAAGTTCCATATTCTGTGATTCCCTCATCAAGCCATGAGTCCATTAGCATTAAGTACCTCCAGGCATTGTGCCAGAACCTGGGCATGCAAATGTACAAAGGGTACTGTCCTTGCTCTTCCTTTCTGTTATGGGGGAGAGGGAGAGGATCATTCTCTTGCCCAATACAACAAAGTTCTAACTTGGGAGTTGTCACAAGTTTGGAGTCAGCTTGTTTCAGCTTGTTCAGAACCCCTTGGCCAGACGTCAGCTAAGCCTCCTCATGGTACCCTCCCATACTCACCCTCAATGAACCCGTCATTCCCCTGCCTCTAAGGCTTACGATCTATCCAAACCCCCTCCACCCTTCAAGGCTTAATACATGCTCATTAAATTGAATTCAGGTGGTCTGCTTGTTCTATGCTCAGTCTCCTAGATCCCAGGTGTGGAGACCATTCGGTCGAAACCCCTCACTTTCACAGATGAGGAAGCAGAGGCCCAGGGAAATGAAGTGACTTGGCCAGTGTCACACAGCTAGTAAGTGTCTGAAGGAAGATTTGAACCCAGGTCTTCCTGACTCCAGGCTCTTTCCAACAGTCCCTGGTGCAGGTTGAGCCATCCACAGAGGCTCAGGGCTCTGTTTATGTGTCTGGCTGCAGAGGTCTGATCGCCTTGGCCTCCCTCTCTCTGCTTTGGCTCCTTGGGAGGGGGGGTTGGGTCATTCTGTGCACCTGCATTCCGAGAGCACAGCATGATGCCCACAGCGTAGAAAGTGCTTAGCAAATACTTTGTGACTGATCGAGTGACAGGCCTGGGAAATTGCTGGTGAACCTTACTTGCCAGGAAAGATGCCCACCCACTCCATCTCTTGGCTCTCTGTTGCTGGATGAACCCCTGCATTATTTTACCTTTTCTTGCCCGATACAACAGACCATTATTTAATGGGCAAATATCTGCTTCACCTTCTAGAGGTTAAAGGAAGGCACTGGGCAGATAAATCAGCTAGCATTGCCTCTGTGCCTGGTACACAGTTTACATTTAATAAATGCCTTTTCAGTCAGTCAGTCATTCACCTTGGTAGCTCTAGCATTCTATGTTCTAACATTCTTTTTTCTAGAGTTCTTCCCATTCCTGAAATTCTACGATCTAGAATTCCTTCCAAACGTATCATCTTATATGCCTGGTTCTAATGTTCTAAGGTCTCTTCCAGCCTTAACATTCTATACTCCAAGTTAGAACATTGTATGTTCTAGAATCTGTCCCAGTTCTGACATTTTCTATTCTGATATTCTATATTGTAAGGTCCCTTCAAGTTCTTACATTCTATGTTCCATAACCCAATGTCTGTTCTCAGGTTCCTTCCTGCCCTTATATTCTACATTCTATGTTCTAAAGCCCCTTGGAACTCTAACATTCTTTTTTTTTCAGCCAAAGACAAGGTTTATTAGAACATCTGTCATATTGGGCAGACTCTTAAGGAGTCTGAACATTAGTAAGCTATTGGCTAGATTATAAGAATCTAAGCATCTTAATGGAGACAAGATGGACCTTATGTACAGAAAGACTATGGGAGGGATCTAGAGTGGCCAAGGGAGAATGAGAGCTCTAACATTCTATGCTCTGTGATTGCTCCTGGCTTTTCCATTCTGTGTTCCATAACTGAATGTCCTCCATCCTCAGGCTCCTTTCTTGCTCTGACCTTTTACATCTTGTGTTCTAACGCTCTGCATGTTACATGGTCTCTTTCAGCTCTCTCTATTTCAGGGGTACGCTGTGTGATCCTTACTCTGGGGATAATTCCCAGGAGTGGTGAGGGCTGAAGCACAGGCGCCATTCCAGGACTGAAGCCAGCTCACCCAGACTCTGGTTCTATGGGTCCTCGAGGACCCATACAAGAATTTGCAGCTCATCCTGAGTTAGGGAGAGAAATGCTTTCAGAAAAACCTCAAAAGACTTAAATGAACTGATGCAAAGTGAAGTGAGCAGAACCAGGAGAACGTTGTACATAGTAACAGCAATATTGTACAATGAAGAACTGTGAACGACTTAGCTATTCTCAGCAATGCAATGATCTAACACAATCCCAAAGGACTCATGAGGAAGCATACTATTCACCTCCAGAGAAAGAACTGATACTGTCTGAATACAGACTGAAGCATGCTATTTTCACTTTCTTTCTTTCTTTCATTCTTTTAAAATTCCAGTCTTCTTGTACAAAACTACTAATGTGGAAATGTTTTACATGACTGCACATGTATAAACTATTTCAGATTGCTTACCACCTCAGGGAGGAGGGAGGGGAGGGAGAGAGGGAGAGAGGGAGAGAGAGAATTTGGAACTCAAAATTAAAAATGAAAAGTTTAAAAAATGTTTTAACATGTAATTGAGAAAAAATAAAACATTTTTTAAAAAAGAGTTGAGGAAAGAACATAGGCTTTCGGACACCCTGGACTTTGAGATCACACGGAGCTTCATTCATATGGGACCCTATCTGGGAAGCAGCCAGCTAGTCAATGAGTTCTGTGACCACTGGCACCAGCCTTTGCACCGGGCAACCTCAGTGCCTGGCGTGTTCTCCCCTCACATCTGCCTCCCGGCTTTTGTGGTTTCCTTCAAGACTCAGCTGAAATCCCACTTTCTCCAGGAAGTCTTTCCTGGTCCCTTCCCACTCTCCTCCCCCAGCCCACCTCCAGCTGCCAGCTCCTCCCCAGAGAGTTTCTTCTATCAGCTCTGGTCTTGTAGGTACATGGTTATTTACATCGTGTCTCCTGTTAGAATGGAAGCTCCTCCAGGGCAGGAACTGTTTCATTTTTGTCATTGTGTCACCCATGCATGACACATAGTAAAGTGCTTAATAAACAACCTTTGTTGTTGTGTGCCCGGACTTTCTTCCCCTATCTGTTTCATTCCTGAAATTCACAAGGGAACTCCTGGTTCAGAATTCACCCTTGAAGACTTGGGGGTTTCCAGCACTGAAAACTCCTGTAACCCAGATTCCTGCTGCAGCACAAAGATTTCAGTCAAACCATTACAAGGGCTTTTGTCACATTGAATTGAGAGTGATCTGACTAATCTTCAAAGATCAATGTTATTGATGACTTCTATTTTTTACATTACAGACATTTCTAGACCCCTGCCACACTTGAACTCATCCTAGCCCCAAAGAAAAACTGGCCCTGTTTGAAGAGAGGGGGAAGATGTGTTTCATTATCTGTTCCAGGCTGGTCATTAAAATTATTCAGAGTTCAACTTCTATAAGTAAGAAATCATGTGAGTGATTTAAATAGTGTTCAGTTTGGAGCCAGGAAGAAGGACTGGATTGCATATCACAAGCTGTGTGACTGGGCAAGTCACCTCTCTCAGCCTCAGTTTCCTCATCTGTAAAATGGGAATAAAAAAAGCACCTACTTCCCAGGGTGGTCATGAGGCTCATGTATGACCACGTATCTAAAATGCTACAGAAATGTTGGCTATTCGACATTGTGCGATGACCAACTTTGATAGACTTAGCTCTTCTCAGCAATGCAATAATGGACAGTCCCAAAAGACTCATGATGGAAAATGCTATTCATATCCAGAGAAAGAACCATGGGATCTGAATGCAGATCGAAGCATGCTCTTTGCTCTTTTTTCTGTTTTTTCTTTCTTGTGGTTTTTCCATTTTGTTCTGATTCTCCTTTCACTACATGACTAATGTGGAAATATGTGTAATATGATTGTACACGTATAGCCTATTTCAGATTGCATGCCCTCTTGGGGAGGGGAGAGGAAGGAAGAGGGAAAAATTTAGAACTCAAAATCTTAAAAAAGTGAATCCTGAAAACTAAAAATCAATTAATTAATTTTGTACAAAAAGAAATATTAGCCATCTTTCCATTTATATCATCATAGTCATAGTTTTTCTGGTTCAGCTCATGGCCCTTTGCCCTTCAAGTCTGTGCACTCTGGCTTGTCTCTTATGCTTCCTCAAAGGAAGTCCAAGGATGGCCTGGGATGTTATCCCTCCAGTCAGGGCAGCTACCAACTGATTTTCAGACCTGATCCCTTGGGTCACTGGAGAATCTGTCCTTATGATACCTAATCTTATCTCGTGCAGGAGATAACCGTGTCCGGCTCGCCCTCTGTGCAAGGAAATGCCTCCTTTATAGAGGCAGAAAGATCATTATTCCCAGCCTCATTGCCACAGCCTTGCCTTTCCTGAGAAGGGCTGACTCAGCAGAAGGGCTGCTACCCAGGAAGTAACCCCTTCCTTACGATCTGCCAGCCAGGCACCCTGGGCACATATGCTAAGGTCCTAGGCTGACCTAAGACTCAGAGAGAAGTTCAAAAGAAGATCTAGGCCCAGAAGAAACCTCGAAGGTCATGGGGTCCAACCCCACCCCCCTATTTTAGGACAGGGGAGAAGACTTGGCCAAAGGCACACAGGTGATAGCAGCAGGTCCAAGGTCAGCTGACTCCAAATCCCAGGCCTCTTGCAATGTATCACATCTCCCCATGTTAAGAGGGAAAGGTGCTGGCCTAGGTGCTCCCCTAGGGAGTCTGGGGAATGCGAAGACAGGCACTTTAAACAGAGTGATCTGGGGGTGGGCATTAAGACCACAGGAAATTCAGGTGACTAGAGACAACTTGACTCAAGGATTCTTTGACAATTAATGTGCTACCTGGCCCCAAAAGGCCACCAAAGGTGACTGCTATGCCCAAAGGCTCAGGAGAGAGGACGAACATTTAAAAGAATTCCTTCTAGGGAAGGAGGTCATGGGCTTCTCAAGGTACCTTGACCAAAGCATACCTGAGTGAGAATCTGTCCTGCACCCCCACTGACCAGAAGCCACCCAGCTCTGCCTGAGCCCTCCAGGGAGAGGGAACCCATCCCTCCCCCTCCTCAGCCCACCCCCCGGGAGACCCTAACACTATGTCTTCCTCTTTGCACTTCACCCCCCACGGCTCCTGCCTCCACCCTCTGGAGCCAAGCAGTGCAAGGCCTAGCACCTATTCTATGACAGCCTGTCAAACATTTAAACACGGTGGTCATCTCTCTGCCCTCGGCCCTGCCCTCCAGCCTTCCTACTCCAGGCTCAACCTCCCAGGTCTTCAGAGGATAGTAAATAGAGAGCCTGTGAGGCCAGTAGTGAGTCCAGGGATGGAGCCAACCTTTCCTCTGTCCAGTTCTTTGGGCCACTCTTCCTGTTACTCTTTCCATTTACTGAGAAATGAAAGTTAACTAGAACCACACATGTCTGTGCTCTGCTTTGGCTTGGTCTCAGGGGAACAGAAACAGGAGGGCCCTGGACTCCAGCCAACGTGTCTGTAGAGTGGCAGGAGTCAGAGATGTTCTCTGCCCATACCCTCACCCCTCCCCACCCAGACATCCCTGGGGCGTAGATCAGCCTCCGCGGGAGCCACAGAGGCTGTGCAAGATCTCAGAGGATCCCTACGTGAGTGTCTGCCTGGAAGGAAACCGACCCAGTGGATGTGATCAGCTTCAAACCTCAGGGCAGGGTGGGAGAGGCAGGGAGAGCTGGGTATTTAAGGCCTAGAGTCCAAGCCAGCTGTTAGGGGAAGGCAGCTCTGCTCACCAGCAGTCCTGCCCCGAAGATGAAGGGGTAAAAAGCCTCTAGAGCTCCTTAATTCCCTCCAATCTTGCACAAGCTGTTCCCCGTGCCTGGCGAGCTCGCCCTCCTCACCTCCACCTAGATTTGTCCCATCAGAGCCCAGGTGCCATCTCCTACAGGAAGCCTTCTCCAACACCCCTCCCCCAGTTACCACTTTCTTCCTCTTGAAATTGCTGTGTCCATACTTTGTACGTCTACATGAACACCAGAATGGGAGCCACTTAAGATCAGAGGCTGTTTCCTTTTTCCTTTGTATGAGGGGAGGTTAGCACAGAGTCAGGTATACAGGAGGTGCTTAAGAGATACTTCCTGATGTGTTGGTTCGGCTACGGCATGAACCTCCCGGCTGTCCTCCTCTGCATGGTCTCCAGCTTATCAAAGTCCTTAGCGCTTGTGCCCAGAACTGAACATAATCCTCTGGGTGTTCTGCCTGCAGATAGGGTAGTGATTGCACTGAGTCCCAAAGGACAGAGCGAGTGGGATGGCATCTGAGAAATGGGGCAGTGCTTTGGAAGACCCAAGCTGCTCCCTGCTCCCGGACACAGAGACCCAGCTCTGTCAACCCAAGATGCTCTGGTGATGCTGAGGGCTGCGAATCAAAAGACACCGCAATCTCTAAGAATCAAAATTACAGACGATGCGAAGGCCGATGGTGAACGTAAGCAAGGTCATGGCTTTGTTGCTCCAGAGTTGGCTAATCAAGCCCACTCTCCTCTTTTTAGAGGTCATATTGCAAATTACCACATACAGTTTTAGGATTGGGGCAGCTAGGCGATACAGTGGATAGAGCACCGGCCCTGAAGTCAGGAGGACCTGAGTTCAAATCCGGCCTCAGACCAAACACTTGACACTTACCAGCTGTGTGATCCTGGGCAAGTCACTTAACCCCAATTGCCTAAAAAAAAAAGTTTTAGGATGTAGAGCTGGAGTGGTCTTTAGACATCATCTTGTCCAATCCCCTCATTGAGGGAACTGAGGCCCAAAGAATAGAAGAGGCTTGCTTAATGGCTGAGCCAGAATTCAAACACACATCTTTAGGTTCCAAATCCCTTCTCTTTCTACCACAGCAGGCTACCACAAAGGTAAAGTGACCAGCCCAAGGCCACACAGCTAGGCAGCAGCAGGGCTAGGCCAGGACCTGGTGCTAGGACCAGTACATCACATTGCTTTGGCTTGTACTCCTCAGCCAATGGGAATGCATGGGACCCTCTTGGGATGAAGGCTTCCATTAATCAAGGGCCTTGTTAGCTTGTGTCCTTACTCCCTCAAGGCAGCCCCTCCCACACCTTCTTATCCCACACAGAATCCCTGATCTCCTTCCAGACTTTATGACACCTTCTATATTGGACCTTTCCTCATGCCCACAGCCACCAGTGCCTCCCAAATGGCTTCATTTCTATTATATGAGCATATATTTTACATACTTACATATATGTATGCTATCTCCCTAAGTAAAGTGTAAACTTCCAGAGGGCAGGAAATGTTTCACTTCTGTCTTTGTAATGTTAGCCCCTAGCTAGGACAGTTTTTGACAAGTGAAGGCTGATGGGCCACAATGGAGTCTTGTGTGTGTCCCCCGCCAGGGTCCTTCATGAGGATCCATCCGGGGAGTGCGCTGGGGGCCACCATTCTGCTGGGTGAGCTGGCAGCTGGCTGTCGGGCACCATGATGGACCGACTTCCTTTTCTGAGCAGATGTTTCTTGAGTATAGTTTATGCCATTTCTCAAGCACAAACCACCCTTGGTAATGGACGGAAACCTGGAAAGTCAAGTGGTAGGGTGGAGAGAGCCCCGGCGATAGAGTCAGAAGACCTGGGTTCAAATCCCACTTCTGATACCTACCTGTGTGAATTTCCCTAGGCCTCCATTTCTTTAGATGTATAAAGGCAAGAATGGCCTCTGAGACCCCTCCCAGATCTAGATCTATAAGTCAATAAAAACTTATTAAGTGCCTACTATGTGCCAGGCACTATGCTAAGCTCTGGGCATACAAAAAAAAAATGAAAAAAGAAAGATATTCCTATGCTCCTATGATCTGTCTGGCCTCAGTTTCCTCATCTCCAAAAAAGATTTGATGGGAGGCAGCTAAGTGGCACAGTGGATAGAGCACCAGCCCTGAAGTCAGGAGGACCTGAGTTCAAATCCAGCCTCAGACCAAACACTTAACACTAGCTGTGTGACCCTGGGCAAGTCATTTAACCCCAATTGCCTGGGGGAAAAAAAAAAAAGATTCGATGACCTCTACTGTCTCTTCTAGCTTTACATGTATGATCTCTCTGGTCTCAGTTTCCTCATCTGTAAAAAGAGGGGCAGTGGACTTGATGGCCTCTGCTATCCTTTCCAGATCTAAACATATGATCTCCAAAGGAGACTACAGTCTTTGAAGGTGCTAATTCATGGAATTGTTGAATGAATCAAATTCAACAAACATTTAATTAGTAAACATTTATTAAGGGCTTACTATATTCCAGGCACTGTGCTAAGTGCTGGAGACACCAAGAAGGGAAAAATAGTCTCTGCCCTCAAGGAGCTTACAATCTAATCGAGGAAACAACACGCAAACGACTATGGAAATTTTATATATACATATATAATATAATCTATTGATAGATATCTAAATCTATTAAGAACAGATATAGATTTCTGAGTGTATGCATTCATGGAGAGACAGAAAGAGAGACAGAAATAGAGAGACAGAGAGAAAGAAAGACAGAGACAGAGAGAGACACAGAGACACAGAAACAGAGAGAGAAGACTGCAGACAGACAATCTCAGAGGGAAGGCGCTAGCATCTGGGTTTGCTGTGGAAGGTGAGCTATGCATTCAATCCGGAATTCAAGAATGCAGGGAACCTTGGAGGTGGAGGTGAGGAGTGAGAACAGGCTCGGGGTTCAGCCAGAGTGAACACACTCGGTCACGAGACAGAGGGCTCAAGTCTGAGGAGAAGCAAGACCACCAGTGAGGTTGGTGTGTAAAGTATGTGTGGAGGGGAGTCAAGTATAAGAGACTGGAAAGTGAGGGAGGGAGCAGGTCGGGAAGGGCTTTAAATGACAGACAGAGGGCTTTATATTTGATCTTGTAGGTAATGGGAGCTACTGGAGTTTATTGAGTAGTGGGATGACATGGTCAGACCGTGCTTGAAGATCACTTTGGAGCTGAATGGAGGACGGAGAGGAGATGTGAGGTAGGGAGACCTTCCATGGGGCTACTTCAATAGTTGATGAGGGAGGTGATGAGGGCCTCAGCTATAGTGATGGCTGAATGAGTGGAAAGGAAGCATATGGAAGGGACTTAAGGAGGTACAATGAGGCTGTGAATGAATCACTATGAATGTGGATGAGTGGGAGGATGGTGCCCTCAACAGTGATAGGAAAGAGAGGAAGTGTTGGTGGGGAAGATGAGTTCTCTTTTGCACATGTTGAATTTGAGATGTCTATAGGCTATGCAGTTTGGGGTGTCTAATAGGCAGTTGGTGAAGAGGAACTAGAATATATTTAGGAACCCACAATTGAGTAATTAGACCCACAGAGCTGATGAGATCACCAAGTGAGATAGTACAGACTAAAAAGGAAAGAGGGCCCAGGGCAGAGCCTTGGGGGATGTCCAGCGTTAGCAGGCTTAACTTGATCAAAGAACCAGCCAAGGAGCCTGAGGAGAGGTCAAATAAGAGGAAAACCAGGGAAGAGCAGAGTCATAAAGACCTACTGAGAACAGAGTATGTGATGGTGGTCAGCAGCATCAAAGAAGTCAAGAACTAGAACCATTGAGGAAAGGCCCCCAGGGCCAGTAATTAAGAGACAGATCACTGGTCACTTTGAGGAGAGTGGCCTTGACTCAGTGATGAGGCTGGAGGCCAGATTGCAGAACTCAGAAGGGAGGGAGAATGGAGGAAGCGCAGCTCCATTATGTAGCGAAATGGTTTTTCCACAGAGTTTAGTATAGAAGGGGAGTTGAGATAGAAGATGACAGCTAGCAGGGATGGCAGGATCAAGGGAAGGCTTTTTCATGTTGGCTCAGACATGGTCAGAGTCAGCACAGTAAGAGTTTGTAGATGAGAAGAAACTGAAGATAAGAGAGAGTATGGCGGTGATAGTGGGGGCAGTCTTCTAGAGAAGAAGAGAGCGGATGGGATGAAGGGTGCTTGGAGAGAGATTTGCTTCGACAAGGAGAAGGAAGGCCTACCTCTGCATCCCAGACCAGAGTGCAGGAGGAACTACGGAGAAAAGATGTCTGAGTGATGTGAGATGAGTAGGACAGAGGGAGCTTTGAACAAGTGACAGTTTTTCCCACAAAGTGTGAGATGATGGCCTCAGTAGAGTGTTAAGGGAAAGGATGCCATTGGAGGTTCATTGGAGCAATCCCTGTGGACAATGGGACCGAGAGTTGATTAGAGAGGAGTACAATGATTTACCAAATGTCTACTGTGTATAGAACACGATGTAAGTCACTAGGCCAGATACACACTTTAGATAAGACAAAGTTCTTTCCCTTATGGAACTCACAGTCTAATAAGGTGATAAGATACAGAACAAAGTTAGAGATAACAACCGATATTCTAAATTAAGCATTAACAGGGAAAGGAACTTTGGTTATTATAGTTGGATTATTAGAAGCAACCACCAGCTTTGTCCTTCTCCTTCAAATACTACCTGGAAGTTTGTTTAATCTTCTAGGTAATTTGCACAGCCTGGCCCTAGTCACTTTAATAGAAAAAAAAAGTACCAAAATGTTTCCCTAGCTTCAGGAAAATTCAGCAGGACCTTCTGACTCTGTATGGGGGCAGCCTGCACTCTGAGGTGGGGAAGAGGTGAATGGAGTTAAGTCACTCTCACTTAGCGAGGAGTGAGGGCTAGGGACCTCCTGGTCGGGACCAGTGATTCAGGTAAGTCTGAAGAGCTGTCTGAAGGGCCCTCTTGTGCATAAGCCTGGACACTCAGCAGGAACCAAGAAACACAGGGCTGCACGGAAACAAGGGCGCAAGAGCAATGATGCATGTATTTGGAGTGCTTGGAGACGGTGTCAGTGGAAGTGGTTCAACACAGCAAAGATAAGTGGGCCCGCTGGGGAAGACTGTACTGAAGGATTGCTAAGCAATGAGGCACGAAGTCACAACTCGGAAGAGCAAACCTGGATTTTTGCTTCTGATACTGTGAGTCACGTGGACTGTGCAGGCCCAAGGAAAAAGAGGCATGCTCTCTAGGAATACTGATTTCTCTTCCCACTTGGAGAGGCCTTAACCCCAAGGAGACATTTTATTTCTGTAGTGACTGTGCAGGTCCTTGGTGGTAGTGACAACCACCAAAAGCGATGGTATTTTTTATCATCTATAGGCTCGGCATTCTTCAGTGTGGATTTTAAGCTTGCCAGCTTTGACATTTCACATCCCTTGATGAGAGCTAGAAATAAGCTAAATTCAGTTAGTCAACAAGCATTTATTAAGTACTCCTTATGTGTCAGACTGCGCTACCTTCCTTGCCCTCCAAGAGCTCATATTGTAACGTATGCAATTGTAAAATTCTACTTACAAGATACACAGCCAGTAGGGGCATGAATCCAAAGAGGTAATTACTGAGAATTCTCCAAGATAGGAGTGAACTCAGGTCTTCAGGGGACCAGAGCTTCAGTATTAGGCTGTGGTTTACAAGTGCCCTAGAGTGGTGCAAAAAGCAAGTGGTTTGAGGTTTGCAAAGTGCTTTCTCCACATCTAGCCTGAGAGATGGCTAATGCCAGGGTTCTGGGAAAGAACTGGGCTTGGGAATCAGAGAGCCTTTGAGTCAGATCCTGGCTCTTCCACCTTCTACTTGTGTAATAGTAGGCCAATTATTTAACCTCTCGGGGCCTCAGTTTCCCCATCTGCAAGAAAAAGAAGGGATTGGGCTACATGATCTCTGAGGTTTCTTCCAGCTTTAAGATCTATGGCATGCCCATTTTATAGGTAAGGGACTTGAGGCTGAGAGGAGGAATGACTTGTCTGAGGTCAGCCAGCTGGTTAAAAGACAATCGGACGCAGATGCCCAAACTCCACATTGATCCATCTTCCTACTGCAGCGTGCACTCCTTTCTGTAGGAGATTCAGAGCTCAAAGCTTGTGGTAAACTCCCAAGGGGGTGGCAGCAGCCAAAGAGACAGCTCTTTGCCTTCCCACATCCCATGGTCTTCTGAGACCCGCAGGCTAGCACTGAGCCAGCAGGACGCTGAGTCCCCCTCCGTCCCCCTTTATGGTTCCAAACTGGGCACAGCGACCACACTCACTATGATTGCTTCCTGTCTTTGGGACACAGCTGGGAGACAGGAAAGCACTGATTGGGAAAGGAGCTGAGCTGAGCTGAGGAGCAGGTGTGCAGCTCTGGAGCGGGCCTCCCCCTTCATTTGGTTCAAGAGAGAGCTTAGTCTCATCCACGTGGAATGTATGTGCTGAGTCAGGCGTCCTTCACAGGACTGAGTGCTGTCCACTGTTCTGCTCTAGGGGAACAAGGGAACTGTCTTCAAGAATTTCCAAGACTCTCATTGGCTCCTCACAACAAGTCTGCGAGGCAGGGCTGTGATTATTGCCATTTTACAGATGAAGAAACTGAGGCTAAGAGCGTCCAAGTGACTTGCCCAGGGTCACACATCTATTACGTGTCTGAGTCAGGTTTCGAACTCAGATCTTCCTGACTCCAAGTCCAACACTCAGTCCACCAAGCCTACCTAGCTACCAAAATCCTAGAACTGGAAAATCAGAAGAGACTTGGGGGCCATCCAGTCCAACCCAAATCCAAGAAGAATCCCTGCTCTAACTTCCCATCACCTGGCCTTGGTCTGAAGACCTCTCAAGGTGGCCTGTGCCATGACAATTCTTCTGCCTCTCTGACCCTTCTTTTGCCTTCTAAATGCCCTGTACACTCCCACGGATCCAAGGATGACCTTTGTGCAGCCATCTTCCACATGCCTTTCTTGAACCCCAGTTCCTGTCCAGAATGCCCACCCCTTCTTTCCATCTGCCTTCTGGATCTCTTGACCTCAATGTCCACGTGTGCCTCAAACTCAGAGTCTTCAGATTTGTAAAATGGGAGGGTTGGCCTTGAGCTCTGTGGCTCTCTCCAGCTCTAGCCCCATGATCCTGGTCACTGAGCCTCCCTAAGCTTCATGCTCCTCATCTGTAAAATGGGAGATGGGGGTAGGAACTGGTGACCTTGGAGACCCCTCCTAACTCTGATCTTTTAAAAAATATGTCTTCTTATTGTCTTTGGTTTTCACATCCCCTACCTCCCCCAAGGAAGCTCTCCACCTTTCCTCTCCCAGGCAGGTATCTCTTATAACAAAATGGGAGACAACCTTCCAAAAAAAGGAGAAAACAAAAGTTTGTCAAAGCTGACCGACAAAGCAAGAGTCTGACATTGTATGCCGTGTTTCATACTTGTAATCCCCCCCACCTCTGCAAAGAAGCAACTCCTCCTTGATCTTGCCCCTTCCTACTTCTTCAGAGGCATCCCTATCTTTCCAGTCCCCCTCCCCCCTCTCCCTTCCCCCACTCAGAATGTCACGGCCGACTCATCCTCCTCCTTCATCCCACACATAAAGTCAGTTGACAAACCCTGTCAAATTTTTTCCATCCATCACTTCCTCTCTACTCCCCCTGACACCATTCTAATCCAGGCCCTCATTGTCTTACCTAGAGCACCACAACAGCCCCATAAATGACCTTCCTGCCTCTACTCGGACCCTGTCTCAATCACTTCTGCACATACTGCCCGAGTAATCTTTCTAATGGACCACCATGCTCATGACATTCCTTACTTTCAATGGCTCTCCATCACCCACCAAAAGCAAGGACAATCTTCTGATCGTGGCATTCAAAGACCTCCACAGATGGACACTGATAGACCCGCCAGCCATATCTCACAGTAGTCCCCTTCCTGTGTTACGTGTCTCAGTCTAACTGGACTACTCTCTTTTTCTCCTTCTCATTCTGTCCTATCTTATCTCTATGACCTTGTCACTCAAGCCTGGAATATCTTGTCCTTATCTCATCCCTCTAGCTAGAAGCAACTTTTTCCTCCTCTAATTTCTCATAGCCTTTGGCCTAGACATCTCATATTTACCACCCTCTCCCTTGTACCATAATTATTAGTGAACATATTTTTCTAATCCCTATTAGATTGTAAGCTCCTTGAGGGCAGGTAATGGGTTATTTTTTTTTCCTCTGTATCTTCAACACAATCCTTAGTGCCTTGTACACAGAGATGCACTGAATTAGAGATACTGGTTTAATTGACTTAAACATGGTGCATCAATAGTGATGGTGGTGGTGAGGATGATGGTGGTGATTATAGGGGTAGTGATGACAGCCACGTTGATCACTGGTGATGGCGGTGACAACGACGCTGGTGACCATGGCGGGCATAGGGGTCGTGATGGTCATGACTGGGATGGTGGTAAGGATGACAGTCATGGTGATGGTGATTGTTATGGTGGCAATGACAATGGTTATGACTAACATGCCGGTGTTGATGGCAACACGGGTGATGATGGTGATGACTTCCTTTAAGGCTTGATGTTTCCAGGTGCGGACCACAGCAATTGGGCCATTCGAGCCTGAATTGGCCTTGATTCATATAAATGAGACACGCTCAGTGGAGAAGGAGGGAGGGCTGGTTCATCCAGATGAGCAATTGTTGGGGTTGATGGAAGGAAAGCAAGGGAGGCACGGATCGGCTTGATTATAGTCAGGTGCAGAGCCCAGGGAATGAAGAGCCATTTTGCTGATGACTCATCTTCCTCCTCCTCCTCTTTCCCCAACACACCACCCCAAGCCTGCTAAGGCCGGAATAAATGAACTTCGGCTAACACAAAGATGACTGTGTTAATAGCAACTGAAAATTATAGCGAACTTGAAGGTTTGCAAAGCACTTTCCAAACGTTATCTTGTTTGAGTCTCAAAATAACCCTGTGAGATAGGTACTAGGGGTGTTATTATTCCCATTTTACAGATGGGAAAACTGAGGCTCCAGGAAGTTAAGAGCCTTGCCTGGGGTCACATTGTCAGTTTACATCAGAATCAGGACTTAACCAGGTTTTCCTGACTCCTGGTCCATGACATTCTTTCCTACTGGGCTCACTGACGATGGCGTGGAGACTGGGAGTTCTGAGACCCAGGCAATGCTGATAACTCCTTGCATGACCTTGGACCAAGTTAGTTCATTCCCAAAGGCCTCCTCTGATGACTAGATGACCCCTAAGATCCCTTCCAGATCTGTCCTTCTGTGTTTTGTGTTCTAAAGGTTTCCTTTTGCTGCTTGCTGGGGTAGAAGTGATGGGAATTTCCTTAGGGAGGGGACCAGTCTGTCTTAGGATTTATGAGAAGGAGGGAGAGGAGGGACGATGCAGCCTTGATGCTGGAAAAGCAGACAGGGTTTAGTGGAAGAATTGGGAAGGTCCCATGGACTAGCGTCCTATACAGGAAGTCATCCCAGGAGGGAGGAGAGATGCTCAGATGAAGTTCTAAAGATCAAAGAGAAACACACATTCAATGAGGAGTAACAGGAGAAGATACAGGAATTGTCACAATTGGTTTTGTGACCAAGGTTTTGAAGAGAAGCATACTAAAGATCTAAGGAATGATATATAACAGAGGATGCATGCAGGGGAGAGATATGATGCTGTGAGACTGGTACCAGGAGGGCTGACACTCCGAGTGGGGCACTAGGTGGCGCCATAGTGCATAGAGCCCTGGGCTAGGAATCAGGAAGACTCATCTTTTGGAGTTCAAATCTGGCCTCAGACTCTTACTAGCTGTGTGATCCTGGGCAAGTCATTTCACCTTGTTTGCCTCGGTTTCCTCACCTGTAAAATGAGCTGGAGAGAGAAATGGCAAACCACTCCAGTATCCTGGCCAAGAAATGGGGTCACAGAGAGTCATACATGACTGAAATAACAGCAGCTCTGAACGAGCTAAGGGGGAAAGGAATAAACATTTATGTAGTGCCTGCTATGTGTCAGTCTACAAATATTATCTTATTTGACAGCCCTGGGAGGTGCTGTTATTTTCCCCATTTTACAGTGAAGGAAACTGAGACAAACAGAAGTTAAATGACTTGCCCAGGGTCACACAGCTAGTAAGCGTCTGAGGCTGAATTTGAACTCAGGTCTTCCTGACTCCAGGCCCAGTGCTCCATCCACTGTGCCACCCAGCTGCCATCTGCAGCTAGTAAGGAATATAGAAGACAAAGGCCCTTAATGTGTGTTGAATTTCATTGAATTGATTTGAGAGTTTTGCCCTGGGCATTGCAATTGCTAGTTACCTTTCTGGTTCTGCCTCCTCCCCATCATCTGTTATCGTTGGCCTGCCCACCCCAGCAGCTGTTATCTCTTCTATGGCTCTCTGCTCCTCTGTCATTTTCCCCCCTTGTCTTCTATATTCTGAGTGATGGGGATAAAAATGTAATGAATGAAGCAATTCCTAGGAGTCAGCATGTCCCTTTGGGGGTGGGGGTGGACAACATGTATCCAGGGAAATCCATGCAAAATAGATACAATGTAATTTCTAGGGGGAAACAGTAGCAATTGATAGGGGTCAGGATAAGCTTTCCATAGTGGATGAACTTTGAGGCAGGTTAGGGATTCAGTGATGGAGAGGTGAGGAGGAAGTGCATTCCAGGCTTAGGCTAGATATTGGAAGCAGAGAACAATTAGATTAATTTGAGCTCTTGAATGGGAACTTTGAGCAGCTGGCCTGGAAGGAGAGGCTGGGCCAGGCATTAATGCCAAACAATCTGTGTTTTCTCCTGAAAGTGAGCGAGAAGGAGCCTCGTGAGCAGGGAAGCCGAGTGGTTAGACCTGTGCGAAAAGGGGTGCAGATCACCTGGGCAGCTTTGTGGAGAGTGGACTGGCCTGGAGACAGACTGGAGGCAGGGAGACCAGGGTGGAGGCTCTGGCACCAGCCTGGGCAGGAGGAGTTGGAACGTGGCTCCCTTTTCTCAGCAGAGAAGCAGGAGACAGTGGATGGAATGTTGAAGACTTGTCAAATGAGGTCACCAAATGAGGTCAGCCTGTGGGGGGGCTGATGCTTGATCTTTTTTTTTGTCTGTTAAGGGAAGGTTCAATTCTGGGACAGGGTTAGTAGTTAGGGTCACACAAAAAGCACCTTCAGAGATGCCTGTAATGTTTTAGGAAAAAAGGATCTTAATAAATTTCACTTTAAAGAGAGGAGCAGGTCACATCCCGCTCACCTCACCCTCTTTTTGACAGAGCTGTTAGTGTGGTAGACCAAGGAATTGTAGATAGATTTGAACAAAATGTTTGAAGATGTTTTTCATCTACTTCTTGGGGAGAGGAGGGAGCGATGTGAACTGGACAGACATACAGTTAGGTGGCTTGGTAACTGACCAGATGGCCGGACTCAGAGAGTAGTTGTTACCTGTCCAGTGTCACTTTGGAAGGAGGTCTCCAGGAGAGTGCCACAGGGATCAGTGCTTGGCCCCAAGCTGTTTAACATTTTTGTTAAATCAGTGACTCGGGTAAAGGCAGAAATGACCTGCTCATCGTATTTACACATGTCACACAGCAGAGATGGATAGCTAACAATTGCATATGAAACAATCAGGAGTCAAAAAGGATCTCGACAGGCCAAGGCACTGGGCCAATTCTAAGAAACTGAAATGCCAGAAGGTTGATTGGAAAAATCACCTCCACGGACAGAAAATAGGTGAAGCACAGACAGCAAGTTACCCGAAAAGGATCTGGGGGTTATAGTGGACTGCAAGCTGGGCGTGTCAGCAGTGAGATGTGGCCAACAAAAAATGCTCATGCCATTTTAGATTACAATAATAGCTCACCTTTTCTTGGTATTTTGAGGTTTGCAAAGTATTTTATGCGTATTATTTTATTTGATTCTCACATCAACTCTGTAAGGAAAGCACTATTATTACCTGCATTTTAAACATGAAGAATTGAGAGGGAGAAGGATTAGGTGCCTTGCCCAGAGACACACAGCTGGTGAGCTTCTGCCTGTACTATGTCCACCAAGCCAAAGTGCCTCTCACGAAGACAGGCTCAGCTTCTACGAGAAAGTCCTGGTCCTCTGGCCTGGTCAGGCCCCATCTGGAGAATGATGTCCCGCTCTGGGCCCCACGGTTCATGGAGAAGAGTGTCCAGAGGAGAGCGGCCAGCATCACGAAGGGCCTGGAGTCCGTGGCGTCTGAGGCTTGCTTCAAGGAACTGGGGATGTTTAGCCTGGAGATGGTGGATGCTTACAAGTATCTGAAGGGGCCTTGGTGTGGAAAAGGGATTATCTTGTTTTTAGCCTCTGAGGAGAGGCAGTGGGTCAGCCTGACCTCAGGAAAAACTCCCTAACCACGAGAGGGGATGCCTTGGGAGGCAGAAGGCTCCTCCTTCCTGGAGGCCAGATGGCCACTTGATGGGGACGGATGGCACTCTTGTTGGGGTCTGGCCCTCCCAACTGGGGTTCTAGGACACCCCTTCCCTTTCTAGATCTCTGTTCTTCTCCTGAACCCCTAAATCACTCTTTGCCCATCTGCATAATGAGGGGGTTAGACCGGATTGCTTCTAAGGTCCTTTCCAGCTCTATCATCTACAATAAGTCAATAATGGCCTTTCTGGGCGCCATGGTGACCAGCCTGTCAATGTCCACTCGGAGCTTCCCTCCCCAGTTTGATCTGGAGCAGAGAAAGGAAAATCAATATATCCTCCCATGTGCCCACCGAGTCCAAAACCTGATTAGCTGGGCTGGAGACACACTCACCTGGTAATAAGCCCTAGTCAGCAGGCTTGGACTTGGGTTGTTATTAAAATGCTAATTCCCTCTCCTGGGCCCTGGCCGGTTTTCCTTCTGGAGAGGCCCTGCTCGCCTCATGAGCTGTCTGGGGAGGATGGGCGCTTAACGAGGCCCTTTATGCAATGATCACAACCTCACCAGCACCTCCTCACATTTCCCACTCCCCCCTCGCTCCCTGTGGTTGACATGGGACCTTTATTCCGATCTCAGGGAGAATTATTTAAATAATTTATCTGGACAATATTGCAAACGTGTTTCTCTGCTCCTTGTTGGAAACAGGTGACTAGTGCAGCCTCCTGAAGCCATGTAGCCCCCACAGGGAAAAAGGACCAGGAGATCATCTGGGAGTGACAGTACCCAGAACCACTGTGGTTTCTTACTGCTGTGGACTAAATGACCCCAAAGCTCCCCTCTATGAGTCTATAGTCTTGGACAAGTAACTTCTCCCTGGGCTGCGGCTAGATGGCGCCATAGAGCACAGAGAGCCAGGCCTGGAGTCAGAACGATGAGGCTTCTTGAGTTCAAATCTGGCCTCAGACACTTCCTAGTTGTATGACCCTGGCCAAGTCACTTAACTTTGCCTCAGTTTCCTTATCTGTCAAATGAGCTGGAGAAGGAAATGGCAAACCAGTCCAGCATCTCTGCCAAGAAAACCCCAAATGGGGTCTAGGAGAGTCAGACACAACTGAAATGATTGAGCAACGAATGCCTGAGTTTCTTTAACGGTCAAATAAGGGGACTGGACTAGATGATCTCGAATGTTCCTTTCCAGGTCCGAATTTCTGAGCTTAGGCTCCCAGTCTGTCTTCCCATTCTTTTTCTCTTCTCTTCTTTTCTTTTTTTTTTTTTTTTGGCTAGACAACAGGGTTAAGTGACTTGCCTAGAGTCTAACACATACAGCTAGCATGTGTTATGTGTCTGAGGCCAGATTTGAACTCAGGTCCTCCTGAATCCAGGGCCGGTGCTCTATCCACCACGCAACCTCACTGCCTCTGTCTTCCCATTTTTCAAAGCACATTCTCATCCTTCCTTTCATTGGGTTCTGGAATCAGTGGACTCAGGGCTGCAAAAGGGACCTTTAAGATCATCCAAGCCTCTGGTTTTATATCTTGGCAAGGAGGCAGGAGAGTAGGGCATGATTATTCCCATTTTCCACATGAGGAAACTGAGGCCTAGAAAAGAGAAAATAAGTCACAGAGAGGCTGTGGCAGAGTCAGGGCTCCCTCCTCCAATCCAGCTTGTACCTGGCTGCCAAATGGAGATTCCCAAAGCCGAGCTCTGGCCATGTCACTCCTCTACTCCACAATCTTCGGTGGCTCTCTAGTGCTCCTCAGGGCAACTGCAGACTGTCTGGTCTGTAAAGCCCTTTACAACCCGGCTCCATCTTTCTGAACTCATTATACACCCTTCCCTTTCCTGTACCTGACAGTCACCAAATCAGCACACTATTTCCCAGCATTCCTCTTTGCACGGGCTCTCCCCATGCTGGCAACGTTCTCTGTCCTCCCCCTTTCCTCTTGGAATCTGCGGCTCCATTAAGGCCACCGCCTTCGAGAGACTTTTCCCTGGTGCCCCAGTTGAGATCACCTTATCCCAATCACTGGGTATTGACTCAGTTTGTATCCTGTATCGGCTCATCCACGAATATATCATATACTGTGCTGCCTTGCCCCCTATCATTCAGGGAATGGGGGTGGGGGGGATAATATATGCAAAGTTTCCTCATCTGTAAAATGGAGATAATAATAGCACCTACTTTCCAAGGTTGATGTGAGCATCAAATGAGATAATTGCATTAATTATGTGCTAATTATTGCCTTGATAATAATAACAGAGCCTGCTATATAGTAAGCACTATATAAATGTGAGCTATTATTATTATTATTATTAAAGACCTAGCCATGGGAGACGGAGGTATGCACATGTCTGGGAAACAGTAGAGCAGAAGCCCCTTGAAGGCAAGGATGTTTTCATTTTGGTCTCTTTTTCCCTAGCACCTAGTATAGGGCCTGACACATAGTAGGCTCTTAATAAAGAACTGAATTAATTGATCGATGGATTGAACCCGGGTCTTCGAACCACAGAGTGTCAGACCTGGAAGATGCTTTGGGGATCATCGGGTGCTTCCCCATCTTCAGCTGCTCCTTTTGAACAAAGAGGAAAATGAGCCCGGGAGGTGCCAAGGGTACCAGTGAGTGGGTGCAGACTCAGACCAAAGCCTGGTCTTTCTCCCACTCTATCCCACTGTTTCTAAAGAAAATAAATTGAGAGACATCATGGCAGAGCAGAAAAGACATTGGATTTAGGTTTAAATCTCAGCTCAGCCTCTTCCTCGCGCCAGGACCCTGGGCAAGGTGTCTAATTCTCTGTGCCCAAGTTCCCTCATTTGGAAGGTGAAGGGTCTAGACTCTGAGGTCCTTTCCAGCTCTAAGCCTTGGGGCCCCTAAATCAGAGGCTGGGGAGGACACTTGTGAGGCAGGGAAGTCTTCCCCCATCCAGAGCCCCAGGCTCCAAGGGCCACAACTCAGGTCTTTGGGCTTAACAATGAAGAGAAAGCAAAGATCTCCATGTTTTGTGATGGTCCCGATCAGTTAGCACCACCCCCCTAGACAGGGGGCATTGAGCCAGTGGAGAGCGGCATCTGCTCTGCCCCTCGAGCATGTCCCTGATGGCTGATGGAGGCTGCTATCGGTGCCAGGACTCAGGCCCGGGGAGAGGGAAGAGCTACCCATTGGCCCTGGCTCAGCACACCACGAGTAGGGATGGAGGGCAGCTCCTGGGGAGGGCTCGGGGCTGGAGGATGAGGCTTCCCCCCTCCTCTCCATCCCTCCCCCTCACCCTGCTCCTCTCCTCTTCCTCACCCAAAACCTCTGACACGGATTGTGTGGCGCCTCCTCATTAAGGGCCGACAACACTGTAATTACAGGCATGTCTGTGAGTGGCACACCAAGGAACAGTTTCCAAAGGGGGTGTGGGGGGCGTCCATCTGCTGCCTCCCCACTCCAGTCTCCTTCCCCCACCCCTCCTCCTCCAGGGGCCCTTGGCTCCCTGGTACCTCAGCTTCAAAGAGAGACTGGGATAGAGCAATGAGGAACGCTCTCTCTCCCTGGTGCCTTCCTTAAGTCATATGTTGTACACATTTAGAGCTGAAGGGTCCTCAGAGACCATTTTACAGATGAGGAAACGGAGGCCCAGAGAGATGAAATGACTTCTCCAAGGTCACACAGGTAGTAAGCCTCAGGGGAGGGATGGGAGCCCAGGCCCTGGACTCTAGGGCCTCTGTTTTTTCCCAGGATACCATGAAGCCATGGGAGAGGTAGCCTGGGGCCAGGCACTGCACTGGAAACTGAGAGGTAAGCGATGGGCAGCCACCTTGGAGTCCAGAGAAGGGGGAATCTCTGGGGATTGAGGTGAGGAGTAGAGGATGGGAAGGGCAGAACCACCAGGCCTGGTCAGTGCCAAACCAGGAATGTGGTTCAAATCCCATCCTGGGCAACTGAGGTGATGTCCCTGGAAAAGTAGGCTATCCGCACCCTACTTGCAGGGAAAGTGCTATAGAAAGGAGTGATTCTCAACATTATTTTAACCAACAGGGGGCACTGTTGGCCAAGCACCTGATCCCAGGCAGTGTCAGGCACTGGCCATCATCATTCCCAATGGTTAAAGGTTCCACCCAACAGCATGCTCTGGTGGGAAAGTCAAGCTCTGGCTTCCTCTATCTTTTGTCTCTGCCTCTTTTGTGGTCCTCATTTCCTTAGCCTAGGGGGTGTGTGTGTGTGTGTGTGTGTGTGTGTGTGTGTGTGTGTGTGTGTGTGCATTTATCCAAGTAGACTTGAATGGCTGGTGCATTATGGTACCATTAGCGCTCAAGATTGGTTTCACTCCGTATCATTGTTTATTCACAGACAAAGGAAATGCAGGAATAAAACCCCAAAACATTAAACCTACTACCCTGAAGGCTGCATGCCCACGAGCTCCACCCAAACCTAGGCAGCCTCAGCCCAGTCTCTGGGCATTCTCAGACCCCAGGGACTTCAGCAGCATAGTTAAGCTGCGTAGGTTCAGACTCTCAGGTCTCTCCTAGCAGGGTCAGCCACTCTGAATCCACATGGCTAAGCAGGAGAGTTTTTCAGCTGGAGCCAAGAACTCTATCGCTTTCCCCACTCATTGTTCTCCTCTATACCAGCAGGGGTGGGATTTCTACAGGATACGACCAGACCACCCCGCAACAGACAGGTGGCAGGTGCCTGAAGATGGTTATCCCAGGTTCAAGGCACTCCAGGTCCACACTCCTAAAACCATAGCTCATAAGCCCTCATCAACATGCTTTCCTTTTAACAGTCAATCACAGGACTCAATTAGCTCAAAGCAAAGACATTTACTGGAATGCCATATGAAGAAGATTTACAATAGAACCTTGCTCCCCATAAATTTAGAGATCACTCTCCTATTAACTCACTTAATGGGGAAAGAAAGGCACCAATCCATGACCAGAGGCAAGTCCATTGTTTCTGCCAATCCTCAGCCATTTTCCTGATCCTCTCATACAACTGAGGTACATTCAAAGTTTGACACGCTGTAATTTTGTTGAATAGATTGGGGTACTTGACTGATCAGGGATCCCTTGCTATGCTCACACAGATACCCTGGTCCCATCCCCTTCTCCCCCTTTATTCCTTTCCTTCAAAACAACTAAACTAGCTCCAATTCCTGCTACGTATAGTGATGAAGGATACAGCTTATAAACAAAAAAACCCAAATAATTATAATTCAAGGTAAAGTGTGGAGGTGGTACAGAAGAGGTTTTGACCAAGGAATGGGGAATATTTAGGTTGGAAAAAAGACGATGAATGTAGGTTCAAAAGATCTCACAATTAAAGCTGGAAGAGATGTCAGAGGCTAATCTAGGCTAATGCTCCTCTACACTTTACTGGGACCCAGGCACGTTAAGTGACTTGTCCAAGGTCACATTGAATGAGGGACGATCATCGTCTCAATTATGTGCAGATGTCACGGTGTTGCTCCTATGCCCCACTCGCAGTCATGGTATTGCCTCCCACTGTGCCCACACCCTGAACTCCAGGCTCATCGTCTCCCCCACCCCAAGTTCTCTCTTTTCTTGTTCGGAGACTCTTACGGGGGCAGAAAGTGCCCAGATTCTAATTATTCCTCTTATCGTTGAGTCCCAAACTGGTGTCACTGCATGAGGTCCCAGGACCCAAAGATGCCACAACATTTCTCTCCTTGGGGGACAGTGGCCTCTGTGCTCAGTGCTCTCTCCCTGCTTTCTCACTAAATCTCAGCCCTCTCTTCTAGCCCGTTCTCTCATTTATTTATTTTTTTGCTTTTTTTGGGGGGGGGTGAGGCAATTGGGGTTAAGTGACTTGCCCAGGGTCACACAGCTAGTAAGTATCAAGTGTCTGAGGTCGCATTTGAACTCAGGTCCTCCTGACTCCAAGACTAGAGCTCTATCCACTGCGCCACCTAGCTGCCCCTCCATTCCCTCGTTTATTCCCACTGGCTCAAAGCCACAAGCTATTCACTCTCCTCTTCATCTCCACCCCATTCTCCATGTTAATCAATCCTCTTTTCTCTCTCAGACACTCCTGCACTCATTCACCCAGACCCCTCTGCTGTACCACCTTGGCTAACACAACCAGAAAGGCAAGGCAGCCAGTGGGGTGTCCTTGCCCCCTCCCTGCTCAGGTGGTTTCCTTCCTCGGGAACCCAAGGTAATAGACTTGTTCTGCTTGGCCTCAGAGAGCTGTGTGGCATAGCGGGTAGAGAGCTGACCTTGGGGCTAAGGAAACCTGGGTTCCAGTCCTGCCTCTGACATAGACTTGTGCAAGTCTAAGCCAAAGAGTAGAAGAAAAGCTGCCAACCTTTATTAGTGGAGGGTGTTTTCCCACCCAGGACATCCCTGAGCCGATGAAATCACAGGTTTGTCTCTATTCCTCTTGGCCCAAGGGGACAGACCTGGGGGTTATGGAGGGGAAGTTACCAAGAGACAGATGGAGGCTTGATGTACGGAAAAGCATCCTAACAGTTACTGCTGCCCCAAAGTGGGCTGGGCTGCATTGAACAGTCAGCCACCATCTGTCCAGAAGGGCCATCTGTCCAGGCCAGTATGCAGAACGGCCGCCCTGCTCTGCTCAGGCCTGCTTAGCAGCAAAGTCCCACGGTGGGATCCTAAATACCAGCTTGGCCTGACATAAGAAATAGCTTGGGACATGGAGTCCGAGGATCTGGGTTCAAATCTTAGCCCTGCTACTAGCTACCATCATTTCTAGAGCACTTTCAAGTTTGCAAAATGCTTCAAACACATGATTTTGTTTGAGTCCTACAACAACAAGCCTGTGAGGTAGGGGTACTGCTTCAGGTACATCACCATTTTACAACAAGGACACTGAGGCTCAGAGAGGTTAGACAACTTGCCTAGGGTGACATCTCTAGTGTCAGTGGTCAGCCCAGCGCCCCACCCACTATGTCATGTTGCCTTTCCTTATACACAGATGTGTGACCTTGAGTAAGTCATTTCCCTTGGGCCCTTAGTTTCCTCAGCTATGATATGAGGAGTTGAGCTCTGTGACCTCTGAGCTCTCCTGCAGCTCTAGATGGAGGATATCTGTGGGAAGGAAGCTACTGTCTGCTCCTGTTGCTTCTGGAAAGTGGGCTAGGGCACACCAGTTGGAGGCTCAGGCAGCAGCCACAGCCAGGAGCTGAGGCTGGAAGTCAGAGAAGTGGGCACAGGCACCTGTCTGGGACTCCACCCCAGCAGCTCCGGTAACTGTTCACCGATGATCAGACCCTCCAGGTTTATGGGTGGGGATTGGGATGGGAGTGGGGCAGGATTCATGCTCTCCATGGTACCAGTGTTCTTGCCAGGGTCTTGAGACCTCTTACAGACCAAGATAAAAAGGAAGATCATTTGGGTGGCTGTATGGAGGATGGCCTGGAGAAGGGGAGGTTGGAAGCAGAGACACCAACAGAGGTTAATGCAGCAGGTCAGACTGGAGGGGAGGAGTGGGGAAGAGAATGAAAGTGTGAGGTGCCGGAGGGAAGGGCTCAGGGTTATGCCTAGCTCTCACTCCCTGCATGGCCCAGTCGTCACTGGCCAGCCTTTGGGGGACCTCTGGCAGCCTGCAGTCGGCCCACTGTACAAGCCACTCCTTAGGGACCGAACAACCCAGGTGCACAAACAGATGCACAGAAAAAGCCGTCTAGGTAACCAGCCTCCCTGGAGTTAGGATGCTCTGCCCCGCAGGGGTCCTAAGGGTCACTCTCATTGTCCCACCTATAGACATAATCAGCTCTGCAGCGCCAGGGCTAGTCTAGAAACATGGTTCCCGAGGCCTGCTGTTCTGAGCTGGCTGCGGCAATTGGGAGGAGGAAAGGCTAGTACCCTCCTGCGGCTGTTGACTGCAGCTTCTCACTTATTGCACCCTCACCCCCATCCCACCACCCCCTTCCTGATTGTGGGATCGGTGAGACCCAGGCTGGAGTTGCCTTTGCACCAAGGCAGTAGTAGTCCCGGGCGTGCCATCCCTAGGTCCCTCCCAGGTCACAGGATGCCCTGTGGTGCCCCCGGGCAGCCAGAAGCCCCTTCGGGAAGGGTGCAATGCCAGCGCCCAGGCGATTAACCGGGCCGCCTGCACTGCGGTCACGCACATAACAGCTCCCCATTGTTCTCTCGGGGGGTGATACCTGTAGGAAATGATCACGGTTTAATTTGCTGAACATACAACATCTCCTGACAGCCTGGCATCTATACTTATCAAAAATTTAAGTCAACGGGAGCCTGGCGTGCAATATTAATGTGCTGGGGATGCGGGCTGCGGCAGACACACAGGCAGCGGCGCACCGATAAAATGCCGAGACGCGGGGTCTGGGTGTGCGCGCTCGAGGTCAAACTGAGCGGGGCCCCACGTGGAGGCCCAGACGGCACACCGAGGCCCGCGCCGGGCACTCTCCACCCTGGGTCACTGTTAGAACAAAGTTCTCCGCCCAGACACGCAGGCCAAGCCAAGAGGAGATGAAAGGAGCCCGTGCCTGGGAACTAGCGAGAAGCGGGGGAAAGAAATAGAGCCGGGGAGAAGCAGGCTCCGGGAGTGAGGGTTTGATGTACAAAGGCGCCCGCTACTCAGGAAAGGCACGGCTGGGCCTGCGATGTGAACGTCTGAAGTCTGAACGTGGGTAAAGCGAAGGCCGTCCCCAGAGGCGCTGCTTAATAATCCAAAAGGCTCGAGGTGTGCGCTGCAGCCAGACGAGGGAGGCCGGGGAAGAGCCGGCTATTTGATCTCCCGGCAGCTTTGATGATGAGAAGCTGCCAGCAGGCTTCCTAGGCGCAGGTAGAAGGCTCCGGCCGGATGCGCCTTCAGGTGCGCACCCCAAGGGGCAGCTGTGCCCGGGACGCGGCCAGCGCAGGGGCCACGCCAGGCTCTGCCGCCAGCGGGGCACCGAACTGGGGACCGTTTCTATCAGAGCCGCGGGAGGAGGGGGGAGGAGAGAAGAGGGGATTTGTCTGAGAGTTGGTAGCCCCATGGAACGCGCAGCCGGGTTCTGCCATCCGTGTGCTGTGGGACGTGAGCAGCTTTTAACCGTGGGCTTCAGCTTCCGAGTCTGTAAGAGGAAGGCACCGTGCTCAAGCCCCTTAGAGCTCTGACATTCCCTGCCCTAAGGTCCCCTCGCACCTCACCCTGCCCCCCAACGTTCCCTCACATTTTATGTTCTAAATACACACCCACCCCTCATGCCTAGCTCTGACATTCTCTGTTCTAAGGTCCCTCCCAGCTCTGACATTCTCTGTTTTAAGGCCCCTCCCAATTCTGACATTTCCTATTCTAAGGTCCCTCCCAACCCTGACATGCAATGTTCTAAGTATCCCCAAGTCTGACATTCCTTGTTCTAAGGCTCCCCTCAGCTCTGACATTCAGTGTTCTAAGCTCCTTCCTAGCTCTGACATTCAGTGTTCTAAGCTCCTTCCTAGCTCTGACATTCAGTGTTCTAAGCTCCTTCCTAGCTCTGACATTCAGTGTTCTAAGCTCCTTCCTAGCTCTGACATTCAGTGTTCTAAGCTCCTTCCTAGCTCTGACATTCAGTGTTCTAAGCTCCCTCTCCATTCTGATATCCCAAGGTCTCTCACAGTTATGATATTCTCTGTTCTGGAGGCCTTTTGAGCAAAGGCAAAACTAGGAAATCTGTTACTTGGGGCAAATGCAATTGAAGGGTAGAGTCTGCCCTGGGAAAAGGCCTTGGACCTAAGGACATCACTGGAGGTACTGAGATAATGTGCTTCGGGACCACTGATAATACCCTCCGATAAAAGTCAGCATCCTTGGGAAGAGCCCCATCACCCCACCCCGGTTAATGCTCTACGTGTCAGTTCTACAATTCTATGATAAATCACACAGATGGGGATAGAATGCTTCAACTGCGAACGTGCCCAGCCTTCTGAATAAACCTGGAATTCTTCATTCCTAGAAGCTCCTTTGAACAAGCGTCTCCCCTGCTCCTGTGTGTTGGTCTGAGGTGTGAACGTCAGGGCCTGGCTGCGGCAGGCCCTGAGTGCTGATCAGCCAAGGCAGCGACTCACAAGGTAGGCGATTGATTTCCATTCTGGCCTTTACTGAGAGTTCTGTTGGTGCCCCGACTGGTGTCTGGCCTCTGGGGAGACTGGAGGAAGAAATGGAAGGTGTGGCCTCTGACCTTGGGAAGGGAGGGAGCATTCTCAAATTAGAGCTAGAGATTCCCTGGCCCTGACCTCACCCTGACAGCTCGGGAAACCGAGGCCCAGAGGGGCCAAGGCACATGGCTAAGTCACCCAGCTAGTAAATGACTCTTTGTACCAGACCACCTTCCCCCTTAAGGACTCACTGAAATGTTGTTTGGTGATGTCTTAATGTTTGTCTTATCAGCTTTGTGGGGATGGGCAAGGGCTAGAGGAGAGAAGAGCCAATTAAAAGGGGGCAGACGGTGGTCCTCGATACCGGGTGAGGTCGTCGTCAAGGGCTCCCAGGCCAAAGAGGGCACTTGGTAATCCAGTAACTCCAGGGATGCTGGACTTTGGAGTAAATCCATTGGAAGATGTGCATGTGTTGAAGCATTGATGGAACAGAACTTTCTGATTCAATGAGAGTGCTGGGTTCAAATTCTGGCTCACACCAGTGTGATCTTGGGCTACTTTAGGGGAGGTGAATGTGAATGGACCAGTGCTTAGAGACTGTGTTAGGAGGCCCCAGTGTGCCCCCTAGACTGGGGGAGGACTATAGTCCAATAGTTCAACAGTGAGAAAACTGAGGCCCCCGGAGGTGAGATGGGGATATCTTCATAGCATGCCCTAAAGGAGGTAGGATTTCAACAATTTAACAAATTCAGTAAACATCTATTAAGCACCTACTGTTTGCTGTCTCCTCTATATATCAACAAACAGCATTCAAAGCACTACACACTTGGTTGGAAGCCTGGCTACATTCAGCATCACAGGATCCCAGGTGTAGCACCCATACTTGCTAGCTGGGTGACCCTGGGCAGGTCCCTTCCCCTCCTTGGGCCTCAGTTTCCTCATCTGCAAAATGAGGGGGTTGCTTCCATGGTCCCTTCCAGCTCCAGACCTAGGATCCTTTGAAATCGTCAGAATCACGGCGTTCCGTAGTTGAGATGAGAAGATCCAACTTGGTGGCCACTGCCTTCTGCCTGCCGTCAAATCTCTAGGCTAAAAAAAGGCCCTTCAGTGGTCCTCGTGGCATAGGGACTCAAGCCCGGTCACTCTCCTCTGGAAGCGCCCCACCCATTCTTACGCCCCTACTGAGACACGGGAGCCAGAGGACAGCAGCACGCTGACCACCATGGGACCATTTCCTTCCTTGCTCTAGGAGGCTGTCTCTATCTGGGCAGCTGCACAGAGGCTGGACTTTATACAGCAGACCCGAGAGACTTGCTATATGACCCTGGGCAAATCCCTTCCTCTCTCTGTGTCTCAGTGTTCTTATCTGTACAATGCGGGTGATAATATAGGCACTGGCTTCCCAGAGCTATTGCAAGGCTCAGATGAATAAAGTGTGTCAAGTATTTTGCAAACCTTCACGTGTAATATAAATGCCAGCTCTAATAAGTGTTCTTATCTCAGTTTACGGCCTCCTTTTCTGGCCAGCCTCCTCACCCTTCATCCCTCTTGTGCAGATGTCCCTAAGAACCCCAGATCAGAATCTCCCAAGAGATCTCCAAGCTTTCCCCGATAGCTCTCAGAGCTGGTTCTACCATCATGTCCCCAGCCCCGGGCCATGTGACCACCCTCAGGGTTCCCAGCAATCAGAGGCAGAGCTAAGTGGGAGACGCCACAGTCCTGTCCTCCCTCCATCGTCCTGTGTGACTCCTATTCAAGGCACCCCCTGGAGAAGCTGAAGGTGATTGGGTGTGGGCTCCATGTCCCAGTTCTTTCAGACCCAACCTGGTTTCTTTTCAGCCTGCTCCCAGCGGTAGGTAACCTCGCTCTGCAGCTCATGGAGGCACCGCCTAATCAGACCCACGTTGTGCACATCGGAGCTTGGCGCTGGCACACGATGGCAGAATCCTTGGCCCATTCCCCACCGGGGCCATCTCTGGGCCTCTCTTTAGAAGTTAATGGGATGATGGAGCTGGAGTCATCCCTTCTCAAACTCTGCTGCCCCCAGTGTAGCCCAAGAGGGCCAAGCTACCAGCAACAGCTGCATCCCTTCACCGTGGAGACCCCTGCCCCCCTGCATTAACAACCAAGAAGGGGGCTGTCCACCGGCTTGCTAGTCCATTAGCAAATAGGTCAACACAGACGAGAAAAGAGCAGGCCTCCTACCAGGCCGGCACCCATCTCGGACCCGAGGCCAAGGACCTCTGCCTTTCAGAAGCCGCCCCTTCCTTTAGAGCACACTCCTTACTTGTTAAAGCATCCGGACTGATCTGTATGTATTCTGTCAGCCACTTCCTGTTTCCTTATGTGAGTATATGATATTTCCTTGCCCGACACCAGCCCAAGAAAGTTTACTCCATCAGCTCTGAAAGTTACATGTTGAATTTATTATACATAGAAAGGACAGCAAGATATACATAAGAGAGATGTACACTTTGAGGCAAAATTCCCTTTCTCTGTTCTACTGGGTACAAGGAAATGTTCATTGTATTGGGTATTAATTAAGTTCAGAATTTAAACAGAAAAAAAAATTAGATGTTAGCTCTTTGAAGGCTAGCAAACAAAAGAAAAACGATAACCTATTTTGTGTTTGTCTTAGGTACCTAGAACAGGGCCTGGCACATAATAGGACCTCAATAAAGAGGTATTGAACTGGGGCCTGTTTGCTGTTACAAGAATTTTCAAAAACCCCTCTATGATCTCATCTGATTCACTCCACAGCCCTAGGCAGGAGGCCAAGAGACATTATTTTCCCCATTTCATAGATGTGGAAACTGTTCTTTGTTTAGAGAAGTCATAGGTATAAAATGAGGCGGTAAAATGAGCTGGAGAAGGAGATGGCAAACCATTTCAGCACCTTTGCCAAGAAAACCCCAGATGGAACCACAGAGAGTCAGCCATCGCTGAAACACCTGAACAATACCAGGAGGAGGCTGGAGGAGGTCTGGGGTTCTTAAAGAAGAAGTTGTATTAAAACAATTCACCCCGAAATCAACTGAAAAAAATCCCTACCATTTCTCGGGTGCACTTTCCCCAAAACAACCCTATGTGGTCGACTGCAATTATGTTTCCCATTTTACAGAAGAAGAAACGGAGGGCTGAGAAGAGTTGCCTGAGGTCATACAGCCAATGTCAGGGCCAGACCTTGAACCCAACACCTCTATCAATCCTCTATCAGCTGTATTCTCAGGGCTTCCTCAGGGTACCTGGAAGGATTTCACGACACTCCAAAATGTCATTCCCCCAAATAGCAGGGACGACATCCCAGCTGGAAGGCGTGACCGGCAGACGTCCTGAGGAGACGTTCCAGACAAGCGCGTCCTCTGGGGACAGGCTTGGGCGAGGGGCCTGGCACTGATCAGGGCAGGTGCTGACCGGTACTTGATGGAGGCCCTTTGAAAAGTCCAAAATGTGTCCCTGGAACCTGTCCAGTCCCCAAGGGAACAGATGACTGTGACTGGGCTGCAGAAACCCGAAGGCTGGGTGCCTGCAGCCCTTGCCATATGCTTGTTAAAAATAAGGTTCCTTTGTGCTGCCTCCATGAAAAGAAGTGTGTCTGGCGGGTGGCTTGGGGGGTGGAGGGCCAGCAAGGGAGGATTGGCTCGGGCAACGTCCTGTCTCACCCACAAGGTCTAAAGAAGGTTGGCCCAGCCTCCTCACCCATCTCCCTGCCTCAAGGCTCTCCCCCTTCCAGTCTCTCCTGTGGGACAAGGACAAACTCCTCTGTTTGGCATTTAAAGATCTTCACCAATAGGCTCCTACCTGTCTTTCCAAGCTAATTACACACTAATTATGATTTAAGCACCTACTGTGTGCCAGACATACGTCAAGAGATGACAGACAAACTCCATGCCTGGAATGCCTTCCCTCACCCTCTTTACTGGCTAAATGTCTGCCCAGCCTTTAAGCTCCAACTCCAATGCTCCCCTCCTCCAGGAAGCCTCCCTAATCTACCAGACCAACATGCCCTTCCTCCCTTGGGCCTCCTGTATTTGCATCTCTCTAATGCACTCATAAAATATTATACCCTACAGCTATCTATGCTTATGAGAGGCATATGGACAGAGGGGTAAACTCAGAATCAGGAAGACCTGAGTTGGAACCCCTTCCCCTGTGACTCTGGACAAGTCCCTTACACTCTCTGGGCCTCAGTTTCCTCATCTGTAAAATGGAGACAATAATCCCCGGTCTCTGTTTGACAAGGCTTCACGAGGCTTTAAGGACTGAATGCATGTACAGTGCTTCGCAAACTTTAAATGCTACATAAATATCGGTTATGAGGGCAGAGATTACATCTTAAAATGATAATAATAAGATAATACTAGCTGACATTTATACAGCATTGTAAAGTTTGCAAAGTGCCCTACATCTGTCACCTCAGTTGGTCCTCATAACTGTGTGAAGATGCTGTTACCTTCATTTTACAGATGAGGAAACTGAGGCTTGGAGAGGTTAGTGGCTCTCCCAGGGTCATGTCGTCCTGACTCCAAGTCCAATACGAAGTCTGCACATAGTAGGTGCTTAATAAACATTGGTTGAATGGATTATGAAAGAACTTATTTTGAGGGACAGTTTGCTGGGTAGGGAAGAAACGAAGGTGATATAAAACCACTAATAACATTTTTAAAGGGTTCAATGATCAGTTCTGCCACTGGAGAACTTTCAGAAAAACATTTAGCATGAGCCTCAGTTTTCTTCATCTGTAAAACTGGGTCAATAACTTCCATTTCCCTAAAATCATTCTGTCATTTAAAAATAATTGATTAAGCCCCTACTGTGTGCAGAGCTCTTTGATCTGTGCATGCATGCAGGGGGAGCTGGGAATTTTACAGTGTAGGTGAGACATGGTCAGACTGTTTAGAGGTTGTGTGGTAGAATGGATAGGGCACTGGGTCAGTGAAACCTTAATTCACATCCTGCCTCAGACACTCATTGCAATAGATGTGTCATTGAACTTCTATGGACCTTAGGCTCCTTCTCTGTAAAATAAACAGTTGGCATCTCTATGGACCCTTCTAGCTCTGGACCTCTGACCCTCAGTCGGTTAACTTCCTAGGACTCAGTTCCTCTGTAAAATGGGGGGAGGGGTGATCTGGATGACCTCTGAGGTCCTTTTCAGGTCTAGATGTATAAGTCTATGAATCCTCTTGTACCTCACAGCCTAACAGGGATCTAAAATACTAACAGAGAAAACTATTTCCCTTTTCTGCAGAAGCTTTCTCTTCCTAGAGATGCCTCCGCCCTTTGGTACCCCTCCTTCAGTTTCTGCCTTGAAAGGGCCCTGGCCAGCTGTGAAGGGATATTAGGTGTGGCACCCAGAAGGAACAAAGACAAGTCAGGCAGTCTATTACTCACAGGAATGCAATTGTGTAGCTCTCCCAACCCACAGTTCTATGGGGTACCCAAAAGAAAGGCAGTCCAGGCATACTGTCAAGATCCAATCACTGGGTGGTCTGGACCAGAGGGGCCTCCCTTATCAGCCACAAAGGCTTTGTGATAAGAAAAGCTTGTAACCCAGCATTCATGGGTTAGATGACGTTTGCTGAGCTGATAACTCACCAACTTTGCATTCCTTGCCTAAAATGTAGCTGACTCATCCAGTTATTGGGTAAAAAGGCAGGTCTGTCAGATCAAACACGGAATCACTTCTGTCCTAGCAACAGCCCCACTCTTCATACTAGCCATGCTCACTCCTTTCCTGGCTCTTGTTTCCGATTCTCCAGACTTTCCCACTTTATCACCACTGGGGCATCCAAGACCTTTATCACCTAGCACCACCATAGTTCTAATCTTTTACTACTCCCCACCACTCAGGTACTTCTTCCTCTCCCCTTTTCAGTTCCCTTATGTGTTGTCCATCTTCCATATATCTGTTGATTCATTTATTCATCCATCCATCCATCCATCCATCCACCCATCTATCCATTCATCTATCTAGCCATCCATCTATACATTTATCATCTATCATCTGTACATTAATTTGTCTATATATGCATCCATTCATTTATCTACTGATCCCCTAATTCATCCACCCATCCATAAATTTATCATCTACCCATCTATCATCTACCTATTCATACATCCACCTATCTATTGATCCATTTATTCATCCATTCATCTATCGATCCATCTATCCATTCATCTATCTATCTGCCTATTCATTTCTCTATCCATCTATCTCTATTTTCTTTTGGCTAGGCAATGGGGTTAAGTGACTTGCCCAGGGTCACACAGCTAGTAAGTATCAAGTGTCAGGCCACATTTGAACTCAGATCCTCCAGACTCCAGGGCTGGTGCTCTACCCACTGTGCCACCTAGCTTTCCCATCATCCATACATCTCTCTAACCATCCATCCATCATTACTATGACTTGAAAAGTGTGTGAAAGAGATGCAAATCGCTGGTGCTCTGAGCTCTATCGTCCCTAGATCAAATTGAAAGCATTTCCTGCATCCCTCAGGCCTCCAGGGACTCACTGCTTACTCCAGCTGCCTCAGCCTGCTTTCTGCCAACAGGACTGCCTTCTTCATGCTGGTGTCTGAGTCATTGCCTTCTCTGGCCCCAGCATGGCACGTCTTTCCTGCTCCTCCCCACTCCCACCTTCCGGGCCTTTCTCAAGACAATCCTTCCAAAGGTGGCTTTCCCTGATTGACCCCATGGGACTCCATTCTCTTCCACACTCTCCCTCTCATGTATGATCTGAAACAGAGATGACCCTGCACCCTTTGATGCCTTTTTTCCTGGGCTCCTTCCCAGCCAGACTGGGTGGTCTTCTCCCACTTTCACCCTCCTGCATACAGCTCCCCCCCCCTTATATATATGTAGCTACAGATCCCAATCTATCTAGAGCTAGCTATTTCTAGCTCCCTACAGTTGTGTCTAAATCTTGCTCTAGATCTATATAGGGTTTGGTTTTTGTTTTTGTTTTTTGGTGAGGCAATCGGGGTTAAGTGACTTGCCCAGAGTCACACAGCTAGTGAGTATTATGTGTCTAAGCCCAGATTTGAACTCAGATCCTCCTGACTCCAAGGCCGGTGCTCTATCCACTGAGTCACCTAGCCACCCCCTCTATGTAGGGTTTTATGGCTTACCAAGCAGTCTTCTTGCAAAGATCACAAGAGAGAGGGCAAGGTTATCACCTCCATTTTGCAGAGGAGGAGAGTGAAATTCAGAGAAGGGAAGAGGCTTCCCCAAGGTCACACAGCTCACATAAGGCAGGGCCCAAACCTAGGACTTCTGATCCCCGGGCCAATGCTTTCTATCAAGCCAAGCATCCACTGTAAGAGATTCATATGATCATAATGCAGAGCTGGAAAGGGACTTGAAGGCCATGGAGTCCAGACCCCTCCTCCTCCTTTTCCTGGGGGATGGCTCCGGTAGCAGAGTGAGGATTTGAACACAGATCCTCTGACTCCTTTGACTTTAAATCTAGTGATCACTGCGCCATAACTGCCTCTAAACTCAACCTCTTTCTCTGCAGGCCTAGTAAGGACTGGCGCCAGACTGGTTACTCCAGACAGAAAGGCAGGAATATAATTTTATGAACATGCTCTACATTCCCACCTCTGTGCCTTTGCTCATACGATGCCTGAAATGTCCTCCTGCCTCCTCCCATCTCCACCTATTGAAATGCTACCAGCCCTTCAAGGCCCACTCCAGTGCCCCGACCTCTAAGGCACCCTCCCCGATGCCAGGGGCTGGAAGTGAGCACTCCCTGGCCCATCCCTTAGCTCTCTGTTCCCCCCTTACGGATTTATCCCATTCCACTTTGTGTGGAACTGAACTGCATCCCTGCCTGGTAAGGCCTCCTATTAGACCCTAAGCTCCTGGAGGCTGTGATTTAGCTTATCTTATCAGATTTGCAGATGACACAGATCTCGGAGGAAGAGGTAAGAGTAGGGGGGAGAGACAAGATTCTAAGACTGGCCGGGGCATTGGGCTGAAATGCACCAACGAAGTTTAATGGGACAAAGGCAAAGCCTTTGGGTTAAAATGGGTTTAAAACTCCACTTTGCAAGTATGAAATGTAGGGATGTGGCCAGATGACAATTTGTCTGAAGAAGATGGGTTAATGGACTGACCCCAAGCTAAGCACGAGTCATCAGTGGAGTAGGGCAGCCCCAAACCACAAGGTGAGAGGCATTAAGAAGGGCTTGCCTTTTGGGAAGGAGGAAAAGAGGGTCCTGTTGTGACCTGCTCTTATCAGGCTCACCTGGAGTACTGGGCTCAGAGTAGGAAGATTAAAAAGGACAATTGGTGGGTGTGTCCAGAGGAAGGCCACCAGGCCAACGAAGAGCCTGGAGTCCCTGATATATGAGGAACATTGAAGGAAGTAGGGATTTAGATAGGAGAAGAGAAGGCTCAGGGCAGGCCTGATAGAGGTGTCTGTAAGTATTAGGAGGGACTAGCATTGTTCTGCTTGGCCTCAGAAGACAGAATAAGAGCAAAGGGGGAAGGTGCATTTAGGAAAGACTTCCCACCAGTGAGTCTGAAGTGGAGAATGAGCTTCCATGGGTGGTGGAGGATTTTCCCCTTAGTGGACATCTTTAAATGGCAGCTAAACAATCACTCATTGGGTGTGTCACAGTAACGATCCCTTTTGTATGTGGCTTGGATGGGATGGCTGCCAAGGCTCCTCCCAGCTCCCTACTTCTGTCCTGCTGAGATCTTTGTACCCCCACAGTGCCTAGCTGAGTGCTTGGCATGTAGCAGTATCACAGAACTTCAGAGCTGAAAGAGACCCAGAAATCCTCTATTCCAGGGATTCTTAACTTTTTCTGTGTCCAGGATCCCTGGGAAGTCACTCTCAGGAAGCCTATGGGCCTCTTCACAAAATCATGCTATTAAATGCATAAAATAAAATATGTAGGATTGTAAAGGAAATAAACTATACTGACATCAGGATGTAACTTCTTTCCACCCAAATTCCTGGATCTCCTTAAATCTATCCATGGATATCTTTTCGGGTCTGTGGTCCCCAGGTTAAGAACCCCTCTGTAGCCCATCTCAGCTTCCTCATCTGTAAAGATGGACGAGCTGACTTCTGAGGTCCCTTTCAGCACTGGATTCATGAGCTTGGGAGCCAAGGCCTGAGCAAGAATCCCCCGTCCCCCACCCAGTATCCCCAGTGAGCTATGGTCCAGTCCCGCCCCCCTGCACTTCTCCAGAGGCCCATTCCACTTTAGGCTGGCTCTGCTGAGGACACAGCTCCATATGGCAGGTGCAGGGGGCTCCCCCCCCATTAATGCAGCCCAGGGGCTCAGAGAAGGCCCGCCGCTCAGGCTGTTTAAAGTGAAATATCGCCTGCTTGAGAACCCGGCTTAATGGCCCACTCTGGATAATGAACATCCTTGTGTCGGTTTGAATGAGACCAAATCAGCGCATGCAGCAGCAAGGGAGATGCTGAATGGATGGCGGCCGCCTTTTCTTCCTTCCAAAAGGCATGAATTTTCATATTGCAATTAAATAGCCTGGTGGGTTGATTCTGCCTGCCTACTGCTGACGGCAGAAAAAAGGAACAAAGACAGCAGCCTTGACACCAGCAAGAAGTTACTGCAACACGCACAGAGAAAACATATGGGACTGGGGGGCTCGTAACTTTAGGGGCGGGGAGAGCGGGGAGAAGAGGGGAGAGCCGAGTGTCTAAACAGAACACAGAGGAGCTCAGAGGATGTCAGCCGGCAGGAACCTTAGAACGGGCAATGTCAGGGCTGGGAGGAACCTTGGAGCTGATTTAATCTAAGCCCCTTCATCGTATAGGTGAGGAAATCAAAGTCTAAGGTGTCAATGTCCACCATGTCATATACAGCAAAGGAGGGCCCTTAGGGGCAGTGGCAAGGGTCCCGACTCCCAAACCACGGCTTTCTCTGCATCCCCAGCTTCTGCCTACAGCCTCAGGGACTGGCAAGCACACTCGCCTGGACTAAGATTGTCTTATCATCTGCTCTTTCTTCTCCTCCCTGTATCCCAAGACATTCAGATGCCCGGAATCCGGGGTCCCTCACCATCCCCCACCCAGTCCTGGGCGCTGTTCCCCCCTGGGCTGATTGTGCATAACTGGAATGTCTGCTTGCTGGATCCCTCGAGCACCCAGGAAACCTAGAGTTGGGCTGTGTCTGTGTGTGTCCATATTTATTTAATGGGAATGAAACAGCAGAGCAAGCAGGAACTCTGGACTAGAAAATGCAAGAACGGGATGGACCTTGGAACCGAGTTAGAATGGAGAAGGGCCTTCAGGACCTTAGCGAAGAGAAGAGTAGATCACCAGGGACCAGGGGGACGAGGCTCTTCAGCTTTCCGGCGGTCAGCCTGGCGAAGCCTAGCACGCCCTTCTCCAGAGAGTGTTTGCAAATGCATCAAATAAAACACAAAGCATCATAAATATGACCATATGCGGTGTTACACAGCATATACAGTTATTATATATATTATATAAGTGAATGAATACAATAATATACAGTATACTGAAATATGATTTTCAAGGTATTTTTAAAATGTACATCCAAGGGCCCTGAGCTTTGATAACCCTGTCTTGTAAATGGACATGCTGAGGCCCACAGAAGAGGTTACATAGCCTCATTATCACCTCCAGGACCAAATACAAAGTGCGTTATTTGGCCTCCATAACCTGGCCCCTCCCACTTTTCCAGTCTCCTTAGACCAGGGGTGGCCCTTTGACTCCAAACATCACAGAACAGATCCCCTTCATAAGAGGCCGCACCTGAGGACCTAGAGGGCCACGTGTGGCCCTGAGGCACCACCCCTGTCTTAGACCTTCCTCCCCTTCTTTGATCCAGTGACGCTGGCCTTGCCACCACCAAGACCCTCCCTCTCCTGGTGCTGGGCATTCTGTCTGGCTTTTCCCCAGCCTGGAATCCTCTCCCTCCTCTCCTCCTACTGCCTTCCCTGGCTTCCTTCAAGTCCCAACTAAAATGCCATCTCCTCCAGGAAGCCTTCCCCAACCCCTCTGAATTCCAGGGACTTCCCTCTGTTCACTATGTCCTACTTATCTGTGTCTAGCTTGTCTGCACACAGTTGTTTGCTTACTGCCTCCCTTATTAGATTGGGAGCTCCCTGAGGGCAGGGGCTGCCTTTCGCCTCTTTTTCATCCCCAGGGCACAGCACAGCGCCTGACACACGGTAGGTGCCTGGCTGATTATGAGGTGGTCAGAGAAAACTGACAATATCACGGACCCTGAAAAGAAAACCGTAAAAACGCGGCTCAGCCATGTGGACTAATATTAATTACAAGCAATCACTCCCACCGCTTAGCCCGATGCCTGACGGCTAAGACGCGCCATGACCATTACATCTGTCATTCTCTCTGTGTCACGCCGGCTTTGTTATAATTTATACTGGATTACAATACCAATGTCCATCTAGGCATCCTCAGTCTCCCTAGTTGAGTGGCCATGGGGTGTGGTCACTCATTAATGACACTGACAAATTAGAGGGGGTGCTGCCTCAGACCTCAGAATGCCCTCCTTGTGATCCCCCTTAGAATGGCTCTGACTCCCAGAGGATGACCTTGGAATTGACCCAAGGCTAGTCTAGGACTGCCCCGCTGGGGCCTGGGCCAGAACTGAACCAGTTCTGGGGCACAAGTGGAGCCTGGGTTCTTTGTCTGGATCAGGGGTTGGCAACCTTTGCAAGAGTGGCATGCCAAGGTTCCAACCCCTTTCCTTCTGGCAGGCCAGAGAGGGGTGGCGCTGACTGAGAGCTAATTCTGAAAGTCCTCATGTGTGGGGAAGGTGGGTGAGGGGACCAGGTGGCAGGCAGCCAGCGGCGGCCCGGGCCAATGTCGGGGAGGCGGGCTTGGCAATGACAAGCCGCACATGGGCCGCTGAAAGCTAGACCCCATGCCATCTTTGGCGTGTGTTCTGCAGGCTGCTGAGGCCTGCTCTGAGTGTTCACCTGTAGATATTGGGGTGAGCTGATGACCTGGGGTAAGGCAAGAGAGATGTGGACCCGATAAACTATGTTCAGGTTAGATAACCCAAGCTCCATGGTTGAATTTCAGATTTGGAAAGGACCAAAGTAGTGATCTAGGGTCCAGTCGAACCCAGATCTAAAACAGGACCCTTCCCTATATTATCCACCACCTCTGAGTCAGCCCAACCCACTTGGGGTAGCTTGCATGGTAAAGACATCCTGACTTCATCTGTCTCTTTAGAGCTCTCTCCTCTGTCCTCCTTCCAAAGCTTCCCATCCTGTCCTCTGGGGTCAGGTAGAACATGGCTAATCCCTCTTCCATAGGCCAGGCCTGTAAAGATGTAAAGGCAGCTCCCCTCTGCCCCTCCCCTAGTCCCCTCTCTTCCAAGATAAACTTCCCCAGCTCCAACACCTGATCTCCAATTCATGCACTTGAGCCACCTACCCATCCTGCTCATTCTCCCCTGGACATTCACTGGGTCATCCGTGTCCTTCCTCAAGTGGCGTTTTCAGGAAATAAATACAATACTCCACATAGAAGGTATCTGGCCAGTGCAGAGCTTAGAGGGACCGTTACCTCTCTGTTCCTAGAAGCTATACCCCTCTTAGGGCATCCAGGTGGCACAGAGGATAAAGCACCAGGCCTGGAGCCAGGAAAGCCCAAGTTCAAATCCAGCCTCAGACACTTACCAGCTGTATGACCCTGGGCAAGTCACTGAACCCTGTTTGCCTCAGTCTCCTCATCTGTAAAATGAGCTAGAGAGGGAAATGGTCAACCAGTCCAGTGTCTCTGCTAAGAAAACCCCAAGTGGAGTCATGGAGAGTCAGACATAACTGAATAACAGCACTTGATAAACGCTTTTTCAATCATTCCGATAGTTATCAAACTCATTTTTCTAAAATACAGATCAAATCATGTTATCCTCTATTCAAAAGTTTTCAGTGGTGAAGGGGGTTCCTCATTGCCCACATCGATACCTTTGCACAACAGCTTCCCTATGTCTACAATTGTACCCCATCCTCACCTAATTCCCTAGCTCCTTAAAAACATGATTTAGGGGGCAGCTAGGTGGATAGAGCACCAGCCCTGGAGTCAGGAGGATCTGAGTTCAAATCCAGCCTCAGACCAGACATTTGACACTGTGTGACCCTGGGCAAGTCACTTAACCCCAACTGCCACCAAAAAAAAACCCCAACACACAAAACCATGATTCAGACACTGTCTACATAGGGCTAGAGTGGGAAGGTCATCTAGTCCAACCCCCTCATTTTGCAGATGGAGAAACTGAGATCTAGGGAAGTTAAGTGACTTGTCTAAGGTAGTAAGTGTCATAGGCAGAATTTGAATTCAAGTCCCATCACTTCAAATTCAACAATCCAAGTTCAGTGTTCTAACCCCTACATCACACTGCCTTCTCCCTCTTCAAATTGCCTTGTATTACTTTCTATTTACCTCCACCTCCTCCCAGTAGAATGCAAGCTCTCGGAAGGCAAGAACTGTATTTTTTTGGCTTTGTATTCCAGTGACTGGTACAGGGTCTAGAACACAGTAGGCAGTTAATAGATGCTGAATTGAAAGGATAAGCATCATAAATAGGACCGTAGGAAGTGACATCCTTCCAAGCTGACATTGGCTCCAGCCATTTGGCCAACTCTGAAGTCATAAAAGTTCCTGGTTGCCACTAGCTGACCTCTCACCATCTCTCCCACAAGAATCCCACAGGAGAGACATTGCCAAACACTCTGCTTAAATCAAGGTCAACGGTAACAAAAGCCTTCCCAGGTTGGCCAGTTTTGTAACTCTGCCAAGACAGACAAGCCCAGCCTCACCCAGCTTGTTCTCAATGAAGCCTCGCCGACTCTGTGACCCTGGCTTCTTTCTCTAGATGCTCCTGAAGCCTCCCTTTCATCACTTTGCTGGTAAATGAGCTCACTGCTCCTTCACTTGCCAAGCACATTCTCTCCCCTTCCTGGAAAACTGGTGCAGGCACCTTCTTTGGGCCTTCGGCACTGCTCCCATTCTCCAGGACCCTTCAGAAATCTCTCCCTAAGTGTGGCTCTGCCAGCCCTTTGGCCAGCTCTTTCAGCATCCAAAGGCGCCATTCATCAGAGGTTATGGGCTTGGACAAACTCATCAAAGGTGCCTTGGGCTGCTGCAGGTGCTTCACAAACGCTTACTCCCTCCCTCTTGCTGTCTCCTTTTTCTTAGGCATCAACTCCCCATTGGCCATGTTTGTGCTGTCCTTTCCAAATCGACAAGCATTAACGAAGGGCTTGCTACGTGTGTGGGCCAGGTCCTGCGCTGTCCCTTTCTTCTCTTTGTCAGAGAAAGCAGCAGCAAAGCAAGAATTAGGCACCTGCTGTCTACTTATGAAGGACCCTGGCTCTCCCCCTTCCTAGCTGTGTGGCTCTTCTCTGGGCCAGGCTTCTCTAATTTGTTATAAAGGGGCTCTGGACTCAATGATCTCCCCATTCTTCACTGGCTTCAAGTGTATTCACATCCTGCTGAGTCTGACGAGACTGGCTGGAAGGAAACATTGTACTGCAGGACAGTGCTCAGGCCGAGGAGAATTCTCAAGGTCCATTCTGAGTCCCCAGCAGGCACCATGAGGGCCCCTGTGAGTTCATTGGCCTGCGGCACCCAACAACCCTGAGTTTCTGAAGAGGCCAGGGAAGGAAGAAAAAGTCAATTCCAGGGCTCTCATTACCACCTCCTGGAGGAAGGCACTGAGAATTTGTTGGTGATAGAGTGCCCTCTGCTGGCACCACAGAGAACAGCTGGCAGAGAACCTGGGAGCCAAGGCCAACAGGTTTCCCCAGAGAGAGCACAGCCTTTAGGGCTGGGCTTCATCTGGTTCAACCCCCTCATCTGACAGATGGAGAAGCTGAGGCCCAACAAGGGAAGAGACTCCTAGGATTTAGTATCAGAAGAAACATTAAAGTCACAGAATCTCACAGTTGGAAGGGTCCTCAGTTGACACCTCATCTGACCCCACAAGTACCCCCCCCACAATCAGTCAATAAGCATTTATTAAGCACTTACTGTATGCCAAGCCCTCAGGAGGCCTTGCCCTTAAGGGGGGCATCTTGGAGATGTGTGGTCACTCAGCCGCTGCCTGAAGACCTCTCCAAGCCCATTCCCCTCCTGGGCGGTTCTCGTGGTTAGGACATTTTTCCCACTCCTGAGCCTCAGCTGGCCTCTCAGCAGCTCACCACCCCCTAGTTTCCGCTCCTGCCTTCATCCTTCTATGATGGGACAGCCGAACTTTGAGGCCCAGGATGTCATTTAAAACCTAGGAGGCCTTTGAGATCTAGAGCAAATCACTTTCTCAATTCACCCTCTTTTTGGTTCAATATACAGGTTGAACCAAGACCTCATAGTCTTTAGACAGACTGTGCCCAGGCTCCAGGAGAAAATCAATCCCATCACAGCAGAGGCCAAGATTTACGCATTTCTTCACTCGGCGCCAACACTGCTCTCCCAAGCACCCCAGCTCCAGCTGCCAGGGGCCGCGGGGGACCTGACCAGGACAGGGCCTGACAGCCAGCTGCCAGATCTAGGGGATGTCAGCGCTGCTGCCTGCAGCCAGACCTGACAGGCAGTCTAACACCTCGGCTGCCTGGCAGAGGTCCGGAGGGAAACTGGGCCTTGGGCCTATGGAGGCTGCCTTTCCGAGGGCCCCATCGTTCCTTTCCCAGCTCCCTGCCCACTTCACCTCAATTCGATGTGACAAGCACTTACTGCTTACCCTGAGCAAATAAGAAATTCAGAGCTCTGAGGGTCTCTGAGAGGTCATCTGGCCCAACTCCACACGAGCATGAATCCCCCTTAAAATATCCCTTGGTAAGTGGCCATCTAACCAGGAATGGGGAGCTCACCACCTCATGAGGCATCATTTACATGTCTTCCCCATAGGACCATGAGCTCCCTGAGGGCAGGAAACATTCTTTTTCCTTTTCTGTTCCCCTTGCCCTTCACACAGCGCCTGGCCCATCCTACGTGCTTCATCAAAGCTGGCTGACTGGTGGACATCCCAACTTGCCAGGAAGCCCTTCCCCATAATGAGTGATGTCTCTGTACCTCCTGCCCATCGTCCTGTTCTCACGTCTCCCTTATACCGCAGAATCCCTGGGCCCTCCTCTCTTTTTTCTCTGCACTCACTCCCTTGGTGAGCTCATCAGCTCTCACGGAATTATCATTTCTATGGAAATCATCTCCAGACCCATTTATTCAGCCCATCTCTTCCAGAGCTCCAATTCCACACCCCAACTGCCTGCTGGACGTTTTTCACTGGCCGTCTTGTAAGCATCTCAAATTTTGCACTGGCAAAATCAGTCAACAAGTATTTAAGATGTTTTTAGTATGTTCCAGGCACTGAGGATGCCAAGGAAAGGTCGGGGGGGGGGGGAAAGTCCCTGCCCTCAAGGAGTTCACATTCTAATTGGGAAAACAAGACATCAAAAATTAAGTAGATAGAAGGTAGATGGAAAGAGGATTGGAGGAGGCCCCAGCACCTGGAGAAGGCACCTGGGGGCATGGGAAGGGGGTGTTTGAGCCGAGTGCTGAAGGGAGGTAGGGAAAGCATTCCAGGCAGGAGGCACAGCCAGTGCGATGGTGGGGTGAGAGGAGATGGTGTGTCCTTCATGGGGAACAAGCTGGTCAGCGTCTATAAAGCACAGAGAGCATGGACAGAAGTGGAGGGAGGGAGGAGCCTGGAAAGGCAGGTTTTGAAGAACCCCGCATGCCAAAATGAGAACTTACATTTGATCCAACAGGGAGAATCAAGAGTTTACTGGCATCACCCCTTACACTTTAGGAAAATTCCCTCGATGGTGGTGTGCAGGATGGAATGGAGCGGAGGAAGACTTGAGACCAGTCAGGAGGGCGTTACAATGGCCCAGACGCATGCTGATAATGGGGGAGGGAGGGAGGGCTGACCTTGGGGGTGAATTTTGTGAGTGGGGAAAGGGGAGTGTACAGGAGAAGCTGCCAGGGAAGAAAGAAAGGAACTGGTAATGAAGGGAGGGAGAAATCGAGGAGGACACCGACTGGCAGAGTGGAGGTGCCCTGGACAGCTCATGAATATGGAAGTGCCCCTGGCGAGTCATGGCAAGATCAAGGGTGTGACCACCCAGGGAGAAGAGTGGCGGCCTAGGTCACCGCAGTTTGACTGAGAAGCTGGAAAATAGGGATTCTGAGGGAATACTCAATCCTCACACGGCATGGACCATGGGCCCTTTACCATGACGGTGACCCTCTTTTGGACACTCCAGCTAACCAATACTGTTGCTAACTTGTGGCCCCCAGAACTGACCCCAGCACTCCAGATCAGGGGTGGGAAGCCTACAGCCTCAAGGCCGCAGGTGGCCTTCTAGGTCCTCAAGTGCAGCCCTTTGATTGATTCCAAATGTCACACAATAGAATCCTCTTACTAATGTGGTTTGTTCTGTGGGTGTGGATTCAGTCAAAGGGCCACACTCAAGGACCTAAGGGCCATGTGTTCCCTACCCCTGCTCTAGATTCAGTCTGCCCAGTGCAGGGGGCAGCAGGGCTGGCCCCTCCAGCACCTCACCCCCATCTCATGGTGGAGAAGCTCAGAGCCTCATCCCAAGCTTGGCTGGCACTGGCCCTGGTCGTGACCCCAAAGGCAGCCTTCAATGCCTACCCTGCAACTCAGAATACACTTCTATTCTAAGGAAGGGTCCACAGAGAGTGGCTTCAGATAACATGGTCCTAGGGAGGAAAGAAGCCAGCTAGCTGCTGCTTGGGTCTAGCCGGAGAGATCTGTTCCATTGGGAAATCACCTTGAATGGGGTCAGTGCCTCTCTTCTCCCATCAGGGGTCTTGAAAATTATTTTTGACTGGCTGTATTCCCAGATGTTATCAAGCACCTCCCCAGCCCTCAGCCTACTGAGGAGTGCAAGCATTTAATTTTCTCTTTGTAAATGGTTTTCCTTTAACGTGCAGGTATTAAAAAGCAATAGCAACCCCACTGACTCCTCTGAAGTCGGCACAGCCCTCACGAGTGGGGAGAAGGAGCAAAGCTTCACCAACCTGCAGGGAGGGCTCATTTCTCTTTCTAGGCCAGCCAAGCTCTCAGCCCAGCTCCTGAACAGGCCTCAGCAGGGGGCAGAGGGCTGGGCCAGCCACTTTTGTGGCTTAATCTATCCAGAGATCACTTGTCCAACATAATGATCTCCAGGCATTAAGACTGGACTGGGCGTGTCAGACAAAGAAAGCAAATCCAAAGAGAAACCAGCCAGGTGACAGCCTCGTCCCTGGGCTTCTCAGCGCTCCATGAGAAAATGGAGCACAGGCTTCACCTTTTCAAAGAGCTCGGGAATGTCGTGATTAATGTCCTCTTTGCAAAGAACCTGCCTGTCCGCTTTTCCTTCCCAGCGCCCCTGCATCTGGTTCTCCCTTCCTGTTCCCATGGCCATCCCCCTAATCTGCCCTGGAACCCCCGGGGATAGCTGGGTCCCCTGCCTTCAGACTTCTGCCCGCTCCTGCCCATCCTGCACCACATCACTCCCCTGCCTCCAACCCCTGAATGGCTCCCCGCTGCCTAGAGGTTAGAGACCAAATTCCCTCTGGCCCCTCCCCACTGGTCTGTGACCTGTCTCTTCAGCTTGCTGTCTGTCCCACACAACTCCCCTGCATGAGCTCTCTGCTCTGGGTCACCAGGCTTATTCTCTGCCCCCCAGAACCTAGCCCAGGCTGTCTTACCTCCCCACCTTTGTGCACCCTGGCCTGGAAGGTGAGGATTCCCCATCTCTCTTTAGCCAAAAGCAGCCTTCCTAAATGGTAGTGTCCAGACCTGAACTCAGAACTCCAAGGGAGGTCTGCTGAGGGGTGAGCACATCCTCCCCATTCCTGAAGATGCCCAAGATCACCTCAAGCTCTGACGCTCTCCATCCTATGAAATTAGGGAAGGACATGCTGGGTCAAACAACACCAAGATGAAGTCAATGGCCACCACATGCCGTGGGAGAAGTGGACAGAACTGCCCTCCCCACATGACTGTCCACAAGGCTCCCAAGGCCGGCAGCTTCTGGTGAGCGTCCCGACTGCCCTTCCCTGGCCAAACCCCTGGCACTGCTCCTCCCTGGCTTCCCCGGCCCCAATGATCCCTCTGTGCAGATGACCCGGCCCTATTTCTCTCCACCTCCCCCGACTTCTCCCAAGAGCCCCCATGCCCACGTGCTGCATGTCCTGGCCCAGCTCCTCAATCTGAGCTCATTCCTCCCCTCACGTCTCTCTCCTGCGTCGATGGCATCAGAACTGAGGAAACCTGGTCTCTTTCCTCCTCACCTGCCCCACATCCAAACAGCTCTCAGTCCCAAGTCATCAAGAAGCCAACCAGCATTGGGTCTATTGGGTGTCAGGAATGGGTCAGCTTCCTTTTTTTTTGAGGCATTCGGGGTTAAGTTGACTTGCCCAGGGTCACACAGCTATTAAGTGTCTGAGGTCACATTTGAATTCAGGTTCGTCTGACTCCAGGGCCGGTGCTCTATCTGCTGTGCCACCCAGCGGCCCATCTTCCTAACAGAGCACACTGAGGTTTGCAGAAAAGCAACTTAACTAAAATATCTCATCTGATCTCCACAACAGCCATAGGAGGTAGGTGCTCTTATCATCCCCATTTTATAGATGGAGAAACTGAGGCCAGGTCACACAGCTAAGAAATGTCTAGAACAGAACTGGAACTCAGGTCTTCCTGACTCAGCAGCAACCCATGCACCATGCCACCTAGCAGTGGTTCACATTCTTGACCGGATGAAGCAGGAATGCCTAAGCCTGGCCTTCAAGGCCTCCCACGGTCTGGCTCCCCCATACCATGGGCTCCCAATCCAGGCCCCAGACAGAATTACTGATCATTGTGGCTCTTGCCCAGCCCACTCCCTTCTCTGTGATTCTGCTAACAACGTTCTCCATTCAGCCAATGGAGTGCTGGGGATGGAGTAGGGAAGATCTGAGTCCAGAGCCAGGGGAAGGCCCTTGCTGTGGGACCTTGGACAAGGCATCTCACCTCTGTCTGCCTCAGTTTCCTCAACTGTAAAATGGGGATCCCAGTCACATCTACCTCCCCGGGTTGTTGTGGGGATCAGATGAGATCACGTTTTGTAAAGCACTTAGGACAGTGCCTGGCACACAGTAGGTGCTTAATAAATGCCTGTTCCCTCCACCCCTCTATTCTCTCTCCTCTCCAGTCTCTAGCTAGTGTCTCTCCTTCGGGGCCCAGGGCATGCCGCCTCCACCATGAAGTCTTTCCAAGCCCCCACCCACCCACTGCCTGAGTGGAACAGTTTGCTCTGCAGATTCTTCACCCCACCTCCCACGGATATCTCCTCTGCACTTATCATGTCTCCCTCTCCCTCTGTACCTGTCAATCAGGCTCACGTCCTGCCAACACCCTCAGTTTGTAAACTCCTTGAGAAGAGGCTCCAAGAATGTCCTATATTCTCAAATGCGATATCATCTCTGAAAAGCGCTTAGCTCAGGACCTGGCACACAGCAGGCGCTACATACATGCCTATTCCGTTCCTCTTTCCCATATTCCTACAGAGCTTTAAGAAAGGTGTATGAAGTCCTTTCCTCCTGTCAAATAGGGAGTGCAAATATCATCATTCCCCCATTTTGCAGAGGAGGAGAACGAGGCTGGGAGCATTCTATCTCCAACCTTCGAGAAGGGACCAAGCGAGGACAGCTCCTGAACCTGGACTGTTTGATCCCAGAATCTTGACTTTCAGCCAGAAGAGCTGGCTTGCTGGGGCTCTCTAACAACCGCACATCTGACAGCCCCAGAATCTAGCCCTTCACCTGGGAAAGGGGGAATCCCTGAACCAGCCTCACGTGGCCCCCAAAGCTAGAGCAGCAGCAAAGAGCTAAACACACGATAAGAGGGTGGCTTGGGTCTGGTAGGACGGGGGGGATGACTGACTGGCAGGCCATCTCAGACCAAGGCCTCAGAGGAGCACCATTAGGCTGGAAGCCTGTAAAGGAAGGTTTCTGAGGAGGGAGAGACTGACCACCATGTACTGGTGGGCTGCCTGATCCTATGGGATCCATCCCAATCCTATTTCTCTTCTGAGGGAAACCTCAGGGTAGCATCCCACAGAATGCAGGGCCTACCAGAGCAGGAGGAAAATGGTGGCACTCATGTCTGGCCCCTGTGAGATGAGGCAACCACAAGCCCTTGTACAAGTTCTTGCACTTTCTGTAGAAAAGAATAAAGGCTGTCCTACACCGACTACGCACTATTACCTCGAGGGTTTCTATGGGATCTGGAGGACCGTTCTGTGGCCATCTTGTACACAATCCACAGCCTGAGATTTCAAAGAGGGAACGTGGGTGGCAGTGAACCCCCACGATAGCCCTCTGAGAACAAACCTCGTTCGGATCCTAACTAGAAGCCTGAGCACACAGCAATGGTTCGGAAAAGAGCCTGTGGAGGATGTGGAGTGTTGTCAATGAAAAATAAGAGAGGGGGGTAATTACATGATACGGTGTCCCTATAAAAAAGCAAACCTCGGCTCGTGGCAGGCCTCTATTAGCAGAGGTATCAGGTGTGAACTAAAAGGGTAATTATTCTCCTCCACTGCGCACTGAGTAGACTGAAGCTGAAACTGTACTCAGCTGGGGGCCCTTATCACAAAAAAGAAGCGCACATCTTTTTCCAACTTCATTAAATTTAGAGAGTGTCAGAGAAAGGCAAATACCGATTGTCAACCATTTGAAAATACAAGATCTAAAGCCATGACAAGCAATCAAATAGAGGCATTTTTAAGTCACGGATGCCCAGAGGAGCCTCCGAGGATGTCCGCAACCACTGAGAAAGGTCCACGTTGGGAGAATGCCACAGAGGCCTCACATCTTACCCAAAGCAGTGTCTTCTGGGCTGAGGCCTAGGAGAGAGCAAGAGAGAAACTCATTTTAAAAGCACCTCCAAGTCACAAGTTAAAGGCACATCTTGGGGTCAGACACATGGGGCCTCTCACCGTCAGAACCATCTGCACTCGCCTAGCACATCAGATCATACAAAGCCACTATCAGGAGGTGATCCTCTCCCTGCCCCAAGAGAACCCAGACTGCTTGGACCGATCACATCTTTTGGATGAGACCCAAGTCACAAACTGTCGTCTTGGGGTTAGCGAGCCCAGCCAGGCCTTCCCAGCTGCAGGTCCTCTAGGACTTACCACCAGTCTTCAGGGCCTGCCCAGCAAGGCCCTGGGCTTGGCCTGCACCCACCACTGCAGCCTGAGGCCTTACTGGCCTTGCTTTCTGCCTTGAGGCTCAGCAACTTCCACAATGAGAGGGCAAGCTCCTTGAGGGCAGGGATTGTCTGCCCTTTTTATCTGAATCCCCAGCCCTTAGCACTCACTCTTCCAAACCCCTTCTGCCTCCTGACTTTCTTCAGTCTCCCCTCAACGCCCCTCTCCCCAGCTCAGGAAGCCTCCCCTAATGCTGGTGTCTTCTCTCTCAAATGATTTTTGCCTTTTCCTATAGGTACCTTATATGCACTGGGCTGTTTGCATGTTGTGTCCACCTGCAGACTGTGAGCTCCCTGAGGGCAGGGCTTTGCATCCTCTGTGCTCAGCACAGTGCCTGGCACACAGCAGGCACTTAAGAGATACTTGCTGGCTCCACAATTGGTATTACCCCAGATAAGCAAACAGACTCAGAATGAGGAAGTACGTTGGTCCAGGGCCCCAGCCCTGGTCAAGGGCCTGGCCAGGATATGGCACTGCCTGACAACAATGCTACCTGGGGCATGCTGGGCTCATAAGGGATGGCACCTGCGGCTTCCATAGGAAGCAAACAGCACGTTTCTAAAAACAGGCTACTGGGGAAAGGAATTTCCTCAAGATTTCCTGGCATTTTGCAAGACAATTTGAGTAGCAAGTCCTTTCATGTCTTAGCCTTTGTCTGAAGACCACCATGGCAGGGAATCCTGACGCTTTCAAGGCGGGCCCCTCCCCTTAAGGGTGGCTCTAATTCCCTCCTGCCCTCTGACCCTTGCTGACCCTTCCTCCATCCTTGGCCAGCTCCCCTGTACACCGTTTGACTTCTGAAGGCAGTTCCATGGGCCCCGAGTCTTCTCCAGGCTAAGCACTCCACTTTCCATTCCTCTGTGCCATGGGTCCAAGGCCTGCTAGCCTTCTCTTGTTCTCTCTAGCCTCTAGCTCTATCTGGCCCCAGGGCACGGGACCAGAAGCAATTTAGAATACCTGGCTTCTAGTCCCAGCTTTGCCAGGACTTTGCTGTGTGACCTCGGAGAGATCACTAGACCTCTCTGGGCCTCAGTTTCCTCACCAGGCTGTTGGGCTAGCTGATCCCTAGGTCTCCTTCCCCCTCTCAAATCCTAGAATTCTGCCTTTATTTTTTTCTTTCTTTCTTTTTTTTGTATTACAACTTTCTGTCTGCTGGTGTTTTATGTTTTAATTGCAATGCTCCCCAGATCCTGATTTATTACAGCAAAGTGTAAAACATGCCATTGTTCACATAACTGTGATTTAACAAAGGCACTTTATTGGGAATATAAAGGGGAGTAATAAATGTCCAACCAGACGCTTTGCAATTAAAAACAAAACTTCTCTGCCGTACAGAGAAACCCCATATACAATGAATGGAGCTGCTCCCTCCCCAGCCTCCCGTCTCCCAGATGTACCATCACCATGCACCGGAGATTCCCTGCCCACATTCATCTGGTCAGCGCAGTCTTATTCTCCAACTACCTGCATCGTTTCACATTCTTAGCTCCCAAATGATGCCCAGACGTTTGGCCCACATTTTACCATCCTCTTTGGCTCACAATCACCAGTTCTATCAATAAGGAGGCAAGATGGTTTTCGACATGACGCCCTCATTCACTGGCTCATTAAACACGCCAGGGCCCAGCCCACTGCTCACGAGGAATAGATGCTTATGGGCTCAATCAGCATATGCACTCGCCTAAGCTATTTTTGAACAGATGGGTTTCAGAGTTATATCTTAGAAAGATGAGAGGCAGCCTGGTATGGTGAAAAGTCAGCTTTAGAGTCAGGGAAACCTCGGTTCCTGGGATCTGGAACTGGAAAGGACCGTAGAGACCAGCAAGTTGAACGATCTCTAAGATCCGTTACAAGACCCTCCAAGGGGTTTATGGATAGTTTTCAGGGACCTACGAACTTGTTTTTATATATGCTATTTTAATATTTAACATATATAAAAGACAACTATTTTAATATAGTGGGTTTCCTTTTTAATCTCATGCATGCTACGCATTAAAAACATGACTCTGAAAAGGGTCTCATGCGCTGGATGCCTTATGCCAAAGGAGTCCAAAACACAAAAAAAGTTTAAGGAGCCCTGGGCTAATTCAACCACACACTTTACAGACGATGCAACTGCGGCTCAGAGGTATTAAATGACAAGACTGGAGGTCCCACAGGAAGTGAGAAGCAAAACTGGTTTGACCCCAAGTCATGGGCCTCTGGAGCTATCACAGAACCAAGACAACAGCATGGTCTGCTGGCAAACTGGCACGCAAACCCCCATTTTCTGGATCTTTTTCCTCCTGCATCAATTTCCTTCCCTTTGCCAATTAGAGGTAGGCAAACCAAGGCTTCTTTCTCCCCCAGTTGTCCCCTGGGTCAGCTGAGGCCTATAACCGATTTGTGTGCTACGTTTAACAAAAATCGATGTATTCATTCAACATTTATGAAGATTCCATTGCCTAAGATTCTATTCTACTACTCTCCATTGGGTAGCTGCTGGCTGAAAGTACTAAGTACAGTCTTCAATAGCTAAGTGGTCAAAACATGAACAAAGACTTTTCTAAAGAATATATGAAGATAAAAAATTTACCAAAAAATGAACATAATCACAAAAACAGAATAGATGAAGATATAAATGACCACATGAAAACATGGTCCAAATCACTGCGAGAGAAGTGAAAATTAAAACAACTTTGAGGTTTCACATCTCTCCGTGAAAATCGGCAAGATGACAAGAAATGAGGATAATCAACATTGGAGGGGCTGTGGAAAGGCAGGCACACGTACGCGCTCAGAAGTGGTCCGAGTGTTCCACATTTCAAGATGGAATTACATGAGTGACTAAACTGTCCATATGCTCTGACCCAGAAATCTCAACGTTGGGCATAACTCACAAGGGAATCAAAGACAGAAACAAAGGTACAATATGTGACTAAATACGCAGAACAGCAGTCTCTGTGGCAGCAAAGAACTGAAAACCACATGTGTACCCATCACTTGGGAGAGTGGTTGAAAACACCATGATACAAGAACATAACAGAATGTTATTGTGCAGTAAAAAATGAAGAATAGCGGGCAATTCAGAGAAATTTGGAAAGATCTGTGGACTAATATAGAGCAAAAAAGCAGAACCAAAGGCATGACAGACCCAGTGATGATGATTAGACAAATGAAAAGGTTCCCTGAGGAAGCTGGCTGCTGAATCATGGAAAAACCAGCGACAGGCCCAGAAAAGTGACCATTCAACAGACTCCAAGGACAGAAGAGTCTGACTCGACTGGTGCCAATGACATCCCCTGAAGGGCTGGCACCGTGCCAGCTCCTACTGTACGTTTCTACTGGGTTGGAACCAATGGCCACATTTCGCATATTTTAACTCCAAATCCCGCCAATGTGAACACGTGTGATTCACTGCACCCATCGGGACCTGGTGATGCCACCAGGCGAGGTTTCTGCAGGAGCCACTTTTGCTTAATAGATTACCTGCGTCTCAAGAAAGGAGGGAGGAGGGAAGTGGGAAATGATTATAGAATATGAGAATATATTACATCAATTGGATGTGTTTTTAAGGAGTTTGTTACTGCTCACACAGAATTGAGGCACAGTAGAAAGAATTCTGGTCTTGGAGGGGGAAAGATCTGGACTCAAAATCATCTTCAACACTTAGAGACATTTCACTTCTCTGAGACTCTTGTTGCCTCACCTGTAAAATGAGACAGGGTGAGGGTGGGAAGTGTCCATGGCCTCTGGAGACCCCTCCAGTTCTCACAACAGCCTGCAGGCAGCGCACATGGTAAGAACACAACTGAGCCCACATGTATAACTCTTTGGTGGCTAAGAACTGGAAATTGAGGGGATGCCCATCCATTGAAGAATGGCTGAATGAGTTGTGGTATATGAATGTAATAGAATACTATTGTGCTATAAGAAATGATGAACAGGCTGACTTCAGAAAAACCTGGAAAGACTTGTATGGTCTGATGCTGAGCAAAGTGAGCAGAACCAAGAGAACGTTGTACACAATAACAGCCATGCTGTGCGATGACTAACTTTGACACACTTAGCTCTTCTCATCAGTGTTAAGGATCTAAGACATTCCCAAAGGTCTCATGATGGAAAACGCTATCCACATCCCAAGAACGAACTATGGAGTTTGAATGCAGATCAAAGCATACTATTTGCTATTTTTTCCTTCTGTTTTGTTTTGTTTCCTCTTTCTGATGGTTCCTCCTATTGGTTCTAATTCTCCCTTATGACATGACTAATATGAAAATGTTTAATAGGAACATATATGTATAGCCTATATCAGATTGCTCACCGTCTTGGGGAGGAAGGGGGAGAAAAATTTTAAACTCAAAAGCTTATGGAAGTGATCATTCATAAATCAAAATAAATTAATAAAAAAATTAAAAGAACACAACTGAGGCCCACACTGGGACCAGGAACCCAGGACTGCTGAGGCCGTGCCCCATCTACTGCACCATGATCCCTCCTGGAAGGAGCTCCTGGGGGGGCCCAGTGAAGGAAGCCATGCTTTAGCGGGCCTGATGCCTCCCACACAGAAGACCCCTTGCTGTGCCCCTATTTCAGTTCAAGCCGCCCTTAGCCAGCACAGCGGCAGTGGAGGTGCCGCCGTGGAAGTGTCTGCCGGCCCTGCTGACAAAGGCAGACTGACAGTTTCACTGGCAGGCACAAGGCACCAGTGGAAGGACGGGCTGGCCAGCACGCCCGGGGTCCTGTCTCCTCTGCTCATCATTGTGGCGGAGTGCACACATCCGTGTCTTTGCCTCCTTCTAACGCCCAGTGACAAACGCCTCCCCCTCTAAGGGATGCAGGACAAACTCGGGGTCTGGAATGACAGTCTGCTCAATCTGGCAGCTCCAAGTTTGAGGGAGGGGCCGGGAACAAGCTTGTTAGCACAGCTTGAAGATGTCTATGTCACCTGGCTTTAAGGTCATCCTTACTGTCTCCTTTGAACCCCACTTCAACCTTGTTAGGCAAGATTACCATTTTGCAGATATGGAAGTGGAGGCTGAGAGATAGTATGTGACTTGCTACTATGTACCTGAGGCAGGATTTGAACCCTGCCTCATTACATGCATAACAGAATCCCCCCACTTCCTTAAGGAGGGTGTGCCTTCACGGTCTTGCATTTTTAGAATGCTCTCCTGTGGAAAGCACCCCCTAAGAATGTCTACCCTGGACACCGTGTCAGAACCTTGTTAGCCCCGCAGTACCTCAAGGCCTTGTTCTAACAGTGTCAACTCAGAAAGCTGCTGGGCCCTTTAAAGTGATGGCTAATTAGGGCCTCTTGCAGGGCTGACACAAACTGCCAACCAAACACGGTTCCCATCCAGTCCATTCAGAATCTAAATCCCGGCCCTAATTATAGCTGCAGGACAAAGGAAGCATCTACGGGGAGGTCTGGCAACCCCCTCCCCCCAGTGGCCTGGTGCGGTTAGGGACTCGACCTCAATTCTCTTTGGAGGTCATCACAGGTCAGGGGACGCGCTGGGCATCGCGCCTTGAGGAACAAGAGGTCTTCACCAGCTCGCAAGGAAAGAAGCCTCTCCCCTCACAGGCATCTACAGCCGCACAGAGGGAATCAGTATTCCACACGGCCTCTTAGCAAGCGACAACTACATGACAAGCTCAACATAAATTAGAATATTTTTTCACCTACAACTGCTGCTCAGCTATAATGTGCTCATGGGGAGGGGGTGTGACTTACATCTGGGAAATGAGATGCCAATCACCAAAAACACTTTCTTCCCTAATGTCTTGTAGAATCTCTTCTTTTGTTTTGTTTTGTTTTCCCCTCCCCAAATAAGAAAAACCTTTTGACAGGAAATCCTCTTGTTACACACTGGCTGTAACTCAGGGTGCACTGGGCTCTGAACACAGTAGGTGCTTAATAGACGTTTGATGGTTTAGGTATACGTTTGTTCGTTTTTTCCCCCCGTTGGGCTGACTGGACGTTGCATCTCTGAAGAGCAGCAGAGGGGTTTTCAAAGGCTGATGAAGTTATCATTGTCCCAACAGCACCTAGGCTGCGCTCCCACACGAGAGGCCTGCCTGCCATTCCAGCTGGCACGCGCCATCTGTAGTCTCATTTGACTCAGTTCTGGGTGCAGTGTTTTCAGAAAGATGCCGGGGCAGAGAATGTCCAGAGGACTGGGGAACGGTGATGTGTGTGAGAATCAGCTGAAGGAACTGGGAGCCCTGTGGCCCAGAGCAGAGCAGACTGGCGGGTGGGGAGAGGGGAGGAAGGATCAGGGTCTGAGAGCAGCTGAAGGATGAGCCTGGGGAAGAGGGGTCCGGTGGGTTCTGTTTAGCCCCAGAGGGGAGACCTGGGAGCCAGGGGTAGCAAGTCTTGGAGCCCCAGATTGGGACAAGATGCTGCCTCAAAGGGGAATGGCCTGCCCCCATGGCAGGGTGGGGAGCCAGCTGAGTGTGACAGATCAGGGACTGGACTGGACACCCTCTGACCATCCAGGGCTTTGGGTATTATTACTCCTGTCTTACAGATAAGGAACCTGAGGCTCAAACAAGTTAAATGACTTGCCCAGGGTCACACAGTTATCAATTCATCCATAAGCATTTAGGAAGTGCCTAACATTCACCAGGCAAATACTAAAAATCCATTTCCCCTGCATCAGAAAGCTTACATTATAGATGGGGAGACATGCACCCATCGAAGAAGAGCCGGCGGGGGGGAACCTGTGGCCTGGAGGCCACATGGGGCCTTATAAATCCTCGGGTGCAGCCTTTTGACGGAGTCCAAGTTTTACAGAACAAATCCTCTTATTAAGGGGATTTGTTCTGTGAAGTCTGGATTCAGTCAAAGGGCCACACTTGAGGACCTAGAGGGCCGCAGGCTCCCCACCCCGGCTTTAGAGGGAGGTAGCAGCCTCCAGGATTAGGAGTCCAAGAGGGCACCTGAGCTACGCTCTGAAAGAGAGCTGGGCACTCTAACAGGCAGAGACAAGCGAGCAGGACAAGCCACACTAAAGGGAACAGCCTGAGCAAAAAAAGCTTAAGGGGCAGCGATGGGAAGCGGCATCCGCGAGACAACAGAGCGGGCCAGACCGGCCAGGCTGCAAGCCTGGACGCCCACCTGCTGGGCTGCAGCCTGGCCGTGAGGCAACCAAGGGCAGAGGAGCTGGCACGTGAGCCCAGAGGCAAGAGAGGAGAGCTGGCCTCCTGAAGGCAGGTGAAGTACTCTGTGAGGTTCTGAGCACAGCTGCCTCCTGGCCCTGCGTCCAGCCCTCTCTGCACTGCCACAGGCCGCCTCCTGCTGCCCAGACTGTCATCCCCGGGCCAGTCACTCTGCTCCTCCTCAGGCAGGATAATGCCTGAGCTGCCTGCCTCTGGGGCGGGGTGAAGATAAAGGTCAAAAGGTGGAGAAATGACGTGATTATTACTACCCGTTGAAGAATAATAAGGGACCGATCACTGGGGGACAGCCATGCAATGTCTCTTCCACTAGCATTGTGATCTGGTATCTAAATGTGAGGCTACCTTTCGTCTGCGTCTGTGGGTCACCTCCTCCACTAGACTGCAAACTCCTGAAAGGCAGAGGCTTCCCCACCAAGCGCCTAAGAAGGCCTTTCCTCATACTCCTCGGGTGCTGAGTAAATGCCTGCTAAATCAAACTGGTCTATCGGCATGTCCAGACACCATAAAGCAATGCACTGACCCCTCTGAGGGCGGCTTAGCTTGTCCCCTCTCCTGACGTCTGTGAGTAGAGGCACAGTGTGTTTATCTGAATGCTGAAAATTACAAAGTAAATGGGAATCTTGGGGCTGCGACAGCTCCTGGGTCTTTGTTGTATTAATAAGATTGCAGGAATCTGGGCACACTTTCAAGTGTTTATTTGGTAAATGCTAGTTCCCAGGGTGGGAGGAACATCCCACTTGGTCTTACTGGATTCTGGGCCTACAGAAAACGGCTTGGTTGAAGTCTTTACCTTTTTATATGAGGGGAAAATAACACACCTACTGCTTCAAGCTTCTGACAATGGATGAAAAGCCACCTGTTAAGTCAGTTTTCTAATGACTATTTCCTGTTACAGTGACACCAAGGTAGATCTCATCTGGGATAGTCTGCACTTTCCTCGTCAGAGGTAACACACAGGGTCCAGTTCTACAAACTCAGAGCCTCAGGATCGGAAGGGACTAGAGAGGGCACCGAGTCCAGCCTAGACCTCCACCCCCAACTAGTGGCCACCTAGCATCTGCTTCAGGCAGGAGCTGCCCACCTCCTGGGGCATTCCATCCCACTCTGGGACGTCCCTCATTGGCAGGAAGCTTTCTGACACCAAGCCAAATCTGCCTCTCTGAAATCTGACTCTAATTAATGTTCCTCACTTTGACCTTTGAGGGGGGCCAAGCTGAGCACCAGTCAAAAGAACTGAGTTCTAGGCCTGATGTTGGACCTCAGTCAAGTTACTTAACTACTGACTCAGTTTCCTTGCCTGGACTAAGTGATTTCTAATTGCCCATCAACACCAAAGTTCTATGGTTGTTCTCAGACTATTAAATGCTTGTGAATTAGATGCCAAATCGGTGCATTTACCAGATTTTTAAAAAGTTACTAATGAATTTCTAGATCCGAGAAAGGCTGGTCAAAGTTTACTGTAAATGTTGTTGGCTTACATTATTTATCAATGAAAATGAGCTCTTAATCTCAAGAGAGAGACATCCCTCAATACACAGCACGTTTCTGGAAGTCAAATTGGATTTTGAAAGACAAACAAAGCTCTGTCATGGGGCCTGGAGGAGGAAGGAATTCACAGCGTCTGTCTCTTGTTCTACATCAGAGGTTGAGCCTTGGACGTGGAACTTGGTGGCCCCTTGTGGCCACGAATGACACAGTGATCTGAAGTTAGCTGGACTCTGATGATGTCCCCTAGACAAACATGAGTTAAGCTTAGAAGCAGGCAGAGAGCCTCTCTCTGAGGAGAGCAGAACAGTCTCAATCCCATTGTCCTGCCTCCCATCCTGCAGGAATGGGGGGGGGAGAAGGGGAGAAAGATGCCTCTTCTGCTTCCCCGTGAGCCACGCCACCATCCCCCCCCCCCCCACAGGCAGACTTCCCTTACACTCCATGATCCAGGCCTGGCATTCCCCACGAGCAAACTCCCTCTACACCTGAAGTGGTGGGACCCTCGAGCCTGGGGATGCTGCAGGGAGGGCCTGGGCCACACCCCCAGACAAGATGTGGCCGAGGCAGGTCTTCCTGGTCACCAGGTGCTCGCTGACTCTTCCAGAAGATAATGCAGGCAGTGAGCTTTGCATCCTTATAGAGGCCACAGAAATGTCAGATATTGACCAACATCAGCTGCCTTTCCTACCTCCATCTGCATCACTTCTTTGTTCCCATCTCACCCTACCTCGAGATACCTCTTTGTACAGAAGTCTCACCCCTTCACTAGAACCTAAGTGCCTGGAGGGCAAGCACTCAGTCAGTCTTCAACTGAGCCCCTGGCCAATCGGTATCTCGTTAATACTTGTTGAATCAAACAGAACTGAACATTTAGGGATCCCCAGAATCAATCCAGAAGCCCTGAACTTGAGAGCACCCCTTGCGGTGAAGCACACGTCCCTGAGGCCTATTTCTAAAGCTCGGGGTGCTTCCTCTGGAAAACTGCTTCACTTGAAAGCCTTTTTTTTTTTTCTGTAAAATGAACAAGCCTGGAAAAGATGCCAGGAGGATTGGCCAATGAAGGGGAAGGCCAAGAAGGGCTCCAGCTGGAGGGGGAGGGAGAAGCACAAGCCGCCTCACCTGGGCTGTGCCTCTGCCTCTTCTGATAATCATCAGCACAGTCATTTCTATAGCAGTTCAACACGCTTTATCTCATTGATCTTCATAACTATCCCAGGAGGGAGATACTATTAGTATCCTCATTTTGCAGATAAGCAAATTGAGGCCTAGACAGGGGAGGGTCACAAAGTCCTGGGAAAGTTCCCAAGGGCCTGGGTTCTAATCTGTACCTGGCACTCGGCGACACTGGGGTCTTATTTTCTAACCTGCCTCCCCACAAATTGAGGATCCGAGGATAACATGCCCCACAAAACGCTTCCACTATCATACAACGTTCTGTAAGTGGGGGAGGGGCCTTCTGGTGTCTTCTCCTGGGGGGCCAAGGCATCACCTTTTTATGACCAAAGAGTGAAGAAGAGCATTTCTGTGAAATGATGAAGAAATATTTCATTTCTAAAGGCACACTTTTCCATTTACTGCATCACCTCTGAAAAAGATGTGCCAAGACAGTAATTGGGAAACATTTCCCAGAATATCAAATGACGCCCAAAAAAGCAGGCAGCTTCGCCGGTCTCCAGCTAGGCCCAGAAGCCAAAGCCCAGGCCTGGGCTCATCTTTAGAAGTTCTGATCGCTTGCATTCCCTGCCGGCGTTCTCCCTAAACACCACGGATCGTGTTCATTACAAGCTTCAACAAGCATACTCTCCTCACATGAATTCAAAATCTGACAGCAGAACAGTGTTAATTTTTGCTTATGTCCTAAATTATTAGAAAGAACGGTTAAGAAAAAAGTATCCAATTTGTTGAGATTGCATTTCATGGGAACCATCAGACCACGGCTGGTTTCTTAGGCCTCAGCATGAGTCCAGTTCTTCCATGCTGTATTTCACACACCAACAGCCACAGGAGTCATTTGCATACCAAAAACACATTCGTAAAAGAAACCAGTTTGCACAAAAGCTGGGGGAAAATAGAGTTTGCCATGGAAGGCTTCAGCAACACAAAACCTCCAGACCTGGTTCCCTCCCAGTTTCCCAATTCACTACATCCTAGTTAACAGCTAAACACTTTGGGATGGGCATCATTTAATTTTTAAATGATTCTCAGTTGATGTGTTTTTAATGAAATGTAGCCCACGTTCCTCAGCCTTCCCCTGGGTTCTTAGTCCAGGGGCATTGACGGGTCTACGCCAGTTATACCACAGGAGAGGGGCAGCTTCTGACTCTCATTTCAGGTCTTAAGGATGCCCACTGGCTACGGGGCCACATGTACTGATGGCGGCCAGCTGGTGAATGGACAAGTCAGACAGACTCTGGAAGCAAATTGAGGAGGATGGAGAAACACCAAGAAGTGTCAGGGATGGGGAAAACGAGGCTACTGAGGTTCCTGGGAGGCTCCCTGCCTCTGGGCCATCACCATTTCAGCTCTATCCCAGAGGGGTTCTTGGAACCAACCCACGAGATTCTGTGTTCGCTTGATTACATGGTACTTACAGAGAAGTTATCACGACCCAGTCAATGCTTGATGCCTTTTGTTTTAATCTGTTTTTTTCAGATGGGTTCCTCTGGTGAATCATCTAGATTTCTGGAGGATTTGAAAGAAAGCTTGTGTCTGGCCAAACGAGAAGCAGAAAAAAAGAAAAGTACAGAATGAAAAACAAAAGGTAAAGACACACACTAAAAATGGTGAAACATTTGATTTTTCTTAAAACTAAGGCAAAAAAAAAAAACGACTTTGCTTTTACATGCTAGATAGACAGATCCAGAATACAATGTCCTGGGGCCATGAGGTAGGCAGACGGCACAGTGGATAAAGAGGCAGACCCGGAATCGAAGACCCATGTTCAATCCTGCTTCAGATACTCTGTGACTCTGGTTTCCTCATCTGTGAAATGAACATAAATAAAAGCACCTACCTGACCGAGGAGTCGGAAGGCTCAAATGAGACAATGAAAAATGCTCTGCAAACCTTAAGGCACTATGTGAATGCTGGCTGTTATCATTGTTATTATGGTATAGGTCAGTGCTAAAAAGAGGCTCTGCAAGGCTCCACGACAAACCCTGCAACAGCCCTGCTGCCCAATCCTCGGGCCTCTCCCCCAGCTGTAAAAACACTTGCCACCGGCAGGTGTTGATTTTAAAGACTTCCAAGTGACCGAAGGCCAAGCACAGCCTCTCTGGGCTGGACTCAATGCACTCCTAAGGTCCTGCCAGCTCTCGATCTCTGATTCTAAGACTTTCAAACCATCCCCCAAAGACAAGCAAAAACAGTCCAACAGGGCATGAGGGGCCTAACAGAACAGAAGGTCTTTGGGGCCTTTCTGCCGAGGAGCCTGGTTAGATGTAGCTACGGATCTACAGGTTACACTCGGGTCACGTCATCATGTCCATGTTTATCAAAAATGTTTATTTTCAGGAGCATCATTTATTTTTAAATTTTACTTCTTTTTTTTCTGAACTTAAGCACCAAATTATGGGACTTTCCATAGGTAGGATTGTACATGAAACTACAGGTTTCTATTCTGGAAAACTTGCTTTTCTTTGAAAATATGTAATAGGTTAGGCTTGTGCTTGTCTGTGACTCTTTCTGGCCTTTCTTCTGTTCCCTTCTGTGCATTTTTTAAAAAGATGCTCCAATGACCATCTTTTCATTACTCCTACTAGTACGACTCCTCCTCCTCCCCCCACCATCACCCTGTTCCTAGCCTCCCCGCTTCCTACTTAACCTCTGAGAAAAAAAAAAAAAAGAAGAGGCCCTTATACCAAGACTCATCATCAGGCAAAATAAATCCCACTTTGGCAGGGCCCCAAGAGTGGTCGTTTTGTTTCCTGCTTCTTCTGCTTCTTGGATCCGCCAAGCAGCAAGGAGCACGATTTCTGAGGTGGGCATCAGTGGACAGTTGTGGAGCTGTTTCGGCTGTGTCTGACTCTTCACGATCCCATCTGGGGTCTTCTTGGCAAAGAGACTGGACTGCTTGGCCATTTCCTTCTCCAGCTCATTTTGCAGATGAGGAAACTGAGGCAAACTGGGTTCAGTGACTTGCCCAGGGTCACACAGCTAGTGAGTGTCTGAGGCCAGATTTGAACTCAGGAAGATGAGTCTTCCTCACTCCAGGCCCAGCACTCTGCGCACTATGGTGCCACCTAGCTGCCCCATTAGTGAATGGAGCCAATCTCAAATACAAAAATCTCTGGGTTCAGATACCACCTGACCCCTACTGGATGTATTCCTTCAGATCTCTAGGCAGAGGTGGTACTCAGCTCACCCAGCTACATGAGGCCCACAACACTCCCAACCTCCACAAGAAATAGATTAAAATGTAACCGGGAAATATTTAACAAAATAAATTAAAATAAAAGGTAGATAATACATTCTAAAAGTAAGGCGATGTGTGGCCCATAAAGATAGTGTTATAGACAGATTAGTGTCCCTGTTTCTATTTGGGTCAGACACCCATGAGCTGCAAAAAAGCCAAGTTAATAAGAACTTATTAAGCATCTACTATGTACCAGGCACTGATTGTGCTAAGATACAAAGAGGGGCAAAAGATGGCTCCTGCTGTCAAGGAGCTCACAGTCTAATGGGGAAGTCAATATGCAAATGACCAGCTATGAACAGATAGATCCCAGATAAATTAGAGGTGATGGTAGAGGGAGTTTCCTTACCCAGAGTTCACTATACTGTTATATATCATATGTGTACTGTTATATATAATTTATATAATATATATACTGTTAAATATCCTATATACTATTATATATCACATATACTGTTACATATAATATATGGTATAATATATCATATCCACTGTTATATATTATATATATGCTGTTACACATATATACTATTATATATATATACTGTTATATAGCATATGCTGTTCTATATCATATACACTGTTCACATATCATATACATATATGTATATACTCATATACATATGAGTATATCATGAGTATATCATATATACTCATAATCATGTATACCATTTTATATCATACATACTGTTATATATCATATATCTCATATATACTATTATATATCACGTATACTCATATATCACATATACTATTATGTATCACACATACTGTTATATATCATATATATAACTCCTAGGACCAGTTTCCATCACTATTCTTTTTAGGCCTGGAATAATTTAGGCCCCATGCTAGTAACCTTGTCTTAAGCTATGGTATGTTTGAAAAATCACTAAAAATAAAAATCTGTATTGGAGATGTTGTTTGTTTTAAATCCTAGGCTATATACATCCTTGACAGCCAGTGTCTTATACCTAAAAAATTCAGCTCTACCACCAGTGTAAGTCACCCTGGGAAAGTTCCCTGATCCGTCTGGGACTGGTCTAAATCATGGCATGAGACTGGACCACACTCTGTATCAAGCCCACAGACCCATCACCACAACACTTATCTGCATTCTCAGGCTTCCTTAAAGGTCAGTTATGAGGAAGGCAGCTAAGAGCTGTTCAGCTATCTCCTTCACAGGATGAGCTAATCGTCCCAAATTTGCTAAGTGGTCCTAGAGTCCCATAGAAGGAGACCAGGCTGCATGCACTTGGACTATACTCAGGCCCTGCTCTGAAAGCCTGAAACAGCTTTCCCTTGTATAGACGTTAAAGTGCCAGTCCTATCAGTCGCTAACACCTGCCTTTTCACCTTGCGGGGCCCCTCCTCTCCAATTATATCCTCAAGTTTTCAAGGAAGGAAAAGAAGAGCTTGGAAGTGGGGGAGAAGGGGAAGCTATTTAGAAGACTTTTCCACCTGTATATCATCGGCCTCCATTTTTACTTTGGTTTTGATGTTTACCTAAAGGTATTCATCATTTTCCCTCCATGAAGTTAAAAGCAGCTCCTCCCCTCGAATGTTGGGACAGGAGCAGAGCTGTAGGTTTCAAAGGAATAGGAAAACTGGAAGCCCACTTGATAGAGTTCACAAAATGCTGTGCTTGAACAAACTGATAAAAGAAACCCACTGAGGTTACATTCAGCTCCTCTCCCCAAGGTGACAGAATTCAAAAAGACGAAATGATTTAAAAACCTCCCTAAATGATGCTAAAAATCCCTTTTTAAAACAGTTCTTTGCATATAATCAAGAAACCATTCATCTTTCAGACCACAGAAAACAAAGTGCTGCAGTCAGATGAGATAGCCTTTTGCTTTAAGTAATTATTCTTGCCTTTGAAAACTGAGAAATTAGAGGAAGAGTGGGAAGAAACACGTTCTAAAGACACCCTTACGCCTCAAGGAAAAATATTCATAACATTATTATAATCATTATCCCCGGATTCTTCCGAATCTTTATCATTGGTGACATTAACATGTAAATATGGCCTTTGTTTTTCAAGTGCTCAACTACTTTCCCCCCTTATTCACCTCTCAAAGGACTGCTCAATGCTTGACATCACAACTGGTTGTCATGAAATTAATTATATCCTCGAGAAAGCTGCTTTAACCATCACCTGGGGGAAAAGAGGAACACACTAAGCCAGCTTCCGCAGTAACTACAAAAATCAGAGTGAAAGGAGAGAAAGAAAACGGAGACTTCTCTCATTCAACCTTCCCTAAACCTGCTTTTTCAGTAACACCCCCAACTCCCTGGCATCCCAGGCATCAAGGAAGGACTGCTGTGAATGAGCATGCCTGAAATACTCCCAGAATCCAGGACTTCACAAAATTCTCAGCCAGGCTAAAGGTCTAAGCAGCCGGAAGCGAAGCAGTAGAGAAGACAGGGGGGCCTTCCAGTTTGAGGGCTGGCCTGCATCCTAGTCCTGGTTCCACCATCAAACCACCAAGCTACCTGGAAAGCCAGTGGCCCTCTCCAACCTATAAAATATAGTAGTTGGACTAAACCTCTGACGGCATTTCAGGATCAGACCATCTGAGTCTGGGCCCTAAGAGTGATTCAGCTCAAAAGGCTGAGCTGCACACATGTGGAGGGCTATTGTTTGGGATACACACGGATCTAGAACCGGAAGGGACCTTACAGAGGCTGACAATCACCCCTCAATTTTACAGATAAGGAAAAAGGGGTCACCCAACAGTAAGGGGTAGGACTGGAGTTCAAATTGGGGCCTCCTGAGCCCAAACAAGATCAGTCCTCTCCTCAGGGTAAAACACCACCCCTTGAAGCAGAAGGATAGTAACAGGAACACACACTGGGTTGACTCTAAGAACCATTGATAGATACATGGACCTCCTGAATCCTGAAGGGCTTCCCTTAAGCTACAGAGGCAGCCACAACAAGAGGTCAGTGAATAACCTGGGGGGATGAGGATCCTAAAATCAGAGTTGGAAGGGACCTCAAAGGCCTAGTCTTCATTTTACAGATGAGAAAACTGAGGCCCACAAGATGAGCGACTTGCCCAAGGTCCCAGTTAATGACATGGGTAGGATTTGACCTAAAGCATGAACGCTCTTTGCATAACGCCAGGCTACCTCCCTGAAGGGCCTGCCAAGCTCTACCTCTCTGATCTTATGATTTTATTCTTGCTCTAGAATCTGACCAGACATCTGTTGCTCCAGACTACGTTATTTATATTAAATGTCAATAAAAGGCTGAATTAGAAATTCAGGTAAATGAGAAATTGCTGGGTCATACAGATGGTTCCCTTGGGTTGATTTTCATATTCTCTAAGTAAGCACAGGAAGTCCTACAGAAGTTTCCTAGAGCACCCCTCCCCAGCCAAATTTCATGGGGTCGCTGTGGCTACAAACCTCATCCAAGAACTGCCACAGAATTCCACAACCTGGCTCACCTAGCCTCCAGGCTGAGAATTTGAAGCAATTCCCTAAGTTATTTTTAAGAAAGTATTTTACTTGGTGAGTTGCTGGCCACAGCAAATACCTACTAACGTTTCAGCAATGTGGCAACTGTGGGGAGAAATGCACATCTATGCTTTCGATTTGGTAAAATGAGACTTATCACAACTGCCACTTAAAAGAACAGTTTGGATTTTCCACCCAACATTTCAAATGCAATGAAAAGCCCAAGCATTCCGACCCAAGGCCCGTGACTTTTTTTTACGCTCTACCAATGGAAGATTTCATGAAAACAGGAGACAAGAAATATAATAATCAATTTCACTTTTTTATTCACACCTCACCTACCTTTGTTCTTATTATCTACTATAGTCTTCATTACCACTCAACACATTTCCAACATTCTTAGGGAAAGTCTAAAACACATCTTTCAAGCATTTTGGTTCAAATTAACATCTTTAGCTAACAAAGGTTAATAATCCAACATACGCAAATACCATCCTACACCTCTATGACTGTCACGGGATGTCTTTGCGAGTTAAAATGTCCTCACCACATCTACAGATCTAGTTTTCAGAAGCCCATTTCAGAGAATTCGCACAGACAGACATAGGTAAGCTACAGCAAACTAAGGCTTGGTTCGTGGCTTCCGAACTAAGTCGAACAGACTTCAAATACAGTATAACTATTATAACTGAATTAAAATTTAAAAATAACTGAACAGCAAACTTGACTTTTCCCCTTCAAGAAGTTTACAAAACCATACTTTTTACTCGACAGAAGAAAAAAAGAACCTCAGGAGTTTGCAAAGCTTTTTGTTTACGTATATAAGGCAGGGCGATCTTCTCTGGCCGTACGGCTGTCAAAGCTAGTTATACGGAATAGCAATTTGGAGAACACAGATTTTTCTTTACTTTTTTTCCTCCTGAACGTCCCAAGTAAGCCTCTCATTCCATGCTGACTTCCCACTTTGACCCAACTGCAGCAGGTGTTTAGGGGAGCCACCGGCAACTTCACCACGACAAGGGGACAAAGCAAAATAAGAACAGAGATGATCATCTACTTCTCCCTAGAAAACGCCTACTCTACATCCAGAGTCGATCTGAAAGAATGAGCAGCAATATAATCAATCCACACATCCACGTCACGCGCCCGGGGTCACTCGGCCCGGGGCACCCCCAGCTTCCGGCGCAGGGCCTGGGCCGCCCGAAGTGCACCGCGGCCGCGTGGTAGGCGAGCCACTGCGGGGCCGAGAGCGTGCCGATCGGGGGCAGGCGCGGCCGAAGCCCTTCCCCACGCCCTCGAGCCCGAGCTCCTTGTTCAGCACCGACACCACCGAGTCGGCCGGGACACCCAGCCGCTCGGCCTGGCAGCACTGGCAGCGCGGCTTGGGCGCGCGGGCGCGTAGAGCGCCTCCGTGGCGCGCTCCAAGCTCGCCAACGTCACCGCGGCGCAAGGACCTGGCGCGTGCAGAGCGGGCCCAGGCCCTTGTGGGACGTCCGCAGGCCCTCCTCGCTGCACAGCGCCAGGTACGTGGGCCACCCGAACTCGCAGCTGTTGCCCTCGCACTGCGGCGGCGGCTGCTTCCTCTTAAAGGGCCACGACAAGAACGAGCGGTTCTTGAACGCCGCTGGGCGCGGGGGCCGTGGCCGTGGACAGAGGGGAGGAGGGGCGGGCCGGAGACGGTTGGCGCCCCTGACAGCAGGAACGGGCCTCTTCCCCCACGGACGAGCGCGAAATGAGCCCGGGGCGGCCAGGGGTACCGCCCTGCCTCGCCTCCCCCTCAGCCAATAACGTCTGATCTCTTGCCCAAAAGCTCTGTCCATTTTACTTATCCCATTCCTTTCCCCACCCCCACCCCGGCGTTGCCTTCGGCCAATGGCCATCGTACTTAATTTCCCGCTTCCCGGAGGCCACCCTCTCTTAGCCAATCATCATCTTCACGCGGGGCTTCACCGTAGCCAATCATCATACCTTCCACTGGTCTTTCTCGCCTTTAATCAATCACCATCTGGACACCGTCAGCCAATCACATCCTGTTGCTTGGCTTCTAACCTTCCCCGCCTCCGGTTTATTTTCTACCCTCCCAACTCCCACCCAAAAATCACGCTCCTCACTCCTGGCGGCAAAGCCTTGACTGGCGCTTCCTCAGCCAATCACATTCTCCTCCTTTCCTCAAGCCCAGCCCGATTTTTTCTAACCCCACCTTCCCTAAGTCTTTCAACCAACGATCATCATCCTTAGAGTCCCTCCTTCCTAGAGTGCCACATTGCTGAGCCAATGATCAACTTCACACCTCATTCTCCATTTCCCCCTCCCCCCATAGGCAGCCAGAGGCCAGTACTCCTGGGCTCTTCCTCCCCCTCCCCCACCTCCTCAGCCAGTCCTATTGGCCCCCTTCAAGTCCAGCCCATCCACTCAACAATTATAAATCAATAGCCAAGGGGAACCTAGGTGGCAGCAGTGGATAGAGCACCGGCCCTGAAATCAGGAGAATCTGAGTTCAAATCCGAACTCAGACCAAACACTTGACACTAGCTGTGTGACCCTGGGCAAGTCACTTATCCCCAATTGTCTAAAACGGGAAAAAAAAAAAACCAACAGCAATCATGGGGGGTGGGGGGAGAAATCATAGCGCCTAGAAACCCAGGTTTAGAAACCTCAGAAACAATCATCTATTCCAACTCTCCCATTTTACAAATGGAGACACGGAGGCCGGGCAAGGAAAGGAATTTGAACTCAGGTCCTCAGACTCAACGCATTGCTCTTTCTGCACTCCTGTAGCCAATCACCAGCATCACCTCGCCCCCCTCCTCCACCAGCCGAGACTCCTCTTTTACTCCATCTAGCTCAGAGCTCCAGGCCCTGCTCAAACCTCCTCTGCCAGGCTCTCTCTCATCACTTTACTTTGGAAAATTAATGGGCATAAAGGCCAGGGGTCCTGCTCCCGCCCTTGCTCGTTCTTCAGCCAATCAATATCTACAAGCTACTCTTCCTTTTGCCTCTTTCTTTGTCACTTTACATAAGAGAACCAATGGCCTTCTTGCTCGACGATGTGGTTCCGCCCTCTTAATGCCTCTTCAACCAATCACCATGCTCAAATCATGCTTTCCCACCCTACCCCACCAAGCACCTTTAAGGGCATTTCCGCACCTTTGCCACGAGCAACCAATGGAGAGCCGGCGCTTCAGCTCCGCCCCTGTTAGTATGTCTTCAGCCAATCACCACATTCAACAGTCATTTTTAAGGGAGTGACCAATGAAAATCCTGTGCTGAAGCGCTCATTCCCTAGGCTCCACGCCTACTTACATCTCCTCAGCCAATCACTATATTCAATAAACATTTCTAAGGCATGTTTTCCCTCTTATGCCTGGGTAACCAATAGGCATCCTGCTTAATCTCTCGTTCCCTGAGACCCGGCCCCCACTCACACTTTCTTGACCAATCACCAAGCTCCTGCAAGTAGCAAGGCTCTCTCTGTCCCCTTGTGAGTCCCTCTCTACCCTCCTTCTTTACTACGGGTGACCAATGGCCATAGCTCCCGCCCCAGCTCAGCCAATCCCTCCATTCACCTGGCGCTTCACCGCCTCCTAGGTGGGCCCGGCCTCCCTCGCCCCTTTACCTCGGGCGCCCAATGGCTGCGCTGCTCCTGACTCTGCCTGGGCTTCACTCTCTCCTGGGATGGGGGATGGACGGGGGAAGGGTCGGCCTATTCCTCCCGGAAGAGACCGTGGAACAGATAAATCAGCATGTGTAGGAAGGCATACACGCACGAGTAGGCGAGGAAGTAGGTGAATAAGCGCAGGACACACACAGAGGCATCCATGCACAGCGCTCTGAGCCCAGGGGCCTGCGCCGACCGCCTGCCCCGTCCCAGCCAGCAGCTTCAACCGGTGCGCACGCCCACCTGTTACCGTGGCAACCGCGGGCAAGCGGCGGCGTCCCCATCATTCTTTGGGACACCGCTGGCCACGCCCCCATCCGTACCCGACACCCAAGCTTCGCCTCCCACGTGGCTTGGCCTAGAGTCGGGTCCCAGAACCCGAAGCCCCGCCCAACCTAGGTGGGACCTCTGAGGCCCCCTCTTTTCTCAGCCCCCCCATCCAGCCATAAGCATTTATCAGGCGCTTGCTGTATACAGGATACTGTGTTAAGATTTAGGAGTAGAAGAGAGACAGCATGGTCCTTGACCTCAAGGAGCTTACAGTCTGGTGGAAGGGCAAATGCAGGGATAGACATGGGCAAATGGGAGGCAACCTCGGTTTGATGGAGCAGAATAAGTCTTGGCTCTGGAGTCAGAACCTGTGTGACCTTGGACAAGTCACTTCACTTGTCTGTGCCTCTGTAAAATGGGGATCAGACTAGAAGCTCCTTTGGAGATGGCGTTTGTAAAGCACCCTAGAAATGTGACCCATTTTCAATATGCTCCAGTCCCTATAAAGTCTGGTTTCTACCCTGCCCTGCCCTTTTCCAAATATTGGCATATTGGTATTTTGGAAAGACTTCTGGGGTCCTAGTGGACATCTGGATCTGAATCCCATCGAGTGCTGGGGCCAAAAAGACCTGACATCCCATCCTGTCCCAGATACTTCCCCGATACATGACCTCCAGCAGATCACTCACTAGCTCTGAGCCTCAGTTTCCCCATTTGTAAAAGGAAAGCAAATCACTGACCCTCTCTGATGCCCAGTTACCCTGACTGGCTGACCGTGTGACAGGGTGGCTGGGGAGGCCCATGAGCTTCGGCCCCTTTTGGGGGGCCACCTGCCCTGACCCCTGGCTAAAGGACAGGTATGACATTGCTCAACCAGGAGCCACTGGTCACTCCTGACCTTTAGACTGGGGCCCACCACAGGCATAGCTGTGGTGCCTACCTGGCTTTAATCAACCTTGTCAAGCCAGGTAAATGTCAGCTCTTCTTATTCCTGAAACTGTTCACTCAAAGGTCACCAATCTATGGCTTCCTTATGCCCATATCCACTGGCCTTTGATCACCTTCTGTTTCCTCCAGGGGGGAGTGAAGGTCGAACCCAGGGCTCCTCATTTGGGGTTTTCTTGGCAGAGATACTGGAGTGTTCTGCCATGTCCTTCTCCAGCTCATTTTACAGATGAGGAAACTGAGGCAAACAAGTGACTTGCCCAGGGTCACACAGCTAGGAAGTGTCTGAGACCAGATTTGAGCTCGGGTCTTTCTGACTCCAGGCCCTGCACTCTATCTGATGTACCCCTTAGTAGGCCCTTAATAAATGTTTACCGACTGACAGACGGACCTGGCTGGGACTAGCAGCTGTCCTGTGGAAGCAGCCCTTGGGTTTCTTCTGTTTATTCCACATTTTTGGCCTTTCTTTGCATGCCTAGCTTTTAGCATAGTGCCTGGCACCCAGGAAGTACTTAATAAATGCTTGTGGACTGCCTGTTCTGTTCTGGCCCAGAGAGCAAAACGAGGAGGAACAGGAGGCAGACCTGAGTCCAGACTGAGTCCAGGGAAAACGCCCTACAAATCGATCACCTTCGTTTCTGTAGCTTTTTAAGGTCTGCTGAGTACTTTGTGCGTAATAACTCTCTAAGAGGCACATAATGCAAATTTCATCATCCCCATTTTACAGAGAAAGGCCCTGAGGCTGAAAGAAGTTGTTACTGCCTGTGTTTACACTGCGAGTGAAGGGCTGAGGCTGGATCTGAACCCAGGGTTCCTGACTGACTGCAGCAGAGTGTCCACACGAGGCTCCCTCTCTGAACCAATCGAATTACAGCTAGCTAAAAACAGAACAAACCCCACTTACGTTCCTCTTTGTATCCCCAGCAATGAGCACATCACTCTGGACCTGGTAAGCACTTAATCATTGCATTTTCATTTCATTCATTCCTTCCTTCATTCCCAACCCTGGGGCAGCATGGATGGAGGCTGGATGGCTGCAGGTTAGACCAGACTGCCTCACAGCACCTGTCCAATCCCAACAATCTCTGTTCTGTGAAAGAGCCTTGAATGAGGGGGTGTGAGACTCAAATTCCAATCCTGACCAACACCTGGATAACCTTAGGCCATTGTGAATTGCATCCCCTTTCTCTTTCTGGATCCACATTTGCTCATCTTCAAATGGAGGGGTTGAACAAAAGACTAAGTCTCTTACAACCCTAAACAAACAAACAAATCAACAAAGGAGGAAAGACAGGAAGATAAATAAATAGATAAACGAAGGGATGGATGGATGGATGGATAGATGATAGTGATAGATAGACAGGTAGACAGATGATAGATCAATGAATGAACAGAGAGACAGGTAGATAGATAGATGGATAGAAAATAGGTAGGTAAGTAGATAGATAAATTGATGAATGAACAGATAGATGATGGATAGAAAGATAAGTAGATAGATAGATGACAGGTAGATAGATATAGACAGTAGATAGATAGATAGATAGATAGATAGATAGATAGATAGATAGATAGATAGATAGATAGATGAGAGATAGGCAGGTAGATGACAGGTAGATAGATGGATTGACTGATTGATGAATAAACAGATAGATGAAAGAAGAGATAGATGGATAGGTAGGTAGGTAAGTAGATAGAAAGATAGGTAGGTAGGTAAGTAGATGATAGATAGATAGATAGATAGATAGATAGATAGATAGATAGATAGATAGATAGATAGACAGTAGATAGATAATAAATGTAGATAGATAAGTATATAGATAGATGAGAGTAGATAGATAGGTAGGTAGATAGACAGATGAAGAGACAGGTAGGTAGATAGATAAATGATAAATAGATGAATTGATGAATGAACAGACAGATGGATAGAAAGATAAATAGGTAGGTAAGTAATAGATAAACAGATGAATGATAGGTAGATAGATGATAGACAGTAGATAGATTGATGAATAGATGAATGAAAAGATATATAGATAGATGATAGATGAAGAGACAGGTAGGTAGATAGATGATAAATAGATATATGAATTGATGAATGAACAGACAGATAGGTAGATAGATAGATGGACAGACAGGTAGATAGACAGATGATAGAGATAGATAGGTAGATAGATTGATGAACAGATGAATGAAAAGATATATAGATAGATGATAGATGAAGAGACAGGTAGGTAGATAGATGATAAATAGATATATGAATTGATGAATGAACAGACAGATAGGTAGATAGATAGATGGACAGACAGGTAGATAGACAGATGATAGAGATAGATAGGTAGATAGATTGATGAATAGATGAATGAATAGATAGAAAAATAGATGAATTAAGAGACAGATAGATACATAGATGATAAATAGATATATGAATTGATGAATGAACAGACAGATAGGTAGATAGATAGATGGACAGACAGGTAGATAGACAGATGATAGAGATAGATAGGTAGATAGATTGATGAATAGATGAATGAATAGATAGAAAGATAGATGAATTAAGAGACAGATAGATACATAGATAGATATACACAGATAGATACACAGATAGATATATAAACAGATAGATAGATAGATGGATGGGTGGATGGGTGAGGCATGGGGAGGCAGGAAGTGCCAGAATAATCCCCACTTCACAGATAACGAAAGAGATGCCACAAGGTGATGTAACCCACTTTGGCCAAGGTTCAAACCCAGGTCTTCTGACTTCAGGTTTCCCGCCTCCACTAAACCAGTAGAAGTGACACGTATGACCTCAATACCTTTGTATCCCTATTTCTGTCTGAAAAGCAAGGGAGGTGTGCATGCGGAGGCTAACAACATAGACGAGCCCCCTAGCAGCTTGCCTGGAATACTTATTTATTTATAATCCTTGAGTCCCTGTTTTTAACAGTATGAAAGGCATACAACTATTTACTGCAGTTATCCAAAGAAGACTGAAAGACAAGTTAGTGAAAAGGAAGGTTAAGCTAATTAACTTCACAGCATGAAATAATTGTTCTGGACAAGTCAATGGAATTCTAAAGAAAATTTACATTTACAAACAAGAGAAAACACATTCTGAAATGTGCCACTGCCGCGAAGCCCCTTCTCCTCCCCACCCTGAGCAGGCCTCCGTATATTTGTGTCAATTATTTCACAGTGGCGGAGGATGCTCACATAATCCTTTGCTGTTACAAAACACCTACGTCTACATTAGCTCATTTTCACACACAACGACACTGGGAAAGAGACGAAACAAGAGTTATGTCCATTTTAAAGAGGAGAAAGTTGATGCCCAAAGACAATGACTTGTCCACAGTAAAAACAGCTTTCATTCAGCAATCATTTATCAAGCACCTGCTCTATGCCGAACACTGGACTAGTTGCTGGCTACAGAAATGAAGAAACAAAAGAAAACCTAACAACAAAATAGTTCCTGCCCTCTGGGAGCTGAGTCTCCAATTCAATAACATTTCCAGGTTTACAAAGCACTTTTTCTACAACAACACTACGAAGTATGTAGAATAGGTATCGTTGGCTTCATTTTACAGATGAGGAAACTGAGGCTGAGAAACAGCCAGAGCCAGCATTGAACTAGATTCTGAGTCTAGGGTTCTGTCCATTAATTCCAGCCATGTAAGTAGTAAGTGACAGTGTAGGGGTCAAGCCCAGATGTCCTGACTTGCAATCTAGTGTTTTCCCAGTGTAAGGGGAGTTCAATCAGGGGAGTCTCGGACCAGTGAGATCTCGGTTAACCCGAGGAGATTCCAGTTTGCCCTGCCATGGAGGTGGCCACTTGCCCTGGACACAGGGAAATTCCCAGGCTGGTTACCAGTGGCTGACAGGCTGGGGCTGGGGAAGGGGGATACCCTCCTGTCAGAGGAAGCTTTCTGCAGAGCCCCGTCTGTGAAATAAACGGTTTTCACTCTTTGCTGCCCTCGGATTTCCAGGCTCCTGAAGTGCAATGGATGGGGTTGGGAGCAGAGGTGGGGTCATCCCTGCCTCCTACCCGGCTTCGGCTCCACCAGTGAGGGCAGAAAACTCACAGCTTCAAGAGATGCCAGCACACGATGAGCCTGAGTCTGGGATTGGGGAGGAGCTCCCCTGGTCCTAGCCACCCCCTTACGCCTTTCCACTTCCTTTTCTGAGCACAGGCAAGAGCCTAGAGAGAGCCCATCCTGGGAATGGGCTTTGCCTGGCTAGATGAGCTCTCATGGGGAGTCCCGGGTTCCAGCATTCCCAAGAAATCAAGAGTCTGAGTCTGATTGCCTTGGCACCAGTCTTCTAGAGGGAGGAGACAAGAAGATTTGAGTTCAAATCCCACCTCAGACACTTACTGGGGAAGTTACTTAACCTCTGCTTGCCTCAGTTTCCTCATCTGTGAAATGGGGGTAATAATAGCACCTACCTTGAAGGTTCATTGTGAGCATAGAGGTTAGCTATCATGATCATCAGTATTAATATTTGGGAAAAGAAGTATTTTCCATTCAAGCTCTGATTTGGGATCCAAGTTGTCAGTGGAAGGCGACCAACTAATTTTCAAGGAAATGGTGTTGAAGGCCAGTGACGGCCCGAGTAGCCCATTTTTAAATGTATTGTTAAGGCATTTTGTTATTTATTGCACAATCACTTCCCCAACATCTCCACACACACACTCCCATCTTCACTTCATCAATAAATCATTGTCAATAAACATTTCTTAAGCACCTACTATGTGGCAGACACTGTATAACAGAGACAGCAACTGGCAGAATCTGTGCATGCCTCCCCTCTGCCCTGTACTGCCCCGCTGTAGTTGGGGTGGGGGAAGGCTGTGCCATCCTTGGGCACTGGGGCCTCTGTCCACCATGTTATCAGCTCCAAGTTCCGATTCTGCAGCTACAGAATTTCGGGCTTTGCCTACATGATCCCCCTGGTTCCACTTTCTTCACTTTGCACCAGCTCATACGAGTCTTCCCGTGACCCAGTTGTGTTCACCTCATTAATTTTCCACAGCCAACCATTGTTGACCATTCTCCGGCTGGTGGACACGTACTCAGAGCGCTGAGGGTGTCTTATGCTCCTTAGGTTAGCTCCACGACGTTTCCATGATGTTGGTCATTTTCTCTTAATTTAACTCCAGGGATGTGTAACTTTTTTTTTTTTTCAGTGTGGGCGTCTCCTCCACTGACATAGGTGGAAACGTCTCCAATTCTTGGTAGAGTCTTCATGAGTTATGGCAGCCGACACATCCAGAACCCTGAGGCTGACATGGTAGTGCCCCCTCCAGACTTAGCTGGGCTGGTCAAAGCCCTTACAGTTAGGACAGACCCATCAGACAGAGCCTCTGTGACCCTAGCACAGCCTTTGAGAAGATGCAGCCACGGTCTCACCACCAGGAGGCAGTGAAGGAGGCATTCATTCATTCATTCATTCATTCATTCATTCATTCATTCATTTAACAAACATTTATTGAGTATTTACTGTGTATAAGGCAGATCCTAGTTGATCTGGGTCCGAAAGATGACTAAGCCACGGATCCTACCCTCACAGGGCTTACTGTCTAGCAGGGGATTAAAGACACACACACAGATGCCTAGAATACAAAATGTGGGAATTCAGTTTGTGTCTCCATGAAATCAGTGCTAACATGCCTCCCCCTCCCTGACAGTGGGACCGTCCTCAAGTTATCAGCCGCGAGACTTTGGTCAAGTCACCTCTCCAACCGCAGGCTCCTCCTTTGTGGAATGAGAATAATAGCACTCCCAGCACCTTACAATCATTATTTCATTTGTTCCTCTCAACAGCCCTGGCAAGGAGAAGCTATTGTTATCCTCACTTTACAGATGAGGAAACTGAGGCAGACAGCAGTTAAACGATTTGCCCTGGGCCACGTGTCTGACCCAAATGGGGTCACGGAGAGTCGAGTGCAACGGAAGTGACTCAGCAGCAATGCTGAACTGCTTTTGGTCCAGGAAACTCGTCAGTAAAATCAACTTTCAGGTTTGGGATTCTGTGATGGTCTCTCTGTGGTTGTTACTAAGCGGAGTCTGACTCTTCGTGACCCATCTGGGGTCTTCTTGGCAGGGATACTGGAGTGGTTTGCCATTTCCTTCTCCATCTCATTTTACGGATGAGGAAACTGAGACAAACAGGGTGAAGTGACTTGCCCAGGGTCACCCAGCTAGTACCTGAGAGGGTGGTCAAATAATACAACAATGGCCTTGTGATGGTGAGAGCCTAGCCCAAAGCGAGTGGAGAGGCTCACAGTGAGAGAAGTGGTGAATCCTTGGGTTTAGCCCAAAGGCGGGAGCCATTTGTAATTCTGCGGTCAAGTCAAATCAACAAGCATTTATTAAGTGCTTACGGAGTGCCCTGCCCAGGGCATCCATAGGCAGTCAGGGAACTCACTTTCTATTGTAGGAAAACCTCAAATAAACAAGGGGGAGGGGGAAAGGCTGGGGGGGCTGGAGAATGGGCTTTCTGGGAAGAATCTCCATTGGAGGCGAGGGGCTGGGGAGGCCTGGAGGTGAAATCCGGGAGAGTATCTAATCTCTCCAGTGAAAAAAAAAAAAAATATATATATATATAATATATATATATATATATATATACAGAGAGAGAGAGAGAGAGAGAGAGAGAGAGAGAGAGAGAGAGAGAGAGAGAGAGAGAGAGAGCGAGCGCAAACTGTTCTAACAAATGCAAGCAGAAACTCCTAGGGCAAAATGGAATTTTCACCTAGTCGACTTGACTACCTTCACCCAATCTGAAATTTTTGCCAGTTTATCTCCTGGGCCTCTGGAAAGTGCTTGGAAGTTAAACGACCCATTATTGTGAATGAGGTTTTGTTTGGAGCCTAAAGATCCTCCCAGCTCTAGCTCTGCTTTCCTCTTGGCTGGAGATGAGAACAACTCAGAAAGCGCCTGCGTGGGGAGAGCTCGTTATTTGTCTTTTTAATCACTCCTGTTCTTTGAATAAGCTTGGATGCGTAATGCTCCGAGAGGAGAGAGGGGGCCTGCCTTCGTCTCCCCACCTGCCTCTTCCAAGAGCCTGTGGAAATGCTCTCACGCTCCTCCTGGTCACCTCTGGTCCTTTCAGGCAATCCTCTCACGTCCTGATCTCAAGGTCCTTTCCAATCCCGGCCCAACTCCTCTGGATGCGATCCATTTTATCACGGTCCTTCATGAAACGTGGCACTCACACGGTATTCCAGATGTTGGCCATCTAGAGCAGAAGGCACCAGAACTAAAAATCACTAATTCCTAAATGCAAGCTCGTCTGAGGAGACTGAGATGTTGTTGGGGGCAGACAACACATTACGAGGGCTCCACCCGACTCTTTGAGACTTACCCTAATTTGACCTGCACGGCATAATGGGGGTTGAAAACAACTTGGCAGCCCGTCTTCACACAGGTCCTTTACAGTTTTTTCCAAGTGAATTCCCTGATATATGTTAAAAGGATCCATTTGACAACCAGGGGTATGATGGGTTGAAAGTGATGTTCTAACTTTGAGTCAGATATGAGACTGGGATCAGGAATCCCGAGCTTGGCAAGAGAAAAGCAATTCAAAAGACAGACCTGAAAATGCCTCGGCTTCCATAACTAGCAGGCTGGGCAGAGCTGCAGGAGAAAGTTATATCTCAGAAGAGGTAAAAATAGTCCCCGAGGTGACTGAAGTAAAGAGGATGGCAGACTTCTCCCAAAGAACAGCAGAAGGTAGCAGACACATGCACAGAAAGCGGTGTGGGAGAGAGAACAGAGCTGGGGAGAAGCATCTGAGGATGGTACATCCTCTGGGGACTTCAGCAAAGGACACTGTTGATTCTACCCTTGCAACACCTCTGGTATTTGCCACGGTCTCCTCTGACCTGCCCCCCCCCTGGTGCAGACCCTTGTCCCCTCACACCTGGACTATAGCTGCGGGTGGGTCTGCCTGCCTCAGTCTCTCCCCACTCCAAGTCAGCCTCCATTCAATTGTCTCTAAACCAGCAGTCTGACCATATTCAATAAACTCCAGTGGTTCCCTCTTATCTCTAAGATCAAATATAAAACACTCTGATTTTTAAAGTCCTTCATCACCTGGCCCCTTCCCACCTCTCTAGGCGTGAACTTTCTTAGACTCTTCGATCCGGGGACCCAACTCTAGGCATTTTTTCTGGTTGTGCCCCATGCCTGGAATCCTGTTCCTCCTCCTCTCTGCCTCCTGCCTTCCCGGGCTTCCTTCAAGTCTTAGCTAAAATCTCACTTTTTACGAGAAGCTTCTCCCATTCCGTCTGAGATCACCTCCAGTTTATCTCGTCTGTGTCTTGTATATCCCTAGTTGTTTTCTTGTCTCCCCATAGACTGTGAGCTCTTGAGAGCAGGGACTGTCATTTGCCTTTCTCTGTATCTGAAGTACCTAGCACAGTGCTGGCACACAGTAGGAGCTTAATAAATGCTCATTGAGGGGCAGCTAGGTGGCACAGTGGATAGCGCACCAGGCCCGGAGTCAGGAGGACCTGAGTTCAAATGTGGCCTCAGACACATAACACTCACTAGCTGAGTGACTCTGGGCAAGTCACTTAACCCCAATTGCCCTCACCAAAATAAATAAATAAAATAAATGCTTGCTGACTTGACTCTACATTGAATATGTGCTTCCCCAAACATATGTCTTCTTTGAACACATGTTCCCTACATGTGTTCTGCTACCCTCTAGCATTATGGCAATCTGTGGCAAAGTGCACTTCTGTGGGTATGGGTATGAGGGGCAACCCTTTTTGTCATTTATGTGACTATGCTGTTTAACTAAATGCCTTTTGCTTGGTGTGTTCTCGAGTTGGCTGGTAAATGAAACACACGTTTGGGGCTCGGGAACTGTGGTTCTCAGGTTGCTGACCCCGTCCCAATGTGCCTCAAGCTGGGGTAGAATCCGGGGGGGGGGCAACATGTGAGGAGGGGCCCTGGGCACAATTTTAACTCTTCACCTAATGGGTCCTACCTTCCCACAGTCATGTTAAAGTTGTATTTGCAAAGCTTTCACTCATGTACGCATCTTTTAAAACGGTTCCCTCTCCAGGAGGTTTCTAATGAGCCTGAGGGAGAGAGAAGATATTATTAGAGTTATTCATCCTATTCAAACTCATTATTCTGATGAGCTATGGGCCTTTTAATTTTCCTTTGCCCAGGCAGATTGGTAACAACGCCCAGCCTTCAGCTGAAATGATTTTGTCAAGCTGTGCCAGTTTGGGAGCAACTAGAATATTTATCTTGCAAGTTAAAGAGAGGAAAAAGCAACAGCCCCAAACCTCATTAAACAAAGTAAGTCTAGCCATATTTAAGGAAAAGGACTGTGGGAAGTAAAATGATCCCTGTGTGCCCAAATGAAAAATGGGCCCAACAAATCCTCTGGCTTCTCCTGGCTTAAAGGGATTGCTTTGGGCAGGAGTGGGCTGAGCATTTACCACCATCATAAATTTCCACCTGCAGCTGGAGGGAGAAAGTTATAAATTAAATAAATAAGTTTGATTAAATTTCCAGAGTACTTAACATTATTACGGGTCTTGGGACAGCATGTATAATGTAACTTCTACATCATTCGCTCTTGGACTCTGTTTGGGATCTCAGGAGACTCTGGTGCATTTAGAACAAGTACAGGGGAGTCTTAACTTTTTCTTCCATTCAATATAATCCTTTTCTGAGAAATGGCCCCATATGAGGATAAACATGGAAATGCTTCTATTTAAAATGTCAGCACATTGGAAGAGTCAGGATTCATAGAATTAAATGCTGGAAGGGTCCATGAAAAAGCATCTTGTCCAACCAAACCTTTCATTTTATTTGATTTATTTTTAAAATGAATTTTTCGTGACTTGTGCCTGAACATCACTGTCATTTCTGGAAATGCCCTTCCCCTCCTCCCCCTTGATTCTCCCTTGAAACAAAGCTACCCAGTTCAGCAGCAACATCCTGTACAGTGACCATGGCTAACACACAAAATTTCCCCCTTGCTGTCCCCAGTCCCTCTTACGATAGGAAAGAAGGTATGTTTTCTTCTCTGTTCTCTGAGACCGTTCTTGATTCTTCTGGTGCTCAGAGACTGGCTTCTTTTCAATCATCTTTCTGGTGAAGTAACTCAACTCTAGACTCACTTGTCCCTGCAGGCTGGGTCTTCAGGAGCACAACTGAACACCCAGGTCAAGGTACCCCAGGGTCCTTGCTGTTCCTTGAACAAGACCCTCCATCTGTAGCCTTCTGGCTTTTTCTCCGGCTGTCCCTCATGCCTGGAATCCTCTCCCTCCTCAAATCTCCCTCCTGGCTTCCTTCAAGTCCTAGCTAAAATCTCACCTTTTTACAAGCTCTTTCCTATGAAATTCCCTCCAATTTACTATATTTAAATATATAGACCACATATACACACAGACATATATATATATATATATATGTGTGTGTGTGTGTGTGTGTGTATGTGTGCACATGCATTTGCACGAATATATGTATATATACACACATGAATATTGTACATTGCTGTTTGTGTATTGTTCTCCCCTTCGATGGTAAGCTCCGTGAGGGCAGGGACTGTCCTTGTTTCGGTATCCCCAGTGTGTAGCTCAGTGCCCAGAGCATAGTAGGCATTTAGTAAGTGGCTGTCGTTGCCTGATTGAAGAACTCAGGGTCACCACCACACTTTAAGATGGGACCCAGAGGGTGACTTAGCCGATAGCGTTAGAGCAAACCCATAACCTTCAGAGCTAGCCCCTAGAACCCTGGGAGGGAGGGGTTGCTAGCAAGCTCTCTGGGGACCCTGCTGCTCAGCGTTGGTGGAACTTGGGATGAGAACTCCCCAGAGTGTATATAAGTCTACATTTGTCCATGGGTGCCTGTAACACCTACATTTTTCGGTTCACACATTTCCTGGTCACATCCATGGAAAGTGGCAGAGTTTGATTTAAAGAGATTAAATGACTAGTCTATTGGGATCACAAGATAACTTAGAGCTAGAAAGAAACATGGAGGCTAGTCTATCCCTTCATTGGACAGATGCCCATTTCACAGATGGGTAAAAAAAACAGATCTCAAAGAAGTGAGAAGTGGCAGCACCAGGGTTTGAACCTCGGTATGAATTACAGCGGCTGAGAGATCACTGGCCTGAAGTCGGAAGACCAAGAACTGAATGACGGCTCTCCATTTACCGTTCGCTGTGTGGTCTCTCCTGGGGAAGTCACCTGCCTTCTCTCCCAATCTCAGTACATATGTGCCCCACATCCCATCTCACAGGGCTGCTGGAGAGTGCACTGTAATGTTTGGGCCCTGTGAAAAGTCAGATGCAGTAGCCCCTCAGGCCCAAGGCCTGGCTTCCCCAGCCAGCCCCACGTGGTCACTCTGTAGGACAAATACAGAAAGCATCAGTTTGACTTAGCCAATATTTTAAATCTATGAGGGATTTTGCTTTAATACTGGTGACAAACGATTCCCTGGGAATGAAAATAACTGCATTGCCAGGCTGGTGACTGTTCCTGAAACGTGTGTGTCTCCATACGCCGACATTTCAGTCTAACCTGAAGACCTCGTGTTGGGTATAAAGCTCCATTTCACTGCTCGAGTTTTGCTCATGTAAGCGCTGGATTTAGGCCCAGAGGTATCCAGCCTTATTTTGATTTAGAAAAGCATGTAGTTAGATCCCACTGAAGTCTTTTTTCTGTGTCTCTGGGAGAGATGCAGTTACCACATCTGTACACAGAGTAAACCAACAGATGAGCCCCAGTGGGAAACGGCCCCTCCTACTTTGACAGCACAGCCTCTAAAGCCACTCCCTGCTCTTAAGTCCTGGGACCCTCAAGCCTCTTCCAGCTCCTTGTCTGGCTCCCCCTTTTTGCTGAGCCTGTACAAATTCTCTCTTACAACGTCACTGTCTGGGTACATGTCTTATCTCTGCCTCAATATCCTCCCACCTCCCGTGAGACTTCAAGCTCCTTCATGGCCAGAACCACAAGGCTCAGATGGAGCTTCTTGGAGGAGGTGGCCTTGAGGATGAGTAGGAATCAGCCGGGCAGCCGAGGAGGGGGCATTGCAGGTGTCAGGGACAGTAGGGGCAAAGGCGTGAATGTGCTGGGAAGGAGGAGCCCGGTGTGATTTGAGTATCTGGGGGAATAGTGGGAGATAAAATAACAATTATGATTGTTCTTTTAAGTTTACAAAATGCTCTATTTCTGCCCTCTCCTTGAGCCTTCCGACAATATAATATATATGATAATCCTCATTTTATTTTATAAATAATCATCCTCGTTTTACAGATGAAGAAACTGAGGCTCCAAAGGGTGAAGGGATTTGATTGCAGTCATAAGGCTTCAAGGGACATTTAGAGCTAGACTATAGGAAGCCTTGAATGCCAGACCTAAGAGGTGTGGACTTGATTCAGTAGGCGACATTTCTGCAATGGAAAAGAAGTTGGGTCTGGAGTCTAGACAGACATGGATTTGAAGCCTAGCTCTGAGACTTGCTGTCTGTCTGTCCATATGGAAAACTCATTTCCTGTCTCTGAACCTCAGTTTTCCCATCTGTATAATGGGGATCATTACACTTTGTGCTTCACAGGCTGTGTTAGGAAAACATTCTGCTGGTACAGGCCCTCATCACCTCATCCTCCAATTACCACTCCAGCCTCCTAACCGGTCTCCTGGCCTCAAATCTCTTCCCATTCTGATCCATCCTCTCTACTGCAGCCAAAATGGTCTTCTTAAGCTGCAGGTCTGACCATGTCACCCACCTATTCAATACACTCTAGTTACTCTGGGATCCAGTATACACTTTTCTGTTTAAAGTCTTCCACAGCTCACATTGGACTTACCTTTTCAGCCTCATTACATTTGTCTCCTTCTCTTGAACTCTACATTCCGGCCAACCTGGACTTCTTGCTCACCTGTTCACCCTCACATAAAAACTCCATGGAAATATCCAAATAGGAATTAAGCGCTAAGCAGAACCATATCAAGGAAAAGGGAGCATTTGGATCGAAAACTCTTGAAATCAGGTGAAATCAGGGGCAATTCATTTTTTCTTATCTTTACATGGCCTGACTTCCCCTGAAAAGCTGCTACATTCACTGGCTGTTGTGACCTGCTATAGTATTAACATTATCTGTCTTTCAATCCTCCCCCAAAAAAGTATCTAAAAAACTGAATTCACCTGCCTGGCTGGCTACATTGATCAAATTAAGCGAATAAGAAATCACTAACAAACTCTTGTTATTTACATGTATGCCCTGTTCCCCAGGAGAAGAGGGTGATGGACACTATCTAAAGTTGCAGAGAGGTGAAGAAGGATGAGGGGGAGAGGTCATTAGACTTGGCAGTTAAGAGGTCACTGGTAACTTTGCAGAAAACAGTTACTGTTGAATGAGAGATCAGAACCTGGATTGCAGAAGGCTGAGGAGCCGTTACAATTAAATTAACTGTAATAAATTAATAAGATAAAATAAATTGTAACAAATTAATTAAGTTACAATTAAAATGTAATCACAGATTCACCGATTCTCGGACCCTAAGGGTCATCTTGCCTGGACAAATAACCCCCTCTACAACATACTCACTGTGTGCTTATCCAAAAAAAGGAAAATGACCAATGTTGGAGGGGCTGCCAGACAATAGGCCCCACTGTGGGTGGACAGCCACTCTGGAAAGCAACTTGGAACTAGGACCCCCTAAGTCACTAAACCCTGCCTACCCTTTGACCAGTGCTTCTCTTACTAGACCTATTGCCCAAGGATATCAAGCAAGTGGGAAAGGACCCACTTGAACAAAAATATTTATGGTCACTCTTCCTGTAGCGGCAAGGATATGGAAACTGAGAATGGCTGAACAAATCTTGATCTCTTCATGGGATGGAATGCTACTGTCTTATAAGAAATGAAGAAGGGAATGGGTTCAGAGAAACCTGGGGAGACTTGTATGAAATGATGCAGAGGGAACTGAGCAGAGCCAAGAGGACGATTTATTCAATAACAACATTTATAAAAACAAACAACTGTGAAAGATTTAAGACTGGATCGACACAATGACCAGTCATGAGTCCAGAGGAGGAGACGTAGCAGGCTGCCCACCTCCTGACAGGAGGCAAACATGGCGGACATGGCCAATGGGGAAATTTATCTTGCTTCACTGAGCATACCTGTTACAAGGGTCTTCTTCTCTTCCCCCCCCCCCACTCCCAAGTGGGGGAAGTAGAAGGGAGAGAAAACAAATGCTTGTTAATTGAAAAAAAATGTTAAGTGGTCCAGCTTCTGCTTAAAGACCTCCAAGGATGGGGAACCCCCCCAGGCTACTCATTCCACTTTGGAGGGACTCTCATCAGTAGAAAGTATACCTTGATATCAAGCCTAAATTGGCCTTTCTCCTGGTGCTCCCAGGATTGCCTGTTGGGGGCCAAGCAGAGCAAACCTAACCCCCCTTTCAAATGACTTCAGATACTTGAAGCTATGTCCCATCTGTATCCAAGGAATGGTGAATACCAGACTTGCAAGATTTAGTATAAACTGAATATTAAACACTAACACAATAACTTTGCTTTGTTACTATAATATCTAAGTAAGTACATTTTACACATACAACGTCATAACAGATGCTCAGTCCCTTCTTCTAAGGTTCCACCTGGTTACTTTGTCCATTCATTCTAATTTGCTTTGCTTCATACCACTGCAGGTTGAAAAGATTCTTTCCTCTGGGTGTTTTTTTTAAAATTTATTTTATTTATTTTGCTTTGCCTTACTTCTCAAAGATTGCTCTAGATTTCTCTATTTTCCCTATATTTGTTAAATTTTTAAAATAAATACATCAACAGTTTTACAATATTTAAAGACTGATAAAACTGCCAGGTTAGCAGTGAAATTATGGCTAGAGCGCTAGGTCTGGAATCAGAAAGACCCGAGTTCAAATCTAGCCTTAGACACTTACCCGCTATGTGACCTTGGACAAGACACTTAACCTCTGTTTGCCTCAGTTTCCTCACCTGTAAAATAGGGATAATAATAGCATCTACTTCCCCGTGTTGTTGTGACAACAAAATGAGATAATAACTGTAAAATAATTAACACAGTGCTTGACACACAGCAGGTATTATATAAATGCTAACTATTTGTATTATTTGGTCCAACCCCCATCATCCCTCATTAGCTAGTATGGAAGATGATGCAGGGGACAAAAACCCTCTAGTGGCTCACCAGTCCTCTCAATCCTAGAGGGGACCTGCTTTTTTTTTTTTGCAAGTTTTCATTCCTTTTAAAAGTTTTTGTTTATTTTTCTCACCAATTGATGGTACTTTATTTTTTCCAATAACACATAAAGACAATTTTAATTTTCATTTTTATAAAATTTTGAGTTCCAAATTTGCTCCCTAAGACTATAAGCAATTTGATACAGGTTATACATTATATATCTATATCTATATCTATATCTATATCTATATCTATATCTACATCTACATCTACATCTACATCTACATCTACATCTACATCTACATCTACATCTACATCTACATCTACATCTATCTACATCTATATCTATATCTATATCTACATCTATACACACACACACAATGATGTAAAACCTATTTCCACATTAGTCATGTCGTGAAAGAAGAAACAGCTTGCAAGAAAATACTTTTTTTTTTGCAAATTTTTTTTTTCATGAACTTGTAGAACATGAACAAACATGCATTTCCATAAGTAAAGAGTAGGACTGTCTAGGAAACCTTGGACCTGTCACAGATAACATTTTTTTAAACTATAAAACAAATCTACTATGGCAGTTTTAACAGTGCCTTGTTTTTCTGTTTCTTTCTGAACTTTCTGGTGCGGTCTTCTGTGTACCTTAAAAAATATTGAATTGACTTTATTTTATTTTCTTCTAGTGCAGAGGATGCTAAGAAAGGGGAAAACTGGCCCTGTCTTCAGGGAGCGTACATTCTAAGGGGAGAGCCACCACCCAAATGACTACATACAAACAAGATGTAGGGTATGTGTGTGCTGCCCATGTAGCTTCCGTGTTTACATATCGGTCAGTCTAGTGTGACTTTCAGGGAGATAGGAATAGAGCTCTCTGGGGTCTTTTCCACCCACTCTTCCCTAAGGGAGACTGATTCCTGCCAGGAGGGGAGCAGGAAATTGGGGCCATAAGGGTGGTCACTCTCCTCTCCTTAGAGAAGCAGAACGAGGCCAGAATTATAACTCTAAATACTAGGGGAAATAATATTCGGGTTCAAGCTTCACTCTGATCCCTATCCCTTAATGGGGGAGAGGCATCTAAGCTCTATATCCAAGGCTTGTCTCCCTTCCTCCCAAATGCCCCTTCCACAAAGACCACACATAGCAAACAGCAAATAAACCCATTTATTAAAGCCTGGATCAGACAGAAATTAGAGATGTTATGCAGAGGAGAGTATACCAGACAACACACAGAGTGAATGAGTTTTCCCGCAGGGAGAGAGGTATCTCAGCTCAAAGACAATAGAGAGAAAGGGAGAATGCCCAATTTTACCTAAGGGGAAGTCTCCCAGTCTCTGGTGGGGTAAGGTAGGGCTAGGGACACAATGAAAGCACAAGCCTTTCTCCCTGTTGGCTTCTTCCCAGAGAGTTTCTCTCCCTGCAGAGACCTGAAGAGACTGTGGAGTCCCATATTTTCTCTCTGAAGCCAGAAAACGGAAGCCTAAGCCCTCACCTCTCTCAAGCTGTGGTCCACTCTGACTCTCAGCTCATACATAGTACATTGGATAATCTTGGACACCCAGATTAAGAATCCCCAATTCTACTCATTTTGCTGAAGAGGAAATTGTTTGTTTGTTTGTTTTCACCAATCATAGGTCATCTGGGCCTGGGAAGGGGAAGGGACTCTCCAGGGGTCACACAGAGGTTAAGTAACTTGCCCATGGTCACCCAACTAGTAAGGAGCAGAGGCAGCATTCGATTTCAGGTCTTCTGGTAGTACATCTCTGGGGTTCTCACCACTAAAGCAGGTTTAACTGGTGACCATCACAAAGGAAGCATTTCCTTCTAGAATTCTCCAATGTATCCGTGAATGGCCCCACTGAGGAGGACCTTAGAGGGAATCTAAGTCCAGTCTTCTTATTTTTGCTTTTAGGCCGTTGGGGTTAAGTGACTTGCCCAGGGTCACACGGCTAGTAAGTGTCAAGTGTTTGGTCTGAGGCCAAATTTGAACTCAGGCCCTCCTGACTTCAAGGCCAGTGCTCTATCCGCTGTGCCACCTAGCTGCCCCTCAGTCTTCTCATTTTCTAAAGGAGGAGACTGAAGCCCAGGAAGAAAAAAAGACCCATCCAAGGTGCCCAAGGCAGAACTAAACGTATGTCCTTAGGCTTCCACTTCTCTGTGGGTTCCTCCAGGAGCACACTGACATTCCAAAGCCTGTCACTTTGGGCATTCAGAATGTCAGAGACGCTGAGTGAGCTGGGCTGCATTAGAACCAGACCCTACCGCTGGGAGAGCCGGTCATGAAACATTTTGTTGTGTTTCGGTTGTTTCAGTCATGACCCCATCTGGGGTTTTCTTGGCAAAGATACTAGAGCGATTTGCCATTTCCTTCTCAGTTCATTTTACAGATGGGGAAACCAAGGCAAACAGAATGAATGACTTGCCCGGGGTTCCATCCAAACCCTGAAATTTTGGACTCTTTCAATTAGTTGCTTACTCATATTCTCCAAGTGCAATGAAAATTCACATGGCCATATGACGCATTATCCTGAAACCCACAGAGTCCGCATGGGAAGAATGTGTAGTGAGTGAAGGCAAATCCTTTCTTCTCTCAGCATTCGATTCCTTCCTTAAATTTTAGAAAAATGACTCACCAAAACAGTTAGCCGGAGAGCTGGCCTTGGAACCGGGAAGATCTGTGTTCAAATCTTAGCTTCAAGTCCTGACTCTGATACCAAGGGGCTGTGAGACCGTACACAAGTCAGTTACCTCTCAGTGATTCAGGCATCTTTCTAGTACTTTAGATATAGAGGGAGTTTTTGATATCATCTCAGGTCTAGCCCCTATCCCTTACTTTTTAATCTAAATAATATCAATACAATAATTTAAATTTGCTTTTCAACTTAAACAAGTGAAATTCAGCACGCAAAACATCACAACTTGTCAGTCCCTCCCTTGCCCTATGTCTTTATCGGCTTCCTTCTCCCTTCATACTGATTCACTTTTCCTCTTAGATGATTGAAATTAGTGTAGACCCTATGCTTCTGTTTTGCTTTACTTACTAAAGGTCTCTCCTATTTCCTTGCAGTCCTCATACATCTAATTGAATTATAGTTTTCCATTACACTAATGTACCGCCATGTATTCACTCGTTCCCTCACTGTCAGATGTTTGGGTTGCTTCCAGATTAGGTGTGCGGATTTTGCAGTCATACAGTCCTGCCACGGAAATATTTGGACAGATAGTTCCTATTTTTATTTTTCAAAAACAAATAATTGGGTCAAAGGGGATGATTACTTTTCTAACCTTTCTCGTAAACTGCCAGATTTTATTCCAAAAAGACTCTATAAGTTTGCAATACCACCAGCAACAAATGAGCGTACCTGTTTCTCCATAGCCCCACTAGCACTGAATTTCATTGTTTTTTAAATCATTTTTGCCAATCAGTCAGCTAACAAGAGGCTACTTTGTGCACAGTGCTACAAGGTGGAGATACAAAGATAAAAAATGAAACCATCCAGATCTCAGCTTTCTTCATCTGTAAAAGGAGGAGAATAGAACCTAATTTCCAAGCTACCTTCTGGTTTTACCATTCTATGAAACGAATTTAAATCCATTTCCAGAAATACTTATTTAACACCTACCATGTGTAAGGACTTGCTAAGTACAAGGGATAGAAAAAGAGAACCTGTCCTCAGGGAGCATACCTGTAATACAAGGTAGAATGTGAGAAGCATAAAGAAAAAGTATAGAGATAGCAATGAGAAATCTAGGGGAGAGATGGCTGTTATCAGGGTGGGGAAGGGTCAGGAAAGATGTGATAAAGGAGCTGGGTTAGACTCTGAGACCCCCTCCCAATTCAGAGATTCTATGAGATCATAGTCTATTAGACTATTATTGTCCAAGGTACCACTCTCCTCAGTACCCTTGGCTGGATATCTAGGTCTCTCCTGAAACCTCTCCCTCACTCGCCATATTAAATCTGTTCCCAAGGTCTGTCCACTCCACTGTCAAAATATCTCTCACATTAGCCCCCCCTTCTCACTGCCGTCACCCTGGTGCGCACCCCTCTTCACCTCATTGTCCTTGCCCCAAATCCGTCTGTCCCAATTTAGCCACCAAAGTGATTTTCCTAAAGCAGAGGTCTACTTAATAAACCCCAATGACTGTTACCACCAAGATCAAATATAAAGTTCTCTGGCATTCAAGGCTCTTCCAAACCCATCCCTTTCCTCTGCCTTTCCAGTCTTCTCACATTTTCTTCCCTCCATGTTCTCTAGGGCACAGTTATACCCCCCTTCGCACAAGAAACCCTATCCCCATTTTTATTCCTGTGCACAGGCTGACCCTCACAGCTACAATGATCACTTTTCTCACCATGGCTTCCTTCAAGACTCAGTTAAAATTCCACCTTTTGCAGGGGGCCTCTCCTCCGCCCCTAAGGCCCTCTTAGCTACTGTGCCTTCTCCTCTGAGGTGACCTCCCATCTCCTCTGTCCAGGTCTCATTTCTACCTCCCGTTTTCGTGTTATCTCCCCCCATTAGATGGTGAGCTCCCTGAGGGCAGGGCCTTTCTTGGTATCCCAGCACTTAGTACAGTCAGTGCCTGGCACACAGTAGGTGCTTAATAAATGCTTCCTGACTACCTGCCTGCCTAAGACCTCCCATCTAATAAACTACAGAGCTGGGAGGTGAATGAATGAAGTTTTTATTAAGAGCTTCCTAAGGTCCAGTGCCCAGTACTGGGAGTACAAACAGAAAGAGGCAGACATCCCAATACCTTGTGGAGGAAGGGAGAGTTCAGAGGGTCAGGCTCCAAAGCCAGGGTGGATGGCAAAGGTTAGTGCCTCAGTTTCCCAGAAAGGACTGCATTTGGGGTCTCTCGGCTCATGCTAACAGAGGGAGCGTCCACATTTGATGGGAGGGGTCCCAAAGGAGGGATACTGAGTGCCAGAGGAGAGGGAGCTCCGAGAGGGGGGGAGGGGTCAGGAAGGTTTCCTGGAGGGGGTCCCCGCCCAGGCTGGGTCTTAAAAGACGGGAAGGTTTTGCCACGTTCGGTGCTGGAGGCTGGGAAATGACATTCTGCTCCCTCAAAATCCGGGCCCACTGTACTCTTTCTTTTCCTTCAAGGGCCAACTCTGCGTCACCTCTCCCTGGAAGTCTTCCCCGCTACCACCACCCTGCCTCCCCCACTCTCCCAGAGCACTGTCTCCGTGCCTCCCTGCCCCCATCTCACTCATCCCCCCACTCACCCTTCTCTGTGATCTCTGTTAGTCTATGTAACCAATAAGAGCTGGATGTCGTCACCCCCTCACCCCCCGCCCCCCAGTGGCCAGCCCCTTCTAGGGTCGGGTGAATCTTTTTTGGATCCACTTGCCCCAGCAGGGGAAGGGCATTCTTTTCCCTCCTGTACCTACGCCACCTACCCAGGCTTACAGTTCCACACGTCCACATGTTGCAAGCCTGTGGTCCTGGGGGCAGGGGCAGTCTGTCTGTGTATCCGCTCGGCCTGGGAACACCCAGGGCTTAGTGCTTGTCGGTGGCCCTGGACCGTGGTGGAGTGGGGCTGCACGTTCCGAGCCTCGGCCAGAGCATGCTTCAGAGCCTGCACTCGCTAATCTAAAGGCGATTTCCACCTGCGTTCGCCACCTGGATCCGAGAGGATGGCTGGACTCAGAGCCTACTGGAGACAAGCCTGCCAGAAGCTCCCCTAGGGAGGCAGCCCCGAAGGGCAAGGACGTCTGCAGCCAGCCAGGCCCCTCCCACCTTCCAAAAGGCTAGGCCCTTTGGCCGGGTGGTTCTGGCAAGCGATCTGGCCCAGAGCGGAGGAAATTTCGATGGCGAATTCATTTGATGCTCCCAGGATAATCACGAGGGATGGGCCAGACTTCGAAGTCCCTAGTTTTCAGTTAAAATTTAGTAATAATCGTAAACAAAACAAGGGACGCCTTGGGCAAACTGGAAGAATCGGTAGTTAGGTGCCCCACTCCTTTTTTTTCAACTTTGAAATTTTTATTTATCTATTTTTTGAGTGAGGCAGTTGGGGTTAAGTGACTTGCCCAGACTCACACAGCTAGGAGGTATTATGTGTCTGAGAGCGGATTTGAACTCAGGTCCTCCTGACTCTAACCACTGCGCCACCTAGCTGCCCCGAAAATTGTTTATTTTTATCTCCTTTATGCATACCGTCTCTTTTTCTCTCCCACTCTTCCCCCATACATCTTTATAAACGTATATCTTTGTATATGTATTTGTATAATTGTGCATATATATACACACAGAAGACGAGTGTATTGTCTGCACACAGCAGGCGCTTAATCAGTGCTCTTGAGACCGACTTGGGGGAAGGGCTCCTCTGGGTCTAAGATAGATTCCCGAACGTTGCTCCGGGCAGGGCCCTTGGAGCTCTTTCGTGCCACGCCTCCCCCCTTGCACAGAAGAGAGGGGAGTGCCTAGCGAGGGTCATGTAGGTTCGAGGGAGCACAGCGAGGGTCTGAACCCAGGCTCTTTGCATCCGGGGATCTTTTCTACTTGAGCCTTGCAGAAATGCTCCCTCGGTGTCTGCTTCTGCAAGGAGGTGGCAAGTGCGCGCGTCGCGGCGGTTGCAAGGGTCCCGCCACCCTTCCAAAGTTCCCAAGCGCAAAAGATTTCCTAACTTGGTCTGGGGGTGGGGGGGCACGCAGTCCAGGCTGGCAGAGTTTGGGGAGGGAAACCAACCCAGAGCCTCGCGCTCAACCGGAGCAACCCCCCTCCCCCACTTCCCCACCACACCCTCCCCCCACCCAGAAGGTCTCCATGCAACAGAAAGCTCCCGGGGACTCGAGGTGAGCGCCATGCACTCCTCCAGCCCAGAGACGGCGGAGGAAGCCCGCGCTGGGCCTCAGTTTCCCCTGCTGTCCGAGCAGGCCGCCGGAGCCTATGCCTGTCCAGGCTGCCCGGCTCCGATGAGCACGGAGACCCCACGGGGCTCCCCTCCGCGGGCTTCCGGGGTGCAGGGGCCTTTGCCGCTCTTGCACCCGAAAAAGGGGCTGCTATGCAAATGGTCTGCAGAAGCGCCGACTTGCTACAAGTGTAACGACCTGGAGGACACGGGGCTTCCGCCGGGGCGCCAGGAGCAGCAGCAGCAGCGGCGCTCGCCTGCTCCGACGGCGCCGCCTCCTTCTCCCTTCAGCCCCGGCGGCCGGGCCGTGAAGACGGAGCCCCCCCAAAGAGGCCCCCGCCGACAAGATGCTGCGCACCCCGAAGTGCTCCCGCTGCCGCAACCACGGCTTCCTGGTGCCCGTCAAGGGCCACGTGGGCAAGTGTCGCTGGAAGCAGTGCACCTGCGAGAAGTGCTATCTGATCACCGAGCGACAGAAGATCATGGCCGCACAGAAGGTGCTCAAGAGGCAGGTGCACGACGGCGACGAGCCCGACGACCCGCCCGGAGAGCCCGCCGTCGGGCCGGGGCCCGCGCCCTGCGCCCGCCCGCTGCCCCTGCCCGTGCCGGGGCCCTGCCCCGCGGATGCGGGCCCGGACGGCCGAGCTGCCTCCTACGGGGGCCCTCGGCCCGGCCCCCCGGGGCCGTTCGAGCGGGGCCCCGGAAGCAACGGCGGGGGCGGCCACGTAGGCGCCGCGGAGGCCGCAGGGGTGGGCGCCCGGGGCTTTGATGGCTGTTGCAAGGCCGGGCCCCGGCGGGCTCTGCCGCTGCCCATGCCCGTGCCCCTGCCCGCTCCGCCGCCGCCCCCCCCGCCACCGCCGCTCACCGCCTCCACCTCGGCTTCCTCTAGCCCACCCTATGCTGACTTCGGTAAGGACCCTCGATCCGGCCCTGCGGGACCCTGGGCCCACAATCCTGGTGTATGGAGGGGGTGGGGGGGGGAAGCCTGGGCCGGAGGGAGGCCCGGCGGCTGCAAGGGACGCCACCCCCCCCCCACCCCCGTCCCGGCAAGCTCCCTGGTTTTACAAAGGGAAAACAGGCCTGGAACCCAGTAGCTAGGCCCCGGGACTTCCCTTCCTCCTTCACGCCCAGAAAAGGCAGCTTTTCCGGCCTCGTGGTTGCTCTTGTAGGTTGCGGCAGGCCATTTCTCCAGCTCTCTGGGCCTCAGTTTCCCTGTTTCCAAAAAGAGGATTGGGTTAGATAACTCTCTCACTTCTGCCCCCTCTTCCCCCAAAGCCGACGGCTTGGGACCGAGGGGAACCCAGAATGTCTAAGGGTGAGAGCAGTTCCTTGGTGGAATGCGGGTCCGTCCGCCATTTGGCCCCCAGCGCCTCCGAGCCTCGGCTTCCTCCTGGGCAGAGTGGGGCTCATGATGGTGCCTGGTCTCCCCGCCTCCTTCGATCCTAGACGGGCACCCTTTAATCCAGCCCTGTCGTTCTTAAAGCTGGGGAAACCGAGCCCTGGGGTAGAGAAAAGAAGACTTTGGAAATCTAAAAGTATTACGGGGAGGGGGCCGTTCTCTTTTTATAGAGTCCAAATGTCTTAATGTAATTTTAGGCTTTGAAAACTTACCCCGTTGAATTTGAAATGCATGATATTAAGGTGGGAAGGGACCTTACAGAGCACGTAGGCTCAACTTTCTATTTTACAGAGCAGGAAACTGAGGCTGGTGAGGTTCTGGGATTTGTCTGAGGTCACTCAGTAGTGGGAAGAAGATGAGAACCTGGGCCGCCTTCCCTCCACCCTCCACCCCCCACCCCCCTCCCTATCGGCCTCGTTATACTGTGCTCAACTGGACACAATTCCCACAAAGTAGTGGGGGGGGGGGACACGGCATGATAATTATAACTTGCATTTCTTTAGGCCTTAAGTTGTATGTGCCCTTTGATATTTACAAAGCACATTCTGCACCACAACCTTGTGCTATAGGTAAGATATGGGTATCTATCTGCCAAGCTAAATACTCTGTAGAGTAGCTATGATGCAATCAGTTAAATAATTTGAGAAAGTACTTTTATAAGCTCATGTATGTGAATTTCAACCTCATAATGTTCTGGAAAAAGCTGGGATTTGGCATCAGAAGACCTGGGTTCAGATCCCATCCTAGCTACCCTGGGCCAGGCATTATTGGGACTCTTGTTTCTTTGAGTGGAGAATGGGGCTGATGTCATAGTACTTTGACCTCAGATCTGGTGGGAGGAAAATGCTTTGTCAGTGAGTTCTAGGGCTCTGTGTCTAGTGAATTTCCCTTATGAACACTGTCCTTGGATGGGCAGTATCACCGTGCCTTAGGGCTTCACTGCTTTTGTAGGTGACTCTGGTTTTCTGTCTTGGGCCCTTGTTCTCGTCCTCCTCTAGGGCGCCCTTCCAACTTTGCCCCAGAATGCGTGATGGGGCCTGAATATCTGGAGAGAGAGCCGTCTAAAGTGTACCCTGGTTATGCCAACATGTACCACTACCGCCCATTCCCGCTGGGCCTCATCAACCAGCCCGGCTACCGTGGCTCCCCCGCTGCCCCAGCGATCCCCGTCCAGAGGGGCTTCCGCCATGTCCCCAGCAACCATGGAGCGGGGACCTCTTCTTCTTTGCTAGTGAGTAGTGGGCTGGGGATTCTCTGGCTTCCGCCTGTTCTGACTTTAGGGAAAATTCAGTTCTGCTCCGTGCTGAGCTGTTGGCTGTTTTTAGTGATTGCTAGGTGAGGAAGTTTGTTCCCGTCTTTCAGAGTTGTCCTTTGAAGTAATGAGTTCCCTCTCCAAGTCAGAGCTGATTTGATTGACCCCTCCTGCCTCTCCCCAAAATGACTCCATTTCACAGAAGAGGAAACTGAGGCCCAGAAAAGAGAGAGCACGGTACAGTGACAAAGACACATGCTCTTGAGTCTGGAGCTGGGTTCAAATGCCATCTCTAATATTTCCTAGCTGGATGAGTTTGGACAAGGCCCTTCAACTCTCTGGGCCTCGGTTTCCTTATCTGTAAAATGAAGGGGTCAGCCTAGGTTGCCTCTGAGGTCCCTTCAAGTGCTCAGTCTAGTGTCCTAGGACCCTCGGATCTCCGCTCTGACTTAATCATTACCCCTTGACAAGCCCCCACCCCCACCCCCACGGTGCTCTCTCCATGGGGAAGCATTGCATTCTAGATTCTGGCATCTAGATTAACCTCTTCCCCATTCACTGAGCTGTCTTGTCAGAAAATAAATCCCTGAGCCACAGATGGGGAATTTTCTGGCTTTGGAAATGTGTGCATTCATTTAAAAACAACCAGTATCTCTTCCAGTGTCTACTGGAAAAAACTACCAGACACTCTTCCAGGGTCTCTAATGCTACCCTACTTCCTGCAGGGTCCCCCTCAAAGGTCACCAAGAGCCCTGGAATCCTTGCCTTCACTTAGGTGGCTGCTGGCCCACTGAGAGACGCTTGGGGGGCTCGGTGCAAAGAAAGCAGCTGGGCTGAGACAGGGACAGGGTCTGACTGACAGGTTTGCTAGACGGGCTCTTTGTGAAGCCTGGATGATCTGGGCTGCGTTTATTCAGACAGCTTCAAGCCTCCCGCCACAGCCCAGTCAGTCCCCACAGAGCAGGCGACACCGGCAGGTCCTTTGTGGCTTGGGACAGAATCATTTTAATTGCTCTTCCAAGGCCCAGAGGAAGGCGAGGTGGTTGTGATGGACTGTTTGGGCCCCTTCTTGGCTGGTCCAAGATCCTTCGACCTTCAGACAGTTGGGCTCTGGCCTCATCCCTCCCACCTCCCAGCTGTATCCAGCTCTGTCAGCCCACTGCCCCTCCACAGCTCCATTTGGTCCCAAAGTGTGCCCCCCAGCCCCTGCCCTTTTAAAAGAAGTGAGAGGAAAAAAAAAGAGACAGCAGACGTGTTTGGTTTCCATTCAGGAAATAAAGAAAAGAGGTAAATACCCCCCAAGCACACGGCCCAGTGACGGGGAGGGACAGGCGACCTTGGTGTGGGCCTCCGCTCTAAGTGCTGCCTTTTTCTCTGTACCCCCTGCCCCGTGTGGACTCACAGCTCTGGTCTCTGTTTTCAAAGATGCAGGATACTAGTGGAGACTTCAGACAAGGCTACTACCCACCGCTGCCTCAGTTCATCCCTCCGAGCTTTCTGCCAGGGATACGCTATATCCCGCCTCCTCTCCCACTGAACATTCTGGCCGACAAGGAATCGACTGGTAGGTCAGGAGGGCTGCCACCGAGGGGGTGGGGAGGAGCTCAGGAAGGGAAGGCGGGTCGCCAAGTGTGGCTGAAGTGCCTGCTGTGTGTCTGCCGGTCCTGGCGAAGCTGATAGAAGGACTCATGAGAGAGAGAGACGGACCCCTGTTGACAGACCCAGTGGCTTCCTGTCAACTCTGGTTTCAGAATTGTGTGTGCCTAGAAGAGGAAAAGCGAATTCGAGCAGACAAGTTACCCCCTTATCCAGATGCCTTTTCTTTTGTCAGAAAGAATCCCCAGACATAGAGCCCCATTGAGCCAGGGCCCCACCCCAGAGAGGCAGAGGGTTAGTAAACAGAGCACTGGATGGGAGATGGGGAACTGAGTTCAAATCCTGCCTCGGACTAGCTCTGTGGCTGTGAGTAGCTTTGTGCATTGGGAGGAACCTAGAAACAAATTTTGTCATGTTTTTTCAAACCGATAACCCCAGCCTCGTTCTATTTCCCTTTCAGCCACCCTGACCGATGTCTCGGACTCGGGGGTGATGTGTGAGCACAGCCAGCCGTCTCCGCAGGAGCCGGCCAACTGAGTGCCCGGCTGGGTCCTCAGGGCACACCCGGCGTATGGAGAGAGAGGGAGTTGGCCCTGCCGCCTGGCTGCACCACCAGGAGGCAGAGGGACAGGTGTCACCAAAGCGGTGCTGTTGGTCATTAGTTAAATGTTATGTTAGGAGAAGTCTCATTGACTCTAGATAATTAACCTGGGAAAATGGGGGCCAGGGATGGCCAGGCTGGGGACGGAGAAGAGGCGTGTTCCCACTGGGGGAAGGGGAAGGTGGTCTGGCCCGGTTTGGGGCTTCACTGGGCCAAGAATGAATTGAGTGTTTCCCCAGCAGAAGACAGAAGGGATGGGCCAGCCCCTGAGCTTCCCCAAAGATTAATTTACTTCTTCACCTGGTTCCCTTTCCCCCTTGGGATTTTGGAAGGGACCAGCTGTGGGCAGGCCCCAGCTGCCAGGGGTGGGAACTGTTCTACTCCCTTAGATATTCTAATCATGGGCCAAAGATGAGTTGGGGGCAAAGGGGGAAATGCAGCATCACCTAAAAGTAAGAGAGAGGGTCCTAACTCCCTCCTCTTTCTTTACCGCCCCAGCCTCAGGACCCTTTGGGGGGCCCCATCCACTTTGCAGCCCTGCTCAGTCCCCAGGCTGACCTGAGCTGCCCCATTGAGTCAGAGACCAAAATGTTTCCTGTTTCAAGTCCGTTGTAAGGCACCATTTCTTCGGTTGAGAAATTTAATTCTATTCAGTGTTGAGCTATTAGCTGTTTTTATGGTGATTACTAGGCCAGGATGTTGGTTACAGGGCACTGGTTTTGACCTCGCCAGACAAAATGGAGCTGTACCCAGCTTGTAACCTCAGCCACCTCCTGCCGTGCTGTGGGGGGGGATGGTTTACTGTTTCAATAAAAGAACAAAAACAAAAAAAAATCAACCTGACGCCTTTATTTGTCCAGAGTGGAAGGTCTGTTCTTCGTATGGCAAGTGGGGGGCGCTGAAAGAAAGGCAAAGACAGGCCTGTTTTCAAGACGCTCACAGTCTAATGGGGAGATCTCTGGAAACAAGATGGAGATAAAAGGTTAATTGGAGATCGTTAACAGAGGGAGGGCACCAGAATTGGGAGAGGCATCCATAGAAGGTGGGATTTTAGCCAGAATTTGAAGGAGGACGAGAGATGGGGGGCGGGGAGCATTGAGGCCCAGGGGGATGGGCTCAGAGTGGACAGATGGAGTGTCTGGTGCTAGGCACAACCAGGAGGCCAGTGTTGCTGGATCAAAGCCGGGGGGGGGGGGTAATGTGTGTAAGGTATAAGAAGACAGGGTAGTGGAGAGGGGGAGATGGGCTATGAAAGGCTTTGGACTTCTGACTGGGCCTCGGTTTCTTCATCTGTAAAATGAGGAGGTGGGTATCTGCTTTCTCAGGCCCTGGGAAGGCTGGTTTGAGGGAGGATTATCTGACTAGTGCCGGGATGATGAGGACCTGACAGGTGATGGCCAGGAGGGTGGAAGAGGGGAATGTATCAGTCAGTCAGCAATGATTTATTTAGCACTTACAGAAGGTAATTAATAAGTGCCTGTCAAGTTGATTGTGTGTGAGAATTATTTAGGAGGAAGATGGGCAGGGCTTGGCCACCGATTACCCGCTGATGGGATGCGGTGGGGTGAGAAGAAAGGGAGGATTGGGCACGATGCCCAAGGGTTTGGGCAGTGGGGAGGAGGAAGGGATGGGTCTGAGGAGGAAGGTGGCAGCGTTTTTGGTGGGCAGCTAGCGAGCATGCCCTCAATGACATAACGCACTGAATGGTCACCTCAAAGACCTCCTGAGAGGGGAGGCCCCCGGCCCCCAAAACTCTCCCCTTCTGCAGTCCCTCCTCAGCACAGACTTGAATTATTGGAAAGTTTTTCCTGACTTCAAATCTTAAGTTTTACTCTTTGTGCCCTGCCCCCCCCACCCCATTATTCTTCGTTCCGTCCTTGAAGGCTAAACACAGTGAGACAAAGCCCTCTTCCACGTGACAGCTCCTCACGTAACAGGGATATGCTGGGCTTCAGGTGACATCTAGCTGAGGGGCCCTCACCTGGAGTGGGAAATTTGGGGCTGGTATTTCAGAGAAGTATTTTTTTCTTTCCTTTTGGAGGTAATTGGGGTTAAGTAACTTGCCTGGGGTCACACAGCTAGTAAGTGTCTGGGGCTAGATTTGAATTAAGGTCCACCTAACTCCAGGGCTGGTACTCTATTTAGCTGCCCCTCACAGAAGGATTGAGTAGGGACTGGGGAAAGAGTTTTGGAGGTATTCATTCAGCCATTCAACAAAGACTTACTAAGCATTTATTATGTACAGAGGCCTGTTCTAGGTGAGTCTAGGTAGTGAATAAGGAATGACGTGCACGCGCGCACACACACACACACACACACACACACATCATCGTCATTGTCGTCTTGAGTGATCAATGTCTAATGAAGTCTCAACATGAAGTACTGTGTCAGGCCTGAGGGGAGAGGCTCAGGAGGAGGCAGGTTTCTTGGAGGTATTGGCATATGAATTTACCTCTAAGGGAAGGGAGGCATGTTGGCGGATGAGAGAAGGTGGGACAGTGGACGTTTCAGGCACAGGGACCAGTATGAACAGAGGCTGAAGAATAGGGAGCAAGTTTAGGGACCAGAGGAGAGTTCAGTCTGGCTGAAGCATAGAATGCATGGTGTGGCACTGTATGAGATAAGTCTGGGGCTTGAATGCCAGCTTCAAATTTACTTGGTAGGCAATACCAAAAGCCTTTGAGAAGATGAGGGAAGGGGCAGCTAGGTGGCGCAGTGGATAGAGCACCGGCCCTGAAGTCAGGAGGACCTGAGTTCAAATCCGGCCTCAGACCAAACACTTGACACTTATTAGCTGTGTGACCCTGGGCAAGTCACTTAACCCCAATTGCCTAAAAAAGAAAACAGAAAAAAAATTTTAAAAAAAGAGAAGATGAGGGAAGTGGACAGATCTGTGTACATAACCCACTATTATGAGAGGTATAAATGATGGAGCACAGATTTAGTGTTGGAATAGACTTTACGGTCATCATGTCCCTCACTTTAATTTTACAGAAGGGGAAGCAGTTGCAGAAAGAGGTTAATTGACCAGGGTTATGACTAACGTGAGGCCATTTGAGCTGAGGTCTTCCTCTATCCAGGACCAGGCATCACAAAGAATCCTGAGGTGATGGACATGGGGGATGAGGAATGGCAGTGCCCAAGGCCGGACAGTGATGTCTACAGGAGAGGCTGGTGGGACCTCTCCGAGGCCCGGAGAGCTTTTCCTAACCTGCTAAGTAACCTCCCTCCTCCTTCAGCTCAGAAAAAACAAATGGCAACATCGCCCAATGAGGTAAAGACACTTTTGTCGCCTCCTCAAAACGGTCATTCAAAACCCTCCACGGCACAAAGACAAGTCCATTCTTCACGGAGGCTGTGCCTTCCAAACAGTAATGTTCCTCAGCTTCACCTTCACATCCGGATCTGCAGAAGCCTCCAGATATTGGAGAGGTGACAAAAAAATGGTTTTTGTAGAATTTTTTTAAAAATTTTTTATTTTTAGGCAACTGAGGTTAAGTGACTTGCCCAGGGTCACACAGCTAGTAAGTGTCAAGTGTTTAGTCTGAGGCCAGATTTGAACTCAGGTCCTCCTGACTTCAGGGCTGGTGCTCTATCCATTGCACTGCCTAGCTGCCCCCAAAGAAATGTTTTTTGTACCTCAATCTCCCAAAGCAATATGATGGTCAATGGAGTAGCTTCTCTCCCTATAAAGCTTTAAGGTCTACGTATTACCCTGTGAGGTAAATAGTGCAGGTATTGTTCTGTCAGTTTTACAGATGGGAAGACTGAGGCTGGAGTCAAGGAAAGTGACTTTGCCTGTGGTCTGAGAGCTGGGACTTGAACCAAAGTCTTGTGCCAGAGTCCAGGGCCTTTCACCTGGCGCCTTTCTGCCTCTCCCACGCCTGCCTTCAAACCCTACCTAACAATGTGCCTACCAGTCCTACTTAGTAATAACCTTGTTCATTTGTTAAAATAGAATCACAGAAGATGAGAAGTGGAAGGGCCCCCAGGGGCTCTCTGCTGTAACTCACACATCAAAGGGATCTCCGTTCGACATATCTGATACGTGATCATCCCTATGAACTGTTATCATTTAATTTTTTAGCTCCTTTCAGAAACCCCACCATCCAATGTAGCAGCTGTCTTTCCCAGCTTTGTGTTAGTGAATCAGTAAGCATTTATTAAGTGCTTACTGGGTACTAAGCCCTGGGACACAGAAAAGGGGCCAAAGAAAGTCCTTGCCCTCAAGGAGCTCGCAGTCTACTGGGGGAGACAACATGCAAATAACTATGTAGGAGGAAGGTATAGACAGCATAAATTGGAGGCCTTCAACAGAGTGTCCTCTGGAAATTTGATGAGAATGGTGATCAAAGGAGAAACTGTTTGTCAAGCCCTCACCACAGCGTCTGACACACAGAAGGCTTTACATAAATGCGTATTCCCAAGTCCCCCTTCCCTTCTCCCCTCTGTGCCTGTATCTAAATCATGGATAAAAACACCAGCATGCCAGCAGGGCACTGCCCGCTTCCAGGAGGGATTGCTTTCCAATCTGACATTGAACCATTAATGACTTCTCTTTGTAGCCCATTCAACAACTTGCTAATGAATGGGCCCAATTATATATCGTTTAGCGCACATCTCTCTATGTTATCCACAAAACAGCACTTTGTCAAATACGTTGCTAAAATCTAGACAAACCACCGACAATATTTCCCCAGTCTACTAATCTAGACTCTGTCCAAAATGAAATGAGCCTAATCCAACTGGCTTTCTGGCTCTTTGCAGTCCCTGCTGTTGTTTCTAGGTGCTCATTACCCCTCCCTTTGGTAACACGACTGCTCTCTGCCTTCTTCCCCAACTCTAGCTTCTGGATTCCCTTACGTAGCACATATTCTTAATATCAGTGCTGTTCTGCCCCCACAACCAGGAAATATTTGTGATTAGGGTTCTTGCGTGAAGGGGTGACTCACTCCTACCCCACAGGATCTTCTGCTTCCTTCGGAACACGTCTCAAGCGCCATCTTTGACACCAAGACTTCCTTGACTTCCCCACCCTCAGCTCCTAGCGCCTTCCCTCCCACACTATCTTGTATTTGTTCTGCCTACAAGTGTATATGTGCTTGTTTGCTCTTCCTATAGAATGTAGGCTCCTTGAGGTAAGGGACCCTTTCATTTGTTGACTTTTTGTCCCTAGCAACTAGTACAGTGCCTAGCACGTAGCAGGTGCTTCACAGGTACTCGGTTGATTATGCTGTTCCTGTTGGGGTTGCTCCACCTGGCATCATGCTTTTAAATGCATGAAGTTAAATACAAAAGATTTCCAAGGAAGCAAATATGTGGAAATACATTATATATAGTATATCTCCATGTATAGTATCATATATAATAGATGCAAATATGTGTATATGTATGTATGTGCATAGGTGTGTGTGTGTGTGTGTGTGGACAGATAGATAGATAGATAGCCTCACACTTCTCTGTACCTGAGCTCTGTGACCTCTCACTTAGTGGAATTATGCAGGCATTTTTCTCTCTTCTACTTCTCCATCTGCTTAAACCCCTTTTTGAGATTTGGAAGACTGTAGGTAAATGCATCCTCAGTGGGGCTTGTTAGGGGCACTCCATCCCTGGTCAGGAGCTCATCATTCCTGTATTTCAAGATGTGGTCCAAAAGTTCATAACTCATTCTAGGGCACCAGCTTCTTAACCCTCTGATTACTTCCCATGAAAACATCAGGCCTAGAGATCTCAAGCCATGCCAATGACAAAGAGGGAAAACAATCCCAAGGGATCAATGGTAGAGTCTGGACTGTAACCCAGGATCATTGGCTGTGGGGCTGGAGTGGACTTAGAGGTCATCCAGTCTAACCTCCTCATTTTACAGAGGAGGAAACTGAGGCCTGGAGTGGAGGAGGGAGGTAGGAAGGAGCAGAGCTGGGGGTTCAAAGTCAGGTCTTCCAACCCCCAGGCCCTTCCCACCACAGCCTGGCCTTGGTTATCTATTTCAGAGGCAGCAGGAGGCATCGCTGAGGGAGCATCTAAGGCATGGTGCCCTTCCTGGGATTTGCTTCCTAGATTTCTTTCTCAGGACCTGAGCTTCAGAGACAGGACCCCTATCCCACAGTGCCCCATTTCTTCTTTTTTAAATTTTATTAATTTATTTTGATTTGTCAACAATCACTTCTATATGCTTTTGAGTTTAAAATTTTTCTCCCCCTTCCTCCCCACCACCCTCCCCAAGGCAGCACAGAATCTGATATAGGCTATACATTTACATTCTATTAAACATATTTTCACATTAGTGATGTTGTAAGTAAATAAGACCAATAGGAGGAACCATCAGAAAGAGGAAACACAACTCAACAAAAGAGAAAAAAAAATGATAGCAATTCAGCTTCCAAAGTTCTTTCTTTGGATGTGGATAGCATTTTCCATCATGAGGCCTTTGGAGATGTCTTAGATCCTTGTATTGCTGAGAAGGGTTTGGTTTAACAATATTAGTCATCGCACAACGTGGCTGTTATTGTGTACAACATTCTCTTGGTTCTGCTCACTTCACTCAGCATCAGTCCATACAAGTCTTTCCAGGTTTTTCTGAAGTCAGCCTGTTCATCATTTCTTATAGCACAATAGTATTCCATGACATTCACATACCACAACTTGCTCAGCCATTCCCCAATTGATGGGCATCCTCTCAATTTCCCATTCTTTGCCACCACAAAAAGAGCTGCTACGAACATTGTTGTACATGGGGGTTCTTTTCCCATTTGTATGATCTCTCTGGGACACACCCTAGAAGTGCTATTGCTGAATCAAAGGGTAGGCACATTTTTATAGCCTTTGGGCATAGTTCCAAATTGCTCTCCAGAATGGTTGGATCATTTCACAACTCCACCAACAATGCAGTAGTGTTCCAATTTTCCCACATCCTCTCCAACATTTATCATTTTCCTGTTTTGTCACGTTGGCCAATCTGATAGGTGTGATGTGGTACCTCAGAGTTGTTTTGATTTACATTTCTCTAATCAATAATGATTTAGAGTGCCCCATTTCTTCTGATCCCTGCTGTGTGACTTGGAGATATGTCATACCCTCTCTGGGTTTAATTCCTTCCTCAGTAAAAGGAGTGGGGCTGGTCTACATGGCATCTTCCCAAGTAGAGGGAAAGCTCCTTGAGACAGGAACTGTTTTATTTTTGGTTTTGTACCCCTCATGCCTAGCACAGAACCTGGCACATAGTAGGTGCTTTGGAACCAGAATTCTTCCCCTCCTGGACAACTCTCTGACAATGAATCCTTGACATTTAACCAGGCCAGTCACAGGGTCACGTCCTCGGAATTGAAAGACCTCAGAAATGATCTAATCCAGCCTGAACCTGAACATGGATCCCTTTTCCAACCTCTTTATAAATGGCTCAGTCAGCCCCCTTCTAAAGACCTCCAGTGACAGGGAAGATCATCACCTCCCAAACCTGTCCCACTTTTTAGGCAACTTAATTAAGAGGACTTGGATTCAAATCCTGCCTCTAATGTTTACTACCTCTGTGATCTTGGACATTTCACCTCTCTAGGCCTCAATTTACTCACCTGTAAAATGAGGGGGATTAGGTGGCCTTTAACATCACAGCAGCTCTAAATCTATGATACTGTAAGTTTCTTCTCCAGGGTAAATGTCCCCAGTTTGTTTATCTTGCCATCCTTTAAAGATGCTCCATCCTGTTAATGTCCTTTCTAGAATGTGGTAACCAGAATCAAAATTCTTTTTTTTGTTTTTTGTCAAGGCAATCGTGGCTAAGTGACTTGCCCAGGGTCACACTAGTGAGTATCATGTGTCTGAGGCCAGATTTGAATTCAAGTCCAGCCAACTAGCTGCCCCTAGAATCAAAATTCTTTACGACCTGATCAGGGTCCCATGGACTCAAATTGTGCAGGGGAAGTCAGCCCAGGAGGGATGAGGAATTCTAAAGAATAGAGTTCTGGTTTCAAATTTATAAGAAAAAGAGCCATTCCCCAATTGATAAAGTACCAAGGGAAGTGAATAGGCAGTTTTCAGAGGAAGAAATCCAAGCCATCAAAAGTCATATAAAAATGCTCTAAATCACTAATGATGAAAGAAATGCAAATGGAAACAACTCTGAGGCACTACCTCACACCCATCAGACTGGCAAAGTTAATAAAAAAGGAAAATGACAAATACTGGAGAGGCTGTGGAAAAATGGGTACATTTATGCCCTGTTGTTGGAGCTGGGAACCGGTCCAGTCATTCTGGGAAAGCAAGTTGGAAGAAAATTATTGAATTGTGCATTCCTCATGAACTAGAGATACCAGTGCTAGATCAATATCCCAAATCGATCAAAGCCAGGGCTGATGCCCAAATGACCACTCATCCATTAACCTTAATTAGCTGGTCCTCTCTGGGCAGTAAAATAGACCCACTAGGTAGAAGCAGCATCTGGAGTCAGCCCACTGCTGGGCTGGGTCCTTGTTGGGCTTGGCCGGTTCTACTGCCAGAGGGTGCCAGACAGGTCGATCAGCAGTTGGGCTTTTTTCAGGGCGCAGCCTATCTGCCAGATAGCAGTTTCAGACTTTATGCTACTTTCAACCATTGGCACATCTGCCTGGTGCTGCTCTTTCTTCAGCTGGATTGCTACAGAGCCCTTCCCCTGCGGCAATGAAACATTCCCTTGGGATCATCAGATCTGACTGAGACCTGCCTCTCAGGTTCCAACAGTCTTTCCCGGCTTAAAAGCCCCTTCCCACAGGAAGACACTCCACCTTACTTTCGAGCAAGAGTTCTTAACCCGGGGTCCATGAACTTGGTTTAAATATATATTTATACAGACACAAATCAAGTATAACGAATTTCCAAGGAAGCCAATTATATTGCAATGAATTATATGTGGAGATATGTATTATATGAGGCAGCTAGGTGGCTCAGTGGATATAGTGCTGGGTCTGGAGTCAGGAATTTCTGAGTTCAAATCTAACCTCAGACACTTACTAGCTGTGTGACCCTGGGCAAGTCACTTAACCTCTTTTTGCCTTAATCTGCTGGAGAAGGAAATGGCAAACCACTCCAGTATCTTTACCAAGAAAATCCCATGGACAGTATTGGTGTGCTATGGTCCATGGGATCATGAAGGTCAGACCCAGATGGATAACAACAGTATAATACACACACACATGTGTATGAGTGTGTTTGTGTGTGTGCACATATATACATGTGTGTATATATATATATATGTGTGTGTGTGTATATGTATTAAAAATTTCAATGTAATTGACTTCTTTGGAAATCTTTTGTATTTGATTTCATGCGTTTAAAAGTACAACCACATGAAAGAGTTAAGACTCCATAGGGTGATAGGTGTTAATTTAGTTAGTTTTCTTTTCCGTAGTTTTTTGGCATCTTGTGCAAATAAATGACCAGAGACAAAAGGCCGAGTCTATGCAGTCTGTGCTCCAGGGTCAAGTTCCTGTCTCTCTGGCCTATCCTTATAGAATTGAATTAGAGTGGTGAAGGCCTTTCTCTGGGCATTTCTCTGTCTCTGTCTCTGTCTAAACCTAACTTTCCAGTTCTTTTGCTAAACTCTTCTCCCTTCATGTGCACCAAGATCCCTTCCAGTTCTGACTTGTATGTTTTATATCCAAAGGCTCCTCTCATCTTCACATTCTTATTTGTGTTCTGAGTGACTTTCCAGAACTGATTTTCTCTATCCTGTATGCTGAAGTCTGCCCTAGCGTTCCTGTTTTCCACTCTAGATTCTGGCATGTGTGTTCTCAAGTCCCTTCTGTCTCTAACATGCTACGCTATGACATCCTCTCCAGATCTTTGAGTCTCTCCTAGCCCCCAGACTCCCAACCTGCTCTAAGAATACCCTTCGGCAGCTATGCGATGGTCCGGGCCTTGGCTTTGCACACCCGTTTGATTGGGTGGATGAGCGGGTGGGCAGCCAGGGGTGACGCCACAGCCTGGGCATTCGGCAAGCAGATGTGAATCTTATTGTTCCATTTGTCCTCTGGCTTGATTAACAGCAGATGGTGAGATGCTAACATTTCGTGGTTAAGGCAGGCGTCAGTCTGAGAGTCATTAGGGTGTTAGGGGACAAACTCTTTCCAGAGGGGAGTTTTGTCTTGATCTTTCTTTTTATATTATTATTATTGTTATTATGAGAATCAGAAAATAGCTTTTTTCTTCTTGGAAGCCAACTTGGCCTTTGGAAAACTCACGATGATGAGGGTTGTTTTTTCCACATTAAGACGGCAATTAGTTTTAAGCACTCATCCAGATAAACAGAGAAACTTTAAAAGGCCTCTGGACACCATCCATAATTTGCTGTTGGATTCTTCCTCAACCCTGTTCCCTTCTTGGAGAAAATGAATGTTAATGACTCAGGGTGCTTAGACGTGCCCAATTTGGAAAAGTGACAATGCTGATTGGCCAAGGAGTCACTCACCGTGCCCGTGCCTCAGTTTTACCATCTGTTAAATGAGCTAATTTGACCAGGTGGTCTCAGAACTCCCATCCATCTCCGTCATGCTAAGTTCTGTGGTCCAAGGTCCTTCTACTTCTGATTTCCTATGTTATTGGCTTTGCATCTGCTGGTGGCATTTTGATGGCAAAGTACAGAGAGAGCTAGAATCACAGCTTAAAATGCTGTCTTGGACCCCATACGTGTGATTAAGCCATCAAACAGAAGAGCCACCAGACCAAGGCTAAGAAATCTGGATTGCAGGTCTTTCTTTGCCTTTCATTTTCTGTTACCCCGGGGTAGAGGGCCAGCATGTTGTTGTGCATAGAAAGCCAGTTTGGGAATCAGAAGACCAGAGTTCAGTTCCTTCTGACACACTGGCTTGTGACCCTGGGCAAGTCATCTAACCTTTCAGTTGGTAGAGGGAGTTTCCTGACTGGGAGTTCCCTCCACCAAGGAAATCATAGGTATGACCAAAAAAAAATGGAGTAAATCAATTCCCCTTCCCAGACATAAAGTGGTCCAGATTCATTTATCAAGTTCAACCAATATTGATGTAAAGTCCCTGTGATAAGTCCAGGAGGTGGGCAGTGTGTATGTGTGTGTGTGTGTGTGTGTGTGTGTGTGTGTGTGTGTGTGTGTGCATGCATGTTGGGGGGTGGTGGAGAGGAGGCTAAGGTAAATAAGGCTGCCTCCTTCCTGTGGGGCATTCACAGTCTTTTTTTGGGGGGGGGGGCAGGAAGGGCCATAACTTTGCTTTATTTGTATTTCCTTTGACATAGAAGAACCACGAGGAATGCAGAGTTGGGCAGGGTTGAGAATCACTCAGTCCAGTATTCTCAGGGTTTGCTCCAGGAAGTCCTGGAAGCTGTGCCGTCCCTGCGGCTTCACATTCTGCAGAGTGTCTCCCAGGCCAGGATCTTTTATCACAGAATGGGACAGGGGGCACTCTAGTTAATTAATTCTGCCCTTTTACCCGCCTTTATACAAGACGAGAAAAGCAGATGAGGATACCCTGATCTGATGAATGGCAATGGTGACTCGGCCCTAGGGAATAACTACTGGTTCATTCTGTGCTATAGGGGAACTGGGAGCTGGTTCCTGGTTACTAAGGCTTTGGGCACAGCAGGCGGCACTAGACGCCGATGGTATAGGAGCGACCCAGAGGGTTATGAATAGCTGAGCAGATAGGTGCTGTCACGGGCATTCACAGTCTCAGAGGAAAGGTTAGACAAATGTAATGGATGGAGAAAGGAAAAGGGGTTTTTAGAGAGGTCCCAGTAAAGTAAGAATTGTTGGAAGGGGAGAGGGGGTTCAGAAGAAGAGACCAAGATTTCTGGGTCATATGTCCAACAATTTGTAGGACTGGTCATTTTCTCCACTCCCCATGACCTTTCAAACCTCCACAAGACAGAAATTATGAACCAGAGATAAAACAACTTCAGCTGGTCCCGTCGTCTGGGACACCCAGAATCCAAAAGAGGATTTGAAAAACTTCCATGACCTAATGGCTAACTTGAGCTCACTGAGCAGCCTCACCCCCACCACCCACCATGCTGCCAGCAGTGAGGCTGCACTAGGCAAGCTAACTCACGGGCTTGCAGCAAAACCAAGCCCTGGTTCCCTTTCTCTCTTTCCAGTGCCTTGGAGATCCAAGCTCCACACTGCAGAGTTTACAGAGGCCAAGATAGCTGATGCCCCAGCAGCGCTCTGAGCTCAAAAGAGCTGTCGGGGGGCAGAGGGAACAGCTCATGGCTCATAGTAGACCTCAATCTCACAACCGGACCCTCCCCCAACCAAGTGCTCCAGAGACCCACTGCCCATTCAAACTCCAAACAGCAGAAACTTTCCCAGGTCATGAAAGCAGTACACGGTAACGTTTTGTACATTTGGGCCAGAGAACTGAAGAACAGAGGGAATGGGACAGACCTTGTGGGGTGCGGGTAGGGGGGAGCTGTTAACGGTGCTGTATGGCACTCCACTAAGCCTGAGGAAAAGAGCTCAGCTTCCAGATGGAGACAGTTCTATTCCTCCCACCACCACCTCCACCAAAAAGGTAGAGACCTTGGCTGGCAAACCATAAACTGCCCAGCATGGGGGGAGATTGAGATGCTTTGAGACCCTGGCCCATGGGAAAAGCAACATCAGAAAGCAGGAAGTCAGAAAGTGAATAACAGGAGAAAATAAAGGAAAATAAGACTGAAATTACCAAAGATACCAGGAGGGGAAAAAACCTTAAAGACCTTAAGCATAAGCAGATAAATTAATGGGGAAAACTTTAATAGCAGAAAGAAATATGGCCTCCAGAGATAGTAAAGGAGTTCAGGCATCTATGAATAAATATTGCAAAACAAAGCAAATTTATCTAAGACTTGACTGGATAGACGAGGACCTGGTGAAATTTGAGGAGAATGGAGAACCACAACATGCTGTTCTTGCGTTATTTTTAAAAAAAGAAATGAGAATTATGAGAGCAGAATTGATGGCCTGCACCATAGAAATCATGGGAAGAATAGAAAAATTGAATCTATGACAGCAAGTCTCACCAAAGAAACAAGAGAGGGCAACTGTTTAGGAATGAAAATACATAGAATGACTAGCTGTAAGGAGAGATATAAAAAGTAATAGCATTAAAAGGAAACGTGCTCTCTCTTCAAGCAAAACATTTTGACCTCTAAGACAGGTTGTGTAGAGACAACTTAAGAAGTATAGATCTCCCAGAAAAACATAAGAAGCAAAAAAACCCCCTAAATACTATAATGCAAGAAATAATAGAAGAAAATTGCCCAGAACTTCTGAACACAGAAAATAAAGTGCCAGTCAAAAGAATCCATAGATCACCTCCAGAGCACATATACACACACATAAGCAAGCAAACCAAGGCTGCAAACTCCAAGATACACAGTAATTAAATTTAATAATTCAATTCAGAAACAACAAATTCTGTAAGTAATTAGGAGAAAGACCTTCAAATACAAAGGAAAGGAAATCAGAATAATTCAAGACTATTCTGCATCCACCAGAAAATACAGGAGGGAGTTAAATGATACGTTCTGAAAAGCAATGGAGTTCAGGATACAGCCCAAGGTGACCTACCCTGCAAATCTGAGCTACAAGCGAATCAATGGTTTGGTTTTTTTCTAGGACTAGATTTCAAAATAGGAGGTTGATGGAAGGGGAGAGAGGAAAAAGAGGGGAATGTGTGATGTGCCCTGGTCAAGTTGAGGGCTGGCAATAGGGGGAACGTGACTCCTATGGTCCCTCAGGAAGAGGACAGCCTGTAGTGAATGAGGAGGTAGGGAGAGAGAATGGAAAGAGGGAGAAAGAAAAGGGAAAGCTTTATTTTGATCAATTAATGAATGCTCCTGCAGGTGAACAAAGATGTTCTGTGAAGAGAGATGGGTACTTTGATCCAGGTGTTGACTGATGGGATTTGGTACTTGGAGACACCACTCATCCTGCCTTGGGAGAGGGGATTTGGAGCTCTTAGGGAAAACCGGTACTTAGGAGAATGGGAGGAAATGGACCCAGTGAAGAGATTTTGAAACAACCACCAACGGTAAAGTACAGATCAGAGGTGGGCTGCATAATTAGGGATGTAATGGACAGTGTCCTCTCCATCACCTGCAGGAGGGGCATTATGCTGGGAATGATGCATTCTGGAAAAGGGAGGCCTGAAGGACAAACTTTACCAGGCAGTGGCAAAAACTGCTTAGAGGGGAGTTTAGAATGGGAACCTCAGAAGTCTCCATTTCATGAGGCATGCAGAGAATAGCGAGGGACTGGAGATGTAAAATGTCTGTGATTCAGAGAATAAGTGTCTAAAGTAGACAGAAAAGGAGGAAGGAAAATAAAGACAGCAAGAGAGAAAAATCTCTGGGAAAGGGTGCAGAAAATGAAAATTTAAAAGTTAATGAACAGGGCAAGTTGGGAAAGAGAGGAAGGGAGGTTCCGCTTGATTAACTGGAGTGGGAGGAGGAGGGGGAAGAGTTAAAGAACCAGATAAAATCAGGAAAGAAAAAACAATGAATAAGCAAAACTCCAAAGAGAGAGGGATGGCAAATGGGAGAAGGGATCTGGGGTTGAAAGAAGAAGATTCAGTGAGAATAAGGCCACATTTAAAAAAAATTAAGCTAAAGCAATTGGAGACATGATGCAGTGTTTACTGAGGAAGAGAGAAAAATATTGATTTGAAAAATCCCGATATTAGAGTCAAACGGAGAAAATATGAATCCAACTTTTATAACTTTAAATGTGAATGGGTTAAATAATCCATTAAAATGAAAAAGTGACAATTGGATAAGAAAACAAAACCCTTTTCTGCTTACAAGAAACATGTTTTAAAGACAAAAGCATGCATAAAGTAAACATGAATGGCTGAAAAAAAAATTTACTATGTGTTAAGTGAATCCCTAAAAGCAAGAGTTGCAAATAGTGAAGGATAAACAAGGAAATGACTTTATACTGAAAGGAACCATGGTCAAGAAACCAATATTAATATTAAATTTGTATGCCCTAAAGGCCTTAGCATTTAAATTCATAAAAGAAATACTAACTGAGCTACAAGAATAAATAGACAATCATACAATGCTGTCAGGAGGTACTGATGGCTCTCTCACGGCCTCTCAGTGTTGAATCAGTCTAACAGAAAGATTAAGAAAAGGGAAAAAAATAAAGCTGAAAACATGGCTGGAAAAACTTAAGATAAACAACTTATGGCATCTTCTAAATGGGAATGCAAAAGAATCTACATCTTTTTTTAACTTCAGCTGAAGCGTAATGGATTCTGCTCCAATCCCTTGTTTTAACTCTGTGTGTGTGTGTGTGTGTGTGTGCGCGCGTGCGCGCACACGCTTCACGTGTGTCCTCTATAAACAATTGTCGGATTCTTGTTTCTAATCCATTCTGCTCTCCTCTTCTATTTAATGGGCAAGTTCATTCCATTCACATTCACAGCTATGATTGCTAACTGTGTATTTCCCTCCATCCTATTCTCTTCTATTTATCCTTCTCTTTTTCACCCCATCCGCTCCTTAAAAGTCTGTTTTGCTTCTGACCACTGCCTTCCTTGAGCTACCCTCCCTCTTATCACAACTTCTCTCTTTCTCTTAGCCCCTTACCCTCCTACTTCCCCGTAGGGTAAGATGAATTTCTATATCCAACTGTGTGTGTATACAGACAGATCTTGCTTGATTTAAGTTCTGCAAACTTCTGCATAAAGTGATTTTTATATAATGTGAATTTGCCTGTAGACATGAGGAAGGGAGGGTGGCAGGAAGGAGGCTGTATGTCTGTGGAGGTAGGGGGCTGACATACAGTTGAAGGACGATGGGGGCTGGGGACAGAGAAGCAAAAGCAGGAGGAAGAACATGTGGGGGTGGGGCCAGCCACCTGGGGACCTGGCCTGAACTGAGAGGAAGAACATGCAGAATGCAGACACGTGTGGGCTGTGTATGGACACGGGAGAGGATGGATGACATGAGTGGCAGAGACAGAAAATCAGCACCCAAGCACAGATGTACAGAAGACACACAGGTGGACAGGCAGGTGGGTGGAGTGGGGAAAAGGCCTCTTCTCTTGGCACTAGAGGTCCGAGTCAAGCCCCTGAGGCAGCAATGGCGGTCTCTCTCTGAATCCATTCGTCTGATTTCACTAAGGATTTTTGTGTATGTGGGGTTGTGTAGGAGGCCATGGAGCCCCAAGTCAAGGCACAGGAGTGAGAGAAAGAGAGAGAATATAGTTTTGGAGTTGTTTTTGGAATGCAGATTTCTTTCAGAATTCTTTATGTAAAGTCAAATTTGCTAATCCAAATTTAGGTAAAGCAAGAGTTGTCTGTCTGTCTCTATATTTTTGTATATGTGTGTATGTACATATGTGTGTATGTGTGTGTATGTATATGTGTGTGTATATATATATGTGTGTGTGTGTGTGTGTGTGTGTGTGTATAAATTTTTTTTCCCCCTCTTTGAACTAGTTGAGATGAGGGTGAGGTCCAAGCATTGCCTGCCCATTTCCACCTCCACTGTAAATACTCTTTCTTGAGTGGCCTCTTTGATGTAAATTAATTTTCTCCATTTTCCTCTCCTTTCCCTCTCTACCAGTGAATCCCTCTTTGTCACCTTTTCATTATCTTTTTTGAGATCATCTCAACATAATAGACTCACACTGATGCCTTCTCCCTAAATAGACTCCTCGTAACCACCCTAATGATGATAAAGTTTTAAGGGGTTACGTGTTATAATCTTCCCATATGAGAATGTAAACAGTTTAACCTTGTTCAATCATTGTGACTTATCATTCACGTTTATCTTTTTATGCTTTTCTTGAGACTTGTGCTTGAATGTCAAATATTGTATTTGGCTCTGGTCTTTGCAGCAGGAATGCTCTGTTTCATTGCATATCCTTTTTACTCTGTTGGAGTATACTCATTTTTGCTGGTTAGGTTATTTTTGGTTGTAATCAAAATTCCTTTCCAGACTGTCATATTCCAAGTCCTTTCCTTTAAAGTTATAGCTACTGAATCTTGTGCGATCCTGACTGTAGCTCCGTGGTATTTGAATTATTATTATTTACTGGCTGCTTGCAATATTTTTTTTCCCCGTGACCTGGGAGCTGTGGAATTTGGCTCTAATATTCCTGGGAGTTTTTATTTTGGGATTTCTTTTCAAGAGGTGATCAGTGGATTCTTTCAGTTTCTACTTTGCCCTCTGGTTCTAATATATCTGGGCACTTTTTCCTTTATAATGTCTTTTCTTTTTTTCTTTTTTTGCTACTAAGTGTCAAGTGTCTGAGACCAGATTTGAACTCAGCTCCTCCTGACTACAAGGCTGGTGCTCTCTCTACTGTGCCACCTAGCTTCCCTTTCCTTTATAATTTCTGGAAATATGATGTCTAGGCTCTTTTTTAGAATCATGGTTTGAAGGTAGTCTAGTAATTCTTAAAACGTCTCTCCCTAATCTATTTTCCAGGTAAGCTACTTTTCCTATGAGATATTTCACATTTTTTTCCTATTTTTTTTTCGTCTTTTGATTTGCTTTTGTTGTTTCTTGATATCTCATGGAGTCATTAGCTTCCACTTGACCAATTCTAATTTTTAATGAGTTATTTTCTTCAGTGAACTTTTGTACCTCTTTTTCCATTTGACCAATTCTGATTGTTGAGGAGTGATTTTCTTCAGTATTTTTGTGCCTTTTTTTTAACCAAGCTATTAATTATCATTTCATAATTTTCTTGCATTGCTCTCATTTCTTTCCCCAGGTTTTCCTCTACTGCTCTTTTCTGATTTTTAAAAAAATCTCTTACTTTAACTCTTCTAGGAATTCTTGTTGGATTTATATATAGTCTGCATTTTTCTCTGAGGCTTTGTTTGTAGATGTTTTCACACGGTTGTCTTCTTTTGATTTTGTGTCTTGGGCTTTCCTGTTACCACAGAAGTTTTTGTAACGGTCAGGTTCTTCTGTTGTTGTGGTGGTTTGCTTGTTTTTCCAGCCTCTTTCTTGACTTTGGATTTTATGTTAGAACTGGGCTCTGCTCACCCCTGGAGGAGATGATTCGTCTGAGCTTCAGTCATTTATGTCCTTTTGCTGCTTTCATAGCTAGGTCTGGGGGCATATATATTTTCAGTGCTTCCAAAGTGGTATGATCATCTGGGGGAATGGTCTGGCCACTGCCCTCTAGTCCTTTCCCAGGCAGGGCCTCTGGTCCCTCACGACCACAACCACTTTTTTCTGCCCTGAAACAGAGACCCATAACTGGGTAACAAGTGAAGGAGGTGACAAAATGGCACCCACTCCCGTGCCCATTGCTAGCACAGGGATCCACTTGAATCCCTTTATGACTGGGTATTCAGTGCCCTTACCATCCCTGGGTGTTGGATGCTTCTGGTACCCCCACCGCAGCTGCCCCTAATGTAATGACTGCCTCTGAGGCCCATACCCTGCCAAGGCCCATACTTGGTGCCATTTCCACTGCACTGTGCTCCTGGCCAGTCCCCATCCCAGTGTTTGCAGACTTCTTTTTCTGTCCATTCTAAGCCACCGTGGACTAGAAAAGTGACTTTCTCTGACTTTTTGTTGGTTATCCCATTCAGAATTTGGTTTGATACACTTTCTAAAATTGTTTAGAAGGATGCGTTGGGAGAGCTTGAAAAAAAATGCTCACTTCACTCTACCATTTTGGCCCTGCCCTTCAAGAATAGACATTTCATAGCACAACGTATAACTTTTACAAAAATTGACCATGTACGAGGGCACAGAGACAGTGCAAACAAATGTAAAAAGGCAGAAATAGCTAATAACACATTTGCAGACTGCAATGCAATAAAAATAGTCATTGGTTCAGGGTCCACAAATAAAAGACACAGGCCTAAGTGAAGACTTAATGGTGAAATCTTAATAATGAGTCAAAGAATGAATCATGGAAACAACTAATAATTATGTAAAAATGATAATGATGAAACAATGCACCAAAATTTCTGGGATGTATATGAAGCAGGCTTCAGGGGAAAACCATATCTCCACAAGCATACATTAATAAGACAGAAAGAAAGAGGATTAATAAACTGAATATGAATTTTAAAATACTGGAAAACCAACAAATAAATAAACTTAAAATAAGCACAGAGGAAGGAGACACCCCGTCTGGATGGAGAGATCAATTTAAAAAAAAAACTGGACTTGTGATTTTTATCAGCATATAGGGAGCTCTTGGGGAAGAACACACTCTAGTAATACGGACCAGCTTTTCCTCTGGAATGTACAGTCTTAGAGAGTGGTGGCTCACAGAAAGGTTAAAGATCACATAGCCAGTATGTGTCAGAGACAAGATTTGAACTCAGGTCTTTCTAATTCCAAGATCAACAGTGCTCTCTTCAGTGTACTACCCTGACACAAAACTTCAGAGCTACAAGATGACCCAAAGGTCATCTTGCCCACTCTGAACCTAGGCAAAAATCCCTTGCCCTACCACCTCATCTAGGCTCTGCTTGAAGACCTCCAAGGACAGAACACTAGCTACCATTCCAGGCATCTCAATCCACTTTTAGTTAGTTCTAGTGGTTTTCTTATATTGAGCTGAAATTTTCCTGGGCAGCTTCCTCCCCTGGCTCCTGGTTCTGTCTTCTGAGGCCAAGCAGAGGCTAATGCTCCTTTCACAGGAAAGCCCTTCCAATCCTTGTAGAAAGGGGGTTGATGAGATGACAAAATGGGGACCTTATTGTTGAAATCTGAAGGGTACCTCTGTTGACAGGAGGCACACATCCTGGAGCCTTGAGGAAAACGCGCGACAATGTTGCCTGATTGGCCGTTGGCGGGAAGAACTCTTGTTAGAAGATGGTCCTTCTCTGGGGTCACTTTCTCTCCTTTGGACTCCCAGGCCAGAGGCGAGCAAGGAGGAGGATCATTGATGGGGCTCCTGGTGTTGGCCGACAGTAGCCACATTATGGGGCACCAGGAGACGGAGACATCGCCGATGCTCTGAGCTATTACTGTGTGTTACGGGACCATAGTGAACAGAGAATGTCTGTTCAGCATCTCCCAAAGCATCTTCACCTTCTGGGAGGTGTCTGAGCTATTCCATTGTGCAGAGACTCTTGGAAGTGTTTGGAATCTCATGTATTTTTTTTGTGGGTGAAGTAAAGGCTTTCTCCTACCAAATGTTCTTCCACTGAGTCCTGGTTAAGTAGCAAGTAGAGGAGTTGGAGACCCTGTTACCTACTTTGAGGGAAACCTAGACATGAGCCACTCCTAAGCTCCATTTGGAAATTTTCCCTAGAGCAGTGCTCCAGGGTAAGGAGACACTGACCTTTGAGTCAGAATGACCTGGAGCTGGGGCCATGCATTTCACTTGAAGATAACCGTGGAACCCTTCAGTCTTCCCTTTTCCAGGCTCTTTCATGGAGCCTCAGGATTTCCAGCCCCGTTGCTACCCTGTGGAGGCTCTTCTAGACACTCACCAGCTTTTCAACGTCTTTCTTAAACTGGGGCCCCAAGACCTGAACACAATACTCAGTATGTAGAGAGGAGAGGAGGCCTATACCCTCCCTGCTTCTGGGCACCAGGACTCCGAATTCAGCCTAAGGCTCCATTAGTCCTTTTTTGGTTTTCACACCATGCTAATCAGTGAAGGCTTTCTGGACCAGGTTACACTTGAGTTTGACCTTGATGGAGGGGGGAGGGGTCGGACAAGTATTAATAATCTATGCTTCTGGGGCACAGAAGGCACAGATACTGCTTCTTTCTGTCCCTCCCCAATGTGCTTGGCATACCGGTCCCAGAGGGGCTTGTTTTCATCGACAGATGACTGGCCAGAAACAGCCAGCCTGGGTGTCTGCACGATGAAGAAACAGGCAAGTATGGGCACCTTCCAAGCTTCAGTGTCTGTATCCAGAATGCCAGACCGTGAGACCACATGAGCTGCCCAGGTAGGGAGGGAGAGCAAGACCTTTCCAGAACACTGGGCAAATAGGACTGCCCGGTACCTATAGAGGCTTCAAGTACAGGCTCTGTCTGCTGTCTGAGGACACGCTGGCCAAATACAATGGGGAAGCCCCCATTAGATGGCTCCTGGAGCACCGGGACTGGCCTTTGCCCTCCTCGTACCCCATTAGATTGTGAGCTCTGCAAGGGTAAGGACGATCTCTTGCCTTTCTTTATATCCCCAGTGCTTATCACAGTGCCTGACACATAGTAGGCTCTTATTCATGAATGCTTATTGCCTGACCGTGTCCCCTTCCCAACTCTGACATTCTTCTAAGCTCCGTTTGAGCTCTGCCCATCTATGGAATTCTATCACTCCAAAGATGAGGAGCCCACCAGCTCACTGTGGTTAGAGTGAGCGCCCATCAGGAATTACTCAGTGTTATTCCAAATCTGGTTTAAATGGAATCCATGCTGGGAGCATCCGTCCCTCGTGCCCTCCTCCCCTTGCCTGGCTGCTAGGATGGAGGGCTCTCCTTTACCCTTTCATTCTGTTTATTCTTTTGAACAAATTGTGAGTTTTATAAGCTTTTCAAGTCTTTTGGTGGCGAACACATGTTCACGTGTAAATCATTAGATGGCTCTGTTGGTGGGCGTTAGCTCTATTCTCTTAGAGGTACCCATAGTTCCCTGCCTGCCCTACTCCAGCCCCCTATGTCATTATGGACTCACATAGAAATGGTTTCCCTTGTAGAATTTTAGAAAATCAGATCTAGAAGTGACTTCCTAGGTTACCAAGGCAAATCTCTTTTTTAATAGAGTTCCCCTCTAGAGCAACCCTGATTTGAGGTCACGTAGCCTTCTTTTGGATTTTGCCAGTGTTGGGGAGTTCATTCAACAATACTATGTCTGACTCCCTGTCCCACCCATCCACAGTTCAAATAACCTTCTCTTTTTTTGGCTATGGCTTACGTGACTTGCCCAGGGTCACACAGCTAGTAAGCGTCAAGTGTCTAAGGCCAGATTTGACCTCAGGTTCTCCTGACTCTAGGGCTGGTGCTCTATCCACTACACCACTTAGCTGTCCCTCAAATAACCTTCTAATTGGTCTTCCTGTATCCTCTCTCCACCTGGTGCAGGTTCTCATCACTTCTTACCTGGACTATCGCAATAACCTAATGGGTCTTTCTGCACCATCTCTTCCCCACCCAGTCCCTTCTCCGCTCAGCCGCCACAGTCATCTTCCTAAAGTGCAGGTCTGACCATGTCGCTGCTGCCCCCAAAGTCCCCTCAATAGCTGTGCAACCTTCCTCTAGTCACCTGATGTATCTGGACCTCAGGCTCCTTACCCAGACAATGAAGTATTGGATTAAATGACCTCCAATGGGTCTGCTACCCCTTTGTTCCTGATACATTCCCTTCTGAACGGGCCTCAAGTGCACACCGGCTGTGGCCTGCCACGTTAGATCTTGGCTCATGCTGGGCATGGCTTGCTCCCTCCCAGCTCAGACCCATTGGATGGGGTGAGATGGAGCACAGCCACGCGGGCGGTGGGTATGGGCTTAGTAAACCCTGGGGCAGTGGATGCAGCTATTGCCTGGCCACCTGTTTTTACTTCTGCTTCCTGTTTCAAGTGCTTTTGGGGGCTCCTCTGGAAAGTAAATAACTTAGCTCTAAACCAGCCCAAGGAAAATACTGCTCAATGTGGGTCACATAGCTAGCCTCCTCAGGTCCTCAGGCCTGAATGAACTCAGGAGAGCTTGGAACAGGGAATGCCAGGGCTGGGAAGGGCCTTAGAACAGGGAATGTCAGAGCTGAGAGGGCCTTAGAACAGGGAATGTCAGAGGTTGGAGATGGAATAGTCAGTGTTAGAAGGGGCCTTAGAATAAGGAATGTCAGAGTTGGAAGGGACCTAAGAACATGGAATGTTAGAACTAGGAGGGAGATTAGAACAAAGAACATCAGAGCTGAGAGGGCCTTAGAACAGAGAATGTCAGAACTGGGAGAGGCTTTAGAACAGGGAATGTCAGGGCTGTGAGGGGCCTTAGAACAGCGAATGTCAGGGCTGTGAGGGGCCTTAGAACAGAGAATGTCAGAGCTGAGAGGGCCTTAGAATAGAGACTGGGAGAGGCCTTAGAGCAGGGAATGTCAGAGCTGGGAGAAGCCTTAGAACAGGGAATGTCAGAGTTAGAAGGGACCTTAGAATATGAAATGTCAGAGTTAGAAAGGACTTTAGAACATAGAATGTCAAAACTTGGAAGGAATGTCAGAGCTAGGAGGAAGAATAGAACAGAGAATATCAGAGCTGAGAGGGCCTTAGAACAAGGAATGTCAGAGCTGGAAGGGACCTTAGAATATGGAATGTTAGAACTGGGAGGGACCTTAGAACAAGGAATATGGAAGGAACATTAGAACAGGGAATAACAGAGGTGGGATGGACCTAGAATGCAGAAAGAAATAGAACACAGAATGTGAGACCTGGGAGTTACCTTAGAAACAGCATGTGAAAGACGAAAGGGATCTTCGGTCACAGAATGAGTGTTGAGAGGGATCTTAGAGCACATAACGTCAAAGCCAAAAGGGGCCTGAGAGCACAAAATGTCAGAAAAAAGAGGGACACAAGGCATGGAACCTAGAATGTGAGAGCTGGGAGGAACTCAAGAACACAAAATGGCAGAGCTGTCAAGAACCGGAGAACACGGGATGTTAGGCCTGGAAGGGACCTCAGAACCCGAATTTCCGAATGGGAAGTGGCCTCAGGACATGGGCTTTGAAGCTGTCTGGGAGGGACTGCTGGGATTTAGAAAGTCAGAAGGTAACAAAGGAGACATCCTGTGTCGAGCTCTCTCTTCCTGATGCCCGCCTCACTGCCCAGGAGCACGCCCCGATCTCCGCATCCTTACAGACCCTCGGGGGATCTCACCATCCTTTCAAGGTGTACTTGCTGTCTCGCCCTTCGCTTTCACGAACGCTGAGAAGACGTCGCCTATCTCTTCGCCTCAGCTCTCTACTCTCATTCGCTTCTCAGTGTCCTATCGTCTGGTCTCTGGCCTCATCGTTCCACTGAGATGGCTCTCTCCAAAGTGACCAGGGATCTCTTACTAGCAAACCGCTCAACTTTCCTCCATCCTCGTCCTCCTTGGCCTTCCTATGGACTTGATGTCACTGACCGAGGTCTCCTTTTTGTACGCTCATGCAGGTACCCTCTCCTGGCTCTCCTCCTGCCTACGTGACCGCTCTTTCTCAGCTCCCTTTGCTGCTCCATTGGGCCACACCCCAGGCTCTCTCCTGGGCCCCTTTCCTGTCTTCCTCTATCTTCTCTCATTTGACGATTTCCTCACTTCCTATTGGTTTAATTATCATCTCTCTGCAGATCTCTCTACTTATCTATGTTGTTGTTCAGTCATTCCAGTCGTGTCCGACTCTTCATGACCCCATTTGGGGTCTTCTTGGCAAAGATACGAGAGTGGTTTGCCATTTCCCTATCCAGCTCATTTTACAGATGAGGAAACTGAGGCAGACAGGGTTAACTGACTTGCCCAAGGTCACACAGCTAGTAAATGTCTGAGGTCTGATTTGAACTCAGGTGTTCCTGACTCCAGGCCCAGCACTATTCATTGTGCCACCCAGCTGCCTTCTCCCATGGCCCTTTTGTACCCTTTCAGGCTCTCCTGCTGCTCACACGCTAATGCCCGTCCACACTTGCCTCCTTGCTGTCCCTCGTACACGACGCTCTGCTCTCCATCGCTGTGCCGCAGCTCGTCCTCTGAACGCCCTCTTCATCTCCTCAGCCTCGTGGAATCCTTTGTTTCTTCCAAGGCTAAGCTTAAGCAACCCGTTTTGCAAGAAGCCTCTGCTGACCCCTCTCGCTGCTGGGCCCACCCTCTCCAAACGGTTGCATTGATTGTCTCTATGCTCCCATAGGCACATACTGTTTCTCATAATAGAGGGCAAGCACGGATCGCTGTTGTCACTCAGCACGTGCCCAGTGGATGCCTGCAGATTCATGGATGCATTCCTGAGGTGCCGGGATGCTCATCACATTCTGGCTGCAAATCACTGACGCCCAAAGCCCGAGTCAGGATGCAAGGGGAGTCTGAATGGCCATCTGCCAGGTATACTGTCGAGACATTCCTGTTTAGGTATAAATCAGGTAATCAGTCAGCACTTAATAAGCACCTACTGTGTACCAGATATTGTGTTAGGTGCTGGAGATACAGAAAGAGACAAAAGCATGCCTGCCCTCAAGGAGCTTACACTCCAGGTATGGTTTTTCACCCACCCAGCTCAGCGATTGGGTAATAACCCTTTCCCCTACCCCAGACTCATAGGGTCATACTTGTGGATCCAGAAGGAATCTTGGAGGATGTCTAACCCACCCCCTCCTCTTCCCCTCTATTTTGCAGGTGAGCCAACTCAGGAGAAGAGAGGCTCACTGAAGGTCCCACAGCTAAAAAGTAGAAAGTACCTTTTCCTCTTTGGGACTCAGTTTTGCCATCTGTAAAATGAGGGGATTCGGGGCCCTGGCAGCTCTGACTTCTGAGATCCAGCATGCAGGGAGTTCCCACTAGAAGCTGCTTGCCTTCCATCCCACCACCGTGCCCCACTCGTCCTCACTGTCTCCTCCTCATCCTTTTCTCTGCCTCTCCCTCTTTCCCCCCAGAGGGATGCATGCCTGCCTCCCCTCTCGGCCCTGGCTGGCCGGACCCCCTGCCTTCACCCTGGATTCTGCCCCAGGCAGGCTTCAGTCGCTGTCCACTGTGGTCTGAGTTAACCTGGGAGTGGCCAGCAGGTGGAGCTCGACACCAGCCCATAGCCCTGGCAGACCACCTTCTTTGGGAAGCGTCAAGAGTTTAGCAGGGTCTCTGGATCACTGGATGCAGGACCAGAAGGCCTGGGTTCTTGTCACCATTCTTCCCGGAGGAGTGCAAAGCCGCCTGAGCTTGGAGTCGGGAAGCCCGGCCCTGTAAAAGGAAGCAGCTGAACAATACGCTCCCTTGATCCCGGATCCTGCCACCTCCATGGTCCCTTCCAGTCTTAGACCTTCGCTCCAGGGAACCCTTCCTCTACATCTCCTGTGTCACACTGGGCAAGTGAGATTGTGGAGGGACTGGCAGAGACCCTTGAGGCCCTTTTACTACAGAGGAAACTGAGGCTCAGAGGGCAGAGAGGACAGGCAGAGAGGAGCTTGGAGTTTGTCAAGTGGCACAACCCATCAGTTGATCCACAAGCATTTATAAAGCACCCAATGTATTCTGGACACTGTCCTCTGTCCCCAAACTCAGTGCTATGGACACTGGAAAAAGTAAAGAATCTTCGGTGAGAAAGAACTGGGTTCAAATCTAGCACGGTCCCTGGCTGGCTGTGTGACCTCTGGCTGGTCATTTCTGCTGTCTAAGCCTCAGTTTCCCAATTTGTAAAATGTAGATAACCACAACTTGCCTGGCAATGTTGATAGATGATGGCTGCCAACCTCATTGCAAACCTTCAGTGCTATTGCGATTTCTGCATAATCACCCGGCTTTTAGGGTTGTTGTGAGGATCATGTTCAGTCGTGTCCAACTCTCCGTGACCCCATTTGGGGTTTTCTTGGCAAACAGGAGTGGTTTGCCATTTCCTTCTCCAGCTCATTTTACAGATGAGGAGACTGAGGCAAACAAGGTGAAATGACTTTCCCAGGGTCACCCAGCTAGCATATATCTCAGGTCAGATTTGAACTGGGGGTCTTCCTGACTCTAGGCCCAAGTGCTCTATCCACTTCGCCATCTATCTGCCCTTGTTGTGAGGATCAAATGGAATAATACATACACATGCTTGGCAAACCTTAAAGCGCTACATAAATGCTGTGCTGTCACATGACTTCCATGCACGTAATTATTTACATATTTGTTACCTTCATTAGAATAGAACCCCCTGGAGTGCTGGGGATGGGTTTTGCCTTTCTCTGTATATATGGTGCTTAGCACAGCGCCTGACACATAGTAGGTGTTTTTTAATGCGTGTTGACTGGCTGACTAAGTAGTCTGGATAGTTCTGGTGATTGGGGCTTCCTGAGACATCCTACTTTTCCCAAGTGACTTTGATCCCTAAAATACGTTGTATAGTACATGTACCGTGATGCAGGCGGTCTTGGTCTCAGACTCTCCTTTCATTGGCTCATGAGCCCCCATCTCGCTGAAAAATCTCCACTTCCTTTTAGATCTGGCTTCATGTTCACATATATCCTCAGCCTTAAGTCTGTGGTTAAACAGTTTAATTAAATTAGGGGAAGAGAGATGGTAATGTAAAACACCAGCGAGAGCTGACACAAACTCTAATCATCCTTTTGCATTGACCACAAGTTGGCATCTCCTAAGTAAACTCTCCTCCCTGTGGAGGGCTTTGCACCCCTGTAAGCAAACAGTAAGAAGAGGGTGGACAAGGGTTCAGACTTGCCATAGATCCTGGTCCTGGACAATTCACTCAGAGCTGCATTGTGCTTGTGATGGTTGAGAGATATATTGGGAATCAGTTGCTGGGGCTATGCCCAGACATGCAGATGCAGCTCAGAATTTAGCCCATGCTCAGGTGTGGGTGAATGTGACTGGGGAAAGGGAATAAGCACTCAAAGAGCTCCTACTGTGTGCGTGGAACTGTGCTAGGCACTTTTTACAAATGGTACCTCATTTTATCCTCACAACAACCCTGAAAGGTAGGGGCTATTATTACTCCCATTTTACAGTTGAGGAAACTGAGACAAACAGAGGTTAAACGACTTACCTGGAATCATGTAGCTAGTAAGAGTCTAAGGTAGGATTTGAACTCAGGTCTTCTCGAGTTCCTCCTATTGTCCCTGACAATAGTCTTCTCACAGGGGCAGCTAGGTGGCACACCAGCCCTGGAGTCAGGAGGACCTGAATTCAAATCTGGTCTCAGACTAGACACTTGATGCTTACTAGCTGTGTGACCCTGGGCAAGTCACTTAACCCCATTAACTAGCAAAAACAAAGAAACAAAAAAATAGTCTTCCCACAGTCCCAACTTCCATGTCTCTCTTTCCTTTTCTCCTCCAAACTTTGTACAACATCCTACTGGAGTCAAACCAATTCAGGCTATGCTGGGGCAGAGGCTGACCCCGGTGTCCCAGTACTGGATGGCAGTGGTGGTCAGTCCCTGAGGAAGCTCGGCTGTTCCAATAGACACATTCTGCATCCATAATATTGTGGCATCAGCAGGGAGGAGGGCCTATGTTGATGGCGTGATTCTTGGGGAAGATTGTTTACAATCCTGACTCCTCAAGGAGTCTGGGGTGTGTGTGTTTATCTACCTGTCTTACAAGCAGGCTGGCTGTCTGCGTGAGGGATGGATTTCTAATGGACATAGAAATCCAGAGCCCATTGAAAAAACAATCAGTAACAAAGAAACACAAGACCGGGTTATTTGCTGAAACCAGTCCTGGCTTAATGAGAATTTAATAGATTTGTCATCATTCAAAGATTGTTTTAAACACCAAATTCAGCATTTGACACGTTTTCATCTTGGTCTTTCTTTGGAAACTGTGTTTTGTGGGAGGAAGCTCAGGGTGATGTGTCTGTCTGCTTTCTGTCAGTCCATCAGGGCTCCTTAAGGAGAAAATCATTCAAGCCGTCATTTATAGAGCATTGTGGACTCACAGAGCCCTTTGAGTCCACAGTCTCCTGGGAGCCTCACAACAACTTGGGGAAGCAAGCCCATTACCTGTTGTTAGCCTCACTTTACAGACAAATAAACCGAAGTTTATTCCAGAGCTTAAATGAATGTGTCCCAGTGAAAAGAAGTCACAGGTCCTTGAAGTACATGAAAAGTCCTTGAAATGCCCTGGGATGGCGTCGTACGTGGACGGCAAACTCAGCTCAGCATGATGGTGTAACCTGAGTTTGAATTCTCTCTGTGCAACCCTGGGAAACTTACTTCCCCTATCTGGGCCTCAGTTTCCCCATCTGTAAAATGGGGTTAGTGATGGTATTACGTGGTATCTACCCACAAGGTTGTCATGAGGAATCAAGTGAGATGGAGTATGAAAAGGGCTATGTCGAGGAGTCATGGAGTATGAGCACTGACAGGGACCTCGGTGACAGAAAGGAATCCCGGCTATAACATCCCTGACAAGGGGTCTTCCTGCCTCTGTTTGAAGACCTCTGAGGAGGGGGAGTCCACCACCTCTCCAGGACAACTCTTAATGTTAGGATGCTTTTTCTGAGATCAACCTTAAAATTCATCTCTTTGCAAGATGAATTCAAGTCAGGAAGATCTGAGTTCAAAACCAGCCCTAGACACTTCCTAGCTGTGCATCCCTCCATAATCACTTAATCTGCTCATTTCATTTTCCTCATCTCCAAAAATGGAGATAATAACTGCATCTGCCTCCCTGTGATTGTTGTGAAGATAAAAACATAATATTTGTTGGGCACTTTATAAACCTTAAAGCACCGTATTACTGCTAATATCATTAAATGCAATTTCCTCTCTTCATTCCTGGTTTTACCCACTGGGAAAACTAGAACCAGGTTAATTCCCTCTTCCCTTCCGAGGCCCTTAATACTTGAAGACCATTTTCAGTCCCTCCCTGAGTCTGCTCCAGGCTAAACACCCTCAGTTCTTTCAGGTCTTCCTCATATGACCTAGACTCCCCTCAACCCTCCTACTAGACACTCTCCTGTGCATCAATGCCTTTCCTAAACCACGGTCGGCAGAGTCTGACAAGAACTGAGTGTACTGGGGCTATGCCCTCCTTTCCTTGAATCTCTGCCCCTCCTGATGCAGCCCAAGACTGCAGTTATCACGCTTACTCTATCAGCAGCTGTTATTATTACCATCCTAACATTGATTTTGTTTAGTCCAGGGGCCTGTAACCTTCCCGGTGTCACGGTCCCCTTTGACAAGCTGCCTAAACTCATGATTGGAAGAAACGCTAGACTGCGGTTAAAAGTTAGGGAAAATGAAGATGTACTGTTAACCCCACCGACGTTCCCAGAGCCCCTGCCAGCTGTGGACCACTCGAGGATTCCAGGCTCAGGGCCCCTGCTTTAGCCTCATGTTTCAATTGGCAGGGCCGCGATGCTCTGAGTCAGACTCCTCCGGCCGTCTGTTGCCATCTCTCACACCTCGAGGCCACAGTTAGGTAAACAGTTTAATTAAATTAGATACAAGCGCGGAAAAAATACAGATCATTAGACACATTAGAAGGAGCAACAAGAACCCTAGACTAGCGGAGGGACAGCTAGCGGCCAACCGAACTGGATTATGACGTAAAAGCCCGCGGGTACCAGACGGCTTTGAGGGTTTAAGAGAGACCCGTAGGCAGTGGTGGGGGAGGGTCTGTGGTGTGTGTAGGTGGAGAGCCTGGAGCCCCGCCAGCCTGCAGAGTGAGGCAGGTAGAAGCAGGCGCTGGAATAGGTGGGCAGCCTGGCGAGACGGCGGGCAGGAGGGGTGGGGCCGGAGGAGGTAAAAGCGGCTGAGATCAGCCCGAGCTTCCTGGTCCAGGAAGAGCAAAATGCGACTCCAAGCAGCTGTTTGTGAGTTAATGGGCGTGCGCTCCTGGGATTATCTCAAAGAGCTCAAGGCAATCCTTTGCTCCGGGAGTTAGTGCAGCACCTGGCACGTAGCAGGCGCTTAACGTAGGCTTGTTGACTGACTGACTGACGCGTAGGGCTGGGAATTTTTATTACACAAACGTACTCCTGGGTGACTCTGGCAGTTATGGGGTACTAATGAATGGGGGGAAAAAGCGACTTCATTTTCAGAGGGATGCTCAAGCTGGGGCAGGAGCAGAGCCCTGCGTTGCCCTCTATGTGTGGCTAATGCTTTATTTAATTTCATTAAATTATTTAACTTAGACGGTGTGAGTGACTGAAGCAGCATGTCAGATCTGAAAGGCTGAGGAGTGGCTAGTGAGAGGCACACAAACCCGTGGAAAGAGAGGCTGGAAATAATAAGATTGAGCCCTTGCTTTTTGGGGGGCGGGCATATAATCTATTACATGGAGTGCTGTCAAGCATAATATTTAAAAGTTGAGCTCTCTCTGTCTCTCCCTATCTCTGCCTCTCTGTCTATCTCTGTCTCTTTGTCTCTGTCTTCTCCCCCTCCGTCTTGCTGTGACCTGGCTACCCATCTATCATCTATCTAGCTCCCCATCTGTCCATCTCTCTGCCTGTCTACTCGTCTATTGAGTGAGCCTCTTTGAATAGCCAGTCAGATTTTCCTTTGGCGTTGCGATACTCATCGAAGGCTCCATGCTTCATTGTTTCTCCCTAGATCCCCCCGCCTTTTACCATAGATCTGTTATTTCACCCTATCTCTAATTCTACTGTGCATCAGGTACCAGAGCTGATGCTCAGAGGCTCTCAGACGGCATTGCAGTGCTGTTGGTTATTAACCTGGGTGCGCCTCTGCAGTACGTGTTCTTAAGCATTGCCATTTCAGAGCTGCCTCCCACACCTTCTCAGGTGGTATGGATAGATGGATGACTTTGAGATTCCTGAATGAGGCTCAAGGACAGAGGCCAGCCCCCCGTAGCACTGGCAGCCCCTCGCAGATTCAGAGTCTACTTTGTTTTTAAAAATTCAGTCGAGGAGGGAGACAGGATGGTGTATCCACGGTCTCCTTGCAACCTGGGAGTGGTGGTGGAAGCAGAGATGTGATCTGGCCCAAACAGAATGCACACATGCATCACATCTACTGCTCTAAGGCCAACCCTATGAATAGGAGAGTATTAGATGTTTGGGATTATTTCCCTCACACCTTCAGTCCCAGGCTTAGGGTGGGGGCATGTGATTTGTTTTTTGGCCCCAAAATATCTACAACTGCCTTCAGCATCCTTTAGGGGAGAATTAGACATCTTAGGATGTCAGGGCTGGCAGGCATCTCAGAGGCATCTGGTCCAATCCTTACCTGACCATACATCCTTTGTAGGATGGACAGCCTCTGAGGAAGACCTCCAGAGATGGGGAACGAACAAAATCCCAGAATCAAGCCTGGAAGGGAACCAAAATGGATCTTCTTTGGTTCAACCTGTAGTAGATCAGGAATCTTCCCAATAACATCTTTGAAAACTGGCCATCTTGGTGTTTTGGTTTTGTTTTGTTTTCCATTGAGGTAGAAACCACCTACTTGGTTTGGTGGATAGCGCACTGGGCCTAGAATCAGGAAGACCTGAGTGAAGGAAAGGAAAGAAGAAGGAAGGAAAGGAAAGGAAAGGAGGAGAGAAAAAGAGAGAAAGAAGGAAGAAAGAACACGGGAGAGGGAAAGAAAGAGAAGAAAGAAAGGAATAAAGGAAGGAAATGAAAAAGAAAGAGAAAGAGAGAATGGAGGAAGGAAAGAAAAAAGAAAGAAGGAAAGGAGAGAAAAAGAGAGAAAGGAAGGAAGAAAGAAAAAGGGAGAGGGAAAGAGAGAAAGAAAGAGGAAAGAAAGGAATGAAGGAAGGAAATAAAAAAGAAAGAGAAAGAAAGAATGGAGGAAGGAAAGAAAAAAGAAAGAAGGAAGGGAAATGAAAGGAAAGAAAAGAAAGAAAGAAAGAAAGAAGAAAGAAGAGAGGGAAAGAAAGAAAGAGAAAGAAGAAAGGAATGAAGGAAATGAAAGAGAAAGGAGGGAGGAAGATGAGAGGAAGAGAGAAAGAAGAAAGAGAAGAAAGGAAGGAAGAGAAAGAAAGAAAGAAAGAGCGAGCAGAACTTCTGTGTAGGAAAGTGGCTCTGTCCTTCACTGTTTCCCCCAGCACTGATCTCCCCCTCCAGACCTCTCCTGAGGCGTCACCACAGTGTCATCTGTAGGACGAGACAATCGCTGAGCTCCCTCCCAACTCTAGGTTTCAGGGACTCAGTGGCCCTTTGGTCCATGCCCTTGTCCCGGGCCATGCCGGGGGCCCTTTCAGTCTACCTGCCGCTTTGGTCCTCCCAAGAAACAGCGCAAGGACCCGAAGGAGAGACAACATCTCTCTGTGTTCCCAGTCCAGTGCCCGCCTCGCATCAATATTGCTTTTCCCCCCGTGCCCATGACCCTGGTTTATTTTCTTAAACACGCTGGTCCTTTTCATCAGGAGATGTGGGGGGACAGCAAGCGAGGCCTCGCTCAGCTTCATGGTGCAGCCAGAGCGGCCTGGTTTGTTATGTCTACCAGCTGATCGGCCTTTCTAAAAATATTTAGCTAGTAATGTGACCCTGCTAGCCGCCTGTTTTTACTGCAAACACTCAATTAATCACCCTAATTTTTCCAATTATCCAGAAGTCTCTGCTGCTGGGGGCCCTCTACAATGCCACAGGGTAGGGGCTATAGTTCCCTGAAAAGGCTAGATTGCCTGCACACAGTAGGCACTTCATAAATGAATTGTTGGATTGAATTGAATTGAGACGCTTGCTTTGGAAGTTTCCACTTACCTTGTTAAAAGTGAGCTCTGGAGTGATGGTTACACAGATGTGCGGTCAAGAGAATAAAACCATGAGTTGTGGTTTTGAAGGGACCCCTTGGTAGTAGTTAGTAGCTGGAATTTACATAGGGCTTTAAGGTTTGCAAAGCGCTTTACAAATATTAACTCATTTGCTCCTCACAATAACCTGGAGGTATGTGCTATGATTACTCCCATTTTATTGATGAGAAAACTGAGGCACACAGCAGTTGTTGTAAGTGCCAATAATCTCTTTTTACAGAGAGGAAAACTGAGGTCTAGGGAAGGTCAGAGCTGGAAGGAGCTCTTCTTTAGAAGGAAGGTGTCTAATCGGATCCCCCTTCCCCCGCTGCCATTTTATCTTACGCTTTCTCTATCTATCTGTCTCTCTATCTCTTTATCTCTGTCACTCTCTCTCCCTCCATCTAGCTATAACCTAGCTGCAGATGAGGAAACTGAAGCCCAGAGAGGTGACATCACTTTTCTTCCCAAGGTCGCACAGATATTGAACAGCTAAGATTTAAACCTAGGGCTTTGGGCTCCAGATTCAGTGTGTGTTTCACTGCCATTCATTGGCTGTGCCTTTAAACTTGCTCTGTGCCCTTGGGCTGAGTGAAAGGTCCCTCATCCATAATGTAGGGATTTGGATTAATGGATTTCTAAATGTGTGTCTAGCACTCCCTATGATGGCTCTCTGATTATGAATGCCCATTTTACAGCTGAACAAACTGAGTCAGTGCCAGAAACAGAAGCCAAGTCTTCCTCAATGTCGTTGTTAACCTCTCTGGGCCCCAGTTTCTCCCAAGAATTTTAGGTTCGTAGAATTAAGACCTGGGGTGGACCACAGGGGTCACTGAGCACAACGCACCTGTTTTACATGTGAGGGAAATGAACCCTAGAGAGGTTAAACGATTGCTCAAGGTCACACAGGGAAAAGAGGCAAAGCTTGGATTTGAACCCAGGTCTTCTGACTCTGAATCTAGGGTTCTTTCCAGTGCCCCTTGACTTGGATAGCAGAGGGAACAGGCTGATGTGCCCATGGCGATGCTCAGGGGAGGCTGAAGATGCTTTCATATCATCCTACACCTTCCAAGTCAGCAGTCAGTGAGCACTGATTAAGCTCCTACTGTGTGCAGGGCACTTGTTGTTACATCTCCCCAGATAAAACCACCATTCTAAGTTCTAAGATTACTGCCTAGTTTGGCGTAGGGACAGCATGCTAGAATTGGAGTCAGGAAGACCTGGGTTCAAATCTTGCCTCTGCTGTTCACTAGGTGTGTGACCTCAGGCAAGTCATGTCCTGTTTTTCAGCCTCAGGTTCCTCAGGATGGACCCAATGATCTATAAAGCCCATGATCTGAGAATCCAGTGCCAGAAGTGGGGAGGGGGGCCTCCTCGACACACGTGTTCCCTATACATGTGCCTCCTCCCAGCGTACTTCAAGTTTGAACCTACTTCTCCAGGGAGTGTGTGTGTGTGTGTGTGTGTGTGTGTGTGTGTGTGTGTGTGTGTGTGTGTGTGTGTGTGCTACCACTGTTCTTCCTATACCTTCTCAGTAAACCCTGTTTTCTAGAAGTTTATAGAGTTCTACTGATTAATACTGGGGACATACCAGGTAGGAGCTTATGAGCAATGGTGTCGGAAACCATAACCCCTCTTGGTTACCCCAGGAATCCTGAAGAGAAGAGTATTGTCCCCTCTGGTAAGTTATCCTGTGAGTTAGGAGAGTGAGGGAGAGCATGGCGGGAGGAAAGGAGGAAAAAGAAGAGAGCAGAAAGAGAGGGAAAGGAGTAGGGGGAAGGAGAAGGAGATAGAGAGGGACAGAGAAGGATGAAGGAGAGAGAGGGAGAGAAGGAAGGAAGGTGGGAGAGAGGGAGGGGAGAGAGACACACAGAAAGAGACAGAGAGAGAGAAAGCAGGAAGAGAAAGAGGAGGAGAGTGGAGGAAGAGAGGAAGAAAAAGGAAGGAAGGAAGGAAGGAAGGAAGGAAAGAAGGGAGGAAGGAAGGAAGGAGAAATTAATGAAAGGTGAAAACAAAGGAAGGAAGAAGGGAAATGAAGACAGATGCAAAGAAAAAAGAAAAGAAAGGAAAGGGAAAATAAAAGAAGAAAGAAAATAAGGGAAGTAAGAAACAAATTAAGAAATAAAAATCAGGAAGGAGAAATAGAAAGAAAAAGGAAAGGGTAGGGAGGAGGGGAAAAGGAAGGTAAAGATAAAGAAGGAAGTCAAGAGAAATAGAAAACAGAGCCAGAGCCGGAGGGTGCCCAAGAAGCTGGCAAGAAAGTGAGTCAAGGGTCTGGGAGAGAAGGTCAGGCCATCTCGGATGAGGTGAAGGGGAACCCATTTCCATCCCCTGGGAGGGCCAGGGATGCCAGGGAATGCTGCAGCCTGAGTCTGAGACCTAGCCCACAGCTCCCTCTGGTGGCGCTGCAACGGCAGTGCCCCCCAAACTTTGCTTCCCTAGGGAGGCTCTGGCTGTGGACTGCCAAGGGTTCCAAGGCCAAGCTGAGCTGAACAGGGTCAGCGCCAGGAGTCACCAGGGATCAGGACTGCCCAGGACTCCTCCTGCACCTCCCAACTCTGCTCTCTCCTGGGCCCAGATGGAGATCAGAAGATGATAGCTTTAGAACAGGGGCAGCCCCCTCCTCCCATTTTACAGGTGGGGAAACCAAGGCCCATGATCTACCCAAGGTCTGATGCCTGAAGCATCAGAGGCATGAACAGCTGCCCCACGTTTGTGCCTCAGCCACATGTGCTCCCTGGCCACACATCCTTCCTGTGCATCCCCACTATTCCCACTGATGGCAGGGGAAAGTGTGCCCAATTTTGTGGGGTGGATTTTTCTATTCCTAATTTTCTTAATACATTATTTCATGTTATGATTTTGCTTTGAACTAATTGTGTCATCTGACTTACTAGTCAAAGTAAAGACATTAGTGGGGAACACCCATTCCTATTAAAAACACTAGAAAGCATAAGTATAAATGGAGTCTTCCTTAAAATAATAAATAGCATATATCTAAAACCTTCAGCAAGCATTATCTATAATGGGGGATAAGCTAGAAGAATTTCCAATTAGATCGGGGGTGAAACAAGGATGTCCATTATTACCACTGTTATTCAATATTGTACTGGAAACGTTAGCTTTAGCAATAAGAGAAGAAAAAGAAATTGAAGCATTAGAATAGGCAAAGAAGAAACAAAGCTATCACTCTTTGCAGATGACATGATGATATACTTAGAGAATCCTAGAGAATCAAGTAAAAAACTACTTGAAATAATAAACAACTTTAGCAAAGTTGCAGGCTATAAAATAAACCCACATAAATCATCAGCATTTCTATATATTACCAACAAAGCCCAACAGCAAGAGATAGAAAGAGAAATTCCATTTAAACTTACTGTAGACATTATAAAATATTTAGGAGTCTACCTCCCAAAACAAACCCAGGAACTCTATGAACACAATTACAAAACACTTTTCACACAAATAAAATCAGATCTAAATAACATGGGTAGGCCAAGCTAATATAATAAAAATAACAATCCTACCTAAGATAATTTACTTATTCAGTGCCATACCAATCAAACTACCAAAAAATTATTTTATAGAGTTAGAAAAAATAATAACAAGATTCATTTGGAAGAACAAAAGGTCCAGAATATCAAAGGAACTAATGAAAAGAAATGCAGGGGAAGGTGGCCTAGCAATTCCAGATCTTAAATTGTATTATAAAGCAGCAATCATCAAAACTGCTTGGTACTGGCTAAGAAATAGAGTGGTGGATCAGTGGAATAGGTTAAATATGCAAGACACAGTAGTCAATGACTATAGTAATCTATTATTTGATAAACCCAAAGACCCCAGCTTCTGGATAAGAACCCACTCTTTGAAAAAAACTGCTGGGAAAACTGGAAAAGAGTATGGCAGAAACTAGGCATAGACCCAAATCTCACACCATATACCAAAATAAAGTCAAAATGGATTCATGACTTAGATATAAAGGCTGATACTATAAGTAAACTGGGAGAACAAGGAATAGTTTACCTATCAGATCTATGGAGAACAGAAGAATTCATGACCAAACAGGAGATAGAGAACATTATGAAAAGCAAAATGGATAATTTTGATTACATTAAATTGAAAAGTTTTTGCACAAACAAAGCCAATGCAACTAAGATTAGAAGGAAGGTAGAAAATTGGGAAAGAATTTTTACAACCAGTCTCTCTGATAAGGCCTCATTTCTAAAATATATAGAGAATTAAGACAAATTTATAAGAACACAAGCCATTCCCCAATTGATAAATGGTCAAAGGATATGAACAGACAGTTCTCAGATGAAGAAATTAAAGCCATCTATAGTCATATGAAAAAATGCTCTAAATCATTATTGATTAGAGAAATGCAAATCAAAACAACTCTGAGGTACCACATCACACCTATCAGATTGGCCAACATGACAAAACAGGAAAATGATAAATGTTGGAGAAGATGTGGGAAAATTGGAACACTAATGCATTGTTGGTGGAGTTGTGAAATGATCCAACCATTTTGGAGAACAATTTGGAACTATGCCCAAAGGGCTACAAAAATGTGCATACCCTTTGACCCAGCAATAGCACTTCTAGGGCTATATCCCAAAGAGATCATACAAATGGGAAAAGGACCCACATGTACAAAAATATTCATAGCAGCTCTTTTTGTGGTGGCAAAGAATTGGAAATTGAGAGGATGCCCATCAATTGGGGAATGGCTGAGCAAGTTGTGGTATATGAATGGAATGGAAAACTATTGTGCTGTAATAAATGATGAGCAGGCTGACTTCAGAAAAACCTGGAAAGACTTGTATGGTCTGATGCTGAGTGAAGTGAACAGAACCAAGAGAATGTTGTACACAGTAACAGCCACGTTGTGCGATGACTAATATTGATAAACTGAAGCCTTCTCAGCAATACAAGGATCTAAGACATCCCCAGAGGCCTCATGATGGAAAATGCTGTCCACATCCAAAGAAAGAACTATGGAAGCAGAATCGCTATCATTTTTTTTCTCTTCTGTTGAGTTTTGTTTCCTCTTTCTAATGGTTCCTCCTATTGGTTTTAATTTTTACTTACAACATCACTAATGTGAATATATGTTTAATAGAAATGTAAATGTATAGCCTATATCAGATTGGTGCTGTCTTGGGGAGGGTGGTGGGGAGGAAGTGGGAGAAAAATTTGAAACTCAAAAGCATATGGAAGTGATTGCTGATAAAACAAAATAAATTAATAAAATTTAAAAAATAAAAATAAAAAAGACATTAGTGGGGGCTCATGAGCTGTGGTTTTAAGACCCCTAAAGTACCTTGAACTGAAGTACCTTTACCAGGGCTCATGTGTGGCACCAGAGGGAGCATACCATGTGCTTCACATTAACCAATTCATCAATAAGCATTTATTAAGAACCTACTATGTGCCACTGCATAAAAAAGGGAAATACAATTAGTCTTGCATAACATTTCCTCCCCTCCCCTCCCCTCTTCTCTTCTCCTCTCCTCTCCTTTCCTCCCCTCTTCTCCTCTCCTCCCCTCTTCTCCTCTCCTCTCCTTTCCTCCCCTCTTCTCCTCTCCTCTCCTTTCCTCCTCTTCTCCTCTCCTCTCCTTTTCTCCCCTCTTCTCCTCTCCTCTCCTTTCTCTCCTTTCCTCCTCTTCTCCTCTCCTCTCCTCTCCCTCCTCCTCTCCTCTCCTCTCCTCTCCTCCTCTCCTCTCCTCTCCTCTCCTCTCCTCTCCTCTCCTCTCCTCTCCTCCCCTCCCTCTCCTCTCTCCCTCCCTCCCCTCCTCTCCTCTCCTCTCCTCTCTCTCCTCTCCTCTCCTCTCTCTCCTCTCCTCTCCTCTCCTCTCCTCTCCTCTCCTCTCCTCTCCTCTCCTCTCCTCTCCTCTCCTCTCCTCTCCTCTCCTCTCCTTTCCTCCCCTCTTCTCCTCTCCTCTCCTCTCCTTTCCTCCCCTTTTCTCCTCTCCTCTCCTCTCCTTTCCTCCCCTTTTCTCCTCTCCTCTCTCCTCTCCTCTCTCTTCTCTCTTCCCAATACCCTTGTGCTGTGGCTCCTCCCTCTCTTCTCCTCTCCTCCACGCTTCTCTCTCTCTCTGAACTTGGAGTCAGGAATACTTGAGTTTGAATACTGCCTCAGACACTTACTGGCTGTGTGACCTAGGGCAAGTAATTGACCCTTACTCAGCCTCAGTTTCCTCATCTGGAAAATGAGCTGGAGAAGGAAATGGCAAACCAGTCCAGTACCTTTGCCAAGAAAACCCCAAATGGGGTCATGAAGAGCCAGACACAACTGAAAAACAACTGAACAACAAAAATGGTAAAATCTCAGCTCCCATAGATGGGGGACCTGGGGTGGAGTCCATCAGGAAGATAAGGATGATAGTAAGGGTGTAGGAAGCTTGGCGAGGAGCTGGCTGAGGAGCACACACATTCGTTGGTTGTCGTCCTCTCTAGAAGGGAAGTTCCTTTTGAGGAGAGTTCATCTCATTCTTTGTAATTGTATCCCCAGGGCCTGGCATGCAGTAGGTAGGTGCTTAATAGATGCATGCTGATTGGTTGACTTTCTAAATGCTCAAAAACTATGCTTTTAATAATAAAATGCTAGACTTTTGCCAGGAATTTTGCTGATTTACTTCCAAATGCAGCATGACTAATGGACAGACAGAGAGGACGGTCCAGCTTCTGCTGGACTGAGTCAGGTCACTCAAGGTGTCACTCCTCATTGTCTGGCTTCTGACAAGTCCCATTATGCTCCCAGACTCTGGTGGCTTCCCCTCCTCACCATGTCATAGGCACCTCCATCTCCTTTGCCTAAAACAGGAAAACACAAATAAAGAGAAGAGGACCAGAGGCTTGTGGGCCATCCATTGGCCTCCAGGAGGGAAAGCTTGACCTCTGCCCTCACAGCCTTTTCCCTCTCACACTTGAACTGCAGCCAGGGAGGAAGAACATAGAGCCAATCGGGAGCCAATGGGCCCTGGCTGATCTTTGAATGCGGTTCACTACCAGGGGTGCAACCAATCCATAGTCAGACTGTTCATCAAATAGTTAACATGCCGGGGTGTAAGCCTGCTCCACATTGGGGAACAGTGTCCTTCCATTCCATGGCATCATGCCTCTATGGAGGGAGGGTCCCCAGTCTCTTCCATGTGGGGCATTGCATCATATGCCCCCATACACACAATGAGAAGGAAACAGGCCCAAAGAGAGGGACTGGGCCAAGGTCACACAGTTTGTAGGTGGTAGAGGAGGGGCTGCTTGTCTGAAGTTTTTACACACCTTTTACACACCATTTCCTAGGGTTACTAACAAGGGGAGTGTCTCTAGCCTTGTGGTCATTATGGTTGCTTTAAGATTGGGTAGAAAATAATAGCTCTTTAACATTTGCAAAGCACTCCATGTGTTATTTATAGATTGGGAATAATGTATAAACTGTCATATTCAATGATATGCTAGCTAGTTGTGCAGAATGACTTTTCCCCCTTCTTTCTTTCTATTTTTTCCCTTTATTAAAAAGGATGGCTCATTGGGTAGGAGGAAGGGTGGGATACACCGGGAAAAAATAAAAGATACTGAAATTTTTTTTAACTATTTAGGAAAAATATAGGGTAGGGTTCCACCCTTTGAAAGAGGAAAGAAATAAACAGAGATGGGAAGGCGTTTGGCCAGCACAACACAATGCACAGCATCAGGCCCGGAATGACAGCCCCCTTTAGGAATCCAGGACAGAGGTTTGATGGGGCTCGATGGGGCTCAATGGGGCCCCGGCTGAATGATGAACTCAATCCTGGCTGGGATCTGGGCTGGAAAAGCAGGCAACATGTCTACAACCTGGCAGCTCCAAATCCCTCTAGCAGAAGGTGGGGGTGGGGCAGGGGGCACAGTCATGGGGCTTCCTCGACGCCTGGGATGAGCAAGGACAGGTCTTACAGCCTGGGCCCCGTTGACACCTGTCAGCACCCTGGGCTGGCCCCAAGTGCAGATTTCTAATTTTACTGTTAAGTAATCCCTACCTTGGCCTCTCTGAGGTAGAACCAGACGCCCAAACCCGACATCTGAAGTCAATTGCTGATCACTGGCTGAGCCCTCCTTGCTCAGCCACTGGTGGGCGGATGTGTAAGTGATTAGAGGCTTAGGGAAGTCTAAATAGCGGCTTCTCGAAATTGATAACACACGGAGAGCTGGGGAGAATTCCCACAGCAATTACGGCCCCCTTCTCCCTCATTGCTTCTCTCAGCTCTGGGAGAATTGGATAATGTTTTGACACGTCCTCGGGGAAGTGGTCCCTTCACTCACACACACACACACACACACACACACACACACACACACCCTCTTGCTTTCAAGATCTAAAGTGGGTGATTTGATCGGGTCACAAAGAATCATATGGTCCAGTTAAAAGCTCATTGATCTGGGAATTAAGAAACCTACAAGACAGCTCTAGCAATGCCACTAACTTACTGAACGACCATGGGTAAGTCCACTAAGCTTTCTGGGCCCCAGGTTTCCTCCTCCATTGGTCAAATGAGATGATCACCGATGATATGTCAGACCCACTTTCTCCACAAAATCCTCTTTTATGATGCTCCCTTATCATCTCAGAGAGAAAAGCTTTGATCTAACCCCACTGTCTTACCATTTGCCAAAGGTTAAGAGACTGGGGTTACATAGCTAGTAAAGATCTGAGGCAGGATTTGAACCTTGGTCCTTCTGACTTCAAGTCCAGGGCTCTACCCACTGTACCACCTACTTGCCTTTTGGATGACCTCAGAGGTCCCCTCCACTTCTTAAATCAATGACCACGGATCCAAGAAGGCCCTTTCTATTGCACTATACTCAGTCAGTAAATAAATATTAAGTATCTACTATGTGCCAGGCAGGCACTGTGCTAAGTGCTGGGCGTACAAAATAAAAGGCAGTCCCTGTCTTCAAGGAGCTCACAATCTAATGCAAGGAAGCAACAAGAAAATAATTATATACAAACTATATACAGGATAAATAGAAAATAATTAGAATTAAGAGGGAGCCAGAAAGGCTTCTGTCTCTACCCTGGAAGAAATCAGGAAGCCACACCTATGAGGTCCACGGAAAATGTGTGTTCATGTGTTCACAAGCCTCGAGTGGGCCCTCACTGCTGAACAACTTTCCCTGGTCTCTGACTTACTAATCTCTTTTTCTCATCTCTGGACCTTTGCTTGTACTTGTGGGAACTGGGTGTGAAAGGATAATAAGAGGGTGGTTATGAAGACCAGCTGAGACAATTGATGTAAACTTTACATAACCATTACATAAGCTTTGTAGACTTTAAAGTGCTCTGTAAATGTCAGTTATTTGTATCATTATTAATCATTATCATTAATATGAAAGGCATATCCAATTAAGGACATTTCCAGAATACCATTCATTACTCATCTAGAAAACTCCCCAGAACATAATTTTCCAGGAGACCATGTGCCTGCAGTCATCATGTCCAGGAGGAGATGATGATCAAGAAAGATGGTAACCACAAGGAGAGGGAGTTGAGTGAGATGGACCATGACGGGGGTGCCAAATAATACCAATGACCAGGCAAGTCCAGGACTGTGAAGAGTCCAGAAACAAGGCTAGGGGTGGCAGATAAAAGCCATCGCAGTGTTCTAGTAGGGACAGTAAGGCTTTCAGGACTGACTGAAATTCCTCCTTATCCTGCAGCAATGAATGTAGGACGAACTCCATCCAGCACGTTCTGGGGGGTTGGAGACAGGGAACGAAATTGTGCTCTGTCCAATACAGAATGTGGGTGATTGTTTCCATGCGAGATGATTCATTTCAGTCCCAATTAAATGTTTTATTGATTCAATGCTATCTTTTGCCTAGGTCCTATTAGTACAACAGTCAAAATAGTATCCCGGCTTGAATGTCTTTGAAAGTTTCCAGTTTTAATCTGGGTGGGGGCAAGTGAGCCAGATGAAATCAGTTATCTATAAATTAGCCGCCCTCTATGACTGTGCCCTAAAATTTGTGAATCCAGCGACAAGCATAGCAGTGTAAGTTACAGAGGATCATTGAGAAAATGACAAAGGACAGGCCTCCGTGCTTATAAGGACAAACTTCCTAACAATTACTGAAATCCGGAAGTGGAATCAGCTGCTTGGAAGGGAGTGGGTTCCCCCTACCACAGGTCTTTAAGCAAAGGCTAGAAGGCCAGTGGTCAGAGAGGGAATAGAGGGGACATCTGGTTAGGCATGGTTTGGGCCAGATAATGATACAATTGTAAATGGAGGGCAGAACCAAGACGGCGGAGCAGAGGCAGCCATCTAGCTGAGCTCTCCCAACATTCCCCTCTAAACAACTTTAAAATAAATCCTCAAATCAGATTTTAGAGTGAAAGAGTCAACAAAGAGTCAGAGTGAGACATCTTTCCAGCCCAAGATAATTTGGGAGGTCGGCAGGAGAGGTCTGTGATGCCTGGGTGGGATCCCCCCTGGAGCAGGGCTGTAGCAGCAGCAGTGGCGGCTTCATGAGCTCTGAGCCTAGAGATGGTAAGGGGTTGGACAACAAGTGAGAAGGAGACTACAGAGGACTTTTGCTGGCACTGGGTACATCTAGTGTTGATTGACATCTTTACTGGCCATGCAGTTCTTGGTCATAGTTCCAGGCCAGACAGGAATAGTGGTGGTCACTCTCAGAGGAGCAGGGGCCCCGACCACAGTTCCAAGACCAAGGGGAGCACTAGTACTTGTGGCTGCGGGGGAGCAGGGGGCTTTCCTAGATGAAGCCAGAACGCAGATCAGGAGAGTAGTGGCTACACTTCTCTCTGGATCACACACCTTGGAAGCACCAAAAACTTGCAGACCTCCAGAACTAGCTCTGAAAACAGTAGCACAAAGGGGCAGCTAGGTGGCGCAGTGGGTAGAGTACCAGCCCTAAAGTCAGGAGGACCTGAGTTCAAATATGACCTCAGACCAAACACTTGACACTTACTAGCTGTGTGACCCTGGGCAAGTCACTTAACCCCAATTGCCTAAAAATTTAAAAAAAAATTTTTTTTAAATAGTAGCACAAAAAAGCCTGAAGTTTGGGATAGTGCCTCCCTACTCTGAGGTGAGTAGAGCCAAACTTTAACATAGAGTTCAAAGTTAAGAAATAGGCTGGAAAAATGAGCAAAGAACAACAACAAAAACAAAACCAAAAAAAAAAAAACCTTGGCCATAAAAAATTACTATGTTAGCAGGGAAGACCAAGACAAAAACTCAGAAGAAGACAATTATGTGAAAACAGCTACAAGCAAAGCCTCAAAGAAAAATGCTAATTTGATCCATGGCCAGCAAGAATTCCTGGAAGAGTTAAAGAAAGTGGTAGAGGAAAATTTGAAAAAAGAAATGAGAATGATGCAAGAAAATTATGAAAAGAGAATTAACAGCTTGTTAAAAGAGGCACAAAAATACACTGGAAAAAAAAAGGACTCCTTAAAAAGCAGAATAGGCCAAATGGAAAAGGTGGTACAAAAGCTCACTGAAGGAAAAAATCCCTTAAAAATTAGAATTGGGCAGATGGAAGCTAATGACTACATGAGACATTATGAAACAATAGAGCAAAGTCAAAAGAATGAAAAAATAGAAGAAATGTGAAATATCTCATCAGAAAAACAACTAACCTGGAAAATGATCAAGGAGAGATAATTTAAGAATCATTAGACTACTTGAAAACCATGATTAAAAAAAAGTCTACATATATTATTTCAAGAAATTATCAAGGAAAACTGCCCCAATATCTTAGATCCAGAGGGTAAAATAGACATTGAAAGAATTCACCAATCACTTCCTGAAAAAGATCCCCAAATGAAAACTCCCAGGAATATTCTAGCCAAATTCCAGAGCTCCCATGTCAAGCAAAAAATATCGCAAGCAGCCAGAAAGAAACAACTCAGATATCATGGAGCCACAGTCAGGATTACACAAGATTTAGCAGCTACAATCTTAAAAGAGCAGAGGGCTTGGAATATTCTGGAAGGGAAAGGCACTATGATTACAACCAAGAATCACCTACTCAGCAAAACTGAGTATATTCCTTCGTGAAAAAATACACAGTCAATGAAATAGAGGACTTTCAAGAATTCCTGATGAAAAGACCAGAGCTGAAGAGAAAATCTGATATCCAAACACAAGACTCAAGAGAAGCATAAAAAGGCAAACATGAAAGAGTAATCATAAGGGACTCCATAAAGTTAAACTATTTACGTTCCTATTTGAGAAGATGATATATGTAACTTACAACAACTTGATTGTTATGAGGGCGTTAGAAGAAGTCTATGTAGACAGAAAGTAGGTCGATTTTGTTGGGATGATCTCCAAAAAAAAAAATGCAGGGATGAGAAAGCGGTATACACTGGGAGAAGGAGGAAGGGAGAAGGGAAGGGGAAACTAGAATACAGAAGCTTTTCTCACCTAAAAGAGGCAAGGAAAAATTTTTATTGCAAAGGGGAAAATTGGGAGTGTGTGTGGCAGGCAATACTTGACCTTCGCTCACATTGGAGTTGATTCAAAGAGGGAAGTATATATATGTATATGCGTATGTATGTATATGTATGTGTATGTACACACTCTCTCTATATACATATACACACATAGAGTTGAGTATAGAAATCTATATTACCCAATAGGGAAATAGTAGGGGAAGGGGATAAGAAATATGTGAGAGGGATAATAAAAGGAAGCTGGATTAAGGGAGGCAGTAGTCAGAAGCAAAAAAGAGAGACAAAGAGAGAGAGAGAGACAGGATGGAAGGAAACACACAGTTATTAATCATAACTGTGAATGTGAATGGGATGAACTTGGCTATAAAGTGGAAGCAGTTAGCAGAATGGGTTAGAAATAAGAATCCAATGATATGTTGTTTACAAGATACACACTTGAAGCAGAAAGACCCACAGAGTTAAAATAAAGGGCTGTAGCAGAATCTGTTATACTTCAGCTGAAGTAAAAAAGGCAGGGGTAGCAATCATGATCTCAGACAAAGTGAAAGCAAAAATAGACCTAATTAAAAGAGATCATCAGGGAAACTACATTTTGTTCAGAGGTACCATAGACAATGGGGCAATGTCAAACATTTTTAATAGCAAGTTTCTCTGATTAAGGCCTCATTTCTTAAATATGTAGGGAACTGAGTCAAATTTCTAAAAACAAGAGGCAAGGAAAAATTTTTATCGCGAAGGGGAAAATTGGGAGTGTGTGTGGCAGGCAATGTTTGAACTTCACTCACTTGATAAATGGTCAAAGGATCTCAACGGGCAGTTTTCAGAAGAAATCAGAGCTAACTATAGTCTACATAAAATATCTCTATATAAAAAGTCTATATGAAAATGCTCTAAATCACTACTGATTAGAGAAATGCAAATGAACAACTCTGAGGTACCATCTTGCGCTTCTCAGAAATGACAAATGCTGGAGAGGATGAGGGAAAATAGGCACACTAATAAACTGGTCCAATCATTCATGAGAACAATTTGGAACTAGGCCCAAAGGGGTATAAAACTGCATACCCTTTGACCCAGCAATACCACTGCCAGGACTAGATCCCAAAGAAAGTTTAAAAAATGAAAAGGATCTATATGTATCAAAATATTTATAGCAGCTCCTTTTGTGGTGGTAAAGAATTAGAAATCGAGGGGATGCTTATCAACTGGGGAATGGCTGAACCACTTCTGGCATATGATTGTGAAGAAATTCTACTGTGCCATAAGAAATGGCAAGGGGGGTGTGGTTCAGAAAAAAAAAAACATGGCAAGATCTATATGAACTGATGCAAAGTAAAGTGAGAAGAACAGGAGATCACTGTGCACAGTAACAGCAATGTTGTAATGATGATTGACTATGAAAGACTTGGCTACTCTAATCAATACAATGATTCAGGGCAACACCAAAGAACTCATGATGAAAAAAGGCTATCTAATCCCAGAGGGAGAACTGATGAACTCTGAGTGCAAACTGAAGCATAATTTTCTTGCTTTTTTTCCTTTTCTTTTTTTTCAATATGGCAGTATGTTTTGTGTAATTTCATGTGGATAATTGGTATTATTTTGCTTGCCTTCTCAATGGTTGGGAGGGAGGGAGAGAATTTGGAACTCAAAATGAAAAAAAAAAGAATGTTTAAAATAAATAAATAATGAATTAGGGAATTTTTTTTTTTTGTATTGGACCTGAAATTCAATTCCTAGTGAGAACAGTTCCTCTATCAGTGCAGGTCAGCATGTTCTTTACAAATTATAATTGTAGAGAATTTCCTAGAGCACTGATAGGTTAAGTCACTTGCCCCTGGTCTCATAGCTCGTGTATGTCTGGGGCAGAACTTGACCCCAGCTCTTGCTGATTCCAAGGCCAACTCTCTATCCACTTTGCTATGCTACTGTCATCCCCTACTCCTCCTCCCCAGCGCCACCACCACCATCATCATCATTATCATCATCACCACTACCATTATCATCCACCACCATCATCTTCATCACCACCATCATCATCGTCACCAATCACATCAGTATCACTCTAGTTGACCAAGTCCTTTTTCCCACACTACCTCATTTGAGCCTCACAATTATGTGAGTTAGGTGCTATTATTCCCCCATTTTGCAGCTGAGGAATGTGAGTTGCAGAGAGATTGTCTTGCCCAGAGCTACACAGCTGATAGGGTTGAAGAAGGGATTTGAACCCAGGGCAGACCTTCCTGACTTTGAAGTCTCTGAAGTCCCTTTCACCTCTGAGATTCTGTGAATGAGGAATGTTGGGAAAACTAATATTCAAGCTCCCCGAGGCAGGAAGGGGGAGCAGAAGAGAAACAAGACCCCAGATTCCTTAGAAATGGTCTTCAGGATTGTGAACTCTTGGGGTAGTGGTGTTCCCTTTGTCTACATGCTCGCTGGGTGGTGGGCCTCAGGTAATACTTCTCCTCCCCCCTAGGGACTCTCCCCATCTTTTTTCACTGCCCCAGAATCTGAAGTGAGCTTTCAAAGAAGCTTTTCCCTCTTCTGCAAGAAGATTTTCCCCCTCCCCCACTCAGTTGCTAGTGTCTTCCCCTCCTAGGTTACCTTCATCTACACTGTGTTTTGTATGTGGCTAATTACTTGTATCTTGTCTCCCCACCAAAATATGAGCTTTTTAAAGGGCAAGGACCTTGTTTTTTCCTTTCTTTATATTCTCGGCAATTAACACAGCGCCTGGCACGTAGTAAGCTCTTAATAAGTCTTTGTTGACTTACTGAACAACCAAAACCTATACATTTAAGACACAGAGACGCTGAAGTCTGGAGCCAGTCCATACTTAAATGAACTAAAATCAGCTGCCATCCCAGGTCCAGGCCTCACAGCCCTCACCCAGTGAGCTTCCCCCACATATCCTCAAAACCACCCTCTTCTTGTTTCCAAGTATCTTTACTTGCTTCTCATGTCCCCTATACCTGGCTCCTTCAACAGATGGTGGGACCTTCAACAGTAATACTGAAGTTTAGAAGAGGGGAGGGTTTCAGGGAAAAGCTAATAAATTCTATTTTGGACGTGATGAGTTTAAGATATTTGTCGACATTTGTTTTGGGATGTCCAAAAAACAGATGGTGATGCAGGACAGGAGGTCAGGAGAGATTTAAGCTGGAAATACAAATCTGGGAGTGATCTGAGCAAATCACAAGCTTTGTTTGCCTCAGTTTCCTCAACTGTGAAATATGGATAACAATAGAACTTACCTCATATACCTCATGGGGTTGTTGTGAGGGTCCAGTCAGTGCTTGGCACGTATTAGGTGGCATATGAAAGTTATTATTATTATTATTAACTGCATAGAGATGATAACTGAACCATGGGAGCTGAGGAGATCACCAAGAGATAGTGAAGGGGAAAAAAGAAAGGGGCCCAGGACAGAGTCTTGGAGGACACCTATAATTAGCAGGCAAAAAATGGATGAAGATCCAATAAAGGGACCCGAGAACAAGCCCGAGACTGGGACAGGTAGGAGGGGGCCACAGAGAGCAGCGTCAAATGCTGTAGAGAAATAGAGAAAGGCAAGGATTGAGAAAAAGCTGTTATATTTGGTGCTTAGGAGGTCACTGGTAACTCTGCAGAGAGCAGCTTCAGAGAGGGATGAGGTCAGATTACTGAAGGTTTAGATAAGAGAAAGGGAAATTTGACAAAAACCCCTGGGAAAACTGGAAAAGAGCAGGGCAGAAACTAGGCATAGACCAACATCTGACACCCTATACCAAGATAAAGTCAAAATGGGTACAGGATTTAGATATAAAGGCTGATACTATAGGCAAACTGGGAGACCAAGGAATAGTTCACCTATCAGATTTAAGGAGAACAGAAGAATTCGTGACCAAACAGGAGATAGAGAACATTATGAAAAGCAAAATGGGTAATTTTGATTACATTAAATTGAAAAGTTTTTGCACAAACAAAGCCAATGCAACCAAGATTAGGAAGGAAGCAGAAAACTGGGAAAGAATTTTTACAACCAGTGTCTCTGACAAGGGCCTCATTTCTAAAATATATAGAGAATTAAGTCAAATTTATGAGAATACAAGTCATTTCCCAATTGATAATTGGTCAAAGGATATGAACAGGCAGTTCTCAGATGAAGAAATTATAGCCATCTATAGTCATATGAAAAAGTGCTCTGAATCACTATTGATTAGAGAAATGCAAATCAAAACAACTCTGAGGTACCACATCACACCTATCAGATTGGCCAACATGACAAAACAGGAAAATGATAAATGTTGGAGAAGATGTGGGAAAATTGGAACACTAATGCATTGTTGGTGGAGTTGTGAAATGATCCAACCATTCTGGAGAGCAATTTGGAACTATGCCCAAAGGGCTATAAAAATGTGCATACCCTTTGACCCAGCAATAGCACTTCTAGGTCTGTACCCCAAAGAGATCATAAAAATGGGAAAAAGACCCACTGTACAACAATATTTATAGCAGCTCTTTTTGTGGTGGCAAAGAATTGGAAATTGAGGGGATGCCCATCAATTGGGGAATGGCTGAACAAGTTGTGGTATGTGAATGTCATGGAATACTATTGTGCTATAAGAAATGATGAGCAGGCTGACTTCAGAAAAACCTGGAAAGACTTGTATGGACTGATGCTGAGTGAAGTGAGCAGAACCAGGAGAACGTTGTACACAGTAACAGCCACATTATGCGATAACTAACTGTGATAGACTTGGCTCTTTTCAGCAATGCAAGGATCTAAGACATCTCCAAAAGTCTCATGCTGGAAAATGCTATCCACATCCAAAGAATGAACTATGGAGTTTAAGTGCAGATCGAAGCATACTATTTGCTCTTTTTTTTCCTTCTGTTTTGTTTTGTTTCCTCTTTCTTGTGGTTCCTTCTATTGGTTCTAATTCTTTATAACAGGACTAATGTGAAAATATGTTTAGTAGGAAAGTATATGTAGAGCCTATATCAGATTGCACACCACCTTAGAGAGGGAGGTGGGGAGGGAGGGAAAGAAAAATTTAAAACTCAAATGCTCATGGAAATGATTGTTGATAAATCAAAATAAATTAATAAAAAGAAAAGAAAAGAGAAAGGGGAAATCCCCAAGGAGAGATGTATTTCTCAAGTTTAGCTGAAAAGGGAAGGTGAGCTATAGGACAGTAATTGGGAGGGATGATGGAATCTAAATGGAGGAACTGGAAGGGCAGGGTGTTTGAGAGAGAATTAATATGTATATTGAAGTCTTGGACTCTGAGAAAAAGAATTGGGAAGGAGAGAGACTGAGTTAGGCACTGATCTCAATGAGGAAGGAAAGGGATTAGACTGAGAAGTCCAGAGCCCTGGGCTGGGGGCAGGTGTCCAAAGTGAAGAAGACAGAGTCTTTGCCCCCTAGGCATTCATTGTTAGCTTGGAGATACGGGGTTCCTATCCATGGAACAATTAGAAATGAATGGAAGATAGCACCAGATGACACATAGGAGATATTTAACATGTAACATGTACGCTCTGGCCCCACTCTTTCAGGGCCAGGCTCACTCCATCACCTGCCATGGTTCCAGGGTACCCTAAGGGGTTTGTGGGGCAGCTTTTCTTTCTGTCATTGGCTTAAGCCCCCCTCCCCAGCTGTGTTCTCACAATTTGTCAGAAGCCAGGGATGGACACCTCAGTTCCATTTCACCATGTGGTGTGGACTAACTTTTCCAAAGGAGTTTTTACTTTAAGGATACAGCAAAAAACAAATGCACATTTCCCCCTGTATCATCTTTTTTCCCTAGGGTTGTAGGCCCAAAACTTAACTCAGTTACTCTGTAACATTGTTTCCACCAAGTTCATGTCCAGATATGTGCCAGATAAGTTTTATTCCATTGGGTTGGGGTCCCAAAAGTCACTTGAAGGTCAGGCCCAAAGGTTGCTCCTTGGTCCTTGGGGCATCGATATTGGGGCTTGTTTCTCGGGGGGCACAAAACGATTACAGGAGTATCTCTCGCTAAACGCTGTGAGCAAAAGGAGTCACAACGCTCCCTCAGACTCCCACAAAGCAAGGAGGTGGCCAGGTGGGCAGAGCTGACTCAGGCATTTCGGGAGAGGCCAACAGTTTCTGCTACTCAACCAATCGGAAAAGGCTCCGCCCAATGCAAAGGCTGGCCAACTGGCACCCGTTAGAGAATGCTGACGCATGCTCCACAGTTCCTGCAGGGCCCTTCCCTTACACGTCACCCCGATTCCCCTGGAAACGTCCTCCGCGTTGCCCCGCTGAGCCAGCTGATGGCTCCGCACACGCGCCGATCCCCATTACAAAGAAGTGGCTGGAAAGTCGGACGTTAGAACGCATCAAGCGCTGGTGCTTCGTCTTGTGCAGGAGGAAGCCGAGCCCCAGAAAGGGGAAGCGGCCGCCGGTCACACATCCAGTCCGCGGGGGAAGCAGGGTCCGGGCCGAGCCTGGCGCTTGAACGAAGGCACGTTCCCCGAATAGCTCGGAGGCGAGAGAGCTATCGGTGCGGCTTGGAGAAGGCCGCGAGGACACATTCCTCAGCCCGGCGCTGGTCTGCTGGTGGTCGCACGTTGTTGTTGATTTGAAAAGCAAAACAAAACCCGAAGCCAAACAAAAGAGGCCCTTTGTAGTGAGTCCCCGCGGACTGGTAAATTGAGCCTCGCCCACCAGATGCCTGTAAGGGGAGGGAAAAACCAGCTCTTTGTTGGCCCCCAATTCCTGCTAACGACGCCCAGCTGGCTGAACTCCCTGGGCCCCCCCCCTCCCTGCCAGCTGCCACTCCCCATTTAACCCCTTCTTTCTCCGGCCTCCCTTCTCTGGATAGATTGGCCCCTTTGGATGCACAGGCCACGCAGGGAGGAGGCCTTCCTGGGGGAGGAGGACTGGCCTGGTAACAGGAGGCCTATTTGATGTGGAAATTCAGACACAAGCTTTGAGGGGTGGGTATGTTTTCCTGTCTTCTTTCCTCATATCCCTTCCTCCTTTTCTCCTTCCTTCTGTCTTCCCTCCTCTCCCTCCTCTCTCTTCTTTCTCACTCTCTACTCTCCCTCTTCTTCCCGTCCTAATCCTGAAATTAAATGGAAACTCCGCCAGCTCCCTGGGTGTTCTCTCCCTCTGCCTGTTCTTTTTAATTATTAATGGAAATATGTTCTCATTGTGTAAGTTAATGTGACTTATCTGGATCGTATTAAGGAGGAACAAGAAGACTTACTATTGATTCCCGAGCAATCCAGTTGAAAAGAACATCACCGCGTCCCTAATTACTCCCAGATAATTAATTACTGGGAGGCAGCTCTGGAGTCAGGCCATCCCCTCCCCACAGCAGAACTCAGGGACCCTGGGGAAGGATTTCCTCGGGCCTCTCTCCATACCTTTCTTCACCTGGCTCCTTAGGGAATTTCCCAGCGTGCTTTTGGGGACTGGGGGACTGGGGGACTGGAAGACTGAAGCGGAGGGTTGTGGGATTACTCTGTTCCATCCCATGACCCTCTGAGCAGCCATGTGGCCAGCAGGAGCCTCTTTCAAACCTTCCCTTGCTGCTGCCTGGCACAGCTGGATGTGTGGGTTCAACGATCCAGGCTCTTTCAACTTGTTTCCTCACCTGTGAAATGGGTATGATAACAGCTACCTTTATGAAGCTCAAATGAGAGCATGATGCAAAATGCTTTGTAAACCTTCAAATACTTTGGAAATGTGCGTGGTTCTTATTGTTCAGAATAATAACGATACTAATGACCAACGTTTATACAGTGCTGAACGTTGTGCTAAAATCTTTACAAGAATTATCTCATTTGATCCTCACGGCAACACTGGGATGTAGGTACTGTTACTATCCCCATCTTATAAATTAGCAAACTGAGGCAGACACAGGTAAAGTGACTTGCCCAGGGTCACACTGCTAGTAAGTTGCCCTCAGTTGCCACCTAAGTTCCCCTCCGACTCTAAATCTATAATCCTATCATGCAATAGGCATTCTTCGTCCACTTTAGTTTCCTTGTATGGATTGTTAGGTTGATACCTTTTGAGCAGTCATGGATCTTATAGCAAAGGCCCTGTATTCTACAGCTCAATGCAACCAGCACCATCTCTTCCATCAACAGGAGTATCTGTGCGCCCTCACCATCTATAGAGAATCCTTCTTCTGTATGGATTTTGTATCGTACATCTGCCACACCAGTGTTTGGTGAGTACGTATGCCCCCCCTTTTATGCTCAGTGAAGATGACCAGAGGATTGTTGGACAGATGGACCTCTACTGAGGAATCCTGGGTATTCTTAATGGGGCAGGGCAGGCTCCTTCTTGGGAAGAGTCTGGAGGGCATTATTTTGCTCTAACAAGTCAAGTGCTTCTTTGAAGTTGACAAAAAAGAAAATCAGTGGCTATACTTGAACCCTCTAGATTTTCAGTCAATGGGAAAGATGTGGTCTGTGTAGAAAGTCACCCCTGCCTTCCTCTTCTCTTCTCATGTTTTCGTCCAGGATATGTGCAGAAACCATTTTTATAAAGATTTTAGGGTGATGAAAAAATAGGTATATGAGCTGGGATTTACTGGTGTCTTTCAGGGCACTTGAATTTTTACAAATGATTTTTTCCATCAGATCACTTCTTCATGGTCACACAACTGAGTAAAAGTTTTAATTATTTTTTGACTCAGAATAAGTATTTGATGCTGGACAGTAAACAACATTAGCCATGAAGGTTCTCTCCTCCAACAAGGGACCTCCCATGCATAATGGCAAAATGAAATAAGCTTTCTTGATAGCTAAAGCCACAGTGATTCTTGGAATATGACCATCTGGATCATCTGGATGGAACCCACATTTGTGTGTTAACTGAGGGCATTCACTACTGTCCTGGAAGATGTCCCTCATTGGCTATGGAGAAATCTCTCTTCCCCTCTGGACTCTATATCATAGGCTCGTGAGATTTATAAAATGTGTAGTAAGTGTTTATAAATTAATTAGTTCAGAACTGGAAGGAGCTTTACAGAAAATAGATTCCTTATAGATGGGGCGGTCCTCCAGAGGTTTTTGAGAATGGCACTGTGCTGAATGCATCAAGATCCAGAACAGCGGAAGACCCCCCGCGTTAAGATTCCTTGTTACTAAGAGAAGCTAGTCTGGCCATCCACACAGGAAATACAAAGCGGATGAGATGGGCACACTGGGCAGATGGAGCAGCAGCCCGCCAAATTTGTCCTCAGTGCGTAATTCTAAGGCAGGAATTGCAGATGGATTGTTTAAAACTGTCTCAGAGAGGGACAGCAGTCTAGAAGGCATTTTGTCAACTGTCCCAGCATTTCCAAAGGTCCCAGACTGCGCCCCCCACAAAAGCCAATCTCCTTCCAGCGATGGCTGAGAATCACGGTACACTCAATATTGGAGGAAATGGGCTGCCCATGACCCAAAGGATGTTGGAAAGGCACAGGTGGTGTAAGCAAGCTGCCACGTGTACCCTGGGGTGATTGGCAAGAGAAAGAGTGAACAAGATGTGAGGAAGGCCATGGAGGACTGGGAGCGGAGGTGTGTGGTCACGGAGCGACAGGGATGGTTTGGCAGCTGCATGGCTAGTCAGAGAGCATGAAAAGATCCTGAGGAAGTGCCTTCAGGGCACAGAATAGCTGGTCTTTGAAGGGCTAATGGAAGGAACGTGGACAAGAATCACACCAGACAAGGAGGGGCTGCAATATGCCCCAGTAAAGAGGGACCTGACGTTGATGACGCCCAATGAAGGAACCAGATGAACACACTAGGGTGATGGCGGATGTAGGATGCTGGACCATAACCAGCTAAGTGACAGCTTCCCTCATTCTGTCTTTGTGGACATGGTGGAGAGGTGGGGGCTAGACAGGAATACAGGTAAGTACATTTGGAATTGGTTGAAAGAATATACCCAAAGAATACTGGTCATGAAGGGCAGCTATGTGGCCAAGCGAATAGAGTACCTGGCCCGGAGTCAGGAAGACTCATCTTCATGAGTCTAAATCTGGCCTCAGGCACTGACTAGCTGTGGGACTCTGGGCAAGTCACTTCACTCTGTTTGCCTCAGTTTCCTCATCTGTAAAATAAGCTGGAGAAGGAAACAGCAGACCACTCCAGTGTCTCTGCCAAGAAAACCCCAAACAGGGTCACGAAGAAATAACCCAACAATAAAAGGCGGCACAGCGGATAAAATGATGGCCTTGGAGTCAGGAAGACCTGAGTTCAAATACTGCCATAGTCGCTTACTAGTTCTGTGATCAAGGCTAAGTCATGTAAATTTTCTCAGCCTCAGCTTCTTTACCTGTAAAATGGGGATAATAATAGTACCCACCTCACATTGTTTTTGAGAATCAAATGAGATAGCATATGTAATTATATATAATTATGTAATATATATAATATAAAATATATTAAGTAAACATATTATATAAATGCTAATTATTATTTTTACTATTGTTAATAATGGTTGATCTTGAATTAGAGGGCTGTCTCTTGCAGCGTGCCCCAGGGATCTGTCCTTGTCTCTGTTAAAGCTTAAAACTGCACTAAGACTTGTTGGGACACATGTAATATCCATGTATACACATAAATATATGCATATACACACGTTTTATACTGTCTTGCTTCTCCACTGCCACTGACAAAACATGCTAATGAAAACACTGTATGCTTTCTAAAATCCCTTTACATCCAAGATCTCAGTAGGTGCTTGTAACATTCCTGTGGGTTAGGGATCATTCCCACTTAACAGATGGGGAAGCTGAGGCTCACGGTCTGGCCAAGGTCTGACAGCAAGTCAGTGACAGAAGCAGGAGCCAATCTCAGCGCGAGATTCTTGCCACTGTACGTGTTCCATGCCAGAAATGTTCATTTGCTTAAGACACCCCCAAGACCTGGGCTTAGGAGGAAGCCTCGGGACACCCTTCATCCCAATCCGCTCCTCGCTGCGATTCCCAAGACACAGAGGGGTGCAGTCACCGTTTGCATGTTTCCAGTTTTTAATGCTTTCTTGTAAAACCGAACATATAAAACCAGCTGAGGAAATGGACGTCAGTTCTGTACAATTTATATACATGAGGTCTGTGATCTTAAAATTAAAAAGAGAAGTCCAGATAATTTCAAGGAGGGCCCCCTGCTGGTATCCAGGGGAGTGTCCTTTCTGGGCACTGTCTTGTCTACTGGGGCAGGACTTACGGGGGCCTCCTTCTGTGGCAGTGTCCTGGTGGGGGACCGGGTCCACGGCTCCCGGCCCACCCGTGGCTCCCGGGGGGAGTTAGTGTTGGTTTGGGAAGCTGGGGTCTGTCTGGGCTTGGGTTTACGGAGCTCATACAGGCTTCCAGCCCGAGCTACATATGCGGGCCTGGAAGACCAGGCTGGGCCTTAGCATGGATACAATGAGAGGACGTAAGATGGGGGGGGGTCTTAGGTGTCGGTGTAGATGGAAGGGAGGGAATTCAAACAGGGGTCAAATGAGCCATTGGGGAAGAAGCCGCTCTCCTCTGGGCTGGTGGTGCCTGCTTCCTGGGGTCCACACGGGCCGTCTGGCAGGGTGTCATAGCCTGCCCGGAGAGAAGGGAGAAGAGCATGAGGTTGGTCAGACAGCACACCTACTGTGTGCCAGGCACTGTGCTACATTACAGTGGAGATACCTAGAGAGGTCAAGAGCAAGCATTTAATGGGGGAGATGACACACGAACAACAAATAACAACAATGACAGTAACAACAGCTAGCACTTCCACAATGCTCTAAGGTTTGCAAAGTGACTTTTAAAAATTATCCCACTTGATCATCACAACCACCCATTTTACAGATGGGGAAATTGGGGCAGTCAGTAAATGACTCGCCCAGAGTAACACAGCTAGCAAATGTCTGAGGCTAGATTTGAACTCAGGTCTTCCTGACTCCAGGGCCGCACTCCATCCACGATAGCGCCGTCTAGCCGCCTTATACCTGAAGTCATGCAACCTCACTCTGGACCCCAGATTTGTCATTTACTAGCTGTGTGACCCTGGGCTTTGGTTTCCTCATCTGTCAAACGGGGGAAATAACCTTTGCACCTCACAGGGTTAATGCCAAGAAAGTCTTGTAAACTTTCACATTTCATATAGAAACGTGAGCTAATAATAACAATACCATCATTATCCTTATATTACATTATTATAACAGATGAGGCCCAAACCACCCAAAAGATTTCAGTGAGGAGGTCACAAGAAGTAATTAAAACCAAGCGGGCTCCATCCCCCAGAGTTTAGCATAGAGCCCGGCACATAGTAGGCGCTTAATAAATGCGTATTGATTGACTAGTTCCCTCCCCTGGCCTGGAGAGGGCAAAGAAAAGGAAAACCAGTCCCTGCCCTCAGGGGGCTGATGTTCTAGTAAACAACTCTATATGATGCCAGTGGGCACAGGGTAGATCAGAAGTAACCTCCAAGGAAAGGCACTAGCACTGATCAGGCCTGAGGAAGGCCTCCTGCAGAAGATTAGATCTGAAGGAAGCCAGAAGGAGGAGAGGAGCCGGGCAAGCATTCCAGGCATGGGGCACAGCCAGGGCAAAGACATGGAGCTGGGAGATGAAGCACTATGTAATCTGGTCAGTCAGGGGACCCGGATCCCAGACTTCAGGGAAGGCTGTGAAGTGTAAGAAGACTAGAGAGGTGGGAAAGGACTTAGCAGCCTGGGAGCAAGCAGAGGAGCCCCGCTCTGTTCCCAGGCTCTGACATACCAGCTGTGTGCTCTGGAGGATCTCTTACCCCAGTCCCTTCCACCCACCCGAGTCTTCCTCATGCTTCAGGACCCAGCTCCAGGCCTGTCTCCTACAGCGAGTGCTTCGTGACCATCTAGCCAACTCTGAACTACCCCCTACCCCTGTGTCAGATCCACATTCCTCACTAGCCGTCAGGGGCTCTGAATGAGGGGCACCATTCTGACCCTTATTCTGGACCCCCCAGCTCTGAGCTCAGGGCCCCCTCCTCCAGAAAGCCCGGGTCACTAAGAACCTTCCCTTCCCCCCCCCCCCCCCCCGGCAATGACAAACACACATCTCCTGTGGCTTTCTGTATTACAGTCTTCTTGGCTAATCTGCTGACCAGCGTAAGCTCCATGAGGGCAGGTGCCCTGCCTAACCCAAACATCCTATCTCACCCAGTACCTAGCACAGGGCTCTGCTCTACATCCACTGAGTGGTTAGTAAAGGCTAGTGAAACTGAATTGAGTCAGCCTTGTATCACATTACAAGCTCCATGAGGGCAGGGCGGATGTTTTAGAACTGTGTGTGATCTAACCCACGTATCTGGCCTAGTGCAGGGCTTTGCACACAGCAGGTACTTAATAAATACTGGGTGACCAGCAGACCCAAGTTGACCTTCCTTGAACCCTAGAGCTGTGCCCTGTGAACATGAGCATCGGTTACCTTGGGCTGGCAAGGGGGCGCTGAGGGTGTGATAGCCATTGGCCCGCAGAGGATTAAAGCCACGGGGCTCTCCTGCCAGGCCGTCCCTGCCGCCACCGCTGCCGCCGGCTGGCTCCACCACCCTGTAGCAGTCGCCGTAGTGGAAACAGTTCTGGATGGAATGGAAGCTGCCTTGGTAGCCTGAGGAGGGAGCATGGCGTCAGCAGGACACACATACATCTTTCCCACCTCCCGGCACTTCTCCGTCCATAGCTGCCAACTTGGCTACTGTGCTTCTAAAGGCAAGCTCTGGGAACCGCTTTGGATTCAGCTCAGGGGGATGGGCAAGGCCTCCTTGGGTGCAGATGACAAAGGGGACACGTCCGGTGGCTCGGACCCCCCCCCCGATCCTCGGTGTGGCACTTAGCTGCCAAGAGATACACGCAGTACTTTGCAGTGTCGAAGACTACAATGATGCCAGCTGCTCTTAGCATTTCTTGTCCTCCCTTCCTTACGCATCCTCACCTCTCTCTGACCCGAGACCACACTCCCAACTTCCCACCCAACTCCAGGCCTGGAACGCCCTCCCTCCCTGTTCATACCTGATGAATTACCCTCCAGCCTTTATGAGCACCGCTGGTGGGGGCTCATTTCTGATCTCACCTGATAACTCAGCTTCCCTGAGGACATCACCAAACCTGTACCCCTAATGCTTCTTTCCTTTTTTGGTCTAAACTTGTGATTTCAAGTACAGGAGAATTCCAGGTCTCCTCGCTAATGTAAGCAGGGTACCAAAACGTTCAGTGACTTGCCCAAAGTGACAAGGTCACTATGTGCCACAGGCAGGACATGACTGTCTTCCTGAGCAAGAGTCTGACCCTGTACCAGGTACCATCTATCACAGTCAGCTCTTTCTATCTGAGCTCCATGAGGGGCTGTCTCTTCAGACTTCTAACCTTTGCGATAGTGGGCAGGACCCATAACCTATTTGGGCCTCAGTTTCCTTATTTGTAAAAAAGGAGCAGTTGGACCTCACAGCCTCTGAGACCCCTCCCAGCGCAGGCATCTTCACATAGCTGCTGCTCCAGCCAGGGCTGCCAAGTTACATTATGATGCTACTGGGCTAGGAGGTAGGAAGCAGGGAGAACGTATAATTTTTCCCTCTAAAATATTAAACATGCAATTATTACATGTGGTAATGTTGTGGTCTAAAAACAGGCTTGGCTTTCTTCCTTTGTTCTCAAATTTCCCGAACCTCCATTCATCACTATGAGAACTCCCTTTGGCTGTAGAGCCCCTCGGAGAGGTCCCCATGACCAGAGGTGTTCAAGCCTGATCCCCAGTCAACGACACATTAGAGGAGATCAATCCAGGGAACGACCCCAGAGGGCCCTTTGGGATGTGACGCCTCCGTGCCCTGGCCCACGGCAGGCATTGGGAAGGAGCTAGGGATGGGGAGATTCTCTCCTCCACTCTCACCATCCCCTCTCCAGGCTCAGCTTCTCTACAGCAGTGTGAAGGGCAATGGCGGGGTAGGGGCTGGCGTGGGAAGGAAGTGTGGTTTTCCTCTTTGCGATCTGAGACCGACAGTGGTAAAATCTGTTTGTGATGGTTTCAAACCCCAAGTTGGCCCGGGTACATGTTTCTGCTGCTGGCACAGGCTGCTCCACATCCCCCCTTGTGGTTTTAGGGTGATTTCCCTTGTTATAGGAACATAATCATGGATCGCTGGGTGACATCATAAAGCCAGGCCAACTTAAGCCTTTCAAATGGAAGCAATAATGGGACATCGAGCTCAGTTAAAATAAAATGGCAGAGCTGGGAGGGCCTTACAACAGGGAATGTCAGAGCTGGGAAGGCCTTAGAACAGGGAGTGTCAGGGGGAGGGGCCTTAGAACAGGGGATGTCAGAGGTGGGAGGGGCCTCAAAAACATTTAGATCTTTGAGATTTAGATTTAGGTTATCCTCTTATTTTAAAAAAGAGGTAACCAAGGCCCAGAGCAGCTCAATGACCTATCCAAGGTCACACACAGTGAGTTTCTAGGCTGTCAAGGCTTCTCTACAGTGTCTGGCATCTTGCAATGAAAGGTCAATGGGCCAGCACGATCCCCTCCTCCCTAATTAGATCCCACAGGGAAAGGGCCGCAGTCCTTCGGGCCTGACCTGGTTCCCTCGTGCTTCTCCTAAGCCACATTCCCTAGGTAAGGAGGGTGTGCTGGTGCTCAAGGTCTAGGGGATGTCATTACCCCTTGGGGTGCCCATGTTACATCCTCCATAATTGTAACTTTGCCACAGAAGGAGATGCCCCTCCCCCCACCCGCCAGACTCCTTCCACAGCCCCCTCTCCCGAGTCCTCGTCTCTCTTCAGCGTGGGCCCCAGGAAGCCTCTGACCGCCCCGAAGGCAGCCTTTCTTCCCCGCCAGTGTCCTCAAACACCTGTCTTCATCCTTCTCCTATGATGCCTGTCCTGTTGGGCCACGTGTTGTGGTAATTCTGGGTGCCTGAGGTTCCAAGAAGTCCCCATCAATTCTGTCAAGCTGCCTTGTCACTTCAGACCCTGATGCAATGGGGCCCGGGAGGTCCTCAGCCCCGAGGCGTCCCCCAAAGACAAGGGGACATGCTGGACGTGGCCTGAAGGTTTACAGGAACAATAGGATAAAAACCCTGGGACTCCTCACCTGAGGGGGCTGGTGTTAGGGAAAGTGCTTGGTAAATTCAGTGCCCATGAGAAATGGGAGTGATTACTAATTATTATTACTACAGTTCTCTGCGTTTGAGTCTCTTCCTTCTCCTAGACCGAACTTCCCGAGGGCAGGGATGGGATCGGCCCCCAGGCTGGACAACGCTGAGCTCCCCCCAGGAGATGCTCAGGAAGCAGACCGTCCTCATTCTTACCTTGTGGGGCCAGCGGCGGTGCTGCTGCGGGGTTCTGAAACGGTGGGTACGGTTTGCTAGAAAGAGTTGGGAAGGGCTGCCCTCCAGGGGGGTGGGTCTGTGCAGGCGGCAGTGGCTGTTTCTGCAGGAGGGCAGGCGGGAGGAGCGCTTTCAGCGGAGTGAGGATGCTAGGAGTGAGCCTGGGGAGGGAAACAGAAATGGGTGAATTGTGGGAAAGGGACCACGAGTCACGGCCCAGAGGGGCCATGGCGGGGGTGGTGGGGGTCTCTTTCAAGGTCCTTAGCTAGAAGGAACCTGGATTTCTGCTGATATCCCACTGCAGATTTTTAAAAGCCACTGGGGGATAGAAAGAAGGAGCAAAAGTTAGGAAGACAGTAAGATGCATACTGGCTAGAACATGGTCTGAAGGAGTGGGGAGGGCATCTGGCTGCTGAGTGATGCCCAGAGGAATGGACACGGACCGCCATCTCTGATGTTCTAGTTTGACATTCAGTGCTCCAGACTGTAATGTTTTACTTTCGAAAATCCCTTTAATCTCTGTGTTCTAGATTTCTGAGTTCTCTCATTTTGTTTTCTGAAGTCCCTCCCAGCTCTGACATCCCCTGTTCTCTGGCCCCTCCCAGCTCTGACATCCCCTGTTTTCAGGCCCCTCCCAGCTCTGACCTTCCCTGTTCTCAGGCCCCTCCCAGCTCTGACCTTCTCTGATTTCATAGGCCTGCTATATGGGTTTCAGTCTCATCTCTGCTGTCACTATTATTATTATTATTATTATTATTATTATTATTATTATTATTATTATCATTGTTTAACTCCACAAGGAAGCAGGGAGAATGTCTGGTAACATCCACCTTGATCTAGGTAGGGTAAAATATCTGTAGGAGAAGAGTCTCAAAGTAGGAGGCTGCCCAGTGATGGTGCTAAGCCCAGGCTTGAAACCATGTGTCCAAATGTAATGACCTTTCCACTACACCCCATGGCCCCTTTCTCTAAAATGAGACAGAAGAAAGAGGTCCTGGAAATGAAGACCTAGCGACATTCTAACTTGTTATGGGACCTCTGATGAGTGCCGCCATTTTCACTGGTCTGAGCCTTGGTATCTTCTGCTCTATGAGGCTCCCTTCTAGCACATTCTAGGTCCCGAGCTTGTCTCTGGCTTGGACATTCTGTCTGGGCATCCTCAGCCCCAAGGTTTTATCCAGGTTTATCATGTACCAGTCTATGAAAGAGACCAGCAAAGGGAGGTCTTGAAGGCACCTCGAGGAGGAAGAAGAGGAGGAGGAGGAAGAAGAGGATGAGGATAGAGAGGGCTGATCCTCTGTGAACTCCCAGAGCCAATCCTGAGATAAATTACAGTGAGTTCTTGGCTGTCCCTCCAGTACATGGTTTCAGCCGTTGCGGAGATCTGGTTCTGGTTACCAGCTTCAGAGCTCTGTAAAGCAAACGATGAAATGTTCGTTTGTGTAACAGATTAGATCCAGGGCCGATTCCCCCCATGAAGCCGAGACACAGTGAAGGGAGACTCTTTGGGGTTCTCTGAAGGGCTGTAAAAACGGTGCCGCTGCTGAGGCTGAGCTACGCACGCCCTGCGGAGAGGCACTGTTTCCCATAGACAGTCACGGGAAAAGCACAAAAAGAGTCTTTTCTAACTGTTTTTGTCTTTCTCTATACCCCCAATGTGGAGCACAGAGCTTGGCAGTGAATACATGCTGCTGACACCTGACAAATGTTTGCCTGCTCTTCACGATGACGTGCATGAGGCTGGTCTGCGTACTGATACCAAGTCAGCTCAGAATAACACCCATTTTGAGTTACACACCGTGCAGTGACCGGTACCTTTCCCTCTTGTTGGACAGACTGGCTAGAGTGAGGGAAGGGTGGTGCAGGGGAACACAGCCCCAGCTCTCCTCACGTAAGGGCTAGCAAAAATGGATGGAGCCCCCCTTCCTAGAGGCCTTCAGACAAAGACTAGTCCTCTTCCCCACCCCCACGGGCGAGACAGGCTGTCCAATCGTTAAACAGCAAAAGAAAAGCTAAGGGCTGCTCCCCAAGATAGAAGAATGCATGTCTGGCTTATGGGGAGGGGTGTTCTAGTCACGCCATGGGGTTGGAAGTGCAAGGGTTTAAGAAGGAAGCGAGAGGTGAGGAGTGTAGACAGCCTTTCCTAGGAATGCAGCCCTGAGGGAGAGGAGGGGATGTGAGGGTGCAGGGAGTTTTTAAAAGTGGGGAGATCTGGGGATGATGCACAGCTGGGAAGAGCCTGAGAATCCAGAGCAGTGAGTCCCGAGGGACCCCTTTGGATTCCAGGCTGGTAAGCGAGGGGCCCTTTTCAGAATCCAGTTTGGCAGGTGAGAAATCAGGGAGGCCAGGAAGTTAGAGCCTGCTAGACTGGGAGTATCCCAGAGTCAAGAGCAGCCTCCTGGGATTCTGGGCTCATCACCCGCCAGGGTAGAATGACTCCCTTCTGCTGCATCCCTGAGAGGAGGGCACCCAGCCTGGACTCCTGGGGTGGGAGCTCATTACAGATTTCTTTTGCAATATATACTTTCTTTTATGCATTTAAATACATGATTCCAGGCTGCCAAAGGGTCCATGAAGGAAGGAAATGAACATTTATGAAGCATCTACTATGTGGCAGGCACTGTGTTAAGTACTTTATGAATACTGTCACATTCAATCCTCACAACAATCCTGGGAGGTAGGGGTGATTATGATCCCCATTTCACAGCTGGGGAAACTGAGGCAAACAAAGGGTAAGTGACTTGCCTGGGGCCACAAAGCTAGTCTGAGGCCAACTCTGAACTCGGGTCTTTTGACCGTAGGCCCAGCTTCTATCCACTGCATCCCCTGGCTGCCTCCATGACCTTAAAAAGGTTAAAAACCCCTACATCAGATCATCCCTAAGGTTACCTGTTCAAGCAATAAGCATTTGCTAAGTGCTTACTACGGTGCCAGGCACTTGCTAGGTACTGAGGATGGGTACACAGCCCAAAAATGAAATGGTCCCTGCTCTCAAGGATCTTCTCTTCTCTCAGGGCCTTCTCCAGCTCAGGCACTCCGCAGGCGGCTGTCAGTTCAGTATAGTGACAGACCACTGGGATCAAGAAGTCCTGGATTCAAATCCTGCCTCTGACACTTACTAGCTATGCGACCATGGGCAAATCACTTAGCCCCTCCGAGCCTCAGTTATCTCCACTGTAAAATGGGGACATTCATACCTGAAGCTTTGTGGAAGCTGTGTAAGACCTGTGTCTTACAGGGCTGTGGTGAGGTCCAAATGAGAGAATGTGCGTGGTTAATGCTTTGCAGACCTTAAGGTTTTAAACTCTTTTTAACATACTGGAAAGTATCCTGTGGCCTATGGTGATGGGGGGAGCTCATCATCTGCTTCCCCACCAGCCCAGACCGTTCCCATGCTGGACAGCTCCTGATGAGGCAAAGCACAAAGGGAAGTCAGCCTTGTAGCCCAGGGCCCAGAACAGTCTCCAGGACACAGCAAAGGCTTGTTAAATGTTTGTCGACTGACTTATTCTCAGAACATCCTGACCTGAGAGAGGTTCTGCCTAATCAGCTAGAACCCTGGTTTCTTGACCCACTTCCTCAAAGCAATAAGGGACTCAGAGAGAGAAAGAATCCTTCCTACAGCTGCCAAAATGATACTGCTAAAGCACAGAGCTAACTGTGGTACTCTCCTCTTGAAGAAGTATCGGGCACTCCCCAGGGGCTGTAGGATGAAATGTGAACTCTTCTCTTTGGCAGGGAAAGTCCTTTAAAATCTGGCTTCAGCCTCCCTGATTTCTAGCCTTATGACACATTTCTCTCTTTCCTATACTCTGTGTTCCAGCAGAACTGGCTATTTGTGGTTTGCTATACATGGCAGTCGATCCCCTGTCTCTGCCCTTATATAGGCTGCTACTCAGTCTAGAATAGCCTCCCTGCCCATCTCTACACTGGAGAATCCCTAGTTTCCTTTGAGACAGAGCTCAGTCACCACCCTTTGTACCAGGCCTATTCTGATCTCCCTCTCTGCATACCTCCTTACCTAAATGACTTTGCTGGTGTTTGTTTATTTATTTTTTTTAGGCAATTGGCGTCAAGTGACTTGGCCAGGGTCCCACGGTGTTTATTTTTTAACCTCATGTGTGACGTCATTGAATTAGTCAAAAGAGTTGATTAGACACTGAGTATGTGCCAGATATACTAAGTAAGAAGCTGGCGATGCAAAGGACAAGGAAGAGAACAAGTATTTATTAAAAGCCTGTGATGTGCCAGGCACTGTGCTAATCACTTTACATACATCTAAAAGACAAAAAACATGGTCCCTGCCCTCACGGAGCTCCCCGTCTAATGGGGACATAGCAACACATGAACAACTAGGTACACACAAGATGGGCCACTAGGTGGTGCCACAGCCCAGGGTCAGGAAGACTCGTCTTCCTGAGTTCAAATCCAGTCTTAGACACTTAGTAACTGTGTGACCCTGGGCAAGTCACTTCACCCTGTTTGCCTCAGTTTCCTCATCTGTAAAATGAGCTGGAGAAGGGAATGGCAGACCAGTCCAGTATCTTTGCCAAGAAAACCCCAAATAGGGTAAAGGAGAGTCAAATGTGACTGAAAAATGACCAAGAAACAAAAACACCAGATACAGTATAAATGGGAGGTGATCTCCGAGGGAAGGCAGCAGCACTGGGGGACACTGGGACAGGCCTCCTGCAGAAGGTAGGATCTGAGCTGGGTCTTGAAGGAAGTCAGGGAAGTCAGTGCTTTACAACTTAATCTTCTTAGAGTGTCCTGGGAGCAGGGGGAAGTCTTTCCCATTCTACAGCCAGGATGTGTCAATGGCAGCACTTGAACCCGGAGCCTACGTTCTAATATAGAGAGTGAGAGCCAGAAGGGGACCTTGGACCCTTCTTAGAGAGCTAGACCCTGTCACCTTACAGAGGAGGAAACTGAGGCCCAGAGAAGGGGATGGGGATTTCTCCAGGCTGCCCAGGGAGCTGGAGGCAAAGCACGGCTACAGGCCAGGTCTCCTGATCCTGTATCTGGGGCTCCTTCTACCACCCCAAGTGGCCCCTCTTCCCTCACCCGCAGGCCTAATAAAGCAGGCTAATAAAGGCTGAGGCTCATAAAGCAGAGCAGAGAGGCCACACGGCAAAGCCTGGGTTGGGGATTTTGGGGGGAGCCATCCTCAGCAGCCCCTGAAGCATGTCTGTGCATCACAGAAATAAAAGCTGGATCGGGCAGAGAGGCTTCTTCCTCACACTGGCATCTGTGGGGAGCAATCCAAATGGAAACACGCTGTGGAGTGCCCGCCTTGTCTCCAGCTGCCCCTGCCCCAGATGCCTGTTTCCTGACACCTCCCCAGGCGTTCTTCCCAGAGCAATCTTGGCCTGTTTGGGTCACCACCTCTGGGAGACCGTCCATGATCCCTCTAGTTGTTGGCACTGCTCCCAGGATAGGTCAGAGGTAGGACCTGACCTCAGGTCTGCCTGGCTTTCAGGACAGGTCCTGAACCACTAGCCCAGGCTGCCTCCTGGAGTTGGGGGGTAGGGGGATCAGGAAAAGCTTCATGGAAAGTTGGCACCTGAACTGAGTCTTGAATGAAGAAAGGGATTCTGGGAGGGAGAGGTGAGGAGGCCAGGTCTGCCAGGCATCTGGGGACTTTCCCTTTCCCCTGTCTGGACATCTCCCAAACAGGCTGCACATCTGCAGAGGCCAGGATGAGCCTACCGGGCGAGGAACTTGCTGGGCAGCCCTGGAAAAACTGTTCCCCTTCTAGTTTCCAGGAGCCTGGGGCCCAGAGAGGCAACATTTTGTTCAATGTCACACAGGAGGTAGGGACAGGGTTGGCATTGGAACTCCCAGGTCCCGTGCGCTCCATGGAACCACACTGAGGAGAGGATTGGACTAGATAATCATTAAGGGGCTTATCAGCTGGAAAAGTCCATGTTCTAAAGTTCTAAAGGCTGACTTTTGTTCTCAGGCCCCTCCCAGCTCTGATGCTCCCTGTTCTCAGGCCCCTCCCACTTGTGACATTCCCTGTTCTCAGGCCCCTCCCAGCTCTGACATCCCCTGTTCTCAGGCCCCTCCCAGCTGTGACATTCCCTGTTCTCAGGCCCCTCCCAGCTCTGCCATTCCCTGTTCTAAGGCCCCTCCCAGCTCTGACATCTCCTGTTCTAAGGCCCCTCCCAGCTCTGACATCTTGTGTTTTAAGACCCCTTCCAGCTTTGACAATCTCTGATCTAAAGTCTCTCTAAGCTCTGACATACATCCCCTGTTCTCAGGCTTCACACAGCTAATAAGCATCAGAGTATCTGAATCCTAATCGCTTTTGACTCAATTCCTTAAAAAAAACACACACAAAAAACCAAAACAACAAAAAAAACTCTTTCCTGTTCTTTCTACTTGTAATGGAACCAGTGAGAACCCAGTGCTTAAAGTATGTGTGTACAAGCCCTTCCAGTGGGTTATAAAGAGCACGTGAATTTCCCTTGCTGGTTTCAATCCAACACATAGAGGGCTGGTGAGCTTCTGGTGATGAGTGACCTCGGGGAGGTGCTATATGTGAGGTCAAGGAGTTTTCTAACTGGCTTCTGAACCAGAAGGACTAATGACTGAGCTGAAACTGAGCTGGAATACAAGTGGATGGGTAGACCCCACTTTGGGCTTTTTTTTTTTTTTGCACTTTTCCTTCCTGGAAGTGAGCAAAATAAGAATTTCCAGGTAGAAAAAAGAGCTTCATTTGTCTTGTGTCTCTGAGCATTTATGACAATTTGTTTGTATAATTTCTATTCATTCATTCATTTTATTTGTTTATTAATTTTTGGTATTTGCTCTTTCTTATTTTAGGTGAATGAGGTGGCAGTGACCGGGTAGCTGCTGAGGCCAGAGGCTTCCTCTGAGTTCCCACCAATGACTAGTGACCCAGAGGCAGTGGAGGAATGAGCTGAGTCTGGTGAGGGCACTGGACTGTGACCTGCTTGGCCAAGTCTCAGTGACCTGAGAGCTGAAAGGAAATTGGCCAAGCTGAGCAAGGGAGTAACTCATCTAGTGGCCACCCCACCCCAGAAATGGACATGGTGGGGAGTCTGCAAAAGAAGAAAAGAACTCATAGGGCCGGGAGGTCCCCTCGGCCACATATGGTCCTTGTGAGCGCACTCTCCTCAGGATCCAGTGTGTACAAGAGGGGTTGAGGGGAATGTTTTGTATCAACTCCTCTAAGCCTGCTCTTCTTAGGTTTTGAGTGGGTACAGAAAGAAGGGTGCTTCTAGTTTGGGGGGGATTTATTAATAACTTCTATCCCTTGTTACCCTCTCTCAGGAAAACCTTTTGTAAAAGCTAACTGGAATTAGACCACAATGGTGGATAAGGAAAATGTACAGCTCCGCTCTACCCTTCTACTAAACAACCCAATCACACACATCTCGCTTCCCTGAACAAAGTGTAGTTCAAGCATATCCTGATACCTTGATAGATGGAAGCGAGGATAAAAGTAAAAGGCTTGGAGTGAAATATTAACTGGCTGATGAATAGTGAGCGGCACACCAGAGCGGGGCTCTCAGGCAATAGTACTACAATTTTCAACTCCTCAGCACTCCTCCTAGACCCCTGAGGGGAGAAGTCAGTCACCATCTGGTGTCCCAGCTCTGAGAAGGGGCTACACGCCTACATCATGCTCACTCTCTTTAGGGCCCTATTCATCTCTGTGTCTCTCCCAGGGCCATACAAATAGTGGACATTTAGTGAAAAGGCACTGAACTGAACTGGTTTTGCTGTTTCCTGAATGGATGAAATTAGATAAGGGATTTCAATGGATCCACCATCTCACTGATGGGGGTGTTCCCACTAGCAGCTCAGATCTAACTCATCCCCACTTTGTCATGGTGTGTACCCCTTATCCTAGTCACCCTCCCGGAAATGAAACAAAAAAACCAAACAAACCAGAAAGTAATCTAGGGAAATCGCACATGAAGCCAGCAGGGATCAAGAAAAGCTTCTTGTAGAAGGTGATATTTGAACTTAGCCATGAAGAAAACAAAGGATTACAAGAAGAGGAGGTCAGGAGAGAGGGCATCCCAGGCATGAGCCAGTGCAAAGGTGTGGAGATGGGAGACAGAAGGTACACCAAGAAAGACAGATTATATAAATATAAAAGTGTATGAAAGGGAGTAATATTTAATGGGGCTGGAAAGTAGACCGCAGCCAGATTGTGAAGTCCATTAAACACCAAACAGAGGCCTTTATATTTGATTCTAGAAATACCAGTGAGTCACTGGGGTTTACTGCACAGTACATTAGAAAGATCTCTTTCGCTGCTGAGTTGACGAGGGAGAGGAGGTCGACCAGGAGGCTGTTGCAAGAGTAGGCATATAGATTGGTAGTTATTAATATTCTATCGATTACCATTTTGGGAAAGGTGATTTTTTTCTAATTGTTTTTGGGGAAAAATCCTCTCTTCTTTTGGAGGCCTCAAAGCCCTTGAGATTGAGCTGCCTTGGGCACTGACGTCCTCTGCCTTTCTGGTCTCTCCTATTTGCTCTTCCTAGATTTGAACCCGGGTTCTTTGACATCCAGCTCTCTTCTGAGCACATCCCTGAACCTCCCCACCTGTCCCATGGTGGAGGGCTCATGACCACGAGATCTGAGCCTTGAACTATTGCTACGTTCGTGTCCGACGCATCCCCTACAAACCTTGGTGGTTCGTGGTCTGATGGAGCTAACCCCTAAGGTCTGATGGAGAGGACAGACCTTCCCTCTGCCCCGCCCCGGGAGCAGCTGGTTTGTTTTCCCATCCCCAGCCTGTGAGCCATTCTGATTTACCATCTTCACAAGCCGCTGCTATTAAACAAAACTTATTACTCACAGCAGACGCCATAATGTGTGTTGAAAGAACACGGTGCTACCTGAAGTCTTAAAAATGAAATACTGAATCAAAATGGAGCAAGTCCACTGGGGGAGGCCCATTCTCGGTTGGCCCAACCATGTCTAAGTTAAACACTTTGGCTTTCAAGAAAATACATATAAATTAATATAAAATGACTTGTCCTGGCACCCAGAGGCCTCTGCCTTCAACCCCCTCTAAAAGCAAATCTAATATACATACAACCAAACTCTGTACCTATGCCTGAGAGCCAGTATAAATATATTTGGTAATGAAGTCAGATCCTCTTAGAACATTTGTGAGTAAATTGGATAATTCTGTCAAACCATTTAAATGTCTTAGGAAACCCTCTGGGAGCAGGGAACGTTGGACTGGACATTGACTTTGGCAAGACGGGCGAGAACATGAATCCTTCTCCCCACCTCCACCCCTCCTAAAAGGGGGAGGGGATTGAAATCAAGCCCCACAAATATGAGTGGTCTTTTTGTCCCCTAGCCTGGGGGAGGTCTTGGTGTTTTGGCTGCTTTGGGGGCTCCATAATTCACCTTTGGGATAGGCACCACGAAGGGGTTGGGTGGGAAGCATCTGGGGGCCGAGGAGGTGAGGGATCCCATCTTGTCATCACTCGAGCTCACAGGCATAAAAATTCTTTACGTGTACTTACCCAGGAATGCAAGGACAGGTGATGGATGAGGCAAAGCTGTGTATACAGGCCCCACAGGAAGGCAGGCTAGAGAGCCCCTGTTTATTTATCTTTTACCAGGATGATGTTTGTGAAGTGTCTTGAGGGATGGGTCATTTGAGGAGGGCTTATAAAGCAGGCTGAAGCCCAAGGTAGCTTTGCTTTCCCTGGAAGGGATCAGGCTAGTCATGGCCTGTCTCCACCCTTCTTTTTCAGCTTTATCTCCCATCACTTCTGGATATGCATGTAAGAATTATAATGCATTCCCAATGTCACTGGAAAAGATGTTGGACCCACATGTGGGTCCGATTGGATTAGATGACCTAGGAGATCTCGGTGATTTGATCCAGAAGGAACTTACAAGGAATTGATATGAATCTAAAAGGGCAGCCATAAGGCTCCAAAAGACAAATGATTAAATAAACAACCCATGAAAGAAGGAACAGAAATTGGAAATAATGACCTGGAAAAATAAGAATCAAAGGAATTCAAATCAAAACAAGTCTAAGGCACCATGTCACAATCTTCTAATTTACAAAAATAAATAAAAACGATAAAAACAAAACCTATGTTGGTGAAGGAAGAAGTACACGCATACACTACTGGTGTTACTGCAAATCAGTTCAATCTTTTTAGAAAGCGTTTGGTAAGGACATAATGACTCATATAACTAATCCTATCCTTTGACCTTTTGATTCCGTTACTAAGAATATGCTATTAAAGAAATCGCTAAAATGGAAGGGAAAATGACCTTGTCATACTTAATATTCCTAGCTGTATATTTCTGGCTATGGCACGCATTGGTCTGAAAGTCTTTGGTGGCTCCCTATAGACCCTTACGATAAAAGACAAATTCCTCAGATGGGCATTGAAGGCCTTTCCCAATCTGGCAAACAACCCTGTCTCATAACACTCCTTCATGCATTCTCCATTCCTGCCAAAATTGCGACTTATTTCCTGACCTTCCATCCTTCCCCTCCAAGCATGTGGAGCAGCCAGTCCCCATGTCTGCGATGCCTTCTCTCTCACCAACCCTCTCTCTTAGAATTCTTATCCTCCTTCCAGGCTCTGCTCAGGTATCTCCTTCTTTGGGAAGCTTTCCTGGATCCTCCCAGCTGTTAGCATTCTCTCCATCTACCAAAACCTTGTACTTATTTCTCTATGTATATACTGTACATATCCCCCATCGGTAGAATGCAAACTCAAGGACAGAGATTGTTTCATTTTGGACTTTGTGTTTCCAAGGCTTGAATCAGTGCCTTTCACACAGTAGATGCTTAACAAACGTTTACTGAATTGAAATCTAAATGGGCCAACTTGGAGTCCTGAAATGGCAAAAAGTTCCAAGTATGGGAGCAGAAAAGAAAATATAAATGGTACCTAATGACATATACACTATGTTTAATCTCACTAATAATCAAATGAATATAAATGAAATGAACTCTACGGTACTACCTCACACTCATCCAATTGGCAAAAATAAGGAAAAAATTACAACACCCCATCTTTTAGAGAAATATGTGCACTTATACTTTGTTGGTGTTACTGCACATTAGAACAATGTTTTTGGAAAGTAGGCAGTACACAATAAAATCCTTATGATGGATCACAGCCCTTTGACTCAACTGGAAACACACTCCAAGGAAGTCATTAAAAAGGACAAAAATGTCCCAGTTATAAAGGGATATTTGTAGGTGAAATATTTCTAGCTCCATTACTAGTAACTGCACGAAATTACCAACACTGCCCATGGTTTGGGGATGCCTGACAAATGCACCCCTCTTACTACCTCCCAATTTCCTTATCGTCCTCCTATGTCAATAACCTGCAGCTTTATCAGTGAAGGTGTACCTTCTGCCTCACATCTCCTTGATGACTTAGTGAAAGGTCAGTGAAAGTTGTTATTAAAACAAAAAAATGGGTCTAGATCTCCGAAGGAAGAGACGTTAGAGTCCCGGGGTGCGGAACCTGCGGTCTCCAGGCCACATTGGCCCTCTAGGTCCTCAGGTTTTACAGAACAAAGGGGATTTGTTCTGTGCAGTTTGGACTCAGTCAAAGGGCCGCACTTGAGGACCTAGAGGGCCACATTTGGCCTCAAAGCCACAGGTTCTGCGCTAGACTGAGCTGTCAAGGACCTCTGTGAACATCCTGTCCAGGCCTACACACACACACACACACACACACACACACACACACACACGCACACACACATACATGCACATACACACTCTCACACACACACATGCACATACACACACTCTCACACACACACTCACACACTCTCATACACACGTACGCACACATACACTCTCACAGTCACACACGTGCACACACACGCACACATATGTACAGTTACATACAGTCACACACACATGCTCACACACAGACATACAGTCACACAGATGCACATACACACACTCTCTCATACACATGTACGCACACACTCACTCATACACACAGTCACGCGCACACACACATACACAGTCACATACGCTTACACACACATACAGTCACACACACACATACACACACTCTCATACACACATACACACACACTCATAATACTCTCACACAGTCATGTACACACACATGTGCACACACTCATTCACACTCACACACTTATGCACACATATGTACACACACATGCTTGCACATAGTCACACATATGCGCATACACACACTTTCACAACACTCTCATACACACATACACACACACTCATACACACATGCACACATACATACACAGTCACATACACTTACACACACATACACACACATGCTCACACATTCTCACACTCAGACATAGTCACACACACTCATACACACATACAGAGACACACTCATACACACTCTCACACAGTCACGCACACACACTCATATGCACACATATGTACAGTCACATACGCTTACACAGTCACACACACACGCTCACACACTCTCACACTCACATAGTCACACACATGCACACACACACAGTCACACACGCACATACACACACAGACACATGTGTGCGCGAGCGCACACACACACACAGCCCCCATCCTCACTCAGACGGTCCTCACCTCTCAGGGGGAGGGCATGGGGGTCTCCCTGCCTCAAGTCTCTCCCCACTGCAGCCCATCTTCCACTCAGTGGCTAAAGCCATCTGACCATGCCTCCCACTTCCAATGGTCCCCCTCTGACCTACGGGATCAAATGTAAAAGCCTCCATTTGGCGTTTCAAGCCTTTCACAACCTGTCCACCTTTACCTGCTTCCACTTCCCCTCTCTCTATGCACTCCGCAGCTCGACTCCACCGGCCTCCCTCCTGTTCTTCACACGTGACATGCTGTCTCCCGACTCGGGGCATTTGCACAGACTGTGCACCCTTCCTGGAATGCTCACCCTCCTCCTCTCCCCTCTTAGTTTCCCCGGCTTCCTTCAAGACTCAGTTCAGGTGGTTCCCCCAGCTGCTAATGCCTTCCCCACTCCGAGGATCTGCATTCCACTCTGCACAGTTCTCCTAGTTACCTAGTTATTGGCATGCTGTTTCCACCATGAATGTGGGCTCCTTGCAGGCATGGAGAGACAGTCTTTGCTTTTCTTTCCATGCCCAGCGTTTAGCAGGTGCCTGGCACCTTGTACATACTTAAAGAACACTTGTTAACTGAGAGACTGAAGGAGACACGGGATTGGGGCGTGGGGAAGTGAGAGTTCATCCCAGGCAGTGCAAGGATGGAATGAAGGAAAACCATCATGGTGGCTGGGTCCTCCATTTGCCCAATGCCAAGAAAAGGGCAGAAAGACAAATCTGGCCTCAGACGCTTGACCCTTACTAGCTGTGTGACCCTGGGCAAGTCACTGAATCCTGTTTGCCTCAGTTTCTTTACATGTAAAACAACCTGGAGAAGGACATGGTAAACCACTCCAGTATCTTTATCACAAAGAGTTAGACATGACTGAAAAATGACTGAACAGCAACAATGACTCTTCAGGCATGTAACAAGGTCCCAAAATAATTTCCAGGGGGTTAAGAGAGACATTTGAAATGGTTTAGTCTTCTAGTCTAAGGGTCTGCCAAAATACTCTGGTGCTAAAAAGTCAGGAGATACAAGCTGTTGTCATTGAGAAGCTATATCTGAGAATATTGAAAGAATTTGTGAATGGGGATCCTGAGTAGCTGCTGGTACCTTCTGCAGAATCCTGGGGAAGACAGACGTAAGGGTGAAAGATGGGATTCCCAGACGAGCAGATCAGGGCACGGAAAATGGGTAGTAGGCCTGGATGTTAGCCCTACCTCTGACAACTCGTCCAAAGGAAACCTAAAGGTTGGCAAAGGAGATTCTGAAGGAGACACTCCATCGACCTTCAGGCGGCGTCTAAGGGTGCGCTGGTATTCTTTTGCTGTGTCATTATCACGCAGAGGTACCAGCCTCTTTCTTCTTGGTCCCAGAGAGCAGAAGGAGGGAGGAAGGGGCAGGGAGACAAGTGACTTAAAACTCTATCCCAAAGGGAGATGAGCTGCCTTGGGAGGCGATGGTTTCCTCCTCCTTGAAGTATTCAAGCAGAGGCCAGATGACCTTTTGTCAGAGGTGTGGTGAGGGAACACTTGTGCATGGATAGGTCGGGCTAGCTGATCCCTGTGATCCCTTCCAACTGAGACTGGAGGATTCAGTCACATTTAATAGGTGTCAGCAGGGTGATTTGGCAGCAGAGAAGAGAGCCGAGGTTTGGGGGCTGCACTAAGGTAGGCTTAGCATCCGGGACTAGGGAGAGAATGGTGCTCCCACTGTTCTGAGCTCGTCAGTTCTCTGCTGGAATGTGCTGCACTCAGTCTGGGCTTCCGGCTTAAGAAGGACATTGATCAGTGGTGGGGGACCAGAGGAGGAAAACCGAAGGGCCCTGAGTCCATGTCCCGTAAGGATCAGCTGAAGACACCAGTGACCCGTAGCATCCAATGCAGACCTAACCATATCCCTCCCCACCCAACAAGATCACGACTGAAGGAAGAGAAGACGGTTGAGAAGTGGGAGACCTGTCCCCGCCGCCTCCTGGATCAGATAGAGGCGGGGAAGCCACTCGTCACTCGGCTCCAGCCCGGCTACGTAGGCAAGTGAATACTCCTCCCTCTCCCCCTCCCCAGTCAAGGCAAAGTGGCCACAGACATTCTGTGTCCTGCATAGAGCTATTTCATCTCTCATCTCCGTGCCATCGTATAGGCTGCCTGCCGTCGCTGCCATGCTCTCCCTACTTCAGACTCTCAGAATCCTTTAACAGTTCCGTTCACGTGCCGTCTCTTACAAGAAGCCCTCCATGATCGCCCCAATTGTTAGTGCCACTGACAACTGTGTGTATTTATTTCATATATATTTATGTGTATTTATTTCATATATATACATATATATTCCATATATTTGCTTGTATTATTTCATATATTTTATGTGTATTTGTTTCATATATTTACATGTATTTATTTCATACGTTTGTGTGGATTTATTTCATACATTTGTGTGGATTTATTTCATATATAATTTATGTGGATTTCATATATTTGTGTGTATTTATTTCATATATTTACATGTATTTATTTCACATGTTTGTGTGTATTTATTTTGTATATTTGCATGTATTTATTTCATACATTTGTGTGGATTTATTTCATATATTTTTTATATTTGCTTATCTGCGGGCTTTCTGAATTCTCCAGTTAGAATGTAAACTCCTTGAGTACAGGGACTGTTGTGTTTTATCCTCTGCATCCCTAATACCCAGCACGGTCCCTGGTATCCAGTAGGTGCTCGATCAATGCCTGCTGAATTTAGAAAATAAGATTTAGAGACAGTGGGGCATTATAACTCTCTTTGAGTATTTGAAGGACTGTATCCTGGAAGGATCAGAATTATTCTTTTTTGGTGTTTGAGGGCACAATCAGGCCCACGGAGTAGAAATTAGGGTTAGAGGTTGAATTCAGCTGAATGGAAGGGGGGATTTCCTAATAATGGAACATAAGTTAGTGAGTTCCCTGTTAATGGAAGAATGAAAACAGACCAGATGATCGCTGGTTTGAGATTCTAAAGAGGGGACTTGTATATATCAACAGAGGTAGGGATTCCACTGGATGCAGCTCATAACATGGAAATGACACTGAATTTGGGTTCAAATTTCAGCTTTAACTAGGAAACAATTTTTACTGCCAGTGTTTCTGATAAAGGCCTCATTTCTAAAATATATAGATAACTAAGTCAAATTCGTAAGAATAGAAGCCATTCCCCAATTGATAAATGGTCAAAGGATATGAACAGGCATTTTGCATACCCTTTGACCCAGCAATAGCACTTCTAGGTCTGTATCCCAAAGAGATCATACAAATGGGAAAAGGACCCACATGGACAAAAATATGTATAGCAGCTCTTTCTGTGGTGGCCAGGAATTGGAAATTGAGGGGATGTCCATCCATTGGGGAACGGCTGAACAAGCTGTGGTATATGAATGTAACGGAATACTATTGTGCAATAAGAAATGACGAGCAGGTCGACTTCAGAAAAACCTGGAAAGACTCGCATGGACTGATGCTGAGTGAAGTGAGCAGAATCAGGAGAACATTGTACACAGTAACAGTCACGTTGTGCGATGATCAACTTTGATAGACTTAGCCCTTCTCAGCAATGCAAGGATCTAAGACATCTCCAAAAGACTCATGATGGAAAATACTATCCACATCCAAAGAAAAAACTATGGAGTTTGAATGCAGATCGAAGCAGACGATTTTCACTTTTTTTTCTTTCTTTCTTGTGGTTTTTCCCTTTTGTTCTAATTTTTCTTTCATAACATGACTAATGTGGAAATATGTGTAATATTGTACGTGTATAGCCTATATCAGATTGCATGCTGTCTTGGGGAGGGGGTGGGGGAGGGAGGGAGTGGGAGAGAAAAAATTGAAACTCAAAATCTTATAAAAGTGAATGTTGAAACTATCTTTATATGTAATTGGAAAAAATAAAATACTACTGAGTGGGGAAAAAAAGAACAAATTTCAGCTTTGTTACTTATTACAAAAACTTGAGTGAGTCCCTTTCTTTCCCCGGGCCTCAGTTTCATCTCCTGCAAAATGAGGGGAATGGCTTCTAAGGGTCCTTCTTGCTCTTAGCAAGTACCCCGCTCCCCCAAATTCCCTAATTCTAACCTGGAATGAGCTCCTCCAGATCAGCGCTGAGGGCTCCAGAGAGGCTGAGGGGGAAGGGGGTGGGGCACCAGGGACAGCAGAACAGTCCAATTCTGTTTATTTGCAAAGAAAACTCGTTTTCTTAAGCATTCTCCAATTAGCACATTAAATACTTAGCTCCAATTAGCTAGCTGTAATGGGAAGCATATTTGTGCAGGCAGAACGTGCATGCCTGCATTTGCCTTCAATTACTTCATGTTTGAGGCTCTCCGATGGGTCACAGCAACATTCTGGGGAGCAGGGTCTGCCGTGGGCAAAGCCATCAGCGAGTTCAGTGGGGGCAGCTGGGGTGGAGGGAGACACGGGGAGGCGGGTATGATGACGCTGTGTTTATGGAGCAGGCAGGAAAGCAATCTGTCCACCTAACAAGTAACTGCTAGCACCGGGCTATCGAGGGAGGCCACCTGGGACCTTTTTGGGGAGGAGTGGGCAGGGGATTCCTTGGCCCTGAGACTCCCGGCTGTCCTCCCCTGAGCCCACAGGAATGCAAGACAGCTCCCTTCTTCCTCCTGGCGAGGAGAGGCCTGGGCTCCAGCCTTGGGTCTGCCCTGGGCTCACTCACTGGATGACCTGGCCAAGCGGCTTCCCCAATCTGGGCCTGTTTCCCCCTTTTTTTAGAATGAGTGGGGGTCTGATGAGATTGGTCACTAAGGAGCCTTCCAGCTCCAATGGGTCCTGTCCTATGGTCCCCCCCTCAACTCTGAAATGCTGTATTCTCCAGCCCCCCCGGCCCTCACATCGATGACCACGGTAGCTGATCTACTCATCCAAACCTCACTTCCCACGTTGGTCCTGAGGGAAGAACACGGTGTCGCTTCCCCACTCTTCCCCACTTCCACCCCAATCTGTAAATAACCTGTAAAGATACGTGATCGCTGAGGGTTTTGGGGGGGCATTTACCCATTTAACCCTCCCTCCCTCCAAGCTGAGCCCACACCCACAATGTTGGGGAATGTGGGGCAGCTCCTTAAGTGTGTGGTCACCTACCCTTCCCTTGTGCTCTCTGCCACGGGCAGAGGGGACAGGTGGTGCTGGGAGCTGGTCATGGCCGAGGAGTCCAGTGGGTGGTGCCTGGAAGGGCTGTCCTGAGGAGGGGGCAGGATCCCCGAAGTCAGTCCATTCTGAGAGGCCCCAGAGCCAGGGAACACGCCTACAAGGACAGAAGCAGCCACGTGTCATCTGGCAGCTGGTAACAAGCCCTCCCCCCACGTACTCACCGACCCCAGCCACCCTCAGACAGCCTGAGGGGCCCTTCTCCTAGAAATAAGCCAAGATGGTGCTGTGATTGGAGGGGAGGGAGAATGTGCTGGACCAGGGACTGGCCAGTCCTATGGTCTCTGCCCTGGTCAGACCAGCTGAAGAGAGGCCAGGACTCAGGTCTGGGGGCCACCGGCTAGGGAGGCCATTGGTCAGCCGGAGAATGTCTAGAAAAGGGCGCCCCAGGATCCTGGGATTGAGCCACATGCCGTCACAGGCCATCTGGTCCAGCCCTTTTCCTTTTCGGATAAGGAAACTGAGGCACAAGATCAGAATTGGAAGGGACCCCTAGCAATCAATCAATCATTTATTAAATGCCTACTATGTGCCAGGCATTGTGGATCACAGATATATAGAATCATCAATTAATGAGCATTTCCTAAGCTCCTATTGTGTGCTAGGTAGCGGATTCACAGATCAATCAATGAGCATTTATTAAGCTCCTATTATGTGCCAGGCACTGTCCTAAGCTCTGGGGATACAAATAAATGCATGAAATAATTCCTGTTCTCAAGGAGCTCCAACCTTCCCATGTCCAAGAGAATATAGGATAAATGCCCAATAAATCTAAGAAGGGAGGGGGAGGACTCTTCAACCTGTGCCCAAAGGAACCTTCGTTCTCCTAACACCCAACAGCGTTGTCCGGCCTCTGCCTTGGAGCGGCTCCACCTCTGGGACAGCCCCTTTCCCGGTCCCCTCCCCGGGGCCACGCAGAATGGGTAACGCCCCTCCCACTGCTTCGATTCTGCCCTCCTGGTCCTGCCTGTGGAAGCGAAGGTAAGATACACGTGTCAGAGACAGGAGGGGAGGCCAGCTCCTCCGGCTTCTTCCACCTGCCCACACAGGGATCCACCGACTGTCCTGTAGGGATCTGAAGGGCTGAACTGGCCAGTCTCAGAGGGAACTAGAACAAACCAGGGGCTTTGGGGGAGACGACTTCAGCTTCATGGAAAGGAGACTTTCTGACAAAGGGAATGTCTTTGTGTGGCCTAGGCTGCCTTACAGGTAGTAAGCTCCCTGACCCTGAAGATATGCAAATCACAGTCGGCTGACCTTTGGTTACCAAATCCGGTGAGGGAATTTCTGCCGGGTTTGGGGGCTGGATTTGATGCTCTGGGGAGTCCATGTTTCTGGATTCCCCACCCCACCCCCCTACCTATGGGAAGGAGCTGCTTTTTTTGTTGAGAATTCACCAGGAGTTCCCTTTTCATCCAGAATATGAGCGAGTGTAGACAAGGATTACCGAAAAGGCAAGGAGGAGTCTGCGGAGGGGGGCAGCCCCCCTCCTGGGCCACTGAGAGGAAGTCAGGCCCACATGGGGCACAGCCCTGAAGGAGCCGATTCTGCAATCAGAAAACTCTTTTAAAACTTCTCCCCGCATGAGACTGGTCTTCCCCATTCTACAGGAAGTTCCTTTTGGTGGGTTGTTTAATTCTTTGTATTTGTGGGGCCAAGTGCAGGACCTGGCCCCTAATAAACACTGGCCTTGTTCATGTGACCTCTCTGGGCCTCAGTTTTCTTAGCAGTGTGAGAGTGTGAGACCAGGTGACTTTAAAGGTCTCTGATTTGATCATCTTTTAACTGGCCCCTGGGATAGAAGGGGGCAGCTCCGGGCCCTTGGGGGACGAGGCTGGAGGCCCTGCCTTTGCCATCACCCCCCAGCTCGGGTGAGCGGGCCTCACCTTCCACGGACTGAACCCCTGTACTGCAGGTCTTCTGCTGCAGCCCCAGAGGTTCTCATTGGCTTGGACTCAGTCCTTCCACACACAAGCCAAAGCACCTGCTGCATGCCAGGCAACTGAGGCCACAAAGACACAATGGAAAAACAGCTTACACACTCCTGGGACATCGGTGCAGGCATGTAGCTAAGTAAACACCAGGTAATTAATTCAAGGACAGAGAGTTCACTAACAGCTGGAGAAGGGGGGTGGGCTGGAGATTGGGGATCAGGCAAGGCTTTCTCATAGCAAGTGGCACCTGAGCTGAGCTGTGAAGCTAAAGATGCTGGAGGTAGAGGGGAAGAGGGACGGCATTCCTGGTAGAAGGGACAGCCTAGGCAAAGGTATGGGGGTGAGAGATGGAACATTAGGAGAGAAAAGCAGCACAGTGGCCAGGATGGTAGAACACAGAGGGTGTAGGGCAGTGCCCACCTTCCATGCTGACTATGCTGACTGACACAAAGTAGTTTGGGTGGGAGGGCACTAACAGTGGGGAGGATGGCTGTGAAAGAGCCCTGTGAAACCTGGCTCTGTGTCCCCCGGGTGGGGGTGGGAGCCTCACTACCTAGCCAACCTTCTTAGTCCTTCCCACTCTGGCTGGGGAGCTTTGCTTTGGCTCAGACCTTCTCCCCTTCCCCTTCCCTTCCCCTCCCCCTCGCACTACTCACCCCACACCTGGCCAGGCCTCTCCCTCTTGGGTTTGCCAGCCCCTCTCCAGCCCCTGTCAGGACTGAGCATCCCGGACCCCTTCCTCCCTGAACCACTTCAGTGTGTAAATACATGTCATCAATCACAATTCACAACTGTTTAACCTTTGGCCCAAACATCTGCTCCTCAAACAGCACTGCCCTGGGCAGCTGCAGAGGGGGAGGGCTGGGGGCCCAAAAAACCTGGAGTGTGAGAAGCCCCAAGGGGCTGCCAGGGCCCTGTTCTGCAGGATTCCCCCTCTCTGGGCCTCAGTTTCCCCCAACAAGTTGTCCATCCAGCATTTCACTCTTGCTGAAAAGAGCTTTCCTGACACAGCCCCATGAGGGAGGGGGCACTGTGGCTACCCAAGCTTAGGCAAGGTGACTCACCTAGGGACATCCCACTACTAATGAGGGTCGAACCCAGCTCCCTCCTGACACCATGGCCAGGGCTCCTTCCATGACCCTCTGGGGAACAGACCCAGGCTTGCCCCCTGCTGGGGAATTTCCCCATTGGGGAGGGGTCTCTCCAAACCCTGGGGCACAGTAGAACCCAGCAGCGGTCCTGGTCAGTGATGAGAGGGGCTCACAGCAGGAAGTGGTGGGAGCATTTGGGCGGAGGGGTCAGGGAGCAGGGGGGCGGCAGTAACCCCAAGCCCACCTTCAGGGTCTGCACCGTCAAGTCGCCATGATAAAACAGGCGGCCGCTCTCTAGTGCTTTTAAGGTTTACAAGCGCTTCATGTGAGTTATGGGAAGCAGGTGCTACGACTACCCTCCTTTTACAGAAAAGGAAACCAAGCCCCAGAGGGTCTAAAGGACCTGCCCAGGGTCCCATAGCCAGGTACCAAGGCCAGGTCTGGAGCTCTAGTCTCCAAGACTAGCCCTCCCTCCAGGGCACCAGGCTAACATGTGACCTTAGACAAGTCACTGCCCTTTCTAGGCCCTGAGGATGGTCCTGGCTCTGTACCAAAGGCCCCACAATAAACCAGCTGGGAACATCCAGTTCTCTGTACAGGACCCTCTTACTGGCTGGCTTCTCTGGCAAGTTCCTTCTTCCCCTGGTGTCTCAGTTTCCTCACTTGTCAAATGGAGGAGAGTGGGCTGGAGGGAAGGGGAAGCGTGGGCTCTAGCTCTGACACTTGAGGCCTCTTCCCTGGACCAGAATGGATACCTGCTTTGAAGCCAGACTCCCTGGACGATGGTGCTCTGCTTCTCCATAGAACTGGCTTCTATCCCTAACATATTTTAAAACCTGAAGCTGCTCCAACTTTGAGGGAGAAAAAATAAAGTTAAAACATTAAAAAAAAAGTCTGGAGTAATCTGAGAAATCCCAGCGGGCTGAGGCTCCACATACGGCTATTGTGGTTTCTTTGAAAAAACAAAAAGACAAGCCCCCAAATGAGTGTTTTCAACTGGAAAAGAAAGGCCATTATCTGGTATCACTTCTCACGCGGTGGGCCGGGGAACGCTGGCAACCCATTGGTTCTGAAACACGAGCCCAGCTTTCTCTGGCTTTGCTATCTGTGGGAGCCTGGGAGCTGGGGAAGCAGGCAGAGGACGTCAGCAGGGAGAGGGAGCGTGGTGCGTGTAAGGTTGGGACAGAGACTCAGAGCCGGGAGGGCCTGAGAACAGGGAATGTCAGGGCTGGGAGGGGCCTTAGAACTGGGAAGGTCAGGGCTGGGAGGGGCCTGAGAACAGGCAGTGTCAGGCCTGGGAGGGGCCTTAGAGCCAGACCATGTTAGAACATAGAACAAAGACTGTTAGACACCCAAGGATCACCCAGCTCTGCTCACCACCCCCATGTCATGAAGACAGTGAATCCCCATGAGAAGTGATGTGCCCAAGGTCCCCAGCGGGCAGGGCTGGGTGTGGCCCCTTCCCCTGCATTCTCTGAGGCTCCTCTGGAGGGGGCCCAGGTCACACTAGGGAGGAAGGATTTGCAGCTCTAGGGGGCTGCAGAATGGGTGATCCTCACACAGATGGCTCTTGGTAAGGTTGGGACAAAGACAGGGGTTGGGTAGATTTGAGGCTGGGACTGAGGGGACTAGGGAGGACTTGGGGGAAAGTCAGCAATGCTCTCCTAGTGGCCACATCCAACGACCTTTCTCAGTCCTCATCATTTTTGACCTCTCTGAGGCCTCTGACCCCATCGGTGGGCTGGGGCCCAGTCCAGCTTATCTGGCCGCCCCTTCTCAGAGGCCTCTGCAGGACCCTCCTCCAGACTCCGCCCGCCTTCTCACCACGGCTGCCCCTCTTTTCTTCTCCTTCTGTGGGACTCCCCCATGACCCCATCAGTTCCCATGGCTCAATGTTCACCTCCATGCACATGATTCGAAGACCCATTTATCCAGCCCTGACCTCTCTCCTACCTCCCATCTCACGGCACAACTCTTCAACATCTCAAAATAAGTACAAAACAATTACCTTTCGCCTATGCCCTCCCACCTCCTGATTTCCCTATTACTGCGAGGGTAATGCCATCCCCCTGTCCCAGCCTAGGAGTCACCCTGGACTCTCTGACCCCCCTAGCCAAGAGGTCAATTTTGCCTTCGTAACACCTCTCCAACATGCCTCCTTCTCTCCTGTGACGCTGCTGCAGGCCCTCATCCTCTCATGCCTGGACTGTTACAACAGCCTGGGGGGGGGGTCTGCCCGCCTCAAGTCTCTCCCCATCCTCCACTCACCACCAAATAGGTCCTCTCTCCTGCTCAATGACCTGCATTGGCTCCCCGTCACCTCTAGGATCCAGTTAAAACGCTCCCCGATTTGGCCTTCAGAGCCCTTCACAATCGGGCCCCTCCTGCCTCTCCAGTCTTCTTCCACCTTACCACAATCTGGCCACACTGGCCACATTCCTCGAGGTCCCTCCTTCACACCTGGAAGGCTCTCCCACTTCCCTCCTGCCCCCGGGCTTCCTTCCTCAGCCCAAATCCACACCTCGTGCAGGGGGCCCTTCTCAGAGCCCTCCTCCAGGAGGGCCTTCCCCTCTGAGATCACTGTGCATTCAATTCATTACCCTGTGCAATCCCCAGGCAGAAGGGTCTCTTTGATTAGAGTATAAGCCCCCTGAGGGCAGAGACTCTTTTTGTCTTTGTACCCCCAGTCCTGGCACATAGTAGGTGCTTAATAAATGCTTATGGAGGGATTGGTCAAGCCCTTCTCTCAGGTCCAGCTCTGTCCGTGGTTTACCCAAGCCAGGTTCTGAATGGAGCCGTTCTGGATTGAATCAGGAACCTGGGGGCCCTCACCCAGTTCCTCCCTGGGACCGCCGGCCCCGCGCGGCTGCTGCCGTACCTGGGAGCAGCTCGTGGCCCACGGGTCTTCCGCATTTCCCATCCAGGATGTGCTGGGAGGTCGGGTGGGCCTGGGGGATGCCCAGGTACTCGTTCAGGATGTCCGGCTCAACCTCGGCGCACACGTGCAGCTAGGAGAGGGAGCGCACGGCATGTTAGAAGACAGGCCGCCACCAACGGCGCCTCCCAGGCCTCCCAGTCCAAACCCTGCGTTCTACAGATGGGGAAACTGAGGCCCAAACCACAAAGTGGCAGAAATGGGATTCGAACCCACGTCTCCTGACACACATCGTTCAGCATAGACGAGCTCGCTACTGTGAGGGATTCAAAGACAAAACACAAGTGGAAAGAACCCCAGAGGACCCCGGGTTCAAGTCCTGACCCAAGCACGAATCTGCCTGCCAATGTCCTTGGGCAGTCGGTCTCCTTTAAATACCTATTACACAGCTAGGAATCTGAGGCGGAACTTGGACTCGGGTTTCGGAGCCAGCACTTTGACACCAGTATGTGGTGCACAGAAGGCACTGGACACGCTGCTGACTCGACGCCATGGCCGGCGTTCTCCCCGCTGTTGTGCCTGCTGATGGGGAGCTCCCTACCTCACACGGTGGCCTGTTCCATTATGGAGCACCTTTAGAAAACCAGGGTCTTTGCAGTGGAACAGCTTATGGTCTAAGTGGGGACACAAGCCATGGAAAAGTGACAGAATGTGAAAGTGTATGAGGGAGGCATAAGTGAAGTCCAGCAGAAGGCCAGGCAGGGTAGATCAGGGAGGGCTTCCAGGAGGAGGTGGCACCTGATCTGGGTCTACAGAGATGGGCAGGCAGAAGGGTGTGGAGGACGCTGCTGGTGGAGGGAATGGGGTGAACAAAGGCAGGGAGATGGGAAAATGGGGGGCACCTTTGGGGACAGTGGGACTTCCAGTTTGGTCTTGGTAAAGGAGAAAACTGAACACCGTCCTTTCCAGCCTGGGAGGGCTGGGGTCGGCTTAAAGCTGACCTTCCTGCATCCCTCGAGCTGAGCCCAATGCCCTGCACGCAAGTGATTAATGAAGCGACAGAAGGAAGGTGGCATGGGCTGCCCCAGGGGGTAATGAGCTCCCCCTCACTTGGCGTGATGCTGCTGGGACAGAACCATAGCCTGATTACAAAACAGCTCAGACCAGATTCTCCTCTGGGTTCCCTTGGAGGTTCTGAGACTCTGGGATTTTGGGACGTGGACCGGGCCAGAAGAATCTCTCCCGCATGCCCCGGGTCCAAGTGCGCCAGCTGTGCCCATGTCCAGGTACCACTGCATGACTCCCGCGTGCGTACGGGTCCCGCCACTTGGCAGCTGTTTTCCATGTAAACGAACGTTCTGGCAAAAAGCGGCCAAGACATGTTCTCGCTAACCACAATGTCGCTCATATTAAAACCAGCAGGAGAGGAGAATTAGGAAAGAAAAGCATTTCTAATTCTCTTTTTTAAACACAGCGTGCCTGCCAAGTCGTTGTCATAATACAGGGCTCGGGTTACCCAGAAACATTCATCATCTCCCAGGGCCGTGGAGGACGAGGCATTGTGGAGGACTTTTCAGTTCTGGATCTCAGGATCCCCTGGGCCCGGCCACGCCCGCTAGACCCAGCGGGGCCTGGCGAAAGCGGGTTAGAATTCACAGCCTGGACAGCTGTGAAAAACGGGCTGCTCTCGAGCCTGTGAGGCACTGACTGCCCGCATGAATCTGGGAGAGCCACTTCTCCTCCTCCAGGCCTCAGTTTCCTGACCCTTCCAACTCTAAACTGGAAACCTGAAGCTGATTCCCTCCTCGGCCTCCTCTGGGGGTGGGAGGAATGTCTGAGTCTCAAGTCAGTCCGCTAGAGCATCACAAGGCCTGGAGAACCCAAGTGATGGGAGAGGAGGGGAAATCTGTAGGTTTGAGCAGGCTGGACGATGAAGCAGAGCCCCCAGCAAAGGGGTACCTACAGTGCCAGGGTGCCCCGGCAAGAGGATCCAGCATGCCACAGAAAAAAGCTACCAGCTCTGGGTTTAAATCTCTGCTCGGCTCCGAGCTGTGTCCTTCATGGTGGGCCTCAGTTTCCCCATCTGTAAAAATGGGGACCATAATCACGTACTCCCCACCTCCCCTGTTGTTTTAAGTAGGGTGCTTTGGAAACCTTTGACGAGGTACAGATATGAGAGGTGGAGTCAACAGTCAATAAACATTTATTAAGCACCTGCTATGTGCCACGCACCCGTGCCCCTGTTGGAAGGTAGGCTGCTGTCTGCTCTTTGGAAATGCTAGGCAAGAGGGAACCCTGCCTTACTGGTAGCCTAGCAGCCTCCCAGGGTGGGGGTAGGGGCTTCAAGGGCATTGAAAGGGCAGCCTCGGGACTGGAGGGGGAGGAAACAGAAGTTAAGGGACTCACCCAGGCTCGCACAGCTAGCAAAATGTCTGAGGCTGGATCTGAATTTGGGTCTTCCTGATTCCACGTGTCACGCGCTCTCTCCACTGCACCTCATTTTACAGATGAGGAAACTGAGGCCCGGAAAAGTGAAGTGGATGGAGTGTTTGACTTCAGCGTCAGGAGAGATTTCAAACCCTGCCATGCTGTGTGACCACAGGAAGACCTCTCTCGGCCTCAGTTTGCTCAGCTGTAAAATGGGGGCACAGATGCCTATAACACCTCTCCCCTAGGGATGCTGTAGCACTTGAATGAGCGAATGTGTGGAAAGCATTCTGCAAGAGTGCTCAGCCTGGCACACAGTAGGTGCGTAACACATGCTAGTATTCCCCTTCCCTTTGTATTAAGCAGCTCATCTGAGATCCTGTAGGCAGCCACAGGCAGAGCCGGGATTAGCACTCGCCTCTTTGCCACAAGCACGCTGAAGCCCCAGGAGGCGGCTCCCCGGAGCACTGTCAGGGCCTGGGAGACACCTACCTTTTTCCGTACCTGCTGCTCCTTGGCCGAGTGGGCTTTCACGTGTTTGCGCAGGGAGCTTGGGTCTGTGTAGCGCTTGGAGCAGCCGGGGATCTGGCAGGCGTACGGCTTCTGAAACCGGGTTGGGGAAGGACAGCGTTAGAGACCCAGCTGGGCTGAGGACCCCCTGACACTCCTGGGCCAGACTAGAACCCTGGACACTCCCAGGCCAGGCCAGAACCCTGGACACTCCCAGGCCGGGCCAGAACCCCCAGACGCTCCCAGGCCGGGCCAGAACCCCCAGACGCTCCCGGCCCAGGCTAGAACACTGGACACTGAGTTAGAAAGAGGCTAGTCGGTACTCAAACCCAGGTCCTCCCGTGTCCAGGGCTACTGGGTCAGACTCAGGGTGTGTGACAGGAGGCCCTGGGGAGTCTGTGCCCCTGTTAGCTGGGGGCCTGTTACAACGGGGGCCAGAGGACGGGGCTCTTCAGGACTGCCGGCGAGAAGTTGGGGGGCCCCAGTGTCCCCAGAGACAGCAGCTGCAGCAGCATCTGTACCAGGCCGGCCCTTAGAGCCCCAGACACAAGTAATGGCCACAGGCCCCCTGCCGGACACCCTGCCCTGTTCCTAATTTACATTAATAAGTTGTCTCTTTGCTTACAGAATAAAAACAGGCAAACAAACAGCTAGGCGGCAGCCATCAGACCCCTTGCACGCACACACTCCCGTGCAGGAGGGGGAGCTCAGCTGCCCCAAGCACTCTCAGACCACATGTACCCACTCGCCCCCTCATGCCTTCACACAGACACACACACGCCCCAACACTGCAGGTCCTCACCCAGAGAGTCACAGACTCCTAGACTCTCTAAGCAAGGAGGGACCTCAGAGGCATCTCCCGACCTCCACAGGGAGCTCCCTCCCTCCCAAGGTTGTCCAGCAGTCACTCACACACTCGGGAGCGGCAGACAAAAAGGGAAGGGTCATGGAAGGTGCTGCATCTGGGCTACTCCCCCCCATCGTACAGAGGGGGAAACTGAGGCCCAGAGAGGGGACAGAACCATTCTAGGGCCCCCAGGCAGTAAGGACCTGAGGCCAGGTTCAGCCCGGCCCAGGCTCTCTATTTACACATCAGGCACACATGCACCTAGTCACATACTCTCCTGTGCAGACACACACATTTATGCATCCTCTCTCTCTCTCTCTCTCTCTCTCTCTCTGTTTCACACACACACACACACACACACATACACACACACACACCCCTCTCAGTGGCCAGCTGAGGCTCTCCGGAAGCAGTGGCCCCAGGCCACACTAGGCTCCTTCTCTGCTATGGCCTTAGCCCAGCCCAGTCCCCCTCATCTCTTCCTACAAGCCCAGAGCCCGGCTCTCTCAGACCCTCCAAGGTCCCTTGGCTCGGGGCTGGGGTAGGGTCCAGGCTCTCAGTGTTTTCTGGGATTTCAAGCCCCTCCATCACCCCTTGTTGAATGAGGCCTGCCTGGGCCGAGGGCACTGCTTGAAGCTGATCCCCAAAAGGCCCGGATCCTAGAGAGCCAGGCCTAGAAGAAAAAAGCTCCCTGGAATTCAGAGGGTAAGCCCTGCTATTGAGTCCTGTCTGAGCCCAGACTGGGGCTGCCTAACTGTCTTCCTGTAGCCCCTCACCCCACCTAGCAGCTCCATCCTCTCCTCTCCTTCCCCCCCGCCCCCCACCTGGCCAAGCCAGGCCTCCAGCTGGATCCACTGACCATGCCTGTGACAGAGAATTGTGCTTCTATTTACCCTCCTACTCTCAGGGCTAATAATTTGTTCTTATTTAAGTAAGGGCCTTCCTTCCCTGTGGAGCAGAGGAGGTTTGGCAAGGGGCAAAGCCAGGTGAGCTCTGATTCCTGAGTGTGAAATGTCAGCAAATCCAAGGTACCCGTGCAATCTGAATGCTCTTTCCTTGCACCTGCCCCCATACGGGGCAGAAGGGCCTTCTGTTAACAAATGACTAGCTTTGGAAGCAGAAATGTCACAGAAGAACAATAACCCATGTGTTTTCTAACTCTCCTGCCAGGCTTTGGTAGGTTGCCAGTGAATTCTCACCGGCCATGGGTCCTGGAGAAAACAGCAGTGGAGTTCAGCTGCTGTGCCTGGTCCCAAATCAGTGCCTCGTGCCCAGCTCTTGCCCACAAGTGGGTACAGTGCCTGCCATCTACAGACACAATGGACGGGAGGGGACAGGCTCCCTAGGGTTCGCAGCACCCAGAACAGCGCAGCCTCCAGGCTCTTCCCTAATCTCAATTTCATCAACATGGGAGAATCCTGGAGTTGGAAAGGACCTCAGAGATGGGGAACCTGGTCCAACCTAGGGTGGTACAGTGGATAGGGTACAGTGTATTTGGAGGCAGAGGGGCTGGGTTCAAACACCCAACTCTGCCATTTTCAATTACTTGTGTCGCTCTGGGCAAGTCTCTTTCCCTTCCTGGGCCTCAGTTTCCCTACCTGTAAAAAGTGGGGGATGGTCTCTGGAGTCCCTTCCAGTTCTAGACCTGGGACCCTAGTAGGAGCCCATAAGTATAGGAATCCCTTCTAGGATGTCCCTGGAGACGTGCCTCCAGAGCCCAGTAAAGCTTCTCTCTTGCATCAGCTGCTTCCCATCTGCCCTCAAGCACTCCAGGGGCCTCTTTAGTCTTAAACAATAGCAATACTGCACCCCTCAAATACCTTCCCACGCCCCCCCCAGCTGCCCCACTCTTCTGCTGCCAAGCTCAATTACACAATTAGCTTTAGAACCACCATTCTATGCCCCTCAGCTGAAATTGTTTTCTTTCAGGCATAGGAATAACAAGGACAGGGCCACTGGTGCTTTGCACCAGGGTGCTGAAATTGGAGAAGCAGTCTCTAAGAGTCAACAACGTTTAGCACTTAGTGGGAACCCAGAGCTTCTAGATGGAGGCTGGGGTGAGCTCTTTCCCTGCCCATCCTCTGCCTTCTTCAGCCCTGTGGATGCCCCAAGCTTTGTCTCCCTTCCCCTCCACTGAGGATATGCCTGATCAGTGCTCCAGCCCAGTCACATCCAGGTTTATGGCATTTGTCCTGGAGGCGGATTCCTTGTTACAGCTCAGCTCCAAGGTCACTGAGGAAGCCCTCCCTGCCACGTCTGACGGCCTCTCCTCAGGCCTCCCCGTCCTTGAGTCCTCTGCAGACCCTCCCCCCCATCCTCCTTGGTGATCTCTTCTCCCTGGGCTGCCACCCTCTTGATTCTCGTCACCCTCTTCCCAGTCTTCTTACGGCTCCTTCTGTGGCTCTTCTGGGTCCCTTTGGCTGGGAGCTCCCAAGGCTCTGCCCTCCCCCTACTTCCTTTGGAGCCCCTTCCCTCCCATGGCTTTGGCTGCCGCCATAATTCAACGGCTCCCAAAGATCTCCAGAGGGAGACCTCGAACTCCCAAGCCTGGCAAGCCGCTTGGAGGGTCCCTTCCTACTGTCCCAGTCTAGGATCGGTGGTCTAATGGTGTTGATTGTGAGTCTAGGCGGCGAGGGTTTCTTCCAGCATAGATTGGACTGGACGGTGACCCATCTACCTTTGAATAGCCTGCCCTCCCCACCCTTGGCTGACTACCCTTGACTCTATTATCCTGCCTGTACAATGGGCTGGCAGAGGAGGAGCGGTACCCCCGGCGCTGACTGGGAAGGTCAACAGGAAAGTTGTACTTGTACCGTACCTTCGTGCTGGAGAGGCTCATGGCTGCGTTTAGAAAGAAAGGAGAGAAGAAAGGAGTGAGAAACAAGGAGCTGATGAGGATAAGGAGAGAGTAACAAGGTTCACTGAAGAAGAACGTGACCCAGTAGCCTGGGAAGGCCAGCAGGCTTGCGAGCCCTTGCCCTCCCCCGAACCAGCCCGTTCCAGTCAGGCCTCCCCTCCCCCTTCTCCTAAAGGCAACTCAGCGTGCAAAGAAATCCAGATCCCTCCCCTGGTGTCCTCCTGAGAGGCCCCAGGGGCCCCCAGGCTCTCAAGGGCTACCCCAGTGGGGTGGGAGAGAGAGGGAGGGGCCAAGCCCGGCCCCAGGAGCGCCCTGCGTCCAGCTCAGTAGGAGACACTCATCAGGTGGTCCCGGCATCTCCACCAGGCCGTGGCTGAGCCGCGGGGACTGACGGGCTGTGCTGGAGGACAAGGCGCAGATCCCCGAGGGGATGAATCAGTCGGTCATTCAGCAAGCATGCTAATAAACCCGGCTGTGCACCAGGAACTGTGCTAATAAGCATGGCAGACAGGAGGAAGGCAGAAGCCTTTCCTGCCCTTGAGAAGCTTACATTCTATCCATCAACAAGAACTTCTTAAGGGCCTACTACACCCCAGGTGCTGTGTTGAGATACAGAGTCCCTGCCCTCAGGAAGCTCACAGTCTGTATCAGGGGAAATAACAGCTACATACACATACCTAAAATCTATGCAAGGTAGCTGCTTTTGAGGTGCAGAGGACCTAGGTATTTGACCAGGCTGCCAGCCAGCTCTGAGGAGGAGTTACTCTTCAGGGTCACATCTCCTAGCAGGCTGGCAAGGGTAGGATTCATTCTGCCAGGGACCCCCGGGGCCCTGAATTGTCCTGGTTTCCTTCTGGGTACTGGGGGAAATGGCTTGCCCTTTGGGACCCCAGGAGAGGTCAGATTCCTGGCTGGCCAGGAAAGAAGGAAGGAGAGCTAGGCTGGGCCGACTCGAGCCTGACAAAGTGGCTCGCCCACCCGCATCTGGCAGGGAGGAAGCTGCTAGCAAGGGGACCATAATTCCCTACCAGAGCATCACCATCGGCACCCCTGCCCCTCCCCTATACTTCCTGGGATCACCAGGGCCCTAAGAGAATCCAGAAGTAGGGATGGAGCTTGTCTGCCCACTGGCTGATCAGTCTCTCATTCCAAATCTTCCAGAAAACACCAGAACTGTGTAATGCTCTTGAATCACTTCCAACAACTAAGAGTGACCCTATCTAATCTGGTGAGGGGCTGGCCAGCCCCGCCCCGAGAAAAAGAAATCAGCAGAGCTCATCCCAGGACCAGACCAGGCACTAGCGTCAGGAAATGACCATCCTGCTTGAACGGCAGCTCCATGGGGCAGAGGCCATTTCTGAATTTTCTTTGTATTCCTAGTGTTTCACCCAGTGCCTGGCACGTGCTTAATTAATGTTTATTGATAACTGTAAGCTCTGGAATGGCAGGAGCCTTCATTTCTCTTAATTGTCTCCTATGTCCCTCCCTGGCCCAGCCCTGAGAACCAGTCACAAACATAGCAAAGATTTAATTTAATAAATGTGTGCAGTGCGGATAAAGGGGTATCGTGATTCCTGCCAGTTGCTGATGCCCCCTGAAACTGTCCTGTATTTCCTTTGTATGTAAATTTTTATTTCCTTATGTGGAATCCTGCTGTTTCTCCCAGTAGAGTGTAAGCTCCTTGAGGGCAGGTATGCCTACTGCCAACCTGGCATTACGGCCCACAACAGGTGTTTAATAAATGCTAGATGGATGGCTGTGAGTCCAGGAGACTGGAAGCCCCTTGAGCACAGCGGCTATTTCATTTATGCCTCTGTATACCCACTGCCTGGCGCAGTTCCTGGTATGCAGCAGGTGCTTAATATATGCTTATTGAATGAATTAATCTCTTGGACACTTGGGGAAGAGGACTCCTGGTCACAACCTGACATCCTTGGACACCCCACAGATACATTTCAGGGCTGACTCTGTCCCTTCATTTTCACGCTCTGCTTACATACCAAGATGTGATAAGAGATAAGTTGCTTTAGAAAGCCCCAAAATGGAATGAGGGAGAAGAGGAAAGCCAGGGACCTGGAACAGGACCCAGAGGGCCTGGGTCCCAGGTTAGGGGGGCTACCCAGAAATGCCCAAAAGGAAGGGACTAGAGGGAAGTAGTTGTGACACCATCTAGGGCTCCCAGAGGAGACATCACCAATTTCTGCTGAAGGGTCTGAGGTTAGAGATGGGTGAGAGAAAATAGCTCATCTGTCAGGATAACCACTTTGCTTTTATGGATAGCTGAGCAAACTAGCCAAGGACAGTCAACACGGAGACACACTGGAAGCCTGATTTTCTGTAAAATGAAGGGGTTGGACCAGTTCAGAGATTCACAGAACCTAAGCTTGGAAGGAACAAGTGTGGTCCCCCAGGCCAACCTGAACCTGCACAGAAATACCCATTATGACACAGGTAATGCGTGGTTATCCAGCTTTTTGTTGCAGACATCAAGTGATGGGGAACTCACTACTTCTCCACTCTTGGAGAGCTCTAATTGTTAATAATTTCTCTGTGACTCTGAGGGCCTAAATCCATCCATCCATCCGTTCCTCCCTCCTTTCCTTCTTCTTTCTTTCTTTCTTTCTTTCTTTCTTTCTTTCTTTCTTTCTTTCTTTCTTTCTCTTTCTTTCTTTCTTCTCTCTCTCTCTCTTTCTTTCTCTCTTTCTTCTCTCTCTCTGTCTCTCTTTCTTTCTCTCTTTCTTTCTCTCTCTCTCTCTCTCTCTCTCTCTCTCTCTCTCTCTCTCTCTCTCTCTCTCTCTCTCTTTCCAATGAGGGTTAAGTGACTTGCCCAGGGTCACACAGATAGTAAGTGTCTGAGGCCGGATTTGAACTCAGGTCCTCCTGCCTCCAGGGCTGGTGCTCTATCCACTGCTCCACCGAGCTGCCCCTTTTTGTTTCTTTTTTTCCCTAAATCTTTTCAATTACACCTTCCTTTACTGTTCTTGGATGTGGCCTCCGAGACCAAACAAAACCAGTTTAACCTCTCCTCGGTAGGACCCTTCTATTTTCCACGTCAACCTTCCTTCCAAGAATCCTATATGGCACAGATCTGAGACCCTTCCCCATCCCAGCTGCCCTCCTCTGGATGCTCTAGTTTAACAATGTCCTTCCTAAATTTGGGGTCCCAGAACTGAACTTGACCTTCCAAATGGGGTACGATCAGGGCAGGAGACCATGGGCCTACTTATTAGCTCCCTTGTTCTGGCCAGCTCAGGACAGGGGCCAAGGAGGGCCTCTCAGTGCAGCCTCAGCTCCTTGTTCAACTAAGCCACACGGGCCCTGATGGCCACAAAAACTCCCCAGGAAATGCCTCCTTCATCCCCTACTAAGACAATTGATTTTTTAAGCCCTCCTGTAAGACTTTACCTTTATCCCTATGATTTCTAAGATACCTTCCATCTTTAATTTATCTATTCTGCCTCTCAAAAGAACAAGCCCCTTGAGGGCAAAGACTATTTAAATTTTTTTATTTTCATATGCCCAGTGCCCAGCACATAGTAGGTGCTTCACAAAAGCTTGTTGACCGTCTGACTGATAGACATAAGACTTTTTGGAAAATGGCTGATGAATTAACTCATGGTTGGGGGAGAGGGGAGATGTTCTTAGCTTCCCATCTCTTCTTTCCTCACTTCTCTGGGCTAGAGGCCTTCACTCACGCCACAGTGCAAGTTTCATAAAATCACAGAATCTCATGGCCAGCAGGGGCCTGTGAGAGCATCTGGGTGGCCCAGCCCTGAGCAGAACTGCAGTCTCTCCTACAAAATGTCTCTAAAGGGATCACTGAGCTTCATGATCTCTGGCAAATTATGGTGTCATCTCATATGAGCCCAAACTTGTCTCCCCTAAAGAGATTAGAGCTTACAGGACCATAGTACATATGTAGCTGGTCCTGTGAGGCTATTCGGTCATTCCCTTTATTTTATATATGTGGAAATTAGAGAGGAGCTTAAGGGACTTCTTCAAAACCAGATAGGTGGTTAAGTGACAGGTTCAAACTCACATCCCCTGACTCCAAATTCAGTGTACCAAGTGGCCTTCCTTCTCTCCCCCTTGTCAATCAGTGGCTGAAAGGCCCTAGGAGGAAAGCTCTGACTCGCCCACACATTCCCTGGCTCCCACCTGTTGTTAGTAGGGATTGGAGACAGACCTGGGAGCAGAAGCAGGTGTGACCCACTGCCCAGGGGGCCTTCCTCAAGTTTGCATCCCCTCTAGAGAGCAGCTCAGCATCCTGGGTACTGTCCATTGGTCACTCCCATCTCTGGCCATGTGGCCAGCCCATCTTGTCTACATCTCACTGATGACACCCTCTGTTCCAGGATTTCTTGGCTTTTGTATCCCCAGGGCCTAGGACAGTGTCCAGACCATGGAAGGTACTTAATAAATCCTGCTCCTTGAATTATTTATTATGTGGTGGCACCTGCTTGAACACCCATCATACACCTCTCCACTGCCCCTGGAACTTTGGAGTCCCATGGCTTGCAGACACACAACGGCACGTCCAAAATGTGAGTATTAATTATATATATATATGTGAATTCATTATTGTTATTGTTATCTCAATCAGAGCAAGCCAAGATGCCAAGTTTTTTCAGTAGACAAGAGTCTGATGGGGGTTACGTGAAGTTAACAGAGCCTCCCTTCATGGCCTAGCCCCTCCATGTTAATGACTTTAAGCCTCACGAAGGGATGTCCAGCCAAGTGGAAGCAACCTCAGCTTCTGTAGGGCCTCTGCAGAAAGAAGAGAGAGGTAGGCCCTTATTCATACCAAGACTTGCAGGGACCAAGTTGTGAGCCTGGTCAGAACCCTGCCCTCCTACCCCTGGCCCTTAACTCTACAAGGTTCTGTTCAGGCCATACAGGACAGGCCCAGCTGCTTCATGGGAACCTGGAGCTTCCCCTGCAATGTGAGGGCCCAACTCATTCCCCGACAGGAGAGAAGTAGTGGGGGGAAGTCAGAGGACAGTGAAAGATTCAGCCTGCTAAAGAATGGCCCAAAGTCCCAGTGCCAGAGGTCACCCAGGTTCTTTGGACCAACTCCCTCCTTCATCTCCTGTTTGAAAGGGATGCAGGAAAAAAAGAGGGAAATGGAATGGCGAATTCTCAGCTCTAGGACAGAAATAAGGAAGCAGCTTGGTTTGTGTGTTGTTTTGGTGGGAGAAGGAAGGAAATGGCATGATTAGCACAGTACTGCAAGTGGAGGAACAAAGAAACAGTGACGGGGTGATACATTGTTTCAATAGGTACAATGAGAACCGGGATGGTTTATATGTAGGCTTGGTCACTTTTGGTGAATCTGCTAGAAAGCTTCTTCTGAAAGGAAGTGGGAAGGCCTATCTTTGACAACCCCCCCCCAACTCCAGAATCCTGCCCTCATTCCTCTTCCTGCTTGTCCTCTTCCTTCCCCCTCTTTTCTTGCCCTTCTAAAGGCTGAGGTGGGCTGTGGGGAGTTACCGTGTCCAGGTGAGTGCGCTGGTGCTTCGCCCGGTCGCTGGAGTTACTGAAAGCTTTTGGCAGCCAGGATGCTGGCACAGGTAGGGTTTCTCCCCTGTGTGGCTCCGGAGGTGAATCTTCAGGTTCTCCAGCCGAGAGAAGGCCTTGTTGCATCCTTCAAACTGGATACGAGGAGAGAAAGAGTAATTAAAATGGAGCCAGGCAAAGGTCTCAGAGGGGAATCTGCCAAGTGCCTCTCAGCAGGTATGGGCGGCAAATCCCAACCCAAGAACAGATCGTGCGTGTCCCTCCCTCCTTCTTCTTCCTCCCGCCACCATTTGAAAACATCTGCTGTGATTCCCATTAGAATCTCCTTCCGAAGGGGACAAGGTTATCCTGAAGAGTGAAGCTTGATAGGATTTTTCCCAAACACGACTTTCCAAAGCCTGAGGAGATAGCGGCCAAGAAGGCCTCTTTTCCCCAGGGGAAAAGAGGAACCAGGCGTCACTCCAGGGATCATAGATTAGGGCTGAGAGGGATCTGAGTGGTCATCTGACCCACTCCCGGGGGTCAGACTGGGGAAAGCAGCAGATCTGGAATTCTAACCTTGGTCTAGGATTCCAAATCTGAGGCTAAAGGCAGCAGAAGTGTGGTTGTAGCTGACAAAAAGAGGCCAGCCCTAACCCTGAGATGCTTCTCACCCACTGGATCTGGACCTGTGCTCCTTCCATCATGCAGCCTTGCCTCTCAGAGAGGCAGAAATACTTCCTTAAAAAAAAAAAAAGCAGGAATGCGGACCCTGACTGCTTCCCCAAGCTGGATTTGTGTGCCAATCAAAGAGGACCTTAGGAATGAGGCTCCTAGAGGTTTGAGAATCCACGCCCTCGAATTGGGTACTGGAGGCACAAACTTACAGTCAGGGATTCAACAGGAGTTACAAGGAATTTCTGAATCCCAAATTATACATTTCCTGGACCATGAAACTTGAATCAGCACTGGACAGAGGCAATTAAAAAAATGACAATCTTAGTCTAGGGTACTATTCTGTTGGCTAGGTGGGTATGGTGCCTCACAGCCTCAACTAAGAAAAGTCAGCCTATCCTTGTTAGAGGAAGGACGAAGAGAGCCCAGTAGATGTCTCTGAAGAGCTGACGCGCAGCAGATGTTAGCAGAGAGCAGCTCAGTGACCACAAGATGTGCTACACAGTGAGCTGCCCAGCACTGAAAGACCAGACAAACAGTGCCTACAGAGAGCAGTGCGATGGACCTGACAGAGCAGGTCAGCAGCCGACAGATGGAAGCAAGATTTGCCTTGACCACGCTGGTCCCCTACATGTGCATTTTCCATCTTTCTTGGTCACAAATATTCTCTACGTTTCTTTACTCACTGGTAGTATAGCAACTTGTGGGTGGGGGTAGCCCGTGTGTGCACAGAGGGATCTTTTCTGGATACTTTGGTAGTTTTCCTTCTAATTCTGAAATTCTGTATGTCTATTACTGTACAAGTCTAAAGATCTAGGTTCTAGTGATGGCTAGTTGCCTGCCATTACCTGGTTGTGAGACCCAAGGCAAGTAATTTTCTGGCTCTAGTTATCAATTGACCAATTTCATAGGTGTACCCCACCCTCTCCTTTCTTTCTCTCTCCCCCCCACCTCTCTCTCTCCTCCCTCTCTCTTTCTGTCTCTCTCCCTCCAGTTCCACAGGTCCAACACTTTAGGTTATCCTCAACTCTTCCCTCTACTTTATCACTCATCTATTCAACCAGTGGCCAGGTCTTACTGATTCTGTCTCCACAGCTCCTGTGTCTCTCCTATTCTCTTCATTCAAACAGCCTCAGCCCACATTTGGGCCCTCACGGCCTCCTGCCTGGGTCATTGAAGTCTCTGCTGCTTCCTTTCCCTTTCTTTTATCTCCTTCCCAATGCATCCTTCACACAGCTGCTAAAGTCAGATTCCTAAGGCTTCGTTCTGACCCCATCACTCCTGACCCTTCACTCTTGTAACACCAGTGGTTCCTTATTGCCTGTAGCATAAAGTGCCAACTCCTGTGCTTGGTATTTAAAGCCCTTTATATTTTTATTTATTTATTTATTTATTCATTCATTCATTTATTCTAGGCAATTGGGGTTAAGTGACTTGCCCAGGGTCACACAGCTAGTAAGTGTCAGGTGTTTGGTTTGAGGCCGGATTTGAACTCAGGTCCTCCTGACTCCAGGGCTGGTGCTCTATCCCCTGTGCCACCTAGCTGCCCCTAAAGCCCTTTATAAACGGCCCCAAGCTAACTTTCTAGGTGGATACCACACATCTCTCTTTCACTTACTCTAGGCAGCCTGTTCACTTGACTGTCCAATAAGCATGTGCCACCTTGATTATCCAAACTGGCTTAGCTGCCGTTCCCCAAACATCTCACCCTCCATCTCACCCTCATGCCTTTCTTCAGTCTGTCCTCCAGGCTTGGAACGCTCTCCCTTCTTGCTCCCATCTCTTGCAGCTTCTAGCTCCCTCCCAGGCCCCAATCAAGGTTTGCCTCCTTCCAAGGCCTTTGGGAATGCCTCAGTCCTTAGCGCCCCCTGCCTCCCCAAGTTACTTTCCCTTCTTTTCACTGTTCCTTATTTATTTCCTATTGAACGTTTTCTCAGCCCATTAGAAAGCAAGCTTCTGGTGCCTTGCTTTTGTATCTCAGTACCCAGCATGGTGCCTAGTGTGTGGCAGAAACTTGATAAGTAAATCATTGGCTCCTTTTCCAGGACTCTATACCCCCACTTTTTTTCAGAATAAAATACAAAACCCAAACTTTTCAGAATAATATGAAGTGGGGGTGGGGGGAGACCCGGGATCCAGTCCCAGCCCTTCTATAAACAGCTGGATGGCTGACTGGGCACCGCACTCGGCATCTCTGCTTGCTATTCTCCTCCTAGGTACCCCAGTGCCATGGAGACCCCCATCCAGATCAGACGGCCTAGATTTCTAAGACCGCCTAGCTGACAGCTTAACGTTGTGGGGTTCTGGGGTTTGAACATTCCATTACTCTAGAATTCTGTGACCAATATTCAAGATTTCATGATGCTAATATCCTAGGATTCCCAAGTGCTCCAATCCAACTCTGAGCCATGGGGAATGCCTGTTACTTACGATGGGACGGTTGGATCATCCCTTAAGCACTACTTACACAGCTAAAGCCTCCTGTCTGGGGCAGGTTGTGGCTAGGCTCTCCTGAGCTAGGGATGGACCGCTAAGCTTCTGCGATGCCAATCTGTAATAAATGCCTGGTGTGTGTAGAGTATTTCACGGAGACAAACCCCTTTCTACTGTCCCATTTGATCCTCACAAACAGCCCAGTGAAGTAAGGGGGGAGGGATTTTATTCTCATTTTATAGATGATAATAACTGATATATGTGGGCCCATATATTATTTTTATTATTGTAATATTATATAATTATATATGATATAATTATTATATTATTATAATAACTGACCTATATGTCATATATATAAAACCTTAATATTTATAAACATACGTATTTCACGTATATTCACCTTCCTGGGACTCAGTTTTCTTATCTGTAAAATGGAGGGGTTGGGCTGGATAATCTTTGAGATTATCGTGATCAAATCCTGCCTTAGACACTTAGTAGCTGCATGACCCTGGATAAGTCACTTAACCTTTCAGCCTTAGTTTCCTCACCTGTAAAATGGGAGGTGGTGCGTAGACTCAATGACCTCTAAGTTCCCTCCTAGCAATAAATCTCCCTGCTTTAGTCCTGTGATCTGTGTCCTGAGCCTGAGTGGGGGTATTAGCAATGTTCTGGAGCCATGTTCTCTTCCCTCCCTCAACAGCCCATCTCTCCACACACAGTCACAGATGTCTCCCCGTAAAAGAAACCCACAGGCTTGCTCAGGATTAACCAGACACATCCTGGGCTCGTGCCCTTGGACTGTTTCAGCCGACTGTGACTGTGAGGCTAAGTGCTTAAGAATGGTTTCTTTTATCAGTTTTTTCCCTGGGTGCTAATCCTTACTCTAAGATAGGTGATGACAAGTATGAGCTGGTGCTCATGAGAGTGGGGAGGGCTGATCCCTATGTGGGAAATGAGATTGCCCAAGATTTCATATTGGGTTATGTTTCTTCTCTACCAAAAAGTCCCACAAAGAAATCCCAAATGTATATCAATGAGAAGCCTCACCTAACTTGTATACTAAGTGACTCAGACGGTGTGCTGGCGGCTTGGAGGGAGCAGATCTGTGTCCTACCCTGCTGTTCCTCACTGGGTGATGCCACCTAAGGTACTCTGGTCTTCTGATCTTCCCTTTTTTCATATGGAACATGTAAGTGTTTGTCACTTTTGATTAAAAACCCTTATAACATCTGAAGCAGGGAATCAGCCCAAGTGGCCAACCAGTGTGGGTGTCTCCCAGAGCTGCAGCTGCCCATTTGGGCCCCGGAAAAAGCAGTGACTCCTGAGGAAATGGGCTCTTGCCGCCAGCACCAGCTCTGGGGAACAGATGGGCCACTTGCACTGGGGCCCTCGGCCAGCACCTCCTCAGGGCATAAAACTACTGCTCAGCCCAGCAGGGTCAGGTCTCCACTGGTCACTACTTTGTCTCACTATCTGCAAGTATTTTCCCCCTTCCTCAATACTGGAGTGCCGGACAAATTCCTTGCACCTGTCCTGAAATTCTCTGCTCCTGTGAAAGCCTTGTGGGTCTTTAAAAAAGATTTATGAATATAACTGGAAAGGCCTGGTTGGGTAGGAGAGGTAGGGGTGAGCTTGGGGTCCAACAGCAACAGAGACAGTAGCAGCAGCAGCAGCATTCCTGTAACCTTCAAGGTTTGTTGGGCACTTGATTCATATTATCTCACTGCATCCTCACAAGCACCCTGTCAGGCAGGTGCTGATATCATCCCTATTTTATAGAGGAGGAACTGCAGTCTCAGAGACTTGCCCAAGGGGGTTCCTTCTGCCCCTGGTGCTTTGGGGAAGCCCCATCTGTAAGAGAAGAGGGTTCTGGAAGCTTGGGATACAACTGTGCTCTAAGAAAAGAGGAAGGCAACGGTTTTAGATAAACATGGGAAGACTTGTATGAACTGATGCATAGCGAGGTAAGCAGAACCAGGAGGACAGTGTATACAGGGACAATAACACTGTGAGGACAAACAGCTTTGAAAGCCTTGAGGCCTCTGACCCATTCAATGACCGACCAACATTCTAGAGCACTGCCGATGAACCACACAGCCCACCTCCACACAGAGGCTCAGGCCACAGAAGCGGGCTCAGATTTGTTTGGACGCGACTGAGGTGGGAGTTCGCTTTTTTGACTGTGCACACTGGGTACAAAAGTTTTGTTTGTTTTGTTCCAGTAGGTGCACGGAAGTGAGAGGGGTAAAAATAAATGCTCAACCATTGAAAAAATAAAATTTAACTTAAAAAAAAGAGAGGTTTGCAGATTTAGGGCCAGAAGAATCCTTAGGGGTCATCTACTCTGACCCTCTCCTTTTTTGGCCAAGGGCCAGAGAGGTTAGTGATTTACCCAAGATCACACAGCTAAGTAGGCGGTACAACCTGGAACCCCGCTCCAAAGCAGGTGCCTTCCAGAGGCTCTGCCCACACCTGAAAAAAATGGGAATAAGAGGCTCCAGGAAGCCCAAGGGATCGCTCAGAGAGAGGGAGGAAGAGGCTCAGCTCACAACAGATTCTTCTCAAGCAGCACTTTGGGTACAGGGAGGCTTAAGACTGAAGAGAGACCTGCCTTAGTTTCTGATTCACTATGTGACCACAACCAAGTCACAACCTTTCAGAGCCTGTTTCCTCCTCTGTGCAATGGGCCTATTAATATGTGCCTTCCCTGCAGCCTCTCAGGATTGTTCTGAGGGAGGACAAAACATCTATCCCTATGTACATGAGCAGGCTTAGTATCATTGTATCCATTTTGCAGATGAGGAAACTGAGGCCCTGGGAAACGAAGTGGCTTGTTCCAGGTCCCAGGGCTTATTATTATTATTAAGCACCTGCCCTGTGCCAGACACTGTGTTAGGCACTGAGGATACAAGGACAAAGCATAAAATAATCTCTCCTCCCAAGGAGCCGACATTCCAAGGACACGGTAGAAAGATACCTTCAGCATAAACATATGGTCCATAAATATACGTTTATTTGTTGTTTCAGTCATGCCTGACTCTTCACAGCACCATTTGGGGTCTTCTTGGCAGAGATACCAGAGGGGTTTGCCATTTCCTTCTCCAGCTCATTTTACAGATGAGGAAACTCAGGCAAACCCCGTCAAGTGACTTGGCCAGGGTCACACAGCTAGCAAGTGTCTGAGGGTAGATTTGAACTCAAGAACATGAGAATTCCTGAGTCCAGGTTTGGTGCTCTATGCACTTTGGTGCCACCTAGCAGCCCAGGCTAGAACATAGTAGGTGCTTAATAAATGTTTACTGAATTGAATTTTTTTTTACTTTTCCCCTTTTTCTCATGGATAAAGCTTACTTCGCATACATTTGTTCACATGCGGTTTCTCTCATTAGACTGCAAGCTTCTTCAGAGCAGCGACTGCCTTTGCCTATTTTTGTATCCCTATGCTCAGCACAGCAGGCACTTAGTGTTTATTGATTGACTGATTGATCCTAGGGGTAATAGGGAGGCAGTGGAGTTTATAGAGAGGGAGCAGCAGATGTGTGCTTTAGGAATATTAAGTTGGCAACTGTCTGAAGGATGGGCTGGAGGTAAGGAGACCTGGTGACCTGGGAGGAGCCACTTCCCTTGTGGTCTGTAAATGGTTAGGACTGTCCAAAGCTGGTACAGCCTGGGGGCATACACAAGGGATGCTGGGAGAACAGCCCTGCACAAAGCCTGGGGAGCAAGGGGGAAGCTGGGGCCAGACCGGCTAGCCTTCAGAAAGCAGGTGGGCTATGGACAGCTTTAGATCACCACTGAAGGAGAGTATCACAGCATTCCAGGCTCAAAAGGAACCTCAAAGCCAGTCCAGAGCCTTAAAAGGAGGGTGGTATAATAGATTTGGAGTGAGAGTATCTGGGTTCAAATCCCCCCTCTGATATTACCTGTGAGACCCTGGGCAAGTCCCTTAAACCTCTTTGGGACTCAGTTTCCTCATCTGTGACAAGAGGCAGACAGATGTCACTTAAAGTTTCTTCCAGCTGTAAAATCTACCATCCTATGATGCTTCCACAATGTCTTCCTCACCCCTCAGTTCTGACAACCCCTGTTCTAAGGCCTTGACTTCCCCTTTCCTAAGGCCCTTTCCAGCTCTGACATCCTCTGTTCTCAGGCCCCTCCCAGATCTGACATCCTCTGTTCTAAGGCCCCTCCCAGCCTTCACATCCCCTGTTCTAAGGCCCCTCCCAGCCTTCACATCCCCTGTTCTGAGGCTCATCCCAGCTCTGATACCTCCTGTTCTCAGGCCCTCCCAGCTCTGATATCCCCTGTTCTTAGGCCCCTCCTGACTCTGACATGAATGCTTGCCAGTTATCTCCCCAAGCTGCCCCAGTACCCTCTCTGTTTGTACCAGAGCTAATTAAAAACACAGCCTCATGGCTTGGCTTGATGAGGACACGCTCCGTGAGGCTCCCAGCCTGCCTTACCCAAACAATTTAATGTAATAAGTCCAATTGCCTAAAATGTTTTTCTTTGCTCCCTTCTCACAGCTGAGCTGCACCTGAGGGCCGAGGCGGTCCAGGCGGTTTTTCTCAGGTTTCATGCTGGGCTGTGTCTGGAATACCTGTCACTGACAGGGTCAGAAGCAGCCAACTGTGAAGGTAGTGGCAGTGGCGGCAGCGGCAAGAGACATTCATGTTGGAAATGAGTTATGGGGCGGGGGGGAGGCCAGGCCTGAGGAGAGGCTGTGTGCCCCCTGCAGAAACCCTCATTAATGCCCACCTTGGCCAGGGGGCCGGCTGAACAGGCCACCTTTTATTAACGGACCAAAGAGGCCAGAGCAGGTCAGAGCGGCCCAGAAGGCCCGAGGCTCTCTGGGGCATTTCTGTTATCAAAAGGAAATCTGCGCCTGGTCAAAGTCGCCCTGGCCAGGCTGTGCTCTGCTGCCCTTGTGTGGACGGCCTATGGGCCGGAGACACCTGGTCATTCTGTGGCCAAACGATGGAGAAGACGCTGAGGCCACTGTGCAGAGCTGAACAAGGTTCTTTCCCTCTCTGGGCCTCACAGCATGAAGTCTGGGTGGAAAGACAAGGTCATACACAATGTGACGGTCTGTGTGAGCCTCTGACTCCCAGGCTCCTGCCCCAGAGCCCACCCTCTAAGGGACCTGGGGGCCAGGCGGTGAGTCAGCTGGGGGTTGAAAAGGGATTTTCTTCTTTCTTTGGGGCACTGGATCAGGCCCTTTCCCCAAGTTTTCTTTACTTTGTACATCCTCTGTATCCATTTTTCTGCAGGGATACTATTCCTTCCTAATAGAATGGCAAGGGTAAGGATTATTTCATTTTCGTATTTATTTTCAGGGTCATGCACTGACCGCACCTGACACATCGGTGGCCCATGATCAACGTGTGCTGAACTGAATGGAGGGGCACCTCCTGAAAGAAGGCGGAAGGGTGGCAGCTCCGAGACAACACAAGAGGGGAGGGCTTCGAAATCCCTCTGGCCACAGTTCAAAAGCTCAGAGAAAAGCAGCATTGTGTCACAGGGGTGGAGAACCAGCGGCCTGGAGGCCACATGCAGCCCTCTAGGGCCTAGATGGTAGGTCCCCCGCCTCGGTTGAGACAAACTCAGATTAAACAGCATCTGCAGTTATCCCTGGCTCCTCACCCTGTCTCATTCCGCATATCTAATCAGTTGCTTCCTAATAACTATGGGCCGAGAGAGAGCTTCAAAAGCTTGGGACGGCTTGGCCTGGCTCTGTTCAGCTCTGATGCTAGTCTTAAGAGTTGAAATTAACTGGCAAAGCCCCCAGAACTCGATGAACCCCTTGAAATAACATAATCATTCAACTGATCTACATTTCTTAAGGTTAGCCCCAGGCACTGTGCTAGGTGGTTCAAAGACAAAAAATGTGATGATCTCTGTAGTTGTGAATATAAGAGACTGCCTCCTCTAGGGTCACACAGCTAGTAACTGTCTGGGGCTCCATTTGAACTCAGGAAGATGAGTCTTCCCAATTCCAGGCCCGGTACTCTATCCACTGCAGTGCCACCTAGCGGCCCTTAGATCCCTGGCTCTATTTCTTTGGAGGTAAGGAGACATGGAGTAAATCTCTCCTTGATCACTGACTACCTTTTTAACTTTGAGAAACGCACTTACCTTTTCTTGGCATCGTTTGCTCAGCTGTTAAGAAAGGATAATGCCCCCTGTCCCACTTATGACAAGGATGTTGTGGGATCAGAAAAGGTCCTGTATACACAGCGATGTGCAGACCTTCCTGTACTCGGCAATGTTAGCTGTGTATAAAGGTTATGCTGCAGATTGTATTTTTCACCCTCCCCCTCTTAAATTTCCAACTTTTCCTTATCTGCACAAATCTTCCTCATCCTTAAAAAAAACCCAACCCAAAATTTATTAGACCCAACCATCTCCTCAAGCCATCCTGCTCTATCTCACTTCCCTTCCTCAGCTAGAATAAGCTGCCTCCTGGACCCTTTGGAAACTGGCTTCCATCATCACCCCTCAATGGAAACTGGTCCTCTCTCCGAAGTTACCAGTGATCTCACTACCAAATCTGACGCCTTCATTCTCTTCTACCTCTGCTGCCTTTAACTCTGTTGTCTACTCTCTTTTGATTACTCTTTCCTGGCTGGGATTTTGGTGACATTGCTTTCTTCTGGCTCTCCTTCCATGTGTCTGATTACTCCTTCTCTGGCTCCTTTGGGGGCACATATCCATAACAACCCCTAACTCAGCATGTTCCCCAAGGCTGTCCTAAAACCTGCACGCTCTTCTCTCCCTCTCTCTGTCTCTCTGTCTCTCTCTCTCTCTGTCTCTCTCTCTCTCTCTCTGTCTCTCTCTCTCTCTCTCTCTGTCTCTCTCTCTCTCTCTCTCTCTCTCTCTCTCTCTCTCTCTCTCTCACACACACACACACACCCCTCTCATTGCTCTCCAAGGTTTAACTACCATCTCTAGCCTCATGACTCCCAGATCTATACATCTAGCCTGTCTCTCCTCCCTTGAGCTTACTTTCCACATTGCCTGTTGCCCATCGGCCATGTCAAACTGGATATACCAGAGACATCTCCAACACAACATGCCTAAAATGGCACTCATTATTCCCATCCTCCACACTTCCCTATTTCTGTCCAACGAACCACCACCCTTCTAGTCCCCAAAGATCTAATCACAACTATCTCAGGCTCCTCACCCTCTCTCATTCCGCATATCTAATCAGTTGCTAAATCTTGTCATTTTTCCTCAAACTCCACAATCTGTTAAATTTGAGCACTTTTCTCCACTCAGAAGCACCCTCTTGTAGGAGAGAAAGGACACAGCAGTTCTCCTTCCTAACTACCCTCCCCCCTTTAGAACATCAGCTTGGGCAGCGAGGTGGCGCAGTGGATAGAGCACCGGCCCTAAAGTCAGGAGGACCTGAGTTCAAATCCAGCCTCAGACCAAATACTTGATACTTACTAGCTGTGTGACCCCGGGCAAGTCACTTAACCCCAATTGCCTTAAAAAGGCAATTTTTTGATAATAATACAGTCAGTTGAGTGGCCAGATATAAAGAAGAGTTATTAGGGTCCATTGTCAATGTGGCAAGAGATCTCTAGTGAGGTATCCCAGGGATCTATGCTTGGCCCTTGTACTGTTGAACATTTGATGCTTACTAGCTGTGTGACCCTGGGCAAGTCACTTAACCCCAACTGCCTTAAAAAGAAAAAAAAAAGAATGTCAGCTCTTGACAGTAGGAGTTTTTAAATTCTTTATACATATATCCTGAGTGCCCAGCACAGGACCTGGCATTGAGTAGGCACTTAAGCTAGGTGGTGCAGTGGATAGAGTGCCAGGCTTGGAGATAGGAAGATCTGAGTTCAAATCCAGCCTCAGATACTTAATATGTGTGACCTTGGGCAAGTCACTTGACCTTGTTTGCCTCAGTTTCCTCATCTTTAAAATGAGCTGGAGAAGGAAATGGCAAACCACTCTAGTATCTTTGCCAAGAAAAACCCAAATGGAGTCACAAAGATTTGTACAAGTCTGAAATGGGCAAATAATAACAACATTTATCAAATGCCTATTATGTGCCAGGCACTGTGCCACATGCCAGGGATACAAAAAGAGACAAAAGACAGTTCTTGCCTTCAAGGAGCTTGCAATCCACGCTTATCTATGCATACCTTTATCTGAGTCATTGATGAAAGTGTTCAACAGTACAAGGGCCAAGCATAGATCCCTGGGATACCTCATGAGAGACCTCTTGCCACGCTAACAATGGACCCTAATAACTCTTCTTTACATCTTGCCACTCAACTGACCGTATCATTGTCAAATCTATTCTCTATATCTTTTCCAAAACAGCAGCGTGAGTCACTTTACCCAAAGCTTTGCTAAAATCGAGGTACACTCTATCCATAACAATCTCCTAATCTGTTGGCTTAGTGGCCTTCTGAAAAAAGGCAATGGGAAGAGTCTGGTATGACCTGTTCCTGATGAAGCCAGGCTGGCTCTTGGAGGTCACTGCTTCCTTTTCTGGATGCTCGCTAACCATCCCTTCAATGTTCTGTTCAAGAGTGTTTTCAGGAATCGAGATCAAGCTCACTGGCCTTGTAGCTTTCAGTCTTTGCTCCCTTCCCTTTTATGAGAATCACGACAGTGTTTGCTCTACTCTGACGGTACCTCTCCTGTTCTCCATGTCCTTCACGTGTCCCTAACCAGGAGCTCAGCAGTCATGGACAGTTCTTCCAGGACCCAAAGACGGGGTTCCTTTGGGCCAGGTGACTTGGCTTCCTCCAGAAAGCTTGGGGCTCTCTTCCTACCCCCTTCTTTCTCTTGGGTATTAGCTCAAGATCAGTCATTTTTGTTCTCTCATTTCCAGGGTAAAAGTTCTTCCTCTATTCTGTTATCATTGTCTCTTCTACCCCAAGCAAAGATCCCATCCTTGCAGTGATCCTCCTTTTTCTTACAATATAGATTAAAAACAACCCTGTTTTTGTTGTCCTAATTTGTCCACCAACCTCAGTTCCTTCTGTGCTTTATCACTTCTGGCGCTTTCTTAACAGGACTGTGCTGCATTCTTATATTTATTTTCTACTAACCCATCCTTCTTTCCATCTTTTGTACATTTTTAATTTTTTAAAATAATTTCAAATTTTTATCTTTTTGGAGTTAAGTGACTTGCCCAGCTAGTAAGTGTCAAGTGTCTGAGGTCACATTTGAACTCAGATCCTCCTGACTCCAAAGCCAGAGCTCCATGCTCTGTGCCACCTAGCTGCCCCTTTTGTACATTCTTTAAAAAGTCGAGGTTGGCTGGGGAGCTCCCTGGGCATTCACATCAGTTTAATGAAACAAATCCCAATGTTGCCCAGGGTCACACAGCTGGGAAGGGTCTGAGGCTGAACTTGAACTCAGGAAGATGAGTCTGAGGGCCCAGGCCTCTATCTGCCGCACCACCTAGTGACACAGGTTTTATCCCACCAAACCCCAGTGACATTATGAAGTCAAACGTGTCTCCTTATGTTAGGATATCTAGTTCCTGAACTTTGAGCATTTGGGTATAGACATCTGAGGCCATGGTTCCTTTTGGGGATTTGTCTCTTGTATCTAACAGGTGGCCTTCTCTTTCTCCTATCCCTTTGAGTTGGAGATGAGAAAGGTTGGGAAGGAGAAGGCCTTTTTTCCAGAGCATCTGCTTAATTTGTAATTAGGAAATATTCAGAGGGCCCATTCAGGCTATTCAGCTGGGGCCAAGATTGAAGTCATGGCCCCGAGGTTGGGGTACTGCCGCGTCTTAGTGACAAAGCCGTGGACAGGACTATGGCTTTTACCTGCCACTACCAAAGGTTTAATCCCCTGGGGTGGCTCCGACCCTCTACTGTGCTTCCTTGGGCAGGGGAAAGAACGAGTGGGTGCTGTTTATTAAGAGCAGAAAAATCCACAGACCTTGTGAGACCCTGAATTCACAGATTCACAGAATGTCAAACATGGGAGACACCTCAGAACAGAGAATGTCAGCGTTTGGGGAGCCCTTAGAATATGGAATGTGGATGAGAACAGACTTTCAGCTGGGAGGGAGATCAGAGCACAAAGTGACAGAAGGGAGAGGCTCCTCGGAGACCACCAAGTCTAAGCCCCCATTCTGCCAAGGAAAGTGAGGCACAGACGGGGTCTGAGATGTGCCAAGGTCCCACAGCATACAACGGGCAGAGCTGAGCCTTGACCCCAGGCCTGCCCAGCTCTTCCTGCAGCACCAAAGGGGGAGAGGGCAAAAACTGGAACAGTGTAGATGGTGGGGGTGGGGTGGGTGGGGAAACAGTTGTGCCTGATGAACAGAGCAGGGTTGATTCTTGAAAGGGTCGATTCCCACATGTGTGGCATGTTACAAAAGAAGATTCCAATAAAGGGGGAAAAAAGGGATGAAGAGAACCGTGAAGTCTCAAAACATCTGGCGTTTTATAGTAACAAGCAGGGCAAAATCAAACCCCCCCTGCATCCATTACCGCCCGCCCGAGCTGAATAGAACTGGCGGGATGGGAGATGAAAGCCCAGGAGAAGAGGGAGGTCTGGGGGGCACTCTTCTCTGTATGGCCGACTTCAGACTCAGTGGAATCAGGCATGGGGGGGGGGGCACGTCCAAGGTTCCATCTGCCCAGGCCCACTGGTCACTGGTAATGTGGTGGGGTAGGAGCTCATTAACCCTTTCTCTGCTGGTGTGCATCATACACCCAGAGAGACAGAGGTCTCAGGGGCTCCTGGGCTCAAACCAGGAATCTGGAAAGAAAGTTCCATGGTGGACAGTTTCAGGGAATCCAGCAAAGGGAACAACGAGGAGGCCGCCCAGCAAAGGAAATGCCTTCTCTTAGCAGCACTGGCCAATGACTTTGGCTTCTAACCAAACAAATGCATTTCTAGTTAAGGGTAAAATAGATTGAGTTACAAGAGGCTGGCGAGGCCATTCTGGGACCCACTTCCCCATTCTGTTGAGAATTCTCAGTTACTTTACAAGAATTATGGGGATGGCAGAGACCATACCCAAAACACTGGTTTTTTTCACCATTTTTCTAAACCCCCCAAACCCTCTCAGCCAAGAGAAAGCCCACCCTTTGTGGACCATTGGCTGATTATCTGCTGGGCCATCTTTTTGCTCTAGGCCCTCCAGGGATGGCTCTTTGTCCCAATCCCCACTCCAGGCCAGCTGCCATTTCTGAGGCTAAATCCGGCTCAGGCTTCCTTAGGAGCTGCTCTTTCCCTCATCCTCCCGGGGCGGTTCAGTGTATCTCCCCTCCTCCAGGGTCCACTGAGATCATTTCTGCCAAGGGCTTAGGAGTGCACCACGGCACATAGTAAGTGCTTGCCTTCCAGGACGGCTTCCCAGAGCAGCCTCTCCACGCCCACGCTCAGCTAAAAGTCATCTCTCCCTCTTCTCATTCCTCCTTCAAGACTCAGGTCCAGAGGCCTTTGATACTCTCCTCCCACCCCCAGGCTCTTGGAGCAGGGCTTCTTAACCTGTGGTCTAGGAACTTGTTTTTAAAAATATTCTGATAACTTTACTGCAATATAATTGGCTTCCTTTGTAAAAACCTGATTCTGAGAAAGAAACACGCATTTATTAAAAGTCTACCAAGTGCCAGACTCTTTGCTAACGCTTGACAAATATCTCAACCCCATTTTACAGCTGAGGAGACTGAGGCAGACAGAAGTTAAGTGATTTGACCAGGGTCACACAGCTAGTGAGTGTCTGAGGCTGGATTTGAACTCAGGTCTTCCTGACTCCAGGGCCAGGGCTCTGTTCACTGTACCAGGCTGACAAAGGGTTCTTTCAGTCTTTCCAAAAGGCTAAGAATCCCTGTGTTTAAAAGTCTTTCTTCTATGGGATGAAGGAGAGGTAGAAGGGAGATGGATACAGGGGAAATTTAGGGGATATAAAACAAACAATATCAATAAAATTAATTTTGAAATAACATTATAGCCTCTAGGCTGACTTTGTATGTAAAAATTATTTACATAACTTAATTATGTTATTTGCATAATCTAGGGACCGATATCTGGGCCAGTGCATAGAACTCTGAGCCTGGACTCAGGAAGAACTGAATTCAAATCCAGCCTTAGACACTTACTAGCTGTGTGACCCTGGGCAAGTCACTTACCCTCTGCCTCAGGTTCCTCATCTGTAAAATGGAGACACTAGGAGCACCGACTGCCCGGGGTTGTTGTGAGGATTGAATGAAATAATATTTGTAAACTGCTCAGCACAGTGACTGGCACACAGCAGGTGCCATATAAATGTTAGCTATGATGATGAAGATGACAATGTCTCCCCAAGTAGAATGGGAACTTTTCCTGCTTTTTCTTTGTAACTCCAGTGCTTAGCACAATGTCTGGCACATAAATGCTCATGAACTGATTCAGTCTCAATGCCATACTCTGCCTTCTCCCAGACCCGCCCCCCCCACCCCTCCCCGGCCACTGAACTCCTTCAGAGCAGGCTCTGGGGCTTCTCTGCCCCAGCCCCCAGCCCCCAGCAGTAGCACTGGCCAGAGGGGGTGGGAGGCCCAGAATGAGGAGGCTCAAGGGCCTAAGAATCCGATGTCAGCCTGTGTTCGGCCTGCTCAGCTGAACTTTCCTAATGGGTCTATGGGGGCACAGAACCCCTCCCCTAAATCAGGCTCTAGAGAGGCCCAAGGTAGGGAGGGAGAGGTGAGGTTCTCATGATCCCGGGGCCAGGCAGCCCTTACAAGCGGACAGCACCACACAATTCTCAGAGCCAAGATAGCCAGGAGGCCCAGCTACTTAGGCATGGGAAGTTCACAGGGCCGAATGTGACATCTTTCCCCTTGTACTACAGTACAAGTTTCACAGGCTCGGAAAGTTCTGGTGAGGAGACTCTGTCCACCAGAGCAGATCAACGCCCACTCTCCAAGCCATAAGTCTTGGAGAGACGCCTGAGGGTCTCAGAGCCTCTAAGACCTCTAAGAATCATAAAATCATAGAATCCAAAAGCAATTCCATTCTCTTCTCCTTTTCCAAGATGTCCCTGTCTGATCTCTCTTCTCCTCCTATCTGTGATTAGATTATACTCTTTTTAGGATCAGGACCTCTGCCTTTACTGGCATAGGGTACTCCCATCATGGAAACCCCCTTCCAATGACATAGATCAGCCACTCTTCTGTAACTCAAGAATCTTAGAGTGTGTGGGGGCATTGAGAAGCAGCGACCTGGTCACAAAGTCAGGATAATGACCCCAGATCTCCCTGACTTCCAAGAATTATGACGGTTTTGTTCACTCCTGAGCTCTCAGGTTGGGGTGGGGGTGGGGGGATTGGGAGGGAGACACTGAACCATGTTACCAGTAAGGCCCAGCCCCCCTCAAACCCCAAATGAAATCAGATCTCGAGAGACGACCTGACTTTCTCCATGTGGCAGGACAAGGTTCAGTGGACCTGCTCTAAACACCATGTCTACTCGAGGGCAGATTCGTTTACATTCCTCTATTAGGCCAGCTTTCCCTACAAAACACTGTCCCAATTCATGTGGGCCGAAGAAGGGCCTCCTGCTCCCTGCCCCCCAGGCCAGTTTGGGGAGGCGGCCCACTCTGAGGGAGACAGAACCAGAGAACCGCAGAAAGTTTCCTTTATTTGGTCCAAACTATTCCATCTCTGTGCCTCTGTTTCCCCATCTGTTCAATGAGGGCCTTGTACCAGATGGGCAGGCTTACAGCCTGACAAGGCCTCTGGGGGATAGGGCATGGTGGGCAAGCCCACCCAAAGCCCCCCCGGCCTGCCCCCTCTTTGTCTAGCCCACTCTCTTCTCTCTCTAAATTCTTAATTAACACCTGTTATGGGCAACACATTCCCTCTCTTCCTCTCTTTCTCTCATTCTTTCTTTCTCTGTCTCTTTTTCTCTCTCCTTTCTCTCCTCCTCTCTTTTCTCTCTCCTCTTTCTCTCCTTCCCTTTTTTCTCTCCCCCCTTCTCTCTCCCTCCCTCTTTCTATCCCACCTCTTTTTCTTTCTCCTCTTTATCTTCCCCCTTTCTTTCCCCTCTCCTCTCCCGTACTCCCAATTCCTCCTCTCTTCCCTCCCCCCTTCTCTTTTTTTTTCTTCACCTTCCTCTATCACTTTTTATCTTTCAGATCTATCTCTCCTGCCCCTCCACCACCCTGTCCCTTCTTCTCCCCTTCCCCACAGCCAAAGCTGGAGAGCTAGTCCAGGAGACAGCGCTGTGATGGCCATAGATGCAAGGGGCCTTTCTCTCCCTTTGTCCCCCTTCCTCTGCCCCAATTTCTGTTGAAGCTGCCCAGCCTCAGGCTGAGAGCCCCAGCCAAGAGGTGCCATAGGTGAGGAGCCAAAGCCCTTAACTTCCAGGGCCCAACAGAGTTTCAAGGGAGAAACTTTAACTTCTGTTACAAACTGCATTTGGCTTCATACAGTTCGATGGCCTGATGGGGCTGGCTGGGCTCTGGAGGGCAGGGAACTCTGCCATTTTGTATTGACATTCTGCATGCCTCCTTCAGTGCCTGGACTGGTAGGTGCTTAATAAATGTGTGCTGACTTGCTAACTGACTGACTACTCTGCCAACAGCAGAAACAAAGTAAAAAGCTTCCTGGTTCCCATTCTAGGCCCTCTCCCCACAATTCTTAGCTGCTCCCACATTGCAATGACTCTGTATTGGACTGGTTTTTCTCTTAGTGAATGGTCAGTATTGGCCATTTGGAAAGGGAAGGAGGAGAGGAACAATGGGGCAAAGGAGAGGGCTCCTTGCTCTCCCTCCATCTCCAGACTCTGGGCATTTGCACTGGCTGTGCCCCATGCCTGAAAGGCTCTCCTTCCTCATGTCTGCCTCCTGGTTTCCTTCAAGTTCCAGCTAAAAGCCCACAAGAGGTCTTCCCCAGCCCCTTGCCTCTTTTATTTATCCCGACTACAGCTTGTTTGAACAGGGCTGAGTGTTGTTTCTTCTAACAGACTGTGAACTCCTCAAAAGCAAGAACTCTACTCTACCCTTCCCTGTAGCAACAGTGCCTGGCACATAGCAGGTGCTTAGTAAGCACTGACTGACTGAACAGTGGTTCCAGGACCAGGAAAGAGGGGTTGTGGGGGGAGGCCAAGAGGCCAAGGGTTGAGCACAGCAATGGCTGGTGACAAGTCGAGGGAGACCAGGCCTGGATGTAGGGGTCCTGAGGCACCCACCAGTCAAGGCCTGTGTTCTTGAGGCCAAACGACAAACCAGGCCTGATAGCTGAATCCCATTTACCTGTTAGACACTGCTAGACACTGGTGTTCAATGGGCAGAAGAGGGATGCTACAGATCAGTGGTGTCAAACCCAACCCATGCCGGCTGCATACTGACTTCGAAAACCACTAATTAGCATTCCCTATGTTGCGCTGCATTTTCATTTATTTCATAAACACCCCAAAGTGCATTTTAATCTAGTTTCTGCTCTCTTGCTCTGTAGACTCCTGGGGCCCAAGGGCCAAAGTTTGAAGTCTCTGCTGCAGACAGTTTATGGAGATTTCAGCAAAGCAGGTACAGAGATGCGGGCTCAGTGATGCTGTAAGGGAGGACTCAGAACTGGGTGGGGCAGCGAGGTGGTGCCATAGTGCACAGAGAGCTGGGCCTGGAGTCAGAAAGACTCCTCTTCCTGAGTTCAAATTTGGCCTCGGGCATTTACTAGCTGTATGACCCTGGGCAAGTCACTTCGCCCTGTTTGCCTCAGTTTCCTCATCTATCAAATGAGTCAGAGAAGGAAATGGCAAACCACGCCAGTATCTTTGCCAAGAAACTCCCAAATGGGGTCATGGGGAGTTGGACACAACGTAAGCAAACATCTGCCTCCTAGCATTGAGAGCTGACCACAGGTGCTGCAGGCTGCCCTCTGGGGGTGCTGGAGGTCTTCAGGTAAAGGTTACAGAGAGGGCTCCTCTTTAGGTAGGGGTCAGAAGAGATGCCTTGAAGGTCCCTTCTGGCTCTAAGCCTAGGGTCTAAGTGGGCCACAAGACGGGAATGATCTCAGCTGAAAGGCTAAGTAATCTGAGGGTGTCTAGCCCAGTGAGAAGCTACAAAAGCAGATTTCTGCTCCAATGAACGAATGATTTGAAATGCACTTATTAAGCATGAATTAAAATAAAGCAAAGGCCTTGCTTAAGCACAGAGTCCCTGCCTATAAGAGGCTTATTATATTCAGATATCCAAGCTAAAAGTGAGATGGCCTGCCCTGGGAGGTGATGAGTTCTTCATCACAGGAGGTGTTCATGTGATAGAGAAATGGCCATACATAGAGGCTGGGGTGAGGTGAGGGAGATTTCAAGGGATGGAGCACCCCCTGAAGGCCTTTCTAGTTACCAGATGAAGATGCTAAAGGCACACATCCCAAGTTTCCCCAAGTTTCCTTGTGGAGAAAGTAGCCTTGACTGCCATGTCCAATTTGAAGGGATGGTGCTCCTGGTGCTGTCACCTCCATCCCCTGACCCCGAAGGCAGCTGTTGGCCTATCTTGCCTCCTGGGAAAGGCTTGGAAAGGAAGGCACTTCACTCAGCGCCCTCCACATGTGAGTTCAATCTTGGGGGGAAGGGGGAGAAGAAGCAGCCCGTGGCCACCACACTAAAGAACTCTCAATGTAAATCGAAAAAAATTATATCCATATGATTAAGCGAGCCGCTTAAGAAGAAACACGTTGGTAAGTCGTCCATTGAGAAGAAAATGAAACGCAGTCAAATGGGGGCTTTTCAGATGCTTTCAATGCAAAATTGCTGCCTTCGGAGCAGAGGAACACCTGGAACCGATTAGCATTATGTCGAGAATAATGTAAAATTAAAACATTTAGCTTTGGCTTCTAAAATTAAATGGGGGAAAAGAGAGGCACGCCATTGTACCGAGCCCACAGTCAGCACGGGGAGTGTGGCCCCGGACAGAGTGGACGCCTGGCCTCGCTGCTCCTGGGGGTCAGAGGAGCCGGGGACAGCCGGCAGGTGGAGCTGGGGGCACCGAGCACAACCTGCAGGATGAGAGAAGCAGGCCTCCTCGCGATGGGAAAAGTTTGGGGGGAACACCACAGGCTCAGAGGAGACCGCTGGGCCTCTCAGCGATCACACCGAGAATCACAGTCACAGAGATGGAAGGGACTGAGAACTGTGACTAGAAGTTTAGAACAAGCTAGAACAGGAAGGAACGTCCTGCGTTCCATCAGAACTGGGAGGGGCTTTAGAAGGAGGAGGTCAGAGTAGGAGGAGCCTGAGATCAGAGGAGGTCAGAGCTGAGAGGAGCCTTAGGACAGGGAAGGTCAGAGCTGGGAGGGCCTTGGAGCAGAACTTGAATCTTTGAGGGTTTTTTTTTGTCTAAGCCCTTAACCATACAGATGATTAAACAGGTTTCTTTAAAATGCTGAACTTGGAAGTCAGAAGACTTGAGTTCCAATCTTGCCTTAGGAACACTTATTAGCTCTGTGACTCTAGGCAAGTCACCTAACCTCCCTGTGCCTCAGTTTCTTCATCTGTAAAACAGGATAATAATAACAACCTGCCTCCCCATTGAGCTAGTATTTGTGAAGTGCTTTATGCAGATGTTTGCTTTATTATTATTATTATTATTATTATCATTGTTATTTTACAGAGGAGAACCTTGCATAGGGATGGCCTGGGTGAGACAGACAAACAGTTTGACAATTTCCAAGGTCTGTTACAACTCTGAAATTCTGCCATCTGCCCCTCAGAGATCATTTGGTCCAAGCAACCCATTTTACAGGTGGGAAAATTGTGATGCACAAAAGGGATGCCCGGCAAGTTAGTGACAGAATTGGGACTAGACCCCAGGTCTCCTCCAGGGCAAGGATTGTTCCACTGCAGCACACTGCCTCTCGGTCATTAACTGACAGTAACATGGGCCCCTCGAGGATCATGCCAAGCAGTGCCGGCCCTCTGCACGATGGGAATCCATCTCATGCCTGTGACTCAGAAGGTGAACCTCCCTTGGAGGTTCTGAGAGAAGCGTCTCCTCTCTATGTTTCCCAGAAGAGGAGGAAGGTCGTGACCACCTTGGGTCTGCTTCTTCAGAAGCATATCACTGGTCAGTGCCAAATATCCCAGATGTATGTGGAACTGAGTATCATTCCCCAGAGTGGCCACAAGATAGGGACGGCCAGTTCTTAAAAGAAGACTCCCTACTGTTAGACAACCATATGAAAGCCGGCTTTAAATGCCCCGTCGGAGAAATAAAAATCAAGAGTCATGCCCAGCAAACTGGAAAAGGAGACAAAAGGTGGAAAGAGTCAGTGCTGGAGGGGCTGTGGAAAGGCAGGTACACTATTAATAATAAGTGTATATAAACGTAATGCACTTCTTTAATATATTTATTTATTTATTATTTTAGATTTAGATAGCACCTTAAGGTTTGTAAAGCACTTCATACATGCCATCTCATTGACTTCCCGCCACAAAGCTGTGAGACAGATGCTGTAACCACCTCCTCTTACAGACGAGAAAGCAGAGCCTAGGGGAGCCGACACGGCTTTCCCAGAATCACACAGCCGGCATCCGAGGAGGAATCCAGACTCAGGTCTCCCTCGCTCCAAGCCCGGCACCTTACTGCCCCCAGCACCTGAGTGTGACGGAACAGCACTGTCCTATGAAAAATGACCGATACAAAGAATTCAGAGAAGCCTGGGAAAACATGTAGGAACGGATGGATGCAGGGTGAGACGAGCAGAACCAGGAAAACTGTATCCATGAGGACCCCAGCCACAGACACCAAAAGAAAATAAGAAAGGGAACTGAAATCTGTGGGATTGTTGTGACCAAGCCTGGCTGGGGACTGTGGAACCCGCAGTTGGAACATATTAAGATGCACTGAATGACTTTCCTTCTTTTTTACGAGGGATGGCTCACTGGGTAAGGGGGAAGGGAGATGTTTTAAAATGAAAATGGCATAAAAAAATATGGTAATAAAAATAAGGTATTTTTTTTCCAAAAGGAAAATCCTACTTGTCTATGTGTCATCCTGGAAAAGCAGAGAGCTTCAGGGTTTGGCCTCAGCCCGTCAGACAATTCACAAGTCATTAGGATTGAGAGAATACGCTGAACGAACAAATAAAGTGAAGGAAGATATCACTGGAGATGGGAGGGAGAGCTGGCTAAGCCCCATAAGGACGAGGACAATGATAACTTGAGAGACAAAGAGCCTAACAAGGGGTCAGGCTGAGGTTCCAGATGCTGGTATTGGGCAGCGGCAGGCATGTGGAGCACCTGCGTGGGAGCAAGGCTTCCTGCACAGGCCCAGGCTGAGTTCAGGGGCCAGCTCCAATGCTGTGAATACGGCCCTCAGCAAGCTTCTCTGCGCCTCAGTTTCCTCACCTGTAAAGTAGGCATAGTCACAATCCTCACACGACCTTCTTCACAGAGGTGTGAAAAAATGTTTAATGAGTCTTAAGGAACCAGAAAACTGAGCTGCCTGAGAGGTGAAATACTAAGAGGAAGCAGGGTCAAGGGAGGAAGAGGAGAATGAGGAAGGTCCAAGGTACCAAAGCCATAGGGTCAAGGAGGGGGAGCGAAAGCCAAAGGTTGTGCTGCTGAGATGATCAGTCACCCTAGAAAGCTCAGGGCGCTGTTGGGAATAAAACACTTTGTAAACCGTTAACTATTGGCAATATCCCCATGTGACAGATGGGGAAACTGAGGATCTTACTGCAGGAATGAATGAAGTAAATCCTTGATGCATCAGTCTGATTTGAACCTCGCCGAGCAGGCCCTTATGACCTCACGTCCAAAGGAAGGAAACAGAGAAGATGGAAATGTATATTCTCAAGATCAGGCTCTGTTTAACACATGATGGGACCAGATTGTTCCAATCTCCTCCAAAGGCGTGAGATCAGAAAAGAGGCGGAGAGAGGCCAATGTCACAGGGAAGGACCACATGGAAGACCCAGTCTGGTTACAAGTGTTGGGTATGTCTGAGAACAAGGAAAGCTTCAGAGCAGAGCTCACAGCAGTGTCTCTGCCTTGTAAATGGAGATTAACAGTCTTCTGCTCAACTTCTACAAGAGAATCAAAATGCTGGAGAATGTCAAAGCTGGGAGGGCCTGAGAACAGGGGATGTCAGGGCTGGGAGGGGTCCGAGAACAGGGGATGTCAGGGCTGGGAGGGGCCTGAGAACAGGGGATGTCAGGGCTGGGAGGGGCCTGAGAACAGGGGATGTCAGGGCTGGGAGGGGCCTGAGAACAGGGGATGTCAGGGCTGGGAGGAGCCACAGAACAGGGGATGTCAGAGCTGGGAGGGACCTGAGAACAGGGAAGGTCAGAGCTGGGAGGGCCTTAGAACAGAGGAGGAAACAGGCCCACCCAAAGGCGACAAGTAGTAAACCCTGCCTTAAAGAGCCTCATAGCTGGCTCAGGAATACACTCACTGAAACCCACAAAGTATAAAATGTTAAATGGCTTGAAGGCTGAGCCAAGAACCAAAGGCGTTACAAGAAGCCCGAGTCTCTGGAACCCATTAACAAATTAGCAATGTTGCCTTCTCGGCCTCCAACTGTGTTGATCACTGGAGGGAATGGCATTCCTGCCTTCCTCCTTTGGGGTCCAGACGTGGCAGGTGAGAAGGTGAGCCTGGGAGCCAGTGGCCCAGCGATGGGCAGCGTGGTCAGCGAAGGCCACAGTAAGGAGGCTCTCGGCCCTCCCCAACCAGGGTGGACTTTGCTGTGTCCCAGTGAGGAAGCAACACTGGGCTGAAGTGAGCAATGATGAATCATGTTAATGCTGCATTATTAGTCAGGGGGTTAGACTAAATCATCTTTAAGGATCCTCCCATCTCTGCTTATCTGTCCTGACATTCTGTGTTCTTTGTCCCACCACTCCATGTTCTAGTGTCCTCCAGCTCTGGCATTCTCTATTCTAGGTTCTAGGTTCTCTGAAGTTCCTTATACAATTTTGGAATTCTGTTTGACTCTGTTCACATTCTCATTCATCCATTCATTCCATCTGTATGTATCACAGTGCCAACTAGGTTCCTAACCCTTCAGGGAACCAGTCCCACCCTCAAAAAGGTCACAGTTATGAGTCAAGAAAAGGAATGAGGGACACAGACTACAGACTGGAGGGCATTTTAGATTTGATGAGGGCAGAGTTCAAAGGCTGGCTCTGGACAAGACAGGAGGAAATGCTCCTCTCCCTTCTCTGCAGAGATGGGGGGGGGGACTTGGTGGGAAACTTGGCCTAGACCATCAGACTCGACTGATGCCTGGGTTAGTTTTGCTGGACTGTCTTTTTTTTTTCTTTTTACTTGTAGGCTGTTGCTAAATTGTGCTCCCCACACTCTGGTCAACTTCTTGTACCCGCTGCACAGCGCCAGCTGGACTCTGACCTGAGTCCCTGGGACCTCTCAGGGGAGCTCCCCCAATCTTGCTAAGAATTGGGCCACTGCACCACTTCGAGCCACGTCCACCATTGCCTCCTGCCCCCAGCTCCCCACGCTGGCTTCCACCATTAGAACATAAGCTCCTCGAGGAAAAGTCCTGGCTTCTGGCCTCCAGATGTATCCCCAGTACAGAGCTTGGCACAGAAGAGCCCAAGAAATGCTTTATCATTCACTAATCACTGATTGTTTTGTATTTTCCATTATAAGGGATGGCTAGATGGGTAAGGGGGCCTATTTAGAAGTGAAGATGATATTAAAACAAACAGTAATAATTAAAAAATTATTAAATGAAAGGCTAAGTAGGATCCTGGGTTCTAAATTAGAATCTACCTGGGAAGCTGGCCCAAGAGGGATGTGACCATCCTAAGAATGAGGTTGTTTAAAACACACACACACACACACACACACACACATGCACACACACACATCCCTCCAACGACAAGAGGAAGGCGGAGCTATTTAAAGGCACCTTGATGACCAACTCACACGTTAAAAACGAGCACAGAAGATGAATGCAAAGGCAGATAACAGGCAGTAATCACTTAAACATGACATGCTATTGTAAAAGCAGTGACAGCTCTGTTCAAACTCAGATTAAGCTGAGGCTGCTGGGTTTGTTTTACCTTTACTGAGGGTGAGGAGAAGGTTAAAAAAGGAACAGGAATAGGGCTTGGCGAGGACGGGACAAGGACAAGAGGTGATCAGCGAGGGAAGGAAGAACTACTCAACTCTTACTTTGCTATAGTCTTGTCTACCAAGCTTTGGCTGGGGAGGACGGAATAGAAAATGGTGAATTCAAGTCAATATCAAGAGATAAATGAGATATCAAGAGAAATTCTTTGCTATTCTTGAGGAACTGAGGCCCAGATGAAAAACACCCCTATTTACATAAAGGCCTGGCAGATATAACAGCCCAAGCCCTATTAGTGGTCTTTGAAAAATTGTGGATCAACCTCTGAAAACCCAGAAAATATCACCCCAGAAATAGAAAAACCTGGAACAGCTGAACTAGAAGAAAGACGGGAAACAGCAGTGCAGCAGCCCAGCAAACGGGTTGCCCAGTGCCTCAGCAAAAATAAAGGAAGCAGCACTACAAAGGGCCCCAGGCAGATAAGCACCCTGCAGCGTTCATCTGAAAGGAGCTGAAGAAAGCAACCTAGAGTCTTCATAAAGCCCCAGCCTTGCTGATTCCAACCCAACACCAGGCGAGCTGTCAGAATCCCAGGAAGAGATCCTGAAGCCCAGATGGTAGATCAGGCAAACACCAACACCTGGACCTCCGAGTGCCTCAGTGAGGGCAGGGGGAACCGGTGGAAACCAGCTCAGAAAACCACCAGGTGCCTCGGCACTCTACCACAAATCTCCCAGTGCATTAGCAGAAACGAGGGAGGCAGCATTACAAGGGGCCCCTGGCAGATGAACACCCTGCAGCACCCATCTAAAAGGAGCTGAAGAAAGCTAAAGGAAAGGAAAAGCAGGCAACCTAGAAGTGCCTGAAAGCTCCAGCCTTGCTGATTCCAGCCCAACACGAAGTAAGCTGTCAGAACCCTACAGCCTCCAATTACCAATATAAGAGGCCCCAGCACACAAAGCCAGTGACCAAGACCTAGGCTCCCAACACAAGAAGCTTGGGTCAGTGCCCTCTGTTCCCCAGCAGGAGAGCTCAATCTCTTTAAAGGCCAGGGAATAAATAAATACCATGAGTAAAAAGAAACATACCATAGATTCATATTATGAGAAGAGTGAAGATCAAGACAGAAATTCTGGAGAGGACAACATTGTCAACAAACCCACATCTGCAGCATCAAAAGGGAATATGAACTGGTCTGAAGCCCAAAAAGCCTTCTTAGAAGAGCTCAAGAAGGATTTAAAAATGAGAGAGGTAGAAAAGTCCTTAAAAAATACAATTGGCCAATTGGAAAAAAAGTACACTGAAGAAAACAATCCCTAAAAATACAATTGACCAATTGAAGAAGGAAGTACAAAAACTAACAGAAGAAAACAATCTGTTAAAAACTAGAATTGGACAAATGGAAACTAATGACTCTATGAGAGAGCAAGAATCAGTCAAACAGAAACAAAAAAATGAAAAAATAGATGAAAACTTAAAATACCTCATCGGTAAAACAACCGACCTGGAAAATCAATCCAGGAGAGACAATTTAAAAATTATTGGACTACCTGAAAATCATGACGAAAAAAAGAGCCCAACAGTATCTTTCAGGAAATCATAAAGGAAAACTGCCCGGAAGTCCTAGAACCAGAAGGTAAAATAACCATAGAAAATACACCGGTCACCACCTGAAAGAGATCCCAAATTGACAACACCAAGGAATATTATAGCAAAATTCCAAAATTACCAGATGCAAGCAGCCAGAAAGAAACAATTTAAATATCATGGAACCACAGTCAGGATTACACAGGACCTTGCAGCTTCTACATTAAAAGACTGCAGGGCGTGGAACATGATATTCCATAAGGCCAAGGAGCTTGGATTGCAGCCAAGGATCAACTACCCTGCAAAAATGAGCATGATTTTTCAAGAAAGAAGATGGCTATTCAATGAAATAGGGGACTTCCAAACCTTCCTGATAAAAAGACCAGAGCTCAACAAAAAATTTGATCTTCAAGTCCAAGATTCAAGAAAGACATAAAAACGTAAATGGGACAGAAAGATACAATATGCTGTTAATACGAGTGGACTGTCTACATCCCTACAAGGGAAGATGACCCTTGCAACTCTTGAGAACTGTGTTGTTATTACACCATGTTAAAGGAGTGTACATAAAGAGGGTGGATATTAGCTGACTTTGATGTAATGATAAAAAAAATCTAATCAAGTGGGTTAAATGGATCCAAATAAGTGGATCAGTCTGATTTTAGAAAATGTACTGAGAAAAGAGGAGGTAGACAAGAGTAAATTACATTACAGGAAAAGACACAAAATCCTATTACAGCAGAGGGAAAGAAGGGGGGGTGGGCATTGTTTGAAACTTACTCTCATCAGATTTGGCTCAAGAAGGGAATAACACCATCAGTTAGGTATGGGAATCTAACTTGCCCTATGGACAGTAGGAGGGAAAAGAGGAAAGAAAAGGGAGGGGGAATAGAAGGGAGGGAAGAAGCAGTGAGGCTAAAGGGTGAGAAGAGGGAAAGGGAGGGAGGGACTGAGGGAGGCGGCGGTCAAAAGCAAAACACTAGTGAGTAATTTTTACTTACAACTTCACTAATGTGAAAATATGTTTAATAGGAATGTAAATGTATAGCCTGTATCAGATTGTGTGCCATCTTGGGGACGGTGGTGGGGAGGAAGGGGGAGAAAAGTTTTAAATTCAAAAGCATATGGAAGTGATTGTTGATAAATCAAAATAAATTAATAAAATGAAAAAAAAAGAAAAATTGTGGAGAATTGGATAGATAAAGGTAGAAATAAGATAACATTAGTAAAGTGCTCAGCACAGTGCCTAGCACACAGTAGGCACTTAATAAATGCTTATTTCGTTCCATCTCATTCCACTGGAGAGAAAGGTAAATGTCTCCATTTTCAAAGGGTGGGGGTAAAGGTGGGAGTGATACAAGGACTGGATCCAGGTCAGGGAGCTTGACTAATTCCTGGCAAGACTCCAGATCTATTGTGAAAGGACGGTTTGTGTGAAAGGGATCATTCTGGGCCAGCGTTGCTTCATCAAGAACAGATCAACCTTGTTTCCTTCTTTGGAAGGATTACTAGACTGGAGGAGCATGGAAATGCTATGGGTTTCAGCCCAGTATCTGGCCAAGTCCCTTGGTTTACCCTCAAGGAAAGGGTAAAGAAACGTGAACTGGCTGATAACGGTGACATCAGGAGGATCTGTAACTGGACAAACTGGTCCCAAGGAGTGGCGATTTATTTCAACAGGTGTCAGCCTGAATTGAACTCTCTTGTGCCTTCTTCCAGGGCCTTCTGCCTTTTACATGTACCACTTTTATCAATGATAAAAAGAAAAAGCCATGGATGGCATCCTTATCAAATTCTCAGATGGCACCAACTTGGAAGGGATCATCTTAGAAGACAGAAATTGGATCCAAAAAGATCTGGGGAGGCTAATGAAAGGAAGCAATGGGGACAAATGTAAATGACCATACTTTGGTCCAAAAAATCAACTGCCCAAAAAGAGAAGAGAGAAGTTGGAGCTAGGCAGTTGTTTTCATGAACACAATCTGTTTTTTTAGCGGGTTGCTTTCTCAAGAATTCACAGTGAAACATGAGCGGTGAAACATCTAAGGTGATTTTAGGATGCATTAGAAGAGGCATTTTAGCCTGAACAAAAGAGGTGATAATCCACATTCCCTGCCATATTTGGAATACTGTGTATAGTTTAGGATGTCAGATTTTAGGAAAGACAGTAAATCAGAGTATCCAGAGCAGAGAGACTGGGATGACGAGAGGACTGAGCCCAGGTCACACAAGGATCAGTAGAAGAAGCCATGGCTGTTTATCTGGGAGAAGAGAAGACCTAGGAGACATATGATCACTAACCTCAAGTTTAGTCAGTCAGTCCACAAACATTTATTAAGCACCTGCTACGTGCTAAACACCATGCTAAGTGTTGGAGACACACCTATCCAGTTCAAGAAGGGCTTTTACAAGAAGAGGGAACAGACTTAGTCTGTTGGGTTCCCGAGAGCAGAACTAGGAGCAAAGAGGGAGTGGGGTCCGGGAGGCAGTCTTGGATTCAGAGGGGGACCTTCCTAACCATCAGAGCAGGCCAACAATTGAACGAGCTAAGAGGTTTTTCTTTTTTTTGGGGGGGGGTTAGGCAATGGGGTTAAGTGACTTGCCCAGAGTCACACAGCTAGTAAGTGTTATGTGTCTGAGGCCAGATTTGAACTCGAGCTAAGAGGTTTTTGAGTGGAGGCTGGAAGTGACCAGTTGTTGAGGACACTTTGGAGACATGGACTGGCCAAGATTTCCTTGGTGATGACGGTTCTGAGCCCCCTTAGGTTCCAGCTTTAACTCAAGAGGACAGCTGGGGTCAGAAGCTTGGCTCCTGTCACCCAGCTGCCACTGACCACAGGTAGCCTTCTAAGATTTGCCAAGCACTCAATATAACATTTTTATCTCACAAGGAAACCTCCCCCCATGGATCAGTTAAACGTCAACGGTGTGGACTCAGGGCTAGGGATTCAAATCCCTATTTCAGGAAGAGACAGTTTTTCAGAGAGAGGCCGTTTCTGTGACCTCAGAGGTTCTATGACAGGCACTGTTTCAATCCCTTTCTTTCGCCAGGGCCCAGGGACTTTTTCAACATAACCACATGAGTGCACACAAAGATGCCACATGTATACACATACATAAATGTGTACTGAATGACTCGATGGATGCTAAAAAGACCCACACATGAACACAAACACACAGGCACACTCCAAAACAAATAAAACACCTAGAAATACAGACCCATGAACCCATGCATGAGCATGTAGTGACACTAGACCCATCAAGCCACACATGTATGATCACACATACATACATACATACACACCCATACCAACAGGGTACAAAGGAAAAGCAGCTGGACCCCAAAATTCCACACCAGAGCACAGGGTTAGTGGTGGCAGAGGAAACATTTCCCACCACCATGGACTCTGACCCTTTCAAAAGGGCTGGGGACCTGGGTTCGAATCCTGATTCTCTGATTTGCTTCCTGTGTGACTGGACAAATTACCTCTCTGACCCATAATTTCCTCATCTGTGAAATTAGGGGGTGGGTCTGGGTGACACGATTGGGTCATACTGACCCCACACAGGCACTGAGAAGAGTTTCTCCAAGCCAGGCCTCGAGCCCTCTCACGGCCAGGTGACCCTCCAGGCCAGCCCCCTGGTCAGTGGTGGAGGGAGGAACGTCATCCTCTCTCCTCATCCCCAAACGTCTGTTTGCCTTTTCCAAGAACTCACTGTGGTCCGTGTCAATTATCATTAAGGAAAATCAGAGGGGGCTCTGAGTCATCGGAGTTTTTTCTTCCCTTTTTTTTAGTTTTTCCCTCCCTAAAAAGGGGGGGGGGAAGGGAGGCAAAGACACCGAACTTTGTGGTCGGCTTAGAAGTATTTTAATCATCAATGAAAGGAGAGGGGGAACCTTCAAGAGCAGAAGGGGGGAGGTGGCTGCCATGGTGACTGTGGTTTCAATTGTACGTTTCCTCAACTATGTGCTGAGGCATTTTACACCCCTGGGAGCGGCAGGCAAGTGGGGGCAGAGAGGAGGCACACACAGAGGCGGGTACTGGCTCGGCTTCTTTCCTTGTCTTTCTCAGCTGGCTGGCAAAGTGCACAGAGTGCTGGGTCTGAGTTCAAATCCAGCCTCTGACACTTACTAGCTGTGGGACCCTGGGCAAGTCACTTAGCCTCTATCTGCCTCAGTTTCCTCATCTGTAAAATGAGAATGATAAGAGCACCAACCTGCAGGGCTCTCATGAAGATACAATGAGATCCTACCTGTAAGGCGCTTAGCAGGGTGCTTAGAACCTAGTAGGTGCTTAATAAATGCTTCTTCCCTTCTTTCTCTTTATGTATATGTATGTACATACATACGTGTATATATACACATGCATATATTAATATATTATTGCATTATATATTATTGTAATATATATTTATAATATTACATACATATATTTCCCATACCTGTAAATTCATATAAGCATGCATGCATGTATACATCAACAAGTCAAGTCCACAAGCACTGAAGAGCCTACTACGCCCCAAGCACGTGCACGGACGAGAATGTTTCCATGTGTGTGCAAGCCTGCTCTATGTCTGTATGCCCGTTTACACGCATGTGTTGGCATTCACATACACAGAGCAAAGAGTGCTTCAGTTCCCAGCTAGGCTCTGTCACTTAACAAATGCGTGACCCTGGACAAGTAATTTTACTTTTCTGAGCCTCAGTTTCCTCATCTGTAAAATGAAGGAAATAGACTACAGTGTTCTTTAAAGTTCCTTCCAGCTCTAAAGCTAAGGATTCTGGGATTGGAAATGACCTTAAAGTCATTTTACGGAATCTGGTAGTTAGAGGTCATCTAACAGTAATAGTAGTAGTGGTGGTGGTGGTGGTGGTAGTAACAGCTAGCATTTCTATAGTACTTTAAAATTTGCCAAGTGATTTAGCTATTATCTCACTTAATCCTTTCAACAAGCGTGGGGGGGGGGGAAATACAATTATTAGTCCCATTTTACAGATGAGAAAACTGAGTCTGAGAAAGATTAAGTGTTGGGGGTAGGATTAGAACTCGGGTCTTCCAGATTTGAGGTCCAACACTCTCCCATCCAACCTGTACATGAGAAGAAATCCCAACTAAGAACCTGAGGTCCAGAGGAGTTTCACTTACTTGCCCAAGGAAATATGGGCTGAAAGTTTCAGAGCCTAGCTTTGAACTGAGGCCCTGTGACTTCAAACCCAGATCACTGAGGCAGCATGGGGCAGTGGGCAGAGCTCTGGGCTTTGGGTCTGGAAGAAGTAGGTTCAAATCCTGCTCCTGGCTCTTCTTCCCAGTTGAGCAACCATGCATGTTATCACTTAACATTCCTATCTCTGGGCCTTCGACATCTCCCAGGGACTTATGCCAAAAGTCGCTGGTTTGAGAAAGTTGAGGAGACAACCTTCCAAAACATTCCTCAAAATGTGGGCAAATCGCTGGATTCCGCATTTGGAGCCAGAAGGGCCTGCAAAGTCTTCTGGGCCAACCCCTCTCCTGCCATTCTGCAGATGAGAAAATCGAGGGTCGTCGGACCACCAGCCACAGTTGCTGGCACAGCTTGGGAGTGGGTCCTGGGCTTGGCTCTGACACTGAAGAGCAAATCATTCCCTTCTCTGAGACTCAGTTTCCTCATCTGTAAAAAGCAGTAACATCACTTACTCCTCTCCCTCACAGGCGGTCACAGACGTGAACACAGATGAGGATGGCTTGGCGTGCATGTATGTATATCCATGTAACATGTGTGTAGGTGGAGATGCCTGTCCCTGATAAATGTACGTGCACATAGACTAGGTCGCAGAGATGATGAACTGGGGTTTTTCTTCCCTAGAGAGTCACTGCAGTGACTTTCCCAGAGGCCTCTGATTAGGGCTGATGAGACATAACAAAACGGCACCAGCTTAAAGGTCTACCTACAACGAGTTCAGAATGGGGGGGGAGGGAGGTGCACCGCTGGCCTCCACTGTCACCCACAGCTGGGAAGGTGCCACCGGCTGGACGCAGCACCCACTCCAGCAATCCCGCTGAGGTCCGGGGGCCATGGAATGCAGCCCAGTGATAGACGGCTGCCCTGCCCTGGTCCTGGCTGCCAGCCTCGGGGACATGTCTGAAACAGCTGTCAATCCAAAGAGTCCGGAGCCCTGGGGTGCCCTCTGATCTATGGCTGGGGATGGGCCTCGCTCTTCTGTTCGGGCCCATACTGAGAATGTCTGTTCTCTCTAGCCATGGAACCAGGATCTGGGGAACACTGTCTGGGAGAGCTGGATGGGATGTGGGAGATATTTAGTCCAGCTTCCCGTATTTCACCCGCATGCCCTCCACACAGTCACCCAGGTTCCTGGGCCCCCACTGCTCCACTCCCAGAACTCTCCCCTGACTTTCTCCATCAACGCCCCACAGGACCAAGGCCTTCCCAAAACCCCAGCCTGGCAGCCTGCACAGGCGCCTCTGCCTCATTACGGGCATCCCAGCAGAGAAGCCATACAGGTACCCTCCTTAGGTCACTGGCAGCAACGGCTGCCGCGTTCCTGCCCTGCCAGTCCGTTACACAATTTCCTGATTCAGAAACTAACTCAAAGCCAGGCCCTCCATCCGAATCCCAGGGTGAGGCCCTGCCTGTCACACCGTACTACCTCGAGTGGCTGGGGTTCGAGCCTGCTCCTTCTTTCAGAACACACAGATGCTTAAAAGCAGGCAGCTTTGAGGCGGCCAGATCGGTTGGCCCTACGATCAGGTTCAGGTCAGCAACAAACTGGGAACGGCCACTTTGTGCTGGGGTCTCCGCGCTCAGCACGGACAAGGCAAAGGCGAGGCCCAGGCAGGGGAGGGGGGACTGGAGAGGCCCCCAATGGCCAGTCCGGTACCACACCTCTGCCCTATGGACCCTTCTCCCCACTCACACTGATGCTCGAGGTCACACACTCCCACACCGAGAGCTGAGTCACTGGGTCCAGTGTCCTCGATTTTACAGATGACAACACGGAGGTCCAGAGAGGGTAAATAACTTGCCTAGGAAATGTCAAAAACAGGATCTGAACTCAGGTCTTCCTGACTCTAAATCACCTTCTCTTTACTGTGTGTACACACACACACACACACACACACACACACACACACACATACTTACACACACACGTGTGTACATATTTTTTATTTCCTCATGTGAGATTTGTGAGTCACTGGCAGAAGTAAACCCACGAGAACTGACAGGTAACCAAGAGAGGGACGGTCCTGTGTCTTTCAAAACTCTGCTCAAGCTACCCTGTCTACGAAGCCTTTCCTGGTGTCTGTCCTCCCCCAGCACCCAAAGGGGCCAGTGTCTTGCCCGGCATTAATTTGTGTATATTTATTTATGCCCATGGTGTCTTCCTGGATAGAATGTAAACTCTGTGAAGGCCGGAACTCTTCTTTCGTCTTCTTATCTCCAGTCTCCAGCAGAGTGCCTGGCCCACAGTAGGAGCTTAATAAACGTTCACGGATTGGGACTGGCGGTCATCACGTGGCTGGACTGCCCGGGGAATTCGGTTTTCAAGCCCAACTGGATGACTGCTTGTGAACTCTGTGGTAGAGAGGCCTGGTGGGGTAGGACCGTTGGGCTGGACGGCATTTCCAAGCAGTTCATTTGACTGACTGTCAAGCAAGGAAAGCCGTTGACTGATGGTGAATTAATCAGGTCATTTTCGATTATAACAGCTGAAGAAATGTGTCCAGAGAAAATAAACTTGTTTGAGGCTATTAGCCTTTTGGCTCAATTAAAATCATACGCTCCTGGATTCACATCAGCATTCGACAGTATCTATCACTGTAAAAAGACATTTCCAAAGATGAAATACGTAATATCTGATTGTTGTTGGTATGCAGTCATGTACGACTTTCTGTGACCCCACTGGGGGTTTTCTTGGCAGGATACTGGACTGGTTTGCCATTTCCATCTCCAGCTCATTTTACAGATGAGGAAACTGAGTCAAACAGGGTGAAGTGACCTGCCCAGGGTCACACAGCTAGTAAGTGTCTGAGGCTGGATTTGAACTCGGGTCTTCCTGACTCCAGGCCCAGCGCTCCATCTACTGTCCCAGCCAGCTGCCAAAATCTCATCACAGATCAGCATTAACAGATAAAGACTGACAACTGATTTTGTTTGTTTTTTTGGTTGGGCAATGGGGTTAAGTGACTTGCCCAGGGTCACACAGCTAGTAAGTGTTATGTGTCTGAGACCGGACTTGAACTCAGGTCCTGAATCCAGGGCCAGGGCTCTATCCACTGTGCCACCTAGCTACCCCAACAATTGATTCTGATGATTAAGAATGCTAACAATGAACCCTCATTAAGTGAAATGGTATCCCCCCAAATACTGCATTCTTTTCAATAGTAGATCTTTACTACAAAAATTGTCCTCAATTATTATTATTGTTATAGTTTAAATTTCTTCCAAAAATCTGGAAATCCGTTTTCTCTCTTGTTATAGAAGTCCCTACATAATATCCACAGTTTTGACACTTGTCCCCAAAAGTCTAAACTATTTGCTCTCTGCCCCTTCATAGAAAAAGTCTGTCGACCCCTGCCTGCCTTAGAGCATCAAATGTCAGACCATTAGATCTGGGAGGGACCTTAGAACAGAGAATGTCCAAATTGGGTGGGCCCTTGGAATCTAAGATGTTAGAGTTGGACGGACTTTAGAACACAAAATGTATGAGCTGGAAGGACCCTCCCTAATTCCCTCTTGGACAAACAAAGAAAATTAGGCTCGGGAGGCTGGCCCCGGGCAGCATCTCTCAAGCTACCCGGCCAACATCTGACCATCCTCCAGATGGGGGTCTGCCGTGTTCCTCTAGGGAAAGCCCGTGACTCAGGCTAGACTAGCTTGGGGGTCTTCACAAGGGAAGGGTGGGTGGTTAACCCACTCCCTCTCATTATTGTAGATCCCCCTTTGGGACATATTAACAAGCCCCCAAGTCAGCCTTGATCTGTCATCGGGGGCTAGTGAGGGTTCTGACTCAAGGCTTTGCTTAGCAAACCCGATCAACAGAGCCTACGTCCTATAGCCAAGAGGGCGGCCCTCTGAGGGGTTCTCTCAGCATTTCCAACACGCCTTGTGGCCGGCCTGGGAAGCCCGGCCATAGCCTTGTCCTCCCTGATCTCATCCTCTCCGGGCAGTCTGTGCTCCAATTAGGGGCTCTGACTTCCATTTACATTAATAGGACTTGATTGACAGTAACACAAGCCGGCTCCCATGCCCGTGGAAAGGGTCCTGGTGATTTATGGACCTTCTGCTGGGCTGGCAACAACGACTTCAGTGGGACACGTGGAATACATAAGAGTTTATTCAGAAATCAGACGTTTGCAAAGAAAATGGAAACAACTTGAAATACACCATTTGGAAATGATAATGTGCTTCATTAGAAGGGACAGATCTTTACCTTGTCTATCGGCTCCAAAGGGGAAAAAATGAGGAGAAGCCTCTGTAAATGTCATTGGAGAGACAAGATAATGTCACAGGAGTGTTGGAGATGCAGGAAACTGCTTGTCCGATTCCTATGTGACTCTGCCCAAGGAGGCGTCGTCCAACTGAGCTAATGCTAGCATTCCAAGATTCTGTGTCATCAGAGACCAAGCATTTATTAAATGTCTACTGTATTCGAAGGACGCTGATAGACACCGGGAATACCAGGACAAAAATGAACCATCTCTCCCTTCAGAGGGTCTGCAGTCTCTCTGGGAAAGACAATTAGCACGTTCTATACTCTGTTCTCCAGACCAAACCTCCCCAGGTCACAGAATTAGAGCTAGAAGGGACCTTAGAAATTACAGAAGGAAGGGAAGGGAACACACATTTATTAAGCACCTACTGCGTGCCAGGCACTATGCTAAGCACTTTGTAAACATTTTCTCATTTGATCCAACCCCTACATTTTACAGTATTGTTGAGTAACCTGAAGCCCAGTTTACTATACTAAGTGACTTGGCCAAGGTCACATGAGCAGTAAATATTTTTAGTGGCCCAACTGGGATTCAAACCCAGGTCTCCTGGGTCCAAAGCTGATGCTCCTTTCAGGCCACCTCCATCTTGACCAACAGTTCCCTCAACTAAACATACCGCATAGCGGGACCTTAAGACTCTTTACCAGCTGAGCTACTGTGTTCTGGAGGACACTATCAGATGGCGACTGACCAGAAAACTTTATTTTAATATCAATGAAAACCTACCGAAGAAAGTAGTGGCGGGACAGATAGAGAGTTAGTGCTGGATTCAGAGAGACGCGGGTTCAAGTCCCCACGCTGGCATCTACTGGCCATGTGACACGAGGCACATCACTTGACCTTTCCATGGCTCAGGAAGCTCCCTAAGATAAGTTACAGATGAACTGCTTCACGCTGGTGGAGGGAGTTTCCACACTGGAAGGCCTTATATTTAGGAAATGAAGGATATGGACCACCCCCCGCCCCAGCCCCGTGGAAAAGGATGGTAAGAAAAATCTATAAATGAAGAAACTGTCTCAGACACTGGCTAGCTGTGTGACCCTGGGCAAGTCCTCTGAAAAATGGGGATGATAATTACACTTAGGACCAAATGAGATCATGTACACATGCCTTAAAACAACATAAATGAGCTATTTATTACTGGCATTATTATTCTTTGGGGGATCAATAAATGTCCATCAGATCAGATATGAGATACCCCGAGCCCAGAGAATAACTAAATCAGGTTGATAGGACTCCAGGGAAGGTCAGATCCCAGAAGAATAAAGCCATAGCGGCTTTTGAGATAACTACATGTGAACTGGGCAGCTAGGTGGCGCCACAGTGCACGGAGTCAGGAAGACTCATTTTCCTGAGTTCAAATCTGGCCTCAGACACGGATTAGCTGTGTGACCTTGGGCAAGTCACTTCACTGTTTGCCTCAGTTTCCTCATCTATAAAATGAGCCGGAGAAGGAAAAGGCAAAGCACTCCAGTATCTCTGCCAAGAAAACCCCAAATGGGACCACCAAGAATTGGACATAACTAAAACAATTCAACAACAACAAATGCGAACATGCCCATCTTCCTTCATTACATCACAGAATCTCAGAGCCAGCAGACGCAGATCTCAGACCGTCAATTAATCAAGCAACCAGCACGACCTGAATCTGAACAAGAATCTTCTCGATAACGTCCTTGCCTGAGAAGCAGCCATCCAGGCTTTGTGGGGGAGCTCTGGTGATGGGGAGCTCACCCCCTACCACGGCAGCCCATCCCACCACAGGATGGCTCTTATTGCTGGGAAGGTCTTTCTGCCACTCTGCCTAAATCTGCTTCCCTCCATCTTCCACTCACAGCTCCTAGTTTGCCCGTGGGGATGAAGCAGAAGCTCCTAATTCCTCTTTCACATGTTAGCCCCCCAACTATTTGAAAGCAGCTATTAACCCCCGTGCCCCAAATGCCTTCAGGTCAAACACCAGTTCTTTCAACAAATCCTGCTATGATTTGGTCACTAGAATTAACCAGTAAGAATGAATTAAGTGTCTACTATGCATCAGGGACTGTGTCTATGGTACTGGCACTGTGAAGACAGAACAGTCCCTGCCCTCAAGGAGCTTACACTCTACCTGGGGATTGACATGTATGCGTATAAATAAACACTGGACCTCGTACACAGCTTGCTCTAGAGTCTGTACAGACCGTATCATCTATGTCTATAAATTATGTACAAAGCACATACTCTGTCTATAGACAATCCATATATCTCTATATGTCTACAAGTCTTTTACAAGATAACTTGGGGGGGGGTCACTAGGGGCTCTATCCTCAGCACCACCAGACTCCTCTCACCTATCAGAGATACCAAGAGGGGACGCTTAGCTAGATGGGGGTTTCATTCCCTTCCATCTTCCAGGGCTGAGGATTCTATAGATCCTCCACTGAAGTCCTTAGGGCAAGCTGTCTGGGGTCCCCATGGCCTCAGGGTGGTAATGGGCTTTTTTCCTGACTCTGGTTCTTCCCAGAATATGTGATAAAGGCCCCAGAGAGGACCCCAGAGGCCGGGCCCAAACTAACACAAAGCAAACCTTTCTAGAGGGGAAAAAAATAACAAAAAAAAACCCCATCAGCCTCCAATGATGGGGCTTGGGACCAGTCCAGGGGTCGCCCTGCCCGCCATGGAGGCAGGAGGGTAGATCAGACACTCTCTGAGGACCCTTCCCCTCCTAAGAGGCAAAGATCGTGAGCCCACAGGCCCAAGATGCTAAGATTATGTAATTCTATGATCTGATTATTGGAGTAAGTCACCGTGGCCGAGCAGAAAGAAAACGCTGGAGTAATGTCAGCTATGACTACGCTGATGAGGACAAGGAGGAGATGACGACGTTGGGAAGAGCAGGTCTGAATCCAGGCCCGGGCACTTCCAGGCTGTGTGACCCAGAGACTCTCAGCGTCCACGTGCCCAATCTGAGCGTGTTACCTTTCCCGACAAATCCTCTTCTCTCCCAAACGTGCCCATTTCTGTGGAAGGCACCAGCATCCTTCTAGTGATTGTGACCTACCCTTGTAACCATGGCACCATCTTGGACTCCTCCCTCTCCCTCATGCCCCACAAATCCAATCAGTCTCCAAATCTTGCCTTTCCTGCCTTCCCGGGGCATGCATCTGACTTCCTCTTTCAGCTGACATGGTGTCCCCTCAAGGCTTTTACTGCTGCTCCCAATGGCCTCCTAACTGATCTCCCTGCCTTGAATCTCTCTCCATACTACTGTCAAAATAATTTTCCTTAAGAGCAGACATGACTAAGTCACTCTCTACACTTCCATCCCTCCTGCCGCCATCTTGCATTCAATCAACTCTAGGGCTTCCTATTTCTTACTCAATCAGATATAATCTCTAAAAATTTTTTTTAAGCTGGACAGAACCTGGCTCTGATCTGTCTTGCCATGGACAGCACTCCACCTCCCACACTCTGAGTTCCAGCCAAACCATCCTCCTCACAATACTCCACCTCTCATCTCCAGGCCTTTGAACTGGGCATTCCCCATACTTAGAATGCCCTCCCTCCTCCCAGAGTCCCTAGCTTCCTTTAAGATGCAGCCCAGGTACCGCGTTCTACAGGAGGCTTTTCATGATTCCTCAATTGCTCGGGCCCTCCCTTCCCAACTATCCTGTGTTTAACAACTCTGTGTGTTTGTCTTCATTTGCTTTGTTTTATTTAGTCATTTTTCAGTTGTGTCCAACTCTCCATGACTCCATTTGGGGTTTTCTTGGCAGAGATACAGGAGTGATTTATCATTTTCTACTCCAGCTCATTTGATAGATGAGGAAACTGAGGCAAACAGAGTTAAGTGACTTGCCCAGGGTCACACAGCTGGTAAGTGTCTGAGGCTGGATTTGAACTCAGGAAGATGAGGCTTCCTGACGGTAGTATTTTACGTACTGCGGTGCCACCTAGTTGTCCAATTCACTTCAATCACTGTCCTTGCTGTCTCTTCCATAGAAAAGTAAACTAAACCCATGGTGCTTAGGAGGAATTTAAGAAACACTTCTTAGTTAATGAATTGATTGACCCTAGGCAAATAACTTAACCTCCTTCAGTCTCAGCTTCCTCATCTGTAAAATGGGGATTATAGTAGACTCATTGAGAAGATAAAATCAAATTGTATACATACATGTACTGTATGTATGTACACACATATATGCATCTATACACACATAAAGTAAATGCTTTATAAACTTAAAGGGATATAGACATACTTTTTATATATCATTATATACTATATATAATATGATTATATTAATATATTAAATTCTATAACATGCCATTATCATTATCATGTGATGTTATCTGTTGCTGTTCACCCTTCGTTTTCGATGAGGACTGATGACATCACAGGTGGCGTCTTGACCCGCGCGTGAATTGGATTTAAGTGAGGCAGAGCTGCACAAAGTCGTCAGCCTCACTCTCTCCTCCAGAATCATCAAAGTCCAGGGGATGAGACAAAGTCGAGGATGACTGGTGATGGCCCAGGAGGCAGTGGGTGACCTTAGCCCTTCTAAATCAAGGTCCTTCCGAGGTCTCAGTTTGTCTGCGGCAACACCCATTCAATGACTAAGGGCTAGGTGACCAACGTGATGTCATAAGATTACAACAAACGGCATGAACTTAGAACGAGGGGCTAGACCAGGGTTCAAAATCTGCCTCTGCCACTTGGCAGCTGTGTGACCCTGGGTATGTCATTTAACCAACTCTCTGAGCCTCATCAGTAAAACAGAGTGGAATAACTAGAGCTTATAGTTTCGTCCCCCAGTGGGAGAGTAAAGAAGTTTGTAAACCTTCACGTCCTACAAGAATATAAGCTGTTATCATTTGTCTATAATTCTGAGCTTCCAAAAGTTTTAAATTCTACGATAGGAAGACGCAATAAGGAAACATTTATTAATAAATGCCTACTACGTGCTAGGCTGCTTCCAAGCACTGGGGATGCAAATACAAAGGTGAGAAGAGGCAACGTCTTAAGGGTGCTGGCCATCTGCTGGGGGAGATACAGCATGTTTACAGAGAGGTAGACACCTTGTGATTTGGAGCAAATTAGCAACCGGGGGAACCATCTCTTACAGGAGGTGAAAGGGCTCCAGCTGGACCCAGAAGAGAAGTAGAGGACTCAAAAGGAAAAGAGACAGAGAGAATTCCAGGCATGGGGGCACAGGATGTGCAAAGGTAAAGAGGTGGGAACTGTGTCCAGTCTGGGCCTGGAATACAGAGTATGTGAAGGGCACTGACGTATGATCAGTCAGGAGAGAGAGAGGCTGGAGCCAGCTTTTACAAATGATTATAAGAGCGAGCACTTACACAGTCCTTTTAAGGTTTGCAAAACACTTTACAGATGTTATCTCTTTTAATTTTCATAACCCTGGGAGGTAGGTGACTTCATTAGCCCCCTTTTACAGATGAGGAAACTGAGGCAGGCATACACTCTAGTAAGTATCTGAGGGTGGATTTGAACTCAGGTCTTCCTCACTCCAGGTCCAGTGTTCTCTCTCTACTGCACCCTCTACCCAGCCGCCATTTATGACTTTGTGATTCTATGGCGCTGGGTCCATAAATTCTAAGATTTTTACAATTTTATGGTTTTTAGGCTCTGATTATATGTTATGATTTGTAACTATAAGCTATGATTCGAATGTTTAGGGAGTCCCAAGATTTTGGAATTCTCTGGTTCTAATATTTTCCAAATTTAGGATTCCAAGATTGGAAAAGTCTATGAGTCTAAGCTTCTGCCTGTATGCTGTGGCTGTAAGATTCTATCACCCAAAGATTCCAAGCTTCTGTGACTCTACGTGATTCCAAGGGTCCATGGAACCGAATAACTAGCGTCCCATCACCCCAGCTAAGCCCTCACCACCTCGAAGCCAGACTACCAATTGTAATGGTCTTGTCACCCTCTTTCTACTTCAGTCTGACCATGTTTCTCCCCTAATCGATAAACTTCAGTGGTAACTTATTACCTCTGGGACCAAATATAAAATACTCTGGCATCTACAGCTCCTCACAGCCTGGCCTCTCGCTACCTTTTCAGACTCATTACACGTTGCTCCAACCAAACTGTCCTGGCTGAAAGCTCAGCATCTGTCCTGTCAGGCTGATCCCTACCCAGCTGCCCGCTCCGTCTGTGATCCCAGACATCTTCGTCCCCCCAGAGGAGCCCAGGAGCCCTGCCGGGACACCCCATGGCCAGGCAGTCAGGAATATGCCACATTTATAAACTATGTCCCACTTTATGAGTCTCTAGCTGTAATTTCAACCTAACACAGTAATTGGAAAAATCTACATAATTCTGGAAGGACGTGTGCTGGGCTTAAGAGAACACTGTGATTGCTAATTGGAGTCCAAGCTGACCTTGTAAATCGGACCCAAACACGGGCACCTAATTACAAACTTTTTTGAAACCAGCACTGTACGTCTTTACATTATTTTTGGCTGGGTTTTAACTGAAATCATTCCTGTGTTACAAAGTCCATAAATCTTTTCTTTCCCCGTGACTGATGAAATGTTGCAGGCAAAGTGTCGGCGGGCCCAAAATAAATAGTGGGCTTGGCGGGCACCCCACCCTCAGAAAATAAGGCCGGAGGGTATGGGGAGGGGGGGTGAGCATCTAGAGCAGAGACAGAGCAGGTAGGGAGCTCCAGACTTCAGCCTGGAGCCTGAAGGGGCGGGCTGCTGACCCTCTCGACAGCTGGGGTCCACCTTTGGGGTCACAAAAAACAACCTATGATCCAAAAATCAGAGGTACTCTGGCCCACCAGTCTCCTCTTCCCACACATCCTTATCCAAAGCAGCCATTTACAGAATCACAGTGTTCTTTCCTTATTTAAAAAAGCAGGTTTTGGGGGCAGCTAGGTGGGGCAGTGTATAGAGCTCTGGCCTTGGAGTCAGGAGGACTTGAGTTCAAATCCAGCCTCAGACACTTGACACTTACTGTGTGACCTTGGGCAAGTCACTGAACCCTGATTGCCTCACCCAAAAAAAAAAGTGGGTTTTTATTGATGTATTGTTTATATATCACTCCCTTTTACAGATGAGGAAACTGAGAGAAGAGGCGAAGTCCTCTCCACCTCCTCCCAGAACTATCATCTATGATAGTTTTTTTTTAAAGAAAAAAAAATTCAACCAAGCTGATCACTAAACTAAAATAAAAATCTGACCTCACAGGCCACATCGCACATCTGTGGACCCACATCTCCCCATGTGAGTGCAGGGAGCTCTCTTCTCACGGCACTTCGCGGGGTCTTTCTAAACCAGCACCTTCTATGTTAGACAGTTCTGTGGTTGATGGGCCATGGATCGTCAGGATCAAGAAAAGACCTTTGAGGGCGTGGAATCCGCTCTCACCCTCTCCCAAAAATCAGACCTGCCCAAAGCCAACCTTCCTCATTGTGCGTTGAACTTAATCTAATCTGACCTCCCACTCATTTTACAGGCTGGGAAACTGAGGCCAGAGAGGGCAAGTAACATACCCACAAGTAGGGAGGGCAGAAGCAGAGGACGCTATTCCAGGGCTCCTGACTATGTATTCAATGACCTGACCTCTCTAGCTTCTCTCTTCCTCCATGATCCCAAGCCACACTGAAAATCCATCCACTGGACACAGAGACATCGCCCTAGCCCAGAACCTCATTGTTAGAAAGGACTTCAAAGGTCCAGGGTCAACACATATTAGAAAAAGAATCCCCACAACCACATTCCTTAAGGCGATCACATTGGAATATGTCTAAGGGTGGTGTCCACGGATGTTTTATTTCCCTTTAAGCAGAGCTGAAATTGGTTTTTCTGAAACACACACCTCTCACCACTAGTTCAGTCCCTGGGGCCAAGCATAAAATCAGTCCAGTGCCTTCTGCACAGAAGAGCTGGTCCAATACTCGAAGACAGTTAGCCCTCACTAGCTGTGTGACCCTGAGCAAGTCACTCACCCCCGCTTTTGCTTCCCCCACATGTAAAATGAGGAGATCAGCCCCGAGGGCTCCTGAGGTCCCTTCAAGCACTACATGTATGATGCTTTGGGTTTATGACGGCAGCCCCTGAGTATTATCTGCTGCGAGTCAAACACCCCCGGTTCCTTCAGCTGATGTCTGTATGGGAGAGCTGTGAAGCTTCAGACTCAGGTTAACAAGCATTTATTAAGAGCCTACTACGTGCCAGGCACTGTGCTAAGAAGTAGGGATACAAAGAAAGACAATAAACAGCCTGGTTGGCAATAAGTATTTACATGAAAGCCAGGCCTGGTCTCAAGAAGCTCATAGTCTGAGAGGGAGACGAGTCAGTTATAAACAGGTACTAAGCAGCTACTGCGTGCCAGTTCCTGCCCTCGGCGAGCTCTCAGTCTGAGACAACATGCCAACAATTTTATACAAACAAGGGACAGGATCATTTGGGGGCAGCCTCCAAAAGGCATTGAGATTAAGGCTGACAGGGAAAAGTTTTCTGCAGAAGGGGGGCTGGAAGGAGGCCGGTGTCTCTCCTGATGCGTGGAGTCCAGAACTGGACAGGGCATTCCAGAGGGGGTCTGAGCAGGTGGGCAGGTGGACAGAATCATCGCCGTCCCCCTCTGGCCATGATGCTGAGCACTGCAGATTCCTTTCCTGGCTTTCTTCTCCCGCTGTTCAACTTGGTGTCTGCTGAACCCCGCCCCCCCCAATTTTTTTTTATGCAAACTGTTACCTCCCACATTCTGTACTTGGGAAGTTGATTAAAAAAAAAAACCCAAAAAACTCAAGCACAAGATCTTAAATTTATCCCAATTTCATTTCATTTTATGAGGCCTGATCCATTGTTCCAAACTGTCAGGATATTTTTGGATCTTGACCGCCATCCAGGGTACACTGTCCCTCCCTGTTCTGTGTCATCTGCACATCTGACGGGCCTGCTGTCTATGTCTTCACCCAAGTCATTTTTTAAAACGTTAAACAGCCTAGAGCCACGCACAGGTCCCTGGGGCATAGAGGTGAAATCTCCTTCCAAGTGTGTGACTTGACTCCTCTTTGTGCCTGGCCTCTGAGCAGCTTCCTCTTTCCCATATCTATTCATATTATCCCCAAGAACAGCATGGTAGACTCTGTATGCAAAACATGCAATGGGTGAGTGCCATCACCTCAATGAGCCTCAGGCTCCTCATCTGGAAAATGGGAATAACAATGCTTGCAACGCCCAGTAAGGGCTACTTTATGGAAATGCAATTCAATTCAAATCAAAAACCAGTCGCACACACAGTCTGAAAGACCGATCCAACATGGGACGTATTTGAATACTTTGGGGAGTGGGGGTGGCGGTGCATCTAGCCCTCTATGATTTCAGCAGTATGGGGAATTCCCTAGTATCAATGCTGCTTCCACGAGTACAAACTGGAGGCCTGCTCTCCAGGGCACTGAGAAGGGACGTCATATGCCCAAGGTCACAAAGCCAGCATGTCGTAGGAGGCGGACTTAACTCCAGTCTTCCCGATTCCACACTTGGTCCAGCGCCATAAATCAGTCTTCCAAAATTTAAATAAAACCTGGTTCTTGCCCTCTTGGAGCCCACCATCTACTGCAGGATCACGGGACAAAACACATACATGCACAATATTATATGAAAAGGGCATTAGACAGGGGCTAACCAATACCCAATACCATCTTGAATTTATGCTGTATATTTTGGTATTTGTACTTGTTTTCTTTCCCATAGAATGGAAGCTCCCTGAGGGCAAGAACTATTTTATTTCCCCCTCTACAGCTAGGTGGCGCCATACTGCATAGAGTACTGGAGACAGGAAGATTCATCTTCCTGAGTTCAAATCTGGACTCAGACACTTACAAGCTGTGTGACGCGGGGCAAGTCACTTCACCCTGTTTGCCTCAGTTTCCTCATCTGTAAAATGAACTGGAGAAGGAAAACTATCTTTGCCAAGAAAACCTCAAAGGGGGTCATGAAGAGTTGGACACGACTGAAACAATATTTGTACATGCACTTGTTTCTCCCCCCCCCCAGAATGGAAGCTCCTTGAGGGCAGGAACTGTTCTATTTCTGTCAATGTGTCCTTCCACACTTGGAGCAGAACTCAGCCCAGAGTAGCGGCTTGATAACGGACTTCAAGGCCATCAGCCCCAGCAATAAACACTTATTAAGCATCTTCTCTGGACCAAGTACGGGTCTCAGTGTCAGGACGGAGGACGGAAGCAGAACCATCTCTGTCCTCAAGAAGCTTACCTAGAGCACTGGCCCTGGAGTTGGGAAGACCTGAGTTCAAATCTGGTCTCAGACCAGACACTTGACACTTACTAGCTATGTGACCCCGGGCAAGTCACTTAACCCCAATTGCCAGAAAGAAAGGAAGGAAGGAAGGAAGGAAGGAAGGAAGGAAGGAAGGAAGGAAGGAAGGAAGGAAGGAAGGAAGAAAGGAAGAAAGGAAGAAAGGAAGAAAGGAAGAAAGGAAGAAAGGAAGAAAGGAAGAAAGAAAGAAAGAAAGAAAGAAAGAAAGAAGAAAGAAAGAAAGAAAGAAAGAAAGAAAGAAAGAAAGAAAGAAAGAAGAAAGAAAGAAAGAAAGAAAGAAAGAGGGAGGGAGGGAGGGAGAGAGGAGAGAGAGAGAGAGAGAGAGAGAGAGAGAGAGAGAAGAGAGAGAGAAAGAGAGAGAGAGAGAGAGAGAAGAGAGAGAAAGAGAGAAAGAGAGAAGAGAGAAAGAGAGAAAGAGAGAAGAGAGAAAGAGAGAAGAGAGAGAGAAAGAGAGAAAGAGAGAAAGAGAGAAAGAGAGAAAGAAGAAAGAAAGAAAGAAAGAAAGAAAGAAAGAAAGAAAGAAAGAAAGAAAGAAAAAAGAAAGAAAGAAAGAAAGAAAGAAGAAAGAAAGAAAGAAAGAGGAGGGAGGAGGGAGGAGGGAGGAGGGAGGGAAGGGAAGGAGAAGGAAGGAAGGAAGGAAGGAAGGAAGGAAGGAAGGAAGGAAGGAAGGAAGGAAGGAAGGAAAGAAAGAAAGAGAGAAACTAAGCTTACCCAGACAAGTGATGGTCCAGCTGGACCATCAGATATTCCTCCAACCCCCTAGTTTTACAATGAAGGAAATGGAGGCCCAGGGGAGCAAAACGACTCCAAATCCCACATCCCTTCTATTGCCAGATGGTAATGCCCATGACATACTTGCTAGAACATATCTGGGGCTCCTCTCTTCTCTCCACCTTCTAGTACTCAGAGAATGTCTTCCAAGTTGGAAGAGCCTCAGAAGCCTTCTAGTGCCACCTCTTCTCCAGTGCTTGGCACATAGTAGGTGCTTATAAACGGTTGTTGACTGACTGATAAAAAGACACCCTGCCCCCACTCTCCCTAGGTTTCTCCCTTTGTTTTACTTATTTCCGGATGTCAAGGATTTGAACCTTCACTGGGGTCAGTACAGTTTTCACCTCCGTTTCTGGGGCTGATTTGGATAAAGGCCTTCATCCCCCAGTGGCCAACTCTCTTAATCTGTTTTTCACCTGACAGCCTCAGTTTTCCCCTCGGTCAAATGTGGCTTTAACATTTTAGCATCTATGTCACAGGGTCTATGTGAGTCTCAAATGTGATAATATGTGAATAGTGCTTTGACTGTTAAAAGGTTATAGAAAAGTCCAGGTATCTGTATGACCTCTGGCCTCTAATGAAAGTTTAGAAATAGCATGGGACAAAGTGAAAGAGCAGGAAAGAGCAGACTTGGGCACAAGTACTAGCTCTGTTCTCAGCCTTACTGGGTGACCTTGGATCAGTCACTTCCCTTCCTGGTCCTCAGTTTCCTCATTAACATGAGGGAACTGGACAAGGTGATGTCTGAAGTCTTTCCCTGTTCTAACAGCTCTGACATTCTCTATTCTAAGGGCCCTCCCAGCTCTGACATTCCCTGTTCCCTCCCAGTTCTGATGTTCTAAGGTCTCCCCATAGCTGACATTCTAGCAGCTGCACTCAGTGAGTACCCCAGTAGGCAGGGCCCCCAAAAAAGCCCCATAAAAGAGGCACCCAGTCTGTACTGCCGTCATCATTTGGCCACCAGGTGCCGTCCCCCAGCCTTCAGAAGGGGCCCTGCTTGGGGGACCTCTGAAAACTGTTTTTCTTGTCCTTTTTCCCTTCCCACCAGACCGAGGCCTCTCAATCTTCACCGCACACATGCTAGGAGCGGGATGATGTGTCCCTGGCCCCGTTCCTTCCCCCTTCCCAAGTGGGCCGGCAAATGGAGGTGGGGGGAGGTTGGTTAAAGGCCTTAATGAGTCACAGAGAGGGGGCATGGCACATGCATCCACTGGAAAAGAATTCTGTCCCCCTGGGATTTCCAAATAAATTATGTGAACATATCCAAACACGATTTTTATTTTTGTAAATAAGGCCATGTGTCAATTTAAAGGGGAAGAAGAAAAAGTTGGGTGCCCCCCCGCCCTGCCCTGACAATCTTTTTGGAAGCCAAATGTGTATTCCATGAAAGACGGCTGCTCACACGCGCTTTCAGCTGAACCAGCTCTTCTCCCTGGGCTCACTGGGGCCCCGGGCAGGGCTGGGTGACGAGGATCTCCTGGAGCACCCAACGGGGCCCAGGTGCCCCCCCTGCCATCGTAGGCCAGGGCCCCTGTATTCAAAAGGCAGCTTCGGTACGACCACAGGAGCCTAGATCATGGCCTCGTTTCACAGCCGAGGAAACTGAGGCCCCCAAAGGCTGTGACATGTTCAGGGCCACCCAGACAGGCAGGATCTAAGTGAAAATCCTTCGCCCCCAAGCCCAGTATGCCCCTCCTGCCTCTGAGCAGCAGTCTCCTCCTCTGACAAATGAGGGGGTGGGCGAGATCAAGGCCACAAAGCAACAAGCACTTATTAAGCGCCTAGTGTATGCCAGGCACTGTCTGAAAGGCTGAGGACACAGAGGAAAGAACCATTTTTGCTCTCAAGGACGAAGTTCACATCCAGCATCCTCAAGTCATCTGTTCTATGGGATGGCTCTCTGGGAGAGGGGAAGGTTAGGGAAACAAGAAAATTTAGGTGCCATGAAAACAGAAGACTAAAACTATTTTTAAAAAAGAAAAAAGGGAGTTCATATTGCGTGACATAGTTTCTGAAAACAAATCAAAGAAAAGCAGGTTATGAAAGCATTTATTAAAAATAAAAACTACACAGAAGTGTAGCAAAGAAGCACAGACCTGCGGGACAGCTTTGAAAGTGAGATGCTGAATTTGAGGAACATTTCAACGGGAAAAGCCAGCTACAGAGAACACAGAGCCCCAGTTTCGTGCATAATCCTCTCCTTTTCCACTTCGTAAATGGAAAGGCTGGTTTTATTTGGTGTGTGTTGTTGGGAACAAAAAAATTCTAAGATATTTTTAGAAGGAGCACATGCTATATGCCCAGCAGACAACGGGGAGCCTCTGACATCACCCTGGGTCAGGAGCCGTCAGGAACGTCCAAACCCTTCCTTTGACAGCTAAGGAGACTGAGGCACACCAGGGCACCCTGAGAGGGGTCACCCGAGAAGGACCACATCAAGGAAAGCTGAGCAGGGAAGGCACCATCTCCCTTTGGGCCCAGTCACTGAACCAGTCCCCGAATCCTGCTAAGGGTACTGTTGTATAATGTCTCTCGCGCCACCTTTTCCCCAAGGAGGCCACGAGACTGCGCCAAAATGAAATCCCCCTCGACTGTCTCTCCATCACTCCCCATATAGCTGCCTTTCCATGAATCTGTCACAGGGTCTCATCTCATCACAGACCCCTGAACTCCGTCACCGCTGCTGCTTTTGGCTTGACAGCCTCGGAGGGCAGGGAGATGAAGGGAGGAGAAGAAGGAGAGGAGAAACACTGATTTTCACTGAATCCAACATCCCGTCTTTTTTCCTCTTTTTCAGGGGAACGTCTTTAAAAATGCTGTTTTCATATGGGATGGCTCTCCGGGAGGGGAGGAGAAGGGGCATGAGGGGACCTATGGTGATGTAAAAACAGAAGAAATCAATACAAATTTATTAAAATATGTATTTGCTTCAAGAATCTAGCCATGTCTAGAATATTTCTATGTGGCTGCCTTGGTTGTCAGGGTCCCAGAAGACAAGGCCCAGCTCTCAGAACCACAGACTTCTGGGAGCTGCAAGACTCTGCAGAGCACAGAACACGGAATGAGAAGGCGTGAGAGGACTTCAGAGTGTTAGAATACAGAGCTCACTGCGTTGGGGCTGGGAGGGACTTCCTCCGCAAAGCCTTCCCTTGTCTCCCTCATCTGATCTCACAGCACCTCAGGCGCCCATCATGGCAGCTCTGCGGCCCCATCTTTCCGGGCATATTATATCTGGTCACTCTCACTCACACACACTGTCACACGGCCAGAATGGCTTTCTTGCTGCTCCTCTCAAATGACATGTCACCTCCCATCACTAGGCTTTTGTCTGGGCTGTTCCCCATGCCTGGGATGCCCTCCCTCCTAATGTCCATCCCTCTCTTCCTTCATGAGTCAGCTCAAGCACTGCTCCCCCAGCTGCTAGTGTCCCCCCAGAAGTCAGAGTATTCTAACTTTGCACATTTTTTTTAATACACTCACCTGTTTACATAAAATGGTGTTGCTTCTACCTATGGAATGGACGCTCCTCAAGGACAGGAATTATTTAATTTTTGTTTCTATAATCACAGTGCTCAGCGCAGCATTTGGCTTGATAAATGGTGCCGTGGACAGAGTGTTTGGCCTGGTGTCAGGAAGACTCATCTTCCTGAGTTCAAACCTGGCCTCAGACACTTCCTAGCTGTGTGACCCTGCCTCAGTTTCCTCATCTGTAAAATGAGGTGGAGGAGGAAATGGCCAACCACTCCAGTCTCTCTGCCCCCAAATAGGGTCATGGAGAATCGGACATGAGTGAAACAACTGAATGATAACAGGGTTTAATACACACTCGTGGGGGGTAGGCTACACACAGATAGCTCTCAGAATTCTTTATCCAGCTTTTAATCTCTGATTCCTCATTCTTTATTACACTCACAGCCAATCTCCTGCCGAGGCCTGACAATTTTACCTCCAGAATGCCCCTTCTCTCCTGGGCACTGCCTACCCTTCCAGGGCAGGTCCTCATCACCCCATGCCTGCGTGTGGGTCTCCCTGCCTCACACCTCCCCACTCCAGCCCATCCCCCACTCAGCTGTCAAACTGATCTTCCTAAAGCACGTCACCCCTCCCCATAACAAATCCGGGTGGATCCCTAGAACCTCCAAATAGAAAACCCTGTATTTGACATTCAAAGCCTTCATCAGCTCTCCCTCCCCCTACATTTCTAGCCTTCTTACACCTTCCCATAAACCCTGCTCCTCACCCCTGCCATGCACTCTGAGACCCAGTGACGCTGGTCTCCTGTTGTGCCTTGAACAAGATACCGCAATCTCCTGACCGGGCATGTTCCCTGGCTGACCCCAAGCCTGGGAATTTCTTCCTCCATAACGCCATCTCTGGCTTCTTGGAGACTCAGCTAAAATCCCCCCTTCTACGAGAAGCCCTTCCTGGTGCCCCCCTATTTGAATGCCTTCCTTCTAAGACTATTTCCAATTTGTCCCATCTACTGCTTGCTTGTACTTTGTTATTAGAATGTTCATCACAGGGGTCCCTCCTCCCCATCGTCCCCAGCTGGAGAGCTCCAGACACAAGCTGACTTGGCCTGGCCTGAGGGCTGTGCCTGAGGGGGTGGGGGCTGGCACTGAGTCTGGGGAGGAACAGTAATGTGGGGTTCCATCTGAAGGGGGTCTGCCAGGAGGTGGGCCAGTGGCATTTCCTACAATCCCACTTAATATACCAGGCAGAGAGCGAGAAGCAGGTGGGGAGAGCCGCAGGGGAAGCCCGGCCTATACTGAAACTCTGACCAAGAGGGCCAACCTGGACAGCAAAGAGGAAGCTATCTGGCTTCTAGGACAGAGAGGTCAAAGATGGGGGTCAGAAGAGAGACCATCTGAGCTGGGGATGGGGGCAGAGGATGGAGCACATAGGTAGGGCAGAGCTGGGAGAAGCCTTAGAGCAGAGAACATTAGCACTGGCAGGGGAGCCCAGAATATCAGAGCTGGGAGGGATGTCAGAACAGAGAACGTTAGGACATAGATTAACCTTAAAACACAGAATATAAGACTTGGAAGGAACCCTAAAACACATTATCAGAGCTGGGAAGGGTCTTAGAGGCTACTGAGCCCAGCCCCTTCATTTTAAAGACGAAGCAACTGAAACAGCCAGAAGTAAGGACTTGTCCAGGGTCACACAGGTAGGATGTGTCTGAGGCAGGATCTGAACCCAAGCCCCGTGGTTTCCAGGCTGTACCCAATATTAATGCCTTCAGTGATAAAGAAGTCTCGAGGCCCTGTGTGTCTGGGAAGATCGATGTGTGTGGCCTTGAGGACAGGAATTGGGTCCTTTCTTTCCTAGGTAACCCAGAACCTGCCGTACATGACACATGCTTGTTAGTGTTTGTCCTTTGCTCTGGAGGAGGTGGCTATGCAAAGTCACCAGCCTCACCTTCTCCTCTGGAGCCAGCTGGGTCCAATGGCCAGACATACATCAGGCCTGGAGATGGCCCAGGATGCAGCAGGGCATCTTCCACAACACACAGTAGGCTCTTCATAAATGCTTGAGAGCCTGACTGATGGGCCAGCGCTCTTTACTCCTTCTTTGTCCAGACCCTAACTCAGTGCTTAATTAAGTGCTTAATGAAGAGGCGGCCACACCCGGGGGCCTACAAGCAGGGCATTCAGGCAGTTAGCCGCCGCTCCCGGCTCCTCACGGGCGCTCCACCCTCTCTGTGGCACGGCACTCTTGTCCAACAACCGTGGCCCTGGGCGTCTCCTTGGAGCAGAAGCAGGAGCTCGGTGCCCAAGGAAATCTTCCTCCTCGGTCCACAAGGGCCCTTCTGTCAATGGTCTTCCTTATTACGGCCCCCGCCCCAAGTCCAGACTAAACTCGCCAGCCTTGCAATACAATCGAGTAAACATTTCACCCTGGGCCCGTCGCAGCCATCACAAACAGCTCCGCACCAGGCTCATACTACGAAGTTGTCTCTGGCCTCCCCCCCTTCTTCGCCCTGCTCCCCCCGCCCAGCCCCCGTAACGAGCCAGTGTGAGCCACGCCTGGCATCCCCAGAAGCTCCGCACCAAGGGAGCTGGCAGTGCCAGGAGGACCGCTGTGGCCAACGGGGAAAAACACTCTACTCTGCATAACTTTCCAGAAACCAATATTAAGCTGGAAGAAAGAGGTTATTAAGTCCTGGGAAAGTGCAACAAAAGACATTAATTACACTCTTGGAATGGCTCTCTGCATGAAGTTATTACCTGTGAGCTTAGGGAGCAGGAATGGAGATGAATCCCCCCCCCAAAAAAAATGACCTGGGATTTCTCTATGCAGAGAAAGCATGGGGCAGACACCGATAACCAGGAAGACACCCCCCACCCCCCCACCCCACCCCTGCATGTGAAGGCTGCCTGGGCACAGCTCGGCAGATACTGGCTGGGACAGAGGGAGGCAGGGCGTCACTTCATGCTGGCTGAGTTGGTCTAAGGACTGAGACTCCCAACCTTGGAGGGATGATTATTCCCATTCTACCAATGAGAAAACTGAAACCAAGAGAGAAGCGCAGGGGGTATAGTAAGAGGTGTGGTGGGTGTCAGAGTGTGGATCTGAAAGGGGCTGGGGGGAGCCGGGGCACAGTGGATAGAGCATGGGCCCAGGAGGACCTAAGTTCAAATCCAGCCTCAGACACGTTAGCATTCACTAGCTGTGTGACCCTGGGCAAGTCACTTAACTCCATTACCTGGCCAAAAAAAAAAAAAATTAAACGGGCTCGGCCGTGGAACCTTGAACAAACCCCTTCCCTTCTCCCCGCCTCAGTGTCCTGACCTCTGTAAAGGCATGAGGTTGGCCTAGATGGTCTCTGAGATCACTTGAAGCCCGAGGTCACCCACCCCCTCCTCTGGCCTCTCCTCGTTCTCTGCCCACCAGCCTCTTCCCCCTCCACCTCCACTGCTGACACCATTCCTATCACACTCACGAGCTGTGGGTACCCCCAGGGCTCCGCCTCTCTTTCCTCTGCACATTCTCCCCCGGTGGTGCCAGCAATAACTAGAAGTGGGATCATGGCCGTCATGCTGAGGGCTCAGATCCTCCATCGCGCCCCACGCTTGCAGTCAGGCACCAGATCTTCCCATGGGGTCACCCCTCTACTTCGGACCCTTATGGCGTCTCACTTGGACCCTTGCGATGGCCTGTCTCAAGCATCTCCTCCCTTCAGCTGCCGCAGGGCTTTTATTAAAGCAGGCTGGACCAAGTCACTCCCTCACTCAATAAACTCCAGCATCCAGCACACCCCTCCCATCCCCACTGGGCATTAAAGCCCTCTACAGCCTGGTCTCAGCTCACCTCACTGGCCTCGATACATACATACTACCCCCCTTCTGGAAACTTACAGGCTGGCCTAACTGCCCTTCTTATCATTCCTCCTGTACGGTCTCTGTCTCCACCTCCATGCCTTTATATGTGCCCAGGATGCACCCTCTCCTTCCCTCCACCTCTTAGAATTCCTACCCTCCTTCAAAACTCAGCTCAAGCGCCACCTCCTGCAGGAAGCCTTCCTGGATTGCTCCTAGCTGCTAGCACCATCCCTCCGAAAGCACTCCTAAAACACTTATTCTGCATATATCTAATATTTACATGGCACTTACTACGGACCAAGCGCTGTGCTAAGCGCTTTACAAATATTGTTTCATTTGATCCTCACAATAACCCTAGAAAGGAGGTGCCATCATTATCATTCCCATTTCACAGATGAGGTAACTGAGGCAGTGCTGATGCGACTCGCCCAGGATCCCAGCGCTCGGGATGTCCAAGGTTGGATTTAAACTCGGGGGCTTCCCGCCTTCGGGCCCTGTGCTCAACTCACTGTGCCATTTGGGTATATGTAGACATTAGCTCCCCCAGTTAAACATAAGCCCCTCTAGGGCAGGGACCCATTCATTTTTGTCCTGGTCTCTCCAGGGCCTCAGGTATGATAAATGCTTCCTCACTGAGTCACTCGGCATCATGAACCCAACCTCAGGTCGGCCTCCAAGCCCAGGGCCCTCCCCTCTGATGGCGCCCATGCCTACACGCTCACAGTGAGGCCCTCCTTCCCAACAGCCCCTCACGGCAGCAGTAATAGTATGATTCACCCTATTTTGCAGATAAAGAGACTGAGGCTCCATGCGATTAAGAGCTGAGACCGAATTTAGCTGCACCTCTCCACGGCCTCTAAGGTCCCTCCCAGCTCCAAATCTTGCTTGGCTGGGCCACAGAGAGGCGGGTGCAGGAGGCCCCAGCCAGAGAGCCTGATCTCCCCTAGCCGGGGCTACCTCCACAATGACCCCATAAGCCCCATTCCTACCCACCCACGCTCCGCTCAAGGCCTCCTACGTTTGCGTGGCCGAGCCCGACTTTGGGATCAAGTCCACTGTGCAAACTCATTTCATTTCAATTCTGTAAATGTTAGTGTAATTAGGAGATGCAGAGTCTATATTCCATTACGATAATATACGAGAGCTGTAGATTCAGAACAGATGGAGGCCGGCCCCGCACGAGACCGACACATGAGGACATTTGGCACTTACGGGATTGGATCTCAGCTAATTGTGTTTTCCTTAAATACAGGGAACAGTTTCAAGCAGGAAAGGCCTTCAGCCCACAGCAGAGAGATCCTCCCTGAATACAAAGGATGGGACCAGACCCTCGGTGCAGTGAGCTGCCAGGGTCTTGTCTGACAAGTCATGTCTCAGGGGGCACGATGGCTAGTACAGAGTCAGAGAAAACAAGCCAACAGGCATCTATTAACCACCTACTATGTGCCAGGCACTGCTAAGTGCTTAGGGTACAAAGGAGGTAAAAGCAATGCCTACCCTCCAGGAGATTCCAGTTTAAAGGGGAGGCAACAACTAAGGACAAACAGGATAGAGCCAGGCTTAAGGAGAGGTACCCACCAGAAGGATGGCATTAGCATCAAGGCGGATGGGCAAGGCTTCCTGTACAAGCTGACAGGGGGAGGAGGAATCAGGCCAGTTTCTCATCTCTCTCATCATTGATGCCTTACAGACCATTGAGACCAACCTCTGCATTTTACAGATAAGGAAACTGAGGCCCACAAAGCTGAAGTCACTTGCCCAGGATTCTCAGATGGGTCTGGAACCCAGATCTTCCTGACACCAAGTCCAGTGTTCTAGTGACTATATCAGCTGCCACATGGACATCTTGTAGGCACCTCAAGCATCCAACATGAAGATGAAAGTCATTATCTTTCTACTCAAGCACCCTCTTCTGCACCTTCCTATTACCGTCGAGGGCGCCACCATTCTTTTAGTCACCGAGTTTTCTCAGTATCATCCCTTGCCCCACATATTCAATCCCCTGCCAGATCCTGTCACCCTCCCTTTACAACCTCTCCCTGCTCTAATCCTTCCTGAAGATAGCTCTCAAAGTGATTTAGCCCTACCCATCCATGACCAGGAACTCTCACTATAATGTATCCAACCTGAAGACAGCTGTCAAAGTGATTTAGCCCTACCCATCCATGTTCAGGAACTCTCACTATAATGTATCCAACCTGAAGACAGCTCTCAAAGTGATTTAGCCCTACCCATCCATGTCCACGAACTGTCACTATAACATACCCAACAGACATTCCCGTGTGAATGATTTATTGTAAGACAGGCACAGGGCAAACACAGACTCATAGATTTAGATCTGTCAGGGTCCTTAGGGCAACTGAGTACAAGGTCAGTATAACTTCCCCATCTTACAGATGGAGAAAATGAGGCACAAAGAGACTGAGTGATTCTGCCTCTAGAATGTTGTTTCTTATGCAGGGATTGTTTCTACCTCTTGCTACTGTAAGTCAATAAGCATTTATTAAGCACCAAGAATGTGCCAGGCCAGGGAATACAAACCAAGGCACAAAAAAGCCCCTGCCCTTGAAGAGCTCACAATCTAATCACTCCGGGGGCAGCTGTGAGGGACAGAGCTTGATGGAAGAGCCAGGATGTGTCCAGAGCCCTGGCAGACATGACCTTGAGGCTTGGATTAGAAGGGGCTTCGGAGTCACCCCAGAGCAGGGGCTACTGTGAAAAGAATGCCAGATCTACTGAAGTGAAGGAACTGGGTTCCAATGCTGCCAAAGGGTCACAAAGCTGGGAGGGACCTGGCCAGCCCAGCAGCCCAACCCCCCCCCTCCTTTTACAAGTGGGGAAACTGAGGCTGGAGAAGGTTAACTGGCTTGTCGGTGATTAGCCAGCCAGTCACCTTCCGCTGGGGGGAAAACAAGATGTACAAAGGAAAGCGAGTAGATGGCGGGTGCCCCAAATAGTACAAGTTGTTCAAAAAGGGGGAGCGAGGGAGATGACAGGGGGAGGGGTCAGGAAAGGTGTGGGAAGGCGGCAGAGCCTGAAGGGAGCTGGGACTTCCTAGGGGAAAGCATTCCACCCCGGTGGGCAGCCTGAGCCAAGCAGGAGCCAGGAAACAGAACCGGGGAGCTGGGGAATGGCTTAGCCACAGTCCAGTATGACTGGAGCGGGTAGGGAGCTGTAACAAGACAGTGAGGCAGACAGTGCAGCTGCATGACCCTGAGTCAGTCACTTCACCCTGTCTGCCTCAGTTACCTCAATTGTAAAAGGGGGATCATGATAGCACCTACCTGTCAGCGTCAGGGTGAGGATGGAATGAGATGGTTTTAAAGCACCAGCACATAGTAGGTGCTAAGTCTCAGTTTGCTCCTGGGTTCTTCTGAAGATTCCTCCAGTTTCTGATTTCATCCCCTCCTCACCAAGCTGTGAGGCTACAATGAGTGTTCTAAGAGGTCTAAGAGCTAAATAAAGGCCAGCTGGGATTTTTACCAGGAAAGGCAGATGTGGCCTGATGAAGAGACAGGTGGTCTCAGAAGACCTGGGTGTAAATCCTGCCTCTGATGCTCCCTAGTGTGATGGGACTCTGGTGAAGGGAGTCCTCAACGGGAAGTCCCTGAATTGATGGTGAAATCAGAGATCCAGCCAAACATTATCGTAACATTTATTGTTATTACCATGACGGGATTTTAAGGTTTTGAGCCCCAGGATCCCCACCACTGACTGCCCACAGCCCCTGCTCCCCTGGGGAGCCCCAGTGTGGGGACAGTTTGTCTGAGCTCCTGGGAGGGGGGCAAGTCGGGGGCCCCACGGGACAAAGCTCCCCGTGACCAGGCTGGGAGGCTCCGAAGGCCTGGAGCACTGCTGCTCTTCACTGGGGGAGCTCGGGAACGGGCCAAGCCTATCCACCGGCTGCTACGGCTACTTTTCCAGCGGTCCTCAATGTGGAGGCAATTAGGACGGGCTGCCGGCTCTGACAGAGGTGTTGAAGGCCCACGGCACACCTCCTGTTCTTTTCCATTCTGGCTGCAGCCGTCTCCTGGAGCTCGAGGACCACATGGCCACTCTCCTGGAGGAGCCAGGCAGGGCCCAGGGCCTGCGGGTCTGGGAGGAGACCCGAGGAGCCCAGACCTGGGGCGTGAGGGGTCCTACGGAGAGAGAGACGGAGGCCCAGAGGGCTCAAGTCATTCCCCTGGGACACCCAGCTAATCAGCAGCTGTGAGGACTCTCCTGCCTCTCTCTTTCTGCCTGTTGCTCTCTTTTTCCTTCTGTCTCTTTCTCTGTGTCTGTCTGTCTGTCTCCCCTCTCTCTGTCTCTGACACTTCCTTTCTTTTCCCCCCTCTGTCTGTGTCTCTGTCTCTCTTCTCTGTTTCTCCTGTCTCTGTCACTCCTTCTCTGTCTTTCCTCTCTCTGTGTCTCTATCTCTCACTCTCCTCTGTCTCTCTCCTCCTTGTCTCTCCTCTCCCTGTGTCTCTCTGTCTCTGTCTCCCTCTTCTCTGTCACTCCTCTCTGTCTTTCCTCTCTCTGTGTCTCTATCCCTCACTCTCCTTTGTCTTTTTCCCATTTCTCTCTTTGTCTCTCTCCCTTCCTGTCTCCTCCTTCCTCTCTCTCCCTCTCTCAGGACTGGAGTTAAGAAGATCTCATTTTCAGTCTTTCCTTACACATTCACTAGCTAGGTAACCTTGGGTAAGTTCACTCTTCTGGGCCTCGGTTTCCTCATCTGTAAAAATGAAGGCGTTGGACTCCATGATGCCCTGCAAGGTCCCTTCCAACTCTGTGTCCATATGATTGTTATCCCAGCCCCTCCAGCCGCCGTGCTTTGGCTCACATGGCAATGCCTCCCACCCCAGGCTGTGACTTCACTTCACTCTATTCTCTATACTGGATGGCCTCATCCCCTCTCATGGGTTCCATTATTATCACCATGCAGATGAGTCCCTGACTTATACCTCCAGCCCTACTCTCTCTCCTGAGCTCCAGACTAGCGTCACTATCCGCCTCTCAGACATCTCCAAATGGACGTCCCACGAGCAACTCAAACTCGTCATTCTCAGAATGGAACTTCTTGTCTTTCTCTCTCGGCGTGCTCCTGTGGGCATAGTCGAGGGCACTGCCACCTTCCAGTGAGCCGGGCTCCCAATCTTATTGTCAGCCTCAAGCCTTCGATTTCCCTCACCCCATACATCTAAACATTTGCCAAGTCCAGTCAATTCAGCATCCACTAGGTCTCCCCCATTCACTCCCTTCTCTTCACTCACGTGACCACCATCCTCATCGGTCCCTCCCTTGGACTGGGGAAGTGGCCTCTTCATTGGTCTTCCCATCTGAGGTCTCTCCCAGTTCCAATCCATCCATCAAACAACTGCCAGATTTACATGTCCCCAGTAAGTTCTGACCACGCCATGACCACATCTGTCACCTCCACCACCACTGCGCTGATTACAATGGGACAGACTTGTTCCTACAGAAAAATGCCTGGTTTACACAAGAGCTTCTTGGTTACGTCCTTATGCAGGGAGTGGGATTCACAAAAAGCTAGAAGGGCTGTCACAGAATATAAGAACTGGAAGGGTAGTAGAACAGGGAATGTCAGAGCTGGGAGGGGCCTGAGAACAGGCAATGTCAGAGCTGGGAGGGGCCTGAGAGCAGGGAATGTCAGAGCTGGGAGGAAGCTAGAACAGGAAACGTCATAGCTGGGAGGGCCCTTAGATCACAGACTACTAGAAAGACCTTTAAAGATAATCTAGTTAGATCCCCTCACAAGGAAACGAGGCCCAGAGAGGCTCAGTCTTGCCTGACACAGCACCGATACTTGGCAGGACAGGGGTGAGAAGCAGGGCCAAGCTCCCCTCCCTATGCCCAGTGATCCCTCCATCCATCTAGCTCTCTTTTTCCACCACCACTGGAGTGACAACCTCAGGCTATCTCCAGGATATCAACAACTGTTTACAAAAATCAAGAAAAGTTTAGGAAAACTAGATTGTTTCAGGCGTCTGGGGGCAGTCAGAACACCACGGCACAGCCAGGACCAGGGCCTCAGCTCCTCACTAAAACCTTATTTGCCTTCCTTCCCCTTCCCTAACCCAGTCCCCACCAATTGGCCCTGCTCCCTGAGCACTCAGCTCAGCCCTTCTCAGGGGCCTGACAGCCTTGGCCCCACAAGCCTGGGGCCATGGGAGCAGCAAGGAATTTTCTCATTTGGCCTCATCACAATCAGAGAGCAGTAATCCACTGTCACCCGCTAATGGTATGTTTGGTCTGAGGCCTCGGTGGCCTCACCGGGGAAATTAAGCCCTGGAAGAAGGGGTTTCTGGGAGGTTCTAGTATCCTTGGTTTGTGGGGGATAGGGCTTGGGGAGGGGGGGTTGAGGGGAAATGTTCCTGTTTCAGAACGCTTTCCCAACTTGACTCTGGGGAGCCCAGGCGTTGGCCCCCAAAGCCCCCTTGGCTCCAAAGAGAAGATCTACGATGCTCCTTGGGGGACCAAAAGAGAACTAGCGAGGAGGCCAGAGACGGTCAATCGGGTCAGGCGCTGGAGCCGAGCAGGATGAACGGGTCCTACAGCTGAACTGGAAGAGTGCCCACTGGCCTCCTGGTCCAGCCCCCTCATTTACAGATGGGGAAACCGAGGCACGCAGAGGCAAGGCAAGGGGCACATATCACACAGGTTTAGGCGGGGTCCTTAGCTATTCCTACCCCATCCCCTCCTTATGCAGAGGAAGCTACAGCTTAGAGAGATGAAGATTCTCTCTCAGCCGACATCCCACAACACAGGTGGGCCGAGACAGCTGGGCTCGCTTTCCACTTCCTGGCAGAGGGGCTGTGTGCTGGGGCTTGAGGCCAGGGTCCTTAGGGCCTGCACAGGCATCACTGACCGTGGACAGACCCTCTCACCTCTGAGCTGCCCATTCTCCCATTCCCAGACATGGGGCTTAGTCTATAGGAAAAGAACCAGGCTTACAATAAGAATGCTTCAGTTCGAGTTTCTCTTCTGAGTCCCTGACCTCTCTGGATCTCAGGGGCCTTCTCTGCAAAATGTAGACGGGCTGGGTAGTCTCTGGAGGCCCTCCCAGTCCTGACATCCCCTGTCCTAAGGCCCCTCCCAGCCCTGACATCCCCTGTCCTAAGGCCCCTCCCAGCTCTGACATCCCTTTTTCTAAAGGGCTTCCCAGTTCTGATACTCTAGATCCATGATCAAGGCTGTACACGGCAAAGCCTCGAACATCATGGGAGCCCATCCACTCTATACAAAATCTAGTTTTGGGGTTGGTTTTTTTTTTCACTGAACTCAGTAAAGGATCATTTAAAAAGCCAAATGCTTTCAGTCCCCTACTGTGGGCTGGGTCGGGCTGGCCACCAGGTGTTAATGTGTGGTTCACAGAGGGAGGGAAGCCACATTATCGAAAATGACTCAGGAAATCAATGGCCCCTGGAATGGAGAGAGCCAAGTGGGCTGCTGTGCCTGGGGACAGGATTGTTCTAGATGGCTGTTCAGTCTCTGGTTCTCCGTGGGCAGAATCTGCCTCTGCTTAGAACAGAAGCCGGAAAGCAGGTCGAGAACTGAGGACAACCCGGGAGCAGGTCCCTCCTCTGACACAAATGGGTTGTGTGACCCTGGGCTTAACCCCTGGTGGTCAGGCAGCTAAGACCCACCCATGGAGCTGCAGAGCAGGGTAGCTGACCTCTACACCCAGTGAAATCCCAGGCTTATACCACGTCCAAATAGTAACAGGAATGAACGAATGAACGAAGCATTTATTAAGCACCTACTGTGTGCCACGTACCAGACAGGCCACTTGACATTTTGTCCAGGGCTTTTATAACCCTTCTTCTCACTCGTTCCTCCATTGCCCCTCCTGTACCCCCTCCCCCCAGTTAGAAGGCTGCTCTGTCTCCTCAACTCCAGCCCAGTCTGTAACCCCATAACCTTCCAGCACCTTAGGACTGAAAGTGCTTTGAGATCCCTTCACAAAATGCCCAGCCCAGTTCTGAAAGACTCATATAACTGGGGCTGGAGGCGGCCCTCAGCAGGGTTTGGTCAAAGAGCCAGGCTTTCCCCATTCATAGAGAATGGTAGAACCTAGAACCCAATTCCTTCACTCTGAAGAAACTGAGGCTCAGAGGAGAATGTGACTTACCTAAAGTCACATGGGGAGAATTTCAACCCAGCTCCTATGACTCCAGTCAAGTGGTCTCTCCACCGTACCACACTTCCTCCCCAGTGCTATCCCCAGGGTCCTCCCCCTTTCCATCTAGAATACCACCTGACATTTCCAGAACATCTCCAGGATCTGAGCGAGACTGGCAGCTACAGGTATTAGTTAATACCCATTTTAGAGATGAGAAAACTCAGAGTTGGAGAGGCAAAGTCCATGGTCCCACAGCGAGTAAACATCCAAGCCTCCCTGGCCCTACCCTGCCTCCTGTCCTAGATCTGTTAACTCTCGTTCTGCTACATCTGCTCAAAAACTTAATTTTTGGGATGTTTAACAAGCCCCTACTATGCGTGTTCCATGCAGTGGGGAGGGAGGCAGGACGCTGAGGTGAGAAGATGCAGCCCCTGCCCTCAGGGAGCAAAGGCCTTTGAAGACAGAATGTGCAGAGATAACTTGGGAATCTAAGAAAGGATTTCCCAGAAGAATATCACAAGTTTTAAAAAATGAATTCTATAACACACCAGCCTAGGTAACAATGAGATGAGGTATTACCCTGGTAGATCCATTAGAGACGCATACAAAGGGAAACCAGAACCGGCAGTGGTGGACTGGGGAAATCTGGGAGGGCTTCCTGCAGCAGTGGGGCTTTAAACTGCCCCATGGAGCCGAGGAGGCAAAGGAAGCTATTCCAGGGGCTGACCTCAGGCTCCCCTGTAGGTGAAGGCCCTGCAGCCTGGCTCGCTGGAGCCCTTGCTGGGATTTTGCCAGCCCGAGCCCAGGCTTCAGTCCTCACAGCCCTTTATACCTCCTCAGCACTTCACAAAACGCCCTCCTCACAGCCCTTCCTAGAGAGAGCAGGCATAGTGGTAAGAGGGTTGAACTAGCCTGGGGCCAGGGTTCAAATCCTACCCAGCTGCTGCCTGAGGTCACAGAGGAACAAAGTCTCTGACACTAGCTAGGTGACCTTGGGCAAGTCACCTAACCATGACCTCACCTCTCAAAGGGGTAGGGAGGACCAGAGGCCCCGGGGTGCTGTCCAAATCCAAATCTAAATGGTGGGTGCTATTATTACTACTATGTTCCAGCCACTGGATTTTAGTTAAGTCTCTTCCCCAAAGCCTCGGTTTCCTTCACTTCATTGCTTTTAAATTAAATTGTACTTTTGTTTTTAGTAAAAATAGATTTTCATGTCCTTGAACCCCAGCCCTGACTTTAAAATGAGGTGCTATAACATAGGCCACTTCTAGCTCTAAATCAAATGAAGCACTTAGCACAGTGCCCGGCACATAGTGGACATTTAATAAATACTTATTCCCTGCCTCCCTCTAAAACCTATATGTTAGGGGCAGCTAGGTGGGGCAGTGGATAGAGCGCCGGCCCTGAAGTCAGGAGGACCTGAGTTCAAATCTGGCCTCAGACCAAACACTTGACACTTACTAGCTGTGTGACCCTGGGCAAGTCACTTAACCCCAACTGCCTAAAAAAAAGAAAAAAAACCTATTTGCTGTTGTTCAGTCATATGCAACTCTTTGTGACCCCATTTAGGGTTTTCTTGGCGAAGATACTGGACTGGTTTGCCATTTCCTTCTCCAGCTCATTTTACAAATGAGTAAACTGAGGCAAACAGGGCTAAGTGACTTGCCCAGGGTCACACAACTAGCAAGTGTCTGAGGCCGGATTTGAATTCATGAAGGTGAGTCTTCCTGACTCTTGGCACGGCACTCTGTGCACTCTGGAGCCCCCTCGTGACTATAATCCTGGCACGTAAATGGTGCCAGGCTTATCATCCTCATTTTACAGATGAGGAAACTGAGCCTACCCTTGGTGCTTGGTTAAGGGAGGTTGAATTAATGAGGCCTCAGTTTAGCCAGTAAGATTCTGATGAGAATTGGCCCACTGGGCTCTGAGTCACCAAAGACAACTGTCAGACCTTGCTTCATGCAGCCCAGTGATTAATAGAAATGATTAATAAATGCTTGGTGAGTGTGCTCAGGAGACCAGCATGGAGACGAGGAGATCCTTGACAGCTGAAGAGAGCAGAGAGTCAGGGTGGGAGGAGAAGGAAGGCTGTGTCTGCTGCCCCCAGCTGTGCGTCCTTGGCCTGTCCTGGCCCTCCCCAGCCTTTAAGACCCAGCTCCGGTAAAGGCTACCTCTTCCGAGAAGCCTTCCTGCCTCCCACCCAGCAATGCTCCCCACTTCCTCCTGTCTCCCTCTCATAGTGCTTCTACGTCTATGACACTAAGAGTCACAAAGCACTTGGTGCTGTATGTCTGCTCTCCCAAACCTAGATCTGACCATGGAACTCAATCAAGATGCTTCCTATTGCCCTGGAGATAAAATAGAAACTCTTCTGCTTAGCTTTAAAAACCTCTGACCCTCCGGCTGCAAACTGACTTTCCAGCCTCTTCAGATACTCTGAGATTCAGGCAAACAGGCTTTCTCTCTGTTCCTCAAACGTGACACCCCATCTCCCACCACCATGCCTTTGCAGTGGCCATGCCCCATGCCTCAAGTGCACTCCCTCCTCCACCCTCCCTTACACTTTAAGATGCAAGTACCCCCTTCTGCATAAAGTACTTCCTGATTCCCCCATTTACTAGTAACCATCCTCCCTAACTGCCTTGTATTTAATGACCTTGTAGATATTTGCCTTTGTTTACCTTATATATATGCTATACACACACACACACACACACACACACACACACACACATATTTATAGATGCCCTTGGAAACTCACTGGCAGGAGAAATCGTTTCATTCTTTGGCCTTGTATCCCCAGAAATAAGCACAGTGCCTGGCATATAATGGGAGCTGTAGATACAAGTATTGTGACCAGAATCAGGGAGACCTGAATTCAAATCTGACTTCAGATGCTTACCAGCTGTGTGATCCTGAGTGAGTCATTTAACCATTGCCTGCCTCTGTTTCTTCACCTATAAAATGGGGTTCATAAAAGCACCTCCCTTGAAGATTATTGTTAGAAGCAAACAAGATATTTATTACAAAAAGAAGAGGGCACTTAGCTCAGTGCCTGGCCCATAGTAGGTGCCGTATTAATGCTTATTCCTTCTTCTTTATCCCTTGCCAAGTTCGCACAGGTTGTCATAAATAGAACAGCTGAAATTGAAAGCCAGCCCCACTCTACCGTACTGGGAGGCTGAGGTGGACAGGTCAGAAGGGGTTAAAGGTGGCCTGCAGTCCAAGGACTGAAAGCCTGGAAGCCTTCACTGCCAGCCTGGATCCGGGCTCTGGGGGATTGGGAGCCAGGCCAGGCTATAAAATATTTCTGATGGACTCCCATTTTATCATTACCCATGTAAGAAAAATGTCTCATGAGTATCCCAACATAAGAGAGCAGTAATCGCTTGCAGGCCTCACAGGCGCTTTCAGTGGGCAGCAGGGAAAGATTTATCGCCTGGATGATGAAACAAAGGGCAAGTTGTGTAGACATCCCTGCGTGCGGACCCACCGGTGGACGTGCCTTTCTCATCTCCAGGTTTGCAGGGGGCTCCAGAGATACTGTCAGGCCAGGGGGCTCAAGATCGATTACCCAGAGCCCCAGAATGCCAGGTGAGGGCCAGAGGGGTTCATGCAGACCGGCTTAGAAAGGAATGTGATTGGCTCCAAGAGCAGAGCAGCCCAGGTCGGCTGGCTGCTCCCGAGCAGAAGAGAGAGAGGGAAAGGCAGTGAGCCCCCACCTGGCGATTCCACAGTAGGGGAAAAAAAACAGGAGCAGGGGGATGCCAACAAAGAATCCTCCTCTCTCAAGCGTCTCCTTTCTGATCTTCGGGTCTTTTCATGAAAAATGTATGGGAATGACAGCTGTACTAGCTACAAGCAGTGAGCTGTAAGTAACAAAATGTCAGGGCTGAGAGGGGCCTTGGAACAGGGGATGTCAGGGCTGGGAGGGGCCTTGGAACAGGGGATGTCAGGGCTGGGAGGGGCCTTGGAACTGGGGATATCAGAGGTGGGAGGGGCCTTGGAACAGGGGATGTCAGAGCTGGGAGAAATCTTAGAACAGGGGATGTCAGAGCTGGGAGGGGCCTGAGAACAGGGGATGTCAGAGCTGGGAGGGGCCTTAGAACAGGGGATATCAGAGTTGGGAGGGGCCTTAGATGATGGAATGTCAGAGATACAACTCTTTCATTTGCTGGAGGAGGAAACTGAGGCCCAGAGCACAGGGTCTTGTACAGAGTGCGCATTTAACAAATAATAAATGTTTATTGATTCTGACAATAAAAATTTTTAAATAAAGAATTGTGAGTGAATGATGGTAATGAGAGAAGGCTCCGAAGGCCATTTTCCCATACAAAGGCTGTCAGAAAAATCATTTCTGACTTGGAAAACATTAATTTTCCAAGTTTCCAAGACATGTAAATGAGGCCTCTCCCAGCTCAGCCATTCTCTAAGGCCCCTCCAATCTGTGACATTTGAGCTTCACCCCTCACTCTGATACTCTCTAAGCAACCCCCCAATCCGGCTGTTCTCTGTTCTAACATTATATGTATCCATGCATTTATAGGCTCAAAGTGCTTTCCCACAAACGTCCTCATTTGATTACAATGGCCCTGTGATGTAGGCAGAGCATAGATTCAGCTTTCCATCACATGGCCAAGACAAAGGTGAAGAAAAGGGACTGAGAGATTGTTAGTGCCTTGCTGGAGCTCCCACGGCTCAAGACATCCCTCCCGTCCAAGCATCTGTGCCCACTATAAGGAGATTGGCCTTTTCAGGCTAAAACTTAAGCTTCCACAAAGGTCTTCCTCATCCCTGTTAGGGTCCTGAACACAGCTGGATCCATACAGGGTAGGAAAGGGCGCACAAATGAAAACTGCTCTTACCAAACTCCAGCACAGACACAGAAAGAATTGGCTTCATCAGGAAGCTTAAAAAGGATATTGCTGGCAGGGTTTTTAAACAATATTTCATTTTATTGCCTTTTAATTTGACCAGAAACCTCAGCTCGGGACAGCCAAGTTATTTGGTTTCATGCAGTTAATTAGTTCTACAGGACGAAAAATGGCCAAAAAGAAAGAAAGAAAGAAAGAAAACCCCTGGGTTGTTAAAAGCTCAGGCGGCTGAAGGGGGTCCAGGCAAGAACTGCTGTTTCATTTTCATGCTGTTTTATTGACAGGAGTCGTGGGGCTTTTTAAGAGCACATTTTGAAATACACTTTCAGATTTGGACACTTCTTAAATATTCAGTGAATGAAGGAAGGAAGAATAAGTGAATGAGTCTGCCTGGTTGTGAGTTCAGTCTCTTTCACATAAGCAAGGCTCGCTCTCAGCCTCATAACTCTAGATTAAATCAGAGGATCTTGAGAACAGGAAGGGATTTTAGAGTCAGGTTTGTTTAAATGGGGGCTCGATGTCCCCCCATGCACCTTCTGATTTCCAAGATTCTGACGTCCCTGAGTGTCAGTTTCATCATTTGTAAAATGGGGACAATAACATCTACACCAGCTACCTTGACGGAAAGCACTTTGGAAACAGCTATAAAAACACACAGTCTCACTGTTCTGAGCTTCAATGACCTCATGTAGAAGCTTGGAACATCAGGGCCAGAAGAGACATTAGAAGAGGGAGTATGAAACCCAGGAAAGCCTTCAAAAAGGGGATGTCAGGGCTGGGAGGGGCCTCAGAAAAGAGAATGTCAGGGCTGGGAGAAGCTTTAGAACAGGGGATGCCAGAGCTGGGAGGGGCCTTAGAACAGGGAATATCAGAGCTGGGAGGGTCCTTAGAACAGGGAATGTCAGAGCTGGGAGGGGCCTCAGAAAAGAGAATGTCAGGGCTGGGAGAAGCTTTAGAACAGGGAATGCCAGGGCTAGGAGGGCCCTTAGAACAGGGAATTTCAGGGCTAGGAGGGGCCTTAGAATAGGGAATGTCAGAGCTGGGAGGATCCTTAGAACAGGGAATGTCAGAGCTTGGAGGGGCTTTAGAACAGGGGATGTCAGAGCTGGGAGGGGCCTCAGAAAAGAGAATGTCAGGGCTGGGAGAAGCTTTAGAACAGGGAATGTCAGAGCTGGGAGGGTCCTTAGAACAGGGAATGTCAGAGCTGGGAGGGGCCTCAGAAAAGAGAATGTCAGGGCTGGGAGGGTCCTTAGAACATACAATATGTCAAGGTAGGGAAGGGCCTGGGAGGGCCTCTAGTCCCTCATTTCACAAGTGGAGAAACAAAGACTCTCAGAGGGGACGTTAACTTGCCCTAAGTCAGACAGGTAGTGAGCATCCCGGCTGAGCTAGAACCCACACTCTTGACTCTCTGAGCACTCTGTCCATCGACGTGCTGACGTCTCTCAAGAAGTACAGCAGAACCTTGACTGAAGCCAAAACAGAATCATCCCTCCTACCCCTCGAGAAAAGTGGGGTGACAGGTGGGCTCGCCCACTGAATTAGAACCCCCAGGTTTCCTCTCTCCCAGGCCATGGACTGTTCCATCAGCACCTGCTTCCTCTGGCTCCCTCAGTGTGAGGACATGGGGCAGGAACGGGAGGTGATGTTTGGGTGAGGGTACGAGGCCTTTAAGATTTACAAAGCTCTTTCCCCACAACAGCCCTCTGAAGTAAGCACGGCAATGATCGTGACTCCCACGTACAAATGAGGAAGTTAAGGCTCAGAAGGGATGGGGTGGGATGGGGAGAAGGGGGATTTGCTCAAGGTCAAAGAACAGAAAACCAACCAGGGCTCTCACGCCAACCTCACACTGCCCCCCACAAAACAAGCAGGCAAGGATGCTGTCCCCCAACGATTCCCAATGTCCAGAGAGGACAGAAGTCAGAGGGCAGGCCCTTTCAATGGGGCTGGATGGACTCATCGGCCACCACCTGTCGGTGGCCTTCCACTGACCACAGGGTGTGAGAGGAAAGGGGTCAACAGCACAAGAGGTCACCATGACTCCTTCCGGAGAAACTTTTCCTTTGTTGCTGAGGACTGAACCGTGTTAAGCGGGCTAATTTCTGCTGTCTCAGACAATTGAAATTCCACTTGTCTGGGAGATCCAATCTCAGAAAGACACGAGGCTAATCTTTCAAAAGCCAGAGCCCCGTCCTCCTGGCACCAATATTTTGGTTGGCTGTCCTTCGGATTAGAATGCAGATGAAGCTCCAATTTAATAAGGCTAAAATAACATGAGTTAAGTATGAAACATAACAGGATATTGCCGAGAGATTAGGTAGTTTCCTTCTGACTACTTGTAGAACCCAAAGGGAAGGAGGGGTAGGGGAGAAAGAAGCCCAAGCCAGGGCCCCAGAGGGTCCCATCGAGGACGGATGGGTTTGGGGCAGCAGAGGAGAACCGAGGGAAGCTCCCCGACCCCTCCTGGCTCCGGGACTGAGATGACCCCAGGCCCAGGAGGGATTGTGGGCACATTCCCGCCAGCACTCTCTGCGGGGCGGGCCGAGGCAGAAGCAGGCCGGTTAAATTTAAACCAGCTGGAAGGATGAGTGTTACAGTTGGATAAGGAGGAACCTTACCTCATGAAAGGCTTGTGGAAACCGCTGCTGGAAAGATAATAAAAGGATTAACTGCAGCTTTGGGCCTAGACCAATCGCTTTTCAATCAAAACGTCTCTTCTATTTCCTGTTCTCGGGGAGCCTGGGTTCCCAGATTCCTTTTGTTTATTACAGCCCATGGTATCAAAGCTTGTCACGAGAAATTAATAATTGTCCATGGAGGAGAGAGTTTATTTATCTGGGCGGGGATGCTACTGGCCAGCAAAGACGGCAACCCCATTAGCTAGGTAGCCAGCCAACAGTGTGGCGGGAGGAAAAAACTGCTGAGGTGAAGGGCGGGCTGCAGAGGCTGGACGCAGTGGGTGATTGTGGGACTGTCAAGGGGAGCCCCCTCAAAAATCCAGGCAAATGCAAGGGGACTGAGCTTGTAGCCCATCCCCCAAAGAGAAATCCATTTGAGGAAGCTAAAAAGGGAAAAATGGGGATAGATAGGGAAAGCAGTTCTCTCTCCAGGCGGCCCAGGACAGTACTGGGCCTTGTGGCTTTGTTTTTGCCTGTTGGAGGATTCCTCTCACTTGTCATGGGGGCAGTGTAGTTCAAAAGAAAAACCACTGCCTCTGGAGCCCAAAGTCCTGGGTTCAAATCCTGTCTCTGATTCTTACTGCTGTGATGTTGGGTGAGTCACTCCATTCAGTAAAAGGGAGGTCCCTTCTAGCTTGACATCTGACGGCTTCAGAGCCTCCTCTCTGTGCACGTCCCTCCTCAAGGTTGGAAGCCCTCCCTTGAGTGGACTCAGAGAGAAGAGGTTTGAACACTGGGAAGCCTCTGGCCTGCCTGGCACAGGATCTGGAGAGCCCAGCCTGGCAATGCAGGTTTGAATAGTAACACGGGAAACCCGGCTCTTTTTTTGGCCAAGGACCTGGCCTTGCCCAGCCTGGCATTTCCGGGAAGCTTGGGAGAGGGAGTGAAGGATGTGGGGAGGGGGTACAGAAGGGCTTCAGTGCTTCCCCCAGGCCGGGCAGCCAGGCCTCGTCCTCCGGCCCATCAGAAGCCGCTCCAGGGCTAGGATGCCTCAGCCAGGTTTGCTCAGAGAAGAGATTTGCCGCATTGCAGGCAGCCTCATGCTCCGCTCTCAAGAGGCAGACTTCCCAAAGTGAGTTATCCTCTCCCGGACCCCAGGGCTAAAAATCCCCTGCAGAACGGACCTTCCAGCCCCAGGAGGCAGCGACTCTCCCATCACTGGAGGCCTTCCAGGGCCAGCTAGAGGGTGCTCCCACTTCTGGGGCGGGGGGGCGGGGCGGTGAGGACATCTGATGGAAAGTACAGTACTCGTAAAGTCAGACCTGGTTTAGAATCTGCCCAGAAAAACTCCAGCATTCACTTCCCTTTTACCAGCCTCACTTTCTGTCTCTACAAAATGGGCATAATCAGATATTGTGGGGTAACTGTGAAGGTTGTGGCCCCAGACCCCATATATACACTCACATGAAGTCTAGGAAAACGCTTTGGAAACTTCGTGGTATTACAGACATAGGGGCGGGGGAGTCATTACTTTTGTTACTGTTGTCGCTGACAGGATCCCCTATCTCTTAGTAGGGCTCTCTCAGCCAAGCAGAAGGCCTGGACTGGGACTTGGGCACTTAGCAGAGGACCCTTCACCTTTTTGTGCATCTCAGATCCCCCTCTGGCAGGCTGGTGAAAGCAATGGATCTTTTCTCTGAATCATATTTGTAAATGCCAAAAATAAAATGAAGCATGGGAACTGGGCTAGACTACATCAGAGAATCACCTAGGCAACCAATTATATCAAAATATAATTATCCCAATATTTAAAAAAAATAGTTCACGGCCCCCAGGCTAAGACAGCTGTTTGTCCTTCATTCTCGAAGAGGACCGTGACATCAGGAAGGTGATGCCATGACATGCAAGTGAATTGGATTTGAATGAGGGAGGGCTGTGCAAAGTCACCAGCCTTACTTTCTCCTCCGGAGCCATCTGGGTCCAGCGGCCAGATACAGATCAGGATGACTGAAGACGGCCTGGGATGCAGTGGCAGACCTTGGCCTTTTCAAGCCTAAGATCTTTAACAGGTCTCAGCTTGACTGAGGCAGTGCCCATTCGCTGATTAAGGCTTAATAAAAAATGAGGCAAAGAATGGCCTCTTTAAAAAAAAACAACAGATCCGGGAGGGGAAGCCCCTCAAGGTTTCTGGCCAAAATGGAAACAACTGTTAGGTTCTGGCCAGTGTCAGCAATATGGATACCAAGCCCAAGGACACCATGGGGCTGTAGGCTGTCTAGAGACTCGTTGCCCTGGCTCTGGTAGGTATCTCTCCCACTCTGATCCTGGTATTTTCCCAGGCTGAGAACCCATGACTTGGAGAGACATCTATGATGGCATCTGTGCCATCTGTGATGGCAGCCTTATGACTGTCCAGAGACTCGACTTCTGATACCCAAGTGGACACCAACGTGGCTACTTCTCCGCTGACGTTCTAGACCACTTCCAGGACATTTCCAGACTCAGCCACCTCTGCTAGGGACGTCCTTCTCACTCCCACACCCGAAGCATAGAAATCTGGCTAGATCCCACCACGGCCAAGCTTGAGCTGAACCCCCCGCATAGACCTCTGAGCACCTGTGCTCCGATGGACGGAGTCCAACCCAGGCCTTCCCACTCCAAGAACCAGACTGCTGTTATACCTTGGATTCCGATGGGACCAGCCCCCACTGACACTGCCCAGGCATTTCCAAGCCACATCTGAACAGGCATTCATTCCCACCCTTACCCCGACCCAGCTCCCTTTTAGGGACCATCTTCACCCTATTTGAATGGGAGCCCTTTGAGGGTAGGGGCTGTCTTTGTCTTTCTTTATATCCCCAGTGCTTAGCAGAGTTCCTGGAATACAGTAGGTGCTTAATAAATGCTTGTTAATTTGTTCAATGTGATCCTCTCCATTAGCCCAGATTCTAGTCTTACCACTTCTACAGTTACCAGTTTATTGAGTTTGAGCAAGTCCCTTCACTTTTCCGAGCCTCAGTTTCCTCATCTGTAAAAGGAGAGGGCTTCAGCTGCCCAACAAAGGAACATGCTACCTCAGCACAGGTGTGTTTGATGATCAAATAAGATAATGAACAAATGAGGTACTGAAAAAATTGCTTGTGGAATGACTGCACGAGAAAGCGTTTATCAAGTCATCACGGCTAGAGAGGACTGAACTTGGAACAGGAAGTCCTGTGTTCAAATCCTGAAATCCTTAGAGAGGGAATGGGGGGCTAGGAGAGGAAGGTCCTGAGCCCCTCGTGCCTACTACGGGCCAAGGTAGCCAGGGCTTGTCCTCTTCCTAGCTGTGTGACCCTGGGCGGGTCACTAACCTCTGTCTGCCTCAGTTTCCTCAACTGTAAAATAGAGATAATAATAGCATCTATCTCTCTGGGGGTTGTAAGTATCAGAGGAGAAAATATTTGCTAAGTGCTTGGCACAGTGCCTGGAGCATATAGTAGGTGCTATATAAATGCTCATTCCCTTCCTTTCCTTCTGCTTTCACAGGGTCACTAGGCAGAAAATGCTTTGCCAGCCCCCACATGGTGGTTTCCCAACCTCTATAAGTAGGAGGGCCTATTTTTTAAACATTATTTTTAAAAATCCTATCAGAGTATTACATTACCTGAACTGGATCATTGGTGCAGAAAATACCAACTGGTTATAACCCCTTCAGTAATACCTTCATCCCCTCCCCACACCTGTAGGAGGGGTTCAGGGCCCAGTTTGGTGGCCATGCTCTAATGCTCCTGTTATGAATGGGATTCCCAGGCTCTCTCCATGTCTATCCTTCACTGCCCTCTCCATCATGGTGGCCCAGATGAGGGCATCAGCACCTGGAGAGTCACGCTGGACAGAATCCAGGGCTGGTTTGAGCCCTTTTAAGGGGAGGAGAGGGGAGACCCACGAATGGACCGTGACACTAGCCGTGGCCTCCCTCATTTCAGCCCCCTAGAGAGGATGGGAGAGGGGCAGGGTGTCAGATAGGTATCTCGTGGCCCATGGAGCCCAGGGCTGGGAAATCCCACCAGGATGGGGACCCCTCCACAGCTGGTATGCATGCCCAGATCATGCCTGGCTCTGTGGGCACTCAAAACCGAGGGCCTGGATTGCTCAGAGTGGCCCAAACCCCATTAGCACTGAACGTCCATCACTGAGTATATGCCCTCATCTACCCTGCACACATATGGGTTCACTGCCCGGTGAACGCAGGAGCTACCCAGCAAAGGGCTAAGCAGGCAAAGCTTTGGGTTGGTATCATCACTGCAAGCAATGAAATCAACCCATCAGCACGCCTTTATAAAGTGCCTACTAGGTGCTAGGGCCACGGGGCCTTGTGCCTGTTGCCTACAAGTCAAGGGCTTCCTCCACAGAGACCGTATCTCAGCACAACCACCCAAAGGGCCCCCATGATGGTGCCCTTCACTCAGGGTGGCTTTTAGCATATCCTCACAGGGTCAGAGCTGTCTAACGAGGAGCCAGCACCACCCTCCCACACACAAATGCATCCACATTTGGACTGTCCTTGATGCTCCCCCCCCCCCCCATGAATCCAGCCAGGCCCGAGGATTCTTAGCTAGAGCTCTGGCCCTGGCCTCCCTCCATGCTCAGGTGAGACCTCCAGCCTGTTACAAGGGTCGTGTGGCAGCTAGCTGGACAGATGAACTTGGCCACAGACACTGGCACTTACCCACCCCAAGTCTCCACTCGGTTAATGCCTCTGGATTGCCTCTGAACACATCTGTGGACGCCAGACCTGGCATCTCAGCACCTCTTGACATTTCTCTCCTTGACCCTTTGGGTCTCTCTTCCCCATCTTACCCCACACCCTGTGTCCCTCTGTCTCTATTTCTCTGTCTTTTTCTCTGCTAACTGTGTGACTGAGTTAGAAGTGGCCACACACTCCAGACCTGATGAATTATGGATCAGAGAAACACTTAACCTCAAGGCAGGGTTCCAAGGCCAAGGAGAGCTGATAATACAGGACATTGGTAGCTGGGTTATCCCAAAGACCCAAGGTAAGCCAGTAGAGGTGGCACCAGGCAAGAGTAAGGGAAGGCGTCTTTGGTGACACGGAAGGAAGGCTTCATTCCTGACCCCTTGGGGACCCAGGTCCCACACCGGAGGACAGCCCCGGGCTCCCACCACAGCCCACGTCTGGGGTCGGGCCACTGCCAACAACCCGATGCCCCCTTTCTTTATTTTTATCATGGCGCCATCTCTCTAGAGGTCCAGTTCTGTTCCTTGTTCACGCTACCCCAACAACAGGCACAGCAGATTCCCATCACGTTACGGTGATGGAGGAGAAGGAGGGAGGCTCGGCCGTGCGGCCGCCGTGCTGGCCGGCACTTACCATACACTTGTTGGGCTTTTCCCCGGAGTGCACCCGCATGTGAATCAGCAGCTTGTAGCGGGCGTTGAAGGGTTTGTACCGCCGCACGCAGCCCGCCCAGAAGCAGGTGAAGTCTTCGCCCTTGCGCTGGTCAATATGGGTCTTCTCGATGTGACGCACCAGCTCCTCTTGCTGGCCATAGGCGGCGTCACAGTCAATCCAGCGGCACACCTGCCGCCCGCCCCCCAGCTCCAGCTCTTCTCCCTCGCTGGGGGGCAGGGCCTTGGGGGAGCCAGGGAGGTGGAGGTGGGGGCCCAAGCCCTGCCCCAGCTGCTGATGCAGGTGGTAGGGGGGCGGCAGGCCCTGGTGAGGAGGGGGAGGATGGGCAGGAGGATACAGCTCTGGGTTGGAGGAATAGTCATCGGCCGGCTCCTGCTTCAGGAAGCCCACCTTGTGGCTGGGCCGGCGACGCCCCCGTGGGAGGCCTCCTGCTGCGGGACGGCCCCGCTCACGGAGAGCCGCAGGCCGGCACCCTCGCCCTCCAGGTGCCGCAGGGGCTGGATCGGCAGCAGGTCACGGTCCCCACGCTCCCGCTCGGCAGGGAGTGGGACGAGGCACGCCGGGGGCGAGGGCAGGCTGCAGGGGTGGCCGGCCACGGGCCGGGGGGGCTTGGGCGCTCCATGCTGTGGTAGGGGGTTGGGGGGCACGGCCACGGGGCCGGGCCGGAGGCCGCTGACACAGGTAACTAAGGAGGCCTGAGGGGTGCGGATGATGGTGGTGATGTCAAGGCCCTCCACGGATAAGGGTGAAGAAGATGAGCCTGAGGAGGAGGAGGGTGGCGGCAGGATGGAGAAACAGCATCTCTTTCTGGAGCCTGCTGGGAAGCGGACTGGCGGAGGTGGCGGCAGCGGCCCGCCACTTCCCAAGGAGGCTGGGCCCAGGGCAGGATGCTCGCTGGTCAGCAGGTAGGATGGGGAGGGGTTTGTAAAGGGGCTGCTGCTCATGAGGTCAAGGTCAGCGTGCAGCCCCGGAGGGCAGGCCTCAGCAAACCTCCGGGGAGCAGAGAGGTCCGACCCGGCCTTGTAGTCGCTCACACATTCCTGCTTGATTGGCTGAGAAGGGTGGCTTCCTCCATTCATGCACGAGGGGTCCTGGAACCGGGGGCACCTGGAACAGAGGGTCAGGAAGGGTCACTTAGGGGAGACCAGATGAGGCCCCCAGGCCCCAGACCAGGAGCTGAGCTGCTGCTATAACAGGTACCTTAAAGGGCAGACGGAAAGAGAAGGGGGGGGGAGAGAGAGAGAGAGAGAGAGAGAGAGAGAGAGAGAGAGAGAGAGAGAGAGAGAGAGAGAGAGAGAGAGAGATGAAGACAGAAACAGACAGAGAGAGACAGAGAGAGAGTGAGCCTGGCACTGGGCTTGCGCTGTATAAATGCTTATGGGCGCCTGGCTGCCTCCACAGAGCTCACATTCTGATGGGCACATACCGGATCCCTACAGTGTGAATAAAAGACAATCTCAACAGGACAGCACTAGCAGCTGGGCCACTGAGGTATGAGAACTACGGTGCAAAGAGTCTCAGATTTAGAGTCAGAGGTACTGGGTTCAAATCCCAGCTCTGACTCTTACTCCCTGTGTGACTTTGGGAAAGTCAGCCTCAGTTTCCTCCTTTGTAAAATTAGGGAGTTGGGACTAGGTGACCTCTGAGGACCCTTCCTGGTCCAGATCCAAGAAGGATGACCAGTTGTGGGGTAGGGGGGAGTGTCACAAAGAGCTTAAGGTCAGACAGAGGGGGCAGACTGAGGGAAGACTGAAGGGGAGAAGTGAAGCAAGATGGGGACCATATGGAGAGGACGGCTGCAGAATGGGTGGGTGGATGAAAGCTCAGAGAGAAGGAGAGCGCTGAGGAGCTGGAGGGAGAGCAGCAGGAGAGAAAACAGAGGGGCCAAAAGCACCAAAGCGATGCCCTGGGAAGGGAGGAAAAGGCACAGAAAAGACTGAACCCGGCCCCACCACCGCTGTTCTTTTGTAAAGCACAAAGGCCCTGCCCGGCTTTGGGTTACAGGCCCAGAAAGCAGATCGTGTTTTTTTCATCGGCATCTCTCCTCACCCAGGGCCCTCTCTGCATCCCTGGCTCCAGCTGCCCCTGATCCGGGGGGCCCTGGGGGAATCAAGTTCCCAGGGCTTAGAAGGCCACACGGTTGGTGTCCTGAGGGAGCTGGGCTGCAGACAACTTTGTGAGACGCCTTGGATACATGGAAATCTGCTTCTAATTTTAAATTCTTCTCTGATTTTTCCCTGGCTCAGTCATTTTAAAAATTGCAATCTCATTTAAAATTTTTTAATTAAAAGCTGTTAATTACGTAAGCTGTCACGCCAAGCAACCTGCTCCTCTTCCCCATTTCAGGGAGGGCTTCCACTTTGCCTCTTGCCTGGATGACTGTCCAGCCTCCTCACTGAGGGGCTCCTCCCAGAGGCCCCTCTGTCTCCTGTCCACACCCCACCTCTGACCCGAGGAACTGCTCTATTTCTCACATACCTACTTGTGAACATGCTGCCTCCCTTGGTAGACTGTAAGCTTCTTGAGGGCAGAGACTATTTGTGCTTTATGTTCCCACTCCTCAGCCCTATGCTCAGCCCAGAATAAGCTCTTAACAAATACCCGCTGATTAACTGAACACATCCCTCTGATACTAAAGTCTGCCATCTTCCATAGCTCCCCATGACTTGTGGGGTCAAGGCCAGCCTCCTCCACCTGGCATTCGAGGCCTCTATAATTGGACTTCAGTTAACATTTCCACCCTCACTCTGCACCACTGTTCCCTAAACTCTCTTCTCAGGCCAAACTGGACGATTAGCCATTAGCCATCCCCTTCTATCTCTAACTTTTGTTAACAGTGTTCTAGACACACGTAAAATTCTCCAGCTCCTCTGCCTCCAACTCTCGCTTTTTAAATTAAAAAACAATGTATGTATGTAACCTGTTGCCCTGAGCAACTTGACATGCTTCGAAGTTTAACAGTAGGGCTGCCCCATCACCTCTGACCTGGGTTACCTATTCAATTACAGCTAATGTTGACAGGGCTTTAAAGGTTACAAAGAGCTTTATGCATATTTTTCCTCTGTTCCTTAAAAGCATTCAAGTGAGGGTTATTCCCATTTTACAGATCAGGAAACTGAGGTTAGCTGACCTGCTCAGGGTCACACAACTCGCATCTGAGACAGGATTCAAACTCAGGCCTTCTTGACTACAAAGCCAGCACTCCATCCGCAGTGACAACTAGTTACCCATCTAAAAGGCCTTTCTGCCCTCTACTTCCACCAGAAAGGAGACTTTTTCAAGGGTTTAGGGACTTCAGTCGGAGAAACAGGGATGCTGTAGGCCTGAAGAGCCAAAAGGTTCCTCCCCATTCTGGCCTCTTGGAAGACTGAGACTTCCATGAGACACAGACTTGGAGGGCTCAGAACCCCAGGAGGTTCGGCTGGGCCTGAGGTCCTCAGGGATCTTTTCCAGACAGTATTACTATTTCACAGAGGCTCAGAGGGGTAAGTGGCTTGTCCATGGTCACTCAGCTACCAAGGGGCAGAGGCAGCCTTCACACCTGCATCTTCTGACTCCAGGACCGGGGCTGGATGACCCAAGACTGAACTAGCTCCTCCCATGCGGCACGTCTGGCTCTCCCAGAACTCCAGGCCAAGATTCTGAAAACATTCACTGGGATCTCTGCCCAGGTTGCACCATTTCACACAGAACAAGATGGAAGATGAAGACATTAAATCGGATACTCCCAACCTCATGGGGTGCTGGAAAGAAGGGGAGCCGGACCCCTACAAATGACATAGGGATGGTAGTCACCATTACTGCTAGTAACTAGTTAGGATCTGCACCTCCTGATTTCCTCTCCATGGTGAAATCAGAACCCGGGCAAAATGAACTGTCAAAGATTGGAAGTGTATGCAACCAAAAAGACCTTCAGACCAAGCTCCCCATCTTTTATGAGAAGAGATTTTTCCAAAGCCTCATGGCAGATTTGTGGCAAAGCTGAGAAGCATCAGACCACCTCCCAGGTGAGAAATGGGAAATCTAGGTTTTCTCCTTTTTCAGGAAAACAGACTTACTCTTATTTTATTCTGAGCAAAGAGATCCTTGTCAAGTGTGTTACATGTGTATGTGTGTGTATATGTACATATGTAAGCATATATGTACATGTATATGTATGTGTGTATATGTGTATATACAAGTGTGTGTATGTAAGTATGCATGTGTATATGTTTGTGTGCATATATGTATGTATGTGTATGTATATGGGTGTATGAAATCCCTACGCACATTCTACTACAATGTTACATTCAGATCACATGTGCAGCAAGGGAGCTTTCTGCAGTCCCCTTCAATCCCAAATTACTTGCTATTTAGAAGCTGTCCCTCAATTCCCCTCCTTAACTGACTCCAGTAGTTGCCGACACACTAGTGACGACAATAGTTGCACGCCAGCTCTTGGAGTGATGGGGTGGGGAGAAGCTCCATGGGATACGGAGGTGCTGAGGTACAGAGAAGACCCTCAGAGGTGACTAGCCAGATGGGACCCAAAGACAAATGACTAGCAGACAATATATGGCAAAAGCTGAGACACTGAAAAGTCAAGGGAGACCACCCAAACGAAAACCTAACACCTGAGCAGGCGACCAAGAGAGAGGAGCCTCAAAACCGAAGGGAGAATGAGTAAAATGTTAAAGAGAAACTAAAACATGCCAAGCAAAGATTATAAAATGAATGAAAATGAAGCAACATTAATTCATGAGGTCATGGGGAAATAGCAAGAAATTCCAGAATGCTTTAGAAGAGAAATAAAACTCTTGTAGAGAAGAATTTAGGTTACATATTAGAGCTTTCAACCTAAAATTCTGAAACAGAGCAGAGCAGGAAAAGTTGAATATGTGATGGAAAGTCTCTTCAAAGAAGCTGTGAGAGAAGAAAGAATTTAGAACACAAAAAAGCAAAGGAAAATTTAACAGAAGAGAAGCAAAAGGTAACAATGTTACAAGTCCAAGGGAATTTTAAAGGAGCTGAAGCAAAGGCCTTTGAAGATAGAATGTGCAGAGATAACTTGGGAATCTGAGATAGGATTTCCCAGAAAAACACAATTTTTTAAAAACTGAATTCTATAATTCAGAAAATAACGAAAAATTTCTAAAACTTATTAATGGGGATGACAATAAGCCACTGATCAAGAGAATACCCAAACGGCCTTCTTGTGTGTGCAGACCCTTTCTCCTTCTGCCTTACTGCCATTGCCTGGCTCAGTGGCACGTAGTAGGTGAACAGAAGTAAACTGAAAAAAGACACCTCGAGTTCACCATGCCCACTGCCAGCTCTTCTGGGCTTCATCGCAAAAGTCCAAGTTTCCCTCTCTGGCAAATGAAGCAGTCAGACAAAATGACCTTTCAAGTCCCTTCCAGCTCGAATATTCTTTGACTTCCTGTACCATGGCAGCTATGATTAGACTGTATTGGGCTGAAATGAAAGCATCAGAAACACGTATGGACAATGAGGGGGAAGAGGAGAGCCCTGGGGTAGGGATCAGAACACTTGGACTCAAAGATTCTGACTCTGGATCCCACCTCAGCCACTCACAAAACTGTGGGAGCTTAGACAAACCTCTTCCCTCTCTGGGCCTCAGTGTCCTTCCCTGTAAAAAGGAGAACCCACTAGGTAATTTTAAGGGCCCTTCCAGCCTTCACATTTTATATTCTAACAGTCTGTAAGCAGCTGTCGTTTCTGGCTTTCACACCCGACAATTCTATTTTCGCCTCGAAGAGTTCCATGGGTGGAGATTTTGCCACGTCTTGCCGACTCCCTGCTAGCCCATCTAGGTGACCCCACTCCCTCCAACACACTCCCCCAAACAAAAAGTCAAAAACAAAGGTACTCAGTGCTCTAATCCACTGGATCAAGAGAACACCACCATGCTAGCCTCACCACAAAAAAGAAGGTGTGAGATTAGGCTAGACTGCAGAGCATAGGGGAGAAAGCAATGTCTAAATGGTCTAGATTGGAGCCTGGCTTTAAAAACTAAACTGGATTTACATGTAATCTTAGAGGCAATAGGGAGCCCAGGGAGTCGACTGAGTGAGGGAGTCACATCGCTGGATCTGCACTTCACGGAGAATCTTTTTGGCAGCAAGTAAAGATTGGGCTGGAGTGGGGAGGGATGTGAAACAGGGAGACCATTTAGGGGGCTGTCACACTAATCTAGGTGAGGGGTGATGAGGTAGTTTCCCACTGTGTGAGTGGAGAGAAGAGCTGGAATGTGAAAAGATACAGAGGCAGAAAGGTCAGTGTTTGGCACCTGATTGGTTCATGGGGTAAGGGAGAGTGAGGAGAAGGGGGAATGTCAGGATCACCCCCATTAGATACGAGAAGGATGGAGGTGCCTTTGACAGATGTGGAGTGGTCTAAAAAGGGGAGAAGGGCTCAGCGGGTAGGAGAATGAGCTCAATTTGGGGCACAGTAAGTTTGAGATGTCTCCAAGAAATCCAATTGGCAACTGGCAAAATGGGACCAATGCCGGAGGAGAGACGGGGCTGGAGGGACAGATCTGAGGGGCATCTGCACAGAGATGATTTGTTGAACCCATGGACTCGGATGAGCTCACCAAGAGGAAGAAGACAGCCCAGGACAGAACTCTGGGGAGCCCCCACCAAAGACGCCAAAGGACGGATCTGGTCTGGTGGACAAGTCGATGGCAAACCAGGAGACAACAGGGTCAGGAAAACCAAGAGAGGAGAGAGGACGGGGAAAGTGGGGGAGAGGGTGGCCAACAGTGTCAAAGGCTTCCAAGAGGTCAAGAAGGATGAGGCCTGAGAAAAATCCACTGGACTTGGCAGCTAAGAGATCACTGGTAACTCTGGAGAGAGCAGTTTGAGTTAAATGGTGGAGGGTGGAAGCCAGGCTACAGAGTCAAGTACTGAGGGCGAGGAAAGGATGGAAGTAGTGAGGGGAGATATAGGACCAGACTTAGGGAGTGGGAGAAGGGGTAGGTTGTTTAAGGATCATGAAGACTGGGCATGTTTGAAGGAGCTAAGGGAAGAACCAACTGGTAGAGACAGTCAAGATCTGAAGAGGGGAGAGGATTAAGGGAGCAGTCCACTGAGGGAGATGAGGAGGGGGGAGGAAGAGCTTTTGTTCAAATAAGGAGACTTAGAACAGGGAATGTCAGAGTGGGAGGGGCCTTAGAACAGGCAATGTCAGAGTGGGAGGGGCCTTAGAATAGGGAATGTCAGGGCTGGGAGGGGCCTTAGAACAGGGAATATCAGAGTGGGAGGGGCATTAGAACAGGAAATGTCAGGGCTGGGAGGGGCCTTAGAATAGGGAATGTCAGAATGGGGGGGCCTTAGAACAGGGAATGTCAGAGTGGGAGGGGCCTTAGAACAGGGAATGTCAGAGTGGAGGGGCCTTAGAACAGGAATGTCAGAGTGGGAGGGGCCTTAGAATAGGGAATGTCAGGGCTGGGAGGGGCCTTAGAACAGGAATGTCAGAGTGGGAGGGGCCTTAGAACAGGGAATGTCAGAGTGGGAGGGGCCTTAGAACAGGCAATGTCAGAGTGGGAGGGGCCTTAGAACAGGCAATGTCAGAGTGGGAGGGGCATTAGAGCAGGGGATGTCAGAGTGGGAGGGGCCTTAGAACAGGGAATATCAGATGGGGGGGCATTAGAACAGGGAATGTCAGAGCTGGGAGGGGCCTTAGAACAGGCAATGTCAGAGTGGGAGGGGCATTAGAACAGGGAGTGTCAGAGTGGGAGGGGCCTTAGAATAGGGAATGTCAGAGTGGGAGGGGCCTTAGAACAGGGAATATCAGAGTGGGAGGGGCATTAGAACAGGCAATGTCAGGGCTGGGAGGGGCCTTAGAATAGGGAATGTCAGAATGGGGGGGGCGCCTGAGAACAGGGAATGTCAGAGCTGGGAGGAGGTCAGTGACTTGCCTTTGCCTCAGAGGTTGGGGCTAGAATGCAGGTCTTTTAACTCCACCAGCCAGGGCTCTGTTTTTCTCCTCCCCATGGAGAAGGAGCCTCCAGCTGGGGGGAGAGACTGTGACATTCACTATGACTGAATGCTACAGCTCTCCCTGGCTGGCTATCCCAGGACAGCCCTGGCCCTGGCAGCCACATCTCTTCCAGCTCCTTCTCCACTGCCACTGGGCAAGGCTGTCTGATAACCTCCCCCCTGTGAAGGCTCAGCTCCCCAGGGGCAACAAAAACTGGGCAGGCAAGTGAGTCCACGGGCTCCTCGTGAAATGAGAACCAGCCCTGTTTCCATGATGAGCTCCCAAGCACTGTTTTCCCTTCACTGGGGCTCTGGAAATTTGGGAGTGAATGCTCCCAGAGGAGAGCTCTGGTTATTTAAAAAGTCTGAGATAAAGTGTCTAACTTTACAGGGCTCCAAAGATATACACAAAATAATAATGACCACGCTTGCATGATGAAGAGATGAGGAAATGCGCTCCCTCCCATCTTTGCAGAGGTGGGGGGATATGGGTGTGCAATGCTGCATATACCACCCAAATCAACCTTGGTTACTTTTGCTAAATTCCTTCCCACCCAGCCCCAGCCCTGCTTAGACTTTTGATTCTTAGTTCTAAGGCAGGTTCCCTGGAGTCAGTCAAAGGGTTGCACTTGAGGACCTAGAGGGCCACATGGGGCCTTGAGGGATGGTTACCTGGGTGGGGGAAGGGAGCTATTAAAACCTAGAACTGCATCAAGGCTTTGGAGATACACGTATTTGGAAATAACAGATATAAAAGACCAAGCGTATCAATGTTTTTAAATCATTGCCTCCAACAGGTGCCTTTCTACGGCCAGGGAAATAAACACGCTGGAGGGGGCCTCCTCCCATCTCGGGCTGAGGGCCCACTCCCTGCAGAGGTCACCCGGCCCCACCCATGCCTGACCAAGAATCCCTACTACACACTGCCCTCACCCCCTCATGCCTGGACTATCTCAATAGCTGCTGGGGGTCTGCCTGCCTCCACTCTCTCCCCACTCCATCCATCCTCCCACTCAACCACCTAAAGCCCAGGTCTGACCATGTCATCTCTCCTGTTCAGTGACCTCCAGAGGCTCCCTATCACCTCCAAGAGCAAATACAAAATCTTTGGTTTGGCCTTCAGAGCCCTTCCCATCTGCACACTCCACAATCCAGCGACCCTGGCCTCTTTGCCATTCTTCACACGCAACATTCCATCTTCTAACTATTACTACTAATCATCTCATAGAATCCCTTGTTTCCTTCAAACCTCAGCTCTGGTACCACCTCCGCCTCCAGGAAGCCTTCCTTCATGCCCTCAGCTAGCACTGCCCTTCCTCCCCAGAATGCCTTAAGTTTCTTTCATATCCATCTTTAATGGGTACAGACTACCCTCCTTGATAAGCTCCTTGAAGGCAAAGGCTGTTTCCTTTTTGTCTCTATACCTAGCACAGTGCCTAGAACAAGATGCTTAATAAGTCATTGTCAACTGACTCCTAGATTGGGCCCAAATACTCCCAAAGTTCTGTGTTCTCATTGATGTGGGCATTCTCTCCTCTGGTGAAGATTACCACCCTTCCACATCCTCCTATTTTGGGTGGCTCTTGCTCACGCTCTCCCCAACAACAAAGAAGATAAATATGCTGTCCCCTGAGTCTTCTCTGCTCCTGGTTCAACCTGCCTGGTTGATTTTTGTTGGCATGTTGGTGGCCCACATCTGGATCCCCGCCAGTTTACCAACGTCCTTGCTAAAATGGCGGTGCCCCAACCTGAAATTCACACCCTGAGGTGATCTGACCAAGGCAAAGACCGAAGACATGACCAACCTCTTCACTGTGGACAACCGCCCCCCCCCAATGCCACCTCCAACAACACTGCCCACATCACACAGTTCATTTCCACCGAGCTCTGTGATCACTCTAACGCCCAGATCTTCTGTCTGTGGGAAAAGGTTTAACTACAGCTCCCCTGTCTTGGACATGCAAAGGTGATTTTATTTTTAATCTCAAGTGTAAGACTATGAATTAATCTCTGCTCAGTTTCCCCTCATTCACATCAGCCTTTACAGAGATCTGTTTTAATTTCTGTGTTAGCCAGTGTGTCTGCTGTTTCTCTCAGTTATGGGTCACCTGAAAATTTGAGGACCACACCAGTCACAAGTTTCTCCAAGTCACTGATTAAAAAGTTAGTCATTTCAGGGCCAGTCATATCACCTATCAATGTCCCATTAACCCTTGAAGTCTACTGATTATCTGCCCTGGGGACCAGAGTTTTGTCCCTGGGAGTTCCCCACTTGAATGAAATCATAGATCTGGACCAAAAAGAGATTAAGTTCTTCTCAAAGAGAACTCTCTCAAGAGAACCCATCCCTCCCAGCACCTTAGAGCTGGCAGGTGCTGGGTAAGAAGAGATAAAAGGAATAAGGTCCAGGTTGAGTGATCAGAGCTTTTGAGTTGCCCTGTTCCAGGGTCTTTTTTCACAGTCAGGACGCAGGATGCTTCACCCATGAGGACAATAAGGTTTTGAACAGCTCCAAAAAACACCTTCTAAATTCTAAGGCAGCCTGTAGAGGGTCAGTAAAACCAGGGGATGCAAGGTCTCCGGCCTGGTCTCATTGCTGGAAACCTCTGTGTACAGGTCTGAGTTCCTGTGCTGGCCTTGTGTGCTGGGCTGGCCTGCAAGCTGCCTGAGGCCCCGGGCACAGAACAGGGCTGCTGGTGACAATTCTGTCACAAAGTTAGTAATAGCATCTTCTGAGTCCTGCCTGTATCGGGAATGGGAGCACACTTGCTGACCAAGGTTGGGGAACTCTGGCAAAGAATGCCAGAGTCTCCTCCCCAGCTGGGGTACCCTCATCCCCTCACCAGCCTGCCTCGTCTCCTGGACAAAGGTAATCCCAAAGGTCTGTTGTTTTTTTCCTAAGGGGTATATCTGACCATGTCATTTTAACAGCCCCCTCATGCCCCAACATCAAATATAAATTCCTCTGTTCATCAGTTGAAGCTCTTCTGGGCCATCCCCTTCTCCCTGCAAGTGAGGGGCCTCAGGCTCTAAAGTCAAGTGAGGAGCAGGCTCTTGGGGTGGGGGCGCAGCCCTGCTGTCTGTCCAAGGCCCTCGGCACAAGGGGAGTGTTTCCCTCTCCTGCCTTCCCTCCACCCAGCCAGCTAGACTGGTTTCCAGCTCTCGGGAGGGGCTCCTCAGACTTCTAATCAATAATTCTCCTGGGCTATGTAAAATGTTCCAACCAACAAGTGATTCAGGGCCTGGAAGCAGATGACTGAGGAGCATCGGGTCCAAAACGCACGAACTGTCGGGGTAAATGCCGCACCCTCTGCCCCTGGACATATGGAACAAAGTATGATGTGGCAGTAATCACAGAATCAGGAATCGCTGAGCCAACAGAGGCCTGGAGGACATCTCGACTCCCCCAGGCGTGAAGCCCCCAAACATCCCTAATCAGTAAGCAATTATCCGGCCTTGGACTGAACGCATCCGAGGATGGGGAGCGCCCAACGCTGAAATGCCTCTGTCTAATCAGAATCTTTTATCTTTCCATCCCTCCCATCCTTTACCCTGAAAGCTCCTCTGCAGCCCCACCGTGATCTCTGCTCCCTCCTTCCTTCTGTACTATCACTGTCACTCAGGCTAGAGCCCTTCCCCAACTCAAATCCTTGGCTAATCTACACTGTCCTCTTTCTGAATGCCTTGTTCCTTTTTCCTGTTGCCGATCGCGCCTTGTCAATCCCCAAACCTGGCTAAACCCCGCCCTCTGCCTTCTTCCTTCCTACTCACATTCTCTTGAATGGAACTGGAGGAAATCACAAAGCTGTGTTGACTTGGGGTCTGCTACAGATTTCCATGGTGAATCTCAATGCTGCAAGGCTTTCCTTCTCCTCCTCCCTAATCGGTTCACTTCAGTTCTTTTTCAGTTGTCTCTGAGTCTTCATGACCCCATCTGGGGTCCCTTAAATCCAGTTCAAGTGCAAGTCAAGACATCATCCTCATGATGTCACGGGTTCTCTTTAAGAATGGAGGATTAATAATTGGTTCGCTGTCCTACCCACCACAGTGACTGTCCCAAACGTGCTCTTTCCTCCTCAAGCTGTCCACCCCCACACTGAGCTGAGGACTCACCTTGGAACACGCTGAGAGGACTGAAGGAATCTGCTGAGAGCTCCCTCTTCTCCTGTTCCCCAGCTCGCATCACTCAGACATCCCTTCCACTATTTCCTCCTTCCCTCCCGTCTCTGCTGAAGAAGAAGCCGCCCTTCTCCTCACACCCCGATCCCATTCCATCCCATCTTAATTGTCAAAACCAACAGCCTTTTCTCAATCCTCATCCTTCTTTTTTTGGGGGGAGGCACTTGGTGTTACGTGACTTGCCCAGGGTCACACAGCTAGTAAGTATCCTCATCCTTCTTGACCTCTCCGGACCCTCTGACATTGTCAACCACCTTCTCCTCCTGGACACTCTCTTCTCTTGGATTTTGTCAAACCACTCCCTTCTCATTCTCCTTCTTCCAGGCTGGCCCATCCTTCTCAGTCTTTTTGGCTAGATCTACATCCAAATCACATCCCTCAAGGCTCTGTCCTGGGTCTTCTTTTCTCTTTACACCATCTCACTTGTTATAAAGTTCCATCATCAGCTTCCAGGGGTTCGATTATTATCTCTACACAAATAATTCCCAGATCTTTCCATCCAGCCTTAACTTCTGTCCTGAGCTACATCCCCACATTTCCAACTGACTCTTCAATATCTTGAACGAGATGTTTCACTGGTATCTCAAACTCAAAATGCCACACACAGAATCCATTATCTTCCTCACCCTTCCACTCCCCCCACACACATATACACACAATCCACCCTTTCTCTAGTCAGGCAAAGGACATTTATTAAGCTCCTACTATGTGCTAAGCGCTAGAAATACAAGGAAAGGCCAAAGATGGCCCCTGCTGTCAAGGAGCTCGCAGTCTTAAGGGGGGGAAACAGCTGCAAATAACTACATGCTCTATATAGGATAAATTGGAAACGATCAGCAGAGGGAAGAGAGTAGCATTAAAGGGGAAGCAGGAATGGCTCCCTATAGGAGGGATTTAGCTGGGACTTGAAGGAATCCGGGAGCGGGAGATGAGGAGGGAGGGCATTCCTGGCATGGGGGAGACCCAGGGGAAATGCCCAAAGCTAAGAGATGGAGGGTCTTGTGAGAAGCAGCCGGGAGGCCAGGGTCACTAGCCCCCAGAATCCATGGCAAGAGTAAGGTTTAAGAAGACTTTGTAAGACTGGAAAGGTTTTGGGGGAAGGGGATGAAATAGGCCAGGGGTGGGGAACCTGAAATAGGCAAGGAAAGGCTTTAAAAAGCAAGGTGAGGATTCTGTATTTGATCCTTCAGGTGGGTGGCAGGTGACCTCAGGTGACATGGTTAGACCTGGACATTAGGAAAATCCCATTGGTGGCTGAGTAGAGGAAGGACTGGAGAGGGAGAGACTGAGGCCGGTGTACCCACCAGGGTGGCTGCAATAGTCCGGCTGTGAGGCAATGAGGTTCTTCACTAGGGTGGGAGCAGTGACCAAGGAGAGGAGGGGGCTTTGAGAGATGCTGAAAAGGTGAAGTGGACAGGCCTTGGCAACAGCGTGGTCATGGGGGAGAAGAGAGACAGAGAGATCGAGGAGGATTCCAGGGTTTCAAGGCTGAGGACCTGGTACGGTGGGGATGCCCTCTGCAGAAATAGGGAAGGTTGGAAAGGGGGAATCATAGCAAGGAAGGCTGAGGGGAGACGAGTCCAAGTGGTGATGGGAGACTGGAGGTCAGCGGAGAGATTAGGGCTAAATAAGACAGACCAGCCAGCAGACTATGACAATAGTCCAGGAACAGGCCACAGCATCTCAGACTCCTGGGACTGGAAGGCATCCTGTCCAACCAACAGCTGGTACCTCAGCTGCTTCCACAACACCCCAAGTAAGAATTTACTGAGCCTCTACTTGAAGACCTTCAATGATGGGGAGCTCACTACTTGCTTGAGACATCTTCTCCAATTGTTAGGTAGCTGGGACCCCCTCATATTACAGAAGAGGAAACTGAGTCTCAGTCTGACTCTCAGACCACAGCTCTGTCCACACTATCCTGGCACAAACCCAGGGCAGAAGGTGGTGAGAGAGGATTAATCAGGGATGTGGCAAAGAAGGGGTAAAGGGGACATAATGAGAGATTCTTAAAACTTAGGGACCATGAACTTGTTATTTTAACATTTTGATAGCTGTATGTTTATTTAATCGGTTATGATGTATTTTATTTTATACATTTAAAAACATTAATAGAAGTGAGCACTTCGAGGTCTGAACACCGATCTCATTCGATCCTCACACCCTCACCCCGTTTTCCGAGCTCCCTCTGGAGACAGTCACACGGACAGAGGAAGCTGAAGGGGCCCCGGCCGGAGCATCTGCTGCTTCTCACAGCCCATTCCCAGCAGGGGCGGTCAGTACCTGTTGTCTGAGTGAGTCAGGTTGGCCTGCCCGACGTGGAGGCGTCGCTCACAGGGCATCGGGGGGTCCCGGGGGCCGGGGTTGGCGGCGTGAATGAACAGGCTTTGCCGGCAGACGGGGACCGTGCTGTCTGTTGTCTCTATGCCCAGCAGGCTCTTCTCCGGGGTCAGGTGACAGTGGCCGTAGCCACCATTCACTAGCAGAAAGAGAGAAATGGGAGAGAGATGTTTGAGTGGCTGCAGAGAGCCCTGGGGAACAAGATGGGGGAGCAGGGAACCAAAGAGTGGGCCCACGGAGGAGGCTCTGAGGGGCCGTCTACCTAGAACCATGGGCCTCCATGATAGCACTCTCCAGATATTGGAAGGAGGAAATAAGAACACGGGAAAATGACTCTAAAAAACACAAACCCCTCTAGAAATGAGCAGTAGTAATAAGGCTTCACTAGGCAATGTTGATATGCCCCCGTCTTCTTAACCCCAGTCTGGGGCTCTACATCCTAACAGTCTTTGGTCCAAGGTGTTTTCCAGCTCTGCCGGTTATAACATTTCTAGGTTATAACATTCTATTTTCCAAGGTCCCTCTCAATTATGAAATTCTATGTTCTATTTGTACTCAAGATCTGTTGGCTCTGAAATTCTGTGTTAAAGTCTTTTTAGCTCTGATCTTCTCTGTCCTAAAGCCCCTCTCAGCTCTGACATTCCCTGTTCTAAGGCCCCTCCCATCCCTGACATTCCCTGTTCTCAGGCCCTTTTCCAGCCCTGACATTCCCTGTTCTAAGACCCCTTCAGGCTTTGACATTTCCTGTTCTAAGGCCCCTCCCAGCTCTGACATGCCCTGTTCCAAGCTTCCTCCCAGCTCTGACATTCCCCTCACTGGCTTCCTTGTTGGCCTTCTCTAACACAACTGGCAACATTCAGCAGGTCTGGGGGCTTGACATAGCTTTAGACAAGCATTCCAGGATCAAAGGTGCCTCTGCCCACTTTTTCTAAGTAGACTTAAAAAGCTCAATTGCACAGAGCAAACTCCAGGCCCCAGGATTCAGGAACAAGAGGATTATTCAATAATTAGCTTGAACAAGACTGTATTCTCTACTGTAGTTTTCATTACATTGTAAGCTTCTTGAGGACAGGGGCTGTCTTTTCTTCTGTATTTTTATTCCCAGTTCTTAGTACAGTGCCTGGCACATAGTAGGAGTTTAATAAATGTTTGCTGATTGATGACTGACTGACTGATTCTGTCACCTCATAATATCTGGCTTTGCTTGGCCAAAAAGACTGCTCAAGCTCTGTGGAACAAGCAAAGCCGCAGAAACAATGGTATGGATGTCTGAAGGCTTGCACCAGCAAGGAGAATGCTCCAGGACCATGGCTGGGGTTCCCATCAGGAGCTGAGATCTGTGTCCCTGTGCACAACAAATGAGTGAGACCACAGATCTGAGATCCTGGATGGAAAAGGAGAGCTCTCAGAGAATGGAAGACAAGAGATGACACAGCTCCGAGCTGCCCCAGACTACCAAGGGATGCCAGCGCATGACAATGACAGAGCTGAGTTCCCGGGGGGCAGGGGGCCCATGACACAAATATGAGTCAGGGGATGGCAGACAGTGGAGGATATACAGTCAAACCTTGAACATCAGGGGAAGGTAAACGAGATCTGAGTCAGCAGACCCCACCACGTCTCCCTTTTGGCCAAATACCCCCAGGCTCTGCATCGTCATCTGCTGTTCCAAGGCCCAGACTTTGGTCCACCATCTCCTGTGGTCCAGGGACAGCTCTCTGTGTCATCTGCCTTCTTCCACTCATGGACTCAGAGCTGCGTCATCTGCTCCTTAACCTCTCTCAGTCTTCGATCCTTTGTATTGGCTTCCAAAGTCAATGCCCCACTTAAATGCCCCAAGATCTCTTCACCACCTGCTCTGCATCTTCATCCTTCGTGGTTTTCCTGGTGCTCCCTCTCTCCTCCTGGTTCTCTCTCCTTCCCTGACACCGGTCTCTGTCTGGGCTCCATCCTTCCGACCTGACCGCTCCTTTGCTAAGTTGTCATCCAAATTATCTTCCTTAGGGCATCTCCCAATGCTCAGTCATGAGACCTCCTCTCAATTGCACTCCCTTGGAGATTTCATCAGTTCCCAGGGGTCTAATGATCATCTCCCTGCAAATGATTTCTATTTGCAGCCACAATCTGTTCCATATCACCAACTGCCCATGGGGCATTTCAAATCAGGCATCTCAGGGATGTGTCCAAAACTCATCTTTCCCCCAAGACCCTCTGTTCTTTCCAACTCCCCGTTTTCTGTTGAGGTAACCTATAATACAGGTCCTTTCACTCAGGTTTGCAATACAGATAGCATCTGCAATTCCCTTCCCTCCCTCAACTCCCAAGCCTTCCCAATTCTATCTCCAGGATATCTCCTTCCCTCCACTCAAGGAGCCACCACCCTGGTTCAAGTTTCCATCCCTTCTCAACTAGCCTAGTGCAACAGCCTTCTAATTGGCCTTAAATGTCTCCTCACTCTAATCTAGCCTCCATGTAGCTGCCAAGGTGAAATTCCTAAAGGGAAGGTCTGACTCTATCACCCGGAGACTTAATAAGCACGAGAGCCTTCCCATGAGGAGCACAGGATAAAAGATACTCTTCTCTTTGGCACTGAATGCCTTCTTTTACAATCTGACTCCAATTTCTATTTCTAACCTCATTACCCATTCCTCCTCTTCAGGCATTCTAAGGTCCAGCCAAATGGGTCGTCTTACAGTTCCTCACAGCCAGAAGTCTATCTCTGGTCTCTGTCTTTGCACAGGGCTGCTCCCCATTCCTGGAGGGCATTTCCCTCACACTCTCAGCTCGCCTTATTTCTTTCACAACTCAGCTCAAGGCCCCTTCTATATGAAGCCTTTCCAGATCCCCAGGCTCCCACTATCTTTCATCTATTTTGTATACAGCTTATAGATAACTACATATGTTCTCCTCCAGTAGAATGTAAGCCCCTTGAGGGCAGGGACTGTTTCCCTTTGGCCTCTCCATCTCCTGTGCCCAATACAGGAGCCTGACACATAGCAGACACTTAATTAATGCTCCTTAGCTGATAAGAGTACCTCTGTATCAGAGGATGTAGACATAGGTCTGAGTCTCCAGATAACCGAAATCATCACCTTCCATGGCGTTTTACAGATCTCACCTCAACTAGCCTAACTGGAACCTTTAAGGGAAGTATAATGGGATGATTATCCCCATTTTACAGGTGATGAAACTAAGGCACGGAAAGGCACAAGAATCTGTCAAAGATTGCACAAGGAAGCATGGGGTGGAGGCCCAAGCCAAGATGGCAGAGTAGAGAAAGCACTCAGCTGAGCTCTCCCAACGACTTAAGAATAATGCCTCAAATCAAATTCTGGAGTGGCAGAGAGCACAAAAAACATCCTCTCAGCCCAAGACAATGTAGGAGGTTAGAGCAAGAGATCAGTGACACGGGGGAGGAGGATGGCCCAGAGCCCATGTGGATGAGACACCAGTGGTGGGACCAGGTGGTAGAGACAGAAGCAGCAGTCGCTTTGGGAGATCTAAAGGTGGAGGTAAGGTAAGAAGATCTGGCAACTGATCAGAAAGAGACCACAAGGGACCTGGTGCTAGCACAGGACAAAGGACCAGACACTGGCAGCTCCACTGCCTATGCCCACTTCTGGTGCCTAGTTCAGGAGCAGAGAGGAGCCCTGAGTTAAGAGTGGGAGCCCTGAGGGACAGTATCACTTCTGGTCCCAAGGGAGGAAGAGACCGGAGGAGCAGCATCAGCTGCAATCCCAAGGGATGAGGGGCCCTTCCTGGGTAAGGACCAGAGGACAGACAAGAGAGAAGCGACCACATTTATCCCCAGATCATACCCCTTTGGAAGCACCAAAGACTTCCTGCTGCCTAGCTCTAAAAACAGCAGTGCGATAAAGCCTGAAGCTTGACACGGTCCCACTGCATACCGGGAATAAAACCCAACATTAACCCAAATAGAAATAGAAGCCAAATCAAGAAACAGGGTGCAAAAATAAGCAAACAACAGTAACAGCAACAACAAAAAGAACCTGACTGGAAAAAGCTACTATGGTAACAGGGAAGATCAGGTCACAAACTCAGAAAAAGACAATGAAATCAAAACAGCTACAAGCAAAGCTTCAAAGTAAAAAAGGGAATTGGACACAAGTACAACAAGAATTCCAGGAAGAGCCAAAAAATTATTTTCCAAATTAAAAGCGGTGGAGGAAAAAATAGGTAAAGAAATGAAAGCAAAGGAAGAAAATTATGAAAAGAAAATTAACAGTCTGGTAAAAAAAAAACACAAAAATACTTTAGAAAATAATAACTTAAAAAACAGAATTGGGTAAATAGAAAAAAAAACTATGAAAATTCACTGGTGAAAATAATTCCTCAAAAACTGGAATTGGAGAAGTGGAAGCTAATGGCTCCATGAGACATCAAGAAACAATAAAATAAAGTTTTTAAAAAACGGTAGAAAATATGAACTACCTCACTGGAAAAAACAACTGACCTAGCATATAGATCAGAAAGAGAGATAATTTAAGAATTATTTGACAACCTGAAAGCCATGATCAAAAAAAGAGCCAAGACAGCCTATTTCAACAAATTATGGGGGGGGGCAGCTAGGTGGCACAATGGATAAAGCACTGCCTCTGAAGTCAGGAGGACCTGAGTTCAAATCCAACCTCAGACCAAACACTTGACGCTTGCTGTGACTGTGGGCAAGTCACTTAACCCCAACTGCCTTGCAAAAAAAAAAAAAAAGAGGTGTGCAAGGAAGAGCCTTTATAATGGAGAAGAAAATGGAGAGGAGGATAATGCTGAACCACATTCACATCTAAATTTATTCAAAGAGGGAAATACATATATATGTATGTATATGGATATATACATGTGTTATATATATGTATACAAATACACACTCAATTGGTAATAGAAATCTATCTTACCCAACAGGGAAATAAGAAGGGAAGAAGATAAGAGAAAGGGGGAGGGGGAATAAAAGGAAGGACAAATAAAAGAAGGCAGTGGTCTGAAGCAAAACAGATGAGAGGAAAGGAGAGGGAGAGAGAGAGAGAGAGAGAGAGAGAGAGAGACAGAGACAGAGAGGAGACAGAGACAGAGACAGAGAGACAGAGACAGAGAGAGACAGAGACAGAGACAGAGACAGAGACAGAGAGACAGAGACAGAGAGAGACAGAGACAGAGAGAGAGACAGAGAGAGAGAGAGGGAGGGGGAGAGAGAGAGAGAGAGAGAGAGAGGAGAGAGAGAGAGAGAGACAGAGAGACAGAGACAGAGAGAGACAGAGAGAGAGAGAGGGAGGGGGAGAGAGAGAGAGAGGATAAACAGAAGAAAATAAGATGGAGGGAAATGCACAGTTAGTAATCCTGACTGTGAATGTGAACGTGATGATCTCACCCATAAAATGGAAGTGAATAGCAGAATGGATTAAAAACCAGAATCTAACAATCAAACAAACAGAGAGACACACAGAGTTAAAATATGGGGCTAAAGCAGACTCTATGATGCTTTAGCTAAAGTAAAAAAAAGCAGGAGCAGCGATCATGATATAAGACAAAGCAAAACCGAAAATAAACCTAATTAAAAGAGACAGGCAGAGAAACTACATCTTGCTAAAAGGAATCATAGATAATGAAGCAATATCAATGCTAAACAAATGTGCATCAAATGTCATTGCATCCACATTCTTAAAGGAAAAGTTAAATGAATTATAGGAGGAAATAAATGGACAGTAAAACTGTCTGTTGAGGGGGACCTCAACTTTCCCCTCTCAGGGCTAGCTAAACCTAACTATATCTCTCTAACTATAAAGTAAATAAGAAAGAAGTCAAGGAGACGAATAGAATTTTTAAAAAGTTAGATACAATAGACCTCTGGAGAAAACTGGGGATAGAAAGGAGTAGACCTTTATCTCGGCTGTGTGTGGCATCTTCACAAAAACTGATCCTGTATTAAGGTAAAAAGAACCTCACAACCAAATTCAGAAAAGCAGAAATCTTAAATGTACCCTTTTCAGACCACATGCAATAAAAGTTACATTTAATAACGGGCCAAGGAAATATAAATCAAAAGTTAATTGGAAGCTAAATAATCTAATCCTAAAGAACGAGTGGGTCAAAGAACAAATCATAGAAACAATTATTTCATTAAAGAGAATGCCAACAATAAGATAACATTCTAAAATTTATGGGATGCAGCCCAAGCAGTACTTCTGGGGAAATTTATATCTCAAATACATACATCAATGAGAGAGAGAGAGAGAGAGAGAGAGAGAGAGAGAGGGACAGAGAGAGAGAGAATATCAGTGAACTAAACATACAACTAAAAACAACTATAAAAAGAACTAATAAAAATTCCCAATTAAACACCAAAATGAAAATCCTGAAAATCAAAGAAAAGATTAATAAAATTTAAAGAAAATAACTGAATAAAATGAAAGGCAGGTTTTATGAAAAATCAATAAAATAGATAAACCATTGGTTAATTTGATTTTTAAAAAAGAGAAAACCAAATTACTAGTATCAAAAATGTAAAAGGTATATGTACCACCAGTGAAGATAAAATCAACACAATTATTAGGAATTATTTTGCCCAATTATGTGCCAGTAAAACTGACAATCTATGTGAAATAGATGAATATTTACATAAATATAAACTGCTCAGATTAGTAAAAGAAATAGAATATTTAAATAACTTTATCTTAGGGGAAAAAAACTGGACAAGCCATTTATGAACTCTCTAAGAAAAAATTCCCCAGGACCAGATGGATTTACAAATGAATTCTACCAAACATTTAAGGAACAATTAATCCCAATACTATATAAACTATCTGAAAAAAATATGTAAAGGAGTCCTACCAAATTCCTTTTATGACACAAACATGGTGCTGATACCTAAACCAGGGAGAACAAAAACAGAGAAAGAAAACTATAGATCAATTTCCTTAATGAGTATCTAGGCGAAAATTTAAGATAAAATACTAGCAAGGACATTACAGCAATAAATCACAAAGATCATTGTATAAATCCCAAAGTGGCACTTATACAGGAATGCAGGGCTGGTTCAATATTAGGAATACTATTATCAGCATAATTGACCATATCAATAACAAAAACAACAAAAATAATATGATTATATCAATAAATGCAGAAAAAGGCTTTAACAAAATGCAATACCCATTCCTACTAAATAAAAAAACAACAACTAGAAAGTATAGGAATAAAAGGAGCTTTTCTTAAAATTATAAGTTGTTATCTATCTAAACCCAAAAGCACACATTATCTGTAATGGAGTTTATAAAAACCTCCCCAATAAGCTCAGAGGTGAAGCAAGAATCTATCATCACCACCATCATTCAGTTCTGCGTTAGAAATGTTAGCTATGGAAATGAGCTAAGAAAGAGAAGTTGAAGGAATAAAAATAGACAATGAAAAAACAAAACTCTCACTCTCTGCAGATGACATGATGGCATACTTACAGAACCCTGAAGACTCAACTAAAAACTACTTGAAAAAATTAACAACTTCAATAAAGTTGCAGGATATAAAATAAATACAACACATAAAAATATATAAATATAATACAGATAAAATAACATAAATCATCAGAATTTCTACATATTGCCAATAAAACCTAACAGGAAGAGATAAAAAGAGAAATTCCATTTAAAACAACTATAGCTAATATAAAATACTTGGGAGTCTACCTGCCAAGAAAAACCCAGGAATTATATGAACAACAATTACAAAGCACATTTCACATACAAAAGGGTCAGATCTAAACAAACAGAGAAATATTAATTGTTCACAAGTATAATAAAAATGCCCAAGTTAACTTACTTAATCGGTGCCATACCAATCAAACTACCAAAGAGTTATTTTACAGAGCAATAAAAAACAGTAACAAAATTCATCTGGAAGAACAAAAAGTCAAGAATATTGAAGAAATCCATGAAAAAAAGTTAAGGAAGGCAGTTTAGAAGTAATCATCAAAACGGTCTGGTACTGCCTAAGAAACAGAGTGGTGGATTAGTGGAATGGACTAGGTACACAATACATAGTAGTAATCCAGTGTTTGACAGACCCCAAGATCCAAGCTTCTGGGGCAAGAACTCAGCATTTACTAAATGGGAAAACTGGAAAAGTGGCAGAAACAAGGCATAGAACAGCATCTCCCATCATATACGAAGATACTGTGTCAAAATGGATAAATGATTTAGACATAAAGGGTGATATGTGTAAATTGAGGGCAGTATGGAAAAAAATCTGTCAGATCTATGGATAAGGTAAGCGTTTATAACCAAACAAGAGATAGAGAGGATTACAGAATGTAAAATAGATAATTTTAATAACATGAAATTAAGAAGTTTTGCAATGCAGTCAAAGTTAGAAGGCAAAAAGAAAACTGGGGGGGAAATTTTTAGAGCAAGTTTCTCTGATAAAGGTCTCACTTCTCAAATACACAGGGAACTGGGCCAAATTTATAAAAATAAGGGCTATAAAAATGTGCATACCCTTTCTTTGACCCAGAAATAGCACTTCTAGGGCTATATCCCAAAGAGATCAAACAAATGGGAAAAGGACCCACATGTACAAAAATATTTACAGCAGCTCTTTTTGGGGTGGCAAAGAATGGGAAATTGAGAGGATGCCCATCAATTGGGAATGGCTGAGCAAGTCGTGGTATATGAATGTAATGGAATACTATTGTGCTATAAGAAATGATGAACAGGCTGACTTCAGAAAAACCTGGAAGGACTTGTATGGTCTGATGCCGAGTGAAATGAGCAGAACCACGAGAACGTTGTACACAGTAACAGCCATGTTGTGCGATGACTAACATTGATAAATTTAACCCTTCCCAGCAACACAAGGATCTAAGACATCCCCAGAAGCCTCGTGATGGAAAATGCTATCCACATCCAAAGAAAGAACTTTGGAAATTGAATCGCTACCATTTTTTTTCTCCTCTGTTGAGTTTTGTTTCCTATTTCTGATGATTCCTCCTAATGGTTTTAATTTTTACTTACAACTTCACTGATGTGAAAATATGTTTAACAGGAATGTAAATGTATAGCCTATATCAGGTTGTGTGCCATCTTGGAGAAAGTAGTGGGGAGGAAGGTGGAGAAAAATTTTAAACTCAAAAGCATATGGAAGTGATTGTTGATAAATCAAAATAAATTAATAAATTTTTTTAAAAAATGATAATCAGCTGTGGAAGACTTAGCTACTCTGATCAATACAATGGAAAATGCTAACAGAGAGAGAACTGATGAACTTGCTGCAAGATCAAAGCATACTTTTAAATTTTCTTTATTTTTATCGCTTTATTTTGTCTGTGATTTCTTTGGTAACATGGCTAATATGGAAATATGTTTTGCATGACTTCACACGTATAATCGATATCAAATTGCTTGCTTTCTCAAGGAGGCAGAGGGAGGGACAGAACTTGGAACTCAAAATTTCAAAAAATGATTGTCAAAAATTTTACATGTAATTGGGAAATATTTGATGAAATAAAAATATTTTTTCTAAAAAAGCTAGAGGGCAAGGCAGGGCTGCAGTAGGAGGCGCTGGCCTCCGGGTCCAAGGCTCATGTGTATCACAGCTGACTTCTTTGAGAGAAGAGGGAGGATATAAGGGAATGGGTCTTGGGGCAGGGAAGGCCTGCCCAGAGCCTCTGCCATGGCCCTTTTAAGGCCCATTCTGGCAGCCTGTTCTCAGGAGAAGCCAGACCAGTATGGAAAGAGGTGGGGGGGCTGCAATGATGAAGGTGGGGCTGACACCTGGGGCCCAGAGCCAAACCCAGGCTCTGCTCCTCCCTTCTCCCACAGCCATGGGCACCATCAAAGTCCTGTTGTCCTCGGCCTGGCCCGGTGCTCCAGACAGGAGTCTGAGGCTCACCAGTGCCTCTCCTACAGGGGCAGTTACAGAAACAGTGTCCCATCCATCCTGAGCCAAAGGGCTCACACCCTCCAAGGGACGGCCCCAGGAGAAAATGAACAGGGCTGGGCATGGAGCCCCGGGACTCCAGGACCAAGGGATGATGAGACACGGAAAAGCCAGGGGCCCAGGAGCCTGCAGAGCTGGGTTCTGCTCCAGGCTTTGCCCCGTCCAATGCAGAAGACCTGGGGTGGACGCCTCATCCCTGAATCTCCAGCAGCTTCTGTTTTCTTCATCTGTAAAATGGGATAATAAACTATACCCGGCCTCCCTCCACGGGGGGGCTGCGAAACAAGTGGCTTAGGAACACTAGGCCATGGTCAGGACGGCATCAATGCCTCACGAGCCCTGGCTTCTGAAAAAGACCTCTCATCCAAGATATGTGTTGTCCGAGCTGGGATGACAACCTGTGCCCACCTGCCTTGGTTCAGGCTGGTTGGTGCACCTGGACACCTTCTCTCCTCCTTTCCCTAAGCAATCCCTCCTCATTCCAAGTCACCACCTCCAGGGAGCCTCCCAGGATCACACCCTCAGCCCCAAGAGAGGAAGCACAGCCGCCCTCAGACCCCACACTGATCCTTGGTTTACACCCATCCGAGGCACTCCTCTCATAATCATTGAGATATCTCAGTGGCTATCTCTGTAGTGCTATCTTTGATAGCTATCTTCAGCTCTTTGTCTCCATGATTGTGACTATAAGCTCCATGAGGCCAGGTCTCTACTTTGGGTGCCAAGGAGTCCAGCCCAACTCAATTCAACAAGCATTGACTAAGTGCTGGAGATACAAAGACAATATCAAAGCAGTTCCTGCCCTCAGGGAGCTTATATTCAAATAGGGAGAGATGACACAAATGTAGATAAATAAATACAAAATATACACAAAGTGCTGGAGGGGGTGGGACCACAGTGGAGAAAGCACCTCTTGTCAAAGGTCAGTCAGTCAGTCAGCTGGTGATACACATTTATTAAGCCCCTACTATGAGCAAAACCCAGTCCCTGCCCTCAAGATGTTCTCATGCTAATACAGGCAGATGAACAACACACCAATGACTATGGACATATGATATGTATGCAGAGCGGGTGGAAGGCGATCTCAGCAGCAAGGCAGAAGTGCAGGAAGAGGGCCAGGGACCTCAGTTTCCTCTGTTGTAAAATGAAAGCATTGACAGGATGATCTCAAGGGCCCCTCCTACTGAGACATCCCAAGGCCTTATGACCCTGACCTGGTGCATCCCATCCCATCAGCCCAGGACAGGACACTCCGCAGACAGCACCGATGGCCCCCAGTTAACTCTTCTTTCCCCCAATGGACTGAAAGTTCCCAAAGGACAGAGCCCTTTCTGAGTCACACAATGAAAAATTTTGGACTTTGAAAGGACTTTGGTCATTTCATTCAAGTCCCTGCCCAAAGCAGGAATCCTTGCCACAATATCCACAATAAGAACCTATCCTTGACCACTTCCAGGGACGGGGAGCTTATTACCTTTCAAGACAGCCCATTCCTCCATCGGCCAGTTCTATCAGGAAATTCCTCCTTATATGGAATTGATATTGACCTCTCTCTAATGTCCATTCATTGCTCTGTTTGGTCTTTTGGGCCGCCCAAAGCCTAATTACCCCGTTCACAGGCTCAGATAAGATAGCACAGATGAAATACTTTGTAAATCTCAAAGCATCATATAAAGGCTAGTGGTGATGATGATGATGAAGATGAAGATGAAGATGATGATGATGAAGATGACGATAAAACACAGAGTTTAGAGCTGGAAGGGGCTTTGGTTCAATCTGTCCTGTCTACATCACTTTTAAATTGGAATCCAAAGGCCCAAGTCCACACCTGGCATAAAGTAGGTGGTAGATCAATGTTTTTCATTCATTCATTCATGAGACAGAACAGCAAGCGGACGAAGTGCTGGACTTGGAGAGAAGAAGATCTGACTTGCCCAAGGTCTCACAGAAAGTAAGTGTTCAAGGTGGGACTTGAGCTCAGATCCTCTGTTTCATCATAGTCGGGGCCTAGAGGTGTGGAACAGGGCGCCCACGGTCAGATGTGAGAGATGGGCTGATTAGTTTTGCTGAAGTGCTCTTGTGTTCCTTTTCTACTTTACTCTTTGTTATGAGGCTGGAGTTCTCAGCATTTTCACATGTCACTGGGCCCCTCCAGCCCCACTGTCTGATTAAGCCTAGGGAGGCCCTCACAATGACACTCTTAAAACGTATAAAGTAAAACATGCAGGATTACAAAGGAAATCATTCATCTTGAAGCACAGTTATCCAAATATTTTTTTTACAAAAGTTCAATTTTTTGGTTAAGGATTCTGGTTTCTTCCCATTTCTCTGGGCAGAGGAAGAAGTGATACCTTGAGAAATAAAGGAAATATACAAACCAAAGGGATCCATAAAAGAGGCAGGGACTGGACAGTATTGGGAACTCCCAGGTGAGGAGAGTCCTTCTACTGAAGCAGAGTAACACCCTCTCTGGCTCTCCATCCACTGACTCACCATAAAATCAAGAAAAATGACTTTTTAAAAGTTGCCCAGCCCCCCACCCCCCCTAGGTGGGTCATAATCATGGAGTTCTTGAAGGCTGTCAAATCCAACCCCTTCATTTTACCAAAAAGGAAACTGAGGCCCAGAGAGGAGGAGGGCCTTGATGAGCTCAGGTCACCAAGGGAGTAAGTGGTCAGTCTTCTGACCCCAAATCTGTATTCCTTCCACTGAACTAACCTTTTTCCACATAAAGTCCCTTATCCATTCCCAAAAGAGAGATGAAAAAGGGTCTGGACTGGGGAGAGGAAGGCGGAGAGACATTTAGAAAAATCAGTGTTTTAGGAAAATTTCAGTAATACCATTCCACTGCCTGGGTAAAAGAAGCCAGCTTTAACAAGCAAGCCCTAGGCTTCCCTAAGAGGCACAGAGAGAGGCTCCATTTCTGCCCCCCTGCTTCCCGACAGCAGCCTGGTAGAGCTTCTGAAAAGAGGCCCGTGTAATAAATACCCCCTCCAAGCAGCTGGCCGGGCAGCCCCTGTGGGCAGCCTTGTAAGGAAGAGAGGCCCCCTTGGCCCAAGAGATGAGCAGGCAGGAGCCGACGTTCCCATCAGGCCAATAGCCAGAATGACCAGTCACGTGATCAGCCCCTGAGCCTGCAGCCTCCCAGGGAGGGGGCCCTCGCTCTGGGGGATTGTGTATCTTTATCCAAAAGGGGACAAAGAGAGGCAGGGCAGGACAGCTTCCCATCCCTGAGTGTCTTAAGGCCCCACAGTGACCCTCCTCACCACAGTGAAGACAGGAACTCTGCTCTGGAGGCTTTCCAAAGAAGAGCTCAACAGGCATTTATTTACTAAGCATCGACTGTGTGCTGGTGCTATACTACAGAGAAAGAAGTGAAGTAGTCCCTGCCCTCAGGGAGCTTCTAGTCTAGTCTCCACGTTCTTGTTTCTCCAGAGATTGGCAAGTCAAGTCAAGTCACCACCATTTATTAAGCCGGGGACCCTTCTGGGCTTGCTTCAGAACATGAAGGTTTCAAAGCCAGCCTGGACAAGAGGGCTGTCTGCACTGGAGCCCCAGCCCCAGCTGAGTCCCCAGGCCCTAGGAATAATTATTTATTAAATTAAGTATTATTTACTAATTTAATAAATGATACTTCAGTATCATTTATTAAGCACCTACTCTCTGGCCGGCTCTGTAGGTGAGGGCTTAAGAAATGATTTCTGCTGCTTCTCTGACCTTCCGGGCCAGGTCCACAGTTGGACGGGCCAGTGAGAATCATAGCCTCTCTGAGCTGGAAATGACCTTTGGGAGTCCCTCATCCAAGCCCCTCCCCAAAGCAAGGCTATCCCCTGAAGAGGATTCCATATGGCAGACTGTCCACCTCTGTCTCAAAGGTGTGACATATTGCCTACCATGAGCTGTAGGGACACCAGGATGAAAATAGACAGGGTCTCTGCCCTCAAAGACCTTCAGTTCTACCTGGGAATATCGGGGGGACAGGGTGATTGCACACAGGTAAGTGGGAGAAGGCGAAGGCTGAGGAAGAATCCCAACTAATCTGAGGAGGGGAAATACACTTCATGCTGCCCAGCTGAGGAGACCAGGGAGGCCTTCCTGGAGGAGGCAGTATTCCAGCTGAGCTTGGAAGGGGCTAACAGGAGGAGGCAGTATTCCAGCTGAGCTTGGAAGGGGCTAACAGCTAAAGGGAGGAAATGTAGAATACGTAGAAATAAAGAGAATGGTCACTCATGGATCAATAACACAAGAAAACCAATGAAGAGTTTATCTCACAACAAGTCGCAGAGGGAGGGTATGTAATGATTACTACTGCCATTTTATAGATCGTGAAAATAAGGTGTGGATTGGCTGTGAATGAATGAATGAGGATAAATGAATGAATGCCCACTTCTGGAATGCTCTTTCTCCACATCTTTACACGTTCATTTCCCTAGCTTCCTTCAAGACTCAGGGCAAATCCTATCCCCTGTAGGAAGCCTTTCCCAGTCTCTCCCCTGCGCCACTTGCATTTTCTTCCCTGAGAAAATTTACTACATATAAATAGATGTGTGCATAGCTACTATATACATACATATCACTCACACATATATGTATCTTGCGTGTACATAGTGATTTGCATATTTTCTCCCCTATCAGACTGTAAGTTCCTTGAGGACAGGGACTGTTTTTGCCTTTCTGTGTATCCCTAGTGCTTAGCACAGTGCCTGACACATAGTAGGTGCTTAATAAATGCTTGCTGACTATTGTTGGCTGCAAAATAAGCGAATAAAAATTCATTGATTAAAGAGCTTCCTATTTGGGAATGTGCCCAATTGTGCTATCCACTGACCTCCCTGGCTCCTTAAAACCCCAATGAAAATCCCATCTTTTACAGGAAGCCTTCTCCAGTGTCCTCCCCCTGTTAATTATCTCTTATTCATCCTGTATATAGCTGGCTTTGTCTATATTTGTTTGCATGTTGTCCTCCCCATTAGACTGTAAACTCCTTGAGGGCAGGGACTGTCTTTTGACTTTTTTTTTTATCCCCAGCACTTAGCACAGTGCCTGGCACACAGTAGGTGCTTAATAAATGTTTACTGACTGAGAGTCAAAGCTGGAAGAGACCATGGAAGCATCTATCCAAACCATCCCATTTGTGGGTGGGGCAAGAAGAGGTATAGCAGACTTAACCCTGACCATGTTGGCAGGTCTGGGCAAGCTGAGGGTCAGCAACACGCAAAGAGACCAAGAAGGACCAAAACTCTGGGGAGCCAGGTCCCCCAATTTGAGCTGGAAGGGACCTTAGATGCCAATTTCCCCTGCTGCCCCCAGATCTGCCCTCTGGGGTCAAGCAGAACACGACTATGTGACATTAGTCATCTGTAGTTAGTTGACGACAGCTCTTAGGTCTCCCCTAGATCTCCTCCCCACAGGTCTCCTGACTGAAGGTCTAGCCCTTGGAAGTATCTGAGGCTGGATTTGAACTCAGGTCTTCCTGACCCCAGGCCCAATGCTCTATCCACTGAGCCACCGGCTGCTTCTTTCAAGTAGGATACAAGGTTATGTAGAAAGAACCAAGTTCTAAGCAGGGGAGGTAGATGGGAGGAAACCCTTTCAGCTGGGGAGGAGGGGAGAGCCTACAGGAGAATGTGGCAGGCATCTTGGGGACAGTTTCCCAACAGAGACAGGACACTGGAAAACAAAAGATTTGACCGCCCCCAAGAATCTGTCCTAAAGACATTCACAACCTCCAGTGCTGTCCAACACACTGAAGCCAGGAGAGGGAATGAAGAGGTGCGGCCAGCCCAGAGCAGGCGATCAATAAATATTTGTGGGTTGACTGATTGGCCGATGGATTCCAGGTCTCCTGGGCCGGCTGCCTGACAGTCATTAGGCCAGATGCCTGATTTCCCAGATGCCAGCCTGGAAAAGAGGGTTTCCTCACCAGAGCCCCAGCCCCAAGCGGAGTCCCCAGGCCCCAGGAATATATGCAATGTTTAGGGCCGGTCAACAAGATCGATGGGCTGCCTTTTCATCTCCTTCGGTACTGTAAACATTCGAATCCCGAGGAGCGGCCAGGTGGCTTTCTCTTCCTTCACTGCAGCAGCTGGCAAAAGCCAACCCAGAAGGGCCCACGATCGGGACATAAACAGGGCAGGGGATGGAGGGCGGGAGTCGGGGGGGGGTAGAGTGGGAAGAGAGAAGCGGCCCTGCAGCAGCCTACCACAATAGGGCTCAGAGCCCTAGTGTCAGAGGGAGCCTAGAACATTAGAACACAGAGCATGGAAGGCTAGAACCAATGGGGAGCTCAGAGAGGAGGGGCAGCAGAGAATCTCTAATCTGGAAAAGACCATGGAACACAGACTGTTAGAATCATCAGTTTAGAAAACGGAATGTCAGAGTATGGAAGACAGTATCTCAGAGATGGGAAAGGCCTTAGAACCCAGAGTGTTAGAGTTGGGAGGGGTCTTAGAACAGAGAATGGGAGGGGTTAGGACAAAGAATGTCAGAACTGGGGGGGAACTTAGAACACCGAAGGTCATAGCTGGGGAACACCTTAGAATACAGAATGTCAAGGGGAGAGGTAGAGGATAGAGAATATTATAAGTGGGAGGGACTCTAGAACGTGGAATGTCAGTGCTAAGAGGGGTCTCGGAACAAAGTATAGCAGAGGTTGAATGACCACTAGGAGACATAGTCTGGCCACCTCATCCTACAGAGGGTGAACGAAGGGGCAGAGATAGCCAAAGGTCAGGGGTGCTGCCAAAGCAGAGACTGAACCAGACAGAAGCCCTCAAAGATCCCAAGATCACAGAAGGATGAGACAGCCGCCCTCCCCCACCTTTTGCTCACTGTGTCACAGCCTCCAGCACGGACCCAGGCTTTAGAAGGCAGGGAGCCCTTTCCTGGCGCTGGGGGCATGCCCTGCCCGGGGCTGTGAGGCTTCCTGGCCCTTCCTCGGATCCCTAGGGCTCAGCCCCATCCCCAAGGGCAGAGCTCTCTGGTGCCAGGCAAACAGAACAAGGCCTCTGGGTTGTGTAACAGAACCCCGTCCAAACATTTCCGTCTCCATTAGCACAGGCTGCCTCATGGAGCAGGAACGCTGAAGCGCAACAAACAGGAGACAGAACTAAGAATTTCCGTGGTGAGGGCTCAGCCCCTTTGCCCTGCACACGGTCCCAGCCCCGAAGGCTTCCAGAACCTGCCCGTTCCTCCTTCCCATTGTCCAGCCAGGCACCGCCCCCCACCAGCCAGTCTGGGGCACACGGAGCCTCTCTCCTGCGGCAGTCCTGTTCAGCAGAGGTTGGCCCAGTCCCCCTGGGGTCCCTTCCAACTCAAAGATGCCATAATACGCATCACCGGAGAGCCATAAGACAGACAAAACAGGCCATCCAAAGTCCCACCCGAGACCCACGCATAGACGTTTATCTCAAATAAGACAACATTTATAAAGCATTTAGCACAGTGCCTGGCACACAGTAGGTGCTTAATAAATGTTTCTTCCCATCCACCCACATACCCCTTCCCTCCTTTCGGAATGACAACCTGGGATAGACTTGAGGCAAGGGTGTATTAGACATCAGATAAAGTCCAGGGCATCTACCCAGGCATCTGTGAAGTTGTTTTTGAAATGCTGCTAAGTAGATATCAATAGAATAAGTTCCTTTGCAATTCTACCCATCTCGTTTTATGCCTTAACTAACATGATTCTCAGTAGTCGTGTGACCCTGGGCAAGTCACTTAACCCCAACTGCCTGAAAAAACAAACACATCTGATTCGAGGATGGGGTCCATCAGCTTCAAAGGGACCTCAGGCACAAAAAAGTCAGTTTCACCACATGAGTTAAAGGAATCTGGACACAGAAGAGGTGTCTCAGGAGGGGATGTGAGAGAACGGCTGTCTTTGAGTGTCTGAAAGGCTTCTCACCATGCCAGGAGAGATAAGATCTGCTCTGCTTGGCTCAAAAAGGCAGCAACGGGTGGGCATTTCAGAGGATCAACAGAAGAATGAAATGCCTAAAAAGCAGAGCTGTCTGACAATGGTCTCATGGGGAGGAGGGAGTGAGCTCACCATCCCCAGAGTAGAGGAAGGACAGGTATCCTATATTTTTGGGGGAAAGGGGTGGTATTCCAAGGTGTCTTTCATCTCTGAGATTCTATGATTCTTAAGCTCTTTTTACTTTCTACATTTCTAGGATTCTTCCCACCACCTATCTCTTGGTGTTGTTCCATAATATTACTCTGGCAAGGGCCTCTATGAACCTCTGTGTCTTCCTCTGTAAAATGATGTTGTTGAAACAGATCGGTTTTTCTAGCTCTGCTGCCCAATTTAATTCAATTTACTACAGCTTAACAATAAAGTATTTAATATGTGAATAATAATGCACCTAATATGTGAAATGCTATCCTGGGTATGCCAAGGCAAAAGTGGAGTCGCTCAGATGACTCTGGTCTGGGTGTCTCTGAGACACCAGTGTGGCTCCGTTCTTGAGATGAAGGTCAAAGGCTGGCTCGCGTCTGTCTGAGCCACTAGGACAGAGGGAAAACTAAGAGGGACCTTGGCTTCCTTTTCCAGATGGAGGAATTGGGTCCAAAGTGAGGAAGTGACTTAGCCAGAATCGCCCAGGGAGGAAAGAGGAGCACGGGGGATTCGAAGCCAGGCCAACTCTCACATTCTGGGATCCTGGGGTATTATACAGGCTCTTCATTTTAGAGGCAGAGGCGCTGAAGCTGAGGGAGGGGAAGGACACCTGGACCAAGGCGTGTGTCACATACACACACACACATACACACACACACACACACACACGCACACACACACACGCACACATGATAAATGAATTCATCCCCCGGTCTCCTTACCCCAAATACCCCAAATCCACACTCTAGTCTCTAAGATCAGAAGGGCATGGGAGAAGAAACTGAGGCCAAAAGAATGGAGGTGACTTACCAGAGAGGCAGTGAGGCGTCACAGTAAAGTGAAGAGGGTCGGCTTGAGTTCAGGAAGACCCGAGTTCAAATCCTGCCTCAGACATTAACTAACTTAACCTTGTGTGTGACTTAACCTTGCTTCCTCTCAGTTTCCTCATCTATAAAATGGGGATGATAACAGCACCTACATTTCGGAGTGTTTGTGCAGAGTTAATGTATTTTGCAAACCCTAAAAGCACTATCTATATGTGTACATATCCACACATCTATGATACACACATATACATATACACACATACATATGTACATGTACATCTACATACAGGTGACTGAATAACGTGTGAGCTAGGAAGGGGTCACAGCTAGGGAAGTCACAGTGAGGAAGCGGTTTCAGGCTCCCTGAACAGGAGGCCATCCCTCAATCCACTGCTCTCCACTGAGCACCTTGGAGTCTCCCCACCCCCCAGTAAGAATCTGGCCACCTGCCCCTCCTCTACTCTGGTGACAGTGAGTTCACTCCCTACTCCACAGTGGAGGCTGTGGTCGGTAACTTCTGCTTTTTACTGATCTCTTTGTTGGGTAAAGTGTGTGGTCAGGACTAAATCAGGGTGTTCTGGTGGGTCCCCTCTGCCGCTACTTCCAAACTCACCCCAGGTCGGCAGCGTTTGCTGCCTATAACCAACCACCTGAGAGGGAAGAATTGGTGGCAGGGGGGTGCATTGGAGTAGATGTTCCCCAGGTCCAAGAGACCACTTCTCTTCTCTGCGGCGGTTTCCCTTTGGTCCATCTGAGGGCCCAGCTAGAGTCCGAGCACGTGATCAGCAGATGGGCAGCTCTGCTCCCTCTAATTGGTGATAATCGCTTAGGATTTTTATATCTGTGACAATTCATTTTCCGCAATTATCCCCCCTCAGCTTAAAGTCGCCTCGGTCCACCACTCATAGCTACAGAGAAACCTTTCTCTGTGCCAACTTTCAAGTTGTTTTCCCTCTTCGGGATGACGGGAATTAAAAGCAGATGTGCCAAATGGAACCTTTAGCCCCCCCCTTCCTCCCTGCGTGCCCCCCCCCCTGCATACTGTAAATGTTTTTAAAATGTGACTCTGCTACAATCCATGTCAGACAGCTGAAGTCAAGGTAGAGAAAAGTGCCAAGCGGGAAGACGGATGAAATTTCAAATCCGTTCGGACAGATTAACTAGAGACACTTTGAAGCCATAAATCACACAGACAGTCTGTACAGAGCTAATGATGAAGCAGAGTTTTGTTCTCCTGTCTTATCTCAGGGAGATGCGGGAGGACGGTGCAGTGGAATCAGGCCTTTCTGGGCCCAGGGAGACCAGGGCTACGGAGTCATCCTGGCCCTGGGGGAACGTCTGACTCGAGCATTCCTGCTTCTCTGACCCAGGATGCGCCACATCCCCTCTCTTGCTCTCATCTGCAAGACGAGGGCTGAAACCCAGGGACCACCAACGTCCTTTCAGTTCTACAACCTACGGCAATAGGACAGAATTCAATTCAATTCAACCAGCATTGATTAAACACCTACTCTGAGTCAGGCACTGTACTAGGTGCTGAGAAGACAAAGGGAAAAAAACGAACTCATCTCTGCCCTCAATGAGCTTACAATCTACTGGTAAGGAAATACATTGTATACAAAAAAGTAAACAGAAAGGCCATACCAAGTGATACAAAATAACATCAAAATGTTATTATTGTTCAGTTGTTTCAGTAGTGTCTGACCCCCTTTGGTTTTTCTTGGCAGAGACACCGAAGTGGTTTGCTATTTCCTTCTCTACCTCATTTTACAGGTGAGGAAACTGAGGCAAACAGGGTGACTTGCCCAGGGTCACACAGCTAGTAAGTGTCTGAAGCCAGATTTGAACTCAGGAAGATGACTCTTCCTGACTTATGCCCCAGAAGACAGCATTAACGATTCAGAGGATGAGAAAAGGCATTTATTAGGAGGAGATACCTGAAGGGAGCTTTGAAGGAAGCTACAAAATTCTCCAAAGCAAAACTGAGAAGGGAGTGAATTCGAGAAAAGGGGGGACTACTTGGGCAAAGACATGGAGGCCAGAGATGGAATGTGTGAGGGAATGAAAACACTCAGAAAGACAGCAACTCTTGTCAGAGACAAGCACATTGTACTCCAGGAACAGAGACTGCAGATGATGGCATCTGACAAGGCCCGCTTATGAAGGAAGACAGGCATGGTTTCCAGAGCACAGGAGTGTGGCAAGAAGTCTTGGTCAGACCATATCTGGGGTACCATGGTCATGTTCCAGAAGGACATTGATTAGGTGCAGAGTATCCAGAGAAGGGCAACCAGGATTGGGAAGGGGCCCATGAACCAATGTTGTGTAGCCTGGAGGAGACAAAGCTTTAGAGGGAAGGTCCCCCTGGGGCATGGATCACCCTTCTTCTGCCTGGTCCCCAGGAGCCACGCAGGAGAAGTTTCAGGAAGGCAGATTTGGAGCCAAGTAAGGAAGTTTCCCAATAATCAGACCCATCCCCAATTGGAAATGGCCACCTGGGTAGCAGGTTCCACCTCCCTGGAGGTCTTGGAGGGGAAAATGGATGACCACTGGCTGAGAAGGCTATGAAGGCATTTCTGTTATTCAGGTTCGGGTTGGCTCGGCACAGAGCCTCCGAGGATTTTTCCAACCTGAAGGCGCACGTGTGTCAGGATCTGAATTTGAACAGAATCTCGGCTCCGTGACCTCATCTGAGCCTTAATTCTTCTCCAAATTTTGCTGATACAAAAACAGCCCCCAAGAGGAGATGCAATTTGCCCAATGTCATACTGGCCCTGGTCCTCCCATGACACTAAGATTAATCTTAACGCCTTCCCTCCCAAATGTGTCGCATATGTATCTTATTTATACATCATTATTTGCATGTCATCTTCCTCTTTAGACTGTGAGCTCCTTGAAGGCAGGGACCATGTTTTTGCCTTTCTCTCCCCAGTGTTTACCACAGTTCTGTGGCATACAGTAAGCAGATGCTTGATAAATGCTTCTGGCCTGGACAAAGCTAAGAAGTGGCCAGTCCTGAATTTCTCTTTCAGAAGTGATCGGCTAGGTCTGCCACCAGTACACCCATGCTAGTAAGTTAATGAATCTAAGGGGCCCTGGAAACATCTGTTGTTCATCTTACCTGTCCACCTTTTTAACTGTCCATCAGACCTTCACTGCTAATCCCTTGGAGTGCTTAGGCAGCCTTCGATGCTGGAAACTGCCCTAGACTTGGAGACAGATGTTCTGGGTTCCAGACTTGGGCCTACCGTGTAAGTGCAAGCACAAGCACATTGCCACTCCCCTTGGACCTCTGGCTTTCCTGCTCTGAAAACTGAGGATCTGAGAACTTCTGCTACCTCCCTCCCTTTGCTTAGGGTGAAGCCAAGGTCTCTGAAAACTGAAAAATGTTCCATAAATGAACGTTAGTGTTCTTATTCCTTATCTCTAATTTGAATTGATTTAGACAGAGCCCTGAGGTTCATTTCAAGGAGCAAATGATGGCGGAGCCTGTGTTTATCCCTGGGAAACCACGTCAGCTTCCAGAGGAGTCAATGACTGGAGTCTCCTAGGAAAAAGGGAAGGCTTATTCCCTGTCCCTGCAGGATAATGTGCTCAGGACCTCCCTGAGCCCTTCAAACACTGACAAGTGACCTCTGTCCAAACCCCGTTTGAAGATGTGGATGAAGGACTGACATCAGGATTCACTACATGGTGGGGAACATATCCATCATCTCTGTTATCGAGAATACAGGGAGGTTATTACTGATGACAGGATTGATAATGCTCATATTACTCCCAGGAAAGGGAATAAGCATTTATTAAGTGCCTACTATGGGCCAGGCACTGTGCTACCACATCTCACTTAATCCTCACGACACCCCTACTATTATGAGCCCTCATTTTACAGTGCAGAGGTTAAATGACTTGTTCAGGGTCACATAGCTACTAAGTGTTTAAGGTGGGATATGAACTCTGTTCTCCCTGACTCTGGCCCTGGTTCTCTATCCACTGTGCCCCCTAGTTGTCTCATAACAGAACAAAACTGCCAGAAACAGAAAGAGCCTTAGGACAGAAAACGAAAGAGCTGGGAAAGCCCTTAGAACATCAAATGTCAAAGCTGGAAGGGGTCTCTGAGATCACTTACATTTACCAAAAAGGAAATTGGGTTCCCAGGAGAAGTAATTTGCCTCACGTTACACAGGGATTTTGGTGACAAAGCTCATCAAAGAACCTGTGTCCCAATGCCCAGGTTGGCACTGAGAGCTAAACAACACAATGATAAGCCTAATGACCACCCTCACACCCACTCTCACCCCCTGGCTGAGCCAGGAAAGCCTTTCTGCTTGTTACTCTGATCCCTGTCTCAATCAGTCAGTCAGCTAGCATTGAATAAGCTCCTACTACGTGCTCATGTAAATACAGTCCAACGTCCCACCCCTCCCCCCCAAAAAAAACCCAGTCCCTGGTCTCAAGGAGCTCCTAGGAGGGGGAAAGTATTGAGAAGCAAATGTTTATCTGGTGGTTATGGTAAGGCCAGCTCTGGATTGGGGCTGTGGAGGAGAAACAGCAGAGGAAAGCATGGCTTCTGGTTACAGTTCTCTTACCTGTAGGGAAAAAAAAAGTATGTGTGTGTGTGTGTGTGTGTGTGTGTGTGTGTACACACATATACATAGACACACATATACTATATATGTATATGTGTGTGTGTGTACACACAGAGACAGAGACAGAGAGACAGAGAGACTCCTCCACCTGGAATTTTCAACTCCCCATTTGGTACTTAAAACCCTTCACAATCTATTTCTTCTTCCAGTCTTATTTTCTCATCAAAATTCCCATTAATCCCTAGCATGTATCCTCTGTTCTATTCAAACAAACCTGTACATAACATGCCACCTCCCATCTCCGCACTTTTGCCCTACTGGTGCCCCATGCCTGGCGTGCACTCCCTCCCCTCTGCCACCTCTTAGAATTCCTACTTCCCTTCCCCCCATCTGCTCAAGCGCCCTCCTCTACACACGGCCTTCCTGAGCTGCCCCCTTCTGATTGGTACTGCCCTCTCCTCCTGGAGTTACTCTGCATAAGCCTTCTGCTTAAGGGTTGTGTCCCCCTAGTAAAGTGTTAAGCTTCCACTATTGGCTTTTTCTGTTTGTAGCCTCCGCCCCCGTTTTCTACATGAGAACCTAATAAACATTTGTTGACTTAATGGGAATTGGGGGTTCTGGGCTAGAAGGATAATTCATTCACACAGAAAGATGATGGGTGGCACCAGGGGGGTCTCTGAGCCTTGGGCCCTGGGCCCACTGAGGGGCCTATGTTGCCTAAAAGGGCTAAAAGAGCTCGTGGGAGGGGACAGAACAGTAGGCCTGGCAACACACCACGTGCCTAGAATGGTGCTGTGTGACCCTGGGTGAGTCCGCTTCTTCATGGCTCACTTTCTTTGTAAGATCGCAAAATCATAGAGCTCAAAAGGACCCTAGAGGCTGCCATCTTGTTTCCTCCTAGCACCCAGTAACAACGTGGATGGTGAAGATCTGGGCAAGTGCCATGTTTAATTAGGTAAAGATCTGGGAGTCTTGGTGGACTGCAAGTTCAAGCTGGGTCACTGGTCTCTGTTAGTAAGTTGAAAGACAAAATAGCCATGAGTGGGAGGGAGCAAGACCTCCAGCTGCCTGGGACTGTTGGCTATTCCCTGGGCTGAGTCAGGGCTAATGATCAAGTCGGATGTTTTCCTAGGAGATCCTGTCTTATTAGTTTTTGACTCTGACAACAGCAGTCAGAATGACCGAGTCAGGACAGAGATCAGTTCTGGAAGCAGAAAGAAGACTGTTCACTGAATAATGCTGAGGATGGGAGTGACACAAACACTGAGGCAGAAATCTTGTCACCTGGGGGGCCAGAAATCAGGGAAGGTTTCCCAGAGGAGGTGGCCTCAGAGCAGGGCCTTGAAAATGGGGAGGGGCTCACTGTTCAGCAGGCAATAAGGGAGCTGAGAGGTGAGAATGAGCCCCAGAAATGAGAAGGAATGAATGAGATCCAGGGACAGAGACCTCCAGGCTGACTGAGCCCATGAAGGGGAGGAACACAAGATAAACTGCAGGCAGATGGTGGGGAGCCTTGAATGCCATGATCAAGAGTCTGAGCTTTCTCCAGGAGACAGACTCTGAAGGCTTCTAAGCAGGAGAAGGGAATGGCGAGGGCCCTGCACGAGGAAGAAGACAAGCAACAGGCAAATGGATGCACTGGGAGGAAGAGACTGAAAGAGGGGAGACCGGGTAAGAGGCTCATCAGACTTAACTAGAAAGAGATCCCTGAGGATGCCGAGTGCCTCAGAAAACCACAGACTAACATCATCTATGTCCTACTGTATTTTTAGTTATTTTGTTAAACATTTCCCCACTATGGGTTCAGGCCACACTGGGTGCGTGAAACCTCTGGCTAAAGGCAAAGGAGATGAGGGCCAGGGAGAGGACAGGATGGGTTCGAGAAATGTTTATCAAGAGCCTACTGTATACAAGGTACTCTGCTAGGCACCCAGGTGTCATGCCTGTCCCCAGGGAGCTGTATATTCATTCTCCTAGGGATAGAACACACAAGCCAATAAGTAAATGCAAGATAATGTGAGGAGGGAGAGAGCCTTAACAAGCAGGGTAATCTGGGAGGGCCTCCTGTAGGAGGTGGTACCCGAGCTGACTCTCAGAGTACGTTAGGGATTTCAAGAGATGGAGGGGAGGGGCAGCTAGGTGGCACAGTGGATAGAGTTCAGGCCTTGGAGTCAGGAGGGCCTGAGCTCAAATCTGACCTCAGACACATAACACTTAGAAGCTGTGTGACTCTGGGCAAGTCACTTAACCCCGACTGGCTCACCCAAAACCAAAAAACAAAAAAGAGATGGAGGAGAATACGGAGAGCTTTGCAGGCATGAGGGACTGTCTTTGCAAAGGAACAGAAGAATGCAGAGTTCAAGTAACAGCAAACAAGCCAGTTTGGCTAAAATGTAGAGGGCATGAAAATGACAAATGTGAAAAAAGCCTTGGAAGATGGTCTGAAGCCAGACCCTGAAAGGCTTTTCCATGCCATGCTGATGAGTTGGCATGTTAAACCAAAGGTAAAAGGAAGCCAGTGAAGATGCCCGAACAGGGAGATGACACGGGCAGCTGTGTTTTAGGAATGTAATTTTGGCAGCTGTGTGAAGGAGGGATTGGAGAGGAGCGAGTGAAGGCAGGGAGACCAGGGAGGAGGACAATGAGAGGGGATGAAGGCTCCAACCAGGACAGCGACGCCACTAGTAGTAAGTGGAGAGGGCAATGGATAGGAGAGATGCTGTAGGTATGATCAGGAGGACTTGTCATTCAGGAGATACACCGATTGGGGCCCCATGGAGAAAGCTTTACAGGATGGACTGATCACCTCCTTTACTCCAGAAGGGTAGGAGCTGGGAGAGAATGAGATTCACTCCCCTGCAGCAGAAAGAATGAGACTCATGCCCCTGAAGCAGAAAGAATACAACACATAAGTCAGAATACTTGACATTTACATGCTCTGTGACCTCCACAGTCACTGTGACTGTCACTTATCTTTTCTAGTCCTGAGTTTCCTCATCTGTAAAATATGGGAGATCCTTGGATCACGGAGCTAGGCCTAGAAGGGATTTTAGAGGCTGTCTGGTACAATCCCTTCATCTCATAAAGAAAATGAGACAAACAAAGAGAAAGTGGCTTGCCCAGGTCACACAGATATAAAGTGTCAAAGCTAGAGCTCAAACCCAGGTTTCCTGACTCAAATCCATCTTTACTTTCACTGCACCAACCTCCCTCTTCCCAGTTAGATGGTCTCTTCGATGAACCCATTTCAGTTCTGACATTCTTCCATGTTCTCTGTAGAGCAGTGGACCAGAGAGCTGGACCAGAGAGGCCAAGGACCTGGATTCGGTTCTCACTTCTGTTATTTATTGGCCACTTCATGACCTTGAACCTCAGCTTCCTCATCCCTAAAATGGGAATGATAATAACCACAGTGCCAACCTCACAAAGTTGTCGGCTCCAGTGACATAATGCATGCAAAGCACTTGCAAATACATCTGCTATCGATATACTGATATAACATTTGACATTAATTAATAAATTAATTAGCATCTGCTATTGATCAAATAGTCCACATTCTCTGTTCTAACATCCCAGCTTCCATTTTCCACCTTGATGTTACTGGCTCTGACATTCCACATTCTAAGGCCCCTCCCAGCGCTGCCATCCCATGTTTCAAGGCCCCTCTGAGGTCTGACATTCCCTGTTCTAAGGCCCCTCCCAGCTCTGACATTCTGGTTTCTCTGATATCTCCTCTAAGGTTCCTCCCACATTCCATGTTCTAAGGTTCTCCTCAGCTCTGACATTCTGTGGTCCTGTGCTTTTCCCTAGGGAATCTAGCAGGTCCAAACCCAAGTCTCTTCAAGCCCCGGGGTAGACTCAACATCCAGGGGCCTGGGCAAGCTTCCAGAGATTCCTAGTCTTCACACCTGGAGGGAAATTAGTCCAGGACACCTGGGGTCATTCCCCTGCAGCGTTTATTCAAAGAATCCCTGAAGTTCCATGGGCTAGCGGCTGCCCCCCTCCATTTTCCTGCTGCCCCCCGGCCCACGGCTGCTCACATCTGCTTCTTGAAGGTAATTCTGTTCTGAGAGATGCTATTTCCAAATGCTCCATGGCTCAGCAAGGGGTCCGTCACACCAGGGGAGGAGATAATGGTGGGCTCATCAACATCTCGCTAACACTTCTCCTCTTGGAAGACTTCTCTCTTAAAAATAGACATGGCATGCCTTCTGCAGGCAGCAGGCAACTAATAATAATAATAATAATAATAATAGCTCACATGTCCCTAGTGCCCAAAGATCTGCAAGGCTCTGCTCCTCGAAGGAGACAGTGCAAGGACGATCCTCCCGATTTTGCAGATGAGGAAACTAAGGCCCAGAGATGGGAAGTCACTCATGCAAGGTCACACAGCTATTAAACGCCAGGTCCAGGATGTGAAGCCAGGCTCCCGCAAGGTCTGTGCTTTCGTCTTACCATTTCACCGGGCCATGGGGCTGGCAAGGACTGCGAGCCAGGGGGCGGCCGCGAGCCCCGCTGAGGGAGCGCCGCACTTGGAGAAGAGGGAAAAAGAGCTATTCGTCACAGCCTGCCCAACAGCCAGGGACACGGGGCCAGACTGAGCTGGGAAGTGAGCCACGGTCCTCAGGCCTTTTCTGAGGGTGCAGGTCAGGCCGCCAGGGTCTGAGGCCCAGAGAAGCAGTCCGAGGCCCCAGAAGGAGAATGGTCAAAACTTCCACAGGGCAGTTCCCTGTCTCATTTGGGCTTCACCAACAACTCTGTAAGGCACATGCTGTGATTCTTCCCATTTTACAAATGAGGAAACTGAGGCAGGCACTTAAGTGACTTGTGCAGGGTCGCACAGCTTGTAGATGTCTGAGGCAGAATTCAAACTTGGGCTTTCCTGGCTCCAAGTCTGTATCTACTGAGCCACCTTGATGTGGCCCACTAGATAGCAGGAAGAGAATGTAGGAGCCCCCAGATTTCAGACTCTAACCCAAGAATCACGGACCTCCAAGGACAAGCTCACAGCCACATTGGAAAGGGCACTGAATGTGGAGTCTAAGGGCCAGAGTTTTGGGCAGCCTGATCACCCTCCTTGCCTCAGTTTCCTCATCTGTAAAATAAGAGGTGACACTGCGAGGCATATACCCCACCCCAGGAAGTCAATGAAAGCAAGAATCTAATCTAGTAAAACAGGTCTTTTTGTGGTAGCAAAAGAATAAGGGAAGGAGGGGTATAAACATTTATTAAGCGCTTAGCGTATGCCAGGCACTATACGTAGTAAGCACTTCTTACAAAAATTATCTTTTTGCAAAATTTTTACAAAAAAAGTATGCAAAAAACTATTTGACTTCACACAAATTCTCAAGGTTGGTGCTAATACTAATCCCCAATTCACAGATAAGGAAACTGAGGCAGGCAGCACGTCTGAGGCTGGATGGCAGGCCCAGCACTCTGTGCACTGCGGTGCCCCCTAGTGGCCTCCATTGGAGACTGAGCCGGGGCCACAGGACAGGACAACATTCCTGTACAGAAAAAGTGATGAGAAGATTTATATGAACAAATGCAGAGGGACTTAAGCAGAACCAGGAAAATCACCGTGCTGCTCCAGCAGCATAAAGGCAAACGCAACAAACTCAAGGTGAACATGGCACGAGGCCGATGAGCAATGATCCTGGATTTGGAGAAGAGATGAAGAAATGTGTCTTTACTGGACAAGGGGGTGCTATGGGTGCGGAATCCTGCATACGCTGTCAGAGGCTGCCGTTCTGTCCACCGGTTCTTTCAATCAACCAACAAGCATTTATGAACGCTGCGAGGGAAGCCCTGCTGGGGGTGGGGGCATCACGGAACGATCATGATGCTTAAAAAGGACAGCAAAAACAATTAAGAAAATAAAGTGAGATAACCCAACTGTATTTTCATAAAATAAAATAAATTTAAGAAAATAAAATCTTAAACTCGATGAGTTCTAGGGTCCCTTTTCTGCTTGGAACCATCAGCTCCCCAACAAATGCTAATGTAAAGAAGTAAAGAACTACAATAATGGGGAACTCACTACATAGCTCTGTGGCCAAATGTTCACTTTGGTAAATTGAGACACACACCAGAAAACTGAGAAATATGAAAATCTAGTGGGCCAAAGATCAAAACAGCTGCTTGGTGAAAGAAAGCCTTCATTTTTCTGAACCCAAAAGCCTCGACACGATGGGTCACTGAAAAAGAAGAGGACTGGGCTTAGAGGGAGAAGATATGGGTTTTGGGAGGACAAGCTCAAGTGTGAGACTTTCGTTAAGTCACTTAACTTTCCCCTTCCAGCTCTGAACCAGGGCCCTGGACTCTGATTTTCCTTCCACTGGAATTCAGACTCCCGACCCCGAGAGCCTGCTCTGGCAGGGGAGTATCTTGCCTGGAATTAGGCCACCAATCCCCCCTCCCCGCCCAAGCACCCCCAAACCACGCTCCTGCCCCAACCGTCTTCCTACCCTAGCTTCCCTCTGAGTATTGTCTGCCCCTGTAAGAAGGTAAACTCTGAGAAAATAGGCTGCTTTCCTTACTTGACTTAGAATGGAACACCTTGGAAGGGACAGTAGCAGGCACACAGCAGGCATTTAATTAATGTTTTCACATTCATTATCCTCTCTCAGCCTTCAGTTCTTGATCTGAAAATGGAGATGGAAATATCGTCCCTGCCCTCCCTCGCAGGCTTGGAATGAACAAGGCACACTGAAGGCTCCAGAAATGGAGTCATTATCATCGCTACCAAACTGAGTTGTCTTGGGCAGGGTGCCAGACCTCAAGGCATCCTCTGAGGAACTGCCTGGCTGGAGGCAATGAGGCTTACCCCTAGGGTGAGCAGCTGGGGCAGGGGTGGGGAAGTGGAGGTCACATCAACTCCTTGCCACTCCACTGTGGCACGGATGGATCATGGGAACACAGAACCAACCATTCTCAAAAGAATTAGCAACTATTAATAACCATAGGAAAGAATGTTCCAAATCATGGAGAATAAGAAAACGCATATCCAAACACCTCTGAGGTCTCACCTTGCACCAAGAAACTTGGCCAAGAAGACAAGACGGGAATAGTCAATGCCGGAGGGGTTAGGGGAGGACACGCACAACTAATGCATTGTTGGTGGAACTGTGAACTGGTCCAACCAGGCTGGAAAGTGACTGGGAATTACATGTAGAAAGGGACAAAAATGTCCTTGGCCTTTGACCCAGAGATCCCACAGCCAGGCATCCCACCCAAAGGAGGCTGAAGGCAAAAACACTCAAACCCTGGTCCTCTGACTCTGGAGCCACCAAGATATTGACATCAGCCCTTTTTTTGTGGTCAATCGGAACAGCTAATTAAGTTGTGATTTGTGGCTGTCGCTCAGTTGTTTATCCACTCATGACCCCCTTTGTGGGGTGTGGCTTGCCATCTCCTTCTCCAGCTCATTTGACAGATGAGGAAACTGAGGCAAACAAGGTGAAGTGACTTGCCCAGGGTCACACAACTAGGAAGTGTCTGAGGCCAGATTTGAACTCAGAAAGAGCCCAGGCCCCGCTTTCTGTGCACTACGGTGCCCCCTAGCTGCCCCTAAAACTGTAGTAGATAAATGTAATAGAGAATTGCTGGGCCACAAGGAAAGATGAATCAGAAGAATGGAAAGACTTCTATGAACTGATGCAGAGGGAGGTAAGCGCAACCAGGGAAGCAACGTACATGACAGCACCAACCACGTAAATGAAACGAGCGCACACGGATGATCGATGTCAGACTGCTCACCATCGCAGGAAGGAGGGAGAGGACTGGGACCTCAACATTTTATAAGGTGAATGTTAAAAATTGGGGGGAAAACAACATATTATTTTTAAAACAATGAAATGCAAGGCTGTGAAATTGTAAGGAGGAAGCTTGGCCTCAAAGAAGAGATTCAAGAAGACAGCTACTTTCTCCCCCTCTCCTTCTTTTCACAGGTGGGGGGCCAGGGGTGTTGAACACTACATACAACATTAGACTTTGTGATTTCTCAGTTAATTTTTTAAAATTTTTTTAAAAAATCTTTAGGCAATTGGGGTTAAGTGACTTGCACAAGGTCACACAGCTAGCAAGTGTCAAGTGTTTGGTCTGAGCCTGGATTTGAACTCAGTTTCTTCTGACTTCAGGGCCGGTGCTCTATCCACTGCACCACCTACCTGCCCCAGTTTGTCAGTTAATTTTGCTGAACTTTTTTCTTCCTTTTTAAAAAAAAAAATCCATTATAAAGGATGGGAGGGAGGATAGTGTGGGAAATCTAGATGATGTGAAAACAGAAAATACCAATGAAATTTTCTCTAAAAACAAGATCTGGGGGCAGCTTGATGGTGCAGTGGATAGAACACCAGCCCTGGAATCAGGAGGACCTGAGTTCAAATCCGGCCTCAGATCAAACATTTGACACTTACTAGCTGTGTGACCCTAGGCAAGTCACTTAACCCCAATTGCCTAAAAATAATAAAAAATAAGGGCTGGAAGGGACCAAATTTCTCATTTGACAGAGGTTCAAACTGGAATCTAGAAAGGTCATAAGCTTTTCCCAAAACTACCCAGCCAGTATCACGTAGGGCCAGGATTTGAACCCAGCTCCTCCAACTACAAATCCAGCCGCCATATTCCAATTCCTTCTCTCAGTGATATCTGCATCTGGGCTGGAAGGGCCCACGAGCTGGCACTAGACAGATCCTCCGGGGTGGCCTATCCTTATCCCCTCAATTGACTGATAAGAAAACAGAAGCACAGATTAAGATAGTGATTTGAGGAAACTGAGGCAAATAGAGACTTGCCCAGGGTCACACAGCTAGTAAGTGTCGAGGCTGGATTTGAACTCAGGTCTTACCTGGGAAGTAAGTGCTATTAGTGATAAGTAATAACAGCTGGTATTTAGGGAGAGGGCAACAAGACAGACGGGTAGAGAGACACACCCACACACAGATTCTAGGCTACAGATACACACACGCACCTCGGCAGGGTATTTGAAGCCCTTCAATATCAATAAACCCACCTTTCAAGACACGATGGAACGGCAGAGTCTCTGGAACAGGGTTTGATCCCTAGCTCTGTGCCACTACACGTGTGACTCTGGGCAACTGCCCAGACACGGCTGCTGGACCAGAGGGTGTCTGAGGGCCCTCCAGCTCTACACCACTGACCCATGACCGCTGCACATTCTGTGTTCTAGCCAGACCGGCCGCCCTGCTGTTCCCAGAACTGACCGTTCCAAATTCCAGCCCCCGCACCTTTGCAGGAGCGGTTCCCCCAGACCTGGAAGGCCCTCCCTCCTCGCCTCTGCCTCCCAGAACCCCTAGCTTCTCCAAAGGGAAGCCTTTCTCAGTCTCCTGGCTGGGAGTCTGCCTCTTTCCTCCTTATCTGTCATGTAGCAGCCTGTCCACCTGCCCACTTTATCACGGTCCATCCCCTCTGCCCTCTCTCCCCCCAGCCCCTACAAACAAGGACTTCTTTCATTTTTCTCACTGTAACCACAGCACCTAGCACAGTGCTTGGCACCGAACATGCACTACTTAATAAATATGTGCTGAGTGGCTGAAAGAACAGAAGCCCCTTGAGACAGCCAGGTAGCAGTGGATAGAACCATGGGCCTGGAGTCAGGAAGATCCGAGTTCAAATCCAACTTCAGGCACTTACTAGTTGTAGGTCCCTGGTGAAGTCGCTTGACTTGCCTGCCTCAGTTTCCCCAACTGTAAAATGGGGACACCTACCTCCCACGGTTGTTGTGAGGGCCAAATGAGATAGTATTTATACAGGTCTGGCGCACAGTAGGCACTACACAAATGTTAGCTATCATTCTTGAAAGCACGGACTGTCTCACTTAGTGGTTCCCAAAGTGGGCAACACCACCCCCTTCGGGGCACTGAAATGATCCAGGGCGGCCTTGGGTACAACTGGGGGGCTTGAATAAAAATAAGGGTTAATTTAATGTAACCCCAGGGAGGTGCTCAGTAATTTTTTTTAAAGGGGATGGTAGCCCAAATAAGTTTGGGAACGTCTGGCCCTCGTTGTTCTATGTATCTGCAGGGCCAAGCACAGTACCTGGCACCTAGTGCACAATTACAGTGTGGACCAGCTCGGACTGGCTTGGGGGCTAGTGTCTCAGGATGGCCGTGTGGGGACACGGGGGAGGGGCTCACGGTTCAGGTGTATTTGGGACCTGAGGGCCTTGGCCCTCAGCTCTGGGATCCCTCCCAGCTCTAATATGACCTAATAAAACCAGGCTGCTGGCTGATCCCAGAAAAGCAGAAGGGAAGAGAGCATAGGATGGGGCAGGGAATTCTGGTCGGCATCAACTCAAACAGCAGGTGACCACAAGGCCTGGGCCCTCCCCACAGCCATCTGCCCCAAAGACGGGGATCTGTCGGGGAAGATTTTGTGGATGAAAGCCCCTTCCCTCTCTTGAGAGAACAAGAGAAGGAAAAGGATGGGAAAAAATGAAAAGGATTCTTTTGGTTTTCGTTTTCAAAGACGCTGACAAAAAACAGATTTAAAATTTGGCGGGGACTGGAGACTGGGCCATTTTCTGATTTCTCTCAACTCATCGGCTGGGATTTCTCCAGAAGAAAGCCTCCCCCTTTAGTGAATGGTGGAAGCGGGTCCGGGGGTGCCGGGCCAAGCCAAGGCGAGTGGGCCGAGCCTCAAGCTCCTCACCTGGAAAATGGGGGAGGGCTGGACCTGCTAACCCCCTGCATCTCTTCCAGCGCTGAATCGATGAGAAGCTTGTGAGGTGTCTTAAGAGGTGGCCAGGGGACACAGGGCACACCTCCCCGGACCCAGTGTCAACAGCGTCATCCTCAACAAGCTTTTGTCAAGTGCCCGACACTGGGCTGATCGACGATGCTACAAAAAAGGCAAAAACCCAGCCAGGAAAACTTGGGTTCGAATCCCGCATCAGACACTTCGCTGCGGGACCTTGAGAAATTCACTTAACCTCTCTCAGCCTCAGTTTCCTCTTCTGTAAAATGGGGTTGGTAACAGCACTTACCTCTCAGGGTTGCCATGAGGATTAAATGAGATATTCGTCGAGTGCTTTGCAGACCCTGAAGCCCCACATCCTCCTCCTCCTCCTCCTCATCGTTTTCATTGTGGTTGCAGGACGGGCAGTGGTTCCTAGTATCAATCAGCATGCATTTATCACTATGTCCCAAAGACTGAGCTAAGTGCTGAGGCTACATGGGCAAACGTCACCTGGTAAAGAAGCACTTATTAGGCGCTAACTGTGTGCCAGGCAGTGGGCCAAGTGCTGGGGATTCAAAGAAAGGTGAAGCACCCAATCCAACCTAGCAGACCGCTCCCTGCTCCCAGGGAGAATCTGCAGCCAGTGGGGTGCACAGAGGTGGTCGCTGGGCAGAGGATTCAGGGCCGAATGGGCCCTCGGGGCCCCCGAGTCCAAACCCCTCATTTCCCAGGTCCGGAGCCAAGGCCCAGAGAAGGCGACCTGCCCAAGGCCACACGGGGGTGAGGGCAGAACCCAAGTCTCTGACTCTAAACCAGGGCTGGGCTGGACAGCTGAAGCTGCCCCCTCTTAACTGCAGTGCCTTCCCTCTCTTACTTATTTCTACTATGCAGTATGTAGCTTGTTTGTACACAATGGTTTCCTTGTTGTCTTGCCCATCAGATTACAAACTCCTGGAGAGCAGGGTTTATCTTTTGCCTCTCTTTTTAATCACAGTTCTTAGTCTGGCACACAGCAGGTGCTTAATAAATGTTTCTCAACTAACAGCCTCACGCAACCACTTACAGCACACAGTTACTGGGTGACAAGGAGGAATACGGATTGTGAAGCTGCCAGCTACCTCACCCCAGCATACATTTAAAGGAGGAAAGTCGAGGCCGGAAAAAGGCGGCGACAGGTGAGGCTGATTAGGGGCAGGACAGGAACCCAGGGGTCCTGCCTCCCCCTGTAATGTTGGTCATTCTCACTCCGCCACTGACACTGGAAACCGAGTCTTAGAACCAAGGGCTGGCGGGTCCAGCTGTCCCAGCCAGGGGCTCCCCGTGGGCCCTCAGCAGGAGGGAGCCTGCAAGCCAGTGCTGGGGTGGGCAGGCAGACCAGAGGCATCTCCAACCTTCCTGGGTGACCTCCTGCTCCTCTCCAGCCTCACTGTACAGAGCTCTTTCAGCAAAGTTAAAAATCCACTGGATTCCCCCCAAAAAGAAATGGGAGAATAAATCCAGTTTCCAGGCTGAATAACAAAGCATCTGTCTCAGGAGTTATTTCACTTCCCAACTGCCTGATTCATTCCTCGTGAAAACACACAAAAGGCCGGCTAGTTGAGGCTGGAGGCCACTGATTGGTCACCTTTGTACTTGGTGCCTGGGACCCCAGACCCTCAACAGAGAAATCTCCAAATAAATCAGTCAGGGCCCACTCAGCCCCTGACAAAGGATTGGTGTCTTCCAAGCCTATCCATGCTTAAATGGACTACAATTAGCAAAGGAAGGGATGGCTTCAGAGGATCGAGTCTGGGAAGGAGGGGGACCCACTTTCCTTGCCTCTACTGTCCAAAGTGATTTCCATCAGGAAACTTGCCTCGACTTCATCAAAGCCCTCCCGCTCATGACTTCAGAGAGCTGGGGCTGCTGATGTTTATAATTAGAGCATGTCACCATCAGCATCTCTGTTCATCAAGCTACATTATGGTGATTTATGTGACGGGCGAGGGCACTCCTAATGCAGACCAGGACTGAGGCAGGGGTGTCCCTGGGAATCTCAGGAGGAGTGGGGAGAACCGAGGCAAGTGAGATCCACAAGGTCTGTCCTTTGTTGGATCAGAGTGGGAGAAGCCTCTGCTCATCTGGGTTCTGCTGTAGGAATGGGGAGCTCACCACCTCTCAGAAAGGTGCTCCACAGAACAGCACAGAATTCTAAGCAGGGACGGACCTCAGCGATGGCACAATCCCCAAGCTGGACCTTCTCGGCATCTGGTCCAACTCATGTGTGAAAAAGAATCCTGACTGAAATATACATGACGAGTGACTGTCCAGCCTTTGCTTGGACACCTCCCCAGAAGGAGAATCCCCATTGCCCAAGGGAGCCCCTTTCCCCTTGGGATGCCCCTTGGAAGTTTTTCCTACCAGCCTCTACAGGGCAAATACTTTTGATCAGTTGGTCAACCATCACTGATTGATCCCCTACTACGTGCCAGCCATTGTGCTAAGCATTGAAGATATAAAGAAAGGGAGAATATATTTGATCATTGCCTCTACAACGTTCTGGACGAGCGGTCACTGAGCCTCTGTTATAGCAGCTGTTCGCCACCCTCTCCTCTCCCTCCCCAGCCTCCCCACCAATGAGGCCCATCCATCACACTGTCCCACTATCAGGACTTTTGCCTGCCATCGATGAAGAGCCCAAGGGACCCCGAGGGGGAGCAGGGACGAGATGCTTGTGTGCCTGTCTGTCTTAGGACAATGGTTTTCTACTAGCATAAATGTCACAGGATCAGATCAGAAGCTTCCTAAAAAATGGGCCCAGATGTCCCGTAAAGAAACCTCCTTTTTAAATTATCCCAATGTTTGATTTTTATCCATATGAGACTCTGAAAAGAGGCATTACCTAGAGGTCAAGTGACTTACCCAGGGTGACACAGACAATATGTCAAAAGCGACACTTGAACCCAAGACTTCTGGCATTGAGGCTAGCTCTCAAGCCAGTAAGCCAGTCCGTCTCATAAGCCTTAAAGTTTAGGGCATTCTGACTACAATGTACTTATAGGATCATAGCTGGAAAGACTCTCTGAGTCTAACCCCCTCATTTTACAGATGAGTAAACTAAGGCCCAGGGATCATAAGTGACTTACCCAAGGTGAAACATCAAGGCAGTGGCCAAGCTGGGACGGAGGCCCCCAGTCCCTTAGCCTAGTGTTCTTTGTCCACTACACCAGGAGAAGGGACAGGAGCTTTATCCAGGGGGACTTGAGCATCTGGCCCGTTGTCGGGAAGTGAACTGAGGAGATCATGCTCAGATGATGAGAGTGGGAAAGAGGGTCTGGTTTCTTTTTCTCTCCTTGTCTTTTAGGGGGGAAAGCCCCCTTCCAAGCACATGGAACTGGAAGGGTCCAGATCAGAGATGCCAAAGGTGTTGGAGTGGACAGCTCACCTTCCACCCCCATTTCCAGCAGGAAAGCTGCTGAAGACTTATGATCCCAACCTTCCCCATTAACCCCAGGGGCTCTACTGCTTACAAACTCTTCTGTCTGGCATTCAAAGCTCTCCACCATTTGGTCCCTCCTTTTATCTCTGCCTTTCCAAAGTCCCGCCCCTCCTTCAAGGCCCTCCTTGTCTACTTACCCCCAGTGCCATCGAGTCCCCCATCCATCCCTCAACGGCAACGTCTCCTTCCTCTGAATTTGTCTACCCATCACACGGTGCTTGTCACAGATAACTTCAATGTTCATTGTTCATTCAACAAACATTAATGAAGAATCCACAAAGCACAGGGCATAGAGTAGTGAGTAAAGAATCAGCCTGGAGTCTGGAAGACTCCAAGCAGTCAACACGCATTTAGTAAGCACTCCTTGTGTGCTCAGCCCATGCCAATCACTGCTTTCAAGGAGTTCACATTCTAGCAGAGGACACCCTTTGCTAATCCCCCTTAATGCTAGGGCCTTGGCTCTGAGCTCATCTCCCCTTTCTGTCTGTATCTTGTACACACATAGATGGTGAGCTCCTTGAAAGCCACCTTTCTTTGTATTCCTAGTATTTAGTTCTGGCCATGCACACAGTAGGTGCTTAATAAATGCTTGCTGACTTGACTAGAGTGAGCATCTATTGTGGTCATTTTTCAGACGATTCAATTGTGTCCAACTTTTCACGACCCCACAGACCACGGCACGCCAATGCTGTCCATGGGGTTTTCTTGACAAAGGTACTGGAAGAGTTTGCCACTTCCTCGTCCAACAGATTAAGGCAAACAGAGGTTAAGTGACTTGCCCAAGATCACACAGCTAGTAAGTCTGAGGCTGGATTTGAACTTAGGTCTTCCTGACTCCAGGCCCAGTGTTCTAACCACTGAACCATCTAGCTGCCTCCTGCATCTATATAGCATTCTAAAGTTTGCAAAGCACCATACGTCTTCCCCTTGCCACCCCCCCCAGCAATCCTCAACTTTCATGGGGGTGACATTACTAGAAAATAGTGCAAACGTCAAAAATACAAATGCTGACACACTGAACCTAGGGGAAACAGGGGTTTAGGTTTCCATGACCTCCCAAAACTAATCTTTCACTAAAGATTGCTGAAAATATACTTTTCTGAACAAACTTCTTTATAATAAAACATTATGATAACATGCATTTTTCCTAATGCAGTAAACATGAAATAATCCATAAAATGCAGTACACAAAATAAAACTGGTAACATGAAAAATATTTTTCTCACTGGTAACTGCTAGAATTTTGTGACCTCTTGTGCTAACATCTCAATAAAAAAACCCATTGACTCTGGACAACACTCACTGTCCATAACATATGAAATCTATACCACCCACAAATACTGTATAGCAAACAAAATTCTTAAACCTAAAGCACCTTTAACCAGAGTATTACCTTCCACTGTGTCAGATGGCGCTGCAAGGGCACCGTCCTCTATGCTATACTGCTGTGAACCTCTTTACCTCGGCTGCCCTCTGAAAACCAAGAGAGGCATTGCTGGGATTTTTAGTGGCTGCTTTTGGAAGATGGTGAGAATTCACAGTCTCAACATCATCTCCAACATGGTATATGGATGGCGTTGGAGATCATGAAGGATGCATCTGCTTGAAAGAAGCTACCAGTGACGTCTTCTTCGTGCTCACTGGAGATGGTTAAGGGTCTTGGAGTATGGGAACACAGCAGCATTCCACAAACGTGTGTTTACCTTATCTCTCATTCTTTTTCTGTATTGCGCATAGCCGTGATATGAAAGTGAACATAAGGTTACTAATAAAAATACACAAATGTCTGAACTTGTGTGAATGCTGAGGATCAACTGTGTATGTGTGTGTGTATATATATGTGTATGTGTATACATATATATATACACATACACATATATGCATGTATATACACACATGTATGTATATACAAATATATACACATATATGATAATATATTACTATATATCTTGACTTTTGTCTTGTCACCAGACTTTGATGAGGTGGAAGAGAAAGTGAGGCTGCTGACTTTGCACAACTCTGCTTCACTTAAATCCAATTCACTCACAAGTCAAGACATCACCCTGTGATCTCATCAGTCCTCTTTGGAAGTGAGGAAGAACATAATACACAAACCATATTTGTTTTTTAATATATAAATATATATTTGTTTTTAAGCATAAATATATAATTATATGTTTAATATATTTTATATATAACATATAATTACACATATATAAATATATAATTATGCAATAGCCCTTTGAGATAAGTGCTATTATCACCATTTTACAGATGAGGAAACTGAGGTCTGCAGAGAAGCGAAGTGATCTGCCGGTGACATGCCAGAGGCAGCAGCAGAACTCCAAGTGCAGAGTTCTATCCAGTGGCCCAGCCAAGGCTCCTAGGTCCAAGCCGGCCTACCAACTGTGACACCCTGTTTGAGCTCACAACTTCTCAGCAACTGCCATCTGAATTGGTGGATCAAGTCTCTACAGCAGGAGTTCCCTAAGCTGATAAAAATCACAAGTCCAGACCCTCCCTCCTTCAAAATAAAATGAGGGGTGGGTTTAGGAGAAACAACAGAGATCAGCGTTGGACATGAGGTCATGATGCCTAAGGGGCATCCAGTTCAAGATGCCCAACAGGCAGCTGGGGATGTGCGATGAGAGGTGAGAGAAAGGTAAGGGCTGGATGAGGAGATTGGAGACTCTTATTCCCAGAGATGATAACGGAGTCCAGGGGAGCTGCTCACAAGATCCCTTGTTAGGGAAGTCATAGAGAAGTACAGAGCCTGGGTACATCCCGTGGGAGACATCAGGGGCAGTGAGGTGATTTATCTGAAGCCGTAAGTGGCCACAGCAGGATCTGAACCCAGGTCTTCTGACTCCAGAGCCAAAGTTCTTTCTACCGGACTGTAATCACAGATACAGAGATGGATGGTGCCCTCTAGTCCAACCCAGCACTTGGTTCTGCACCACTCTTTACACGTGGGGCCACCCAACCTTTGCCACAGATTCCCCAGGAGGAAGCTCTCATTCCACTCTGGGCCTTTCTGATTGTTAGGAGAGAAAGCAGCATCTTTGCCCCTCCCCTCACCAATCCTGGTTCTTCTGTGTGAGATCTCTAAAAGCAAGACTAATCCCTCATCCACCATCGGTGGCCCCTGAGATACCTGAAGCGGACTCTCTAATCCCCTGGTCTTCTTGTCTCCAGGCTGAACCCCAACCAATTCCTTCACGCACTCCTCTTATACCATGGAGCCAAGGCTTCTCCTCTCGTCTACATGACCTCCATACAGACCAGCTCAAAACTACTGAACCAGGATGTCACAGGTCTCAAAGGGAGGAAGAGACAGAAAAGGCGGCCCAGAGACACTCATAAGACTGGGCAATCCATCTCTCTACTGCGGGCCTCAGTTGCTTTCCCTGTCAAACGACCTTAGAGGCCCCTCCCACTTCCAATAGTCTCTGATTCTGTGACCTGTGGGCCCCTTCATGGGTTCCAAAGCAGCTCAGAGAGAAGAGCATCAGAGGAAGAATGCTTTAGGGTCCCCAGTGCCAAGATCCTCCTCTGGGCTAGTAGCTCATCTAAAACTCTGTCCCAGCTCTCCTCTCTCCCATCAGGCCCCAGTCCAGCCTTTGGTTAATTCTAGCTGTTTCCCCAATTTGCTAATTAACACAGCATCTATTAAAGCCAAATTGCCACCTGCTGGTGGGGTTTTGATGAATGTCTGCCCAGACCCCTGGGCAATATGGGTTCCCTGATGAAGCCAATTGAGTTCACATTTTCCTTTCAACCCTTTAGTGTCTCCCCCACCCACCACGATGACAATTGGTCAGCTTTTCAGCAATATGAAAGCCAAGTGTATATAGCATTTAACTACCCAGTTCTGAGTGAAACCTGCAAAATTATTTGTGCAAATATCCATTCCCATCTTGGGCAAAGGGACCTAACACTTGGGATCTTTGTGTCCATGGACCACTCTGACCTTCCAAGATAGAGTCCCCAAATATGCAGGTCATGGGGTCTGACAAAATGAAGGTGGGTGATGTCTTCAAATTAATCCATTAAAAATGGGGAGGTTGTTGCCTAGAAATTTTTTAAAGGCCAGATGCCAACAGGATTATTTCTCCTTACTCTCTTCCTCCTACTTTCAACCCTTTCCTTCCAAAAAGAAAAAGAAAAAGGAAAGGAAAGAAAAAGAAGTTCACAGAAAGTGAACCAAGTAATCTTCAGGAGGGAGAGATGGAGGTTGGGAGCAGCAAGAGGGAAGGCGGAATTAGAATCAAAGTCCCAAAGGTTACTTTTTTTTTCAAGATGTATAGCCAATTCCTTTATTTTGGTATTTTTTTTAAATTTCAATTAACAAGCACTTATCTCCCTCCTTCATCTCCCTCCCCCACAGGAAAATAAAAAGGAAAAACAGAAAACCAGGGTCCTGGTGACAAACATGCCTCGTGGAACCCGGTGCCCCAGAATGTGAGATGCCTCATTCCGCACCTAAGCCCATCTCCCCGGGGACTCCAAGGGAGGAAGGAGGACTGGGCTGCTGCCCTTGAGGGAAGGAAGCTGGCTCGGAGTCTGTTCTGCCCCTTACAAACTGGGAGGGAGTGAGGCAGAATGGGTACCTAGCTTGCAGTGATAACTCAGCGCTTCTGACCCACGTGGAGCCCAAGCTTTGCTGATTAACACAATCAAGGTGGCCACAGGCAAATCCTACTCTCCCTCGGGCCCCAGCTGCTCATCTATAAAACAACCGGTTCAGAGCTGGTGGCCTCTGGGGCCTTCCCTGCTCCAGACCTATCTATTTTCTGTGATACAGGAACGAGTCTAAACTTACAAACGCCAGTCTTGCTAAGTCCACTCACCTCTCTGTGCCTCAGTGTGTTTGTTTGTGAGACCACAGAATCAGAGGCTGGAAGCTCGCCTCAGGTTCCTGACACGGAATGTCACCACCATTGAAGGTCCTGAGGACACAGAACGTGTCCAAGGCTTCCCCTACCCTGTCCTCTCTGCTTCCCACCACATCATATGCTTCTGGCAGAATTCTTCAAAATACCTGGGCAACCGGCTTAGCCTCTCTGGTCCTCAGCCGGCTCCCATATGACCTGGGAGCTTCTGACCTGATGACTTCTAAGTCTCCCAGCTCTGACATTCTGGGTTCTAAGGTCCTTTCTAGCACTCTATTTCCTATGGTCCAGCTTTCTACATTTTAAAGGCTCCCCCAACTCTGACCTTCCCCGTTCTAAGCTCCCTCCCAGCTCTGGACTTGTCTCTTCTAAGCTTCTTCCCAGCTCTGACCTTCCTTGTTCTAAGGCCCCTCCCAGCTCTGACCTTCCCTGTTCTAAGCTCCCTCCCGGCTCTGACATTCTGGGCTCTAAGGTCCTTCCTAGCATTCTATTTCCTATGGTCCAGCTTTCTACAATCTAAAGGCTCTCCCAGCTCTGATATCCTCTGTAGTAAGCTCCCTCCCAGCTCTGGCCTTGTCTCTTCTAAGCTCCTTCCCAGCTCTGACCTTCCCTGTTCTAAGCTCCCTCCCAGCTTTGGCCTTCCCTGTTCTAAGCTCCCTCCCAGCTCTGGCCTTCCCTGTTCTAAGCTCCCTCCTGGCTCTGACATTCTGGGCTCTAAGGTCCTTCCTAGCATTCTATTTCCTATGGTCCAGCTTTCTACAATCTAAAGGCTCTCCCAGCTCTGATATCCTCTGTAGTAAGCTCCCTCCCAGCTCTGGCCTTGTCTCTTCTAAGCTCCCTCCCAGCCCTACAATCTAGATACTTTAAGAGGGTTTCTTTTTAAGGACAGGTGACAAGTAAGGGAGTCAGACCTCAAACCCAGGTAAATCCTTCCAGGCTCTAAAACCCAAGTAGCCGAGGTGAGAAGGGGCTGCTGGGAAAGGACCTGGCTACTAGGCAGCTCTCACTTCATGGACAAGTAGAAGCAGGAGCAAGATAAGGGGAAAGAATGGAAATGTGCTATTTGGAAGAAACTGAGACATGATTAATGGAGTGTGGAAATTTCTTTTGGTTTGAGGGTAAAAAGTGACTTCTAAACATGAGTGCTATGTAAATACTCTCTAGAATAACCCAAAAAAGGTCAGACTGGAATGGGTGTCGGTGAGGCTGGTCCTCAGGGCTTTCTAGACAGACTCGTGTTCTCCTGGAATGCCTGGCCTAGAAGGGAGCCTAGAACAGGGAACAGAAGGTGTGCGTACAATCCACCCCTAGCCCATGTTTATCAAACAGCAGTAACTTTAAAAAATTGACCTTATTCTCAAGAGTCAGCATTGTTTCATCCCTGGAGTGCGGTCGCTGCCTGGCACGTCCTACGTGTTTGTTGAATGACCTCATGCCACCAAATGTCATAACCAGAAGGAAGCTGGCCTTCTCACCCTGGAAGTACACTCTCCCAGAAGTCCCTTCCTCTGTATGGTCCGTTCTCCCCTGGTCTTCCATTTTAAGGGAAGTGTCCAAGCCAACCACGTCTTCATCCTTCTCCCCACTCTGCTCTGCCCCTGATTCTCCCCATCATGACCCCACATAGGTACCTTGCCCCTGTCCCCCAAACCAGTTTCTCTTTTATGTGTTGTCTTCCCCATCACATTAGAATGGAAACTCTCTGAAGGCAGAGACCATCTTTTTATTTCTGCTACAGAGCCTAGCACAGTTCCTGGCACAAAGTAATTGCTTAATAAATGCTTATTTCCTTGTTGATTTTACTCTAGAACATAGAGTCTGAAAGATGGGAGGGGCCCTGAAAGAGAATGTCAGAGCTGAGAAAGATTCTAGAACATAGAATGTGAGAGTTGGGAGGAACCTTAGAACATTTGATATCAGAGCTGCAAGAGCCATCAGAGATGAGACCGTTGGAGCTGGAAGGGATTGGAAAGAAAGGGGGGGAATGAGAGAGTCAGGAACAGAGGATGGTGCCTAGGTTCTGAGTCCGAGTGACTAGGAGGGTGGGGGTGCTCCAGGCTGTAACAAGGAAGTTGGGACTGGAGGAGGGCTGGGAGGGAAAGACAATGAGCCCAGGCTTGGATATACTGAGGCATCTAAGAGACATCCAGTTCGAGATATTTAATAGGCAGGTGGATATTAGAGAGGGAAGCTCAGTCGATAGGTTAGGGCTCAATGTGTAGGTCTGAGAATTATCAGCAGAGAAATGATCATTGAATCCACAGGAGCTGATCCGTGAGATCCCCAAGTGAAGTGGTATGGAGGGAGAAGAGAAAAGGGCCCAGGACAGAACCCTGGGGGACATCCATCGCTGATAAAGATCCACCCAAAGACACTAGGAAGATGCAATCAGAAGGGAAGGAGATTCGGGAGAGAGAAATGTTAAGAAAACCTGGAGAGAAGAGAGTCCAAGGAAAAGAGGGTGATGGACAGTGTCACAGGCTGCAGAGAGGTCAAGGAGGATGAGGCCTGAGAAAAGGCCACTAAGAGATAACTGGTAACTTTGGAGAGGACAGTTCCAGCTGAATGATGACGTAACTGTAGGGAGTTAAGAGAGTGAGGGGAGAAGAGGTAGAGGCATCGAATGTAGACGGCCTTCTCTAGGAATTTGGCCACAAGAGGGAGAAGAGACATGGGACAATGGCTGTGTGGATGGATGGGTCAAGTGAGGGTTTTTTGAGCATGGGGCATATTCATAGGCAGTACAGAAGAAGCCAGTAGACAAGGAAAGATTGGAAATAGGTAAGAGAGTAAGAATGACAGAGGGGGCGATCTTTTGGAGAAAATGGGATGAAACTGGATCACTTGTATGGGGAGTGGTTTGCCTTGGAAAGGTGAAGGAGGAAAAAGTAGCAGAAGGGAGTTGGGTAGGAAGGGAGAAGAGGAAGCTCTCTGGAAATGGCCTCATGTTTCAGTGAACTCTGAAGGAAGGTTCTCTGCTAAAATGGTGGAGAATAGAGGGGAGCCTCCTGTCAGCTTGAGAAGGGATGAAAAGGTTTGGAAAAAGCCGTGCTGGGTGGGACAGTGAGGGAGGCAGAAAGGGAGTGTCCTGCCAAGGTGAGGACCCAGCTGGGATCATGTAACACACATGTGTACTAGAGCCAGGCAGCAAAGCTCTGTCATTTTCTCCAGCTTCATTTAGCAGCACAACCACTAGAGTATTTAGTGGGAGTGACCCAGGGCTGAGGCTTGGCAGGGCAAGTGATTCAAGGGAAGAAGACAGAGCAGAGTCAAGCTGGTTCACCACAGCAGTAACATGGGGGAGGGAGAGAGTGGCCTGCCCAGGGGGATGATCTGGGAGGCCAAGAAGAGGTTGAGAGACAGGAGGTCAGAGTGAGGATGAAGACTAGGGCTTGGGGTTGCCAGGGAAAGGGAGAGGTGGAATGACAAGAGACTGGGACCACACAAAGAGATTTCAGGGTTCATGGACGTGGAAGTGGCAAGATCGTGTCTGTATGGATGAGGTGGGATGGGGAAGCAGGCCATGAAAGATGAGCAAGCTGAGGAACTGTGAGGCTGGAGTGACGGGGGAAGCATCAATACAGATGTCAAAATCCCCAAGGATGAGACCAAAAGTGTGTGTGTGGGTGGTGAGCCAGACACTGAATTCACTGAGAAAAGGAGGAGAGTGTCCTGGAGGTCAGCAGACAACAGCTGCTGGATTCTTGATTGGGTGGTAAGTATGGGTTGTGGTGGCTGGTGTTGCTGTTGAGTTGCTCAGTTGGGTGACCCAATTTGGGGTTTTCTTGGCAAAGACACTGGAGTAGTTTGGCATTTCCTTCTCCAGCTCATTTTACAGATGAGTAATCTGAGGCAAACAGGGTGAAATGACTTGGCCAGGGTCACACAGCTAGTGCATGTCTGAGGCAGGATTTGAACTCAGATCTTCCTGACTCCAGGCCCAGTGCTCTATTCACTGCACTATGTAGCTGCCCTTAAATGTGGATTGAGTGAACCTCAAAGGAGGAGAGGTTACTGAGCGATGGGTATAGAAAGAGCTTGGAAGTGGCCAAGGGGAGCAAGGAATGTTCCAACCCTCCAACCTCTTCTTTCCCTCATGGTCTAGAGATAGGAATGAAAGTTCAGCCAGTGCTAGAAAACAGGGGTGGGGCACTGGATCATCAACAGGAAGTCAATTCTCAGCAAGAGCCCAAAGACGGAAAGAATGGAAAAGGAAAAGATTTAAGATGAAAGCAAGTGTGCCATAGAGCAGGCAATCCAGAGGACACAGTGGAAGGGGTGAGTGGTTAGAGGGAAACAACTGGAGAGGATTTAGTGGACAGGGATGGGAGCAAGGGAGCTGGCAGTGGGGAAGGAGGGAGGACAGAGGAGGAGTTTGTGTAATGACAGCCCGGGGCTGCAAATCACTGGGATGGGTAAGACTACACAGGGCGGAAGTCTGTTCATCATTGAGGAATGAGCTCAGGGGAGTGGAGGCAGCCAGTCTAGATCAGGGCTTCTTAGCTGTGTCGTGACCTGCCCCCCATAGCAGTCTGGCTAAGCCATGGACCCCTTCTCAAAACGATGCTTTTAAAGGTTTTAAATAAAATACACAGAATTGCAAAGAAAACCAATTATACTGAAATACAGTTATCTAAATGTTTATGTATACATAAATGTATATGTAAATATAAATATATATATATATATATACCCAAGTAGTATATATGTATAAACGCATGTGTGTGTATATAGCCAAACTCATGGGGATATATGTATATGTATGTACTGTTCACATATGTATACTGTATATTATATAAATATGTATTGTGAAAAGGTATGTTGTATGTACATGTGAATATTGGGTTCTGTTATATATGTATACGTACCTGTGTATGAATAGAAATGTGTGGATACAAATACGTATGTGTACATGTGAGTGCGCGCACACACACGTTCCTGGGACAACAAGAGCCCCAGTCTAGCTGCTCCGGTTTCTATATAACTCGCTGATTAGGGCAGCCCTGAAATACAGCAACAACTGGGTGAGCTCCTGAATGAATGGGACATAGTGAGCCACTGACCTTGGAAAGAGAAAGGAGGTAAGAGATAGAGATACAAGAGATGGGAAATGCTGTCCCAATTATCTGAAAAAGAAAAAAAAAAAAGCAGTTGCAAACTTTAGGCCAAAATTCACTTTGAACTCCCTTACTGGCAAAATACAACTCGGGATTGAGCTGGTGAACGCTTTAAAACCGACAGGTATAAGGGTCTAGTAGTGGACGAAGTGCTTGGGAGTGAATACCATTTCATCTCTCTGAGCCTCCATCTCCTCACCTGTGAAATGAGGCTAATCAAATGAGATAACATTAGTATGTATCGCCCTTTGTAGCCTTTAAAGCGCTTGTCAAATGTTAGCTATCCTTATTGTTATTGTCATGGGCTAGGTCCTACTGTCTGCCTAGAAATCCTATGAGAAACCGGCCTTTCCTGCCCGGGGACTGTGTGGGGGAGATGGGAAGACCAGTTTCAATCCCCGGCATCTGCTTTCAATTGTTCCTCCGAGCCGGTGCCTGGCCGCTGGGAAAGTCCGGCTCCGTGTTTTGGTCAACAAGTAAATTGAACCTGCCCCGAAAAACGTTTTTTGGAAGCTTTGTACAAACAAAAGCAGCAAACTTTTTTTTTCTCCTGCTCTGCGCTTCACGCTCTGGACTCTCCCTTTCCCTGGGAAAAATCAGCTTATCCATCCCCTAGCCAGGTGTGCCTACAGATGTTTTGTCCTGGGAGTCGAGGTCAGGACCCCGAGAGCCAAGAGCTGCGGGTGAAGCTAAATGGATCGCTGCAGAGAGGGGCGAGCAGGGGTGCACGCAGCGTCCCGGGGGCAGCCGCCATGTTACATTGTATCTCCTTCTTAGGATACCTTTTGTTTTCCTCCGCCTCCTCAGAGAGTTCTTTGTTTAATAAAGACTCTGAGAAGGAGTGGGTAGGCTTAGCCAGACGGCCAGAGGGGGCCCCCAGAATGGTGAAGAATCCCCTTCTTTAGCCCTGACTGGCTCTTTTTACAGGGGCGGAAACCGAGGCAGAGCAGAGACCTGTTCCGCAACAGCGGAGCTGGGATTAGAAGCCAGGGATGCTAGCGCCTTTAACCCAGTACCTGATTTCATCTCCGGACCTTAGTTAATACCTGTGGATCGATCAATTGATCCCCTGTAAACTAAAAACTCCTTGAGGGCCGGACCTGGCACCTGGGAAGCAGGCGCTTAATAAATGCTTACTGAAGCATGACACAGTAGAAATCTGGCGTGTCACGTGTAATCTTCTGTTTTGTTCTTTGCACACGGACATGTCCTCTTTTTGGTGTTCATTAAGTTGAGAATAACAAAGGATAAACATTTTTCAATGATTTGAATGCATCTGAATAAAAATGAATTTGCAAAATGATTTAAAATTGTTTTTAACTCGCTGCTTCTCGAGGGCAAGGCCCAGTAGGTGTTAATAAATGTTTGTGGATGGATTAACTGTTTTATTTGTGTCCGTGTCCAACTCAGTCCCTCTAGGGATGAAAGCGCTGGCCTTGGAGTCAGGACGAGTTCAAATCCAGCCTCATACACTCATGGCTTGTGTGACCCAGGGCAAGTCGCTTAACCCTGCTTGCCTCAGTTTCCTCATTTGTAAAATGAAATGGAGAAGGAAATGGCCAACCACTCCAGTATCTGCCAAGAAAACCCCAAATAGGGTCATGGAGAGTCTGAGAGGACTGCACAACTTTGCCCATGGCACTTTTTTTATGTGGAGTGGAGTTGATGAGATTGGGAATGGGGGAGCGGGAAGAAGAATATCAATGGTTACATAGGTAAAGGGAATTCCTGATGAGAAAACTGTGTCCACTGGAGCTGATGAACAACCCATCTGGAGCTGGCAGTCTGAGGGAGCTGCCTGGGCACTCTGAGGTTACGTGACTTGCCAGGAGCCACACAGCTCATGTGAGGGCTGATACTCAAAACCAAGCCTTGCAAATCTGAATCTAGTGACCTTTTCACTAGACCTGCCCCACTGACTGTCTTTCCTTGTTATCATTTTTAGCATCATCCCAGAGAGGAGGAAGGGAGCTCCCCTTGTTTTTCAGGTGAGGAAACTGAGGCACAAATAGGCCTAGTGACTTGCCCAGGTTTGTGCAGTTAGAATCATTAGATAGTGGTGCCGCAAGGGACCCCAGATGTCACTGGGAACAACTCCCTTGTTTTACAAATAAGGAAACTGAGGCACAGTGGGATTAAAGGCCTCAGCCAGGACTTTGCCTCAGAGCCAGGATTCAAATCCAGGTGGTCTTCTGGCTCTTTGCACTTAAAGCACACTGCTTCTCCAGAAGGGTAAGGCCTGAGTCTTGGAATAGGGGCTCAGCCCCCAGTGTTCCAAGGGGCACAGAATACTTAAGTGATGCCCACAAGCCCAGATTCTGTGTGCTGAGCCCCAGAGCTTGCTTCTGGCTCAATGCCACCCTCCAGACCTCCTTTACAGGCCCAGAGAGCTCCCCCCAAGGGAGACCCCCCCCAGGGGCAAATTCAGGGCAGCAGCCTCTGCAGTCAGCACCTTCTCAGCTTTCTCTTCAAGCTTCACGGTCACTTTCCCATAGGTTTATATTTATTTTCTTTCCATGTAAATGATGCAATTTTCTCAGCAAGGAACACAGAGCCCCTTCCAAGGGCCCATCACAATGATGACTCTGTGAGTTGGAGGACCAAAACCCTGGGAAATGAAGTGCCATATTCTGAGGCCAAACTGGAGTGGTGGGGGGGGACCGGACAGCAGGGAGTGTTTCAGGGAGCAAGCAAGGGAATGGGGGGAGGGGGAGGGGATTCCTCCTGACATCCCCCTCGGAAAGCCCCTTTTGAGGGCTCTAAGCAGAGCCCAAAGTGGGCACAGTGGGCTGGGCTGGTGCCTAGAACAGGGAATGTTAGGGCTGGGAGGGCCCTGAGACCAAGGGATGTCAGAGCTGGGCTGAAGCCTAGAACAGGGAATGTCAGGGCTGGGAAGGACATTAGAATAGAAGATGTCAGGGCTGGGAGGGGCCTGAGAACATGGAATATTAGAGTTAGGAAGGGCTGAGGAATAGAGAAAGTTAGAACACAAATGATAAAACCTTAAAAACTGTAAAATCTATGCCATTCATTTTAACAGAGGAAAAAGAACCTCTGGGAAGGGAAACTGACTTTCTTCAGGGGGCCTATGCTGTAGCTGGCAAGGGGAGTCAAAGGGATCTGGGTTTAAATTCTGTGTGTGCTGCCTCATCAACGTCATAGTCATCACTCATGCTTAAATGGCTCTTTAATTTTTTACAAATATTATCTCATTAAGCTTCATTAACTCTAAAATGAGATGCAGCTCATTTGTGCAGTGGCACAGGAGACGGACTGCTAGGCCTGGGGTCAGGAAGACCACAGTTCAAATGCGACCTTAGACATTTATTTAACTGTGTGACCCTGGCCAAGTCACTTCACCCTGTTTGCCTCAGTTTCCTCATCTGTAAAATGAGCTGGAGAAGGAAATGATAAACCACCCCAGTTTCTTTGACAAGAAAACCCCAAAATGTGGTCACAGAAAGCCTGACACAACTGAAAAATGAATGAATAAGCAAACAACAAAAAATTATAAAAGGAGTGGGGTTTGTTTAATGGCATCTGGGGTCCTGTCCAGCTCTACATCTCTGGCCCTTTCCTATGTAGTGCAGTAAAAATCTTGCTGGCCATGGAGTCAGAAAATCTGTGTTCCAATTCCAGTTCTGCCCTTTCAGCCTCAGTGACTGTGGATAAGTCACTAAACTCATTCGTAAAAGAAGGGAGTTCTTAACCTGGACTCCATAAACTTGTTTTTTAAAGTACCTTAGAAACTGTATTTCACTGTGCATGTACTCCTTTGCTATCCTCTGAAATTTGTTTTATGCATTTAAAACCGTGGTTCTGAGAAAGGTCTCACAGATTTCACCAGAACACCAAAGGGGGCCAGGACACCCGCCCACAAACGGGCTACGGAGTCGTGGCCTTCTTCAAATCCCAGATCCTTTCTGGTCCTCGGACTATGTCCTATGCCAGCCCCAGTCCTGTGACTTCCACATGCTAGAACCCCCCCACCCACTCCCCCAGGGTAGCAAAGGAGACAAAAAACTTCTCTTTCCCTGGGGAAAGAGAAACAAGAACTCAGAAACCCAACCAGGCAAATAAACACCCTCCTCATTAGTGAAACACATCGGCAGAAAAATGATGGAGTAAATCCACTCTGGAGAAGGCAGGGAAGGGAGGCGGTCAGGGAAAGAGAAGGGGGAAGAAAATCTCAGCTGGAGACTCACCAGGTACTGGCATTTCCGAGCCTGAAAATAATCGCTGAGCTATTAGAGAGTTTACACCTTTTTAAAGGAAAAAAAAAAGGAGGGAGAGAAGAAAGAACAAAATGGGAGCAAAGCGGGGGGGACTGGCCGAGCGCATTCCCGGTTTTCTGAAATATCACTAAGAACAAAGCTTCCCTTTCTGCTCGCCCCCAGTATTTACAAGCAAGCACAAATCTGTGAGAAAATTCAATTGAACGCAGATGGCAGGAAATTCCTTGAAAATGACATTGGCCAAACTGAAACCACAAGACATGAAAATCACCAGCGGCCTTGACATGGAGACCAGAGCGGGCGGGCTTCTTCCTCGAGTGATGCGCAATCTGTGATTGATTATGGGGAAGACAGACTGGAGATTTATTGGACTTCTGTAGAACAAGGGTTCCATTTGCAACAATTAAGCCTTACGGGGCTGTAAGGAGGGCTCGGCTCCACAGTAAGGAATGCTGGGGGGAGAAGGAAAGGTGGTGCAAAGCGCTCAGAATACAGGCCTCGGCATCACAGATTACATACTAGATAGCACCTTAGAAGTCATCTGATCCAACCCCTTCATTTTACAAATGAGGAAACTGAGGCAGAGGTCATAGGGTTACAGATCTGGAGCAAGAAGGGACGTTGGAGGCCTCCTAATCTAACCTCTTCATTTTACAAATGGGGAAACTGAGGCCCAGGGGGTAACCAACGGCTCAAAGGTACTAAAAAGCAGAGGAAGGATTTGAACCCATTTTGACCCTACAAAATGTTCTTTATATTACACTGACCTTGCTGAAAGTGATAGAGTTGGGATCATGGTATTTTAGAGAAGAAAAGGGCCTTGGCAGGAATCTCAAGCAGGCCCCTCATTGGACAGAGTTGGAAGAAACCAGCAGTTGCATCTGAAGAGAAACACCTTTTAGACTTGAGAGAAGCTCAAATATGTCTTCCTGCCTTTGCTTGAAGCCCTCCAGGGATGGGCAGCTCATTACCTTCAGAGGCTGCCCATTCAACCTGGGGTCTAATTGTTACACAGTTGTTCATCATGTCAAGCGTTGGTTTTTTCCCAGCACAGCCCCACCCCCATCCTGCTCTCTGGGGCCAAGAAGAACAAATCACTTCCTTCTTCCTCATGATGTCCCTCCAAATGCCTCCAATGAAGAAAGGGAGTGACTGTCCTAAGGTCACACATATATCTAGTAGGTGGAAGAGTCAGCATTTGAACTCAGGCTTGCTTCTTCCAAATCAAATCTCCTTTCACTCCACCATATTGTCTTCTTAGGATCACAGAGCCATCAGCTAGAGAGGTCTTCTAGCCTAACCTGCAGTAATAATCACCACCTCCATTTCTATAGCCCTTAAAAGTTTACAAAGTGCTTTTCACATAAAGGAAGGAGTAGGCAGTGTTGTTTACTCATCCCATTTTATAGGTGGGTAAAGTGAAGCTCAGGTAGGTTAACAGAATTGCCCAGAACTACAAAAGTAGGACATGTCAGGGCTTGGATTTGAGCCCTGGGTCCTTCTAACTCTACATCTAGCCCTCCTGTAGTATGTTTCCTGTCATACTTGAACAAGAGGGCCCCCTAAAAAACCCCTGCAAAGTGGTTATCTCGACTTAGCTAAACCTCCAGGGAAGAGGGGACTCACTCCTTCCAAGGCAGCCCAGGCCACTCTGTGAACAGCTCTGGTGGGTAGGAAGCAGCCCCAAACTTGTCCCTTTGCAACTCCCCTCTCGCACCCTCCACTTTGCTCATAACTCTGCCCTCAGAGGTCAAGCAGGATGAGACTGGTCCCTTATCTCACTTCATTTTAATTCAGATCACTGATTCTGAGGAGTCAATGAATTATAGTGAAATGTATTCCAAGCTCTGGAGGCAGAGGGCCTGAGTTTAAATGAGCCTCCGTGACCTCAAGAAAGTCACTTAACTTCCCAGCCTCAGTTTCCTCATCTGTAAAATGAGGGGGATTGGCCTAGCGGGCCTCTGAGATCCCTTTTGGCACCTCCTCTGTGCCAGGCCCTGTGCCCAGACCCATCCCTCAAACAGTCTCCCCAGAGTTAGAGTTGACCACCATGGGTCTCAGACCCCCACCCACGTTTCTCTCTAGAAGGACCCTTTTCTTTTAAGGTTTAAGAAGTTTCTGCAGCCCCTTCTTGAATCAACCGTGAACGTCTCTGCTTGCCGTTTAAAGCCCTTGGAGTCAGGCCCCATCTTAGCTTCGCAAGCTTATTACACATTACCCTCACCCCTCACACACTTGGCCAAAAGACCCTGATCTATATCCCCACAGATGACATTCCATCTCCCATTCCCCTCCAAGCCTTTGCACCCACTGTGCCCTCTGCCTGGAATGCCCTCCTCACTTCTGCATCCAGGAACCCCCACCTCAAGTGCCATCCCCAACAAAATCGTGTCCCCCCATTTTTTCATATTTTGTATCGACTTATGCATTCTTCTTCACTCCAGAAGAACGGAAACCTCTCGAGGGCAGAGATCATTTCATTTATGTCTGAGTATGCCCCATGCCTACTCTAGTGCTGGGCACATATAAGAAACTTAATAAATGTGTGTCTAAATGGGCTGAGCTGAAGGGGATGGAAGTCAGCTCTTTTACTTCCACCAGTCACACAGTCATGTTCTAAACCAGCTGTGAACTCAAGGTTTTCTCACAGGCTTTCCTTACAGACTCGCATACTACACAGCGTAGAGCCCAAAGGGGGCCGCCTGGACCGCCCTCTGACAAAGAGGGAAACTGAGCAAAAAGAAGGGACCCGAGTGCGGCCTCCACTGTCGGCCTCGTCAGTATCAAAGAGGGTGATTTTGTCCCCCGGGCCCTCTTCATCAGCTGGTTTTCCTGCAGAGTGCTCTCTGGTCCTTAACCATCCCGGTGACCCTCTTCTGGGCATGCTCCAGAGACCACCCCCTGGTGGCCAGTGCAGACGTCACTCCCGGCTCAGGAGACGTTGGCCATCTCGTGCCCTACCCGCCATAAAGACGACAAATACCCCGATCTCCCATCGAGCTGATCCTGTGACTAGATCATTATCTCCATTTTTAAAGAAGTAAATTTTGTTCCAGTCCCAAGATCTAAACACTTCTCATAACTGTTTGTCCTTTGTGCTTATGACTACGTCCATCTGACAGGCCTCTCTGGCTAATCTCAGCCACAGCCAGGTTGGGACTTTGGCTATAATTCAAATCAACAAACTCTTGCAGAGGGCGGGAGGAAGGGAAGAAAGGAGCAGGGGAGGGAGGGCTTACCAGCCCTGTCACGTGCTGGGGGCTTCAAGGGCTAGAAGGAAACTGAAGGCCTGAGCCCTGCCCTCAACATGCTTACAATCTAAAGGGAGACATAAGACATCAGCTCCCCCATACAGTCTTTGATCCAGTAACAACGATCTCCTTGCTGTTCCTCCAACAAGAGTCCCCCGCTCCCAGCTCCAGATCTTCACTGAGTATACCCCCTGCCTGGAATGCTCTCCCCCTCATCTCTGCCTCCTGGTTTCCTTCACATCCCAGCTAAGATCCCATCTTCTCCAGGAATTCTTTCCTGACACCCCCCCCCTTCGTTCTAGTGCCCAGTCTGAACGCCAAACGTACACTTGCCTTAAAGACTATCTTACGGAGAACTCACACAGGGCAAGCACCCGTGTGGTGGTCAGAAGAAGAAGCAATACCAGGACACTCTCAAGGTCTCTCTTAAGAACTTCAGAATTGACTGTGTGCGTGCCCTCATCACAGAAGGGGCTGTGCAGGCAGGGCACAGACAATGAAGATATCCTGAGTTGGGAGAGGGGAAGTCTTGGAGGAACTGCAAGATCGCTGTCACTGGAGCAGAGTATGTGGGAGACCTGAAGTAAAAGAAGATTGGATCAGGTGAGGCCAGGACCAGGCCTGAAGGACTGGAAAAGTCAAACAGGATTGCACATTTGATCCTACAGGTAACAGGGAGCCATTAGAGTTTAGCAAGTAAGGGAATGACGGGGTCAGGCGAGCCTTAGGAAGGTCACTTTGGCAGCAGAGTGGGGGAGGGCGTGGGAGATTCACCAGCAGGTAACTGCCAGAGTCCAGGTGTGAGGTGATACAGGCGGTGGTGACAGTGTGTGTGTGTGTGTGTACAGGGGGATGGTGATGTGTTATGAAGGGAGAAATGTCAGATTCTCAGCAATCTCTTGGAGTCCATGGTCATATCCCTAGGGAGAGCCATTCACACCTGCCCGGGGAAGATGACAGAGACAGCGTAGGTAAGTGGAAAGAGCCCTGAACTGAGGGTGCGGAGTCCTGAGTTCTAGTCCCACCAGCTCTGCTCTACCCCAAGGAGACACAAAGTCCAAGTTCTAAAGGACCCAACAGAAGAGTTCTGGCTCTGGATTCAGAGGATCCGGCATCCAATCCCAGGCTGATGCTTGCTACCTGTGTGACCTTGGGGAACTCATTTATCCTTAATGGGCCTAAGATACCTCATTTGTGAAATAAGGCAGGCTGGTCCCCTGGCTTTGCCACCTGGTGCTTTTCTCCACCCTTACAGCTCAGTCCATGGGCTCTGCAGCTCAGCTTTCTTTTAGGGGTTGTCTCCTCCAATCAGAACGTGAGTTCCTGAGAGACTCTGGGTTTTTCCATCCATATTCCTATCCATTAGCACAGGGTTCAACATATGTTGTTAAAACAGTCCAGTTGTTTTTCAGTACTCTCCGACTCTCCGTAATCTCATTTGGGTCTTTCTTGGCAGAAATACTGGAGTAGTTTGCCATTTCCTCCTGTCTGTCTACAGGATGAGAAACTGAGGCAAGCAGGGTTAAGTGACTTGCCTAGGGTCGCACAGCTAGTAAGTGTCTGAGGCCAGATCTGAATTCAAGTCTTCCTGACTCCAGGCCTGACTCTTTATCCATTGCACAACCTAGCTGGCACACAGTAGGTACTTAATAAATGCTGACTTCTATACAGTATGACTTGAGCAATGCTCGGGCCCTTTAAATTCATTTCTAATTCCTGTACTCACATGGAACACTTTGGAAGTAAAAAACCGTGTCCTGATGGGGGAGGTTATATCTCTTCCGGATATAATATTCTCTTAATGACAGACATTTCTCTGAGTTTGACCGATCATCTCAGTAACCCACTTAAGGACACAGCCCTGTTCCTGATGCTTTGAATATTGATCAACATCCGGAATCCATTAAGATATGAAGGGGAATTTTATCAGAAGCTTCATTTGCCTACAGAGACAACAGAGAAAGAGACAGACAGACAGAGAGAGAGACAGTGACAGAGAGAAAGAGAAAAAGAGAGAGACAGAGAGAGAAAGAGAGAGACAGAGAGGGAGACAGAGACAGAGAGAAAGAAAAAGAGAAAGACAGAAAGAGAGACAGAGAGGGAGACAGAGACAGAGAGAAAGAGAAAAAGAGAGACAGAGAGAGACAGAGGGGAGACAGAGACAGAGAGAAAGAGAGAGAGACAGAGACAGAGAGAGAAAGAAAGAGACAGAGAGGGAGACAGAGACAGAGAGAAAGAGAAAAAGAGAGACAGAGAGAGACAGAGAGGGAGACAGAGACAGAGAGAAAGAGAGAGAGACAGAGACAGAGAGAGAAAGAAAGAGACAGAGAGGGAGACAGAGACAGAGAGACAGAGAGGGAGACAGAGACAGAGAGAGAATGTAAGAAAGCAAGCACTGTCCTAGGCATCTGTGGACACACGGCAGGCTAGCTATCCATGTCCCAAAGGCTCTCCCCTCCCTCCAATCTTCTGCCTCACTCTCCCCAAATGTCCTTCCCACAACTGGGCACAAAGAGGGTGTTACTGCCTTTCTCCAAGGGGCAGAGCAACCCCAGACACTTCCCCAACAATCAAGCAAAGCAGGGGGCCGTGGGGATGGCAAACAGATTGCAGGCCGCGCCAGCATGAGGGTGTTCGTAAGCCCCAGCACCCTGGGGCCATGGTGGACTCAGTGCAATTAAGTGAGGGAATTTATGGGAAATTCTTTCCTATCATCTGGAAACGGACAGGAGAGGAAGGGATGACCTTGGGAGGGACAAAGATTTAAAGCCACAGAATCACAGAATGTTAAAGATGGAAAGGACCTTAGAACATCCAATATCTGAGCTTCAAGAACTCTTAGAGGAGGGGATGTCGGGGCTGGGAGGGCTGTTGACAGTCAGGCAGCTCCATCCACGTCCCCAGGGTTTTTCCAGGCCCCTCCAGGACTTGTTCCTTCCCCACCTCATGACAAAGCTTTTACCAGATCGTGCTGTCCACTGTGCAAAGGACGAGGCTCATGGGATCTCCTTGTATAGCTGAAAACCAGTGAGGAATCTGACTGCTGCCTGCTCCCACACTCCTCCTTGGAACTAGGCCCGTTCTCACTTAAAATCTCTAAGGTCTCTACTATTGCCAGTATATATTGTAACATTCCACATACAAAAGTTCTTTCTAGTTCTAACGTTCTATGTTCCCACATGCCCTGTTCTCAGGCCTCTCCCAGCCCTGACATTCCCTATTCCCAGGACCCTCCCCGCTCTGACATTCCCTGTTCTCAGGCCCCTCCCAGCTCTGACATTCCATTATTCTCTCTACTATATCTCTAGGAGGTCATCCCTGTGATGAGTATCATGAAAGGCCCAGAGTGCTGGGCCTCCCTGGGGTGCCCAGTTATCGCCATGACAACAGAAGGGAGAATCTCCCTGGTGCCAAGAGAGGGGTACAGACAGTGAGGGCCCTAAGAGCACTCACACCTTCTCAGAACTCTCTGCTCTGTTCCCAGCATAGGGCCCCTGGGGGGTATGTCCTGAGGTCTTGACTAAGATAAGAGACCCTTTAGCCAAGTCTTTAAGAATCCCTTTCCACCCTCCTCTCTGAGTAAAGGATGGTGAGCTCATCACTGGGGGAAATTCATGTCACACCTGTCTAAATACTAGGGACCTACCTGTGGCTTACATGCATTCTTCTCCTGCCCAGGGTCCAGCTCACAAGCATCGAGTGCCAGGAGTGGGGTCTGAAGCCTGGTCTAAGGTCAGGGGCCTTAGAACAGAGAATGTCAAAGCTGGGAGGGGCCTGAGAACATGGAATGTCAGAGCTGGGAGGGACCTTAGAATAGGGAATGTCAGAGCTGGGAGGGGCCTGAGAACAGGGAATGTCAGAGCTGAGAGAGGCCTGAGAACAGGGGATGTCAGGGCTGGGAGGGGCCTGAGAACAGGGGATGTCAGAGCTGGGAGGGGCCTTAGAACAGGGGATGTCAGTGCTGGGAGGGGCCTGAGAACAGGGAATGTCAGGCTGGGAGGGGCCTGAGAACAGGGGATGTCAGGCTGGGAGGGGCCTGAGAACAGGGGGTGTCAGGGCTGGGAGGGGCCTGAGAACAGGGAATGTCAGGGCTGGGAGGGGCCTGAGAACAGGGGATGTCAGGCTGGGAGGGGCCTGAGAACAGGGGATGTCAGGCTGGGAGGGGCCTGAGAACAGGGGATGTCAGTGCTGGGAGGGGCCTGAGAACAGGGGATGTCAGGGCTGGGAGGGGCCTGAGAACAGGGAATGTCAGGGCTGGGAGGGGCCTGAGAACAGGGAATGTCAGGGCTGGGAGGGGCCTTAGAACAGGGAATGTCAGAGCTGGGAGGGGCCTGAGAACATGGAATGTCAGAGCTGGGAGGGGCCTGAGAACAGGGAATGTCAGGCTGGGAGGGGCCTGAGAACAGGGGATGTCAGGCTGGGAGGGGCCTGAGAACAGGGGATGTCAGGGCTGGGAGGGGCCTGAGAACAGGGAATGTTAGCACATCAAATGCTGGACCTAGGAGCAACCTTAGAGATTAATTTAGTCCAAACTCTTCATTTTGGACAGGGAAAGTAAGGCCTATCATGAGAACGCCTTCCCTGCTTGCTTTCAGATCAAACATAAAGCCCTCTGTTTTCACACTTAAATCCCCTTACTGACTGAACCCCTTTCCGCCTTTCACTTCCCTCCACTTCCTCGATGATCCAGCTACCCAGCTTCCTTCCTGTTCAACCACAATTTCTCTCCCATCTCCACACCTTTGCATTGGCTGTGCCCCATGCCAGGGGTGCACTCCCTCATCTCTACCTCTTAGTTTACTTGGCTTCCCTCAAGATTCTGGTCCACTTTCCCCTTCTATAGGAAGCCTCTTCTGGTTTCCCTTAATGCCAGTGTCTTCCCCTGTCCCATCATCTCTCTCCTCTGTTCTTATCTTGTTTACACAGTTGTTTGCATGTCTTCTCCCCCTTTAAATGGGCCCTGCCTGAGGGCAGAGACTCTCTTTGTATCTCCAGTCTTTAGGCATAGTACTTGGCATAGGAGGTGTCCAATAAATGCTTATTGTTTGATAGGAGGTGTTCAATAAATGCTTACTGTTTGATAGGAGGTGTTCAATAAATGCTTACTGTTTGATAGGAGGTGTTCAATAAATGCTTACTGTTTGATAGGAGGTGTTCAATAAATGCTTACTGTTTGATAGGAGGTGTTCAATAAATGCTTACTGTTTGATAGGAGGTGTTCAATAAATGCTTACTGTTTGATAGGAGGTGTTCAATAAATGCTTACTGTTTGATAGGAGGTGTTCAATAAATGCTTACTGTTTGATAGGAGGTGTTCAATAAATGCTTACTGTTTGATAGGAGGTGTTCAATAAATGCTTACTGTTTGATAGGAGGTGTTCAATAAATGCTTACTGTTTGATAGGAGGTGTTCAATAAATGCTTACTGTTTGATAGGAGGTGTTCAATAAATGCTTACTGTTTGATAGGAGGTGTTCAATAAATGCTTACTGTTTGATAGGAGGTGTTCAATAAATGCTTACTGTTTGATAGGAGGTGTTCAATAAATGCTTACTGTTTGATAGGAGGTGTTCAATAAATGCTTACTGTTTGATAGGAGGTGTTCAATAAATGCTTATTGTTTGATAGGAGGTGTTTAATGCTTATTGTTTAATAGGAGCTGTTCAATAAATGCTTACTGATTGACAGATTGACCTCAGGTCCTCAGTTTCCTCAAGAACCTCTACCTGGCATGATGTCCTTCCTAAAAGGTGCTCCCCAGAACTGAATGCAATATGTCAGTGTATTGACAGAAAGGAAGCACAGAGAGGTTACTGCCTCCCTTGTCTTTGTTCAAATGGCCAAGGGCCCATTCAGCTTTTTTGGCTGGTGCCCACTAGGACCCCCTTGTCCCAGATCCTTTTCACATGCCTGTTCTATACTTGTGTGGCTGAATTTGGGGGCCCACTTATAAGACATTTGACTTATCACCCTGAATGTCATCATTCAAGCTCCCTCCCACCATCCTTTCCTCTCTAAGGTCTTTGTGGATGTCAGCTTCTGCCATCCAGGTTACTTAGCCCTCCAGTTCTGCATCATCTGAGAAGTGGACGGGCAGGCCAGCCTGAGCCTTCACTCAAAACAGTGGTAAAGACGTTAAGCACGGGAGCAGAATTCTCCCAGACAGGCTCTGGGGACACCGGTACGCCGAACTAGGGCTGTTGCCATCCTAGGTCCATGACACCCGGCTCTACTCCAGGCTGCCCACGAGTGTCTCCAATTATCCCAAGAAGCGTCTCAAAGTTCCCTCACTGGCTCTAATCAAAACTAACTCCAGCTCTAAATCCTATGGGTGAAGGCCTGTAATTTGCTTTAATTGAAAAAAGTGCCCCAAAGTGCAGGCCAGAAGGCACTAGTGGGGAGAGCCTACAGACTGGGATCATCAAGGCAGGAGATGATCCAGTTGGGGGCTGTCACCCTGGCCAGAGCTTCCTCATTAGCTTGGGGTCCACTATGGCCCTATAACTTTCCTCCGAGAAAGTACCTACACCCCTGCCTTCACTTCTCCTCTTCCTCTGTCTTCTGACCTCATCCTTCAACTGAAACTTCTCTCTCCAGAGGTCCCCATGATCTCGTCATTGCTTCATTCATCCTTCCTCATCTCTCTGCAGGCCAGGGTCCTCCTACTTCACTCCCCCTACACACTCTGGCTCCAGCAAGTGGCTGTTCCTCGGGCATGACGGTCCACATCCCACCTTCACGCCTTTGCCCTGGCTGGGTGCCTCACCTGGAATGCCCTCACTCCTCACCTCCACCTGAGACTCTCTCTTCAAAACTCAGCTCAAATCTCACCTCCTAGGGAAGGCCTTGCCCTCTTCCCCCCAAGTCCTGGAGACTTCTCTGAGGTCACCTACTCTGAATATGTCCTGTATGCAACAAGTCTGACATATTGGCTCCTCCATTAGAACGTGAGCTCCAAGAAGGCAGGGATTGTGTTTTCGCCTTGCCTAGCACCATAGTAGCTGCATAATAAGTATTTGTTGACTGAGTAAATGATGACCTTTCTAACAGGATGAGAAAGAATAACAGGAAACTGAGTCAGTGAGGGAATGACAGCCCCATGAATACAAACAGAATGGGGTAGGGCCTAAAAGGAATCTAATGAACCACATTATTTTACAGAACAGAGAATGCTCAGACCCCAAAGTGGGGAAATGACATTGACGGTGAATAGCGACAGGCCAGTCACCAGAACCAGTTCCTCTATGAAGTGAGGATCATGAGATGATCTCTGGGCTTCTTCGGATTAGACAAGAGATGAAGGAAGAAGGAGGAGGAGGAGAAAAAAGGAAAAAGAAAAAGAGGCCAGAAGGGAAAAGGAAGAAAATGGAAGAAGGAGGAAGAGGAAAAAGGACGAAGAGGAGGAGGATGAGGGAGAGGAGGTGGAGGAAGGTAGCATTTATATAGCGATTTAAGATTTGCAAAGCACTTTACAAATATTATTTCATTTGAACCTCACAACAACCCTCAGATAATATATTATATTATTATATAATTAATAGTAATATTAATTAAACTAATGTTAATGAGTAATAATATTGTGCCCAATTTGCAGATGAGGAAACTGAGGCAGACAGAGGTGAAGTGACTTGCCAAGGCCACAGAGATGAAAGTGTTCAAGAAGGGTACACAGCCCTGCAGGAGAAATAACAACAGAGTGCATCAGTGCTGATAACAGGATGATGGGGATGGCCACGCTAACAGTAACAACAGCTCCCACTTGTATAGCACTTTAAAGTTTGCGAAGCACGTTCCTCAGCAGCCTGGGAGGTGAGTCCTGACAGTATTATTCATCCCATTTTACAGAGGAAGAGACGGAGGCTCAGGGAGCAGCTGCGACCCACCTGCGGTCCCATAAGCAAGGAGGAGCAGAAGACCCGGCAAAGCCAGCGCAGGGCTGTCCAGCGGAATGTGACTGTGGGAGCTGCCTGCCCCTCACTTCCCGTGCCAACATAACAGAGTGAGGCAGGAAGCTTTGGTCCCGGGTGACAGCCACACAGCTCAGCTCTCATATTTTATGGATCTAGTGAAAGAGAAGTCTGAAAAGGCTGGGCCTCACACAGATCCCAGAGAGCCTTGAATGCCAGATCTCTCCAGATACTCAAAGAATCAAAGATGAAAAGTTGATCTTTTTGGTAGTGGTAAAAAATCAGAAACTGAGGGAGTGACCGACAAGGTGGGAATCACTGATGGATACTAGTGTGCTTTAAGAAATAAGGAAGGAGGAGTCAGGAGGACCTGAGTTCAAATCTGGCCTCAGACACTTGAAACTTACAAGCTGTGTGACCCCGGGCAAGTCACTTAACCCCACTGCCTAGCCAAAAATAACCAAACAAATAAACAAAAAGAAACGGTTTCACAGAAACTTGGGTATACTTTTATGGACTGATGCGGAGTAAAGTAAATGGAACCACAATTGTAATTTGTACGATCACTACAATATTGTGTGAACAATCAACTCTAAAAAGCCAACCACAATCCCAGAGGACCTGCCTCCTGGCGGAGAGGTGACAGTAATAATTGTTTTGAATGATTGTACATTTACTGAAAAAGGGAAGGGGGGGCGGTATTGAGAAGAGGTGGGAGGGAAAGAAAATGAATGTTTATTAATTGAAAAAAGTAGAATTGAATTTTAAAAATGCTTAAAAGCAGAAAGGTATTTTCTAATTGAATGTAAACTTCTTCAGAGCAAGCGATGTAGATTTTTTGGGGGGTGGGCAGCTTTTTTTTGTATCCTTAGCACCTAGCACAATGCTTTGAAAACGTCAGTTGATTCCAAATTCCTCAACTCCAAGGCCCACGGACAGCAAGGGATCTGCCCGTGACCACCCAGCTATTTAGTAGCAGAGGCAAGATTTGAATCTGGGTCCACAGACTCCAATACTGGAGTTCTGCCCTACTGGACCATCCTGCTGCCTCAGCGGACCCAGTAACTAAGCCCCTCTATCTCAGGTGCCAGAAAGGAGCCAATAAAGTCTCTCTACAATGCGTAAGACTCCAAGTGATGGCCAATAATGGGGCCTGACAGCTCAGGGAGGAGAAGCTGATGGGGAAACACCAAAAGCGGGGCTGGGCACCCAGCTCCAGGGGACCCTCACCAAGGAGGGGGTGGGGTTGGGCAAGCAAGGCACCCCCATCAACGAAGCCCTGTCTGCCAGGCCTGGCTGCGAAGTGAGGGCCCCAGCTTTCTGTAGCTTTTTTTTTTTACTAGGACGTGGTAATTTATGTGTTCAGACTAGGAATACCTCTTTTTATTAGCCTCCAGATGCCTTTTAATAGTAGAAAGAGAGTTTGGAAAAGAAAACGCCTGGTGGGCAGCGTTCCCCCCCGCCACTCCCCCATCTCACTTTCTTTCTTTCTCTCCAAGGGATCTCAACGTTCAGGAAAGAGCTGCCCAGAAACTCAGCAAGAAAAATAGGGGAGCGCTGCAAACCTGCTCCTCGTGAGTCAGGCCCAGATCTGGAGAACCTGAGAAAATCATAATATAACTGGCGTTTACCCAGCACCTTCCTCCAGGGGCCTTCCAGGGCCTCTGAGAGAGTTTTCTTTTGATGCCATGCTCTGAGCCTGTGACGGTTCGTCATCGGGCTCCTGTTCAAAGAAGACTTCAAGGCTGTGTCCATCTACCGAGCAGCTGAAAGGGTCATCGGCAAAGAAGGGGGCAACTGCCAGGAGCTGGAGCCGACAAGGAGAGCCTTGCAGCTCCAAGAAGAAAATAAGCATTTATTAAGCACCTACTATGTGCCAGGCACCGTGCTAAGTGCTGAGGAGGCAAATAAAAAGAGACAGTCTCTGCTCTCAAGGAGCTGACAATCTAATAGTTGTTCAGTTGTTTTCATTTTTTAGTTGTGTCCAACTCTTCATGACCCCATTTCCTTGGTAAAGATACTGCAGTGCTTTGTCATTTCCTTCTCCAGCTCACTGTACAGATGAGGAAACTGAATCAAACAGGGTTAAGTGACTTGCCCAGGGTAATCTAAGGCTGGATTTGAACTCAGGTCTATCCACCACCACCACCTAGCTTCCATGGGAGAGGATAATGCACAAAAAGAAACTGAAAGAGGGAGGGGATATTAAGGGGATACGATGTTGCCTGGCAGAGCCATTGATGGCAAATACAGAGTTACTGGGAATGTTCTGAGCCTGATATAAAAGAAGGCTTTGGGAGGAGTCTAATGCTTCAGCCCCAGCCCTCCAATCAGAGAGGCAAGGCAAGTGAGACAGCTGAGAAGGTACTGGGTGTCAAAGCTGAGTCAGTCTCCAAGGTAATGAGATTTCAGCTTATCTTAGAGGAGGCAGGATATTCCATGGAGTCAACAATGACAGAGCCACTAAAATGCAATTTTAAAACCACTTTCGCTGAGTGTAACTTTGAGAAGAGAGGCAGAGGGCTGGACTGGATGACCTTTCTAGATTCCTCATCTTCCAGGTGGCTGTGCATCCTGGAATCAGGATGATCTTAGTTCTCAGAGGGACCAGTTTAGCAAGCTGCTGCTGCTGGACCACACCATGAAATCAGCCATCAGCTCCATTCTCTTAAAAACAATCTAGTCCAACCACCACATATTGGGAGCCTATTAGACGCAGGATACTGTGCTAATCACCAGAGTACTAGGATAAAAAATCAGCCAGGATGGAACCTTAATGCTTGAAGGTGACCTGGACAACTTTAGAGAGAAGGAAAACGGAGGCCCTCAGTGCTAATCGCAGAAAAAAAAGCCAAAGAATATGAGTAATTTTCAAAAGAGGAAACACATATTGTTAATAATCACTGGAGGGGAAAATGTTCACATTAAAGATAAAAATTAGAAAAACCTTGATTTACCACCTCACACCCATCAAATTGGTAAAAATAATTAAAAACAACAATCCTCAATTTGGGTGAAAGTGTGGCAAAACAGGTACTCTCATTCATTGCTGGTGGAATTGCAAGCTTGTAGAATTTTTATGGAGAGCAATCTGGCAGTGTATAGTAAAAGCTGCCCCCAAAATTATACTCTGACACAATAATTTCATTACTGAGAATATACTTAAAGTGTCTATCCATTCAAAAAATTTTATAGCATCATTATTTGTAATTGAAGAGAACTGAAAGCAATGTCCAACCATAGGGGAATAGTTAAATAAATTGTGGCCCAATTAATGGAATGGAATCCTCTCCATGCCATTAAGACGAACAAGCATAAGGACCACAAAGAAATCTGGAAATACCTTTATGAAATCATGAAAAGCGTAAAAAAACCCATAAAGGCAAAATGAGAAGACTTGAATGCACAGTAGCGGCCGCCTTATGAAAAGGAAAGTGAAGGAGAATGAATGAACAAAGAGAGAATTCTGCTGGACGTAAAGGCTGTTACGAAATTTTATGTGTTGAAATGAATTAGCTGAAATGCAAAGAAAATTGAACTAGCTATAGTGAGGTTGAAGGTTTTTAACAACTGTCATAATATAAGAGCCAACAATTAGACAAGCATAAGATAAGCACACAAAAAATGAAGAAATCTTGGCAATTAGAGAAGAAATAGAAAAAATGCAAAAAACAAAAAACAAAACCCCAATTGATCAATAGAATTAAAACTTGGCTCTTTGGAAGAAAAAAAAAACTAACAAAGTCAATAAACCTGTAACCAATATGATCAAAAAGAAGCCAGAAGAAAATTAAAAGACCAAAACAAACAAAAAACAAACAAGACAAAATCACAAAAGAGAGAAGAAATAAAAAGACCAAAACCCACTATACAGTACACAATTATATTCTGGCAAAGCTGCAAATGCAAACTAGGATTACTTAAACACAAAATAGCCAAGTGAAGAGACATGAAATGGGGATCACACATAACTCAATTCCCAAAAATGAAACTGACTTAGCTGAGAAAGAAATACTCAAGGAAAAAAGCCTGGTGCCTGGAAAGTGGAAGTTTGCTGCCAACTTTTTAAATTGCAATTAATATTTTTGGTACACAAAGTATCCTGAAAATTGAACAAGAAATCACTCTACCCATCTCTTTTTATGAGAAAAACATAGTCCCAGTGTTAAACCAGGGAGCATAAAGCAAGGAAATATCACTCTAGACCAATTTCACTAATGAATAGTGATGAAAGAATTTTAAGTTAAATCTTAACAAAAACACTCTAACAATATATCCAAAAAATTTATTCATTATGCCCAAGAGGATTTATAACAGGAATGCAAGAATGGTTCTACATGTTAAATAAAATAATAAATAAACAGAGACATAGATAAGTAAATAAATTTAAATGAGAGATAAAATGCTTTCTCTCTTGGAAACACAATTACCATATAGGAAAGGGGAAGAGGGGGAAGAAATGAGCATTTATTAAGTGCCTACTCTGCAACAGACACTGCATTAAACACTTTACAAATATCATCTCATTTGATCCTCACAACAACCCTGGGAAGGAGGTAGGTGCTATGATTATCCCCATTTTACCCATGGGAAAACTGAGGCAGACTAAGGTTAAGTGACTTGCCCAGGGTCACACAACTAATAAGTGTTTAAAGCCGGATTTGAAGTCAAGGCTTCCAGACTCCAAGCCTGGCATTCTATCCACTGTGTCAATCTAGCTGCCTCATAATTAATCATACTAATAAACAAAACATCTCAAATAACAAGATTCTATCAACAGATGAAGAAATCACCATTGGCAAAAGTAAATTTTGTAAATACCAAGAGTCCTAGAAAGTACAGGCACAGAAAGGGAATCTTTAGTGCGATTAAAATCATATATCTACAAACAAAAGTTAGGATCATTTGAAATGGCGAATCACTAGAAGCTTTCCCAATAAATCCAGGATTAAAGCAAGAAGACCCTTTCCAATGATTATCTGACATAGTTCTAGAAATGCTAGCGAAAAGAGCAAGACAAGAGTAAGAAATTAAAGGCATAAAAATTAGCAAAGGAGACAAAAATTATCCCAATTTGCTGACAAAATGATTGTTTACTTAGAAAACCCCAGAGAATGAGCTACAAAAAGGAAACAACTAATCGCATTAGTTAAGTAGCAGGATACCAAATAAAGCCACAGAAATCGACATTTCCATATACCAATAATAGAATCCAGGAGGAAATAACAGAAAATTAAGTACTATTCAAAATAAATACAAAATATCTGAGACTCAGTCTTCAAAGGCAAGTCAAGACACATAAACACAATTTTTGCATGCTTTTAAAAAAAATAATGATTAAAATAATTGGAGCAATAGGCATTAAATCAACCAACAATCAAACAAGTCGAGTCAACAAGCATTTATTAGGCACCTACTATGTGCCTAGGCCCCAAGTGGTGAGAAAACAAAGAAATGTTAAAACAACCTCTGCTCTCAGGGAGCTCATGGTTCAAAGGAGGAGATGACACATCAAATAAGATAAGACACACGTGAGATAAATTTGAAATAACATCAGAGGGATCACTCTGGATGAAAGGAAAGACTTCTTGTAGATGGTGAGACTTTCGCTGAGATCCGAAGGAAGCCAGGAGGCACAGGTGAAAGGGGAGAGCCTTCCAGGTATGGGACCATCTATTGAAAATGCTCAGAGTCAATCAACAAACATTGATTAGCTCCCTACCAGGTGCCAGGTGTTGTACAGGGGATGCAGACAAAAGTAAAGGAAAGTTTACTAAACAGGGAAGAGGCACGGTCAGACCTTCAGATCACTTCCTTGGGTGAGTGAAGGATGGATGACAGTGGGGAGGGATCTGAGGTATGAAGACCAGTGTCAGAAGAGAAAAGGGGATGTATTTGAGAAATAGTAGGAAGGTAAAATTAACAGGCTCTGGTGACAGATGGTATGGAGGAGGAGGGGGTAAGGAGAGTGAAAAGTCAAGGATAGCACTCATTTTTGAGCCTGAGTGGCTAGAAGGACGGTGGTACCCTCAACAGTAATTGGGAAGTTAGGAAGAGGAAAGGTCTGGGGAGAGAGATAATGAATTCTATCTTGGATATATTTAATGTAAGGTGTCTACTTGATGGCCACATAGAGGTAATCACTGAATCCCCGGGAGCTGATGAGATCCCCAAGAGGGGAGAGCCCCAGACAGCACCTTAGGGAATGCCCATGTTTAGTATGCAAGGCTTCAGTGAAGACCCAGCAATGGAGACTGAGATCTGGTCCAGAAGTCAAGGGAGGTGGGAGGAGAACCAGGAGAGAGAGGCCAGTGTCACAACTACCTAGAGAGAAAGGAATGGCAGGGAGAAGAGGGTGATCATCGGGGTCCAGGGGAATGAAGATGGAGAAAAGGCTGTTGGATCTGGCCGCTGAGACCATTGGTAACTTTGGGGAAAGCAGTTCGGGAGGAGGGATGAGGTTGGAAGCCAGACGGTAGAGAGCGAGGAAGAAGAGGAGAGAAGAGGAGACGGGGGGAGACCCCTACTTTACCTGGATGGCTTCTCAAGGAATTCAGCCCCCAAAGGCAGCAGAGATAATGGGATGGGACAGAGTTATCAGGCATGGATGGATCAAATGGGGGTTTTTTGAGGATGGAAGGAATGTGAGCAAGTTCTAGACAGCAGGGAAGCAGCCAGCAGACAAGAAAGGGCAGGAGATCAGTGAGAGGTGGGGATGATAGAGGGGGCACTCTGCTGCCTGTGAACACATTTACAGTTATCCCTGTGCTGGTCTGTCCTCCAACAGAGTTACAATGTGGATAAGGGTGGCCCTTGTCCTGTATGCAAGAGGCATCTTGTTGTCAACTGAATTTCTATAAATCAAGATCCATTTTAAATGGCTCCATGAGTCACGGTAGTGACTCACATAGCAGTGTTGCTCAAAGTAGGTGATGCCAATCTGTGCCTGGCCTCAGCCCAGGACAGAAAGAACACACAATGCTTGGCAGACTTGGGAGAAGACAGAGAGCTAAGTCATACAGGGAAGGAACAGGGGGATGGAGGGATCCCATGTCCTGAGGGAGTCCCAAAAGGAAACGCAGCCTGCTGCCACTGCCTTTCTCAGCACACAAGGGTCTTCTTTCCAGGGAAAAGCAATGGATTTGGAGTTAAGGGGACTGGGTTCAAATCCCAGCTGTGTTTTGTATAACCACACAACTCTGGGCAATCCATCTCTCATCTTTAGGCCTTGGCATGCTCATCTGTAAAATGGACAGGTTGGAGGAGACATGCTGCAAGATCCCAGCTAGCTCTCACTTTTGGTGTTCTAAAGCCAGAGTCAAGAAGCTTGTATTCTGTGCCTTCTACCTGTCAGATCCTGTGGCAAATGCTAGAGGCAGCATGGAGGAGCAATTAGATTCCAAGGACCTGGGACTGAACCCTGGCTCTGCTCTTCATTCCCTAGGAGACGTTGAGCAAATGGACATTCTCTGAGACTCGGTTTCCTCATGTCTAAAAGGAGGGTCACTAAGGGCCTTTCCATATCTAACATTCTCTGTTCTAGATACCTAGCCACCCTGCCTCAGCTGCCCCCTGGCACATCCCTCGGCCCCTACAGCCCCCTTCTCCCACCGGTGAGATCCTCCAGAGCCTCCATGTTGAAGAAGAGCCCAGAACACTAGAGCAGGCCCCTTCCTCACTTTTTATGTGCTGTCTTCCCCCAACTAAAACCCAAGCCGATTGGAAGCAGGGACTACCTTTTTATTAATCCTCATGTCCTCAGCACCAGTGCCTGGCTGCTAGGAAGTGCTGAATACATACGGACTTGACTTCCTCCCAGTTCTGACATGTTCCACTCTGAGGTTCCTTGAGGCTTTGACATCTCATGTTCTCAGACCTTCCCAGCTCTGACATTCTAAGTGCTAGAGTCAGGGTTCCTAAAGGGTGGAAAGCGAACTAAGTTTTTAAAAACATTTTAATAATTATTTCAATATAACTAGTTTCCTTTATAGTCCTATATATGTTATTTTATATATTTAAAAGTATTCTGAAAAGGTGAGGAAGGGAATAACCATTTATACAGCATCTACTCTATGCCAGGCAATGTGCTAAGCACTTTACAAATATTATTTCATTTGACCTTCACAACAACCCTGGAAAGCAGGTGCAACTATTATCCCCATTTTACAGTTGAGAAAACTGAGGTAGACAGAAGTTAAGTGACTTGCCCAGAGTCACACAGCTAGTAAATGTCTGAGGACATATCTGAACTCAGGTCTTCCTGACTCCAGGTACCATCTTCACTGAGGCAATGGGTTTTATCAGACTGCCCAAGGAGTCCATGACACAAAAAGGTCAATGACCCCTCGAACACATGGTCCTTCCTAGCTTTGATATTCTCTATTCTAAGACCCCTCCTAGTTCTGACATCCTCTGTTCTATGGCCCCTCCCAGCTCTGACATCTCCTGTCTAAGGCTCCTCCCAGCTCTGACATCCCTTGTTCTAAGGCCCTCCCAGCTCTGACATTCATGTGGGACCATGGTAAAGAAGAGTAAGACCCTCCTTGGAGTCAGAAAGCCTGAATCTAAGTTCCTGTTTCAACATCAGAACAGTATTCAAGACCTCTCCTATCCTCATACCTCAGTTTCCCTGCCTGACCACCCCCTATTTGTTAGGGACCTCCCTCCAGAACAATCTTATATGCAGTTGTGTTTATTCCATCCATATCTGTACTGGTACTTGTACTTTTTCTCTTTTTATCTTCAGTGCCTGAAAAAATGCCTGGCTCACAGTCGGTGTTTAATAAGTGTTTGGTGGTGTTTAATAAATGTTTGGTGACTCCCAGGCAAATGAGTGTTAAACCACTTGTGCTACCTACCTGAGAATGTGCCTATTCAGAAAACTTTGGTAACCTTTCCAGCACTGGAGGAAGTCAACCAGTGGTTCTTCCTAGCATTCTAGAAGTCCCAAAGCTCCCCAACCATACAGAGAGGAGCCTTGGCCCTAGCTTGACTGGGGAGCCAGTCATCTGCCATGTGCCATGGACCCAAGGAACTCTCTTCAACCCTGGTACCCCCAGCAGCTGGAGGAGGTGAGCCCACTCTACCCAAGGGCACCCTACTCGTCTCACCCAATGACCACAGAGAATCTCAGACTTGAAGAAGTGGCAGGTCCTCCATCTTGTCCTGGGTAGGCCTATGCCAAGCCTCTGCTTGCAGACCCAGGGTAGGCCACCATCTCCCGAACAAGCCCATGCCATTCTGGGTCAGCTCTCAGTTTTTTCGGCCATCAAACCCAAACCTGGCCCTCCACACCTTCCCATCTCCAGCTCTCAGTTGTGCTCTCTGCGGACAAACTAAACTAGTCTCATTCCCCTCTGCCTTCAAATTCCTAAAGACAAATGTACAATCTTGCATTTAGGTACAAAAAAAATCAGCTTTACTAGTCTGACATGGGAGACAAGGCTCCACAGAAATTATTCTGGAAATAATCTGAGAGTCTTCACTTTTCCAGGCTATGAAGTTCCTTCTACCCATCCTCCTATGCCATGAATGCAAACCTTTCACCTCCCTGGTCGTCCTCCCCTGGACAGTCTCCAGCTTACTGACGTCCTTTCTAAACTCTGGTGCCCAGAACTGAACAGAGTATTCCAGATGAGATCTGATCAGGGCACAGGCCAGTGGGACCATCAATCACCTCCCAGTATGCCCCACATCACCCTGGGCTTTGTCATTGCCATGTGACAATCAATGAGTAGTAGTCAACTTGTGGTCTTTACCTTTTTCACAATAATTTCTGGGGAGCCATGACTCCCATATCTTATACTCTTGAAGCTGATTTTTTTTAACCAAGTGCAAGAGTTTACATTTATTAAAAACTGAATTTCATCTGATCAGATTCAGCCCAATGCCCTCATCTCTGAGATCCTGACGAGGTAATCCATTACTGGCTGTCCCTCCCACTTGGTGTTATCTGTGAATCTGGTGAACATACCATCTATTCCTCCACCCAAGTCATTAATAAAAATGTTAAATGTACAAGAGTCAGGCACAGTTCCTTGAGGCTCTGCATTGGAGACTTCCAGCCATGTGGATGTTGAACCATGGCCCACCACTCTGAGTCCCCCCTCCCCAATCCACCCAGTTCTAAAATGAGCTCATTATATGATCTAATCCATTCAACTCCATCTTCTCTAGGAGAACAGTGTAAGATACTATAAAAAAAACTTTGCCGAAATCTAAGTAAATAGCCACAACACTCCCCCTTACTAATTGTTCATAATCATGTTTAAAAATGAAGCAAGTCTAGCACAACTTGTTCTTGACAAAGCTGTGTGCTAGTTCTGGGTCATCTCCAATTCCCTTTCTAGAAATTCACCAACCATCTCTAATGGTCTGTTCTAGAATTTCCCTAGAAGCTGAAGTCAAGTTCACTGGCTTATGGTTTGTAGAGCCTGGTCTCTTCCCTTTTTTTAAAGAATCTGAACAACCTTAGCTCTTCTCCAGCCTTGTGGTATCTCTCCTGTTCTCCATGATCTTTCAAATATCCCTGACCAGGAACTCAGGGTCACTCTAGCTGGTTCCTTCAGGACCCAAGGACATGGTTCACCTGGGCCAGGTGACTTGAATTCCTCAAAGGAAGTTCTTGGGCTCTTGGGCATCAGCTCCTTGCTAGTCATTTTTATTCGGTCATTTCTACTCTTCTTTGCATAGAAAAAAATCAAAATAATAATAATAATAAACTCAGCATTTTCTCTATCATCAGTCATCACTGTCCCATCCATCTACTAGTGGATTTCTACCAAATATCCTAGTTCTTCTTTGGGCCTCTCTTTCCTCCCAATATATCTTTACAGAAAAAAATACTGTCTTAGCGTCCCTCAACATTCTGAGCTTTGGCATTCCAGAAACGATTTGTACAAGACTGTACCACACTTTTATACTTATTCACTAGTAAATGGCCTTGTTCCTATCTTTTGTACATTTACCATCAGCATCTAAGTTGGCGGGGGGCAGCTAGGTGACACAGTGGATAGAGCACTGGCCCTGAAGTCAGGAGGACCTGAGTTCAAATCCAACCTCAGACCAAACACTTGACACTTACTAGCTGTGTGTCCTTGGGCAAGTCACTTAACCCCAACTGCCTTAAAAAAAAAATCTATGCTGGATTGTGAGTTCATTGTATATCCACATTATTCTACTCAGATAAATCCCATTTTCCTTTCTCAATGGCATTTCCCCCCAGGTCCTCAAAACGTCCCCCTCGAGCATCTCTCTTAGGCTGCCCTTCCCTGTAATGTATCGGTCCACAGTACCCTACCTATCTTTCCTCTGATATCTGCTTTCTCAGAAGCTGTGGTCCACGTTAGACTATGCCCAAATTTTCTCTCTTCTGTCACAAACTTTAGGACCAAGGAGTCATTTCTCCCCTCCAGTTCCAAGATTTGTTTACATGACTATACACGTTTAATACACAAAGCTACCCTTTTACCTACTCTGTTTCTCTGTTCACTGGAGTCACGGTCCAATTTGGGGTTTCATCCCACCAATCTTCAGTGACATCCACAGGGTCTAGTTTCTCCCTTTGCTTGGGGATGTCTAGTTTTTTGTTTGTTTGTTTGTTTGTTGCCTAAACTTTGGGCATATACATATATATAGATGCTTGAGGCCATGAGTTTATTACTGGCTCCTCCTGTGAATTCTGGGGGGTCTCAGTTGCTAGTCTTCTTGCTTCTTTGTGATAGTTCTCTATGATATCCAATCTGGGGAACATACCACAGGAAGTCTTCTCTTTCCTCCACTCTGTTTAGTTTAAAGCAATTTTGATTAGATCTGGTAAGTACATTCTTTTTTTTTTTTTTGCAAGGCAATTGGGGTTAAGTGACTTCCCCAGGGTCACACTGCTATGGCAAATACATTCTTACCCATCTTTGTTGGGTACACTCCATCTCTGGCCTGGAATCTGTCAACCCTACATCGTAAGCTGTCATTCAGAAATCCAAATGTCCTTCTCAGACATCACCAAGATGGCTGTTTGCTCATCAAATTCATTTTTCTCTTCTGCGTCCTCTCTCTTCATGGGCAACAATGAGAAAAACACAATCGGTGGCCCTACAGGGCCCTCAGTTTCTTGCCCCGAGGCTTCATGATTATTGGAGTTACTTTTTAGACATGATAGAACAATACAATTGTTGCAGGGAAGAAGATACTTCTCAGGCTCCTTCCCCAAGCATCTTGTTTCAGAAGCAGGAAGTTTCCATCCACTTCCATGAGTGTTAAGTGGTTCTCTGTTGTGTCTTGGACACACGGCCAACACAGACAACAGATGGCCCTCTTGTTATCAGGTCGACAAAGAGCTGCCTCAGTGCCCCAAGTACTAAGCCTCTTCCATTCTTGCCAGCCCCTTAATGCATGATCGGGGAGGATGTCTGCAACTCTATCAGCCTGGGGAGGACGAGCAGCAACATCCTCCTGAGAGCATCCAGCTTTCCCCTCTTCAAGAAGAGACCCAAATATATTTTAAGCTCTAATTGGGCATTTGTCTTCTCTCCTCCCTTTCCCTCTGCTATGCCTGCGTTCTCCGTCAGCCTGATGAGAGTCTAGTCTCCCCTCCTCCATCTCACAGCCCATTTTTTAAACACTCAAGTATTGGTTGTGTTTCCTTCAGAACACTTCATTTTTTTTTTTAAAATGAGGCAACTGGGGTTAAGTGACTTGTCCACAGTCACACAGCTAGGAAGTATTATGTGTCTGAGACGAGATTTGAATTCAGGTCCTCCTGACTCCAGGGCTGGTGCTCTATCCACTGTGCCACTTCATTCTTAACCCAGAATGGAATGGCTCTATTTCTGTCTCTTCACACTCCCCTCTGGTAGAGATGACCAGGCGGTTTATTCTCTGTTCTCAGCTCCCTCCCGACTCTGACATCTTCTATACTAAAGTCTCTCTCAGCTCTGATATTCCATGGTCTAAGGTATCTCCCAACTGTGACATTATGTGTTCTAAGGTCCCTCCTTGTTCTAAGTTCCTTCCCAGATCCAACATTCCATGTTCTAAAGTCTTCCCTTCCAGCTCTGACACTCCATGTTCTACGATCTCTCCCAGCTCAGACATCCTATAAACTAAGGACCCTCCCACCAGCTCTGACACTCCATGTTCTGAGCTCTCTCCAGCTCAGACATCCTCTAAACTAAGGTCCCTCCCGCCAACCCTGACATTTCATGTTCTAAGGCTTTCTCTTCCAGTTCTGACATTTCCTGTTCTAAGGTCCCTCCCACCAGCTCTGACATTTCATGTTCTAAGCTCTCTCCCAGCTTGGACATCCTCTAAACCAAGGTCCTTCCCGCCAGCTCTGACACTCCCCGTCAGAAGGCCTTCCCTTCCAGCCCTGACATTCTATGACTATAACGGCACCCTGCCTGCAGATGCTCAGCGGCATCCAGTGGCACTGATTTTTCCATTTGCCATTCTCTTTAGAGGCCTGGGCTTCCTTCTGTTTCAAGGCTCAGCTCGAATGCTAAAAGAGCTCCCTGATTTCTCCCTCATCTGATCTCCTACAGCCCCAATGTCCAAACTGTGCTCTCTCTCTCTCATTTAATTATATGCTGCCTTGGACTTATTTTCCGTATCTCAAGTCTTCTTGACTGGACCACAGCCCGCGGAGGGGCAGGGTCTTCTTGAACAATAACCACCAGGGCCTAGAGCTGCATGTTTTCCTGCCAGATTCATCACATGTCACAACTGGGAGGGCTTTCACAGACCATCTTCCCAATGACTCTTAACTTGGGGTCCGTGAACTTAAAAAAAAAAATCTTGATAGCTATATTTAAAAACAATTAATTTCCTTTATAATCTTTATTTATTTTACATATTTTAAAACATGACTCTGAGAAGAGATCCATGGGCTCTCATAAACCACCAAGGGGTCAATGACCAAAAAGGGCTAAGAACTCCGAAGACAAGGATCCAGTGTGCTCACTGATTGGGGAGGAAAATGAGGCCGCAAGAGGGGGAAAGGTGTGCTTGATGTCTCACGGTAAGGGGGCAGAAATGACATCCAAACTTAGGTCTCCTACCTAGGCCAGGAAAGTGGTGCCCCTGCCTGAAAGGCCCTCTGTGGAGAGGGGAGCTGGGCTTGGAACTCACCCCCAAAGGGGCCTCCCTGAGCCAAAACTCCTTGTTAGCCCAGGAAGGCGAGAAAGAGCAATGGATTTAAACTCATGGAATTTCAGGTTTGAATCCTGGCCACGTCACTTACCTACATGACTTTAGAAAACCCACTGGCTCTCCCTGGGCCTCAGTTTCTCCATTTTTAAAAAAATAAAGGGGTTGGAATAGAAGGCCTCTGAGGTCCTTCCAAATCCTCTATCCTACCATCCAGGCCCCTCAGATTCTTCCCTGTGCTAAGACCAGCCTGCCTCAAGCAGGGCTCCCCATGGCCAGTGCACTCCTGGGTCAAGGCTCTTATTCCCTGAGTTGGCAAGGACACAGTGTTCTCCCTACTTGGGTGCCTCTAACGGCCAGAGAGGCGCCAACCGCCACGGAATGCTTCCCCCAGTCTGGGTCCCCAGCCCTCCTGCTGTCCCGAGGCCCGTAACTCACTCCCAGGGCCTGCGTGTCATCTCTTTAACCTCTCTGGCCAAACTGTCCCCATGGCATGTTTTATGGCTCCAACCTTCAAGGACACTTGAGTTCACAAGCACGGGGCCTGCCTCCATCGTGGTGATTACAAGCCACAGACAACCCGGGCTTGGTTTTCCAAAGTGACGACGGATGAAAAGTCCATTCCCCTGCTTCCAACCTAGTTGTGAGCCCCTCCTGCATTTAGTTTTTAGTAATATCGGGGGGCATCTTTGAGGACTTTCAATTCAGATATTATCTCACTGGACCCTCACAACCAGCCTGGAGCAGGTGACATCATGATGCTGAGGCACCCTACTGATGAAGAAACAAGATGCTGGAACACAATGGCTTAAGGAGGCCCAGCGAGTGAGGAGGGTCTCTGGCACAGAGCTGGAGGTAGCTGGGACCCCGGAGGCCACTGGGTCCAGACTCCTCATCTCACACAGGCGGAAACAGGCCCAGCAAGGTTAGGGGACTTCCTTAGAGTCAGCTAGGGGCCACAGAGGACAGAGCAGTGGAGAGAGGGGAGTTCTAATCCTGCCTCGGGTAATTACTAGCTGTGTGGCCCTGAGCAAGCCTCCATTTCCCTATCCGTAAAATGGGGCTACTAACAGCCCCTACCTCGAAGAGCTGTGGTGAGCATTGAGGGAGGTAATATTTGTAAACCGTTTTGCAAATCTTTAGAGCGTTCTATAAATACAAGCTCTTACTAATCCTGACAGGCGCGTGGTGAGTAAGATCAGAGGATCACAGATTTGGAGCTGAGAAATCCCTCAGGCATCAGCCTGTGCTTAAACTTTTGCGGGGGGCTTGAAAACCTTGCTAGGTCTTCGTAAGCTCAATAATGCTGGAGTGGATGGATGCCCAGATTGACCACTGAAAAACACACTAAATTTGAGTTACACGTTGCTGAAAATAAAGATTAATTTTTTCCAATCTAAGTTCACAGACCCCCTAAAACCTACGCTGGGGGTTAAGAATGCCCCGTCTAGTCCAATCCCCTCATTTTACAGATGAGTAAACTGAGGCCCAGTGAGGCATCAGATGTGATTTGCTGGAGGTAGCAAGGTAGGCCACTGATTACCTTGGGCCTCAGTTTACTCATCTGTAAATAAAGGTGTTGGGTGAGACGGCTTCTGACGTACCTTCCTGTTCTAGTTCTATGAGCTAATGTGATTTTGCCCCAGGTGATCAACTTGGTCAATTGGTTTTTGGCCAATTATAACTCATCAACAACTAATGAGCCACCCTTGAGTCAGTCAACCAGTTAATCAACATTAATTAGAGGCCTACTATGTGTTAAACCCCAGAGATACAGGGAAAGGGAAAAGACAGCACCTCTGTCAATAAATAAGGTCCAGACAGCATAAACTGGAAGGAAGAGGGAAGGCCCTAGAGTGAAGAGGGACCAGGGTTAGGGTTGGGGATTTCAACTGGGACTTGGAGGAAGCCAGAGGAGCAGGGAGGAGGGGGCAGCAGAGATGTGGAGGGGGAGCCTTTCAGGCACGGGGAGGGCCAAAGAGAAGGCCCACAGTCCGGAGATGGATGGTCTTGGTCGTGGAATAGGCAGGAGGCCAGAGATGCTGACTGAACGAGTACGTGGCAGGGTAGGGGCTATCAGCATCCTGATTCATTCTAGTGATGAAGAAATCGAGTTTCAGAAAAGAAATGACTTAAGATGGGCCTCCAGAACCTAGATCTGGAGCAAAGAGGGGGAGCAGGGCAGGTGTGAGAAAACCAGAAAGGGGGGGTCAGGGACAAGGACTGGACTGACGAGGATTTAATGTTTGATCCCGAGAGGCGACAGGAAACCAGCCGCCGGAGTGTCTTGTTTCTTGAGTAGGGAGATGATGGGGTCAGACCTGTCACTTGGGAAGATGAAGGTGGCAGCTGAGCTGAGGATGGACTGGGAGGAGATGTGGGGGGGAGAGGAGTGAGGAGTGGAGGATGACCCTTGACCTTCCAGCCTAGGGGGATGGCAGCGCCCTCACCAGTGATACCACTGACAGGTACGCTGGGGAGAGGGGCAGGTTTGGGCGGAAAGAGAATGAGTTTAAGACATCTCCAGGACCCCCAATTCCAGGTGTCCAACCGGCAGGTGGAGATGGGAGGCTTCATGTCAGTAGAGGGCATTGGACTGGATAGTCGATTTGAGAATTATCAGATGAAAACTGAATCCAGGGAAGCTGACCAGATCAAGTGAAATAACAGAAGAAAAGCAGAGGGATGAGAGGGATGGAGGGAAGGGGGAGTCCCCTGCAGAGTCCAGGGTCTTTGGGGAGCCTCCAAGAAATGGAAAGAATCAGCTCTAAAGGAAGAGAAAGATCACTGCTCAAGAAGAAATAAGCAGGAGCCTGACTGGCCACGGAACAAGCTGAGTTAGCTTGGACCGGGCTGTCACGGCTCTGAGACACCATTTGTAAAATGAGTGATTCATCTAGGACACTTATAATGTCTGACGTTAGCCTCTCTCAGTCCTGACATTTCCTGCACTAAGGCTCCTCCCAGTTCTGACATTCCATGTTCTAAGGCCCTCCCAGCTCTGACAGTCCCTATTCTAAGGCCTCACCCAGCTCTGATGGTCTTTGTTCCAAGATTCCTTCCCGCTTTGACAGATTATATTCTATTTCCAAAAATTCTATTTCTGAGATTCCTCAAATCCAATCCTGACACTTATGCTGGGTCCCAAGGATCCTTCTGACTCTGGCCCATCAACACACCAATCACCAAGCATTTATTAAGTACCTACTCTGTGCCCAATACTGAATTACTGAGACAAAGATAAAGATGAAATTGTCCTGCCCTCACGGACCTGACATCCTATTAAAGAATCCCTGTTCTAAGCTACCTCCCACCTTTCCAGTTTTATGAGCCTATCATCACAGTCTTCTACCCTGTGCCCTACTCACCAAGGTAGCCAAGCTTGACCGAGCTCACTACTCCAGTGAGCCGACGTTCTTGCCTTACACAGGTGACAAACTTACATTTTTACAGTGTCTTTTTAGGAGACGATGGAGCCTGAGATAGAGTCCAGAAGGTCTGGGTTCAAATTCTACCTTGGATGTTTACTAGCTGTGAGACTCTTAGCAAGTCACTTGATCTCCCCCAGACTTCGTTTCCTCATTGATAAAATGAGGGAGTTGCCCTAGGTGACTTCTAAGGTTCTTTCCAGGTCTGATTCTACGACTCTGAGACCTGACATAAAATCATGGCTATCTAAAGAATCAAACAGTCTCTGAGGAAAACCATATGACCGTAACCTGATGACTTCCCCCCTCAGGGCCTCAGTTTCCCCATCTGTTACATAAAGGAGTTGAATCAGAGCAGTGGATCTCCGACTTCTTTATCTCAGCACCTCCTGGCACTTAAAAATTCCTGAGGATCCTCCAAAGAACTTCTGTTTATGTGAGTTATCTTTAGTGGTGTTTCTATTGTTCAGCCATTTCAGTCACGTCTGACTCTCCATGACTCCATCTGGGCTTTCTTGGCAAAGATACCAGACTGATTTGCCACTTCTCCAGCTCATTTTACAGATAAAGAAACTGAGGCAAACAGAGGTTAAGTGACTTGCCCAGGGTCATACAGATAGCAAGTGTCTGAGGCCAGATCTGAACTCAGATCTTCCTGACTCCAGGCCTGGTGCTGTATCCACTGTGCCACCTAGCTGCCCCCTATTGATGTTAACCACATTAGAAATTAAAATGTCTTAGTATTAGTGCAAAAATTGTTTTGACTTTGGGGCCCTCAGGCATCCTGAGACAATACTTTAAAAATCCCTGGAAAGATCATCCATCCCTAAGGTTCATTACAGCTCTAAATTCTATGAGCTTAGGATGGCTGGGAAGGGATGAGGGAACAGAGACCCTGTGTGTGTGTGTGTGTGTGTGTGTGTGTGTGTGTGTGAGAGAGAGAGAGAGAGAGAGAGAGAGAGAGAGAGAGAGAGAAGAGAGAGAGAGAGAGAGAGAGCCATGGCCTGGGCGGGGCCAGTCTAGGGTGGATGGAAAGGCCCAGAGTACCCTGGGTCTCGGAGGAGCTGGTAGACCACTCTTCCTCAGGTATGCCATGCAGTGGAGATTCTCCCTCAAGGATGAGCTGGATGCCTCCTGAGATGCTTCCAATTCTCCAACACTCACAAAAAGACACCAGCCGGGAACAATCAGTGTATCTAGTTATTGTCCGGCCTACGGAGTAGGGGCTTCAGTTTATTTATATGTTTGTGTCCTATCAATCACAGATGCAAACTCCTTACCTCCCACAATGCTCCCTGCGCCACCCAGCTCGCTGGTGACCATGGCACCACTTCCCAAGAGCAGCTGCCCTGCAGCCGGCCCTGCTCTCTCCAAGGAGCCGTGGTCCCATCTCCTGACTTCTCCAGCAGACCGCCCCCCCTTTCCCTGCTCAATTCTGCCTATCGGCTCCTTCTTGGCCTCTGTCCTCATGCCGTCCTCACTGGCTGCTGCCCTACACCCCTCCCCCTTTTAGTGATCAAGCTCCTGGAGAAGGTCCCCTCCACGCCGGGCCTCCTCTAAGCCCTGGACAGTCTGGCTGCCGAGCACACCATCTGCTTCCTACACTCTCCAGGCAGGCGCTTGATCACCGCCTCTACTGACCTTCTGTGGATTCTCCCCCATCCTCTCCCCAGCCCTGCACAACACTGCTCACCCTCGTCCTCACACTTTCTTCTCTCTAGGTTTCTGGGACACTGCCCCTTCTAAGTCTCCTTTCCCAGCTTTTCCTCTGCATCACATCTTTTAACCATGAGGGTCTCCCAGGGGTCTTTCCTTCATCCCGTCCTCTTCTACGCCTTCTCACTTGGTGATTCCATGATCTCCCATGGTGGCACAGGAGACAGAGTCTGGACCTGGAGTCAGAAGGACCTCAGTTCAAATCTGGCCTCAGTCACTTGCTGGCTGTGTGACCCTGGACAAGTTACTTAAACTGTTTGCCTCAGTTTCTTCTTCTTTGAAGGGGGATACTAATAGCCCTTATCTCCCAAAGTTGCTATGAAGGTCCAATGATAATATTTGTAAAGCTAGCTATTGTCATTATTATTCAATATTATTCAACGTTCTTCAATTCTATCTCCCCGCCTCTGATTCTCAGCTCTATTTATCCAACCCTGGTCAGCAGCCTACTGCACATCTCCCCATTCCATCCAGGCATCTCAAACTCTCCATGTCCAGAACTAGACTCATTATCTCTCCCACCCTCCCAAAGGCTGCCCTCTTCCTAATTTCCCTGTCACTGTCCAGGGTATCACCATCCTCTGGGTCACCCATCTTTCTCACCACTCCCCATATCCAATCTGTTACCAAGTCCTATCCATTCTACTTTCATCACATCCCTCTAATGCACCCCCTCCTCTCCTCCACACCGCCTCCCCTCCCATGCAGCCCCTCTTCCCCTCATGCCTGGATTAATAGAATAGCTTCTGGTGGGTCTCCTGGCCTCAAGTTCTCCTCCCCTGCAGCCCATCCTCCATTCAGTTGCTAAAATAATTTTTCCAAAACTTAGGCCTGACCATGTCACCCTCACCCCTTCAATGAGCTCCTATGGCTCCCTACTATTTCTAGGATCAAACAGACTTTCTGTCTTCATCACCCCATCCATTACCCCCCTCCACATAATCCACAATCCAAGTTGGCCTATTTGCACCCTCCATTTCCCACCTCCAGACCTTTGCACTGGCTGGCCTCCACGCCTGAACATTCTACCCCCTCACCACCACCTCTTAGCTTTTCTAACACTCTTCAAGAGTTGGGTCAAATCCCAAGACCTCAGCAGGCCTGGAGGACCATCCCCCCCCCCCATCTTGTACTCACAGGCTACACGTGGCCTCGAGGCCACAGGTCCCCCACCCACAATCTCTTCTGTGCAAAGCTTGTATCCCCCTTGTTGTTTACAAGCCATTTCCCCCACAAGAATGTGAGCTCCTTGGGGGCAGGAAGTGTTCCATGTTTGTCTCAGGGCCTGGCACAGGGCCGGCCCAATCATCACCAAAGAAAACCTCTGGCTTACAAGCCTTGCCTGACTCTCTGATGCACGATCAGCCCTCCCCCTCTGTTCGAAAAAAAGAAATCAGGGAGTGCATGCTGAACGCATTCTCCGGGTTCCCACTCCTCGACAGTCCTCTGGGGTTCAGAGGAGGCCCAATCATGGCCCTTTCACTCCCATCCCTGGGCCACAGAGGAAGTCTGGGCTGGTGTCTACACCACCCCCCACTAGAAGGAAAGTTTCCTAAAGGCAACAAGGATTTCTTTACATTCCTCCCCTGTGCCCACCACACAGCACACTGCCCTGCACACAGTAGGTGCTTATAAGGTTTTCCCAAATATAATGCAAATGTTAATAGAATGTTAGGGCTTAGAACAAGAGAATGTCACTACTTTACATATGATGAACAAAGGCATTAACTGACCTCAGAGGTTAATTAATTTGCTCTTGATCATGTTAACAAGCATTTATTAAGCACCTACTATATGCCAGCCATTCCGCTAAGGTTGGGGAAATAAGCAAAGACCACAATGCTGACCTCTCCAGGAGCCCAGAAGCAAACCGCAAACCAGACACAGACACAGGGTAAATCCACGTCTGAGGTGAGTTTGGACTCCAGGCTTCCTGACCCCAAAGCTGGGCCTCTCTCCTTCAGTGAGCGCCTCTCCCCGCACCCAGCGTCTCTGCCGCTCTGGACACTCCCTCTGCTGCCCCACGGTAGGAGCCCAGAACGTTCTGTCTCCAGGGAGCTGGCCACCATGCTGAGGAAAGAACGCTGGCCTGGCCTGGCGTCACTCCGGACACTCACTGGCTGCAGGCACGTCCCTCAGACCATCTCAGCCTCAGTTTCCTCACAGGTCACAGAGATGACAGCATCTCCCTCACTGGACAAGGAAAGGCTTCATCAGAGATCACCCATGTAAAGCATCTTCCCAATTTTAAAATTCTGCCAATTTGGGGGCAGTTTGCCTTTCTAGAATGCTGATTTTTGTCCATCTAAGGCAGGTGTGCCACATGGCATTTCCCACCCAATTTCTTAGAAAGCTGCCTAGGCTACAGGGAGGGAGGGAAGAAAGTAAGCCTTTATAAGGTGCCTACTGTGTGCCAGGCACTGTGCTAAGCACTTTGCAGATATTATCTCATTTGAGACAATCCCCCTGGGAGATAGGCACTATTATTTTCCCCATTTTGCAGATGAAGAAACTGAGGCAAACAGTGGTCAAGTGACTTGTCACACGGCCAGTAGGTGACTGAGGCAGATTTGAATTCAGGTCTTCCTGACTCCAGGTCTAATAGCCACTGTCCCAAGATACAGAGACATGAAGCCACTTGCCAAGGCCACACAGCTAAAAACAGGATTTACCTCTCCCTCACTCCTAAGCTGGCTGGCCCTCATCTACCAGGCCACACTCCCTTGCAGCTATTACTAACTGATAACCAATTACTATTCCCATGATTATTACCACTCCATCAGGCTATCCCATCAGCCTCCTAAGTAATCTCTGTTTCTCTTCCTTTAGGCACAGACACAGTTCTGCTCAAAAACCTTCCCTTATTCCCTTGAAGGACGAACCTTGAGTTGTTCAGGGTAGCACTGAAGGCTTTCCCCAGCTCCTATTTTTCCAGGTTTACGTCATGCAGACTCTATAGGCCAGCCAAACTCGATTACTAGCTATTTCCCAAACTTGACATGCCATCTCCAGCCTCTGAGCATTTATCCAAGCCATCCCCTAGGCCTGGAATGCCCTCCTTCCTTAGTACCTATCAGAATCCTCATTTCCTTCAATCAGGTGGCCACTCCTCCATGAAGTCTTCCCTCATTCACCTCAGTTTTTAGCGACCTCAACCTCTCTCTCCTCGGTAACACAGTTTTTCTAGACTCCAAATCTCGTATGCTGTGCACTGTGCTAACCAGACTGAATGAGCCCCCACAGAACATAAGCTCCTTGAGGGAAGGGATTGTTGCGGTTTTTTTAACCTTTATGTACCTAGTACTTAGCACAATGTCAGCATACAGAAGGGCTTTAATCAATTTGTTGAATTTAATTAAATCTAATCTAATCCCTTTTTTACAGAGCGGTAAACTGGGGCTGGGGGAATGACTAGTCCACAGTTCCACAGGGAGTGAGCAGCAGAGCCAGGCCTCTGTTTCGGCTGCAGGCCCAGGTCCAGTTCTCCATAAACCAGGGGGCCAAAGGCTCAGCATCTCCCTGGCCTGTCTCCCTCCTACGTGAAATCTGAGGAGGCCAACATCACCCTCCTCTCAACAGCACCTCAGAACTTTTCCAGAAAGGCCTCCTGGCCCAGTGGGGAAAAAAAGTGTTGTTTGGAAGGGAGGAGAAATGTGTTTTTCTTCACTAAACAAATTAGTTTACATCTGGTGGCAAGAAAATAAACAGACGGAGCCTCATCTTGGTTTTACCCCTCTCCGGACCAAACATCTCCCAGGGTTTGGAAGCCTCCTACAAGCTCCCAAACCTCAGCTCCCTCTTCCCCAAGCTCCATCTCTCACGGCATTTCGGCAAACTGAAAACTCCTAGAAACCAAGAGCTGAGGGCGACCCCTTGGCCACGGGGACTCACCAGGGCTGACCCATCCTCCTCCGTGACCCTGGAGGGGATTGAAGCCACAGTGGCTTAGAACAACCGTTACCTCATCAGCCCAGGAAACACCCCTTCCTCAAAGCTGACTAAATGATTCTCAACTGATAATCACGGCAGAAAGCCCACCGGAATGGGGGCTCTGGCCACAGCATCACAAAGACAACTCCCAACCCCTCAGGGCTACCCCTAGAGACCCGGCAGCTCTGGGCACTCACCTCATTGCGGCAAGGAAGAACTAGGACAGCTGCCTCCGAGCTCCTGATGATCAGTCTGAATTTGCCTCTTTCTATCACACTCACAAAGGAGACTAAGTGACACCATGAACAGAGTGCTGAGCCCGGAGTCAGTTCAAATCCTGCCTCAGACACTTCCTAATTGTGTGACCCTGGGAAAGTCACTACACCCTGTTTGCCTCAGTTTCCTCATCTGTCAAATGAGCTGGAGAAGGAAATGGCAAACCACTCCAGTATCCTTGCCAAGAAAACTCCAAATGGGGACACAAAGAGTTGGACATGACTAAAAAACAACAAAAGCATACTCACACACAGTCACACACACACACACACCCACACACTCACACACACATATTTTTCAAAGTCACTCTCTTGACCCCATCTGATTCCCCAACCCCTAGTAATAATAACCCTTGAAATCTATAGTGCCCTCCCCATCTCAACTTCACCTTTCCCAAAGCACTCACATCTGTTTTCTCACTTGTTTTTCATAACAGGTTTGGGAGAAAGAGAAGTTAGTATTATCACTATTTTAGAGCCAAGGAATTCGAGGCCCAGAAGAGTCCACTGGTCTGCCCAAGGTCACCCAGCAAGATGGCAGCAGGTGCCCCAAAGCCAGTTGCCATCACGCCGAGAAGGGCCTCTCTATCACGGTGCTTCCAAGGTGGCACAAGGACATTAGAGGCCTACTGGTCCAACCCTCTCATTGTGCATCTACAGGAAACTGAGGCAGAGTATCCTCTCTGCCAACACACACTGAGCACCAGCAGCAGGACTCAAAGGCACCTGGTCACTTCCAAATGCAAGTCAAGCAACCTCTCTAGTCCTCCCGTGCATTACGTCTGCTTTTGGAAGACCTGTGATTTTACTGGTGAGGAGAACATCGAGTGAGGAAGCTCCCTGGGCCAATGCACATAAGCATGTGCCTACAATTTGCAGTCTTACGAGAGCTGCCCGGGGGGCCAAGAGATTGAAGGACCTGGCCATGGTTAGGATGAGTCAAAGGTGGAATTTGAACCCAGGCCTTCCTAGCCCAGAGGCACTGTCTATCCTTTAGGCCAAGGCTCTCCTGCGTCTCCTCCTATTACTCAATTCTGTGCTAGACAGAAGGTCAGAGACTGGCCCAGGGGGGGTCTTTGGGCTGACTGTGTGTGCACTCATTGAGATCTCTGCTCCCATCCTGCCAACACCCGTCTTCTCCGCCATGGCATCCTTTCCTAATATGATCTCTGCTGAGACGGCCCAATGGGGAATTGTGAATCCAATTCAGTCAAAAGGCCACACTTAAGGATCTGGAAGCCCACGTGTGCCCTCAAGGCCGCAGGTTCCCACTCCTGGCGAAGACCAACACCTGGGTCCTAGTTCAGAACCCCCATCCTCATTTGACAATGACTGAGCACAGGCTTTCCTTCAGCCAGAGCTGGGGCTGAAGTCAACCTCCCCCTCTGGTCTCCCCCCACCCCCTGTATCCTGTACCCCTCTGGCAGCTGGTGAACACTAGAGACTCCTTCAGAGAATCGGGTGTTTTAGCAATTGAAGGGAATGCTCAATTTCAGTTAGAAGTTAGTGAAATTAAGATACAATTTTTTGCCCCATCTAAGATCATGGACTCACTGAAATCTATCCAGGCACCCCCTTCAATTAATTACTCCACCAGATTAATAACCTCTGGCCAGCCTCCCACTCAGGACCCCCCCCATCCTCCTTCATGAGGAATTTTTTATATTTTATAAAATAGATTTTATATTATTTGTAAATATATTTTATATATTATGTATTATATAAAATATATTATATATTATGTATCTGAATATATATTTATATCTTATTAAATATCAGCTCAAACAGTGTAAATTCAAATACAAGGGATTCATTATTTGTACTACTAGGGACCCTAGCGTTGTATCCCTCAGTACAGAATTGTGTTTACATACTCGTGTCCATGCCATATGACCCTCCCCCCCAGTAGACTATAAGCTCTGTGAGGACAGGGATTGTTTCATTGTCCCAACAATGCCTTGCAGGAGCAGGAGTTAACAAACATTAAGTATGTTTGTCAAAATGGTTGGGAAGCATATTGCCAGGCAAAAAGATTTCCTGGGGTCTTTTTAACATACTTTTTGTTTTCACTTTTAGGCAATTGGGGTTAAGTGACTTGCCCAGGGTCACACAGCTAGTAAGTGTTAAGTGTTTGGTCTGAGGTGAAATTTGAACTCAGGTCCTCCCAACTTTAGGGCCGGTGCTCTCTCCACTGCCCCTGCTTTTTATTTCTAACAAACAAAACCTTCTCCCCCTAAACTTGAGAAGAATGATTGTAAATAACAATTGATGTACTCATTATAAATCGCTGGTTTCTTAGAGCAAGTCCACTGAAGAGGAGCACGGGGCAGAAACGGGTTAGCTTACCCAATGTTACTTTGGGCACTTGAAGGATCAGTCTTTCAGCTGGAAGTTAGCCCCGACCCCTCCGGAAACTGAGCCCCAGAGAGGAGGAAAGGACTAGTTGAAGGTTGAGGAAGTGCCAGAACTGACATTCCAACCCAAGCCCTGTGACCCAAACCCTAGGTTCTCTCCAGTTCACCACATTCAAGCTGAACAGACCCCAAGGACACTGGATCCCCAATTCTGAACACCAGGGATGGAATGCTGAGGAGCTAGGGAAAGATCGGATTCAAACAAACACCAAGAGCCCAATGGAGGCGAAAATAAGCAAATGAGTGAGTGGGCTATGAAGAATGCAAGCTCCCTGAGGGCAGGAAATTCTTCATTTCTGTCCTTATATATGCCCCGATTTCGAAAGAGAGAGTTGGAGAAGGGAGGAATCCATTTCACTCATAAGGCAGAGCGAAAAGGCATGGCATTGGGTGGGCAGGCGAAGAGAAGAGAAGGGAATAATCATTTATACAGTGCCTAGTGCGTTCCAGACATTTTGCTGTGTTTTTCACAAATATTATCTCATTTGTACCCTTTGGGTTAGATGCTATGATTATGCCCATTTTATAGTTGAAGAAACTGAGGCAAACAGAGGTTGAGTCACGCAGCTTGTAAGTGTCTGAGGCTGGATCTGAACTCAGGTCTTTCTTATTCTGGAACTAGCACTCTATCCACTGTGCCACCAGCTGCCGCTGAGTACCGAAGGGGAAAAGGGCAGGACAAGAATGGGGATGGAGAGGAGTAGTACAGTTTGTTTGAAACACTGGAGGAGGAGAAGGGAAGATGCTCCATCCCCCACCTCCAAGTCTTTGCCTGGGCTGTTCCTCCCACCTGGTCTGCAATCCCTCTAACTCTTGCCTCTTTAGCATCCTAGCTTCCTCCGAGGCTCAGCTCACATGCTACCTTCTATGGAAATAGCACAATGCCTGGCATGGGCTCCATACTTAATAAAAGCTTACAGAATTCACTTGAATTTCCAAATTAACAAGTCTGCACTTACCTATTCAGATGCCCCGTTCTTCTTTTTTGCCCTTTACTCCCCAAAACTACTCTTATACTTGAAGGAATCACCGTCTTCACTGCTTTTAATATTGCAAACAGTACTTAATTATTTACTTTGGGAAGTAGGTTGGAGACAGACTTTGAAAAGTCTTGAATGCCAAGATCAGAAGTTTCTATTTTTCTGTGGACGGGGGAATCTTCTAAAGGTTTTTTTAATAGATTATAGATTAAAGCCTGTGAGTTCCTTTTGAACAGAGGCTGCCTTTTGCTTTTCTTTGTATCCCAGGCATCTAACACAGTACCTAGCATGCATCAGGAGCTTAATATTCTAGTTAGCTGACTGATTTTACAAAGTAACAAAATTAATTTTGAAAAACAAAAGATCTGGAATATCAGAAACAATGGGGACAGAGGGCAAAGGCCACTTCCAGACCTCAAACTATATCATAAAGTAGCAGTCACTGAGACCACATGGTAGTAGTTAAAAAATGGAGCGTAATAATAGAAGAGAGAGACTAGAGAAGGAAGAAGCAGAAAAACAGAACTCAACAACCCAGTGTTTGATACACTAGAAAACATGACGTACTTAGGAAAGAACTCCCCATCTGATTTAAAAAAAAAAAAAGCCTTCTGGGAAAAGAGGAAAGCAGTCGGCAGAAATCGGGCTTAGACTAACATCTTACACCATATTACACAATGCATTCTAAATGAACTTTTAAGTCACACCACGAAAAAAAAATCAGAAGAGAAGGAAATCGTATACCACTCATAGCTATGTGTAGGAGATGTCCCAAACAAGATATAGGGACAATTAAAAAAGATAAATTAGATAACTGAAAACCAAAAAGCCTCTGCACAAACAAAATTTAAATGCCCAGAAGAAGACAGGAAGCATTCGAATGGGAAACATAACAAGATGTTTGATGAATGCCTGAATAAATGAATGAGTATATGTATGAATGGATGAATGAATGAACCCAAATATAACGTCTTAGAGCCACAGAAGCCACAGAGATTTCCTTTCATTGGCCAGATCATGAGCCTAAAGGGGAGAGAGAGAAGGGAGGGGAGGGAGGGGAGGGGAGGGGAGGGGAGGTGAGAGGGGAGGGGAGGGGAGGGGAGGAGAGGAGAGGAGAGGAGGGAGGGGGAAGGAGTGCCATGATGAGGCCACAGCCAATTATCAACCAATCAATCAGTAAACATTTATTGAGCATCTACCCTGTGCTAAGCACTGGAGATACAAAAAGAGGCAAAAGACAGTCCCTGCCCTCATGGAGCTTACAATCTAGAAGATCACACTCAGCTTTTAGCTATGAAAATCAAACTGGATTTTTCCCCTATTCTATCATTCAGGCTTTTCATTAAAATCAAGTTGGAACTGGAATCTGAGGGGGTGCCCATGAAGTGGGGAATGGCTAAATAAATTGTACATATCAAGGTGATAGAAATAAACTATTGTGTTGTAAAAGAAAAAGTGATGAAGGTGGCAGTAAGGTGGTGTAATGGAGAGTGCTGGGCCTGGCGTCAGGAAGATCTGAGTTGAAATCCAGCCTCAGACATTTAATAGCTTTGTGATACTGGGCAAGTCACATAACCTCTGTCTGCCTCAGTTTCCTCAACTGTAAAATGTGGATAACAGCATCTACCTCCCGAGGTTGCTGTAAGGACTACATGAGATAATATTTGTGAAGTGTCTGGCCAGTTGCCTGGCACACAGTAGGTGCTTAATAAACACTTCCTTTCAGAGAACCTTGGGAAGACTTGTGTGAACTGATGGAGTGTGAAGGGAGCATTATACAATAATGACAACATTCCATTTGATAAACCCTTCAAAAGCCCCAGGATTCCAGAGGGCTCATGGGAAATGGTGCTAGATAGACTTGGGACAAGGGCTGCCATGGATATTTTTGGAGGGTAGCCAAGGTGCGACCCTATTTTGCTTTACCAATCTCATTTGTTACAAGGGTTTTGCTTCTCTTTTCTTTTAAAATTCTGGGACAAGTGAGGGAGAGAAAGACAATAGGTTCTCATTTATTGAAAAAAGATCAGGTTGGTGAGAAAAGGTGTCCTGAAAACAGAAGTCAGGAACCGACCACCTGGAAAACCGATGGTGACACCTCTCTATGTAAGGCAATCCAATAAATATTTACCAGATGACTCCCACTCACAGTCCAGCCTACGAATATGGAAATGGCCCTGGCCTGCTTCTTGCATGCACATGGTCCCCAAAGGTGAGGGCAGGCCAGCTTCCCTGAGGATGACAACAGACTGAAACTAATGCTAATGATGGCTAATGCTCAGCTTATTCAGCATTAAAAGGGGAAGAACTGAAGAACTGGAAGGGCCCTTTGAAGAGAGGCTCTGAGAGCTGAGAGGGACCTTAGAACATGGAATGTCAGAGCTAAAAGGAGCGTTAGAACATGGAATGTCAGAGTTGGGAGGGCCCAGAACAGGGAATGTCAGGGCTGGGAAGGACCTTAGAACAGGGAATGTCAGGGTAGGAAGGGTCTCAGAACAAGACATATCAGAGTAGGAAGGGCCTTAGAACAGAATGTTAGGGCTGAGAGGGCCCTTAGATGTCAGAGCTGGAAAGGGCCTTAGAACAGGGAATGTCAGAGTTGAGAGGGCCCAGAACAGGGAATGTCAGGGCTGGGAGGAACTTAGAACAGGGAATGTCAGAGATAGGAAGGGCCTTAGAACAGAATGTTAGGGCTGAGAGGGCCCTGAGAACAAGCAATGTCAGAGCTGGGAAGGGCCTTAGAAGAGGGAATGTCAGAGCTGGATGGGGCCTTGGAACAAGAAAGGCCTAAGGACTCAGGATATCAGAGGTAGCAAGGGCACTGTCACAGTTTACAGAAGATGGAACCTGAGACCCAGCACAGACAGTGACTTACTCAGGGTCACCAGACCCCTACAACCTTTGTATCACACACTCTCTAAGAATGTGACCTTAATACCCAGCCCTCAAAGGAGCCTCTCTCTGCCTGGTTAAATGTTAAGCTACGACCTCTCCAAGCCCCCATGGTGCTCCCGGCTCCAAGCTCTACACTGCATCAGCCTGGGCGGTGTCCCCTCTCTAGCAGATGCAGTCGGGCCCCTGTGGGGGCCGCTGTTTAAGAAGGGGAACCAGAAGGCCACCGCCCAGTAGGAGAAGGAGCTCAGCTTGCAATTAAAATAAACTCCAAACAAGCCTAAAATAACGATATTGCCTTTTAAGACGGTCATACTGTTGAATTTACTGTTTGTTTACAGGGAAAATCCAGCTCTCGGTGGAGATGAAAGCAGAAGGAAAACCAGATGTTCAGACAACTGTCTGACTCCGAGAACAGGGGAGCAGGGAAGGCATTTGCTGGGAGTCTGGGTCAGAAGCGTCCCAGGCAGCTCGGCCTGTGTGGGGGACCAGGGCCCGGGAGGAAGGACCAGGAGGAGAAAACCCCTCCCGCCCAATCCGGGCTTCTGGTCCCCCATTGAGAAGCAGCAGGACCTTGGCCCAGTCACCATGCCTCTTTGGCCTCAGTTTCCTCAGCCGTAAAACGATGGAGGTTGGTTTAGATTATTTTAATCTATTTCCTCTCAGCTGTCACATCAGATGGGAGAATTCTTCTCTCCCAGCTCAGACAGTCTATTTCTCTTTCTGTAACTAAAGTTTTATTGATGCCTTTTGCATTTCTACGTCATAGTCATTTCTGAAAATGATTCCCACTCACCCAGCCCTTGCTCACCTCCCACCTTGCTCATAACCATCAAAAATATTAAAGAAAGCCAACCAGTAGAGCAACTATCAGACAGAGTATGCACCATTCCTCACCCACAGTGTCCCACTTCTCCAAGGAAAGGAAAGAGGTGCATGCCTTCCTCTCTGCCTAGGAGCCAAGAATGGTCACTTCCATAACATCAGTGTTCAGATGCTGACATCCCCTGTTCTCAGGCCCCTGACATCCCCTGTCCTAAGGTCCCCCCCTAAAGGTCTTTCCATCTCTCATATTCAATCTTCTTTTTTTAAAATGTTCTAAAATACATTTTATTGATTTATTTTGTCTTTATAGCACAATTATTTCTGGAAAATATAAAAAACTCCCCTCCACTCACTCCAGATTGAATATTCTCTTTTAACAAGTCAATGACTCAACAGGTATTTATTAAGCAGCTTGTATGTGCTGGCACTATGCTGGGTGCTGAGGATGCAAATCTAAATAATAAATAATGTCTACTCAAAAGGAAGTGGCATTCTGTTGGAGGGATACAAGAAGTACATATATTAAATAGCATAAATATGTAGCTAAAAATATACACAGCTGGGAGCTCAGTGGGGAGAGTCCTGTGCCTAGAGTCAGAAAGACCTGAGTTCAAATCCAGCCTCACATACTTACTAGCTGTGGGACCCTGGGTGAGTCATTTCATCACTGTCTGCCTCAGCTTCCCCATGTATAAAATAAGGATAATACACCCACCTATTTCACAGGGTCGTTATGAAGATCAAACGAGATCATGCTTGTCCTGTGTTCAAGGAATCCCCACTCTACTCCAAGACATAAGACACAACTCTACAGGTTTTTAAAAGGCACTAGATAAAGAAGAATCCGGGGCAGCTAGGTGGTGCAGTGGATAGAGCACTGGCCCTGGATTCAGGAGGACCTGATTTCAAATCCGGCCTCAGACACATAACACTCACTAGCTGTGTGACTCTGGGCTAGTCACTTAACCCCAATTGCCTCACAAAAAAACCCAAAAAAAACCAGATAATGAAGAATCCTAATGAGAATGATGGCACCCCTGAAGCTGTCACTGCCCAGCCCAAGGGATCTCCTCTACCATGAAGACTTTCTGGATTGCACCTTTCCCTCTTCTGAATCCCCCAAGAACTCTGCCACTCACTCACAAGAGCTTTAAAATCTTGGGATCCTAAGAGGACCCAGAGAGAGCATTCAGCCCACCCGTCTTTCTCCAGAGGAGGAAGCCAAGGGACCCAACAGTCTTCGGGTATTGGTCCTTGCCAGCCTGTGGGTTCTGTAAGGACAGGATCCTGGAGTTACTCATCTTTCAATCTCCTGAAGGGTCTAGCAACAGCAGGTGCTTAATAAATGCTGATGAGTGAGTGTAAGGACTGGGAGATGCCGTCCCTTTGTAATAGTAATGGGTGGGGGGAGCTAACAACCAAGATGTGAACACAGGAGGGAGAAAGATGAGGTCTAAGAACGCAGAGGCTGCTTTCTGATGGCTGGCTGGGTGACTCAGTCCCTTTGCCTCAGTGCTCTCATCTGTGAAATGGGGCCATTGCACTCAGTGTCCTCTAAGGCATGGCCTCAATGCCTATCCACTCCTCCTCTGTCCATGCCTCTGCCACTGACCCGATAAGTGACTCTGGGATAAAGGGCCTTTTCTGGATGTCCGTTTCCTCATATATAGGAGAAGGGGGCAGGACTGTACCTCTAGGGTCCCCCCAGCCATAACATTCTAGTCTCTGAGTTCTCCCGGTGACTCACCGACAGAGGCAGACCCAGCCGCCCAGAAGAGAAAAACCAGAAGGTCCTTCACAAGTGCAGAGACTTCCCCTCCCCCTCTAAGGTCACGGCTTGAGCTGAGACCAATCAACCAATCAATCAATATCTATTAAGCACCTACTACGTGCCAGGCATCTGCTGAGCGCTGGAGATCCAAAAAGAGGCCAGGGGCTTACAATGATCTCAGCCTTCAGCACGGCTCAGGTAAAGTGTCTTAGCATCCCAGGGGCATTCCAGCCACATGGACAGCTGGATCAGAGGTTTTTAAAGGGCCTACTGTGGGCCAAGCCCCTGGGTTCTGGGGTGGGAGACAAACACCAAAGACAGATAAAGTACAGACCCTGCCCTCCCACATGCGGCTTCCTCTCTAGCTGGGTGATAAGACCCAAGGCAGATAGCTCTGAGCCCCAAGGACGGGCTAAGGGCTGAAATGAATGAATGGGGAGGGGTGACTGGCACATGGCGGGCAGTGAGGCCACAACCAAGGGGACTAGATCAGGAGCGTTCTCACCCTCAGGTGGACCCAGAGAGGTGTGGGCGGTGGGGGAGGGCAAGGGGGGGCGCTGCTGACCATCCAGGTGTGAGGCACCTTCTCCTTCCTGTCCTTCAATCCCGTCTTTGCACACTGAAGGCACTTCATAATTGGTTGTTAAATTGTGTCTAATTGAATGCAGCAACAGCAACGAGAATGTCAAAAAATTAACCCAAAGAAATAATTAACTGGCCGATCTGTCAGCACCACCAGCCCCTAAAATCCGAACCAGACACAGGCAGGCAGAGTTCTCGGCCAGCAGAGTCCAAGGCTGGGCCGAGATTTCCATCCAGCGGAGAGGCGGCTCTGGCCAGGAAAGATGGCGGTCGATGCCCTGAACCAGCCGAGGGTGGGCAGGACTTAGCACGAGCTGGGGATGGGAGCCAATCCTTGATCCACCATGAGGATACAACAGAGGAGAAAGAGCCTGGGGCCTGGAGTGAGGGCGGATGTGAGTTCAAATCCAGCCTCTGCCATTTGCTAGACAGGACTGTATCAGGCCAAGGGGAGGAGAGAGCGCCATGCCAGTCAATCGGCAGCATTATTAAGCACCAGGTATGGCAGCAAATACTGGGGAATAATAATAATAACAATAAGTTATCATAACTAGCAGCGTTAAGGATAGTCAATCATTTTGCAAACATTACCTCATTCTTTCCTCACACGAATCCAGGGAGGTAGGTGCTATCATGACCGCCATTTCACAGATGAGGAAACTGAGGCTTGCTCAGGGTCACAGCTAATAAGCAGAAAGGAAAAATGAGGGTCTCTGCCCTTGGGGAGCTCACATTCTAACAAGGGAAACATGCAAACTTGTATAGGAGATCTATGGTACATCCAGGGTAGATGGCAGGCGATCTAGAGGAAGAGAATGGGGGAAGGGGTTAGGGAGGGGTCTGGGGAGGCCTCCTGCAGAAGCTGAGTCTCAAAGGCAGCCCAAAGTGGGGGGGGCAGGAGGGATGGCATTCCAGACATGGGACCCTCTGTGCAAGAAACCCAGAACAAGCCAGTCTAATAGGAAAGAGTGTGTGTAGAGAAAAGCAACCATGAAATGAGGTAAGAAAGGAGGTGAGATCATGAAAGGCTTGAAAGCCAGGCTGGGCACTTCATCCCAGGGGCACCAGGGAGCCTCAGAAGGTATTTGAGGAGAGGAGCAGTGCCATGCATACGACTCAGACTAAGGCTGTAGGGAGATCCCAGCTCTGGCAGAAGGGTGGATGGCGTGAGAAGGAAAGGAGGGAGACCGGGAGGGAAGCAACCCAAAAAAGTTCCAGATGACAGGAGAAAATGTGGCCGAGTAGAGAGAAGAGGACAGAGGAGAGAGAGAGAGAGAGATAAAGAACCTGTAATATGGTGCTGAGGATGATTCTGAGGCTGGGAAACCTGGACTACTGCAGGCAGTTCCAGTGGCCCTCTCTGGGCCTCAGTTTACCCTCTCTGGACCACCGCGGGCAGTTCCAGTGGCCCTCTCTGGGCCTCAGTTTACCCTCTCTGGAGAGGATCAAAGGCCACCTCAGAGCTCCCGGGGGTCAAAGCCCGGAGCACAGAGGACGTCCAGGGCCCCTGCACCCCAACGCATCTACCCTGACCCCCGCCCAGGCCCCAGCTGTCTCGCTCAGAGCAGCCAAGGTCTTCGAAGCGCCACCATGTCTGTGGGCTGGTTAGAAATCCGTCATTATCTCCTGGCAGAGTGGCCGGGCCTGTATACATTCCCCCATAATGAGCTTCAGCTCTCCACGGTTATGTTTAATCAGAGTCTAATTGACCTGGTCTTTGATCCCGCCTCATTTTCGGCAGAGACCCGGGTACCTGACTTCTACGCTCTGATCACCCGGCGGTCAGAGGCGGAGGCCCGCGGCTTGGAGGCTCAGGACTCGGGCTGTCACTGCCCTGCCTCCTTTTCCTCTGTGGTCAGGACAAACCAGGCAAGCTCAGGAGAAGGAGGCCCTGGCCAAGGGGTCAGGAAAGCAGGGGGAAGAGCCCTGGCCTGGAAAGGAGAGAGCCAGGTTCAAATTCTGTCCTGCAGAAAGGAGGACAGGCTTGGACAGCACTGAGACCACCCAGGGAGGAAAAGGGATCTGCCCAAGGTCACAGAGCTAGGAAGTCCATAAGACACCATTTGAACCTGGGTCCTCCTGACTCCAAGATCAGCCCTCTATTCACTCCTCCCTGCAGCCTTGTGAGCACATCCCCTGTTCCAAAGCTCCTCCCAGCTCTGACATCCCCTGTTCTAAGTCTCCTCCCAGCTCTGACATCCCCTGTTCTAAGTCTCCTCCCAGCTCTCACATTCCCTGTTCTCAGGCCCCTCCCAGCCCTGACATCCCCTGTTCTAAGGCCCCTCCCAGCTCTCACATTCCCTGTTCTAAGTCTCCTCCCAGCCCTGACATTCCCTGTTCTAAGGCCCCCCCCGGCCCTGTCATCCCCTGTTCTAAGGCCCCCCAGCCCTGACATCCCCTGTTCTAAGGCTCCTCCCAGCTCTCACATCCCCTGTTCTCAGGCCCCTCCCAGCCCTGACATCCCCTGTTCTAAGGCCCCCCCCGGGCCCTGACATCCCCTGTTCTAAGGCCCCTCCCAGCCCTTACATCCCCTGTTCTAAGGCTTCTCCCAGCTCTCACATCCCCTGTTCTGAGGCCCTTCCCAGATGACATTCCTTATTCTAAGTTCCCTCCCAGCTCTGACATCCCCTGTTCTAAGGCTCCTCCCACCTCTCACATCCCCTGTTCTCAGGTCCCTCCCAGCCCTGACATCCCCTGTTCTAAGGCCCTCCCAGCTCTCACATCCCCTGTTCTCAGGCCCCTCCTAGCCCTGACATTCCCTGTTCTAAGGCCCCCCAGCCCTGACATCCCCTGTTCTAAGGCCCCTCCCAGCCCTGACATCCCCTGTTCTAAGGCTCCTCCCAGCTCTCACATCCCCTGTTCTGAGGCCCTTCCCAGATGACATTCCTTATTCTAAGTTCCCTCCCAGCTCTGACATCCCCTGTTCTAAGTTCCCTCCCAGTCCTGACATCCCCTGTCTAAGGCCCCTGCTAGTTCTGACATTCCGTATTCTAAAGTCCTTCCCCCTGGTTGGGACCAATTCAGTTTGATCTGATTCAGCAAATATTTATCAAGCTTCTACTCTGCGCCAGACCCCAAGGATAGGACCTGAAGGCCTCAACCTGGGCTCTAGTTAGCAGAGGAAGGAAAATGGGATAGGAACCGAGTCCTGACAGTTCTTCCAGGCGACGTGGCTTACTGGCCAAGAGCTAGACAAGGAGTCACCAAGGATAGGTGTGCTAAGTGTGTTAGGAAAGTTATCCCTTGTCCCTCAGAGGTAAGTGCTGTTGTCACCTCCATTTTACAGATGGGGAAACTGAGGCAAACAAAGGTGAAGTAACAAGCCTAGAGGCACGTGGCTAGGAAGTGTCTGAGGCTGGATCTGAACTCAGATCTTCCTGACTCCAGGCCCAGTGCTCTATCCCCAACACTACCTGGCTGCCTCTATGAAGAATGAGGTTGGACTCCTGGCTGGGTGACCCTGGACAAGTCCCTTCCCCTCTGTCTGCCTCAGTTTCCTCATCTGTAATAGGAAGGGGCTGGACAAAGGATCCTATGATCCTATGCACCGGGTCACATCAGAGAAGCTTCATGAAGGAGATGGCTAGAGGAATGAATGACTCATTAAGCACCTACTATGTGCAAAGCACCTCCTCTCCAGTGGTCACACTCTATGGGGGCGACCACACACCTGGGGAGTCAGAGGCGCAAGTCGGACAGCAAAGCCCCAGCAGTCCTCAGAATGCAGGGGTGATGCGGCTGCTTCCCCGCCAGGCCCACGCACCCAATCTTCCAGTTTCTGAGGTTGGACCCTTTGACCGAGTCAAGACCCTCCCTTCTGGGTCTTCGGTAGCACCCCTGCAGAGGCTGCTTCCCAGGAGGACGGCCCCTTGGGAGGGTCCAGGCTCAGGATCCCGGGCTGACTCCAGCAGGGTCAAGGTGGTGGGAGGCAGACGCTCACCTCACCCAACACACTCTGCCTCCTGCAGCGCCTCCCCCACGGGACACCTCCAGAGAGACAAGAATTCAGAGGGAGACAGGAGGGAGCAGGACGTAAGCATGGGAGGGGGCACCTGTGTGAACACACAAGCCAGAGACGGATGCCAAGTTCACTCAAAGGTCTAATTCGGCTGAGTTTGTGGCTGGAGTGAGGATGGCCAAGGTGGGTGGGAGCCAGAGCCCAGAGCAGGTCCAGGCAGAAGGACCTCTAAGCAAACGTGGAGACTCCGCTCAGACGGATGCAGGAGCGGCTGGTGCTCCCAACAGGGGCAACATGCTTAGAGCCTGTAAGTGTGGTGGCGGCTGTGGGGTTCAGAGAGACCGGCTGCCCCTGATTTACGGCCAACGCTTATCAGCAGAGACCTCACCGTCAGCCTCTCCTTAAAGTCTGCTTTCTCTGTAAACATTTCCAAGGCTCTGCTGCTCACTCACAGGTAAGAATGCCATGGGGGGCATTCTGAGGCTCTGGTTGGACTGTGTCGGGAGGAAGATGCTCTAAGGCCAGGGGGAAGGGAGTGATATCCCATAGCCAAAGACCCCATCAGAGCAGAAAGGACCAGAGCGCAGAGAAAAAGTCAGGGCTGGCAAGCAGCTTTGGATGTAGAATGTCAGAGCGGGGAGGTCTTAGAACAGAAGATGTGAGGGCTGGGAGGGGCCTCAGAACAGGGGACATCACAGCACTCTACGCAGAATGCTGGAGCATGCGGGCCACAGTTTCCCCATCTATATGCAGTGACGGTTTTGGGGCAGGGGTAGGTAGTGTGATTTTGGTTATCTCTAAACTGTCTTCCAGCTCCGTTTACCAGAATTACTATTTTTTAAAGTGACCCTCCCCCCAAAGTCTAAGGCTCCTTCTATCTCTCCCAAACTCTCAGCCCTGGCATTCTGCTAGGGACAGAAAGCACCCTGGATCTAGAACCAGAGAACCTGGAACAGATCCTGATTCTGTCCTTGCTGCTGACTTGCTGGACTCTGGGCAAGCTGCTTGATCTCTCTTGAGTAAAAAAGCTGGGCACACAACTCTTCAGGTCTGTTCCATCTCTCCTGTCCCTCCCAGGGGCTGATATTGTAAATCAAGGGGGGGGAACCTGCAGCCTTGAGGCCACATGGGGCCCTCTAGGTCCTCAAGTATGGCCCTTTGAGCCCAAGTTTTACAGAACAAATCCTTTTATTAAGGGCCGCACTTAAGGACCTAGAGGGCCCTATGTGGCCTTGAGGCTGCAGGTTCCGCACCCCTGTTCTAAATGCCCATGTGAGGGGCAGCAAGGTGGTGCAGTGGATAGGGTACAGCCCTGAAGTCAGGAAGACCTGAGTTCAAATCCGGCCTCAGACCAAACACTTGACACTTACTAGCTGTATGACCCTGGGCAAGTCACTTAACCCCAATTGCCTAAAAAACAAACAAAAAAATAAACAAAATTAATTAACTAATTAATTAATGCTCATCTGTCTCCCTGTTCTAAGGCCCATTCCAGTTCTAATGCTGTCTTTTTCTGTCTTTCTTTTTTTCTTTTTCGTCACCCAGGCTGGATATCTCAATGCAGGTCCCTCAACTCTACTCTTCCCCTTCTAAAATGGGAACAGTCATCACTTTTTGGCCCAGAGCGCCTTTAACGAGTGGCACAAGCCTCAGACGTGGTGGCTGCCATGCCTGGCTTCTGCTGCCTGATCTAAACAGAGCCCGGACCCCCTGCTCCCCAGGGCATGTCACAGCCCAGACCAAAGGGGACGAGGCCAGTCACCATCACCGAAAGGAAACATTCGGTGGGTGGCGTGGCCTTCCCGGCCCGCTCCCGCTTGGCCCCCTTGCCTGGATCACTCCCACCCGGAGCAGGGCACTCCAGCTGCTCCCGGGGCCACCGGCTAATTGTCACTCCATCTCTGAGTGGTTTGGCAACGTGCAGCCGGGGCCGCCTGCCAAGAGCACGCACCCAGGGTGGAGAGAGACTAACACATTCTGGGACTTGTTACATTCCCCATTAAAGAGGAAATGATTTAAAAACCATCCAAGAGAGTGGAGCAGGCTGAAAGCAAGGAGGATGGGGAGGGGGGATGGAGAAGCCAAGAATCCTTCCCAGAAGAGCCCAGCGATGGAGGCATCGAGAGGGTCTCAGATGAAGGGGAACCAGGGGTCTAGCCAAGACAGAATCGCGTGCCCCGAGCAGCAGAACACAGAATGTGGCATGATAAAGCTGGGAAGGTTCTTGGAAGCCAGGACATCAAAGCTGGGAGGGAAGTCCAAACACAGAATGTCAGAGCCTCCCAAGAGAGAAGGTGAGAAGTAGGAGGGACCTAAGAACAGAGGATGTCCCAGATGAGGAGACCCTGAACGACAGAATTTAGGAGATAAAAGTATGCACAAACACAAAACGTGAAACACAATGTCAGCATGGGAAAGGGCTTCAGAGATAATGGAGTGCAACCTTCCTGTTTTACAGGGGAGGAAACTGAGGCTCAGGACCAGGACCAGGCTGCCTCCCAACAATGGACGGACAGACGCTGCCAGGGGCTGTGCCCCCCAGGTCCCGGGCACCACTGAGCAGGACATCCCCTGGGGGGAGGCCTGATCCCCCTCATACCTGACCTTGGTGCCACCCAAAGGACAGAGCAGGGCTCTGCATCCAGCGGGCACTCTATTAATGCTGGCTGAATGAGGACCAGGCAGAGCCCACGCCTGCTCGCTGACCTGGGGAGTGTCCCCCTTTCGCCAAAGGCCCCAAGCGTCAGTGATGCCTCCCAAACCGGAGGGCAGGACCCGCCCAGCCCACATCCTCTGGATCCCCCAGAATTCTGCGCCAGGAGCAGGAAAGAGACGTGCCTGGCAAAGGAGAAGAACCAGTGAGCAAACAAAGTGTGGGGACTACGAGGCAGGAGAGAAAGCCTTAAAAAAGAAGAGTAAGGCGGCAGATAGAGTCGTGCCTGCAAGACCCAGGTTCAAATCCTCATCAATCAGCTAGTCAATCATCATCTTAAGTACTCTGCTCAGTTTGGGCACACAAAGACAAAAAGTGAGAAGTTGTCGCCCTCATCTGCCACATACACGCGCATATTTTAAAAGCAAGGACAAGACAAGACAAGCTGAGAGGGAAGTGCTCCAGGAGCTGAGGGGCCAGGAAAGGCTTTGCAAGACAGGTTTAGCGCTGGTTCACCTCTCTAAGCCTCAGTTTCTTCATCTGTAAAATGGGAACAATGATAACCGAGCAGCATGCTCAGATGAGATCAGGGATGTAAAGTGCTTTGCAAACTGCACAGCCGTTATAGAAACATCCACTCTCTGGCCCTGGGAGTCTCGGGCCCTGGGTTCAAATCTGATGTTCCTACTGCCTGTGTGACCTTGCACAAATCAGTTCATCTTCAAAATGAGAGCGTTGGACAGGACGGCCCCTGAGGTCACTTCTGCTTCTAGATGCAGGCTCCTAGGAAAGATGGAAACTGACCGTTGGGGGCCCATGTCACAGCCCACTGTCACGTCCTAGAAAGAGGGCAGGACAGAGAAGCAGAGGGCCTCAGTGTGAACCCCTGTGGTAGCCACAGCTGGCCACTTTATAGCTCTAGGCCTTGGCTTCCCCATCTGTACAATTAAGAGGGTGGATTTCACAGCTTCTAGGTCTGAGAAGCAGATAAGAAATGAACCTCTAACTTCAGTAGGGCGACAAATGAGGGATGGCCTTGTGGCGGAGGTGGCGTCTACACTGGCCTTCAAAGGGTACGATCTCACTGGACCGTATCCTGGAAGATCAAGGGCCTCAAAGCAGTGGATGCACCCAGGAAGGAGGCAGGGCAGGGAGGCTGGACGAGCCCTGGCCAGGCAGTCATGAGACTGAGGCCTAGGGAGGCTGACTGGGTGATCCTGGACCAGTCATTCGTCTCTGAACCTCAGCTTAGATACAAAATAGGTGGGTTGTAACAGACAATCCATTAAGGGTCCTTCTGGGTCTAACACTATTTTCTGTATTCTGACATCCCCTGTTCTAAGGGCCCTCCCAGCTCTGACATCCTCTGCTCTAGGGTCCCTTCTAGCTCTGACATCCCCTGTAGTGAGGCCCCTCCCAACCCTGTCATCCCCTGTTCTAAGGCCCCTCCCAGCCCTGATATCCCTTGTTTCTAAGGCCCCTCCCAGCTCTGACATCCCCTGTTCTCAGGCCCCTCCCAGCCCTGACATCCTCTGTTCTAGGGTCCCTTCTAGCTCTGCCATCCCCTGTTCTAAGCCTCCTCCCAGCCCTGACATCCCCTGTTCTCAGGCCCCTCCCAGCCCTGACATCCCCTGTTCTAAGGCCCCTCCCAGCCCTGACATCCCCTGTTCTAAGGCCCCTCCCAGCCCTGACATCTCCTGTTCTAAGGCCCCTCTCAGCTCTGACAAAGCTTACCTCTTTCTAATTAATTTCCAAGGGTAGAAAGAACCAGCTGCTAACTTCAAAGAAAGTCAAACTTACAAAACATTTATGAGAAAATGCAATTTTCTTAAACTTTATAAAATAACATGTATCATGAACACCAGTATAAGTAGTCATTACTTCTAAGTAACATATGCAATGGTAATGAAAAAGCTCAGAATTCACAATGGGCCTGAATTACCTAATAATGCACCATAAATTTAAAGTCGTAACTATGAATTTGAATGTACTGAATATGTGTGTGTGTGTGTGTGTATGTGTATAAAATTCACTACCAAGTTCTGAGCCCCCTGAACAATGCCTCCCCTGTGCCTCTGAGAGAAACACAGATGAGAAGATGCAGCTGCTCTCTCTGCCAGGAGGGAGGAGACCCAGAGTTCTGGCCCGAGGCTGATGCCGTCTATCATGGCACCTGGAACCCGTGGGTTCCCGCTCTCCAGGCCTGGCAGGGTATACGGGGAGCGGGGCGGCGTGTGGGGCCACGTACCCAAGGTCCTCCAGGACAGCTCGCTCTCTCTCTCCATTGCCATCAGCAGGAGCCCCCACTGGCTGTTACCTCCACTGCTGGGGACCAGTAACTGGTGCCCTAGTTCCGTGTACCATTCTATACCAATGAACCTTTCAAACCAGATACAACTTCAAAGACAAAATGAGAGCCAATGAGATAATATTCGTAAATCACTTAGTTACCTGGCATACAGCAGGTGCTAAATGAATGCTCATTCCTTTCCCTTCCCCTGCCCTAGACAAACATACAAACATTTGCCCCAATACTTCTAGGGTTACTTCCCCTGTTCTCAGGCCCCTCCCAGCCCTGACATCCCCTGTTCTCAGGCCCCTCCCAGCCCTGACATCCCCTGTTCTCAGGGCCCTCCCAGCCCTGACATCTCCTGTTAGCACCTGAGAGAGCTCAGTTCCTTGGTTCTACCAAGTTCCCACCTAAAGGCAATTCCAGTGGGTCCTTGTCTTAGCTCCCACTGACCGAGGCACCACAAGGTTCCTGTCTCCTCACTCCCAGCCTAGTCTGGGCTGGCTGCAACCGTCAGCCGGGGCTCTGACTTCTGAATTCCTGTGGTTTGCCCTCCAGACCTTCTGCAAGTAGAGTCCAAGGCTCCCTTCCCATCACCAGACACCCCAAACCAAGGAGTCACAGGGATCCCCCAGAAGCGCAGGAAAGGCCACAGAAGCTGAGGCTGAGTGAGAGGGCTTTGGGGACGCCCTGAAGCTGATCTGAGGGTCCCTGGGGACCAGTTCTGGAAGGTCCCAGCCTGCTCCAGCCTCTCCGAGATACCTTCGTCACGCACCCCTATGGTTCTCCAGCACGCAGCCTTCCCAGGCTCTCCGCACAGAGAGATGTCATCCCAGGAGTGCCGCACACGTGCCAGACCCCCATCACACTCACGCTCTGCTGCCACCTTCCCTGTTGGCTTTGCAGCTCCTGCCCCAGACCCTGATCTCTGCTGCTCAACGGTCTTCAGAACCAAGTGGACCCAGCAGGCGGTTCTCCACCCACTATCGTGACACACACCGTGCCCCTTCGCCCCTTTCTGCTTCTACTTCTAGTATCAGATCCCCCCCCGAGCATTCCTGGAAAGACAGGGCCATCCCTGTGACCTCCCAAAATAGCCATCCTGAGCCCACCCCCTTAGATGGGCTCTCTCCCCTTGTGAGAATGTGAGCTTCCTGAGAGCAAGGCCTGCATGTCTCTGTCCCTCTGCCTCTATATGTCTCTGTCTCTCTATCTCTGTCTCTCTTTTTCTCTGTCTCTCTGTCTCTATATGTCTCTGTCTGTGTCTCTATCTCTCTTTGTCTCTCTTTCTCTCTGTCTCTCTGATTTCTTTATGGCATCCTTAGCTCTTAGCACAGTGCCTCGTACATACAAAGTCATTAATAAATGCTTCTTTCCTTTCTTGAACAAAGTAGCTGGGTCTAAACCAGCTTTCCCTCATGAAACTCTGAAAAATGACCAAAGACACCATTAACGTAAACATTTTTCTCAGAAGGAATTGCATCTGGAAACTAGCTGTGATTCAGGGGAAAGAATGTGGCACAAAGAGTCCAGGGATCTGGGTTCAGATTCTGACTCCACAGCAAACTGTGCCTGGGGTCACCTTCCCTCTACAAGCCTCAGTTCCTTTCTTAGTAAAATGAGGGAGATGATGGAAATTATTCAAATTTATAAGACTACTGGCTGTTTCAGAATTGGTAAATCATGAAAAGATATGAGCAAATGGAATCCAATGTATTAATGATATGAAAAAAATATCCCAATCACTAATAACTGGAGGATTGTAAATTAAATCAGCTCTGAGATTCCACCATGCACCCATCTGATTGGCAAAGAATACCCAGAAAGGAAAGTGACAAACATTGGCAGGGCAGGGGCAAAACCAGCTATTGATATATTTTGGGTGAAGGGGGGATTGGCCCAGTTATTCTGGAAAGCAGTTGGGAATCACCCCCCAAAGTCACTTGACCACCCAAGCCCTTTGAACTAGTTATACCACCACAGGGCTGTTCCTTCCCCCTCCCCCAAGAGATCAAAGAAAGAGGGAAAGGACCCATATGTATAAAAATGCAGCAGTTCTTTTGGTGGAGGCACAAAACTAGAAATCAGGGGATGCCCTTCTACTGGGGAGTGGCTGAATAAATGATAGTACATGAAGATAATGGAATTACTTCTGTGACGTAAGAAATGATCAGGGGCAGCTAGGTGGTGCAGTGGATAGAGCACTGGCCCTGAAGTCAGGAGGTCCTGAGTTCAAATCCGGCCTCGGATTGACACTTACTAGCTGTGTGACCCTGAGCAAGTCACTTAGCCCCAGTTGCCTAATAAAAAAAACACACACAAAACAAAATAAAAAAAAACCATAAGAAATGATGAAAGGGAAGATTTCAGAGAAACCTGAGAAGACTTGAGTGAACTGATGCACAGTGAAGTGAACAGACCCAGCAGAACAATTTGTACTCTCATAAGAATATTGTTGAGACAAATAACTTTGCAAGAATTAGAAATTCTGATTGATACAATTATCAGGCACGACTCCAGAGGACCAGTGTTAAAGCAGGCTGCCCATCTTCTGAGGGAGAGGGGATGAGTTCAGGATGCAGAATGAGAAATACACATATATATAAATATATATGTGTATATGTGTGTACATATATATACACACATATACATACATATATAAACATACATGTATGCATATGTACACACATGCATGTGTGTGTATATTTGGATATGAGCAAGATGGGAATTTGTTTTTCCTGATCATGCTTATTTATTACAAGGATTTTTTTCTTTTTTTTTTTCCAGTGGGGAAAGGGAGGAGGAGGGAGAGAAAATAGATTTTTTTTCATTTAAAATAATTTAATTCAATTTAAAATAAGTCAATAAAATAAAGGAAGTGAACTAAGTGGTCTCTAATGTCCCTCCTACACGTGAGATAATCCTGTTCTCAGAGAATCTCTCCCGAGTTCTGAAATTCCCCACTCTAAAAGCCCCTTCCAGCTCTTATGTTCCCTGTTCTCAGGACCCTCCCAGCTCTGCCATCTCCTGTTCTCAGGCCCCTCCCAGCCCTGACATCTCCTGTTCTCAGGCCCCTCCCAGCTCTGCCATCTCCTGTTCTCAGGCCCCTCCCAGCTCTGACATTCCCTGTTCTCAGGCCCCTCCCAGCTGTGACATCCCCTGTTCTAAGGCCCCTCCCAGCTCTGACATTCCCTATTCTAAGGCCCTCCCAGCTCTGACATCCCCTGTTCTCAGACCCCCTCAGCTTTGGAACTCTCTGATCAAAACTCATTTTCGGTTCTACCATTCTTTGCTCTGTGCCCCCGGTCTAAAATAAGCTCCAATTTATCCTCTCTGTATCTTTTTTGTATGAGCTGTTTGCATGTTGTCTGTCCTCTTTAGATTGTGAGCTCCTTGAGAGCAGATACTGTCTTTTTTGGGGGTTTTGGCCTTTCTTTGAATGCCCCAGTCTTAGCACAATGCCTGGCACATAGTAGGTACTTCAGAAATGCTTATTGACACTCCTTGGCTTATCTGAATGGCTCAAACTGTGTGGTTTGGGGGACAATAATTCCTGTCCTGCCTATCTTCACTGGGTTGTAGAACGGACAAAAATAAGACATCACATGCAAAGAGTCCTTTTATAATCATTCCTTACACCACAGCCACCCAGCCACAAAGTCCTCTTATAAAACAAAGAGTGTCCCTCCAGTAAGTGGTGAGGAAATGAGGCCGACCAGAGGGGTCCCTCGGCTGAAGCGCCGTTCAAGGCTCAGGCTCTACCCCACACTAGCCGAACAAGTCCAAACTCCTCCACGACTCTCCCCCGGTTTGTCTGCTGGGCCCCTCCTCCACGGTCAGCCCTGTTCTGGAAACGAAAGGGACAAGCGGGAAGACAAAGTCCTTCCCCTCAGGGGCGAGATTGGGCTGCACGGACCTCCCGCAGACTTCCAGAGCCGGCCACAACCGGCAACAGCGGCTGACGTTTCTAAGGAAAGCAAAGCCCTCTGCACCCGCGCTGTCCCTCCCCCGAGGCGACACTCGAATGTTATCATCATTCCCGCGTCAGGTATGAGAATACTGACCCACCGCGAGGTTCAGCTACTGTCAAAGGCAGGAGCTGACCACCCGTTTCCCTGATCTGCCGTCCACACCGGAGGAGAAAGGCAGAGAGCCCACCAAGAAAGGAAGGTCTACAGATGGAGAAGCAATGAGAGAGCGCCCTGAAGGACCTGAGTTCCAATCCCGGCTCTGCCACTTGGTACCCGTGTGACCTTGGGCCAATCGCCTACTTTCTTGGGACTTAGTTTCCTCATCTGTAAAAGGGAAGCCTTGGACTAGATAACCTCCAAGATCCCTTCTAATCCCAAATCTATAATTGTAATTACAGGGAAAAGCTTACTGGTTATTGATTGGAAGAAGCCCTGGAGGGTGGCTAGGTGGTGCAGTGCATAGAGCACCAGCCTTAGAGCCAGGAGGACCTGAGCTCAAATCTGGCCTCAGACCCTGAGCAAGTCACTTAACCCTGATTGCCTCATCCCCCCCCAAAAAAAAGAGAGACATGAAGAAGCCCTGAATTCATAAGCCTCAGTTTCCTCTTCTGAACAATGACAGGATCAGACCAGAGAGCCTCTGAGGTCCCTTCCTGCAGTAGAAAGAACAATGGGTGTGCAATCAAGGGGTACTGGGTTCAAATCTTCCCTCTGAAGCATATGATCTGGGAGCCTTTAAACCCTTTCCTTCCCCAGGTCTCAGTTTCCTCATTTTACAAAGGAGGAGGCTGAACTACATGCCCTCTGAGGTTCCTTGCAGCTCTAGATCTGTGATTTTAAGAGTCTGTGGCCTGGATTTTTATTTTATTTTCTGACCTGGATTTTTTATTTCAGCTCTTTGACTTCCAACTGGATTCAATCCAAGAAGGATTCATGAAGTCCTTACATATCTGCCAAGCCCTGTGCTTGGTGACAGAAAACAAAAACCAGTCCCCTCCCTTAAGGGCACAAAGTCCCCAGAGCTCGCTCGCTCTCCCCTTCCTAAGAGCACACACCAGGGAGGGCAGCCCGAGCACTCAGTCAAGGATCCAGGGAGCCCGGGACCGTGCTGGGACCGTGGCCTCCAAAGCAGGGTTGCCTTTACTAGGTGGGACGATCTTTCCTAGGCTTCCCCTCCCCCTTAGGAGATGTGGAACATTCCACTCAGGACATCCAGGAGGTTAGAAGCAGCTAATGGCTAACAATAAAAAATAATATTTTCCCTTTCAGCCATTAACTTGTAATATAGGGCTCTCTAATTCTTTCCTGTTCCTTCCCATGGGGCTTAGGATCAAGCAACTTGGGAAATAAATAACTCCCTGCTATTGCCCGACCTCAAACCCAGATTTCAAAGTCTATCGGAGAAATACGGCCCCCCATCATTAACGCGAAATCTCTCTCTCTTTATTTCTTTCCTTTTTTTTTTTTTTAAAGAGTTTCATGTATTAAGTTACCACTCTCTGCAAAGGATTTTATTTTTCCCATTTGGACACTGGGGCCAGCAGCATCTCAGTTCCAACTGGGAACTGTTTTAATGAATTGTGGGGCTCCAAAAGAGAATCAAGCCCACATGGGAGAGTGGAAAGGTCACTTGGGTTTGGAATCTGAGGCCCGGGGTTTGAATCCTGGCTGTGGATTTTGGCCCAGTCAGGTCCCTTCTCTTGGCCTCAATTTCCTCATCTGTAAAATGAGGATGAGACAGCCCTACTTCTCTGATCCTCCCTAAACAAACAAACAAAACCCACCACTATATTCTAAGATCATAAGTGCTTACACAGCCCAATGTCACCTCACTGGATCCTCACAAAAATCCTGTGAGGGAGGTAACAGTGCTATACCCATTTTACCAGTGAGGAAATGAGGCTGAGAAAGGCTTATCAGAAACAAAAGTTGAACCCAGGTCTTTCTAACCACAAATCCAGCTACACCATCTAGCTCCTCTATCCACCCAATCTGCTTCACCACTGGCCACATTCCCCTTGGCCCTAAAGGCAGACCTAGGAAAAGAAGGTGGAACATGACATTGCAAGAAGCATTTGGGCTTGATAAAGGGAAAATTCTTAATTCAAGCATACGCCCAACGATCGTTCATTAAGCACCCACCATGGGCCGGACGCTGGGCCACGCACCACAGAGATAAAGACAAAGAGCAAACCAAAGCCATCCCTGCCTTCGGGAAGCTTGCCTTCTACCAGAGGGATGTAAGACCAGTAATGAAATACAAATTAGAGACAACATAAATACAAAGCAATCGGGGGTGGGGGAGCCCTGCAAATGGGGGGCTCAAGGAAGAAAGCATCTGCAGCAAATGCAACCCGAGCTGAGCCTTGGCAGAAGCCGGGGAGGCTACGCGGTGAAGGGAGGAGGACGGACTCCAGGCACCGGGGACATCGGGGGCCCCGATCCAGGCCCAGAGATGGGGGAGCAGTAAAAAGCCAGTTTGGCTGGGACAGAGTGTAAAGCCAGGGTGGGTCAGACTGCGAGGGGCTTTGAACCACCAAGAGCAGCTCACGTTGATCCCAGAGACCAGAGTGAATGACTGGTAAGGAACACGGTCTGACCAGCCAGTGGCCAGAGTGAACAATATCTCTGTCCAAACATGGACTGGCCTGCTGGGTGGGGAGGGCATCCTCATTGGTATCCCCTGCTTCACCCCCCTCACCCCCACATCTCAAAGCTATGCAGTCCAGGGGAAGAAACACTGACCCTAGAGTCAGGGGGGCTGGGTTTAACCCTGCCTCCATGACCCTGGGTACCTAGCAGAGAAATATGGTCCCCCATCATTAATGCTGAAATCTTCCTCTCTTGATTTCTTTCCTTTTCATGTACTAAGTTACACTGGGCCAGCAGCATCTCAGTTCCTACTGGGCCTCAGTTTCCCCCCTCACAACGAAGGGGGTTGAACTAGATGGTGTCTGTGGTCTTTTTTAGCTCTCGATCAAAAGTGTGATGCTATAATTGAGATGTATGATTCAGGGCAGAGTCAGACCTCTCTGAGATTCTGTGATTTCATTTTTTGTAAAACATCAAGGGGTGCCACAGGGAAACATATTTCAGCAGAGAATAAGGGGATTAAAAATTCTAATTAGGGGCAGCTAGGACACAGTGGATAGAGCTGTGGCCTTGGAGTCAGAAGGACCCAAGTTCAAATCCAGCCTCAGACACTTGACACTTACTAGGTATGTGACCCTGAGTGAGTCACTTAACCCGGTTGCCTTACCAAACAGAAAAAACAAAACAAACAAAAAAAACCCTCTAATTAAATGGAACAAACCAACACTCACCTTTGCTGCCTAGTTAGGTAGCGGGCTCACAGTGTCAGACCTCACAGGCCATCTTGTCCAGCCTGGGTGGGAACAAGAACCCTTCCCCCTACAATTCTGATTCTGGCCAACATCAGTGATTTAAAACCAAACTATTAATAGGGCCCCCTTGGGTGATGGGAAAGGAGCTGCTTATCTGTTGGGGAATGGCCAAACTGCGATCCATGAATGTAAATAACTACCACGCACACACACACACACACACACACACACACACACACACAAAGAAGAGGAGGCAGAAATCGAAGAAGCACGGGAAGACTTGTAAGAACTGATGCAAAGTGAAGTAACCAGCGCCAGGAAAACAAGGCACACCGTGATGACAAGCACATACACGGAAGCAACAGCATCAGACAAAACAGGTGCCATGACATGATCATGGCTAAGCCTGGTCCCACAGAAGAAAGCGCTTCCCTCTCCCCTCTCTGCCGAGACAGGGGCCCATGAGTGTGAAATGCCAAATCTAGTGCCCGACTCAGCTGACACACTTTTACTGAACTAGAGATTTTTGCTTTTTTTTTATTCCTTATTTTAAGGGAGAGAATTGGAGAAGGAATGATGAGAACTGTAAGCCAAGTCAAAAGGTTTCAATTTAAAATTATTTTAAAAACACTATTTAGGGGCAGCTAGATGGCACAGTGGATAAAAGCTCTGGCCTTGGAGTCAGGAGGACCTGAGTTCAAATCTGGCCTCAGACACTCGACACTTGCTAGCTGTGTGACCCTGGGAAAGTCACTTGACCCTGACTGCCTCACCACAAAAAAAAAATTACTATTTATTTTTATGTGTTATCTCCTACATCCTCACCAAGTGGCCACCCAGCCTCTTCTTCCAGTCCTCCAAAAGGGAGGCTCCCATGACCTCCTGAGGCAGGCCAGTACATTCTGGGGACAGTTCTTATTATTTGTAAATTTGTCCTTGTGTTGGTGTTGTTCAGTTGTTTCAATCATGTCTGACTCTCCGTGACCCCATTTGGGGTTTTCTTGGCCAAGATTCTGGAGAGGTTTGTCATTTTCCTCTCCAGCTCATTTTACAGATGAGGAAACTGAGGCAGACAGGTTGAAGTGACTTGCCTAGGGTCATACAGCTAGGAAGTGTCTGAGGTTTGAATCCAGGAAGATGAGTCTTGATGACTCCAGGCCTGGAGCTACTGGCTCCTCCCTTATGACCCTTTAATTTTGTGTAGTCTTCCTCTTTGAGATAGGAAGTGCTTTCCTCACCACAGAAAACACTAATCCTGTATAATGTCCCTGGTTCCTAAAAATTCTCTTTTCCCAGATCTTTTCTAGAGCACCAAACTCACTCCCCTGGACAAGCCGTGACCAGGGCAACGAGAGAGAAAACAAGGGGCTGGTGTGGGACGGCTTCCTGCCCCAGCCCTGCCTGGCCACACCAGACAAGACGGCAAACAAACAGAAAGATTAAAGGCCTAAAAAAATCCCATCATCTTCCAGATGAATCCTAAAAAACAAAAATGCCACCGGGTTTCTAAATCCGGCTAAGAATGGGGAAAAGCAACCACATTAGCCACCAGGAACTCCTTGGGATAACAGCTCCGGCCCCACAAAGGAAAGACTAAACACTCTGGTGGCCTCAGGACAGATAGCGATCTCCTCCAAGTCAGGGACCCCCGGCTCCAAAGCATTAACCCATTTATCAGATGCAGCTTCTAGAGGCTGAGGCCAAGGGGAAAGAACATTGGTGTTGACCTGAAAACCTGCTTCTCTTGTTTCCCAGCTTCAAGCCTCAGTTTCCCAACTATAAAATGGGAATAACAGTGCCTGTGATATTTAACTCACTGGTTTGTGGGGAGAATCAAGTGATATCATGCCCATGAGGCATTTTGTACTTTTTAAAGTACCACAGAAACGCCAGATATGACCATCTGTCCCTTCTTCTATCTGACCGGTGGGATGAAAAGACAGAGAAGGCCACCATCTCTATGGATTCTCATTTGTCACTTCCTACGCACTGACCACAAAGAAGCTTTGTCCTACTGGAGTTAGAGCAGAGTTGTTCCCCTCTTTACCCACCCCCAACTGGACTAGAAGGTCTCTGAGGACAGGCACCGGGTGGTTTGACATTTGTGTTTCCACCACACCCCCTGCCCTTTGAACAATGGCCACTGACTGGAGCTCTGGGCTGACCCCTCCTGAGTCATCTTCTCCGGGTGATGGGAGGGGTCTTGTGCCACGCCCAACTCTGTTAATGAGAAACAATTGTATAAGCAGGAAAACTGCTTGGTCTGGGGACTGAAAGGGCAGATGAGTCTGGCCGGACTTTTCCAGCTGGCTGAAAAATCAGAAAAGGAAGCCCAACTTCTCAACCAGTCTGCTGAAAACACATGCCCAGGAACCACTGGTTCCCAGCCGAGGAAAGAGGAACTGGGAAGCTTTAGGACACAGAATATAGGGCTGGCCCAGAGCTTAAGGACAGAATCATTAGCATGAGGGAACATTCTTCCATGAAGGAGAATCGTCATCATCACCATCATCATCATCATCATGCTAAAATTAACATTATTCTCATTATTATGGTAGCTCAGGAAGAAAAGACAGGAGTGAGGAATTCAAAGAATCAAGGTAAGACTTATATGAACTGATGAAGAGTAAAGAGAACAGAACCAGGAAAACAGCCTCTCAAATGACATCAACAGCATAAAGAAAAGGGTCACCCCAAGGAAGCCCAAATTCTGGGGCGGCTTCTGACGCAATAATGATCCCAGAGAAAAGATGATGAAACAGACCTCTACATTCCTGGAAAGGGGAAGCATTTTGCCAGGGCAGAAGGTGTCTACACTATCAGACATGGTCACTGAAGGATGTATTTTTTAACTGTTCTACTTTGTTACAAGGGAGAATGTTTCCAGCAATGACAGTGACACAAATTTTTTTTTTAATCTACAAAAGTTAAGTTTTTAAAAAAGAAAAATAATAATAGCAGCTCCCAAAGAATACTGGCCTTGGAGCTAGGGATTAATAGATAGATAGATGGAGAAAGACAGAGAGACAAAGAGTGACAGAGAAAGAAAGAGAAAGTAAGAGAGAGAAGGAGGAAGGGAAGATGAGATATGAAAGAGAGAAAATGAGTATTGGCCTTGGAGCTAGGGGATCAACAGACAGAAAGATGGAAAGAGAGAAGAGACAGAAAGAGAAGGAGGAAGGATGGGAGAGAGAGAGAGAGAGAGAGAAGTAGATGGAGGAAGTCAAGAAAGAGAAACAAAGAAAGAGATAGAGAGAGGGATGGGTGGGTGGGTTTAGTGTTTTTTAAAGTGCCAGCCAATAAGCCAAGTGCTAGGGATAAGAATACAAACAAACCAGAGGTTTTTGCCCTCAAGAAGCTTACATTCTAATGGGGGAAGACCACATAGAAAGGGGAGCCTGGAGAGAGAAAGGAAGGGAACACCTGCTGGCATGGGTGGCGCATCCCAGGAAGTGACAAGGAGACTTGGGCCAGTTCAATTCCCCAGCTACCCAAAAACCCTTGGACTTGGGAATCCAGACTCTGGGTTCATATCAAGGCTCTGCTCCTTAAGCTTGTATCTTCAGGCAGTCTACTTCTCCTTTCTGGGGCTCAGTTTCCTCACCAGAAAAATGAAGGGGCTGGAAATGGTCCTAAGAGCTGTTTGAGCTCTAACTAGGTGATCTGATAAACTTTCCTCCACAGAAAAGAAACAAAGAATTTCAGTGATGGAAAAATCCTCTCCCCCTTCTGGTCACAGTGATTACTGGTGTCACAGCCAGACCTGTTCACAACTTCAAAAATAATTACGAAGGCAGGGGGGAGTCTCAAATGAAAAGAGCCAAGTCCTGCTCATTCATGTTCTCAGGTCACATGCCCCCTGTGAAGAGCTCAAGACAAGCAAGAGTTTTTCAGACTACCCAAAGACCACCCTGCCCAGGGCTCAGCCCCATCCCTTCTCTGGTTTTCTCCTGGAAAACAGAAAGAAGGGGAAGTCAGAAGGAGGAGGGGTAGCAAGGGAGAAGGGGGAAATCCCTCAAATCCAAGCTGTTTCCACTTTGTCTATTTATCCAAATCCTTTCATTGACATCCTCAGTGGTGAGGTGGAAGGGGGAGAAGGGGCATTCTGATTCTGTGCACAAATGCCCCCCTCATTAGCTCTGCCTGACATTTGGTGGGGGGTGGGGGAGGCATTCCTCTATGGTGTGACCTCAGGAAAGTCTTTTCCCTTCCAGGGCCATGACTTTCCTTCCCTGAAGAAGTCAATGCAATCCAATAGGTCTTTATTAAATACCTATTGTATACAGAGCACTCTGCTTGATAGTAGTGCTAAACCTGGGGTCAGGAAGGCCTGAGTTCGAATGTGACCTCAGATAATGCTTAAATAAACACACTTACAGGTAGTTTTCATCACATTTACATCTTACAATTTACAAATAATTAAAAGGTAATATTAAAAGTGCCATATAAAATCTAAGCAAACATTGCAAACATACAATTTAATCACAAAAGAGATCACAAAGAAATATTAGACAATACACACTGTATACAAACTGATAAAGAAACACAACGGCTTCTCACACAATTTTTCTCCAGAGTTCCTTCCCGCATACTGTCTGATTCCTGGTAGATGCTCAATGTCTTGACCCTGCTCCATCTCACGGAGCCCTGGACCGTCCCATCTTTCACCACCGTAGCTCAGACCCATCCTGAGTTCTGATAACACAATGTCATTAGCTGGATCCCATCCTCCAAAGGCCCTGCATGTTGCAGCACATAAGCCTTCCCAAGGCACAGGCTGAAAGACTCACTGATGTTTCTTCATCTTGCCAGCCTTGGCTGTTTGGAAGGCAGAGCATCTATTTTCAAAGAGTATGATAACATCTATGACATGAGCAGCTAAGTGGCACCATAGTGGATAGAGCACCAGGCCTGGAGTCAGGAAGACTCATCTTCTGACATTCCCTGTTCTAAGGCCCCCTCCCAGCTCTGACATTCCCTGTTCTAAGCCCCCTCTCAGCTCTGACATCCCCTGTTCTAAGGCCCCTCCCTATCCGGACATCCTCTGTTCTAAGTTCCCTCCCAGCTCTGACATCCTCTGCTCTAAGCCCGCCTCCCCCAGCTCTGACAGTCTAGAATTCTCGACCCACCAGGTTTCACAGTCTCTGAGCCCAAAAAATGAACAGAATTCTGAAAGGGGAGGAAGGCTGTCATGCCAAGCATTGAGTCACCACAAGGACTCTGCAACCCGCAGAGGGCCGGACCCTGCTTCTCTGCAGCTCTGCTTACTTTGTGCCAGCTCACCCACAGGGCAGCCTTCTCCCCTATTAACCTGCCCTTTCAAACAGGCTTGCTTTTTTTCCAGGTTTTAACGTCCAACCTGATTTAATCAGAAACACATGCTTCGTCAATATCATCTGTCATGTTCCATTAGCTTCAGGTGGACGGGTACAAGTCAGTAAACAAAGGTGGAGGCGTAAATCTACCTTGAACACATAATATCCTGAATCGGAAAATAAAAACACATGTGCCTTTTGACCTAGAGAGTCTCAAAAAACCAGGAACTTCAGGTATTGTCTTCTGCTCCCAGAAACAGCTGGACGATCCCAACGAACTTCCATGAGACTGATCCACAGACGGTCCAAGCTTAGCCAGTGACTAACCGAGCCACCACTGGGTTAAACAATCACTGGGCTCCCGGCCTCAATTCAAGGGGCAGGGCTGGCCAGAAACCAAACCCCAGAGACAGAGGCAGCATCCCACAGCCCCCTGGTGCATGAGTCATCTGCAGGGGCTATTGGGGCTAGGCAGGTGCTGCTGCCAAGGCCAGAGAAGCCCTCCAAAGCCATGCTTTAAAAGGGTTAGGATTCTGAGGGCTCTTCCCCTTTCGGGGGTCCTTGACCCCTCTGGCAGCCCAGTAATGTTGATGGACCCTCCTTCAGCAGAGTTTTAAATGCATAAAATAAAACACATAGGATCGCCAAGAAAAACTATTCTTTGAAATAGTTATAAAAAAATAATTTTTTACATTCATGGACCCCAAGTTAAGAACCCCTTATTTAGATAAATTAATGGACTACAGAGTAGTAGAGCTAAAAGTTACTTAAAACACAGAATACGGAACGTTAGAACACAGAGCATTTGTGTTGGAAGGAATCAGGGTGGGAAGAGAACACATAAGATTAAATGGCAACAGCTAGGAGGGGCCTTAGAACAGGGGATGTCGGAGCTGAGAGGGCCCTTAGAAAAAAACAGGGGATGTCAGAGTTGGGAGAGCCCTTAGAACAGGGGATGTCAGGGCTGGGAGGGGTCTGAGAACAGGGAATGTCAGAGCTGGGAGAGCCCTTAGAACAGGGGATGTCAGAGCTGGGGGGAGCTTAAAACAAGGAATGTTAGAGCTGGGGGGGGCTAAGAACAGGGAATGTCAGAGCTGGGAGGGCCCTTAGAACAGGGGATGACAGATCTGGGAGGGCCCTTAGAACAGGAGATGAGGGGTCTGAGAACAGGGAATGTCAGAGCTGGGAGGGCTCTTAGAACAGGGAATGTCAGGGTTGGGAGGAGTCTGGGAACATACTCCCCAGTGACAGGCTCCCAGGATTTAGAGCTAGAAGACACTTAAGACCTCCTCTTAAACTCTGCCATTGGACAAAGAAGCAAACTGAGGTAAGAAAGGCCGGTGACTTATGTCTTAGGTAAATTTAAAAAATGAAACTAGGAAACACAATCCTAAGCCAAGGTTTACTTAATCTATTGGCAAACATAGAAGAATTATTGTAAGTACTCTAATTATTACATAATTGTCTAAAGTTTTCTTTGTGTTAGTCAAAACCATAATGCTCAAGAAAGAAATCCAAATCCCATCAATCTCTGCTCAGGAAGTCAAGTAAGCAGAGACAGAAAAACAATTTCCAAGAGCTGGGAATGACCTTAGAACAAAGAACAACCCAGAGAATGGCAGACCCAAAAGGAGTTTCAGACATGAGTGTTAGAGCTTTTTCCCATAAACAACATGCCATTTCCTGACTCCACACCTTTGCCTGCCATGCTCTCCTCCTCACTGCCACTTTTTGGAATCCCTCACTCAAGGCTGAGTCCCTGAATCAAGGCTCAGCTCAAGTAACATCTCCTTCAACTCAATGAGGATCAAGTGAATTAATAGAAGTAAAACACTAGCTATTAATATTGTTGTTGTTAGTATATTATTATTTATATTATATTGTATCACTATGTTACATTATATCATATTATATATATTATCCAGGCATCTGGCCTGGATCCCCAGGAGTGTCTCTGTATCTCTAGTCCTCCTTACAGACCTTGCATACAGCAGGCATCCATGCACGGTTGTTGTTCACAATACAAGCCACTTCGTGAACTTGGATTGCTCACTGTAAATTACATTGACATAAAGGCAATGCTTTCTTTTTTAAAAAATTATCTAATGCTTATAATAGTGCCTAGCACATAGTAGACACTAAAAAATTTGAACCTGATAAATTACATTAAAGGAAAAGGCACAAAAACCTATTACAGCAGAGAGAGAGAAGGGAGGAAGATGAGCATTGTCTGAACCTTACTCTCATCAGATTTGGCTCAAGAAGGGAATAACATTATCAGTTAGGTACTAATATTGATAGACTTAACCCTTCTCAGCAATACAAGGATCTAAGACATTTCCAAAGGCCTCATGGTGGAAAATGCTATCCACAAAGAAGAAAGAACTATGGAGTCTGACTGCAGATCGAAGCATACTATTTGCTATTTTTTTTCCTTCTGTTGTGTTTTGTTTCCTCTTTCTGGTGGTTCCTCCTATTGGTTCTAATTCTTACTTACAACATCACTAATGTGAAAATATGTTTAGTAGGAATATGTATAGCCTATATCAGATTGCTAGCCATCTTGGGGGAGGCAGGTGGGGAGGGAGGGGGAGGAAAATTTAAAACTGAAAAGCTTATGGAAGTGATTGTTGATAAATCAAAATAAATTAATTTTTTAAAAACCTGGGAAAAAAAAGGTTAAAAAAATTGAACCTGAGTTCAAACCCAGGCTCAGACACTTCCTAACTGGATGATCCTGGGCACATCACTTAAACTCTGTCTCAGTTTCCTCAACTGTTAAATGGGGATAATACCAGCACCTCCCACCCCCCACCCAGGATCCTTGTGGGGATCAAACGAGGTACTATCTGTAAAGCGCTTGGCACAGTGCCCGGTACACAGTAGATGCCTAATAAATGCTTGCTCCCCCCCCCTCCCTGTAGCAGACAGACAACGATCCAGAGGGCACGTGTGTTTGTCGATTTCAGGATTGTAGGAGAACATTCTGGGGTTCTTAGGGAGTGGACTTTGGAGATATTCAGACACATTCGTGGCCGTGGGACACTGGGTCTGGTCTCCGTGGCTCTGAGATGACTTCTAGCTCCAGACTTGGGATGCTGGTTCCCACGGGGTCCTATCCGGACTCCAATTAATGCCGTCCTTGAAGGCCCGGACACCCCGAATGAAGCAATTCATATCAAACCGGGCTTAAGGAATTTTCCTAAAACGCCGCTGTCGTTAAGGACCCTGTAGCCTTTGAACCCTGCCCGTGAACTAAAGCAGATGACGCCACACTGGAACCATCCTGTGATGGCCGGAAAGAATAGGACTCCCCTCCGGGACCTTTTATAAATCCAGAAGCCGGTCAAGTGGTAGAGTCCAGAGCGAGCTGGGTCACTAAATAAAGCTTCCACTGAAGCTGTGTCCCTGCAGTAGAACGGAAGCTCTCTGAGGACAGGAATGAATCCATTTTTGGTTCAGTACCTCCAGCACCTAGGACAGTGCTGGGCGCCCAGCAGGGGCTTAAGAAACGTGCATGGACTAATGGATGGATGGATGGATTTGGAAGTGAGACGGCTCACGCGGGTCCCGCAGAGGCCTCGGTTTCTCCCGCCATACAACGAGGGGCTTGGGTCCCCTGGAGCTCCAACACCCCCGGCAGAGCAGCGAAGCCCGTGTGGCTCTAGCCCACAAAGCCTGTCCCTTTCTGACAATAGGAGGGAGGCGAGGAAACTGGCTGTCCCCCATCAGAGCTGGGCCAGCGCGGGACCTGGAGCCCGAGACAGATTTTTCTTTAACGAAACTGAAAGTGGAATCCGCCAGGAGTAACGGCGTCAGGAACCTAAATGTAAACCCAGCCTGGGGAAGGTTTATATTAAAGAAGAAGAAAAAGAACGGGGAGGGGGAGGGGAGGGGGAGAACAAAAAGAAGGCTGGGATCACTGGGACTGCGGCGCTCGCGCCGAGCTTGGAATGTCTTAAAAATGTGTGACTAATACAGCTTCTCCAGATCTGATGGGAGAGTGAGGCGCTCAAGCTCCCCACAAAAGGAAAACAACCGTCCAGATCTTCTCCTAACGCAGGGCTGGTGCACGCTGCCCTGGAGGGTGAGGGACTGAGGCTAGAGAATTCCTGGGCTTCTTCCCCCACCCCACCCCAAAAAAACAAAGGGGAAAAAATTATAGATTCAAAAAATGTCAGAGCTGAGAAGGATCTTTAGGGATCCCCAGTCCCTTCCGGGGAGGACAAGATACCCTGAATTTCCCCAAAGCCTTGAGATTCCTGGGGACCAGAGCGTTCAGTGCAGCCCCGAGTCTGTGCTGGGCAGAGGTGAGGGCAGCTAAGATACTGACGTCTCCGGGCAGATGATAGGATAGCCCTCCCACTGGCTACTCTCTCCTCTCCCAGGAGGATCCACACAGGGACAAGGAGACTTTGACAGCCCACAGCTGACACAAAGCATTGGACCCTCTGATCAGGTCCAGCCTCCCTGGTTTTATGCTGAAGAGCAAGGAGGAGACGGGAGCTGCCCAAGGTCACAGAGTGAACAAGACCCCAGTGCCACAGACGGATGCTTGGAATGATCCTCAGGGACACCCAGTCCAACCCTGCCTTAGAGGGAAGGACACTGAGGCTCAGAGCGTCTAAGGAACATGCCCAAGGCCCTAGAGGGGTGACTAGGTAAATGGCAGGTGGAATTTGAACCCACTCCTCTAGCTTCTGGACCAAAGCATCAGGCCTCGAGGTCCAGGGCTCTCTCCCCTACCTAGTCCACCTCGCCCCCAACCCTGACTCCTTCCTAAGGCTGATACAGCAGGTCCTGGCCTGAGCAAGGAGGTGAGGCCTGAATGGTAACATAAAGGTCACTGGACTTGGGCGTCAAAAGTCTGGGTTCAAGTCATTCCACCTTTCTGGGGACTTTCCAGTCCTCAACCCTATGATCCTCTGCCTACCTCAGTTCTAGTCTAGGGTCTCATCACATCAGGCACTCAGCACATTTTTGTTGATTGAATGAGTAGATGGACAGAAGGAGGGGTGAATGATGGCACTGACCAGTGCCAGCTGCATGTGCCACTCCACCTGAGATCACTGAACACTGGACTTGGCATCAGCCACCTCTAACGTGCCTTCCATCCACACAATTCCACCATTGACAGAGAAGGCCACAAGTTCAAAGCAGCAGAGGTCTTTGTGGAAGGGTGCCGAGGCCCCTGAACAGCAGTGAAAAAACAGAGCTTAGCACCTACTTAACAAGAGTGTCTGCTCCCTCTGTCCTCCCTCGACTCCCCAACGGGGGCTCCAGATTGACAGGCTGCTGAGCGCATTGTTCCACTGGCAGGGCCTGGGTTTGCACCGCCGACTCCAGGCACAGCCACAAATTAACTAACTCTGTGTGACCGAGGGTCGGCCCAGTGCCCTCTGCATCTCTCGAGCCTGGTCCACATTTTGATTTGGGGTCACTGAGCTGAGAGGGGGCAGCTGCTTGAGGTCCATTTCCTCACACTCTTCTTCTCCCCCTCTCCGTGTCCCCCTACACACACACACACACACACACACACACACACACACACACACACACACACACTCACTCATTCACTCAATTTTAAATCAGGCAGTTGGAGGAGACACATTGAGCCCATCTTCAGTGAAAAGCTTCGGGGCTCGAATATTCTCACGCAGACGGCTCCAGAAGTCCAAAGGACTGTTTGATCAATCATCTGGCCTTGTAGTGGCATCCAGGCAGAATTAAAGCCAGCTGGCCAGGAGGAGAAAAGAGAATGACCCTGCACCCCCACCCCAAAAAAACAAAAACAAAAACAAAACAAAACAAAATAAAAACACAGCCGTAAAAAATACACCCATGTCCACACAGTCACGTCGGTCGGTATTCCCCTGTACCTTTGTGGACACTCGCGTACAGACATTTTATGGTCAAATCTCAGCGGCTCTTCATCCTCCTGCACATAAAATACCTGCTTTCAATGCTTTTTCCCTTTTCTAAAAGTAAATAAGAAGGCTTGGGTTCGCCTATCTCTCTGCCATGAGCCTCGGCCACCCATCCCCTCCCTCCCAGGGAAATCTCCGGTTTCATAAACCCACCCCGAGATATTTGAAACGGCAGCTCATTAAACGCTTTGCTTTCGGCATCTGACATTCCAGAGAATTAATATTTAAACTTATTATAGGGAGGGGGGGGAAAGGAGGAACGGAGAAAAGAATGGAGTTTGGTCTAAGCATGAAATATTTAATGGTGTCTCCAGAATGGAGAGCCTTTTTTGTTACAGGCTGGAAATGGTCAGTGTAGTCCCCAGCTACACACCGCCATGGACTTGGGTCTCAAGACAGAAACACAATTACGGCTCCCCACCCGGTGCCTGCTGAGGCCAACAGGGCTTTGAAAAGGGGGAAGTGATTGGATTCCATGTTTATGATACAATTAACAATTCTATCATCTTGTCTTCCTTTTCGGCCTTGAGGCTTTGTTGAATAGGGCAGACAGGGTGTGTGCAGAGAGGTACGGTCCACAGCGAGCCTCAGGCCTGCCTCGGCGGACTCACGCCTACTTCCCGCTGGGACTGATGCTGCGCGCCCGGCTTCCTCCTGCCCGGCACCCGACAAGACCAAACACTTAAGTGATTCAGTAGAAAAAAATTAAGCTTCCCCTTCCATGGCGGATCCTCCCTGCCCCTGCCTGCACGTGCAATTTATTTACGGGGCTGGAAGGCAGGCAGAATATATCATCTACTGTTATACAAACTTCTACTAGGTATTAAAATACCGAGCCCCCAGAGAGGCGTTTCATATAGTCCGACAGAATGCCAAAGTAAACCAACTCCCCAACCCCTCTGGAGCTTAAGACAACAAGCGGGATTCGTGTTTTTAAAGTCAGTTTTTACAGGTTTTCACATCGTCTGGTCAAAGCCATATTTTTTACCCAACTTCTTTTTAAAAAAATCAAACCCCCCAAAAGAAATCCAAGTGAGGCTCGGAAGAAAGGATGGAGATGCTCTTTGTCCTATTCCTTCTCTTTATGGGGGTGGGCTGGCGAAGGAGGATTCTGGAGGGACATTAGGGAGGCTCTGGGCCATGCTTTTACAAATCCCCCTGGCCAATGATCAATTTATTCTTCAAGTACTAGCACCCCCCCAGTGCATACTAACCCCCCAAAAATATAAATACATAATAACAAGCCCCAACAACCCGGCCACACAACATATACCAACACTCTCCCATTTTCCTTAGAGTCAACAGCCCCAGAGAAATAAGGTGATTTACGGAGGGCCTGGGATTCTTTTATTTCTTACGGTCCTTTCATCAGAGATCCCATCAACAAGCCTTCCAGCCGACTCCAGGTCCTAGGCCAGTCATCCCTGCCACACACACACACACACACACACACACACACACACACACACACACCATCGAAAGGATCAGCGAGGCAGAGGAAAGGGCCTCTGTACTCATCAGTCAGTTAGCAAATCCTGGATTCTATAAAGAGTCCTCGGATGGGTTTTTACCAACCAGATGTGTCCATGAGGCTGGACAAGTCTTCCCAAATTATGAGACATGTGAACTGAAAACTGGCCCAAACCGACATAGTTTGGGGTTCGATTTTAGGTGCCATCTACTCTGATTTCCGGCAGGCTCCCCAACAGGGCCCCTAACACCAGCTGGTTCTGTGGGGACTCTTGGGCCACAGCTCATAACATTGGCCCCCGTGCCTGAGTGTGTGTGGGGAGAGGGGACGGGACAGGGGAGGCAGATCCCACTTGGATCGTATTCAGTCTGCTACCCATCCGCCCAAGGATTCCGACTCTCCAAGAATGGCCGACAAGTGGCTTTCCCTCCTTAGTCCATCTGCCTCCAACAGGGTAGGCTAATGCCTTCTCAATCACCCAAGAGCTCCTGAGGAAAGCATTCTTCAAGTAGAATAGGAAAAGGAAAAAATTCAAACTTGAGAGGAAAAGCAGAGGAGTGAGGGGCCTTTAAAACGGGCTGGGGGCAGCAGTGGCAGGCAGAGGTGGGGTATCTGTTTCCTTTCAGTTTCTGGGATGTGGGAGAGCAGAAAGGTTACAGAAGACACCCCCTGCCACCCCTCTGCCATACCTGGTAACCCCACTGCCCTCCATCCTCATCGGGAGGCCTTCACTAGCTCCAGCCCCAGGTCAGTGGCCAATCGGGCCCACACTTTAGCACCTGATGCCAATGACAGTGATTAACTGTGCCAAGGACTATGGCTACAAAGGAAGTCCACTTTAGGGGCCTTCCCAGCCCGGCCAGGGCCCTGGGCTGGGCCTGAGGCTGCACAGCCCTCAGACTCTGCTGATGGAATTTTTCAAAGACAGTTTCAAAGTCTGTTTCCTTCCCTCCCTCCCCACCCCCAACCCCGACTTATACTGAAGGGTCTTTGTGTGGCCGAATATAAACAAAAACACTCACATTCTCCCACCCCCCATTTTGAAAACCGTCAAGTCCAAATAAGACCTTCACATAATTTTTTTTTTAAATCAAACTATCTTAACCAGCAAAAAGCAGATTTGAACTTGTCTCTCTAGATGGGAGTAGGGCTGTGGGCTCCTTCCAACCCTCCACCTCTGCCCCAGAGGCCACCTTCTCTAGCAAAGCCCAACAATGGGGGAAATGACTCCCCCAGCATGAGATTTACAGTCGGCAACAGACAAAACACCCAGGCCACTTCCAAATGACCTCTTTTCTCCTTTTTAAAAATATCCTAACCAAAAATGGTTAGAAAAACCTGCCTATAACATCAGGCCAAAATTCACAGGACAAAATCAAGGAAAGGAAAATGAGACTAATTAGGCAACCTGCAAACAAAGAACACAGGAGTCCCTTTCCCTTTTTAATGATTCACTGAGCTCGACTGACAGTGATGGGGACTTTGAAGGCATTATAAAAATAAGCCTGCAGGCCCATCAAGCTGGGTAGGCTGAGGGGGCTGACTGGAGGAGACCATTCTCTATCAGATCTGAGGCAAAACCACACCATATTAAAAATATAATCCTACATGGCACGTACGAAGAGGCTGGAGGTGCCCTGGCTCCCTAGGACCGACAGTGCCTGCAAAGGCAAACAGAGCCCAGGAATCGGAGGGCAGGAACGCCACACTCCCAGACAATCTGCGACCACCACGCAGCCTGATGGACTAGGAGGATACCTGTCCCATGCCAAGCCGCCCAGCCAGCAAGGTCTCACAGCCATCCCATGAGAATGGAGAATGCCAAGGTCCAGAGACAAAATTAAAACCACGGGCTCATTCTCAGAGAATCCAAGGGAGAGGCATCCTAGCCACATCCCTGTAAGAGGCTCAGCTATGCACAAAACAGATATTTGTGAAACACTAAAACATGCTTCTCTTTGCCCCAAGGCTCATGTTTGGCCAGGAATATCTCTAATATCTCTCTCTCTCAGTCTCTCTCTCTCAGTCTGTGTGTGTGTGTGTGTGTGTGTGTGTGTGTGTGTCTGTCTGTCTGTCTGTCTCTCTCTCTCTCTTCTTTTATTTGAAACTTCACACATTAAAATGTATGGTCCTCATTATTCCAGGGACCTCACCAGTGCCTTTGAAAAAAGAAACAACAGTGAAATAAAATTTCTCCCCTCATGTCACAGGATGAAAAAATTACCTTTCTACCACGGTGATGCTAGGAGACATATCTAAGGGAGAGTGCAGTGAATTTCGATAGTCAGGGACCCAGCCCTGATCTTTAGCTGTGAGACTGTCACAGAAATAACTCTTGTACCAACCACAGAGCTGGGGTAAGAAAAGGGCTGGCTACGGAAATGCAAATGCTTGGTCTGTCCTTCCTGATGAAAATGACAAGGAGCAGAACTGGGGGATGGAGGGCATGAAAGAACAGGGGGACCTCAAACCAATCAGACAGGAAAAGGAGCATATGGAAAAAATAGTTATAGCCATTCTTTTTGTGGAAGCAAAATACCAAAAACCAAGGGGGGTACCCATCAATTGGGGACTGGTTGAACAAATTATGGTATATGGATATTAATACAACTGTGCCATAAGAAATGATGAAGGGAGGGGCAGCTAGGTGGCACAGTGGATAGGGCACCAGCCCTGGAGTCAGGAGGACCTGAGTTCAAATCCGGCCTCAGACACATACTACTGTGTGACTCTGGGCAAGTCATTTAACCCCAATTGCCTCACTAAAAAAAAAATGATGAAGGGAAATACTTCAAAGAAATCTAGGAAGATCTATATAGACTTATGCAGAGTGAAGTGAGCAGAATCTGCAGAACCCTTTATACAACAGCAGAAAGGTTGAAAAGAAAATCATCTTTGAAAGACTGAGGAAACTCTGATTAAAGCAAGTCCAGGGAGCTCATAAGGGAAGAAGCTACCCACCTCCTGACAAAGAGCTGATGGTCTCAGTGCACCACAAGACACCCACTTGGGGACACGGTGTTTGGTTTGTCTCTGCATTTTTGTTACAAGGGTATATTAGCTTTCCTTTTTTCCTTCATTGGGGATGGGGGAAGAAGGAAGCAGAGAAAATAGAATTTTGCTAACTAAAAACAAAAAAAAAAGGAATATTACATTTTTAAATGGGAGAAGGGAATAGTCAGCCAGGTATAACTGCCAGCAACCCTACAGGGTCATCCCAACTAAGCCACTGTCACACATACCCCGCACAAGTGCCTTTCAAGGCTTAGCTCAGTGCCTGGCACATGTCTCCTGACACATTCAGGAGATGCTGAATTAATGCTTGCTGATTTGACTTGTTCAAGCTTTTTTGCGAGGAAAAGAATTACCTGAGAGAACATTTTACATTTAAGACCTTCAAATGGAACATAGAATTTAAAGTGGGAAAGATCCTCAGGACAGGGAATGTCAGAGCTGGAAGGGGCCTTAGAACAGGGAAAGTCAAAACTTGGAGGGGCCTGAGAACAGAGATCCTCAAATCATAGAATGCCAGAGCTGGAACAGCCCTTAAAGAACACCTAGTTCAAGTTCCTCATTTCATTGAACAGGAAACTGAGAAAGGAGGATCTTGAAGAGCTGATCTGACATCTCTCCATTCTCCTCAGGGACATTTTTTCTGCTCAAACTAATCTGGCCCCCAGCCTCAGTTTCCCCATCTGTAAACTTCAGGGGTTGAATGAAGAATAGCTCCACAAGCAGGCTGGACCCTGCCCAGAGCTAGGTCCGTACCCAGCGAGAGCCTCCTTCCACTCTCTCCCTGACAGCTGTTTGTTTCACCAACCATCCCTGCGTCGGAGCAGAGAGTAGGTTAAGAACAAAACCAAAGCACACTTCTCACACACGGTGGCTGCTTCCCCTTGGGAGCCCTCAGGAATCCTAACCCCGAGACCAGGGGATGTCAGGGCAGAACCGGACCTGAGGACGTAGAATCTTAGAGCATCCAACCTTCCAGCCACATGGGCTCAAAGATTATCACCTGGTAACTCTTCCTAGTTGTGTGACCCTGGGCAAGTCACTTAACCCCAACCGCCTCACCAAAAAGGAAGCAAAAAAAAAAAAAAGATTATCACCTGGTCCAACAGACTTTCATTACAAGGGGAAACTGAGGCACATCTGGGAGAAATAACTTCCCAAAATTCATACAACAAACAATTTAATAAGTGATAACCAGGTGCCAGGCACCATGCTAAGCCCTGGAGAAACCAAGGACAGAAGAAAGGAAACACACATTTATTAAGCTTCTACTATATGCCAAGCAGTTTCACAAATACTATCTCACAACAACCCTTCAAGGTAGATGTTAGTATTATTTCCATTTTATAGTTGAGGAAACTAAGGCAGACATAGGTAAAGCGACTTTTCCAGGGTCACAGAGCTAGTAAGTGTCTAAGGTCATATGTGAACTGGGATCTTCCTGATTCCATCGTACCAACAGAAACCAAGAAAGGCCAAAAAGAGAGAGAGAGAGAGAGAGAGAGAGAGAGAGAGAGAGAGAGAGAGAGAGAGAGAGAGAGAGAGAGAGAGAGAGAGAGAAGAGAGAGGAGAGAGCAGAGAGAGCAGAGAGAGAAAGAAAGAGAGACAGAGACAGAGGAGAGGAGAAGAGAGAGAGAGAGACAGAGACAGAGAGAGAGGAGAGAGAGGAGAGAGAGACAGAGAGACAGAGACTGAGACAGAGAGGAGAGAGAGGAGAGGAGAGAGAAAGAGAGACAGAGAGAAAAGAAAGAAAAAAAAAGAAAAAACCATCCCAGCCCTCAAGGAGGTTACACTCTAGTAGGAAAGATAACATGGAAACAATTAGAGACATATAAGCAAGTGACAGAACTGGACCAAGACCTCCTAGCTCTCCTTCTGGGGCTCTTCCTGCTGACCCACAGGGCCTCTAAAAAAAAGAACCAAGAAACAGTTTACCGTAAACATTAAATGGTTATTAGTGTTAACAGTGATACTATCACTGCAGCTTTCCTGGCTCTTGCTGCCCCAAATTGGAAACCACATCTGATCACGATGTTTACAGATACACTCTCCACTTCATCTGGAAGGCCCTTGATCCAGTCCTATATCAGGGATGAATCTCAGGCAGAGGGCTGATCATCTGTAATCTAACCCCAGACCAAGGAATAATATGTTCAGGACTTGTCCTGACGTTCTGCAGCTGCCAATATTCTGGCCCGAAGCTCTCTCGGCTTTCTTATTTTAAAAGGATTCACCCTCTCTCCATCCCAACCTCAGTTACCTTATACCAAGGAATGGTAGAGTTAGAAGGGCCCTTGGAACAGAGAATGTCAGCCCTGGAAGGGCCCTTAGAACAGAGGATGTCAAAGCTGGGAGGGCCTTAGAACAGGGAATGTCAGCCCTGGGAGGGCCCTTGGAACTGAGGATATTAAAGGTGGGAGGGCCTTTGGAACAACGAATGTCAGAACGGGGACAGGCCTAAGACCCTAAGAGTTGAAGCCTCTTGCTTCAGGTCAGGTAGACAGGCTGGGGCATAGCAGTGCTGGGGATACAAAGAAAGGCAAAAACAGTCACTGCCTTTATGGAGCTGACAGATGAGACAAGCAAACAACTAAATACAAGCTAGATGCCTACAGGACAAATGGGAGATCTTCTCAGAGGCAGCTGGGAGGCTCCAGAGCCCTGAAAAGAGAGGCTGCTCACTGCAGGGCAAACTGCCAGCCTGGACCTCAGGAGACCTGGCTCTTTACTCTTCACCCCTTCAGGTCCCAAACCCTTATCTGTAGGAGGATAAGCCCTGCTGGGTCTCCTAACAGGGCTTTAAAAGCACTGGCTTTTTCCTTCTTCATCCATAGTTCCACGGGGAAATTCACAGACTGCTAAATCCCAAGGAGCCGAAGACTCTACCCAGGAAATTGGGACTCCAAGAGGAGAAGTCATTTCTTCCAAAGTCACACAGACCGTCGACAGCAGAGATGGGCCTTCATATCCAGGCCTGTGACCTCCCAATCCAGTGCTCTTGTCCCTAACAACTTCTTCCTCAAGGAAAATCCTGTTTCAAAGATTTTGGCCTGGGGCACAAACCCAGGGGCTTTCCAACCCCAGCCTAGAACCAAAACAAAGTCTGGGAACACGGTAGTGGCTGCGACCAGGAAAGACCTTGGCCTACAAACAGCCCCACAGAGTCTGGTTCAACACTTACTAGGGAGAAGTGGATGGATCTGTACACACAGCACACTGGTCTACTTTCTACTGCTGGTGACTGCTGTCTTGGCCCATTCACTAACTGCCTCTGGGCCTCAGTTTCCTCTAAAGTAAAATGGGTGGGTTAAACTACCTGATCCCTAAGACTCCTTCCAGCTCTGACATTTGGAGTTCTTAGGTTCCATTCATCTCTGAGGTTCTTAGGTGCTGCCCAGCTCTAACAATCTATGTTCTAAGGTAGAGAATTCTAACAAGAAGCCCCTGAATTTAGTTTTTTTAAAAAAAATTTTGATACCTGTATTTCAATGTAATTGGTTTCCTTTAAAAACCTACATATTTTATTTTATGTATTTATAAACATCATTTTGAAAAATGGTCCCTCAGGTTCACCAAAATTGCCAAATAAGTCTATGACAAAAAAAGATTAAGAACCCCTGCTCTGAGCTCCTTCCCAGCTCCATTATCCTCTGTTCTAAGGCCTGTCCCAGCTCTGACAACCTCTGCTCAGTGTTCTAAGGTCCCTTCAACTTCAAAGCCTACAATCCTATGAATATACTGTCTGGTCAACTCTTGCTGATAAAGAAGTATTTCTCTAGAAGATGATTGGGGGCGGTGGGCAGCCAAGGGAGAAGACCAACTCAGAGGCTCCTCCCAGCTCAGACTCCTAACTCCTTTATTGCATGAGCTCAGCAGTGATGCGCCACTTCGAATAAATTATTCACCACCAGCAGGGACCCAAAGTCAACCGCATAACCACAGCATCAGGCCTTCTTCCCCATCCTCTCGGTAGAAGCAAAGCCCATGGATGACAGTGATAATAACAGCAGAGACCAGAGCTCTGTGTGTGTGTGTGTGTGTGTGTGTGTGTGTGTTATTTGCTTAAAAGAACAGCCACTGTCTTTCTCAATATTTCCCTCAAAATCTCCAGTTTGGGCATTCACTTGGTCCTTGAGGAAAGGGGCTTGAAGGCCCCCATTTGCTGAGTCCCCAGAGTGGGCTCAACCTGAGGGAGACCCACAGCTCAGCCCCATTCGCCCTGTGCACACAAACTGTCTTCTCGCTCTTCCTGAGGAACTACCTGGAAATGGGATGTGTCATCTCTCTAAACAGAGAGTTCCCAAAAGCTGGTTGCTACGACAACATGACTGCCGAGCTGTCCAAACACAGAGCCCTGTAGTTTCCCCCCAAAATCCCCTGCTCAAAGAGCAACTAAGAACCTCTGGTTAATTTATCGCCAAGGGTGAACCTTTATAAATTTCTGCTCAATAATAATTAACTCTGATGAGAAGAACATGTCCACAGCCCCCCCCCCCACAGCCTCTAATTAAACTCAGGATGGGCACAGGGAGTCCCTAACATCCTGGATGGTCCAGGCTGGGGGGCATCCCACCCTCGAACACCACCCCCAGGGGGCTGGGAAGCCTGGGAGGGAGAAGAGGGTGAATGCCTGGCTGGATACCCCTGGGGAACACGGATGGGGGAAAGAAGCTGGAGCCCTCCCAATACCCTCCTTGGGCCCACCTCCCAAACACACCCGCCTGCCCACATCTGTGTGTGCACACACACTAAAAGATCCAAATAGAAACACAAGCATGACAGTCTAGCATGGGCCTTTATCAGGTAGACACCACCAAGCCTCTAATTATACAACAGGAGCCTTCTATATGCAAACCCCTCTCCCCATGATCAGAGTCAAATTAGACACTTCCTAACCAGTCTCTGCTCTGGCAGCACCCCCCAACATTCACATCCTCACCCACCTTTTCTGGTGAAAGAAATCAGTGCCTGGGCTGGTACCTAGGAGTGATGGGGGTGGAGTGTGGGGGCACCCAAAGGCTACCCCCACAACACAAGTCCTGACTTTAGAAAGACTGAGCCAAGGTCAACGGGGCTTTATCCAGCACTCAGCTTAACTTCTGCAGGGTTTCTGCCCCCACTGCCCCCACAAGTTGTTATCTCCGGTACATTCAGAACCTTTCTAGGACTAGACATGGCCTCATATCCCACCCCAAACACGCACATCCCTCTGGTACCAACCAGAAATCAGATTTGGGGAGGGGGCGGCCTGTCAGTCCGGCCTCCCAATCTGTTCTGCCTCGCTGGCTGCCAGGGCACGGGAGTCCCCGACCACAGAGCCGGGGAACTTTGGGGGAAGTCGTCGGCCGCCAGCCCGGCCGTGCCCGATGCCAGGGGGCGCGTGCGGAGGAGGGGACGGGCAGCTGGGCGCTCTGCGGCTCTCACTCACCTTTGGTCCCAGGCGGCTGCGGCTTCTGCGGGAAGAAGTCCTTGGGGCTCCTGGGCCGGGCAGGCTGCGGCCCCAGGCCCTTGGGGAGCAGCTGTTCTAGCACGGGCAGCCCGACGTCGCGCGGGCCCCGGGCCGGCTGCGGCGGCGGCGGCGGCGGCTGCTGCTCGGGCCCTTCGCCCCCCGCCCCGCCAGCGCTCAGCGTGATCTTGAAGGCCATCGGAGAGTGCAGGAAGGCGGCGGCGGCCGCGGCCGCGGCGGCTACTCGCCCATGGCCGGGGCCAGGGGCCAGCTCCTTGGGCGCCCCCGCGGGGCTGCTGCCGCCACCCGGCCCGCCGCCAGGCCCGCCGGCCCCCGGCCGCTTGGCCACCAGCACCTCGTAGAAAGGCGCACCCGGCTTCTGCGGCTCGGCCACCTCGCAATGCATGGTCCGCGCGTGGGGGGCGCGCACACGGGGTCACGCCGGGGCTCCTCCTGCGGGACGGAGAAGAGCCCCGCGGGGGTATTAACGAGGGTTTTGGGGGAACCCACCTGCTCAGATCCCCTCCCCCGGGACGCCGGCTACCCCGACGCACTAAACTCAGGGGAAGGGTCTGCAGAGAGAAGAGCACCTAGAGATCGTCCAGTCCAATCTTCTAGATGCGGGGTGGGGGGGGCGCGGAGATGCTAGGTGCCAGAGGTCATGGGTCAGATCGAGGACTCGAAACCGTGCCCCCACCCACCCACCCGGCCCGGCTGGCATGGAGAGAAATAAACAATCGCCAAGGGGGAGGGGCGCCAGAAGCCAAAGCTAGATCCCGAGCTCCACGACGGGGCTGCTGCAAGTCAGGGGCCTCGGGTCCCGATCTCTTGGGAGAGTCTCCCTCGTCACCTCTGAGCCTCAGTTTCACCCGCTGTAAAAAGAGGCGGCTGGGGCGCTAAGGCCGCTGCTAAGCGTCCACCCGCTACATTGTTTCTCGTTGTAACATTCTCTGCCCCAGCAAGGCGGCCTCCAGGCGCCCATCCCCGCCGCGGAGACCCCGTCAGTCAGCCCGTCCACCCCACCGACGCAGCGACACAGCCCGGGAGGCCCCCACCCCTAGCGCCCGGCTCCCAGTTCCTCACCTCGCGGGCTGCCCTGGGCCCGGGCCAGGTGCTCCCCCCCGGGCCGACCTTCGGGGCGCATAGGCGGGCTGCCGGCTCGGCTGGTCTGGGCCTGGCTCTCGTCCGCCCTTCCCTTACCTTGCCTTCCCCTCCCCAGCCCGGCCCGCCCTCCCCGGCGAGGCGCAGCCCAAGTGCTGCCTCGGCCCCCAGCGAGCCGAGCGCCCGGGCGCCCGAGCCCCAAACCAGAGCGGCAGGATAGGGGGCGGGCTGGGGCGGGGCTCCCGAGCCCCGCAGGGGGGCCCCTGGGCCAATCCTTGCGCGGGGCGGGGCCTTCCCTGCCTCGGGGGCGGGGTGAGCGCAGTGTCAGAGACCCCGTCCTGCGGCAGCGTGGAGCGTGCTCCGGGGCCGAGCCTGGGGACTCCGACCGCCCCCTCGGGACCAAGGTTTAGTGACTCAGCCGGAAGGAGCTTAGCCACAGGTCAAGTGACTCGCTTTGGGTCACCCAAGTAGCATTAGCATTCGAACCCAGAGCCCATAGTCTTCACGCACTTCTCATGCCCTGCGATCTTTGCCTTACCCCCTAGCTACAAGACTCCCTCTTCCTCCTCGTCCTCCTCCTCCTCCTCCCAGCTGCCGCAAAGGTGCCGGAGATCACTAGAACAAGACGGGGAGGGGTATCGAGGCCAGGAAGTCACCGAGGGGCGGAGGAAGTCAAGGTTGGTCCAGCCGAGGAGGGGCACCGCAGTACCTTCCTCCCGACAGCCCTGGGGCTACTGCGTGAGTCATCCAAGGTGGTCTGACCTCAGGTTACGCATGAAGAGGACCCTCGGACCAATGAAATACCTGGCCCTGATCTCACAGCGTCGGAACCCGAACCCAGAAGGGGCTAGCCCGTGACGCGGGATTCAGAGTCGGAGGGGACTGGGCTCGAGTCTGAAGCCTGGCTTTGGCCTGGGGGATCTGAATCCAGGCCTGGCTGGACAGATCTTTATTTAGCTGGTACTATGTACCTGGTACAATCCCGGCTGTGGGGCTACCAGAACAAAGCAAGGGTAGAGAGTTCCCTCCGGAACTATGCCCAAAGGGCTACAAAAATGTGCATACCCTTTGACCCAGCAATAGCCCCTCTAAGGCTGTATCCCAAAGAGATCAAACAAATGGGAAAAGGACCCACATGGACAAAAATATTCATAGCAGCTCTTTTTGTGGTGGCAAAGAATGGGAAATTGAGAGGCTGCCCATCACTTGGGGAATGGCTCAGCAAGTTGTGGTATAGGAATGGAATGGAATACTATTGTGCTATAAGAAATGATGAACAGGCTGACTTCAGAAAAACCTGGAAAGACTTGTATGGTCTGATGCGGAGTGAAGTGAGCAGAACCAGGAGTACTTTGTGTACAATAGCAGCCACGTTATGCAATGACTAAGAATGTTAAACTGAACCCTTCTCAGCATTACGAGGATCTAAGACATCTCCAGAGGCCTCGGGATGGAAAATGCTGTCCACATCCAAAGAAAGAACTATGGAAGTCGAATCGCTCTCACTTAATTTTACCTTAAGTTGAATTTTGTTTCATCTTTCTGATGGTTCCTCCTATTGGTTTTAATTTTTACTTACAACACCACTAATGTGAAAATATGTTTAATGGGTATGTAAATGTAAAGCCTATGTCAGATTGTGCGCCGTCTTGGGGAGGGTGGGGGGGGAGAAAAAGGGAAAAAAAATTTTCAACTCAAAAGCATATGGGAAAAAAATTTTTTTTTAAATTTAAAAAAAAGAAATGAAGAAAAAAAAAAAGTTCCCTCCAGGAAGTCGTGGAGAGTGAGAGGTCATTAATACAATCAAAATAGATGCATAGATGATGCAGGCCTCCAGTGGACCTGGAGTCTGGAAGCCCTGAGTTCAAATTCTGTCCCAGATACTTTCTTACTGTGACCCTGGGCAAAACTCAATTTCCCAGCTCTGTGCTCCAAGAACTACTTTAGTGGAAGGCGCAAAGCAGATGTCCACGTGCCTTGACCTAAGCACCTTCTTGTCCGGGACCTTGTCACACCAATGGGGTCAAGAGAAGCAGAGGCCCATAAACCGGTACATGGGATCCCTGCAGATGGCCTGCTGACTTAGAAAACCACACCTCCAGAGTACTATGTGCTATTGCATTTTTATTTGGTTCAGTATTTCCCAGTGACATTTCTATCTGCTTCAGGCCTTCCAATGAGGTTGGATTGGTCAGGACTTAGGCCCTCCATCCTGTCTCTCTCCCACTATCCCCGAGGCCTGCCTCTCCATCCCTTTTCACCAGCCCCCAGCCGCCCTTGGGTGACTTCCCTTCTCCAAGCTGCCTTCAGAACATGCTTGGATTTGGCCTCAGAACAGGGTTTAGAATATAGAATTCAAAAGCTGGAAGGATGAAGAGACCAGATCTCTGGTCTAATCCTTTCACATCCCAGAGAAGGAAACTGAGGCCCGGACAGCAGGGCCTGCCCAAGGTGGCCAGACAATATGGAACTGAGATGGGATTCCAAGATGTATGTCCCGAGTTGCAAAAATGTACGGGCTGAGAGGAGGCAATTCGATGTGATTTGTATCCCCTAAAAGGTTAAATGCTTTAACTGACTGATTAATTGATTTGCCCCAGGCTTAAATCTTCGTGGGGATGAAATGGTTCTAGAGGAAGCAAAAAAATAACAAACAAAAACCAAAACCCAAGGATGGCTCATCCCAGCTTCCCTCCCTAGCCCCATAAAAGGGATTCTTGAAGTCCGGAGAGAGGTCCAAGTTACTCTTTACTTTATTCTTTATTCTCTGTGTCCCCACTCTAAGGCCCACCAAAGGCCCCTCTCTCCTTCCAACCTTAACCCAGCCCAAATCTGCATGTTTCCAGTATGACTGCCTGCCAATTTACAGGTAAGGAAATGGAAAGGTTCGGAGGTCAAGGGACTGTCCCAAGGTCACAAAGCCAGGCTGGTGAAGGGCCAAGAGTCAACCCAAGAAGCCATTGCCCTGTTGATTCCCAAGAAGGAGCTTGATTTGGAAAACAGTTCCCAAACTAAATACTGCATTGGTGCTGAAGGCCACAGCCCCGCAAGAGGCCCCACTCCTAAAGGTTTATTTGAAAATTTAAAAATCGATTTTATATGCGGACAAACACCCCCAATTATAAAGCCCATTCAGGTTTTATACAAGCCAGATTTGGGGGCCCATATCCCAAACAATCAGGACATCCCATTCCAGGTGTTCTTTTAGAGACTGGTTTTGAGCCCTCAGCCACTTGTGGTCATGGTTTATTTGGGGTATGCGAAAACAGAATCGGGTTTAATATAAAATTCACAGCAGGCTGCCTGCTGAAGACCGGGTTAAGATTTGATGGATAAAAGGAACTGAGAGGGAACATACTGGTTACTGGAACCCTGCCTGTAAACTTAACTGCGCTTTTATAAAAATTCAAGGGGGAAAATGTACATGTGTTTCCCGGTCACTGGATGTGTGTGTTTGAAAGCTATTCCCAAGATTTCACAGAACCCAAGAATCAGAGACTCTCCCAGTTGGAAGGGATGCTGGAGGCATCTAGTCTGAGTCCTGTCTGAAGCCTGGCTATCCTTTACAGTATCAGCAACAAGCCGAGGCTTGTCAACCTCCCCTTCTGTCCAACACCATCTTTATCTAGGGGCTTGATTTAAAAGGAGGCCCAGGGAACCGTCAGAAAGAGCACAAGCCTGGGCACTAGGAGCATCGTGTGACCTTGGACAACCTCCCTGGAACTCTGTTGTTACCTTAATGGTAAAATGAGAGGTTTGAACTAGCTGGCCTCAAAGATCACTCCCACTTCGTAGAATCCATAGGTCAAGGGTCTGACGTGAAGTCTCAGCTCTGCCACTTACCTGGTAAGTGCCCCTCCCTGGACTTGGTTTTCCTCATGTGTGAAACCAGCTGGTAGACCTATGTGAACACTAAGGTCCGTTTTCGCCTGAGATCCTACAAGGGAGCTATTCAAGGTTCAGATATGGAGCTAGACTTCTGGGATTCCACATAACCAGGCAATGAGGGGGTCTTCATCGAGCTCCCCCTCTGTGCCAAGCAATAAGGATGAAAACATAAGTACAGAGGACCAACCAGCTTATTAAAGACCGACCAATTCTGTGCCAGGCACTGTTCTTGAGGTTTGGGACCCAATGAAATAAGTAAAATAGCCCCTGCCCTGTCCCATTAGGTTGTCCCATTGACTGGCTGCCCTCAGGGAACACACAGACAACTTTGATTTGAGCAAAGATGGCACCATAGTGCCCAGAGCACTGAGCTTGGAATCAGGAAGACTCATCTTCCTGAGTTCAAATCTGGCGTCACACTGTGACTCTGGGCAAGTCACTTCACCCTGCTTGCCTCAGTTTCCTCATCTGTAAAATGAGCTGGAGAAGGAAATGGCAAATCACTCCAGCATCTTTGCCAAGAAAACCCCAAGTGGAGTCATCAAGTCGGACATGACTGAACAACAATAAAAGGAAAGAAAATCTAGGTATGGATGAAAGATAATCGAGGAATGGTGATTCATTTCACTGAAGGATTGCTTCTCAGTCAGCAAACAGGTATACATTTCCAACTGTGCGCCAGGCCCTGTGCTAGGCACTGGACATACAAAAAGGGACAAAAGACAGCTCCAGCCCTCAAGGAGCTCACAGTCTACTGGATTCACTCTACAAATCCCCTAGCAATAATCCCTCACCAGAAACTTTCACCAATACATTCAAACAGAACCTGGGGAATTTCAAGCACAATTATCTCATTTTACAGTTGAGGAAACTGAGTTTCAAGGAGGTTTAAAAGTATATTGCCCAAGGTCACACAATGATAATATTTTACTGCTCTGAGTCTCGCCTGAACTGAGTGACCACCCAGGCCTCCCAATGGCAAATCCCGTAAGGTTCTCACCTCCCCAGAGGCACAAACTGTTTTCACCTCCGTTGCAAAGTTTTGGTTGATGGCACACAGCAGGCACTTAAGCCCTTGGCCATCTGACTGGTTGATTCTCGTACCATTCCCCATCCTCATCTTACCACAGGCTAAACCATCAGTACTTAGGGATGTAAGCATCATCCACATGGCCCATCCCCAGCCAGTACCCTGTGCCCAACCAATCCCCATGCTCTTATACTAGAGGACCAGTCTCACAAAAATTACCCAGCTTCCCCAAAGTGCAAAACCAGAGGCCATGAGGGAAGCTGCAGACAGGATTTAGCTTGATAGGTAAGGATGAACTTCCAGACCATGACAGCTATCCCCGACATGGAATAAGCTATAAAGGGGTGTGTGAGGAGTAAAGGGGGTTCATGCTTAGGTAGGAGGGGGGGCCTTTCCCTCTGCATTGTTCTGATTCTAGCTCAGTCTTATTCCTCTACCAAGCTTTTAAAAAAGATCAAGATGGAACCTTCTCAAGATGATCATGGTGGGGAGGGGGAAAGCCACTAAAATTCTGAAGGCAAGAAAAATGGGCAGCTTCAGTTTTTTTAAGGCTCAAGAACTGCATGTCCTCTCAGGGCAGCCCCAAAACACTAAGCCGTTTCTTCCTGTCCTTCCGCGACCTCCTGAGTAAGAACAGGAGGGTCAAACTGACCAATTGTTATCTGGTGATGAGCACAGCTGTCCTCTCATAAATCACTGGTTTTTATGGGAAATCCTTGGTGATTAATTTTGAAACTAGAATAAAAAAATCTTTTAAAGTCCTGATTCCGGGAGAATCTTTCCCCCAAAATCCCAATAACCCACTATGTCTACTTCTTTCCAGAGCCCCATTAGGGGCCAGAATGAAGCCAGCTGGCCAGCTAGCTTAAAGTCCCCCCTTGGAGGGGTAGCGAATAATAGCAAACAATGCCTTTGGCTTGGGACATTTCTAGAAACTCGTGTGTACTAAAGTTCCGTTTTCATCCTGGTTGGAAGTCTGAGACATGGACACTCCCCACCCCCCCAAAAAAGAAACAAAAGCAAAGTTTACCCCAAAAGAACACAGCAATGACAAGAGCACAGAACTGGGTCCTGAAGACTAGAGGGTTCCAGTCCCAGGACCACCACTGACTAGTGGCTCTGAACAAGTCATTTTCCTTCCTTTGTGAGATGAGGAGGGGGCACCTGGAGCATTCCAAGGGCGCTTTCTAACATTCCAGGTTCTAAGCTGCCTTCCAACTCTGCTGTTGTCACTGGCAGGTGGTCCCCCTGCCTAGAATCCTCTCCCTCCTTGCCTCTTGCCTCAGTTTCCCTCACCTGCGAGGCCAGTGCCTTCCCTCTGTGGAGCATCTCCAATTGATCCCATCTATGTATCAGTTGTTTTCATGGATTGTGAGTTCCTCAAAGGCAAGGAATGGTTCTGCCTTTGTCTCCAGAGCTCAGGACTGGGCCAAGCTCAAAGTAGGTGCCTCATCACTGTTCGTTGGCTTGACTTCCAAGGTTCCTTCCAGATCTGACATTCTTCTGTCCCGATGACATTTCCCCAGATCCAACATTCTATATTAGTAATACTAGCCCACACTCAAAGGCTTATGAAACACTTTACAAACATTATCTCATTTGATACTGTGACCCTATCAATCACCCTGGGAGGGAGATGTTATTATTATCCCCATTTTCCAGAGGAAGAAAGTGAGGCTGAAAGAGAAGTGACTTGCCCAGGGTCAGACAAACTAGAAAGTATCTGAGGCAGGATTTGAACTTGGGGCTTCCTGACTCCAGGGGCAGCACCTGGCTGCCTGGCGTTCTGTTCTGTAACATTTTTTCCATCCTTCCTGTGATTTCATTGGTTTTGTAAGATAGAGTGACATTTTGCTTGCTCTTCACAATAGCCACCACTGGCCATGTTGCCCGAGGCTGCAGCCCCCCAGTAAGCTCCGATTCCCATCCTGAGCCCCCAGTTTGGAGACTCTCTCCACTAGCCCCTTCTGGCACAAACCAGCAGGGCTGCGGGAGGTTGCTGCCAGGCGGTTTTGTCCTTCCAACAACTTTGAAACGGCGACCCCTGCTGGCCGATGGAGAGCACGGCGTGCCCAACAGTCACCCTAGGCCAGGGCTCCCGAGGCCTGCGGGGTCCCGCCGCCCGGCCCCAGCAACCCAAACCAGGTGCCCCGTCCCACTGCAGGGGAGGGACCCTTGGAGCTGCCCTGGGGTTACCGCCATGTAATTGGGATGTAGCAAAATTAAAAGCCACCCTTTCCATTTGCTCATCCGTTCTGAAAATTATTTTAAATCCCGTGCTCTCCTATTTTTAAAATGTCATAATCGCACACAAATGTTACAAGAGAAAAACAATGCGAGGGGCCTATTAAAAGTCAGTCTTCCATAGAAGCCTCACATTTTCCAGAGGGAGGATCCCAAAAAAGCAGGATGGCGACGAGGCCGAGAAGGGCGTCCGGATCCCAGCAGCACCGCTCTCCGCAGTCGGGGAGGCGAGCGTGGATTTCCCCAGGGAGGTTGAGATCACTGGATTGCCGGCTAGGAGGCCTAGCCGGGCATCGGCTCCAACATCCACCCTCATTTTGGGGGAGAGAGCGGGTTTGGAGGTGATCTGCCCAAGGTCATACCAGTCTCTCAGAGAAGAAAGCAAATCCAGGTCTTCTGACTCCCACCAGAGCAGGGGCTCTGCACAAGGTTCCCGTCTTACTGGGTTTCATCTGTGGAATAGCAGGTTCCTAATAAAGCAATAAGGAGCATTTCTGTATGGTACTTCTAAGTCCAGCACATCACTTCACCTAGGCTATCCTGTTTAATTCTCACAACCCTGGGGAGTAGGTGCTATTGTTATTCCCACTTCACATTTGGGGAAACCGAGTCAGGAAGACGTTAAGTGTCTTACCAGGATCACAAAGCTAGTTGTGAGGCAGGATTTGAACTCGGGTCCTCCTGATTCCCAGTTCATGTAATCAAAGGTTCTATAGCTAGTCTGCAGCAGAGCTGGCACCTCCCCAGGGATGCCACCCTCAGGATTCATATTCAGATGTGGAGGCTGGAGCAGATGGTCTCTCCAGCCTTTGGTCTCCCCATTTGGACCCAAAGGCTTTGAGCTCTCATCCAGCTCTATTCAGATCTGGGGTCCTAGGAAATCCTCCTGAAGGTAGCAATGTCCAGTGGCCCATTCACCTTTCAAGGGGCACAAAATATTAAGTCATCCAGGGTATCTCTGATTAACCCGAGTACACTGCCCATCTTCACTTCAGGTACCCACAGCCCACACTGACCAGGGCCCTGGGAGTTATCGGCTCTGGCCCGGTGGAAAGGGGGTCTTCACTGAATTGTGACATCCAGCCTTATTCGACAGCATCTTTCAGACACATCACCCACAGGATGCACCCACCTCGGCCTGCACTTATTAAAAGCCTGCTCTGCGCCAGTCCTCACCCTCAAGGGGCTTGCACGCTCCTGGATGTACCGGGGGGGGAGGTGCACGTAGGCGCAGTCCAAGCATCTGGTTAATAATATCTTTCCCAACGTTCTTCCAGCTGAAGTGCGGAGGGGCCCCCCGTCCCATGTTGTGGTGCCCCAGTGATTCTCAAAGGCACAAAAGATCGCCATCTGGACTAGTGGAAGACTTACTGCCACAGAAGAAATCATAATGGATCCCTGACAATTTGAAGTTCGTGCCACACAAACCCAGCCAGGTAAAGGTGGGGCTGTAGGTGGAGGGCTGGCCTGAAGACCTGGGGTCTACACGCCTCTGACGTACACCAAGAGTCCACGCTCCCTGAGGGCAGAGCCCCTTTCTTGGTGCCTGGATCCTCACTGCCCTGCGCACAGTAGGTGCCTGATCAACGGCTGTCAGCTGACTTGGCAGATGTTCAAGGAGAAGTGCTTGTTTACTGACACCGGCTGTTCAACCACGGGTGAGCCACCACCTCTCCAGAGCCCCAAGCCACTTTCGCAGGTTCTATGTAAGCTATAGATGAGCTCATTGCGAAGTTGCATTCACGGATGGAGTTCCATATTGTGAGTCAGTCAGTCAGCACTTACTAAGCCTCTACTAAGTGCTAGGCACTATAGGTGGGGGTCAGGATACAAAGAAACGCAAAAGCTATCCTTGCCCTAGAGGAGATTACAGCCCAGTGGAGTTCCTTATGCTTTTGAGATCACAGGTCTGCAGCGCCCTCCCCCCATCATGCGCATATAATTTAAACACACACACACACACACACACAGAGCTGAAAAACACTCTGTGTGAAGAACATATAAAGGATCTCTCCCAAACAATTCACACATGCTAATAATAGTACCTAGGCAGGAAAAGTTCATGGACTTGCAGAATTTCAGGAAGGGCCACCGTGTCACAGGAGCGTCCCATGTCCGGCCAATCTCTCTCCCCTCTCATTGGGAGCCCCTGGGCAGCCTTAGAACTGGCCAGAGCCTCGAGGCCAAGAGTAAACCCAGATTTTAGACCGTAGACACCCCAGAGAGGGACAGCAATCTTCCCGGAGTCACACAACTTGCTGGAAGCAGAGCCAGGTGCCAAGGCACACAAACTTCCAAAGCCTCTCCCTGCTCTGAGCTAACTGACCACGTGACCACAGGGCTTGGGGCCCAGGGACTAGAGGGCCATTCCAAAGGGAGGGAGCTCATCAATCGTGTCTGAGTGGACAACAGGAACTTAGCAAGTCATGGATCCTGGGAGAGGATGAGCTATTTACCAATACTATTTGGCAAGAAAACGAACCTGAGGATGAGGGGGTGGGGAGGAGAGGAGGCAGCTTTCAGCACCTCCAACTTAGTTCAGCCCAGAAGAAGAATGTTCAAGTGGATGGAGGAAGACTGGGAGAATGTAGGCTGATTAACATGACAACTGGACCCAGATTATTGGCGAGCCAAACTGGTCCAGTTAAGGATGAAAGCCAAGGTAAGATCCCAAGAACTTGGACCCTTTCAAAGTGTATCTGCCACTGACCAGAAAGAACTAGGAGTAGCAGGAAAACCTTCAGGGCCGAACAGGAGCGGAGAAGCTGCCCAGGCAGACAGGTGAGGGTTAAGGCTCGGGGCCCACTGGCTCGGGGCTTTGATCTTGACAAAGCCCTCTTCGTGACCTCCAGAGCAACGCTGTCCACCATTCCACAGAAGAGGAAGCTGCAGAGGGTCGTGGGCCTGGCCAACATCGTCCCGCCGGTGCAAGTTGGAGCCCAGACACCCGTGGGTGGCAGACCCAGGATTCTCTTGACGTCCAAGCTAATGCAATTCCCACTGTAGCTGGGATTCTTAACCTGGGACCCGTGGATTTCACCTCAGGCATTTTAGAACGGGGTCCTGAGGGGGTCTGTGACACAAGACGCTAAAGCATTCCTGTGCCAACGGGGACCCTGACCATTATGCTGCCTCTCCACTTAACAAAGGAATAGACAGTAAAGATACACCCTGTGAGCTCCACACACCTCAATCAACAAACCATTTAAAATGTCTGATTGATTTGTTTTCCAACCTTGAGCCACGTGGCATACAAAAGTTTATTTAAAAAAACTTCAAGAGCAATAAATATAGGAAGAAACACAGAAATAACAAGAAACAATGTCTGCAAAGTCACAAATCTGTGCCCGGGCCTGGCTGACTGACCAGGTAACCTTCGAGGCTCCCCACTCCTGTCCAGAGTCCTGGGAAATCCATGGCTATGATAAAGCCAGGCCAAGGTTACAAGTGCTGACTTCAGCAGGTTCCAGACAGGTGAGCAGAGAACGTGACGCCTTGGAAAAGATCACTGGATGATGCAGCGGTGGGCTGCCCTCACAGGAGATGTGAGGGCGCATTTAACGGCCTGGGGTTTGAGAGGAATAGAACACAGCCCATTATAAACAACCACCCCCCAGCCCCTCTTGTCCTCAGCCAGGACATCCTTTCCACTCACCCCGGGGGCCAAGAGCTGGTATGGAGACTCCTAGGAATCACAGCTGGAAAAGAGCCCCCATCCCAACTCTTCAGCACACTGCCTGTTTGGTGACAGGTGGAGGCTTCCCAACCTCCAAAAGATTTGTGCCTCAGTCGTCAGTATGCCAACGGGAGTGAGCCGAGGACCCAGGAGTGGACTGCTGAGTTAGACTGCAAATAAATGCCTTCACCCAGAGCATTTGGTAAATGGCAACATTCTGCACCTGGTCAGCAACTCAAAGATTTCAAAGCTTAAATCATCACATACTCAGCCTCAGGACAGCAAGAGGTTAAACGGCATCATCCCTATTTAATAGGAGGCTGGGAGGCATAAGAGGACCCATCGCCTGCAAGGTCACTCACTGGGAATGGAATCCAAGATGCCTGATGCTTCTAGCTCCCAGGACCATGAGACACAACCCAGCCACTGTTTTTGGCTAGCTGGAGCATTTGTTTGGGTGTAAGCAAAGAGGTGATGATATTCAAAACTCAACTTGCACATTAAAAAAAAAAAAGATCCAGCCCACATTAGGAATTCAGGGAAAGAGCCTGACAGGCTGAAACTTGGGGCGTTGCTCACCAAGAGGAGCAGTGTAAAAGGCCAGCAGGATTCACTTAACCTCGTGGTTTGGTATGTGCTGGCTGAAGAGCCTGGGGGCCTGGGGCTAACTCGGCCCAGGGTATAGTGACTGACAACAGGGAAATGGACATGTTGTGCAGGACGCTGAGCTCCAAGCTGGGGGCAGGGGCTGGGCCAGAGACAAGAGACCACTGAGCTTTCCAGCCTTCATCCCCTGAAGCTGCCCTGTCATCCAGAAAGGGCCCCCACCCCGAAGACAAGAGGCACATCATTTCTTGGTCAATACATTTTAATTGAACAGTCAGCACAGCAAAGGCTGCTTGCTCTCTAAGGTTAGAGAGCTTTGCAAACCAACCTGACACAGTGAAAATCGGCTCCCAAAAACATCCCAAGAAAAAAGGTGTCCACGTTTTTCCTTTGCAAAACTTTCCTCTTGTTTTAAAAACCTTACAATTGTATCATGTTCCATTTGGGAAAAAGAAAGCAAATTCAGAGTCAAGAAAATGGATACTTATGCGCAGTCCATTCACCAGTAAATCACTAAGTTCAATTCACAGATTTCGGTCAAGTGCTTTTCATAAAATGAATGTTTATGTTTAATCTCGTAACTTAAGAAGTGAAATTTTCCACATTCCTGAATGTAAAGCTGGCATCTGTAAGGGGAGAAGGCTCTTTTGGACAATCATGCAAATTTAATCTCTCCCCATAAATAAAAACACAACCTGACAGATTAACAAAACGTGTCTCTCCATATTCTACTCCACCACCTCCTCCCTGCAGCCACGACTGACTGATGGCCCACTTCCTCAGACTCTCCACTTTCCGAGTGTCCGCTGCATTGTCAGGGATGCTCACAGAGAGGAATAAAGACTTTATTATCCCCTCCCCAGCCCCAAAAAAAAGTGATCAGTACAAAAAAGCCGTTTTCTGTTATTCGGCTGAGAATTTCTTTCCATGATTTCTCCCATTAAAGTATAGTTTTCAAAGCAACCACTACGACAAAGGAAGCATCTAATTAGTCCATTTTCTTCTGATCCAAGAATGCTGAGCATTCACTGTCCCATCTGCGGCAGTATCAGCAGGGTAATGAACACAGTTTCTATTACTTAACTACTCTTTGAACTCCAAGAACTGCTGAAGTCTCTTCTGATGCTCAGCAGATGCCTGCACCGCGCTGAATGAAACAAATTCAAAGCATAAGCTTATTTTACGTGAAGCACATTAAGTGAACCACAGAACATGAAGCCAGTATTGCTCAGAACAATTAAACAGGTCCGTCTGAGGCCCCGCTTTGAAATCTAGGGGCCAGTGGGGGAAGCCGGGGAGCCCTGGCCAACGGGCGTGAGGAGGGGCATTCACCATGGAACCTGCTTCGGACGCTGAGTTTGACACCGGGCAGTGAATTTTCTGGATTTTATTATTTGATTTGATCCAGAGCCCTGCACTATCTCGGGGCTGTGGGTTTTCTGGATTGCCTTTCATGTAAGATCCCTTAAACCAAACTGTTTGGTTAGAACACAAGGGCCACAGGACGTGTTCTCAAAGGTAGCGGCTCAGCGGTTCTATTTCCTTTCCCTCTGAACCCAAGGATGGGTAATTTTAGTTTTTTTCATTCTCCTCCAAATCTATCACCATACTAATACTAAGGCAAATCTACCTAGACACTCACTGTGAAGTGGCCCTTTTTTTAGCTTCTGAGGATAAAAAAGAAACAAAACTGAGCAGGTTCTGAAAGCAGAGGGAGGATGCGCAGAGGCAGAAGTGGGGAGACCTGGCTTCAGACCCAGCTCTTCAACAACTAGCCACGTGACCCTGGGCAAATCTCTTCCCCCGCACAGGGCCTCATCTTCCTCATCTGTGAAGTGGGCCAGGAAAAGGTCACTGCGTGCTGCAGTCAGCAAGCCCACACGGCACGCCATGGGGAGGCTCTTTGTACAAGGGCCACCAGCTCTGAAGGATGGGGCACTGCAGTAAGAGCCCCTCAGGGGTCCCTCCGGCTCCTCATTCTCTCTGAGACACCGCCTACGCAAACTGTCCAGATGACTGAAGCTGACCCTTCTAAGGAGTAAAACACCACTTCACTATTTTACTTGGAATTGATAAAGTTAACTAGACACTTCCCTGTCATCGTAATTACGTGAGGAAGAGAACTGAGGCTTTTCTGAATGATTCAGGGCCACAACACTGAACAAGGAAGAACAGAAGAAAGCACCCTACAGGAGGATCAGGGCCCTGGGTTCTAATCCTGGTTGTACCAAAAAAATCTGTGTGACCTCACCTAAGCCACTAACCCCCTATGAGGTTTGGGCTGCACGAAGCAAGGGATGGAGAGAGAGGTACCCAGATGACTCCCCCATCAGCGCTGGCCTGGGATGACCTGGGCCGGTCTCTCCCGCTAGGCTGACCTTTTGAGAAGCAGTGTCTGCCTGTGCTTCTTTAGGGGTCTCCCTCCCAACCTTCCTTGGACTCACAACTTTGATCTGCAGTGGGGGAGGCACACAGGGCCCCAAGTGTGTTACGACGCCTAAACTAAAAGTGACCTGGTCCTGAAGGGGTGTGCCAGCCAGCGTAAACACTCGGTGGCACCTGTGTGGGCCGTTCTGGGCCGTCCCCACTGTGTTCCAGAGAGGTTCCGCTGCCAGAAAAGTGAGGGCTCCACTCATCGACACCAAGCTGTGGATGGGGGAAGTCTTTCCTGGTCATTCTTTTATGCTTACTGGACAATCTTGTGACCGTGGCCTTGCTCCTCCTGTCTCACACTTACAGCTTCTGTCTCCTTGGAGGCAGGGGCCACACTGTGTCCGATACTTATCTGCATCCCCTTTGCTCCTGTCGTGACAGCCTCTCGAAGCGTGGGAGCCAGAAGAGGACTGAGAATGCCTCACCCAGGCCCCCCAAACCAAACTCTACCCTTCCTAGTAAGGAAGGCCTGCTATCCCCACTGGCAGGGGTAGATCCGGAGGACTCAAGGAGTGGGGACCTACAGCTGGGGGGAGGGCAGACAAAAGGAAGAAGGAAGGAGGCAGGGTGGGAAGGGGAAGAGCTTTATGATCTCGGTCACAACAAAGGACCAGCCTCACTAAGTCTAGCATAAGAATCCCAGCCACCAGGAGACAACTGTCTTTTCAGCCACATCAGCTCACAAGACTATTCAGGGATGAAGGAGCTGTGTCCTGAGGCCCCTCGAGGGGCAGGTTACTTATCCAAGATCCAACAGGATCTTTGTCAAGCATCTAGCACAGAGTATGGCACACAGCAGGCACCCAATAAATGTCTGTTCCCTTCCCCCACCCCTCTTCCAAGGTCACACGGGGAGTCAGTGGCAGATAAAAGATGAGAACCAGTCTAATCTGCACTACACCAAGCTGCCTCACTCAAAAACAAATGACATTCACTGAGAAGTGACAAGACAGCTTGCTTATCTCAGCTTCTCAAAAACCCCTTCTGGCATTTTAACTGGTATTACATCAAATCTACACAATAATTTGGGTATACTTTCTTTTTAACCAGGTTTATCTGACCTATCCATGGACAGCGAATGTCCTAATTATTTCTATCTTCTCTTCCTGTCAATAATTTGATATTTACTTTTATAAGTATCACCTATGTTTAACTTACTTCCCAAATACTTACTGGTTCTTGTTGAAAAAGTTTCTCATCATGTTTCCTTGGTATAATTGGTAGCATGAAAGTCTGAATAATGTTTATGGGTTTCTATATACTGACACCTTGATGAACTTAATGCCTCCATTTTTTTTTTGCTGAGATCATTGTATTTTCTAGACATTTGTAAATAATATCTTATCCTCTTCATTTTCTAATATCTTTCTCCTGTGTTATTAGGCTGAGTAGTGTGGCAGCGAAAGGGCAGCCTCAAAAGCACAAAACCAGTCCTACCTTTGACCCCTCCGGGCCATGAAACTGACCCTGGGCTGGTGGAGAGGAGGCGTGACCCTGCACCGGACGAGGCCTTCCCTACACAAACGAAGGCCCAGGCCCAGTTTATCCCCAGGCTATCCCCAACACCAGCACATCTAATACAATCTCCACACCGAAATGGAGAGAGTACAGAGACCCCTGTGAGTCTGAATGCCACTTCTGCCACTCACTCAAAGTGTTCAGGGGAAAGGCAGTGAATGTCACTGAGCCTCAGTCTCCTCCTATGTAAAATAGGGATGATAATACTTGCCCTAACAGTTTCTCAGGGCTATGAGGAAAGTGCTGTCAATCTGAAAAAGAGCTCTAGAAATGGGGTGGGGTGATATCCCCCAGAAAGGGTGAAAGTGACTCTTAAATCTGACTTTGGTGGGCAGGCTTGCACCTTTACACAGCACATAATGGGGACTTTTGATTTCAACTATATTATTTTTATCATGTGAAAAAAGACCCTCTATCTCTTCTGTATGACTGTCACGAGTAAATGTTCCATCCTGCCAACATCTTTCCTACTAATGATATTACATGGATTTTTTAGATGGTCCTCACAAAATGATGTCTCAGACATGCATCGCGGGCAAAGAAGCAGCCTTGACACGAACATGACCGCAGCGTCAGCCCTGCCTCTGAGACGTCCACGCCCAGGCTGGCTGGGACCCCAAGCAAGGCTCCTAACATCTCATGGACCTTCCTCTAAGAAGAGAACAAGCAGAGAAGGGCCCCAGCTGAACGGGGAGCGGGAATCGCCACAGGCCTGATCCAGAAAGGGCCTAGATGTATGGCTGATTCACGAGGAGTAAGTCATTAATGCCTGCTCTACGGGCCAGCGCCGACTCAGACACCTCACTGTCCTGGGGAGGCAAGCCTGGACCGCACACGTGTGCTTGTGTGCGCTGTATGTAGGAAGACGTGTGTGGGGTGTGTGTGTATGTGTGCTTATGTGTGTGTACGTGGTGTGTGTGTGTGCTGTGTGGGGAGTGAGAGGTGTGTGTGGTGCTTATGTGTGTGTGTGTATGTGGTGTGTGTGTGTATATGGTATGTGTGTATGTGGTATGTGTGTTGTATGTAGGAGGTATGTGTGCTTATGTGGTGTGTGTGTATGTGGTTGTGCTTGTGTATGTGGTATGTGTGTGTACGTGTGTGCGTGCTGTGTGTGGGGGTGAGGTGGGGTGTGTATGCGCTGTGTGTAGGCTTATGTGTGGTGCATGCATGATGTAGTTGTGTGTGTGTGCTTGTGTGTGTGTATGTATGTGGTGTGTGTGCATGCATGTATAATTCAAGGACAGCCCGGCAGAGGCCAGAGGGGCGAGCCTCAGCTCCACACTTCCAGGGGTGAGCAGAGGACAAGTCTACACTGAGCCAGCAGAGATCCTCCAGTGACCCTCTTCTTTTTGCTCTGATGTCTATCTTTTTATTTCTCATTTTGATGATTTGGGTTTTCTTTCTCCTTTTTCTGATTAAGCTCACTTATGTTTTGTCAATTTTATTAGTCTTAAAAACAGCTCTGGCATTTATTAATTTAGTATTCTCATATTCTTAACTCTTTGTTCTGGCTTTTAACATTATTATCTCTTCCTTGTTTTTCTTTGGAGGAAAAAGCATGAGATCACAGAAAAGCAACAGACTCGAGGCATACAGACTGGATCCAGCCCACACTCCCACTGACTGGGTGACCTTCAGCCTGTCCCCTCCTCTCTCTGCACCTAGCTGCACGTATAAAAAAAAGGGAGTGGGGCACTGGTCATTAAAGCCCCCTTCAGGGCCCTCCGGCTAGGAAAGTGAGCAGGGCCCAAGGGAGGTAGATACCCTCTGCTCCTCACCTTCAGGGCCTCCTGGGGTCCCCCTCTCACTAGCCAGGAGCGAGGAAGGGCTCACAAGGGAAGAGCAGCCCCCACGGAGGGCTGAAGCACTCTAGCTCTCTCCCTAGGGGTTTCTCCTAAGGGCCTCTCTCTAGCTGTTTCCAAGCACATCTTTCCAACAGGAGTCACCAAGGAGGGCTCAATTTAGCGCTGCAGCATCGGAACCCCTGCCCTGGTCTGCGGGCCGACATTTGGGCAAGGGTGTTAAACGCCTTTTCTCAAAGGTTGGTTGCTTCAGTGCCAAGCTTCCTGCTGTGTTTTAAAGGAGAACCTTTAGCAGTGTGGGAGGTTACAAAGCCCCTCCAGCTCCTTCCTTTGCGGCCTGACTCCCATTCCCGGGGTCCCCCAACACTTCTCTACTCTCTTCCCCTCTATCGTGGTGCTCCTCACCTCCTGTGGCCTTCCTTGAACAAGCCAACACGCCTGTGGGTCCTGGGCCTAAACGGCGAGGAGGAAGACTCCAGGCAGCGGCTGTGCTTCACACGTTTATCTGTCTGGACCATCAGACTTGACACTGATTCTTACTCTGGGCTCCAAGAAGGGCTCTCCCGGCTCGTAATCATGAGAGCCGCCCTGAGCAGCTGTGAACCCCACAACTCTCAGATGAGCACCCGACCTCGGGGAGCTGCTGAAAGGGAGCAGGGACTCCAGACAGACTTACTTGAGGTGTTCCCCAAAGGTGGTAGTTATCCTGTAGATGGCAGTTTTCAGGGACGCACGGAGCGCAAACCTCAAGGTCTTATAAGAAGTGTCCACGAGGCTTCCCGAGAGCCTGGGTGGTCGGCTGGACGCATGCGGCAGCTTGAAGTGTTTGTCGACTGCCTAACAGACAAGGGGAAGTTGGCTAGCTTAGAACTGGCTACTGAGGCCTGGTTCACAGGATCGAATCACATCTGGGCCCCTGAAAGGCTACTCAGTGGCAGGACACCTTCGGAGAGAAAAGAATCACATTCTTCTGGGACGTAAACTCTCAGTCCCGAGCCGAGCCGCAGAGGAAGCTCGAGGCCTGCACCTCCTTGTCAGGCTCCTGAACCTTCCTCCTCAGCTTGGCTCGTCATCCAAGACACACCTGGGCTGGTCACTGTCCTGTGCACCCAGGCGCCGGCACCTTGGCCTCAATCCACAAGCATCTTTTAAAGCAGTTACACGCCAGGCGCCTCTGAGAGACCGTGTGTGTGCACATGCTCGGGAGTGTACGAGGCAGGTCTGGGCCTTAGACCTGGGATCTCGCTGATGTGGAGCCCCATGCACACCTGGATGCAAAGGGGAGCCATCAGAGGGTGGGCGGGCAGGCGGCACATGGAGCTGGGCCATCACAGAACAAGGCCAAAGGCTCGTCCTGAGCACGACCAGTAAAACCACTCACGAGGTCCCTCAGCAGGGCAGATTCAGTGGCAGTAGGCTTGGGACACTACAAGAACTGGGTCCAGATCCCCCGCTGACCCTCATGAGCTGCTCAGCCTCAGTGCCCTCCTCTGGGGCTAGGCACAAGGTCCCCAGAGCCCTTCTCTCACAAAGCTGCTGTGAGGCTGAGTAGTGCCCTGTGTGGGCACGGTGGTGATCGCCAGTGCCCCTCAACCCCTTGGACAGAGCGAGCACAGGACAGAAACAGCTCACCCTCTCTGAGGGGCCGAGCCCAGGGCCGGGGCTGGGGGGCCAGCAGAGCCAGGATTTCACCCAAGGGCTCCTTCTCTCAGTCCTGGTAACCCCGCAGCGCTCCCGCCTTCTCTCAGCTTCAGGGGCCCAGCTCCATCTTCCTTTCAGAAGTCCCAAACTGGATGTCCAGCAGACATCTTAAATTCAATGTTTCCAAAATGGAACTCAAATCCCTTCCCCCAAATCCTCTCCCCCTCCTACCCTCCCTATTACTACAGAGGCAACACCCCCCCATCCCTCAGGCTCACACCCCAGGAGTCATCCTCAACTCCTCCCTCTAACACCCCCACATCCCATCTGTGGCCAAGGCCTGTCAAGTTCACCTTTGCGCCACCTCTCAAATACGCTCCCTTCTGTGCTGTGATGACACCCCCATTCTGGTGCAGACCCTCATCCCCTCACACCTGGACCACTGCAGTAGCTGCTGTGGGGGGGGGGTGTCCACTGCCTCAAGTCTCTCCCTCCTCCAGCCCACCTTCCATTCAGCCACCAAAGCCATTTTCCTAAAACACAGCTCTGCTCGTGTCACTCACTCCCACACACACTCAAACTCCAATGACCCAATCGCCTCCAGATCAAACACATCCTCTGCTCGGCAACCCCAGCCCCTCATCACCGCCCCCCCCCCACTTCCCAGTCTTCCCACACCTAACTAGTGACCCCACCCTCCAGCTGTTCCACAAACAAGGCCCTCCATCTCTGGGCTCTGCGCACTCTCCCCCATGCCTGGAAGGCGCTCCCCCTCCTCCGCCCTAACTACTGACCTCCTACCTTCCTCAGGAAGCCTTCCCCAAGCCCTTTTCATTCTAGCGCCTTCCTTCTGTTCATCATCGCCTAGTCATCCTGTATGTAACTTGTCTGTACATATCTGTTTGCATACCTTAAACTGTAAGCAGCCGCGAGGAGAGGAACTGTCTTTTGCCTCTTTTTGTACCCCCAGCACTTAGCAGTCGCCTGGCACACAGCAGGGGCTCAATAAATGTTTGCCTATGGGTAGGAATACCAACAACAACCCCCAAGAGGCAGTATGGCACAGAGGATCAGGAAGACCTCCAAGCTGAGCTGACTGTGTGACTGTGGCTAAGTCACTGACATTCCGAGTGCCCCAGGCTCCGGATGGGCATGGGGTGAGAGTTCCATGTACAGCTAAACTCTGTTTCAAAACAGAAGGCCCAACTCATTTACACAGCACTTTAGGGGTTTGCCAGCATCCCATAAGGGAGGGAGTACAAGTAGGATTTTCTCATCTGTAAAATGGGAAAACTAAGGTTTTGTGAGCTGAAAAGAAGAACCTCGAAGAGAGGTTGCCCTGATGACACTGCCCTCCCACAACCGTGGCCCCTCCCTGGTACGGGCTGTGCGTGTCCATTCCTGGCCGGGCAGAAGCCTGCTCTGGGGGCCATGGCAATCCTCAACACCTGGGAAACACAGGCCCTGTCCAGCCGCCAGAACCAGACCAGGGAGAGAGGCCCCGTGCCGTGGCGGGCAGGCAAAGGGAGAGGCACTGACTCTCGCCCGCCTTTCTCTCCTCCTTCCCCACCCACACATTTTAGGCTGGTCAGGGGTGAGCCCTGGGCCTGCATCAGGATACGAGGAGGCGGCGTTCCCTGCGCTGCCCAGGGCGACGAGGAAGCTGACCGCCAAAGTGATGGGTAACCACAGAGGAGGGGGGGAGTTAGGTAATTTTAAGCTCCTGCCCCCATCAGATGGGGACGGCCTCCATCTCCACTCCCCACCTAATGCCCCAAACAGGGGCTCAGCAAAGGTTACCAGGAGCCCATCAGCCAGTCAGAGACGCAGACAGATGGTACAAAGACAGTCTGGACAAAAGGGGCCACAGCCCCCCACTGCTGGGTGACCCCAGACAATCCTAACAGTAAACAAGTGGACGGCTCTCAAGGAGAGGAAGGCAAGAAGGCCCCTCCTCAGCCTTGGTGCTCAAAGGCCCGACGTCACACAGACCCTGTCCCTTGTTGACTGGGTGACCTGGAGGAGGTCACTGCCCTTCTCTGAGGCTCGGAATGACCCCTCCCAAGGTGACCTTCGGTGCACAGCTTCCGACAGCAGCCACCTGCGTGTCCTACCTCTTGCAGCATCAGCAGAGTGCTCAGAATGGTGGGGAGCGTGGTCTGGACAACCCCAAACCTGTCTTCAGTAAAGGATGCTGCTACCAAGTGGGACAGACCTCAAAGGAGAGACAAACAAACCGCAGGCTCTAATGCAATCGCAACAGAGATGGCATTTCCCCCCTCGGGGGCCTCCTCAGGCACCAGGCTGTGCTCTCGGAGCCCAGGGTGCCCCTGCTTCCCCACTGTCTATGGAAGGAAGCTGGGGAGGCAGCCTGGCCCCAGGCCGGACTCCCCACCCACCCACCGAGGCTGGGTTTCATGAAGTCTCATATGACGAAAGACGCTGTCCCCCACCAGAGAAAGAACTGATGGCATCTGAATGCGCATCGAGGCGTACTGGTTTATTTTCTTTATTTTTCGCCTTGTTTTCTCTCACAACATGAGTATTGTGGAAATACGTTTTGTAGGACTGAACACGTATAGCCTTTATCAAATTGCTCACCTTCTCAATGAGGGGGAGGGGGAAGGAGAGTGGAAGAAAATTTAGAACTCAAAGTCGTAAAAAAACAAAGGTTAAAAACTGGTTTTGCATGTAATTGGAAAAAAGATATTAAAACTTAAAAAAAAAGAACACCTTACCTTCTAATGCCCAGATGTGCATCTGAGCATCTGCAAAAACTGCCTGGATAGAAGCCTCTGGGTGCTAAGAACAAAGAGAAAAGAGTTCACTTTGGCGGCGGTGGCGGACAGCGTGCTCTCACCCGCCCGCACACGGCCCAGCAGCAGCAGACGGCGTGCTCTCGCCCACCCCCAGACCAGGGGTCTGAGTACAACAAGCAACAACCGGGCCTGGGGAAACCATCTGTCAAATGAAAAGTCTCAGATGGAGGCTTCCAAAGTCTCTCGGCTCCCAAACTCTTTGAGGCTTAAGAGTGAAATTCTAAGATGGATTCTTATACATTTACATTTTAAAACAGTCGCCCAGCAACGTGGTGCCCCCAGCAGGAGCAGCAGTGATACTGCCACTAGGCCTAGAGCTCAAAGAAAGAGCTAAAGGCCCACAGGTGCAAAATATTTATTTCTTAAAATTAACTTTTTTCTAATAAAAATCAATTTTCTCTCCCCTCAATCCCTCCCCAAAGACAGAAAGAGAAACAAAACCCTTTAACCACATAACACTATCTCAACCCGGTGCACAGCGTGTCTCAGCACCAGTCCTCTGGGATTGTGACTGGCACTGTACTGCTACCTTGACAATATCGTTGTTTTAATACAAATTCTCTGTTCTGCTCACTTCCCCCCCACATCAGTTCACACAAGTCTTCCCGGGTTTCTCCAAAACCACCCCCTTCATCATTCTTTATGGCACAACAGTATTCCATTACATTAATGCCCCACAAAAACTGCCATAAGTGTAAGTGTGCACGTGTGTACGTGTGCGTGTGTCCCCCCCTCTTCTTTCTTCAATGTCTCTGGGGCTGGCAGGTTTTGTTTTTGTTTTTTTGGGGGGCAGGCAGGTGGCCCACTGGACAAAGTGCCAGACCCGGAATCAGGAAGACTGGGTTCAAATCCTGCCTCAAATTACTTATTAGTTATATGACCTGGGCCAAGTCATTCAACCTGCCCACCTCAGTTTTGTCATCTGTAAAATGGGGATAATAGCAGCACCTGCTTCATAGGGTTGAGGTAAGGAACAAAGGAGAACATTTGAAAAGCATTTAGCAAACCTCACAGCATGATATAGATGCTGCATAATGAAATGAGTAGATTTACAAGAACAATTTATATGTGTCGTTCCGTTGCTTCAGTCACGTCCAACTCTTCATGACCCCTTTTTTAGGGTTTTCTTGGCAGACACTGGAGTGGTTGGCCATTTTCTTCTCCAGCTCATTTTATAGACGAGGAAACTGAGGCAAACAGGGTGCGGTGACCTGCCCAAGGTCACGCGGGTCTTCCGGACTGCAGGATGGTGCTCTGTGCACTATGGCGCCACCCAGCTGCCCAATTGATACACTACTGTACAAACAGCTCACGCTTCAGCACTATAAAGTTTGCACAATGCTTTACAAAAATGTTCTCCTTTGCTCCTCCTCATCCCCTGGGATGACCCTGCTTCTCCCTTCCTCCCCAAAGGGGGATGGACAGGGGTGGGGAGAGACAAGAGACAGCCATTTTGTGGCTGTGACTGATGGGGAAGTGATGGCTGATGGCAGAGTCAATTACGCATACTCATCAGCAGGGTTTGGCTTCTAATGGTTGGGGGAGAAGACAGGGAAGTGGGCTTTGAAGGTGAAAAAAATGGATTTCTGTTAATTAAAAAAATCACATTTCATTTTTAAATTAAAAAGAAGGTCTGGGGACTAGAGCAGCAGTCAGGCCTGTGCTGGCTCCGCCCCAGGCATCGAGAACATGCCATGTCTGGCTCCACGGGCCCTGTCAGCTGCACTCTCTGTGGCCCACATCCCTGGCCCTCGAGTCCAGAGCATCCTGGCCCACTAAACCTCTCCACCATCTTTTCCCTAAAAGCTGCCCTGCTCTTCCCAGGTCCTTCCTTCTCCCACCTGAACAGCAATCACCTCTGCACGAAGTCGCCTCCCCAAGATGCCCAGCTGGGGCTAGTCCCCTTCTGCTATCCCCAGATGTGGCCAGGTGTTTCCTACAGAAGGCACTCAATCAATGTTTGCTCTGAACCGGAAACAAATGCTAATGGTGGTGTGGGTATAAGGAAAGCAGTTCTGGTCGTCAAAGATTAATTAACGCAAAGCAGCCAGAGCCCAGGAAACAGGGATGCATCTTCAGCATCTGCAAAGGGACTGATTCTCCTTTGGTATCTGCAGTTCCTGGCGGGCGAGGCCACCCCACAGCTCGGTACACATCATGAGTAGCCCCCGACACCCATTCCAACTCCAGCACCCTGGCCTTTCCTGACTTTGGAGGTGATCAGAGTGATAGGCCGGGAAGCTAGACAGGCAGCCTCGGCTTGCTCCAGACACACAGATGGAGAGCCGGGCAGGGCGGTGCTAGGCACTCCAGACGTGCACTCTGAGCTTCACTTTGCTCATCTGTAAAGTGAGGACACTGAAAGATGTGACTCCTGAGCCTCTGACACTCAGGTTCCTGCCTGGATGTTCTCTGGGCCCTCCCAGACCTGACATTCTGGGCTCTAAGATGTCAGTCTAGATCAGAGACCTTCACAACTCTTGTGGCCTGGACACCCTGGGCAGCCAGCTTGGGAAAGGGCAAGAATCTGTTGGCAGAAGCAGGTTTTTCAATGCACAGAATACAAAGGACTGCAGCTGACAATTGAAATTGTCATCCAAACAGTAAGAAAAGCAAGCTCCCGGCCAGCCTCGCCTAGGCCAAGGCCTCCCGTGACAGACACTGGATGGACAGAACCCTGCTCTGCAGAACAAAGAGCTACCGACTCCTGCAGCAGCGGCCCAAGAGCGCCGCCTCTGTGCCCAGCCCCTCACCCCCGCCACCCCTCCCCCGCAGGCCGGGTCCTCACCTTGCTGAAAAAGTACACGATCAGCACACGCTTGGACAGGAAGCTCTTCACCTGGGCAGGGAAAGAGACAATTACGGGCCGGGCCAGAAGGTACCGCCTCCAATCGGGTGACACCAACAACCACAGCAGGGGGCAACCTGGGCCATCGGCTAGCCAGGAAGCTGCTGTGGCCACCCGGCTCCGGGGAAGATCGAGGGGGATTCCAGAGGCCACCCCCTCCCACTAAGACACTGGCCAGACACACGTGCTGGGGACAAGTCCCTGGCAGGAAGACAGCAACCTGAACAGCACCTGGCTACAAATGCCCCGGTCACCTCTGACCTCCAGGGCACCCCATCCTCCCCACATCGAGGTTTTAACTCCAGAGCCCTCGGAGAGTCCCGAGCGCTCATCCAGTCCTGCCCCACCACTTGACAGAGGAAGAAACTGAGGCCCAGAGGAGCGACATGCCTTGTCCAAGGCCATGCAGGTACTTGGTGGCAGAGCTGGGATTTGAACCCAGGATATCCGGACCCAGCGCTCTTTCCACCGTACCATACCGTGCCTTCTTCTGTAAATTTGGGAACCAAGATGGGCATCCCATGTTGACTACAAATACCCACGTGAGCTCTGACCGTCCCCCGCCTCCCGAGGGCCCAACATAGTTCCTGGCACAGACGGGGCTCAGTGAATCACCCAGCCCTCCCCTCTCCTGACCCGTCGTCCAGACATCCCTCTGAGGGTCAAAGGCTCCTTCCCACCCTTCTTAGGGGAGGCAGGCGGTGCTCCCACCCTTCCATCCCCCCAGGAAGCCACCAGACTTGCTTGGCTGTCGATGGACGGCATCTCCCGTGGCTGGCGGTACACTGAGAGGATGACAGGCCGTGGTCTTTAAGACCACACAGTCAGCCACTTCTGTCCCCAGATCACAGCCTTGCCCATGACCTGCGGCCACCAAGGAGGAGCAGCCCTCCCCAGGGAGAGAATCCTGGCGCTCCCCCGCCTACCTGCTGCTGTTTACTCTGCAGCCACGCATACAGCTTCCTGGGCGGGCCTCTGCCTTTGTGTTTGGCCTCACAACTAACAGACAGAGGGAATGAGCCAGGGCTCTGGGGCCCATTGCTTTGCAGATCTAAGGAGAGAAGCGGGGAGGGGGTGTTTGGTCTATTAAGTTCGCTTTAGAGTGACAAAAATGTCCACACAGAACACACAAATCTGCCTTGGTGCTAATCAGGGCTGACAAAGAAGGAAGCTCCCTCCAGCCCACCCTGTGGGGGCCTCTGCCGCCTCTCCTTCCCCTCCAGGCGGCACTGCAGACTCCCTCTACCACAGACCTCCCTCCGACTCCATCAGAGGTGCTGTCTTCCCCCATTAGAATGGAAGCTCTTCAAGGGCAGGGAGTGCCTGTCTTTCTGCTTGTGTACTTGTGGTCCAGGGTGCAGCACAATCCTAAAGTAAGTGCGTGGTAACTACACACTGACCTGACCGCTAATCAAACTCAGGACAGACATAGGAAAGAAAACCAGCCAGCGCTCACCTGTCAGTGAAGTCCACAGTCTGGGGCCTCTTCTCATCAGCTGGGGACTCGGGGGGCCCTCATACGCAGGACACTTGCAGTCTCCTACCCCCGCCATCCGACTCCCAACATTGTCACCAAACAGGGAGATGACCGGAGCGGGGGAGTCAGGAGAAGCAAATTTGGAAGAAAAGAGGGACGCTTTTACCAGCGATGGCATCAAAGCCTTTGACATCAGCCTGGCCTTGGGAGTCTGAAAGGTAATTTCTTCTGTAAAAAAACCAAATATATGTGTGTTAGCGAGCTTTCCTCTGCCAGTGAGAAGAGGGGGGCCAGGCCCCAGAGGCCACCTCCTGCGTGGCCCAGGTGCCCATTAACTAGCTGTCTGAACCAGTCGTGGTACATGAACGTAAGAGATGACAGGCTAGAGAAGAACCAGAAAACATCCACAGAAATCTGGGGAGACTTTTGTGAACCTGAGCAGAGGGATGCTAGTAGAACCCAGAGAATATGGACCGCAAGAGGCTTCAGAACACTCCTCCATACAGGGACCAAAAGGAACCCGCACCTGACAGCAGAACAAGCCTCCTCCCTCCAAAACCCAGAAGAGAAAAAAGGGGGCAGGGAAGGGGTGGGAGAGGCATGGGGCACAGCCCCTGGTCTCCAGGCCCCCATCCCAAAACTCTGTGGTGCCACCTCCTTAGCTCAGAGGACCAGTGTAGACCCTTCCAGCTGCCTCTTTCCAATGCAGGGCCCTGGCTCTTTGGCCAGTTCCCAGAGAGCGAGCCTGGTGTGTGCTGCCTTACCGTGGGATCGTGGCGTGCCATTCAAGCTCTCCAAACCTCAGTGTCTCCATCTATAAAATGGGGCTAATAGGGGCTAATAGGCACACTTGAGACAGTGAAGCAGCTCATGAGAGGAGGGAGGACAGCAAGGTGGCCCAGAGCAAGGGCTGGGGCGGGGGGGGGAATGGCAAGGCAGCCTGCGGGGCACCCTGACTTACCTTCCATCACCCGGGGCTTCTCTGACTCGACAGGGCTGGGCGGGGGCTTCACTCGTCCGTTGGTGGCCGCGGCTTCTTGGTAGATCACAAGTTTCTGGGTCAAGTCGTTCAGCAGAGCCAAACACTCACGAGATATGGCCACCCAGTTGTGGGGGTGCCCCCCTAGAGATCAGACAACAGTCCTAAAACTCAGCCAACACCCCCATCACAACACGACAGAGGAAAACAAGGGCAGAGCCTCAGAGCCGGGGTCAGCTCTCCCGGCCACCACCCGCCCTGGACGCCCGCGGACAAGGCCCAGACAGGGCCTCCCAGACCCCCCTGCCTCTTCCCCTTCCTTTGTCCCTGCTCTGCCCTCGGCAGCCGAGCTAAAGGAGCCCACCTGGCTTCCAAATACCCGACACAGCCACACTGAGACGTACCATCTCAGGCTCAACGTTCCCACTTCTTTCCGCGGTTCCCCAGGGGCTCTGGCTTTGAGATGCCCTCATCTTGCTGGATACCCTTCCCTGGATGCCCTCCAGTTTTTCGCTGTCTTCTCTAAAATGTGGTGCCCAGAACTGGACACAAACTGCTCCGATGACAGCAGGGAGGGGGGCCGGCGGCGTCCCCACCCTACCTGCTCGGCGGGGACGCCAGCCATGCGGCCCGGCCACATCCCACCGCTGACTCCTATGACTACGATGCTCTCTCCAGGCTTTTTCCACACACATCGATACAGGGCTAGACTTCCTCCATTTTAGACTTGGGTTAAAACACCTTTAATTAACTGTACCAGGATAGGGCTTTACATTCATCCTCATGAGGTTTCTGGCCCACCATTTCAGTCAGCTGAGAAATTGTGGAATCCTAATTCTGTCATCTCTTTTTCCAAAATCTTCCTTCCTCACCATCAACCCAGCTCCCAGGCCAAAAAGATCCCAAACAGCAAAACCCTTCCTACTTTACAGCGAAAAGCCCTAAAAAGTCATTTAAAACCAAAGCAAGCCCTATGCAGGAGGCACCAATATTTTTACATCTGAAGTCCATGAAAAAGACCCAGGATGACATCAAGAGCTGCAAAAATAGGCTAGAAACGCAGTGCACGAAGGCAGTCACATCCGACCAGGGGCAGGCCAGCACAGGAGGGCGGGACCTGGCGGGACGAGGCCGGCCCTCCCGGCAGGCTTCCCCTGCGTCCACTTGCACGTGAGGGGCTGCTGGCGGCACTGTGCAGGCCGGCCCTTGCCCCGCTCACACACACGCCTGCTCTTTCGTTATTCCCTCTCTCCTCAGGAGTCTCCCTGCTTCTCATTATCTCTGGCTGTTGGGCGGCTTTGTTTCCTTACTAAAGTCACTTAAACATCAAACAACAAGCCTTGGTGTTGGGGGGGAGTGTGGCACAGGGGTCAGCCCCCGCACGGTCTCTGCAGAAAGGCCCTCCTCAAACCAGCCCTCTCCCTGAGGAGTCAAAGGAGCGGTCGCTTCTCAAGAAATCCCCAGGGACGTCAAACAGGGCTACCCCAAGTCAGGGGATCAACCAGTGAGTTTGGAAAGGCTTCCTCAGAACCTGCCACCTCCTCCCTGGGTAACCTTGGTGGGGTTCCTCCCCTCCCCAGGCCAAGGGCCGTGGGGTCCCTCCCAACTCTACAGACTCTCAAGGGTCTCTCCAGAAGGAGGCTGCCTCCTCTCACAGCTGGTCAAGCCAAGACACCAGAGACAACACTCAACGTGCAGAGAAGGGCTCTTTCCTCAACAAACCCTGCCCCCAGACAAGTGGCTAAAAAAGGTGGGAGACGGTGCATACCATCAAAACGTCACTTTTATGAGATTTTTGTGATTACACACACACACACACGGTGCTTACATTTCAAAATGTCTCTGGTATGTGAGCTTTCACCATGTCACAAAACCAAAGGAGCCGCCCCAGCTCTGGGCCTTTCAAGCTTCCTCCACCATCCCCCCACCCCCAGTCCTCCCTTCAGCCTCCCCCATTACCCCGAGGGCAGGACCTGTCTTTGCCTCTTATTACTTGGACTGTGTGTTTAGCACTCGGCCCTGTGCCTGGCACACAGTAAGTGCTTAATAAATTCTTGCTTGCTTCCTTCCAAACCATCCCAGCTTCTCTAGGGTACCCTTGTTTCCCCCCAGTGGAGGAAGGGGGCATAGGAGCTTGGCCTGCTTGCTTTCTCCGTTGCCAGGGGGACCCCCCACCCCCTGGGGCTCAGACGCTGAGAGGGAAAGCGTTACAGCCAAGCCAGGGCTGGAAGAGTCCATGGGGTCACCCAGCTCACTCTCCTTCACCTTGCCAAGGATGGCCAGCCCACGCCCGTGCCGCCACCAGCATGGCCCTGGCTTCACAGGCAGAGGGAGGGCCCACACAGGGTTTGCCTGGGAGGCTCAAAGGCTAGCTGTCCTTCTGGACAGGAAAGAGAATGTAAAAGAAAAAAGCACTAGACGTGAAGTTCTAGTCTTCAATCTAGCCCCACATCAGGTATGGACCTTGGGCGAGTCACGTTAGTGAAACTCAGCTTTCTTACCTTTAAAATGAGATTTCTTACAGGTCCCTTTTAGTTTTAAAACTCTACTCTCTCGTCTTCTCTAAAACTGTCTAGTTAATCATTTCCTTGGGTGAAGGAAGACAAAGAACAAAGGAGAATCCCTGATGGCCTGAATGCTGCCAGACTTCTCCCAGGCCGTGCACCTGCAGCCACCAGGTTGGCGGGCTTCTCATCTAACAGACCACAACAGTTATCTTGGGAATCGCTGTCGCTGATTTTCATTTTTAGTGCTACCTTTCACGTTTACTTTGCTTTCACTTCCAAATATACCCCTCAAGAGCCTACCCTTCAGGTAATAAAGATTTAATGGAGGGAAAAATCTGTTGAGCCCAAGTAGCCGTACATGGCCGAGGCCCCAAGGCTGGCAGGAGGGAAGGGCTCGGCGGCCAAGGTGCGCGCAGCGGGCGGAGCTCTTCCCCCCACCCGCCCCAGTCAGGTGTAGGAGCCTCTGAGATACCTGGTTGGCTGAGGCTGAATACTTCTTGTCGCCTGGAAGGAGAGTACTGAGCCAGCAGCATGAGGTCCTGCAGGGCCAGATACTGCGGGGAGACAAACAGACACAGGCCAGTTAGGAGAGGAAAGCCCACGTGACACAGGGTGCCCCCAGATGCACCTGAGGACCCCCAGAGAATGGACGGCGGTGCCTGGGAAAGGGGACACCCAGAGAGTCCCTTAAACCCCAGAAGAGGCAAGGCCCTAAACACTAAGAGCCAGGACCCTTTATTCATTACAAAGACAAATGTAAATTAACTAAGCCTAGATTCGAGGGTGAGCCCTCCTGGGAGCATCCAGGGAAATGGCATACCCAACCACCAGCCTAGCCTGGCTGGCTGTGAGCCCTGTGTGCTTCCTGCACCTTGGCAGGCAGCCTGCCATGCCCAGCAGGGCGACCTCGGACAAGTCACCGGCCCATACTGGCCCCACACTTCCTTCCAACTCTCAGCCTAGAAGCCCAGGGTCCTGCGTGTGCCCACGTCACTGTACTGTTCCCTTAGACACAGATCTGTTTTTTGTTTCTTCCCAGCGTGTAACTCATAGGACAAATGCTGACATACGTAAAATCTGGGCTTAGAACCCCAGCAATTACGCCCACAAAACAGATTCTGGAATGGCGGAAGTTCCAAAGTGACTCACTCGCTGGTCCTCTGTCTCATTCACCAGAACGTGGCTTCAAAACCTCTCCCCCATGGTTTGTTCCTCACCAGCCAACATCACCCACACGTCGGGGGGCAGTCAGCAACCACGCCCATCCCATGTGTCCAAGCCCAAGCAAGGATCTGTAAACCTTCACCGGCTCTCTGGAGCTGTCAGTCATGGGGAACGCCCCCGGAAGGGGGTCTCTCAGGCCTCCAGGAGCCTCCCACGGTCACAGCAGGTGAGACGAGGTTTTGGGCAGAGCCCCCAGGACTTGCATGTGGAAACCTACTCAGAAGATTGTGCTCGGTCCCTGGACCTTCATCTGTACCAGGGAAGGCCCACCGAGAGACCTCGGGCTCCAGCCTCCTCTCCAAGGCCTCTGCCACAGATGCAACCCCCACCTTTCACTCATTGTCCAGTGACTGAGTGGGGGTTGGGATGGGGTCACCAGATGGAATCTGCTGTAAAGAAGTCCCTCTCTAAAGTGTCTCATAGTGACTCTTCTGTCTCATTCTTAGAGATCACCTTCAGTTTTAACAAGCCTGCAAAACCTTGGAAGGGCAAGCCAATGAGAAGGGCCCTAATCTTTTAATAGACCCCAAAGTTCCAGAGGGCAGAGCCGGTTTTAACTAGTCCTAAGTGAGACAAAGAGCACGGACTTTTGGACAACCAGGGATGGGGTGGGGTATGTAGAGGGGACATGGGATGGGGGGACTTGTAAGACTGTAACCTAGAAAGGAATGGACCAATCCAGGCCCGGAAGGGAAAAGTCGCGGCGTTCTAACGGTGCAAAACGTTTTCTGGCTTCTGTAATTGGCGCAATTTCTTTTGAGAGGATTTGCCTGGTTCTCCCAAGAACCATAAAACAAATGATTCTTCACTCAAAAAAAAAAAAAAGAAATCACCTTCACACTGACTCAGCTGAACAGGGCTTAGTAAGGGTCTGCTCTATGTGATAAGCCAGGTGTGGGGCACCTGGAAGATAAAGACAGCTAGAAGCCACCCAACAGCCCTGCCCTCGAGGCCCTCGCCATCCGCCAGCAAGAGAGAACAGGAGTTCAGGCAGCACAGAATGACAGCCTAGGCCGTGGGCCATGAGAAACCAAGGGTACGGGGAGGAGGAGATGAACCTGGTGCTTCTACATGGTGCTAGAATGGGAAGAGTGAGAGTCCCAGAGAGCCCAGGCATTACCCCTGCCCCAGCCTCGCACCCCCTACACAGAGCCCCTGGGCCTTGACTCCCTCCTCTGGCTGCCCTGATCCCCCCACCACTGTGAGCCAGCAGAGAGGAGGCCCAGAAGGCTTCATGGAGACAGGGCTGGGGGGGCCGGCTAGCACCTAAACAAAGACATCTCTCTACATCCACAGCAGAAAACGATCAGCTGAGGGAGGTGTCAGCCCAAGTGAGCTGTAGAGCCAACCAGTCCCTAGAAAAGCTAAGGTGCGCCAGACACAATCAGGTTCCCCGGAGGGGCTGCCTGGGTAAAGAGGAGCGGGGGGAGGGCAGCAGCACGTACCTTTATGATGAGGGGAGAGCTGCCGTTTAAGACTTTTGGTAAGCATTCCTCTGAGTCTCCTGTAAACATGGGCTGAACAGGGAAGACGTGAGCCTGAAACCAGAGAAGATGGATGAGGAAAATGAGCCACGCATTTGGGCCCACGCAGCAAGCCCAAGCCCAGTCCCGCCGTGAGGTTAAAGCCCCAGAATGGCCAGAAACTTGCAGGTGCCTGTTTTTTTACCCAAACAGGCCCAGGGCAGAGCAGCCTCCCCAGAGAACGAGGCCAGAGCAACTCCTTATGCAGCTGTCACTTTCACCCGATGCTTCCACCTTATAAAACCTCCTTTTAAAAATTCACTGCAGCGAGGATAACTGCCTCAGCATACTACCGGTAAGCTCTGCTTACAGGACCACAGGCACTGGGTTAGTGCCAAGGCACCTGACGAGTGCTCAGTCACCAAGCCTCCAGGGAAATCAAGCCCGCTTCCTTACACCTAGTCACTCTACGTCATTAATGTAAACATCATCATGGAGCCAAACTGCGGTCCTATGGGGCTGGCGCGAGGACACTGCGAGGCAACCAGCCAACACAAGAACTCGGCACGTTCCAAGTAAGTCAGTCAGTGCCATGCCTGCGACCAGCTCTGGGCAGCTAAGATTCAACCCAAAAACCCGCCCACGGGAAATCAACGGCCAGTCTGGAGCCTCCGGGAAGCCCTCGACACTGACCTCTGTGGCATAGATCTTGAAGAGCACCCAGGCGATGTACCAGGTCACCTGAAGAAAGACCCCACAGAGCCAGACGTGGTAGAGCAGGGAGAGGTCCAAGAGCCCACTCAGGCTGTCCAGGAGAGGCTGCTTCCTGTAAAAGAGAGGGAGACTCCAGTCAGCCTCTGGGGTGGGGAGAACATCTAGGCCAGCCCCCTGAGGCTCTGGCCGGCCACAGGTCAGTCAGGAAGGGAAGTTTCTCGAGCATTCCTGTAGGACATGGGCCTGCCAAGCACCCAGGGATGCCCAGGGACCACAGGTGCCTTCTGATCAGGCCCTGAGTGTCCAATATGCCTAATGTTTACTTGGGAGGCTCCCCCTAACGTCATGTCCGCTCTTCCAGATAACTCAGTGGCCCAACCCTGGCTCCCCTCCTCAAGTGAACCCATGAGCTTTCTTCCTCAAGCTCACAAGCATCTTTCTGCTTTTTAAAAAACATTCCAGCTGGTTTGAGTCACTCATACTAATGAAGAGGGAAATTACAAGCATTTAGTAACGCACCGGCACCTCTGCTCTGTCTGGAGATGCACTGGACGGCTTTTCCAAGCGGCCAAGGTAAGATGTACGGCCCAGGGCAGGGGAGGAAATCCCTTCCCAGAGGGGCTCTCATCAAACACCAGAAGCTCCCGACACCAGCGACAGAAGGACACTACCACTGAGCTCATTCTCTAACTAAATGCCTTGAAGACAGTGATTGACATCGACTGCAGAAGCCTGCTGCATAAACAGCCGTGAGGGTGTCAAGGAGACTTTTTTTTGAATAACAAAAATAAATGAGATTTTGAGCCGCAGCATCACTGGATTCCCTTCCGCTGTCCTCTGACAAAACATCTGAGCACCCACTATGTGTCAGGCACTGCGCTGGGAGACGCACGCGTCTACCAGGCTCCCCCAGGCCGCCATCTTGATTTGCCCCCCTCATCCTACCCAGGTATGAATTATTGTCAGCGGCAAGATGAAAGCAGAAAGAGTCCTGGCTTTGGAAAGGAGGAAACACATGTCTATGAAGCACCTACTATGCTAAGGGCTTCACAAATATGACCTCATTTGATCCTCATAAAAACCATGGGAGGTAGGTGCTATCATGATCCTCATCGTAAAGATGAGGAAACCGAGGCAGAGAGCAATCAAGTGACTTGCCCAGGGTCCCACAGCTTGTAAGTGTCTGAGGCCAGAAAACAAGGACACTGGACAAGATGACCTAAGGTCCTTTCCAGCCCAAGATTTGGGACCCTATTATCCAGTGATGTTCAAAACCTGCCAAGTGCTCCCTACTATCTACTAAGTAATCACACTCCTTCACTCCTTCCCCCAGGCTCCACCGTGCCCATCTCCACTCCAAACAGGCAAGGCTACAACTACCTTTCTACCCGTGGTCCTTTCTGGATACACAACCGCCAGGAGGTTTTCCTACCTCCACACCTTTGCTCTGATGTCCCCTCTTCCTGGAACACCTTTTCCTTCTACCTGCTGAACTTCTCCTCGCCCTTTAAAGCCCCAATCCAGAGCCTTCCCAGGATCTCCGAGGCTAGAAAGGCCAACAGAGCTTGCTAATTCTTTTCTCCACTTCTCTCACACTGCACTGCCATGATCTGGTTACAAGTCGTCCCCTGACCAGATGTCAAGTCCTAGAAGGCCAAGAACTCTGTGTCGTCAAATATTTCTGGCCCAGCCCTGCGCACGGCCCAGGAAAAGGGGGGGGGGCCGGGAGAAGAGGAAGAGGGGAAGGGTCACTTACTCGTCTTTCTGGAGGTCCATAGCAGTGCTGATCCACGCTTTGGGGATATAGCCTGGGGGGAAAACACACCAAACTATAAATCTGGGCAGCCCACCCAGGCAAAGCCACGAGGCCCCAGAACACAAAAGCAAGACCGCCCGCGTCAGAAGAAGGACGGCGTTCTGAAATCCCAGACCCCATTAGGGGAGCCTCCGTGGTGCCTCCAGGCTGGGGGAGGGTACAATGGGGCCCCATGAAGACAACACTCCTCTCCAAGGGCTTCTGGACTGTCAAAGAGGAAAAGTGGGTCTAACAGGAAGACGCTATTTGCTGTGACACATTCTTTGGAGAGAGGCTCTCTCTGTACCTCCGCAACATCACCAACCTACCCTGTGCTTGCAAGCACAGGCCACTAACATGCCGGGCGAGGGGAGCCAAGAGCAGAGGTGGCTCAGGGCCCAGGCAGCCCCTACCCTTCCCTGCTGCCACCAGAAGAGAGGTGGGGAGGTGCTGGTCTGCAAGAGCAACCTGGGACAATGGCAGGGGCCCCAGCACGGAAGGAGCCCGGAGGGAGAGCAGCCCTGGCTCAGGCTGGCCTCTGGCCTACAGAAGGAGTTCAATAAACGCTGTTTGGCTGATCAGCTTGTGTTCTGGTTCCCCAATTCGTGAAATGGAAATAGATAATAGCTGTCCCTACAGACCTGCCTGGTACAATACGAAAACTCATACAGCACCCACACCATACCCATGTGCCACTGTCTCCCACAATGCCCCTGGATTTAGCTGCCCAGCTCTCCCTGCTCAAGAGGCTAAAACATGGGAGACAAAGAAGAAGGCAAGGGGTGGCTCCTGCTTACAGAAGTACAGGAGAGTCACAACTGGCATCATCCAAGCCCCGCCCAGCACCACCAGGGAGAGACCCCAGGATCGGGGAGCAGTGAACCTCCAGGGGTCAGAGCCCCCACCTGGTACCACTAGGGAGAGCCCCCCCGGACCAGAGGGCAATGGGCATCCAGGGGTCAGAGCCCCCTCCCCCCCCAGGGAGAGCCCCCCAGACTGGGGAGCAGCAAGCATCCAGGGGTCAGAGCCCCCTCCCCCCAGCACCACCAGGGAGAGCCCCCAGGATCGGGGAGCAGTGAGCCTCCAGGGGTCAGAGCCCCCACCTGGTACCACTAGGGAGAGCCCCCCGGACCAGAGGGCAATGGGCATCCAGGGGTCAGAGCCCCCTCCCCCCCAGCACCACCAGGGAGAGCCCCCAGGATCAGGGAGCAGTGAGCGTCCAGGGGTCAGAGCCAATTTCGCCCTCACTTACTGGGTGACCCTGGCAAAGGCATTTGACTGGAGAAACGGGCATTACCAGCCAAGCTGCACTTGCCTCCTTCCCAAGGCTGGGCAGGCAAGTCCAGGCCCCTGTCCCTAGACACCAGCACCTGGCAGCAGGGTCATCATTTTTCCCAGCTGGGTGGCATTCTCAGGGCAGGACACACAGAGACGCTGAGCCCACACTGACTGGCAAGGTTCTCCTGGCATAGAGAGAACCTCCAGCATCACTGGGTGCTCTAAAGAAATCACTACTGCCTTCTATTCCACAGGCACCCTGCCCTCAGGGGCACGGTTTTCTCCAGATGACAGCTTTGATCAACAGCAGAGACAACAAGCGAGCAGGAGAGTCCAGGACTTGCCGAAAGGCACCCAGCCCTCAATAAGGGGTCGGGAATCCAAGCCCAAGAGCTCCAAACCCCACTACTGCTGGCTGCGTCCCTTGCTGAGCGGAGGCCCCGACTTGCTCCCTAGGATGGCCACCTTTATGAGCATTAAAGACACCGTACTAGGCCACCAGTGTGGGGCCCTGCCCCAAAGCTCTGACAGAGCCAACACCCGGCTGCTGTCAGTCCCACAAGGGGAGGGAGATGCCCTCGGTAACAGCCCTCCCTCTCTACAGTGCTCACACCCAAAGGCCCCGTAGAAGCCCCGGGGATCCTCCTGTATCTCCATCACCTGCTAGCTGCGTGAGCCTGGGCAAAGAGCCTCAACGTCTCCACCTGTAAAGGGAGAGGCAGAGCTTCCCGCTCAGATCCCCTGCTTACCCCGCCTCACAGGGGCCTAATGAGGGCCAGAAAGGAGTGGATCAAAAGCATCTGGGACCAGAAGATGGCACAGAACCATGACCGTACCACCCATCACTGGCCTAGGACCCCGAGTCAGGGTCCTAAATGGGTAGCAGTCACATGACGAGCAGAAGCCAAGGAGCCCTGGGCCACTTATCCAAGGTTCCGGGTCTCAGCCAGGCTCACCCTAGTCCATAACAGTCATCTGCCAGAGCAGGCACGGAAGAAACTTTTGCCAAACAGGTTAAATGGCATCCTGACCTCCCGGGCCACCCAGGAACAGGGACATCAGAGAGGGGAGGGGAGGCGCCATCCACGAAGGGCCAGGTCCTTACCCAGGAAATAGTAGAGGCCGCAGAAATTCCTGACCAGGTACAGGGATTCCACGGCACTGTGCCGCAGGAGCAGGGGCAGAGCTCTCCGGAACCGCAGGAACTTGTATTGCTGGAGAGAAGAAAGACAAGAGGCAGGCAATGGGGAGAGTGCACCGGCCCACCCTCGGTGCACGGGTACCCGGGGTCTCGTCTGGACAGCCAGACAGCACCCACCCCGTGGGGAGAGGAGAACGACGGCTGTCAGATGGTGACGGTCATCGGATCCTCAGCTCACACGCGTGCCCCTTGGCAAGACGAGCCGAAGCTGGACAGCCCTTTTGAGGGAACAGGTCGAGGAATCCAGCAAACCCCTGAGGCATGCCTACTGCGCACGGGGGCTGGGCCTAGAGCTGGATGAGATGAGTGGGACCTGGGCCGCCCTCCAGGAGCTCACAGCCCGGGAGGGGAGAACCACAGTAGGGTAGTAGCCCAGGGGTAGCAGGGACATCCCAGGACCAAGCCCTGGCCAGCCCACTCCCCAACATTGTGACTTTATCCCCTTCTTCTCTCCGGGCCTCCACAATGAAGTGGAGCATAGCGCCTGCCCCCCACGGGGTCTGCGGGGCTCTGCAGATTTTGAGGCCCCCTCCTACAAGTATTACTGAGAGGAGCGACACCAGGATGAGCTGCCGTCTGGGGCCCCTCAGCAAGCAGCTCGTATTCCAACAAGAAATTCTGAGAGGAGGCCAAGGGAAGGCAGGGGATCTTCAATTGGCCATTAATGGGCTTCAGCGAGCTTCTCAGGCCTTCAGAATCTGTTTCCTCCCTGGTCCCTCCCTGCCCTGACCTTCCACAGTCCACGGAAGGCATGAGGAAGACCCAGGGAACAAACACAAAAGACAGAGCTCCTTCTCCTTGAGAAGCCGGTCGGGGGCTCGCCCAGGGAAGGGGGAGGTGTCACATGCCACCACATGCCAGAAGGGGGAGGGGCAGCGGAGCAGAGAGAGCCCCACTCAGCTCAGCAGACAACTTGTGACCCGGGGAAAGATGCCTCGGGCATCAAGAACTCACTTTTCTCCCAGAAACGTTTAGTTTAGCATCAGGAAAAAAAGAGACACGCCATAGGAGCAAACGCATAGCTGGGGGAGCTGGCCAAGTGTGGCTCTGCCCTCCAAGGAAGGGAAGCATCTGGAGGGCAGGGCCTGCACCTTTCTATCCCTAGTGCCTTGCACACAGCAAGCACTTCATAAATGCTTTGCTGACTGGACAGACGACCTATGATCACAGGATCACTCGCTGCAGCAGGAAGGGTTCCTAGAGACAGCCTGTCCAGGCCCCTCACTGCAAAGATGAGGAAAGGGAGCTGTCCAAGGTCTCTGAGGCAGCACCAGAGACTGAGCTCACCCCAGGGCCTGGGGGCTCCCTGCGGAATCTGAAGAGACAGCAAGCTCTGACTCAGGGCCGGCTTTGTAGACACTTCTGAAATCCAGTCCACCGTTCAAAAATGTTTAAATGCACTTTGCGACCCTGGGCAAGGCTGCCTGTGATATCACTCCAGAGCAGTACCTTTGGTTCCAGCCCCCCACCCCCACCCTACAGCTTTGCAGAGAGCCACAGGCTCTACAAAGCAAGGTCAGGAGGCAAAGGCTCCGTGTGGCCACTGGGTGTGGCGAGTCAGGACGAGCTCCGCCCACCCGGGCCCCCTGGCTGCAGCGGCCCTCCTGGCGGCCCCTGGGCCTCCGCTCCAGACAAAAGCCCCTGGAAACAGAGGAAGCCCCCTTCCCAAGGGGAGCTCTGGCGGGAGCAGCCGGCCTAGCTCTGCCCACTGGAGCTACGCGCTGGCTGTGGGGCCAAGGCCCCCTGGGGCCACGAGGGGAGCCAAGCTCCTTCTCACCTGTATGATGGGGAAGGGCAGATAGTTCATGTTGTTCACGAAGTAGAGGAGACTGTAGCTGTAGCCCATGAAGGCTCCAGCCAATAGGAGGAAGAGGTGATGCTCATTCAAGCAGGCCCGGGCCGCCTTCCTGTCCAAGCTGAAAGGAAGCAGGCAGAGTGAGGGAGGACAGAGGGGCAGCCCCCAGCACCCAGGAGCCCTGAGGAGGCCCGTGGGAAGCACAGAAGGGGAAAGGGTGTCCCCAGGAGTACCCGCCCAGGCAAGGCTCCAGGATAGTCACTAGGGAGTGTCTCAAGTTAAGCCTGAAAACCAAGGGATGCCCGGCACAGCCTGGCTTCAAACTCTTGGAAGAAACGCCCTGGTCCTAGGAGCACACGGGGCAACAGCTGGCCATCCCCAACTGAAGCTCACCAGTACACACAAGCACCAGGTCTGTCTCATGTGACAAGCTGGAACCCTCTTCTCTGCCACACTGAATACTCTGGGCGCTCAGAGCCCAGCCATCCTCATGGTTCTGGGGGGCACAATGGATGTGGGGTTCCCTTTCCCCCTCATCCTTGGCCAAGTGCTTCAGGGCCCTGAACGTCAATTAAAACAACTGAGTAAGTGTTTTTGGAGGCCCTGAGCAGACTAAGATAGCCACGTCTTTGGGGAGCAGAATCTGTTAGTTCAGACGCCTGGAACAGGTGGCAGCTGCCACATACCCACACCCACCACTACCCTGCAGCCGAGCTCCAAGAGGGGCTGTGGCCCCCCAAGCCACTCCCCAGTTTCACCTGGGGACGAGCGCTCTCCTCGGCCAAAGACACACGATCTGCTCACAGGTCACCAAGTTTGCTGGGACCTGCCCGAGCCTGCTCCCCACTGAGACAGTAAAGCCTCCAAGAAACCAGAGACCCCTCCACGCCACAAGGAAACATCAGCAGAGGAAGGGTGGGGTGAGAGAATGGGGCCCCACGATGAGGGGCCAAGGCAGAAGGGGATCAGTAAATCACAGGCCCCAACAGTCAGCCAGGCCCACACCACCATCTGAGACAGAAAACAGGCCCAGAGATGGAAAGCATATTCCAGAGTGCTCCGTTTACGTCCTCTCAGCCTGCTATCACAGCTGTAAAATAAGAACAAACACATTTCCACTATTGTTCTCACAGGGCTAGTGTGACAATCGTGTAAGATAACTCAGGTGAGAAGCCATGAAAGCCAGAGTAGCGCCACGTCCACATAAGTTAAGAGGCCTGTTCCTAGAGCTTTTCCCACCAAAGAGCCAAGAAGGGTGTCCCCAGGGGAGGCCCTGGTCCCTCCTTCTATTTACAAAGATTAGAAAGCACAAAATCAAGCCAACCTCATCAGAGGCCCCCTCTACCTGTGCCCAATGGCCAGTACTTCAGCCCGAAAACACTTGCTAACTATAGGCATATGAAAAAATGCTCTAAATCACTACTGATTAGAGAAATGCAAATCAAAACAACTTTGAGGTACCACATCACACCTATCAGATTGGCCAACATGACAAAACAGGAAAATGATATGTTGGAGAAGATGTGGGAAAACTGGAACGCTAATGCATTGCTGGTGGAGCTGTGAACTGATCCAACCATTCTGGAGAACAATTTGGAACTATGCCCAAAGGGCTATAAAAATGTGCATACCCTTTGATCCAGCAATAGCCCTTCTAGGGCTGTATCCCAAAGAGATCATACAAATGGGAAAATGATCCACATGTACACAAATATTCACAGCAGCTCTTTCTGTGGTGGCAAAGAACTGGAAATTGAGAGGATGCCCCTCACTTGGGGAATGGCTGAGCAAGCTGTGGTATGATTGTGATGGAATATGAGCAGAACCAGGAGAACATCGTACACAGCAACAGCTACATTGTGTGATGACTAACTTTGATAGACTTAGTCCTTCTCAGCAACACAAGGATCGAACTCCAAAGGCCGCATGATGGGAAATGCTCTGCACACCCAGAGAAAGAGCTGTGGCGTCTGAACGCAGGTCGAAGCATGCTATTGGCTCTCTCTCTTTCTTTTGTTTCTTCTTCTTCACGGCTCCTCCCACGGCTTCTAATCCTTCACAGTAAGACTAATGTGAAACCATATTTAACATGAATGTACGTGTAGGGCCTACATCAGACCGCCTGCTGTCTCTGGGTGGGGAGGGGAGGCAGAGGGAGAAAATTTAGAACTCAAAAGCATATGGAAGGGGAGTGAATGTTGAAAACTAAAAACTAATTAATTAATTAATTAAAAAAAAAAAAACAGGTAAAGCTACTCAGAAGGGATCAAGAAAATTGGGAAAATTTTAAAATAAACAGAGAAGGAAAATTATAGACCAATTTCGCTAATGAATAAAGATGCAAAAATTTTAAATAAAATATTAGTAAAGAGATTACAACACCTTATCTCGAGGATAATACACTACAACCAGGTAGGAATTATAGCAGGAATGCAGGGCGGGTTCAATATTACAAAAACCATCAGCATAACTGATCATATCAACAACGAAACTAACAGAAACCACATGATCATCTCAACAGAGGCAGAAAAAACTTTTGACAAAATGCAACACCTATTCCTATTGAAAACACGACAGGGCATAGCAATAAATGGAATCTTCCTTAAAATGATAGGTAGCATCTATCTAAAACCTTTTTAGCAAGCATTATATGCAACGGGGATAAGCTAGAAACATTTCTAATAAGATCAGGGAGTGGGGGGGAGGTGTGAAACAAAGATGTCCATCAACTGTTATTCAATATTGTACTAGAAATGGTAATTATAGCAATTAGAGAAGAAAAAGAAATTGAATGAATTAGAATATGCAAAGAAGAAAGAAAGCTATCACTCTTTGCAGATGATATGATGGTATATCTAGCAAATCCTAGAGAATCAAGTAAAAATTTACCTGAAATAATAAGCAAATTTAGCAAAGTTGCAGGATATAAAATAAACCCACATAAATCACTAGCATTTCTATATATTACTAACAAAGCCCAGCAGCAACAGATAGAAAGAGAAATTCCACTGAATATTACTGCAGACATTATAAAATATTAGGGAGTCTACCTGCCAAAACAAAACCAGGAACTATATGAACACAACTACAAAACACTTTTCACACAAATAAAGTCAGATCTAAAAAACAGGAAAAACATCAGTTGCTCATGGGTAGGCAGAGCTAACATAATAAAAATGACAATTTTACCTAAATTAATTTACTTATTCAGCACTGCACCATACTACCAAAATATTATTCTATAAAGGTAGAAAAAATAACAATATTCATCTGGAAGAACAAAAGGTCCAGAATATTAACGGAATTAATGAAAAGAAATGCAAGGGAAGGTGGCCCAGCTGTAGCAGATCTTAATTGTATTATAAAGCAGCAATCATCAAAACTACTTGGTACTGGCTAAGAAATAGAGTGGTATATCAGTGGAATGGGTTTGGTGTGCAAGACACAGGAGTCAATGACTATACTAATCTTCTATTTGATAAATCCAAACACTCCAATTTCTAGGATAAAAAATCACTAACAAAAATTGCTAGGAAAACTGGAAAAATGCTTGGCAGAAACTGGGCACAGACCAACATCTTACACCCTATATCAAGATAAAGTCAAAATGGGGTACAGGATTTAGATATAAAGACTGATACTATAAGCAAACTAGAAGAGCAAAGAATAGTTTACCTTTCAGATCTAGGGAGAATGGAAGAATTTATGACCAAAGAAGAAATAGAAAACATTGTGAAATGCAAAACAGATAATTTTTTTTTTGCTTTTTTTTTTTTGGTGAGGCATCAGGGTTAAGTGACTTGCCCTGGGTCACACAGCTAGTTAAGTGTCAAGTGTCTGAGGTCACATTTGAACTCAGGTCCTCCTGACTCCAAGACTAGAGCTCTATCCACTGCATCACCTAGCTGCCCCTAAAATGGATAATTCTGATTACATTAAATTGAAAAGTTTTTGCACAAAGCCAACGCATCCAAGATTAGGAGGGAAGCAGAAAACTGGGAAAGAATTTTTACAGCCAGTGTCTCTGATAAAGGCCTCATTTCTAAAATATATAGAGAACTGAGTCAAATTTATAAGAATACAGTCATTCCCCAATTGCTAAATAGTCAAAGGATATGAACAGGCCATTCTCAGAGAAAGAAACTAAAGCTATCTACAGTCACATGAAAAAATGTTCTAAATCACTACTGATCAGATAAATGCAAATCAAAACAACTTTGAGGTACCACATCACACCTATCAGATTGGCTAACATGACAAACCAGGAAAATGATAAATGTTGGAGAAGACACGGGAAAATTGGAACACTGACGCATTGTTGGTGGAGCTGTGAACTGATCCAACCATTCTGGAGAGCAATTTGGAACTATGCCCAAAGGCTATAAAAATGTGCCTACCCTTTGATCCAGCAATAGCACTTCTAGGGCTGTGTCCCAGAGAGATCATACAGATGGGAAAAGAACCCCCATGTACAACAATGTTCGCAGCAGCTCTTTTTGTGGTGGCAAAGAATGGGAAATTGAAGGAATGCCCATCAATTAGGGAATCAAGTTGTGGTATGTGTATGTAATGGAATACTACTGTGCTATAGGAAATGATGAGCAGGGGGGCAGCTAGGTGGCACAGTAGACAGAGCACCGGCCCTGAAGTCAGGAGGACCTGAGTTCAAATGTGGCCTCAGACCAAACACTTGACACTTACTAGCTGTGTGACCCTGGGCAAGTCACTTAACCCCAACTGCCTCACCCCCCCCAAAAAAAAAAAGAAATGATGAGCAGGCAGACTTCAGAAAAACCTGGAAAGACTTGTATGGTCTGATGCTGAGTGAAGTGAGGTGAATGCTGTACACAGTAACAGCCACACTGCGTAATGACTAACTTCGTTGGACTTAGCTCTTCTCAGCAATACAAGGATCTAAGACCTCTCCGAAAGTCTCCCGATGGAAAATGCTCTCCACACCCAGAGAAAGAGCCACGGAGTCTGAATGCAGACGGAAGCCCGCCATTCGCTCTCCTTTTCCTTAGTTGTTTTGTTTTATGGCTTCATTCTCATGGTTCCTCCCATTAGCTGTAATTGTTCTTTACATCATGATTAATGGGAAAATATGCTGAATATGAATGTGTAAGTACAGCCTAGACCAGACTGCGTGCTGTCCAGGGGGGTGGGGAGAGTGGGAGGGGGAGAAAATTTAAAACTCAAAATCTCATGGAAGTGAATGTTGCAAACTAAAAATAAATAAATTATCAAGAGAAAATAAACAAATAGATAAATAAATAAATAGATGAATAAGCAAACAAATAAATAAATGAAGCAGAGCTATCCTCCCAAAAAACAAAACAAAAAAGAAAAGAAAAGAAAATTGGGAAAATTAACCATCTAGAAAGGATCCCATGAGGCCCACAACGACGATGTCACGGGTCAGAACTAAAAGTCCACCAAATCAAAGCCATTTCTGACTCCCAGGGGCCTGCTGTTCTATGGCCCCATCAAAGAGAGGCCAGTGACTGCTTGCTTTTGGCCTCTATTCCCCAGCCTCCCGCCGTTCTATTACGGCATCAGAACGAAACTTTCCAGAGGTCTGAGACGCTGGGAAGGCGCACAAGTTTTCACCATATCAGCATTCACACAAAAGTTCCCCAGGCTGCTCATGACAATACCCGAGCCTGGCAGCCAGAAAGGGCTAAGAAAATGTGCCAGCCTTTCTCTCTTCCTTGCAGAGGTGGAGGGCTATGGGTGGGGAATCCTACACACACCGTCAGTGACTGATTCTGCTGAACTGCTTTGTAAATGGACCTTTGTGCAGCTTTGTTACATGGGAAGGCTGACTAGGCGGAAGGACACATGTGGAAACAAAGAATGTCAAACAAAAGCTACCTATGTTTTAAAAATCTTTTAAGTACCACTGGAGAAAGGCCAGAGGGAGCCCCATCTTTGCCCCTCCCTGGCCTCTCAGCACTGGCTCTGCGCCCCCCCCAAGCCCAGGAAAAGCTGGGTGAAATCCCAGCCCGGCCCACACTCTTGCTGCGGAAGGAGGGACTGAGGGACGACAGCTCCTGGGCCCAGCCCCACTGCTCCTTCGCCCCCCACCGACGCTGGAGGACAGGAGCACCAGACCAATGAGCCTCAGGCTCGCCTGTGGCTGTACCTCTCGGGGACATTTTAATTAGTCCCCAGGGCCTTCCTCATCCTTTCTGTGGTCACCAATCTTTCTTTATCCTCTTGTAAGAGAAAACCTGCTATGTTCCTGTGTACTCTACAGGACCACAGACCTACAGCCGAAGACACCCAGAGAAGGGATGGGCTTCCCCTGAGGTCAGGTCCTTCAGGGTCCACAGAGGCCGTCCTCCCTGGGGAGTCCTGAGACGCTTTCTGTGGCCTCCACCGTTACCTGTCAGAATCAGTGCAGGGCACAGCCAGCACACGGTACTGTTCCTTGGTCATCACAGCCGCACACCATGCCATCAGCATGCCCATGGCCGAGTGCACCAGGGAGTGCATCACCTGCTGGGGGTGGACGATCTTCCCAATCAGGGCCAGGCGGGAGCAGGGGATGGATGGTGCCACTGCGGAGAGAGCACAGCAGGACAGCCTTGGTGGCAGCTCGGAAAGGGAAAGGGTCTGAGGAGAAAACTGGGACTTACAGATGAAAGCAAAATCCAAGCAAAGCTGCAGGAAGAGCAGAGAGGGAGACACCCCACAAGCGGGGGGAGGGAGGGGTCCCCTGGAGGCCAGCTCCCAGCTCAACATAAACTGGACAAATAGGCTAAACGTGCCCACTGTTATCTAAAGGCAGAGCTGCAGACACAATGCCTACGTCTCTTACGTAGAGCAGAAAACCTGCCTGGGATACGTGAATTTAAGCAATGCCTCTGAACCAAGGTCAGCTTAGGGTTGGATGACCTGTGGGCCCGGTCAGAGGGAAGAAGGGAGAAGTAATTAATCAGCTGCCAATAAGCCTGGGGAGAGGGTGCTGTCTGCCACTGACTCACCCCAGGCTTGGAGACCAAGCAGTCAGGGCCCCTGGGCCCAGTATAAGTGATAAAGAAGGCTAAATCACCCAGGCAGGAGGAAAATGTGGAGGGACCTCAGTAGGGGAGAACTAGCGGGGGCAAAGGCATCCAGGCCACCCAAGACAGGAGGGGAAGGGGGAGAGAAGCCCAACACTGACCCTTTTATAAAGACTTGGGGGGGTGATAGGGAAAGCACTCCAGGATCTGAAGCAGGGAACAGAAGTGGACAGAAACTCCAAGCCTAAGAGGTCTTTGAGCATTAAGGTCAGAGGGGGAAGAGAAAAACCCTTTCCCATGGCAATGCCCTGGGCCCCAGGGAAGGCCTGACAAGGAGCCCAACACCCTGGCTCAGGAAGGGCCTTGGGGGAACATCCAGGCTGGGGGAACCCCCTCTTCTGAGACCCCCATTCTGATCAAACAGAGAGTACTACTGACTGAAGGAACGTCTCCACCCTGAGACTCAAAATCGTAGCACCTGGACCACACGGCATCTGTGGGCATGTATCCACAGGGGACCGCCACACACATGCTCACACAGGCACGCACACGCGCGCTCACACACAGAAAAAATGGACCGAGTGTAATAAACAGAATCTCAAGGCCAGCCACACTCGCCACACTCACCTGTGTAAAACTCGATGTTGAAAATGCTGATGACGACCACCACCAGTGACAGCAGCAGGAGGTAAAAGACCACGTAGGAGCCATACAGATCGTGGAAAGCGTCTACAACAGGAGAGAGAGGAATTCGTGACGTCTCATCCATGAGCATTACGAGCCCAGACCAGAAGGGACCTTGGGGACAAAAGGTCAACTTCTGACCTTGGACACAACCAGCCCCGCATGCTTGTGGGGCAGCGTGGTGGCGGGCACTTCGGGTACCATGCCACCCAACTGAAAAGCCCTGAAGTTCCTCCAGTGGTGGTTCGTGCTGCAGCCGAAAGCCACCTTTCCACACTCGTGGTACCCAATCGATCCCTGGGCAGACTGGAGGTGGGGGAGGGCCACATCAGCAGCCTGCATGGGCAGAAGACCTGACGGGCACATGTAGGTGACAGCCAACCGCCACCCCTCATCCTAGCCGAGATGGCGAGGAAGCCAGGCAAAGCAGGAGGCAGAGATGAGGAAGGAGGACGTTCCAGGAATGGCGGATGGCCTGTGAAAATGTCCGGAGTCAGGAGACGGAGCGTCACGCATGAGGAACAGCGGCAAAAAGGCTCACAGGCGGCCCAGTGGGGAGACCGCGTGGCCTGGAGTCAAAGATCCAAGCTCACATTGAGCCTCAAACACTTACCAGCTGTGTGACCCTGGGCAAGTCACTTACCCTGTCTGCCTCAGTTTCCCCATATAGGATCTACCTCCCAGTGCTGTAAGGATTAAATGAGATACTTATTGCAAAGAGTTTAGCGCAGCTCCTGACACACAGTGAGGGCTATTTACTGGTAGCTATTATTGTTATTGTTATTAATATCACAGATCTTGGCAAATGCGGAGGGGTGTAAGGGGAGGGTGCAGAGGTGAATGGGCTGTATAGCCAAGAAGAGGACTTTCTATTTGATCCAGGAGGTGACGGGGAGGGAGTCAATGGTGCTGAAAGATGATGGACTGGATGGGGAGAGCCTGGTGGCACAGGGTGGAGCTGCTGAGAGCCCCCCCCGCCCCGGAAGCGGCAGCGTCAAAGGAGAGCGCCCCGAGTACAGACACTGGGAATGACCACCACGATGCACGAGGCCTCACGGCCCTCTACTCCTCACCGCTGCTCTCAGTCCCTAGAACTAAAGTCTGATGCACAAGAAACTCTCTAAACCAAGTAAACCAGCCTCGACTGATTTCCCTGCAAAAAACGAATGACCTCACAGTGCAGAGGTTCCTCTAAAATCACTTCAGCACTCAACTGTCCTTCCAAAACACAGGACAAAGTTATTCAAATCTAACAGGAGTAAAACCGCAGACAAGAGCTGTGAAAGCAGGGAAGGGTGTGAGAAAAGGCACAGTGAAAAAGGCAAGCCAAAAGAGCCAACTGGTTTGTTGTGGGGGCCATGCAGCCCTCTCCTCGTCTGTGATGCCAACCAGCCTGTGCCGTGCTCAAGACAACACATCACAGAAACCCCCCAGCACGGCCCAAGCTGCCTGGGGAAGCCGGCGAGCGGCTGCAGCCGACCCCTCCTCCCCTGCCCCGGCCCCGGGGGCCGGGTCCCAGGCTCCACACAGGCCAAATGAGCTTCCTGGTGCTTCTGGCTGCACGACCAGCCCCAGGGGCCACAGGACACAGAAGGGACTGGACGAGAAGCCCCGATGTTCTTTACATGAGAGGCAGCACACCCCACCTCCCAGAGCAGAGCATGGACACTTTCCTTTTTTAAGGATGAGAAAAAGAAAAGATTTTCAAGACTGTCTGTGGTTCCTCCTTAGCCTATGAAAACAATATTGTGCCTAAGCAGGGCTGCTTTCCCCTCCAGGGGAGCCCCCCACCTCCAGAGCCGTGCCCCTACCCCCACCAGCACAAGCGCCCCACCTTCTGCCATCAGCACGTACACGGAAGGGGCTGCCACAACAATGTGCGGGAGGCCAGGGCCCCAGGCAACCCACAGGGAAGCCCACCCTGTGGGGCTCCCAGGGCTCCTCGGCCCCCACCGCACCTGTCCAGCAAGCCCCTGACCGGCAATACTGGTTTCTGTCGGGGTATCTCCTGTGCCTAGCAGTACCAGGCACATCACAGTGCCCTGAACTGAATGGACCAAGAGGAAAGAGGCCACTGGCCAAAAGCGACCCCACTGACCCTTCTCTACGGCCCAAGAAATAACCTGGTCACAGGCACTCAACAGCCCTCCTGGACCCCTTGCAGGGATTGCTCCAACGTCCTCATTTAGATCTCAGGGAGATGGGCTGACTGAAGTCCCCTGCCCCTCTGCTCCCAGCCCAAGCCTCACACATGTCCTCTTTCCTAGGGGCTGGCTCCTGCACTCTGGGTCAAGTCCCCGTCAAGGCCTCCTTTTCCCAACAAGAGCAGGACCGGGCCTGAGTGAACAACGCGACCTTTGTCTTGGAGGGTGTGCAAAGCCCTGAGTCTCCATCTGTGTCTCCTTTACGCGCTGTGTCCTGCTCACCGGCCAGGCCTCTTTTCTGCTTGGTTCCCATCATTCTCTCTGCTGTCAGGTGTTTGTGGAGGGGCCAGAGGCGTCCCAGAGCCGCAGAGACCTGAAGCCTCATCGGCTGTGCAGCCCTTTCCTTGTCTGCAATGTGAGAATGTGAGAGGAGGGGAGCCCCTAGGCCATCTGTCCCACCTCCACACCATGGAGTCCTCCCTCCAGTGTCCTCAGCAAGGGGTCGCCTCCCAGGGCAACCGGCAGGAGAGAGAGGACAGCGTGCCAAGCACCCTGCTCTGCCCTGAGGAAGCACGTCTGGACTGGACGCACTTGGGGAAAGAGTTTTACGTTCTCTGCATATGAAAAGAGGAAAAGTGGAGCACTCTAGATATCCCTATTTTAAAAAAAAACAGGAAAGCCGTTATAAACTGTTCTTTACTGATTTTTCCTTTATTCCAGAGTCCTTGGGGAAAAAAAAGTCACAATAAAATCACAGTCATTGAGTGGGAGCCAAGCCTGAAAGCCTCTCACCACATACCCCCAAACACAGCCTCCCACTTGCCTGGGGAAGCTCCAGGGACCAGAACCTTCTGGAGCAGCAGCACCAGCCGGGGCCCAGAGGCTCGCAGACTACGCGTCCCTGACCTCTGATGGTGGCTCCCCTGCTGTGGGACGATGTGACCTCATCTGGAAAACCGGGGCAGAACCCCTGCACCCCCAAACTCCAGGCTGCCCAGGGCTCTCTAGGCCAGGCCACATCCTGCCTACTGCCTGCTGAGGATGGGAGGCAGAGGAGAATCACCCAACACCACCTCGATCCTCCTCAGCCCCCTGCCAGCCGTGGGTCACCGAGCCGCTGCGTCCCCCCTGCAAACCCACCCACCTGAGATCCACTGGACAGGATGGAAGAGGTTGAGGTTGCTGAAGACAATGAAGGCCGTGGTGCAGATGGGCAAAAGCAGGACAGACCAGACCATGCTGGTGGCTATTCTCCAGCCAAGAACCTGGGGCAGAAAACACAAGGTCTGAGTCGGGACGTGAGCACGAGGGGTGCGAGGGGCCTGGATCCTCTCCCTTCAGGCGGCGCAGCCCCAGGCTTTACTGCGTTGACAGCCAAGTCCCCCATCAGGGCAGCTCCCCATCAGTCAAACGGCCACAACTAATAATAGGACCCATAACTACGGGACCGTGTCAAGGTGGTTCACAAGCAGGCCCAGGTGCCAGGAGTCAGGGCCGCGAGCGTTAAACAAATACCTGGCAAAAATAGAACGTGCAGCATGTGACAGGAGACAGCGGCCTGCTCTCTGACCTCCTCCTTTAGAACTAAGATCACTGCCAGGTCAATAAAAGCGTCCTTTTTAAATGGCCACATCCGTCCCTTCGCCAACTGGTCAAATGCCACCTGTGCCCATGAGCTCAGCGATGGGCACACATGGCATCTACGAGGGCAGACAGAAGCACGGAGCACAGCATCAGGACCATTTCCTTTTTGAAGGGTTCTTGTAGAAACCTCCCAGGAAAACCCAGAGAAGTTGCGGCCCTGGAGCAGACCCAACCAACCCAAGGAAAGCCGGCAGGGGAGCTCTGCGGCAGGCAAGGGGCCACAGGGCCAGGGGTCCGGGGCTGCTAGGAGCAGGTCTGTCCTTTCTGAGGGACACTCTGCCACCTGACAAGCCCTGCTGTCCACACAACTGCCACCCCAACCCCGAAGGACTAATCATCCCAGAATGAGGGCAGGACTGTGCCAACCCCACGGGCACCCACGAGGGGAGCAGAGAAGAGCATTCCCCAGGGCTGGGCATACAGGGGCCCCCCAGTACTGAGCGACCCGGGGTGGAGGGACTGCCCAAACCCGCTGAAGAGACCACAGCCTTCCCTCTCTCAATGCTGCTCCAGAATTTTCCCAAATCCTCCCTCCTAAACAACTGGCCACGAGAGGAGAAGGGCAAACAGATGCACAATTCACGAACACGGCGGCTGCTCTTCCCTGTCACAGAAGGCACATCAGCCTAAGGGGGCCCTCGGGAGCTCCAGGGGACCCTGGGCATGACTAGGAGCTGGGCTCTGGGCTTGCCAGGGGACACATGGGAGGGAACAGAGCTGGGCCCTGGGCTACAGCGGAGATATCCAGCATGGCCTGGAGTCTCTGCTTCCAGAGAGCCTCATCCGAGCCCCTCTCAGAGGGACCACCAGCATTGCCAGGCAGTGGCATGGAGGTGGTATACACGAGCCTGGTTGCACACATGTACACACGGGGGATGGTGTGAATGTGTTTCCACAGGGAGGTTTCTACACAGGAGGGCAGGAGAGAAGATGGAGACAGAGGGGTAGGGGCTAGGCAACCCCTGGGATGCTGTACGAGGTGCCTGAGGGCCCTGGAGTTCCCATCCCAAACTTGGGTGTCGCTGAACCTACCTGGGGCCAAATGCCACATTTGGGGAGGTACCTGGACTCCCCAAGTCCCCCCTCAGGACAGGGCCTGGGAAGGCCAGCAAAAGCGGCTGAAGATGGAGCAAAGGACGGGGCTGGACATGGAAAAGAGGTCCTGCTGGCAGCAGCATGGAGGCTGAGGAAGGCCGGGCGGGGGCAGAAGGGGAAGAGGGAGATGTCCGGCGGGTAACACTGACCATTCCTCGTTACTGCCTCGACACACAAGGAGAGGGAAAGGGCAGATGACAGAGCATCCTGATACTGAGAGTGAGGGAGCCAGGCTGGATGCCTGCGGGCAAAGGGACAGCTCAGCCTGGGACAGGTTGCCTTTGGGGTGATGGTAGACTGAAACCTAGACTGTGAGCTCCTAGAGGGCAGGGCCTGTCTCTGGCCTCTTTTTGAATCCCCAGAGCTTAGCAAAGTGCCTGGCACATAGTAGGCACTTAATAAATGTGAATCAAATGAATAAGCTGGGGGGGGCGGCCTAAGGGTCTGGGGCTCAAAGAGAAGTCTGGAAGTAGAGACCTGGGAGTCACCAGGGCACAAAGGCCACCCAGAGGCTGCAGGAGTCAGGGAGAGGGTCAAGAAGGCAGGGCGGGGAGGCCTGGGTTTGAATCCTGGCCGTGCCTTCCCCCGGACCTCAGCTGGACCAGACAGCCTCCAAAGTGCTGGGGAGTTCTAAGGAAGGGAGTGTGGACAAAAATGAGAGCAGGGCCAGGGTCTGAACCCCAGCTCTCCAGAGGCTACCTGTATAAACTGCGCAAGTCAGCCTTTCTGAGCCTCAGTTTCTTCCTCTGTTAAATGGGGGCAGGAGGGGGCCCCATGGGTGGGGTGGTCTGGATGACAGCCAAGGTCCTTGGGCCAAAGTGAGGAAAAGAGGCAGAGAACTGGAAGAGAGCAAGGACAGGATGTACAGAAGGAGGGACGAGAGGGGCAGGAGGGACAGAAGGATGACCAGAGGGACAGAAGGATGGACCAGAGGGACAGGACAGACAGAAGGATGGACCAGAGGAACAGGAAGGACAGGATGGACCAGAGGGGCAGGAGGGCCAAGAGCCAAGGGCCCTCGAGCCGGCCCCAGAGAGAGATCAGTGCTGGAGGCAGGGGTGGGGGAAGGGGGAGCTGACGGACTCTAAAGTTTGCAAAAGCGCCCCTCCCCCAGCCCCCGGCCCGGCCAGCCCAAGCGGGGAAGCTGAGGCCCGGGGGAGGGGGAGGCGCGCGGCCAGCCCCCCCGCCTCACCTTGACTCCCACCCCGCGCCCCACGTGCCCGTGCCCCGCGCGCCCCCGCGACTCACCCGCCAGAGCAGGTCTCGCTCCACACTGGCCGCGGAGCGGGCGCTCCCGGGGCCCGGAGGCGGGGGCGGCGGGGACGGCGGGGGCGCTGGGGCGCCGGCGGCCGCCGAGGCCGAGGCCGTGGCCATGGTGCCGGCAGGAGCGGCGGCAGCAGCAGCAGCAGCAGCCGCAGCCAACCGCCAGCGCGCCCGCCGCGGCCGTTCAAAGGAGGCCGGGCCGCGCGAGGACCCCGACGTGGATGGGGCTGCCCGTGGCGCCGCCTGACTGGAGAAGCGGCGGGGGCGGGGGGCGAAGCCTGCCTCCTGCCGCCCGAAAGCGGCGTGCCGGGAGCTATAGTCTGCGCCGCCGCGCGATGCATGACGGGACTTGGAGTCCCCGGCCGGTAGAGAAGCAAGAGGGAGAGCGGTAGTGGGAGCGCTGTGGGCTCGCATAGGCTCTCAATGCACGCAGCACTCGGAGCTTTCTCGAGGGGACGCGATGCACTAGCTGGCATGCTGGGAAGTGGGGTGAGCGAGGAGGGGAGAGGAAGAGAAGCGAGTCGGCACGCCTCCATCCAGCCCGCCGGCGCAATGCACGCCGGGACTCGGAGTTTCCCGAGTTCCAAGCTCAAAAGACTAGGGTTTCAAGCCCCTGCAAACCTCCTCCCACCTCTTTTCATTCATCTCTCTCCTCCTCTCCCTCTCCTCCCCACTTCTTTCCTCTCAATATTCTTTTCTCTCTTCTCTTCTCTCCCCTTCTCTCCTCTCCCTCTCCTCTCCTCTCTTTTCTCTCCTCTTTTCTCTCTCCCCCTTCTCTTTTTTCTCTCTCTCCCTCTCTTCTCTTTTCTCTCCTCTTTTCTCTCCCTCTGTCTTTTCTCTCCTCTCTCTCCTCCTCTCCTCTTCCTCTCTTCTCTCCTCCCTCTTTTCTCTCTCTCCCTCCCTCTCTCCCCCTTCTCTCTTTTCTCTCCTCTCCCTCTCCTCTCCTCTCTTTTCTCACTGTCTTTTCTCTCCTCTCTCTCCCTCTCTTCTCTCCCTGTCTTTTCTCTCCTCTGTCTTTTCTCTCCTCTCTCTCCTCCTTCTCTCCTCTTCCTCTCTTTTCTTCTCCCTCTTTTCTCTTTCTCCCTCCCTCTCTCCCCCTTCTCTTTTCTCTCCTCTCCCTCTTTTTTCTTTCCTCTCTGTCTTTTCTGTTCTCTCCCCTTTTTTTCTCTCCTTTCTCTCCCTCTCTTTTGTCTCCTCTCTTTCTCTCCCTGTCTTTCTTCTCTGTCTTCTCTCTCTCCTTCTCTCTTTTCTCTCCTCTGTCTTTCTCTCTCATTCTTTCTCCTCTCCCTATACCATACACCAAAAAACACTTGATTAAAGACACAGCACAATCTACTGCAAAGACCTGCTGAATTTTGAGTCTGAGGTCCTGGATTCAAATCTCTGCTCATTCTCAGTTCCAGTGGGACCTCAGACAAGTGAACTACATTCTCCGGGCCTCAGTTTCCACATCTGTAAGATGCTTAGAACATAGCCAGTTACCCAGCACAAATTAAGCACCTGTTGTGTGCCAGGCACTGCACCCAGGACTGGGACTTTACCAGGAGGCACACACCTCCCACTCTGGAGCCTGCCATGCCTTCCAGACATTCCAACCTGTCATAACACATCATCTGTGTCACCCCCAGCTATGCCCTATGTTCTACACAGGCAGGCTCACCTCTGCTTCTCCCCACTTTTTGCCTAGCACAGGGCTTTCTTGACCATCCTAGATTTCCAGGAAATGTGAGTAGAATGCAGGCAGCTTCATGGAAGACTGAAGTGGAAAGAGGGCCAGGCGTGGAGTCAGAGCTGGGACGCTGGACAATACGCCTAACCTCTCTGATCAGTTTCTTCATCTCTAAAACCAGGGACTGCCACAGATGGACTCTGATTGCTTCCAACTTTAAATCTATGGTCCTATGATCCAGCGAGGGGGAAGGCTGACATCTTCCAGAACACCCCAATACCCAGCCTGCTTGGGGTGCTCAGGAAGTACTGGGGAAACGTCTGAGGGGAGGGGAGAGAACACCCGTCCACTGAGCAGACAGGAAGGCAAAGGCGTACTGTCACAAATTCAAATCCCACAAGCTAAATCAGATCTTCCAGAGCCCAGCACACGGTAGGTGCTTACTATGCGTCTGCTGATTTGAAATTGCTTTTCTGATCTCATCCAGCCTCCTGCTGCCCCTGCTTTCTGAACCCCTGATGACAGTGATGCCCTGGGAGGAGGGGGAGGGAGCCTTCACACAACACACCACATCCCCAGGGGATTCTTGTCTCCCCAGCTAGACTGGCATCCTTGAAGTCAGGGACTGTCTACAGCTCCCCTGCAGACCCACCTGGCCACCCTGGCAAAGCAGCAAAGTCATTGGCTCCCCACACTCCCCAGTGATGAAGAATACCGATGTACCCCTGGGCATCTAGCCTCGAGTGCCAAAGAAGTGTGGAACCAAAGGTTTGTAGAGGGGGATGCCATGACCAGGAATAAGGAGAGCCTTATCCTCCTGTCCTCTGCCTCGGTCTCACCGCATCTGAAGTACCCCGTTCAGCTCTGGGTACAAGTTTAGGAAGATTGGAGAGAGTCCAGAAGAGAGTGACCAGGATTAATCAGTCCATAAGCATTTATTGAGTGCCTATGGTATGCAATACTCTGGAGATGCAAAGACAGAAGCCAGACAGCCTTTGCCCTTAGAGGGCTTACATTCCACTGCAGAGGAAACAGACAAATACAGAATATGGATAAAATCCAAAATGGGGACACTAACCCCAGAGGGAATCAGGAGAGGCCCTTGTGGAGGTCAGAGCCCTTGAGCCCGAGAGGTGATGGTGAGGAAGGGAGCTTTCTAGGTATGAGGCAAAGGCGGGATGATGGCTTATGGGATGTCAGGTATGGAGACAGAGAAACAATGTGTAATTAGATTATAAGGATGGATGGAGGCCAGATCGCAAGGGTTTAAACACCAGAGAGAGGAGTTGGTTTAACCGAAGGGCCAAAGGGAGTCTCTGAAGCTTGTTAGCCAGGAAAGGGCCTTATGGCCTTGCTGAAGAAGCACAGGATGCTTCACCTGGACAGAAGCCCATGAGGGATCCCATCCTCCTGCGGATGCAGGACTTTGGGATGGACAAGGACTAGTCACAGTTGAACAAAGAGGGCAGAAGAACGGGGTGTAATTTGCAGAGGTCCGTGGCAGCTTGATATCAGGAAAAACTTCTCACCTGGAGGCAGCCAGGTGGTACAGAGGGTAAAAGCACTGACCTTGCAGTCAGCAAGACCAGGGTTCAGATCCTGCCTCAGACACTCACTAGCTGTGTGACCCTGGGCAGCCCTAGACTTGACTTCAGCCTCTGTTTCCTCATCTGTAAAATGGGGATAAACACCTACTTCAAGGGCTGTATGGAGACTGAATGATACAACACACGGGCAACTTTAAAGCATGATGTAAGAAAGGGCTTTGCCAGCTGAGAACAGATGGCCCCAGGGCCCCACTTGCAGTTGCCAAGCAAAATCCTGATGACCACTTGTCAGGAATGCTATCCAAGAGATTCCTGTTCATTCCTGGGCTTGGACTCAAAGGCCCTTGGGCTCCCTTCAAACTCAGATCCTGTGAGTTGAGAAGCTGACCTGCCTCACCTGACCCCTCCACTTCTACCTCTGACGCCCCCCACCTCACCCTTCCCATAGATTCTCTCATCCTTTCAATGCCACTGCCGCCTCCAGGAAGCCCATCCTGATGTCCCCAGTTACTACCAACCTGTCAGATCCTATCCTCTCATTCCTCTCTATAATGCGAGATCAAGTGATAACATCATTATAACCAACCGACAAGCATTTATTAAGTACCTAATAGATGCCAGCACTGCACGAGGCTCCAAACACACAGAAACACAGAAATATGACCAGGAATGCTGAGAGTGGGAGGGGACTCCCCAGGGGAGCGAGGCTGCCCACACTCTCCCAGTCCTCTCAGATGCTCCCCTCCACCCTGACTCTCCTGTGCCAGGCTTTCTAGCCCTGATGCTGCAGCTTCCTTAAGCCCCTTTCGTTCAGAGCCCAGGGGAGGGACATGTCCAGGGGCACCCAGGGAGTGGGCAGCAGGTCCCAGTTCCCTGACCTCCAAGCTCAGCACTCCTTCCCCTCCACACGCTGACTCATCTCCTACAAGCATGTAAAGGACACTGTCCCAGCCTCCAGTGTGTCACGTGGTGGGGAAGACACCCATACCCATGACTGGGAAACGAGGCAGACTGTGAATGATGTGTGAAGCAGAAGCAGAAGGGGCCAGGGCCAGGCAGAGTGGAGGCACAGGACAAAAATGTTTGAGAAACATTGCCTTAGACATCGGCAGGAAAGAGAGGAAACCCCAGTGTGGTGATGGAGCCAGCAGGGCAGCGATGTCCTGGCCTTGGGCCTCAGACATGCTGACCTCATTTCAGCCATCCTCCTGCTCCCGTCCCGTGGTGAGCATGTAAGCAAAAGATAAGAGTGGAGAGCTGGGGCGTTCTGCGAGGTATTTATTGCACCACTGTTTGAGTCAATGACCTGGAATCTAGTCACCCACAAGAGCCGGCCCTTCAGTGAGCTCTCAGAATCCCCCACGGGGAAGAGGGAAGCGAGACCAGCCTCCTCCCCAGCCCGGAGATGCTGGGCAGGAAGCGTGGCATTAGGCATTCAGCACTGCTGAATTCTCACCTGCCAGCAAGAATGATAAATAATTCAAGTGCTGTGGACACAGCTCCAACCAGCGATCAAGGTCATAGGACCACGGGAGACAGCTGTCAGGACAGATGCCAAGGCCCAGCCATGACGCCAAGGATGTCGAAGATGAGAAGGAAGAGAAAGCCCATCCTGGGAAGGGGATGGGGCAGAGGCGGGGACCACACAGCATCTAAGTTATTCCAGGGCTGGCTAGCCTCCAGAGGCCAGGCATCTGCAGAGGGGTCCGTCCCGTCTCTTGGGCTTCCGTTATTCCTCAAAACAGGAAAAGAGACAGCAGACCTGAAAGTACAAAAGACAGAATGGGGGAGGAAAGCTCACAAGTTGAACTCCCCTCCTCACCCACCACCGCTATACCCCCTCCATGATCCTGGAAGCCCATCTACATCAGGCTCCCAAGGAGCATCTCTCGCTGCCATGGATGCCCAATCCTGCCTGTACCACCTGCTACCTGGCTGGCCCTGGGCAAGTCAGTCACTACGCTCCACGGGCCTGAGTTTCCCCATCTGTAAAGTGAGGGGGCTTCCCACTTGCTTTAGACCCTGGATGCTGTGGCCCACCCTCCTCCTCCCCAGCAAGAGAGGGAGCCCCCCCTCCTGGGGTCTTTCCAATTCTGAATTTGTACGGATCACTTCTGTTTTTTATATCCCTGTTATTTCCAGACACCCCATCCCCTGCCCATGACCTTCTCCTGCCCAGCAAACCAGCCCTGGCACCGATACAGCCGCCGTGGACAAGGAAGGAGGTGAGTTTTCTCTCCTACTCTTTGAGGACGAGTGTGATCACAGTAATTACGAGGCCTTTCACGGTGGTTTCCTTTCGAATGGTTTACTTGGTCCCCGGTTCTGCTTGCTTCGCTCTGCATCAGTTCACAGAACACTCCCCTGACCCCTGGAATGACTCAGGTCCACCTCCCTTAGGGCACAGCCATGTTCCCAGCACGTGCCCAGGGCAGTCCAAGATGGGCACCTGCATCAGTCCCAGGTCTTTGCTGTCACAAAAAGGGCCACTGCAGACATCCGGGCCTCTGCCTTTCTGAGGCCTCTCCCTGCACGTTCTCAAAGAATACTTTCCCAGATCCACCTTTTGTTTTCATACGGTCCGATTTCCCCCTATACCCTCCCCTCATCCTCAGCCCAAAAGACATCCTGTGGAACAGAGAATTTCTTTAAAAAGTCAAAAACAAGAGGAAAAAGAGAAAAACAAATTCACGAAGACCGATGACAACACTGAAGAAGCCTGATCTAAGCATGTGCCACGTTCCCCAGCTGTGGCCTCTGACCTCTGTGGAGGAGTTGGGGGTGGGGGAAGTGGGTGGCTTATTCCTGTCTATAATTTTGCTGACCACCCATGTTGATGGTTTTGGGGGCTGCGGCTTCCGCTGACATCGTGACAGTCCCTTGGTATCAGCTGGGCAGGACAATGCATAGGGCACTGGGCTTGAAGTCTGCAAGACCCGAGTTCGAACCCTCCCTCAGACATTTCCTGGCTGTGGGACCCTGAGCAGGTCATTTCACCTCCTCTCAGACTCAGTTTTCTCATCAGTAAAATGGGAATAATAATAGCACCCATCTCCCAGGGCTGTCATGAGGACCAAAGGGGGTGATATGTAAGGAAGAGCTTTACAAACCTGAAGTGCTCTATGAAAGCCGGCTGTGAATTATTACCAGTGTCAGTTCCTATCAGTTTTCCCAGGATTCTCTGCATTCATCTCCCACATCTTTTCTGGTTTTTGTTTTTTTAGGTAATTGGGGTTCAGTGACTTGCCCAGGGTCACACAGCTAGTAAGTGTCAAGTGTTTGGTCTGAGGCCGGATTTGAACTCAGGTCCTCCCGACTTCAGGGCCGGTGCTCTGTCCGGTGTGCCACCTAGCTGCCCCCTCCCACATCTTTTCTTACAGCACAATAACATTCCACCACATCTGTGCCCCACAGTGGGATCCATCATTCCCCAGCTGATGGGCATCCTCCTTTGTCTCCAGGTCTTGGCTAACCCTGAAAACCTGCTGCCCTGAGCAGTTTTTACACTGGCAAAGAGCTGGAAACCGAGGGGAGAGCCCAGCCGGGGGGGATGGGGGAGAATGGCTGCACAGATTACAGCAGGGAAGGAAAAGGAAATGACAAAGGGCACGGTTTCAGAGAAACCTGGGAAGACTCGTCTGAACAGATGCAGAGGGAAGTGAGCAGAACCAGGAGGGCACCAAAGGCCATGACAAGACTGCGTGGAGATAAACAACTGGGGAAGAAGCCTAGGGGCTGATGCATGGGAGGTCAGCCAAGTCAAGGAAAAGACAGAAAATCAACTAATCCAAAGTGAATGGGGTGAAACTACAAAAAAAGATCCTGGCTCCAAAGAAGAAAGAGAAGACGCCCCACCTAACCCCAGCATGAGTCCCCAGGGGGGCGCACGACACATACTTTCAGACATTTTTAATGTATCAGCCAGTTATGCTAATTTTTCCCCTCTAATTTTTCCATTTTTTTTTCCTTTAAAAAATGTTATTTTTGCTATGTGAGACAGCCCATTGGGAGGAAAAGGGAGGAAAATTACGCTGATGTTAAAAAAAAAAAGGAAATATAAAACTTATTTTAAAAATTTTGTCAAACCCTGATCAACACAAGGACCAACCAAGATTCCAAAGGCTCAGGATGAAGAGGCAGCCCAGCGCTCACCAGGAGGAGGGGCCAAGGCAGGGCTGTGTTGCTCGTATCTGTCACAGGGGCTGGGCCGACCTTTCTTTTCCTATGGGGGCTGGGGAGGTGAGAGGGAGAGGATGTCTCTCTGCTTTAGCACCCGGATTCAGAGTCAGAGGTCCTAAATCCAAGCCTCGGCTTTACCACCTGGGTGGTCCTGGGCCAGCCTCTTCACCAGCCTGGGCCTGAGCCCCTTGATCTCTAAGAGGAGGGGGCTGCACCAGATGGCCTTCCCACCTCATGCCAGCTCAGGCTGGCTGCTTCAGGAAAAAGCACAGAATCCAGGGCAGGGAAGGGGTTAACAGCTGGGGCAGCACTGCTGATTTACATGGTGAAGGTTATCTTGGCGAGCAGAGAGGTTAGAAACTATTATTTCTCCAGGAGAGCTTGGCCCAAGTTTACAGTAAAACGCTTGACCGGGCCATAAATCTCTGGCAGCCCAGGATCCAGACGCCCCTGGCTCGTCACTGAGGAGACTGATGCCTCTGCCAGAGCGGGGCCAGAGGGGACATTCATCACTCTCTCATTGGGAGATCCTGACACTCCAGCTTACAGCCTGGAGGGGCAGGTGGGGCAGGGAACCCGACTCACTGCCCTGTGCCCAGGACTGTGCTGAGATAAGAAAGTCAGAGGCAAAAAAGGAAGCAATCCCTATGAGGGTGATGCTGCTTAGGCCAGGAAGACAGGGTGCCTCTGGTAGATAACAACTGTGACCCAGAGAGATGCCAATGCCAAAGGGACATCTGGTTTTAAAAATAAAAACAAAATTTTTCAGCTACAGTCTCCATACTCCACTTTACCCCCTAATTAGTGAACTGCCCAATTTATTCCCTTCTGAAAAGATAAAAGGGCCATCAGCCCCTCTGACAGACTGGGTTCCTTGTGGCCCACAAGCCGTTTGGGTTTTTTGAACACACTCAACAGGAGGAAGATGAAGACCCTGGCATGACTTACGGTCCTCGTCACCCAGCCCAGGTGGGTCCTCTTCACCCGGCCTTGACGGATGCAGCTGTTTGCTTCTGAGTAGTAGTGGGGGTGACCACAGGAGGATAATCCAGCTCAGGGGCATCAAAGAAGTATGCCTGCAGAAAAGGATACCCATGATGGAGAGCACAGGAGAGGAATCTACAGAGGTCACAGAGCTTCAGGGTTAGAAGAGACCGAAGAGGCGGCCTAAGTCAGATCCCACCAAGACAACCCAGCCAGTGTTGTGGTTTGTACTTCCTGCTTATAAGGGAGGATTCTATGGGCGGAGGGGTTGGGGAGAATCAGGTATTGACTAGAAAGTGTCAACCATGTTTAAAAAAAGGTCATCAATAAAACTTGCTTTTTAAAAAAACTGAATGGTCTAAAACCCAGAATCATAAGACTTAAAGCTGGAAGAAACCTTCAAGATTGCCAAGTCCAGGGTCCTTAATTTAGGACACATGAATTTTTTTTAAATTCTGATAATTGAATTTCAGTATAACTGGCCTCCTGTAAAATCCTATATCTTTTATTTTATGTATTTAAAAGCATGATTCTGAGGAGGGGTCCAGAGGCTTCCCCTGACCACCAGAGAAGTCCAGGACTCAGAAAAGGTGAAGACCCCCGGCCCTCAGACAGCCAACCGTCCTGTTTTCCTTAATCACGCTGCCTGCCCCCCACCCCCCATGCCCAGTACCTGCTTTATTATCATAAGGATCAATGGATCAAGACACCCGGTCCAGCCCCTCTTTTGGCAGATGAGGGGACAGAGGCCCAGGGGGGCCAAGCCCTGGGCCCAAGGTCACAGAGGGAAATGTCAGGGTTGGCATTCTGACTCCAAATCCAGAATTCTTTTCCCCAATCCCAGGCTGCCCCCCACAGTTTCCAGGGAGATGTGGAAGGCTCTTAGACCATCTGGTCCAAACTGGCCCTTCAATTTAAAGGTAAGGATCCTGAAGACTGAAGAAAAGGTCTGTCCACAGACACACACAAATCAGCATAAGAGGTCATTTTGAACCCAGATCCCTCACTCCGAGGACTCTTTCCACAGTAGCACCTGGCTCCAAACCCTCCCCTGTGAGCCCGTGTCAGAAAGCTCCAAAGGGGCCAGGGGTGCCCAAGCTGAACGTGAGAGCTGCATGGGACGAGGGATGACCGATGGAGCTGTGATTTCCCTTCACTGGCTCAGTGAGAAGACCCCCTCTCCTGCAGCAGATGGCACCGTCGAGGGTAGCCCAGGGTGGCCACTGGGGGACGAGAACCCATCCACCACACTATTCTACCTGATCCTCGACCTCTGACCTTTGACTCTGGTAAACCTCAGGTTACCAGCATCTCAGGAGCAGCTTTTAAAGAGGGAGAGCCTCTGGGCCTGCCCTGGAGGGGCCAGCATCTTGACAAGGACCTCTCGTGGGTGAGCAAGTGCTGGACAGAGCTGGGGGAGCAGGGCCGCCTCACACCAGTCAGCCAGCAGGGGGCACTGGGAGAACACGCCAAAGGAGGTCTGAGCCCACTAGAGCTCCTCCTCCACAGCTTTCCTTTGGGAAGCCGCCAACAGCGAGGCCTCCTTCCTGCAACGGCTGCTCCTGCATCCTCTGCAAAGATCTACAAAGGAGATCTCCCTGAAGAGGAAAGGCGCCCAGATCTGGAGGAAAAGGACCCGAGTGTGAATCCTGCCTCAGACTCTTACTAGTCCCGGGACTCAGAGTGGGGCTTCTCATCTGTAGAATGAGGCTAACGACGGCGTCTACTTCCCAGGGGCGTTGTGAAGACCAGAAGAGATCACTTCCAGTTTCTCCTGTGGGAGCTTGTTTGTACACAGTGGTTTGCATGTCGTTCCCCCCCCCCATTTGACTGTAAGCTCCTCGAGGGCAGTGCCTCTTTTTGTATCCCCCAGGGCTCAGCACCAGTGCCTGCCACATGATAGGAGCTTAATAAATGTTTAATGACTGCGTAAAGTACCGTGTAAACGCTAGTGATTTTTACCTATGTGACCTTGGGCAAGGGACTTTCCCTCTGCCTCCACGGGCCTGGCTGACTCGTCTGTAAAAGGAGGGGGATGGAGGGGTCTTTTTCACCTCCATGTCTCTCTCCCCACAAGGAAGGAGAGAGGTTCTGGTCCCAGCCACGCTATCACGGGAGCAGGATCTCCCAGGGAGGAAACCTCCTCCCATTCACGAAGACTGCCCACTCATCGGTCACTTTAGAGCAGGCTGGGACCCAAAGAGGACGCAGAGCAGCCTGGGAAGCAGACACCTGCCCAGTGTCATTGGCAGGATCTGAACTCAGGTCTTCCTGACTCCAAGGCCAGCCCTCTATTCTCCACCTCTCACAAAACCAGACCCACAAAACATGCCGAGTATCGGCCACATTCAGGTTGACGTGGGCCAGATACAGGGACAGTGTAGACCCACCCTGGCAGACCCCAGTGGGGGGGTGAACCAAGGCCAGGACTCACAGCTGCTCAGATGAGGGAATTTTAAAAAGTCACACCAGAAAATGAGGGGGCTTCCTCACTTGATCTTAAATGCAAGCAATAATAATGAAGATGATGATAATTAGAGGCAGCTGACTGGTACAGTGGACAGAGTTCCAGGCCTTGAGTCAGAAAGACCTGAGTTCAAATCCAGCCTCAGTCACTAGTAGCTGTATGACTCTGGGTGAGTCACTTAAATCCCACCTCGATCGCTAATCTTGGGCAGCAGCCTCCCATCTGGGGGGGGGTGCCAGCTCTCATGTCCCAGGATCACAAACACCAGCACACTCAACGGTCCCACCTGGGTCCGTGCGACCAGCAGTGACCACGAAGGGGCAGGACCGGCCCTTACCAGGCAGCCCACAGACAGGAGCGTGTGAAGCAGGACGATGGTCACGATGGTGGCGATGGCGATCCTCCGGCTGTCATCACGGACGGCAGGCCAGAACGTCATCACCAGGACGGAGCCCGAAAGGCCCAGGGCAACCGTGACCAGCACCCAGCGCACAGCCTTCTGAGGAATGATCCACAGGACCTGGAGGGAGAACGAGGCACCTGAGGGGGAAGCTGAGGCAGGCGGCGTGAACAAAGGGGGTGTGTGGCTGTGCCCCCGAGATCTCATCAGCTTAGGAATCACCATTCTCAAGAGAGACGAGCCAAACCCGCGCTCGGTCAGGGTGCTTACGCTGGTGCCTGCAGAACCCTTCTCTGGGGCTCCGCGAACCTGCCCGGGGAAAACCAACCCACCCTCCTCAGCTTCACTGACTGCAGTGCAGCACTGCCTTCCGCTGTTCAAAAACACGACTGAGAAAGGGCGCCAGGCTTTGGCGGCACCCAAAACGACTCATCGGGAGCCCCCAGATCGGCTGCCCTCCTGCCACCGGGAGTGGCACCCCTCTCGGCCTCCACCTTCTCATCTGTAAAATGGAATTGGCGATCCTCACAGATCTCTGTCTCTGCCTCTTCCGGGCCTGGAGTGTTCTCCCTGCTGTCTCTCAGAACGCCCGGCAGCCTCCCAGCTCAGGCTCAGCTCAGGAGCCTCCTCTGACGCGAAGCCCTATCTGACCCCCACAGCTGCTAAGGCCTCCCCTCTGCATACATAAGATATACACAGGACGACAGAGGAAACCATTAGATTGAAATGTAGCTGGGTGGCACAGGGGACAGAGCACTATGCTGGAATCAGGAAGACCCAAGTTCAAATCCAGCCTCACATACTTCCTAGCTGTGTGGGCAAGTCACTTCACCTTGTTTGCCTCAGTTTCCTCATCTGTAAAGTAAGCTGCAAAGGAAATGACCAACCACTCTAGTCTCTTCGCCAAGGAAACCCCAAAAAGGATTACGGAGAGTCAGATGTGAGTGAAGTAGCTGAATGACAACGGTAACTAAGCTTTTTTAAAGAGCCCAGGTTAAGAATCTGGCCTTGGAGTCACTAAGACCAGGGTTCAAGTCAGGTCTCAGAAACCTGCTGCTTAGCCGTTAATGGCTCAGGCAGCTCTTCAAGACGGTAACTTGGAGAGGAGGTGCAATCTGCACCAGAGGCTCGGAGGGCAGAAGGGCTTGGGGAACCTCAGGGAAGCTTTCCTCAAGGGGTAGCGGGGCGGCTACGGCATCACAACTCTAACACGTCCTGGCCGTGTGGAACAAAGAACCACAGACGCTGACCTGGAGGGGGCCTCACCCTCACCTGCCTCGGTTTCCTCATCTGTAAAATGAGGCGCGTGAGGAGGCAGTGTTTAAGGTCTCAGCCAGCTCCACAGCTCTGGCTCTAGAAGCTGACTTGTCCAGAGTCACACGAGTAGTAGGGGCAGAGGCGGGTTGACTCGGGCCCTCCCACCTCCACGCCCAGCTCTCCCTGCACTATGCAGTCCACAGGCCGGCTGCCTCCTCACCCAAGGGCCCGACTTACCGCCGTAGGGATGTAGATGAAGAGCGAGTAGCCATAGACACACACAATCTCCAGGAATGAATAGCTGACGATGCTCATCACTCTGCTGTTTCTCCACAGAAGAAAACCCCAGAGGCCGAGAGGGACCAGCCAGGCATAGGCGTAGATGGCCGTGGCTGCAATGGACACTGGGGAAGACACCACAGCTGTCTAAACGCCCCAGTGCATCTCAGCAGTGGCCAGAATGGCCTCCGCCCCAGCGCTCACTGCACCGTCCCATCCACTCACGGGAGGTGGGCACAAGTAAGTAACCGGATTAGCCCAGGGAAGATGCCAGAGGGACGCGTAGCGGGGATGTGGGTAAGCACGTCAATCACAGAGAGCAGACCGCGCTCCCCATGGAAGACAGTGTCCTCTCAGGACAAACAGAGCTGACGGCAATTGTTTTAGCAAATTTATTAAAATGCCCTGGGTACAAATTAACTTTCCTACCATGTTACTGAATGCTTTTCCCGTCTGGGAAATGGGTATTTGAGTTCTCTGATGAATTGCTGGAAATAATGACCAGTGTCCCTTTCTTGTCTAAATAATGTTGCCTTAGCAGCTGAGGTGCTGTTCGATGACTCCTCTGAATGACAGGGGTCCACCTAGAACTTGACCTTTCTCTTCATCCTGAAGCCACAGAAGGCTTGGGAAGGAAGCACTCTGCTGCATTCTCTCCTCTCCCCCCCCCACTCTTCCTCTCCCTCTTCCTCCCTTCTCTCTCTCTCTCTCTCTCCCCCTCTCTCTCCCTCTCTCTCCTCCCTCTCTCTCTTTCTCTGTCTCTCCCTTCTCCTCTCCCCCTCCTCTCTCTCTCTCTCTCTCTCTCTCCCTTCCTCCCTCTCTCCCTCTTTCTTTCTCCCTCTCTCTCTCTCTCCCTCTTTCTTTCTCCCTCTCTGTCTCCCTCCCTCTCTCTCTCTCCCTCCCTTTCTCTCTCCCTCCCTCTCTCCCTCTTTCTTTCTCCCTCTCTCTCTCTCCCTTCCTCTCTCCCTCTTTCTTTCTCCCTCTCTCTCTCCCTCCCTCTCTCTCTCTCTCCCTCCCTTCCTCTCTCCCTCTTTTTTCTCCCTCTCTCCCTCTCTCCCTCTCTTTAGGAGCACAGGTTCACAAACTGAAATGACCCAAGATGTAGCCCACCCTACTTTATATTTTGGGCAGAAGCAGAAGCAAGAGCGGTGGTCACACCAAGTCCGGTTCAGTGTCCAACCAGAGCTGGGACTAGGAGTAGGCAAAGGAGACAACTGTTTAGGCACCACCCTCAGGAGGGGGCACAGTGAAGGGCTGTTTTATAAATGCATGTATTTTTAATGTCGAAAAATCCCAGTCCCTATGGCACAGAGTCAATCAGTCAATCAACAAACATTACACACCTAAGGTATATAAGGAACTGCGCTGAGGCAGTCAAAGTTAAGACACAATCCCAACCTCCATTCAATCAATCAATCAACTAATATTTATTAATCACCTACTCGTACCAGGCACTCTATTAAACGCTGCAAATACAAAGACAAAAATGAAACATTCTGTTACCAATGACAACTTTGGTTTAAATCCCAGTCTGCTGCTTAATTAATGATCTTTTTCAAGCACGTCATAGAGAAGTGGTGGGGAGTAAGGTGTAAGAAGACTGGAAAAGTATGAGTGGGGCTAGGATGTGAAGGGCCTTGAACACCAAGCAGAGGATCTTGTATTGGATTCTGGAGGCAATAGGGAGCCCCGGGGAGTTTACGGAGCAGGGGAGGTGATGTGGTCAGACCTGCACCTTGAGAAGATCACTCTGAATGCCTGGAAGACAAGCACTGCTCCCTATTTGTCTTTGCACCCTCAGCACCTAGCACAGGACCTGACAGTAGTCACTTCATACATAAATGCCGTTCTCGACTCTATGCTCAATAAATGATTTTTGGTTGACCCACTGAGAAATCCTGCTATCCTGGACAAAGGCCTAAAGCCTCCACGGACAAGCCCATGGGCACCCTGACTGCCAAGCCATGCCCAGCACATGCCAGGCTGTGTCCCCACGCTACTGACATTGCCAGCTTTTCTCGTGAGACGTTGCCTCGGCTGCCCCAAATGTGGCTCCACCAACAGCACCCATGCCTCTCTACCCCAGGTAGGCGGATGTCGGCCGACAACACCAACAGCCAGAGTGAGTCCTGACCTTTCCGGAATTCTGGTACATAATGGAAAGTCTTGTCCCCCAAGTGGATAAGGAAGTTGGAGAGATTCCCACTGATGGCGATGGCGAAGACCAGGGTGGCACATATCCAGAAGGGCCCTGTGAAGGAGACGGAGCACAGGGGCAGAGGGGATAAGAGGAGACGCGCCTTCACACTTAGTCACACACACACACACACACACACATACACACGCACAAAGTCAGCACCAGACTTTGGTTGCAAAGATCCTCTTCCCCTCTCCCTGGACTGGCCCAAGACAGAAGAATTTCAGACAAAATCAACACTTGCTTAATGCGATTATCTTTTCAAGGCCAGGTCCTCTATCAGCCATTAGCTGGATTAAAGACTTGTGGGATGAGGGACAGATCTCCAGTAGTCAGTGCCCCACAGAATTCCCACTATAGAACACAGGATGACAGGGCTCTGCTTGGAGGCCTCCAGACACAGGGTGGCTCGATCCAGTTTTAGACAATACCCTAATGGCTTTTCCTTCCATCGGACCTCTATTTACCTCTACAGCATTTCCCCATGCATGCCGACCCAATCAGCATTTATTAAATCTGACAGAGGGTCACAGACACCGGGCCATAAGGGATTCTAGAGGCCACCCAGTCCCCCCTCCTCATTTCACAGAGGAGGAAATGGAGGCCCAATAAAGTGACCTGCCCAGGATCACACAGCTACTACAGTATCCAAGTCAGGATCTGACCTCAGGCCTTCCTGACTCTAAGTCCAGGCCCCAGGTATCTTATATGGACAAGGCCCTGGGGACCTAAAGTCAGAATGGTAAACAGAACCAGGCCCAGGGCCATGAGAAGTGGTAAGGGGTCCCCAGGAAGAGGCTTCTGAGCTGGGCCTTGAAGGAACCTGTGGATTCAGGGCCTCTGGGAGGGAGACCTGCCCCTCGCAGGGAGGGAAGAGAGATCAGCAAATTCGAGGGATGACAGGGCCCTTCCCCTCCAGGCTCCAGGTTCTGGCCTCTGGGGCCAAGCAAGGCAAGGCCAATCCCTCCCACACACAAAAGCCCTTTAAGTATCGAAAGGCATCTCCCAGGCTCAGGCTGTCCCAAGGCTAAACCGGGCTCTGCTTGGCCCCAGAGGCCAGAACCAGGAGCAGCTGGGGAAGAGCATCTGAGCCGCTCTCCTCCAGGGGTCCTCCATCAGCCCCCTCTGGGTCCCCCTCCTCACCATAGGTGACACCACCCACACAACAGACGTAAGCCTGGACTACGCAGCACCCACCATAGAGATCCGGATTGCTTCGGATGTACAGCCTGACAAAGTTTCTCCCAGGGACAGGCAAAACCGAGCCTTTTATCCTGTCGAAGACCTAGAAACAAGACAGTGGAGAAGTGGAGATCAGCGAGGTGACCTAGCACAGGGCCTGACACACAGTAGGCATTTTAAAACTGCCAGCTGGCTGACTGATTCAGGGATGGTGTGAAAAAAGCATTGGCCTGGAATCCAAAGGCCTGGTGTCAAGCCGTGTGAGCTTGGGGAGGTCACTTAACTCCCCGGGGGCTGTGACCTCAATGTCCGTGGACGAGGCACCTGGCAGCCATAAGGGGATTGCAGAAGGGAGAAGAATATCATGTTACAGAAATCTCACGTCTGTTAGGGAATGAGAGGGAGTATTCGTGGCCATGCCACATAATCATGGAAGATGATGACGCTGGCAGCCCAACTCTGGGGTTTCTTTTTGGGAGAATGGAATCTCCTCGGGCCACAAGGCCTGTCTCTCCAGGGATGTCTGCATCCCCAAGAACCTAATAAAAAGGAGAGTACAGAAGGGCCCAGCACCCTGACATACCAGCCAACGGAAGAGGAAATCTAGATGAGATCAATATCTACAAAAGTACAAATCACCCAAAGTAACCAAACGAGAAACTGACAAGCTGCGCGTCCCAAGGTCAGAAAGAGAAACTGACCACGCCGTAAATGAAGCGACACAAGCCACCACCACGTGATGGCGCTCCATACCAGGGGCAATTACTAGCAAATCCATTCGCTAGGATTCTGTCTATACTGCCTTAAGAAGAATCATTCCTTTCTTTTAAGACACATATCATGCTTTTATTAAAGTCACTAGTGTCAGGGCCGCTAGGTGGCACAGTGGATAGAGCACCGGCCCTGCAGTCAGGAGGACCTGAGTTCAAATCTGAACTCAGACACTTGACACTTACTAGCTGTGTGACCCTGGGCAAGTCATTTAACCCCCACTGCCTTGCCAAAAAAAAAAGTCATCAGTGTCGATATGAAAACAATGTATTCTGATTTCTAAAAGTATATTTGAATTTCATTGCATGGGCCCAGACTGAATCAAAACTTTCATAATCGTGGCAGAACCACAGAGTGCTGAGCCTGCAGTCTGGTCACTTCTGGGAAAAAGTATGCTAGCTTAGTGGTGCAGGTAGGGGTATGTGGGTAAATATTTAACAATCAGCTGTCCAGAATTAAAAAAATTTGTCTGACACATTTTTAAAGTTTAATGGGGGGGCGGAGCCAAGATGGCAGAGTGAAAGCAGTGACTTGCTTGAGCTCTCCCCCAAACCCCTCCAAATACTCATAAAAAATGGCTCTAAACAAATTCTGAAGCAGCAGAACCCACAAAAAGACAGAGTGAAACAAATTTCCAGCCCAAGACAACCTGGATGATCGATCAGAAAGGTGTATCACGCCGGGCTGGGAGCACAGCACAGCGCAGGGTTGGCACGCAGGCCGCAGCACACCTGGAGCAGGCCTCAGAGGACTGAATCGCGGGCAGCTGTGAAGGTTTCCAGACTCCTCAATCCAGCAATGCCAAAGACAACTTAGAAGGTGAATGGGAAAAGTCTGTTTCTGTCGGTGCTCAGAGAGGAAGGCAGGGTTTCAGCTCCATTCCCCAAGAGCGCGGCCCTGGGAGGGACAGCTGCTTCCCGAGCTTCCGGCCCACAGACTGAGGGGGAATCCAGTGGCTGATCAGAGAGGGACTGCAGGGATCTCTTTGCCAGTGCTGAGGCAGGAATCTCTTGCTTTGCCCGTGTGTGGATCTGGGTCACAGTTCTGGGTGGCAGTGCTGGGGTGAGGAGGAGCACTGGCGTGGTGGAGCTTGTAGTGGCTGTGGAGAGGAACCCTTCCTCACAGTTACGGGACAGAAAGGAATACTGTGGTCACAGGCCAGGAAAGGAGTAAACACTCACCCTTATCATACCACCTTGGAAGAACTGAAAATTTACAGGTCCTACAAGTATCTCTGAAAGCTACACAAACCCCTGAAGCTTGGGACAGTACACTCTCCACATTGGAAGCAGACTCTTACCTTAACAAAGAGTTTAAAACTCAAGTAATTGGCTGGGATCATGAGCAAGCAGTGCAAAAAGAGTCAGACTATATTATCTTACTTTGGTGAAAAAGAAGATCAAAATATACAACCAGAAGAAGACAACAAAATCAAAGCTCCTACATCCAAAGCCTCCAAGAAAAATATGAATCAGTCCCAGGCCTTGGAAGAGCTCAAAAGGGATTTTGAGAAGCAAGTAAGGGAAGTAGAGGAAAAACTGGGAAGAGAAATGAGAGTGATGCAAGAAAATCATGAAAAACAAGTCAACAGCTTGCTAAAGGAGACCCAAAAAATACTGAAGAAAATAACACCTTAAAAACAGCCTAACCCAAATGGCAAAAGAGGTCCAAAAAGCCAATGAGGAGAAAAATGCCCTAAAAAGAAAAATTGGCCAAATGGAAAAGGAAGTCCAAAAGATTACTGAAGAAAATACTTCCTTAAAAATTAGAATAGAGCAATTGGAAGCTGGTGACTTTATGAGAAATCAAGACACTGTAAAACAAATCCAAAAGAATGAAAAATTAGAAAACAATGTGAAATATCTCATTGGAAAAACAACTGACCTGGAAAATAGATCCAGGAGAGAGAATTTAAAAATTATTGGACTATCTGAAAGCCATGATCAAAAAAAGAGCCTAGACATCATCTTTCAAGAAATTATCAAGGAAAACTGCCCTGATATATAGAACCAGAGGGCAAAATAGAAATTGAAAGAATCCACAGATCTCCTCCTGAAAGAGATCCCCAAAGGAAAACTCCTAGGAATATTGTAGCCAAATTCCAGAGTTCCCAGGTCAAGGAGAAAATATTACAAGCTGCCAGAAGGAAACAATTCAAGTACTGTGGAAACACAATCAGGATAACACAAGATTTAGCAGCTTCTACATTAAAGGACGCAGGGCATGGAATATAATATTCCAGAGGGCAAAGGAGATAGGATTACAACCAAGAATCACCTACCCAGCAAAACTGAGTATAATCCTTCAGGGGAAAAAATGGTCATTCAGTGAAATAGAGGACTTTCAAGCATTCCTGATGAAAAGACCAGAGCTAAACAGAAAATTTGACTTTCAAATACAGGACTCCAGTGGAACATGAAGAGGTAAACAGGAAAGAGAAATCATAAGAGACTTATTAAGATTGAACTGTTTACATTCCTGCATGGAAAGATGATATTTGTAACTCATGAGAATTTTGTCAGTATTAGGGTAGTTGAAGGAAAAAAATTGTATGTATGTACAGATAGATAGATAGAGGGCACAGGGTGAGTTGAAGATTAAGGGGTCATATCTGGAGAATAAAATTAAGGGATGAGAGAGGATGATACTCAGAGAAGAAAGGGAGAGGTAGAATGGGGTAAATTATCTCACAAAAAAAAAACAGAAAAGAAAAGTCTCTCACAGTGGAGGGGAAACAGGGGAAGGTGAGAGGGAATGAGGGAATCTTATTCTCATAGGATTTGGCTTAAGGAGAGAATAACATACACATTCAATTGGGTATGGAAATCTGTCTTACCCTACAGGAAAATAGGGGGAGAAGGGGACAAGAGAGCAGGGGCTGATAGAGAGGAGGGCAGACTGGGAAAGGGGGTAATCAGAAGCAAATACTTCTGAGGAGGGACAGGGTCAAAAGAAAGAATAGAATAAATGGGAGGGCAGGATAGGATTAAGGGAAATAGAGTTAGTTTTTCACAACACAACTACTATGGAAGTGTTTCGCATAACTACACATGTATAACCTAAAAAGTAAATAAATAGATAGATAGATAGATAAATAAATAAATGAAAATTTAAAAAGTTTAATCGGTATTGTTAACATTTTCTCAATCACTTTCTTCAGTTGAAACAATCAACAAAACAATAAATGAAACCTTTGTGATTTCTGAAACATAAATGCTCACACTGGAAACTTAACAGTTAGCTCTCTGGAGCTGAAGGGACTCCAGCATACCCCCTGACTTAAGGACTTGGCACTCTGGGATGACGATGAATCACTCTGGTCCCTGTTATGGCAGCAGGGAGGGATGGCTGCTTCACAGAGGACTGGCCACTAAGTCACAAAGAGTCATCCAAAAAGTTGACATTCAAGGGCGTGATCTCACCCTTGAGTCTGTGCTCTGTCGTCCTGCTGGCTGAGGGAGTCAGGACTCAGAGCCTCTCTCTGGACTCTCCCAAGCATGTGGGAGGGCACCCTCTCCCTGCCCCACAGAAATGGCAAACCAGTCTCCCACTGTGGTGGCCACTGTGTGGGACTGCACTGGGTCTCATTTCTTGGAACGAGTTCATTGGCTTGGACCATCGTGGGTCAAAATCAATCCTTTGTTCTGGGCCACAAAACAGGGTTGCAATTACACAGTCAATTCTATCACCCTTTTCCAGAAAGCCCCAGAGAGCAGCAGAGGTAAGAAGGGACCTGCGGCATGAGCTAGGGGGGTCACAGACAGCACACATTTCAATGGGCCCAAGAAGCAAGTGTCTGCGGTCTCGGCCCCAGCCCCCGGGAGGCAGGGGCGTAACCTCTCAGCCCCAAGAAGGACAGCTGCAGAGAGAAGAGCTACGAGGCCCAGGGTGGCAGGGCCCGGGTCCCAGCCTTCTGGAGGAGTCCCACCACGGCCCCCAGAGAGGGCTGCACCTGCCAGTCTCAGGAGAGAAGAGGAATGGGCAGCACCTGATCCCGGAACAGGGAAACCATCAAGGATTGAGCTAGGACAGCAGCAGACCCCGTGCTCTGCTCTCCACCATGACCAGGAGCAACTTCCCTAGGAACCCCAAGCGCCTCACCTTCCCAGGGGTAGCCAAGTCCTCAGGGTAATGTTCTCAGGTCAGAGTCCTGTGGGTATCTCACCTCACACTGGAGGGCTCACTTCTCTAGTGACTCCCACTTCCATATCCCTTCCATGGGAGAGAGATTTTCAAAGGCTGGAGAAATGCCCAGGGCCCCAAGCAGAAGGTGGGGCTCACCAGGCAGGGAGTCTGGGAGGAGAATCCTGGCAGTTGTCCGGAGGCTAGCATCACCACTGTTTATATTTATGCGTTTGGGGCAATTTTTTGGAGAGAGGGAAAAACAGCTGTCCTATGCCCAGTATGTCCTGTTATCTTGAGGGCTTGTGTGGGAGGGGAGGGGGGGCAATGAACCTCAAGGACGAGAAGTAACAAAGCACCTCACAGATACTGCCTCATCTTCATCTGATCCTCCCGAGAACCCTGAGAGGCAGCTACACTTACTATGCCCACTTTATAGATGGCGACCTGGGGCTGAGAGGTTGAGCACAACATCACCCATCACACAGCCTCACAGCGAGGCAGAATTTGAACTCAGGGCTTCCTCACATCGAGGCAGGAGCTTGTCCAAATTTAGAGTGAGTGAGGTTGGGTCTAAATCCCAGGCTGCCATTTACTACTGGAAAGGAGAAGTCTTTGGTTCCCATGACCCCTTTCCTCCCCTGGGGCACGGTCTCTCTGATCTGGGGAGATCCAGGCGTGAACCACAGCACGGCCGTGATCTGACGTCTCCCAGGGACAGCAATGAGCGGGGCAAAGGGAGCCAGGAGACCAGATGTCCCCCACACTAAATCCAGGCCCCTCAGCGTCCAGGCCATGGGGGACCCAGAGAAAACCCTGAGAGGGCGTCAGGGACAAATGTTATTTTCCCCAAGTTCCAGCAGAAGTGGACCAGTGAAGCAGCTGAGCGTGAGTGGGTACCCTGGGGCGGAGCCGAGTGCAGTCACGTCTAAATTAGGGCTGCTTCTCCTGGGGTCCACACCCCCCCAGGGACTCCAGGAAGCTGGATGGGGAAAGGACAGCTTTATTTTCACTAACCCCTAATGGAAACTGAGCATTTTCCTTTAATTATTCAAAACCATCCTTCTGAGAAAGGCTCCATGGGCTCCCCCAGATCGACTGCCAGAGGGGGCCAGGGCACAAAACTCCTGAAAAATCCTGGTCTAAAGGGGAGCACCGATCATCAGTCTGGCCAGGGCCCTGCCTCTCTTAGGATACCCAACTGTGCCCAAGGTCCACGGCCACTCCCCTAAGCCCCCCCCATACACACACAGACACACACAGCCATAACTAAAGGTAAGAGCAATGCACAAACCTGGTAGGTGTCCACATCAAAGAAGGTCTGGTAGTATTCAAATGTCCAGAAGGGGGAGCTTCTCTTCTGTCCAGCCAGGAGCTGCCAGGGGAGAAATAAGTGTACTCGATGAATGCCCACTTGGGGCTGGGCCCCCTTATTATGGGTCCACTGAATACACAAATATGAAGAAGAAGGGTCCTTGTTCTGGGGTCTGGACCACCTGGGCCAGATCACATGTGTGACCCCAGGCTGGCCTTCCCCCCTTCCTCCCTGCAGCTCTTGGCCCAGCTTTTGTAAAGATGCCCCTCCCAAGCCTCCATTCCCCCAGACTCCTTGGACCGGCAGTCACACAGGAAAGTAACGCATTCAGAGTGAGGCAGGTCCTCAATGGTCCTCAGGCCTACCCCCCTCACTTTAAAGATGAGAGACTGAGGGGAAGTGATCTGGCCAAGGTCCCACAGGAACATCTTTCGTTCTGCCCTTCAAATACTTGAGTCTGCTTCGTCCCCCTAAATCTTCTTTTCTCCAAGCTGAATGTGTGTCTCTAGATGCTTAATTTACACTTAGGGCTAGTGCCTTGTTCCTTTTTCCTAGGGAATGTGAATTTTAAAGGAGAGGCCTGGGATACTTCAGCCAAAAGAATGACTCCCTAAGAGGAGAATTTCAGGTGCTGCCGCAGGAAACAAACGTGAGAAGGTCCAGATAGGGCTGGATTCGACAGCCCCAACTAAGTATAATTCAGTGTTTTAAAACCCAATGGAGGGGCAGCTAGGTGGCGCAGTGGATAGAGCACCGGCCTGGATTCAGGAGGACTTGAGTTCAAATCCAGCCTCAGACATATAGCACTTACTAGCTGTGTGACCCTGGGCAAGTCACTTAACCCCATTGCCTAGCCAAAAATAACCCAACTGAAATGCCAATTGCCCGGGACACACACAGAGCTCTCAGGCCCCACCGTGGCCATCACTGCTACAAGGCAGGGGGGTGGGGGGAGGGATGGCCCTTCTCACCTCGGTCTTATCCGAGTCACTGTGGCTCAGCAGCTCTTCATCCTCCTCCCTCCCCGGGCCTCTTGGGAGGCCCCTCGGGGCGGGGGGCTTCTGACTGGGCTCCTCGATGGTCACAGCCGTGGCATCCGGCGGGGCCGGCAGCAAGTTGGCCGCGTCGCCAAATTCTGCAGAGGAGAACCCAACAGAGAGGGGCATGTCAACTCCGCACTTGGAATCCACAAAAGAGGCTGGGGAGGAGGCGACCTTGCCCAGGCCTGCCTCAGAGTAAGGGGCAAGGACCTCAACTTTGAAAAACTGTGAACAAATCTGATAACAGATTAGAACAGCTGAATTTCCTTCTCCCTCAGCCTCTTCTCCCCTGCCAGACTGTAAGCTCTAGGAAGGCAGGGACCACGTCATGGTCGTTCTGATGTCATCCCCAAACCTAGCCCACCTCCCAGGAGGCAGCTGCATACAGCAGGTGCTCACTAAGAGTATAGTCACTGCTTGTGGGCAGGCTCCGGGTCAGGGTCCTGCAGGCGTGGCTGGAAGGTCCTTACCTTCGAATTTTAAGTCATCGGCAGCTGCCATTCATCCGGCAGGTTCCTGCCCTGTGATCAAAAGGAACAGCTGCAGGGAGGCCTAAATAAAGAAAGGAAGACTTGTTTAAACGACCAAAAGAATCGAAGGACTGGCAAGTTAGAACAGCTGACATCTGGGGAATCCTCTGAAGTTTATAAAATGCCTTCACCAAAATTGCCTTGTGAGGGGGCACTGTTTATCCCCATTTCCCTGCAGAGGAAACTGAGGCACAGAGAGGTCAATCACCTGACCAATCACCCAGCGTGAGGCCAGCTCTGTGCCACGCCGTCCCTAGGCAAGGCACTTGTGCTCACAGGCCCACACCCAGCTCAGTCTCAATTTGGTGCCTGCAAGGCATGCCTAGGTCCCCTGAACCTTGGCCTAGGTCCCACTCCCACCCCAGGCCTCTCTTGGTCCCCTGCCCCAAGCCACACAGCTGTCTCTAGCAGTTATCGAGAAAAAAGAGGCAGACTGCAAAGCGTTGTCAACCCATCAAAGTCCCGTCACATGTGAGGAAACAGGGCCAGAGGAGGCCCAGCCGAAGGTCATCCAATTAGCAGCCAAACCTCCTGGTCTATCATTCAATGTTCTGCCTATTTCTAACCAGAGTCTGAGACCCCCAAGTACTGTCTTTAAAATGAGCACTGGGGGCAGCTAGGTGGCACAGTGGATAGAGCACCGGCCCTGAAGTCAGGAGGACCTGAGTTCAAATCCGGCCTCAGACCAAACACTTGACACTTACTAGCTGTGTGACCCTGGGCAAGTCACTTAACCCCAGTTGCCTAAGAAAATAAAATAAAATAAAATAAAATAAGATAAAATGGGTATCCCAAGGGATTAGATCTCCCATATGCACTGGCCCCTCCTTTCAATACCTACTAAAAATTGTGAGAAGAGGGAAGGAGGCTGAATGAACGAATGTGGTTCAGTCATTTCCAAATCTCTGTGACCCCATTTTGGGGTTTCCTTGGCAGAGATACAGGAGTAGTTTGCCATTTCCTTCGCCAGCTCATTTTCCAGATGAGGAAACTGAGGCAAAGAGGGTTAAGTGACTTGCCTAGGGTCACAAAGCTAGTAAGTGTCTAAGGCCACATTTGAACTCACGAGTCTTCGTGATTCTGGGTCTGGTACTTCGTGCACTATGGCACCACCTAGCTGCCCCCTCAGGATACAAATACAAAAGCAATGACAGTCTCATATTCTAATGGGAAAGAAGAGTAGACTCACCCACCCTGGCCAGCACAATGGCTAAGACTGGATCACAGGTCCAGAAATAAACTGGGGGAGGGGGAGGACACCATAAGGGCAGCAAGAATGAGGCGCGAGGCTGTCTAGGAGATGGCTGGAGAGTAGAGTGAGGGCTGAGGGTGCCACCCACCCCGAATGAACAAGGAAAGAATAACGATAGCTCCCATGACCATCACACTCACTTCAGCAAATGGCATTTCAATGTAACTGGTTTTCTTTGTAATCCTACATGTTTTATTTTATGCATTTAAAAAATATGATGCAGAGAAGGGCTTCACAGGCTTTACCAGACTTCCAAAGGGGGCCACAACACAAGAGAGGTAACAGACTCCTCTTCTGAATGGGCAAAGGGCCACAGTGGCCTGGAATGAGGAGGTCATGGTGGTGGGTGGGGGAGGGGGTGGCGGAGTGCAGGGCAACAACCTTCTAGACTTGAATTTGGAGACCTGGTTGAGTTTCCACATCTGCCATGAATCCCCTGAATGACCTTGGATAGGTCACTTTACTTATCTAGGCCTGTGCTTCCTCCTCTGTAAAATGAAGGGACTGGACTAGATGAAAGAAAGAAAGAAGGAGTCCCCTCCCCGCCAGCTCTGACATCCTGTGCTATGGGGGGGGACCTTGCATCTTTCACAGTCTCTGCTGCTCTGACATCCTAGGCTCTAAGGCCCCTTCCAGCTCCATAGCCCACGTCCTCACAAAACCAGATTCAGAGTTGGAAGGAACCCCAGCAGCCATCTAGCCCGGTCCATACCTTAAAAAGTCCCCCCTATGTAACGCTCCACCCTCTGCCTGAAGACCTCCAATGGGGGGGGCTCAGTACCACAAGGGGCAGAGCTGTCACCAGAGGAGCCCTCGCCACCCCCTAGATGGAAGAGGAACAGACCAGGTGGTTTCTCCTAATCCCTAAACCTAAGGACTTCCCCGGCCCAACCTACAAAACCCACATTATGTCTGGTCTCTAGCTCTCCCTGGGCAGCTGATGATACCTGGGCATCCCCAAGGGCAGAGCTCTGATTGTCTGCATTTCCCCTTCACCAATCCACCTCCTATATCTGTGAAGCACTTAGCCCAGTGCCTGGCACGCAGCAGGTGCTTAATAAATGCTTCTTTCCTCGCTTCCTCTTGGCCACACAAAGCTGTCCTTCCAATTCAGATGTAGCCAACTGAACAGGGAGGCCCAGGCACCAGTGGTGAGGATGCACCAGGAGCTGGGGGGCAGGGAAGGGGCTGTGGTTGGGGGCCACAGAGCTTTCCCAACCTCTCCCGTGAATTCCACTCTTGCCCCCAAAAAGCCTCCACTGTGGAGGGCAGGGCCTGCGGGGCCTTCTCTGCTGAGGCAACTGAACTGAATTCCCGAAGAGGGGCTTGACACCTTGTCAGGAAAGCTGTGGTTTAAGGGGCTTTGGTTTGGGGCTTTTAGCCGAGAGGGATCAAGGAGGGAAAAGCAGAGGAAGTCATGGGGTCATTTCCTCTTCTGTCTTAAGTCAAATTTCCTAATATGTGAAGAACATGGCAGGAGGTGGACTGGAGTGGCGGTTCTTGTCTTTTTTTAAGCCAGTCAACAAGCATTTATTAAGCACTTACTGTATACCGGGCAACTGTGTCCTAGACTCCTCTAGCAGGCTTTAAATATGCAAAATAAAATGCATTCCAAAGCACTCCCGTAATATTGACAGGTATCAAAATATTTTTTAAAAAACAACTTCTCAGCCCCCAGGTTAAGAAGCCATGGAGTGTCTGAGGGTCTCTGAGACCCCTTCCCCTTCTGAACCTGGAGACGGACAAGCTGCAGCTGGCACAATTGGACACTGGGAAGATCACAGAATCTCAGAGATGGAAGGGACCGCCCAGGGTGCTGCCCACACTGGAACAAGGATTGACGCCCCACACTTCCCTAGGGGCCACCTGGCCTTCATCAAAGACCCTGGAGGAGAAGCCCCCCAACTCCCCAGGCAGCCCATTCTGTGGCTGCCCCCTTGGCATAATCATATCCATGAGGCTTACACTAGATTGGGGAAGCCTCATGGTGTCCCAGAGGCCCAGATGAAACCTAACTGCGAATCTTAATTCAATTCAAGAAACGTCATTCTGGACCATAACAGGGGATACACCAAAAATCAAACAGTCCTTGTCCTCAGAGACATGGTCTCCAACCAGGGCCTCATCCAGGGGCCATCCTGGACCAAAGCCACCTCCCCCGCCATCTGTCGGCTCCTACCCGGCCTCCCCCAAGCCTCATACCTTCTCCTGCTGGGAGGAGAGCCTCCTCCAGGAGGCTGGTCCTCAAGGAGGCCCAGGAATAGTCGGACCACCTGCCTACCTCGCCAGGGCTCTCTCCATGCTGGAGTCTCTCCTGGGTTCTCTCGTTCCTCTATGGAGAGCAAACTCTCCTCCCCAGTGAGTCTGAACCCCCTCCCACCACCACCCAAACCCTGCTCTGTCCTGTACGGAGCCACCACTAGTCCAGTCTCCCCCAGTGCTACGCAGCTCTCCTCACCCCATGCTCTGTGCTCTCTGCGATGCCCGTCCCATTATCAACAAGCCAGGTTTCATCTAAACCCTTCCCTTGGTCCATCCTCCACGTTCTGATGCTCCCTGGTAACACAGCCTCACTCCCAGACCACCCTCTGCAGGACTGGCTGCTCCCTCCCTCATCCTCACCCATCAGGCCTGGTGGGCAGTCAGAATGGTCCTTGCTCCCCATTGTCCCTCAGCCAGCATCACTCAGGAACCTCTCCTCCTCCTCGGGCCCGTAGCCAAGCTGGTCACCAGGGCACTGCCCTTCTGCCATCTATGAGTTTGGTGACTGACCAACAGCCTCTCTCCCCCCAGCTCCTGCCCTCACCCTAGGGCCCACATACTGGTGCTCCCTCAAAGACCCTAACCTCCCAGGATCACCGCTTCCTCATTTCCCAGGACCACCCCCTCTGCCCCAGAGACAGCCACCACCCACGAGACCCCCGTCCCCCATTCACAAACTCTGCAATTCTTCATCTGCTCACAATCAGGTGCCATTCCACCTCTTCCTCTGCCTTCCAACACCCAGTCCTGTTCTTCATCACCAGCGTGACCTCCCACCAATCTCCCCCCCCTTCCATCTCAGGCCATGACCCCTGACCAGCTACCCTCCACCTCGACCCCCCCCAGTTCAGCTCTACCTTCAAACATCTGTCCTCTTACTACCGATCACACCTTGCTGAACCCCAACTTTCGGCCACTCCCACCACCTGCGGCTAGGGAAGACCAGGAAACCTGCCAACTGAGTCCCGTACCAATCTACCTCCCACAACCAAGCCTTCTTGCCATGGCTAGGCAATCCTCCCTAAAGGACTTACTCTGGGCCTCTCCACTGACACTAATCCAAATATGTCACCTCTCCCCAAACCTTCCACAGCATCCTCTCCCCTGGAGATGAGAACGTTAACCATCCTCCCCCTGACCCCAAAGGGATTTTCCTAAGCTCTCCCCTCCCCCTCCCTCAATAACATTTACTGGCTCCCTATGACTTCCAGGATCATACTAAACTCCTGCTGGGCACTTCACTCAGATCTCCCATGATGAAGCTACCCTCCCTCCATGCCAGTGCCTTCCCTCTGAAACTGCTCCCAGCCCAAGCAAAAGCAGCTGCCCCCTCCTGAGACGTGAGCTCCCGGAGGGTGGGGCCCTAAGCTCCTATTAGATTATCATTTATTGTTATTGTTATTAAGCACTAATAACAGGGCTTGTGGACAGGCTGCCACAAAGTATATACAAAGTATCTTCTATGCAGAGAAAACACTAATGGTGGGGGGAAGGCTTCTGGAGGAGGGGCCATGGGGGCAGACCCTCCTTGAGAGTTGGGGGGAGAGGGGTATTCTAGGCATGGGGGGGACACAATCCAGGCATACTGGGGGAGGGGGAGGTACCAGGTGCAAAGGGGGCAGGGTTAAGATGGGAAGTCGCTCCCCTAGACCCTGAGCCTCAGTACACTCATCTGTGAAATGGGGATCACCGTGCTCTGCAAACCTGAGGGCCAGCGATTCCATTGATCATCGTTAGTCCTCAAGGAGCTGGTGTGGGAGGGGGCTCCCCTATGCTCCATAACATCTCAGATCCAGACCAGGAAGGTGACTCAGAGACCCTCTAGTTCAATCCTCTCTTCCTACAGATGGGGAAGCTGAGGCACGGAGAAGCGAAATGACCTGCAGGCAGAGCTGGGATTTGAACCCAGGTCCAATGGAGCTGGACTGGATAGTCAGAAGTCCCCCACCCCACCCCTTCCATCCCTCTGGTAAGAACCTGAACTGATCCTGCCAGTGAGAGACGGGAAGTGGAATGGTCACGGCATTCAAGGCCCTGCGTAGCTAAAGGAGGGAAATTGGGGGATTTGGGTCGGGGGCTGCGGGGAGACTCTTGTTCGGAAAGAGGATGGGGGAGGGGTGGGGGCTTGGTCGCTCTTCCTCCCCCCGCGGGGCCCAAACTCTTACCAGGCCAGGCTAGGACTCCGGAGAGAAGGACGGGACGGGGTGGGGGGCGGGGGGCGCGGAGCGGGGGGAGCCTCGGCCTCAGTTCGCTCTGGCTCCGCCTCCACCTCCGGCTCACGCTGCGTGGCGTGGGGCGGGGCAGGGATAAGCCGAGTTTCCTTCTTCCTCCCTCGGTCCTCCACAGCGCACACTGCGCAGGTCTGGGAAAGTAAAGCCACCCCATCCCTCTTGGCCCCGCCCCTCCCGAGGCCGGCCTCTTAAAGAGACTGGAGGCTCGGCCAAGGAGGATCCTACGGACTGGACCGAGGGAGGCGCCCCGCCCCTTGGGAGATATGGGCTCTTAAGGAAACTGTAGCGCACGAACTAGACGTCCTCCTCCCGCCCCGCCCCTCGGGGGAGCCAGAGCCCCACCCCCTCAAGCCATGGATCCCGGAGGACCGAGCTGGAAAAATGGTTCTCCCTGCCCCTCCCCTCTTAAAGAGACAGGCACCCCCACCCCAAGGAGAGGGGAGGAACGAAGCTGGGAACGCCTTCCGCCCCCGCCCCTCCCGAGACCCTGCCTGGAGTAGAAGGCGAAGGGGAGGGGAGGGGAGAGGAGGGTTCCCCGAGCAGGGAGGGGCGTCCCCTGAATGCGGCCTCCTCCACGTGGGCTCCTCCACGTGGGCTAGGAGGAGCCTCAGGGAGCGCCCCCCAATCCTACTGTATCATTTTGACCAAAGAAGAAACTGAGGCCCGGGTCCACGACTTCCTTGGATCGCAGAGTCAGGCAGGATGCGAACCCAGGCCCCCTGACTCCGAATCCAGAGTTATCCAGAACAGCGCTCCCCTTGATGATTCCTACACCCCTTGAAGGAGAAAATTATCATTAGGAAATTATTATTATTTGGTGATTGTTTTTTGGCTGAGAAATATCTGCTCTCTGTTCTCCTTTCACTGATGCTGCTCCATTGAAATGGGGTGTGTGCCCTTCCAAGGAACACATTGGAAAGCACTGAGGGATCCGCTTTCTAGATAGCAGAAAGAAGGGAGAAGGGGCAATGGCCTTGGAGTCAGGAGGAGCTGAGTTCAAATTCGCCACAGGCACTTGACACTTACTAGCTGTGTGACCCCGGGGAAGTCACTTAACCCCTAGTTGCCTCACAAAACAAAAAAAGAAAAAATGGAGAATGCTAAATGTTTAGAAACAATCACAGATGTTAATACTACCCAAAAAAAAGATAGAGAAAAGATCAGCAGGTGTCAACTCCCATGCCTGTTTACCCATCTGTGCAAATCTGTATGAGAATTATCGTTACATGGGTAGGTCCTAGAGGCATCTCAAGTAGCCCCCCAGACAAAGCTATCCCAGGTTCAAGACAGTCTGGGTTTGCATCTACATAGCACACAAGCCCCCAGTGATGGGTTTCCCTTTACTAGTCAGACAGAAGATGGTGAGTTCAAAGCAAAGACTTTGAAATAGTGCAGCAAGAAGAGTATCAATAGAGTATTTTCCCTGTAAGCCTAGGGTTTATTATCCCACAAATGCACGTGTCAAGAGAGACCGGCAACTGAGTCTAGCCCTATAAGTATGTGCAGAGTGCTTGGCTTCATGCCAGTTTAGGGGAGAAAAGGCTAAGCCCCAGTTAAACACACAGAGTCCAGAGGAAAGTGAAGACATGTAGGGAAGCAGGGTGACCAGGATGTAACCCTGGACAGGCTGTTTATACCTCTGTAGGGCCACTGAACCTCTCTGCTCCACTGCTGTTGTTCCTGCTGGTTCTAAAGGACTGCCATTCACAAATACTCCACTGGTCACTGCAGATCACTGCCAGGGACTGCTCCACACATACTGCAGACACAATCTACCTGGAGAGGAGAGCAGTGGTATTCTCACCTCCCTAGAAATGGACATTATGCCTCTTTTAATTCAGCCCAAAATCACACTGGCTTTTTTTTTTTTTGCTAGAGACAGCTCGGGGCCACACACCCTGTGGGGCATTGCTGGGTCCCACATCCCTCTAAGGACAGCCCTGGGCCACATACCCCCTAGGGATAGCCTTTAGTGCCTAGGGATGGCCATATGTGTCTTTGTTTAGCACAGTGCCTGGCAAATAGTAGACGCTTAATAAATGTTTGTTTACTAGAAAAACTTACATGAACTGACACAAAGTGAAATGAGCAGAACCAGGAGAACATTGTACAGTAACAGCAACATTGTATGATGATCAACTGTGGCTGACTTAGCCATTCTCAGCAATACAGTGATCCAAGACAATTCTGAAGGATTGAGGATGAAAAATGCTATCCATCCCCAGAGACATAACTGATGGAGACTAAATGCAGATTGAAGCATGCTTTTTTTTTAACTTTATTTTTCTTACACTTTTTTTTTGGTCTGTGTTTTCTTTCACAACATGACTAATTTGGAAATATGTTTTGCATGACCTATGTCAAACCTTTTGTCTTCTCAGTGAGGAGGGAGGGGAGAGACAGAAAGAGTTAGAGCTCAAAATTTTAAAAAATAAATGTTAAAAATGTTTTTATGTGTAATTGGGGAAAAAATGAAATACTAAATAAATCATTTCACCAAGATGCTTGTTTATTGATTGACTGATGCCCTGAAACAATCCAGGACCCCGGCTTCCCTCACTTGAAACAGCGGACATAGTACATTTGACCCCTCCCAGCCCAGGCACATGGCCAGCCTCCTGCCCTCACGGCTCTTCACCCCCGTTGGGATGGCCGAGCCTGCTGGGAATGATCCCACACACTGTCCTTTTGATCTTTGTCTTCCTGTCTCTCCCCGCTCTGTCTGCAGCCTCCGTCCTGCCTGGCTGGTTGGGGCTCCCTTGCCACCATGGCTGGGCTGCTGCTCTGGGCCAGGCGTCTCTGGGCCTTGCTGCAGGTGGCCTGCCATGTGGTAGTGGGGAAGCTGCTGAAGACCCTCTTCCCAGACATGATGAAGAGGCACATCCTGAGCCTGGGCCAGAGAAGCAGCATTAGTCAGAACACTCAGTTTGCGTATGAGAACTGGGGCCCAACGTTCTTCAGCCTGCAGTATTTCTTCTTCGTCCTGAAGGTGCGGTGGCAGCGGCTGGAGGACCAGGCACTACCGAGGGGCCTGGCCCCCAACTCTCCTGTGGTCACCCTCAAGGGGGAGAGTCACCACATATGGGACTTCATGCATGGTCAGTGAATTGGGGAACAGGAAATATGGCCCTGGGCAGCAGTGAGTAAGTGGCCAGATCCCGGCTGTCACAGGCTGCTAGGTGATAGGGGCAGGTCATGTTGTCATTCTGGGCCTGCTTCCCCAATTTCGAATTAGGGCGACTGCCTACTTCAGTGAGCTGTCTGAACAGTCCTGTGAGTGAATGTCTGTGAAAACCTCCTGTGGGCTGTAAAACAGTTGGCAAATTGCTTCTCTTTTTTGTCTCTGAAATCTACCACAAAGAACCTGCTGCATAGTAGGCACTTAATAAAGACACACTTAGTTAAATTGAATTGTGGGTGTCGGTTGGCTTGGGAGGAATTCTAGCGTCTCCTTGGAAGTGGACCTTAAGTCATCTCACCCAAGCCTACTCCCCACCCCTACCCCTACTTTAGAGGTGAGGAAATGGAGACTCCCATGGCAAAGGGACCGCGCCACCATCACCTGGTTCATAAGTGGCAGAGCCCAGACTCAAATCCAGCTTTCTGGACTTCAAGTCTGGGCCCCTTTCCCTTCCAGCAGGCAGCCAGGGTGGACTTGAGGTACAACTGAAGTCTGAAAAGCCATGGGACTCCTCAGAACTAAACCTACCCAGGACATGTTGGGTCAAATCCCTGGTGAAAATGTTCCATTGCTTCTTTGAGTAAAGACACGTCCCTTAATTCTGTGATTTGGTCATCAGGACCTATTGGGGACATCCATGTCTGTATCAGCGAGCACTAGCCGGGTAACACAGTGGTTAGAATCCCCTAGGGCTGGCCAGGCCAGAGCCCACTCTGTCCCCCTTTGCCCTTCACTTCTCCTTGGGGCCAGGACACACAGTTTCAATTTTGTTTATGTGTCCCCAGAACCTAGCGCCACGTGTCCACTTGCTGAATTAAACTGAACTGATTAACTTCACGTGGCATATGTTTGTTCAGTCGATTTTCAGTGGTGCCTGATTCTCCATGACCCCATTTGGGGTTTTCTTGGCAAGGATACTGGAGAGGTTTGCCATTTTCTTCGCCAGCTCATTTTCCAGATGATGAAACTGAGGCAAACAGGGTTAAGTGACTTGCCCAGGGTCACACAGCTACTAAGTGTCTGAGGCCAGATTTGAATTCAGGAGCGTGAGTCTTCCTGATTCCAGGCCCAGAACTTTATCCCCTTCCCCACTAAGCTGCCCTGAGAGCTGCCGAATCTCCTGCCAGTTTTTGCCAGACGTGCACAGTATAAGATAGAGAATATTTCAGCTGCAGCTATGCCACGAACTGGCAATCCACCTCGCCCCCCTGAGCCTCAGTTTCCCCATCTGTAGAACAAGGAGATTGGAAAAGATAATGAAGGTTACTTTCCACTCTACCATTCAGTGTTGTACGTTCTAGCATTCTCTATTCTATGGTTCCTCCCAGACCCAGCATCCCCTCATAGCTCTGCCATTCTCCCTCCCAAGGACCCATCAAATTTTGATATTTTCTGTTCTAAGGTCCCTCTCAACTTTGCCATTCTGTGTTCTAAGGCCCCTCCCAGCTCTGTAATTCCCTGTTCTAGGTCTTTCCTGGCTCTGGCATTCCCTATTCTAAGCTCCCTCACAACTCGGACATTTTGAGTTCCATAGGGCCTTCCAGCCTCTGGCTTTCTCTGTTCTAATTCCCTCAAAGGTTTTACATCCCTATTCTAAGCCCCCTTACAGCTCTGACATTTCCTGTTCTAGGTCCCTCTCAGCTCTGGCATTCCCTGCTCTAGGTCCCTCCCAGCTCTGACATTCCCTGTTCTAAGGGCCCTCCCAGCTCTGACATTCTCTGTTCTAGGTCCCTCTCAGCTCTGACATTCCATTTTCTAAGGCCCCTCCCAGCTCTGGCATTCCCTAGTCTAAGGCCCCTCCCAACCAAAGCAGTGAACACTATTTGTCTCACCCCAAGGAGCTGTCTCATTATCTAGAGTCTATGTTAATGGGCACCAGGGTTTTCATGGTTGTTTTTCTGTTGCAGGCAGCAGGCCTTTGGTGTTGAATTTTGGAAGCTGCACCTGACCCTCATTTATCCTCAAATTTGACCAGTTCCAGAAACTCATTGAAGATTTCAGCTCGATAGCAGATTTTCTCATTATTTACATTGAAGAAGCTCATGCCACAGGTACAAAGCCATGGTCCTGAGTGGGTGGCTGGCTGGGTGTCCTCATGATGGTAACAAAGCCTAGATGCCCCCCAAAAGGAACAGATGGTTTCCGAGACCCTCTGAAGTCCCTTCCAAGTCCAAGATTCTGTCATTGGCAGGTGGCGGTGCAGTGGTTAGAACGCTGCGCCAGGAATCAGGAAGACCGGGCCTCAACTCTAGCATCAGACACTTACTAGTTGTGTGACCCTGGGCAAGTCGCTTAATCTCTGCCTCAATTCCCTCAGCTGTAAATGGGCATAATAATAGCATCTATTTCCCAGAGTTTTGTAAGGATCCGATGAGATAATATTTGTAAAGGGTTGACCACAGTGCCTGGTCTACAATAGGAGCTCGATAAATGCTTATTGGCTTTCCCCTGATTCTCCTCCCTCTTTTTGTCAGGCTTCTATACATCTTGCTCTCAGAGTTATATGGACCCCCAGAGATCATCTTTTTAAGAAAGGTTTAACTGATAAAATTTTAATTTAAAAATGTAAAAACATGTCACTATCATCATCTAATGCTCCCTATATAATAACTCCTTTGTTATGAAGAAAAGTAGTTAAGTAGAACAAGTCAACATGTTCAGCATGTCTGATAGCATATGCAGTACTCTGCACCTGTGGCCCACCGCCTCTTGACATAATGCTCATCTGAATTCCAATGTCTTTTCAGCGTTCTTTTCCTGTATGTAGTTGTGTTCATTGTGTGCATTGTTCTCTTGGCTGTGGCTTCTTTGTTCCATGCCAGTCTGCACGAGTCTTCGCAAGTTTCTTTGAATCCTCATTTTTTCTCACAGCTTAATAATATCCCATTGCATTCATATACCCAGGGTGACACAGCTAGTGAGTAGCATGTGTCTGAGGCCAGATTTGAACTCAGGTCCTCTTGACCCCAGGGCCCAGCGCTCTATCCACTGTGCCACCTAGCTGCCCCTTGTCATTGACCTTCTTGTTGAGCCCGGTAGAGGGACCTCTGGATCAAGGAAGATGAACAACTACCATTTTCCTCACATAATTCTCTTGGTTGGGGCAAGTCATAGCTTTGTCAGCAGTGTCTTCCCAGAACTCCTCCAACATTACCCATTTCCTTCCTTCACCACCCAGAATCCATCTTGTCCAGTGGGTAACCCTTTATAACAGAGGCACTAGGCAGGCAGCTGGGGCCCCGCAACATTCCAGAGTGTTGCTCAAATCAGATTAAAATGTAACTGGAAAATGTTGAACAAAACAAATAAAAATGCCATGTAACCTCTATAATGCTAATTTGCAGTTGTCCAAGTCAAAATGTGGCAAGCGGGAATCATTTCTTTTTGAGTTTGCTCTACAAAATACCCAGCAAGTGGCCATCCGGCTATTTTTGAAGACCTCCAACAACGAGAGACCTCCCTGCCCCCCAAAATAGCCTGCTCCGCTTGGAATCATTCTGAATATTGGGAAGCTTTAGCTTGAACCAAACTGAAATCCGCTCTCTGTGACTTTCCCTCATTACTCCTACTTCAATTGTCTGGGGCCAAGCACAGCACAGCTAATCTTTCTCTTAGACAATAGTGTTTCAGATATATAGAGGCTGCTATCAGGCCCTACCCCCGAGCCAAGGCCTTTCTTCTCCAAGTTGCATTGTTGTTCAGTCCTGTCTGACTCTCCGTGACCCCATTTGGGGTTTTCTTGGCAGAGATACTAGAGTGGCTTGCCATTTCCTTCTCTGGCTCACTTTACAGATGAGGAAACTGAGGCAAACAGGGTGAAGTGACTTGCCCAGGGTCATACTGTCATGGTAAGTGAGGCCAAATTTGTCTTCCTAACTCCAGGGCCAGGACTCTATCCACTGCACCACCTACCTGCCTCAAATAAATGCTAGCTATTACATTTAGCATTTCATTTGTGATAGGTCTGCATCATTCATGGGTGCTCACATCTATAGATGTTTCCCTAAACTCTTAGAAATCTGCTCTCACAATGTCTAGGGGAGCTGTCAGAGGGCATCTAACACTGCAGTGAAATGGTAGCACCTGGGGGCAGCTAGGTGGCAGTAGTGTATAGAGCACCTAGCCCTGAAGTCAGGAGGACCTGAGTTCAAATGCAGTCTCAGACCAAACACTTGATACTTACTAACTAACCCTGGCCAAGTCACTTAACCCCAATTGCCAAAAAAAAAAAATGTTAGCACCTAGTGACTGGTTCCTCCTCATTGATCAGAACAAGTACAAAAGAGCGGTTCCTTCTGCTGCCTGAATAATGAAATGATCATTCATTCAGTGGAGCCAAGAATGTTCTGGTTCATCTTCTCTTGGGAGAGAGAGTGCTATTTGTGCCTCTTTCTCATGGAGGCTACCTCTGTGCCAGGTGTGAGACTTATTTCCCAAACATCTCATCTATTTCCTCTTCCTGCCAAGGTGGTCTGTAGTATACTCCCACTAAGATACCACTCCTCGATGACCCTGAGAGTGGAGAAGCCTTCCTCCAGGACTCTCCCTTTCTCCAACTTGCACTGTACATAACTCTTACCTGGCGGCACAGACCAAGCACCCTCCCTACGAGACCCTAAAAAAAAGTCCGTGGCCCTCGACATGCTGGGACCAAGATCTTCAGTCCACTTTCATTTCCACTGCTGGCCTTCCTGACCAATGGACATTGCACATTGTCAGGGAAAGCTGTGTGTTTGCCATAACCATTCAATGAACTGAGGGTGGCTGAGCTAGGTTCGCTGACTTAGAGGGCTTCTTGTCATAAACACTAGCTTTCAAGGGGGAGACAAGATGGCTAATAAGCAGGAAGTGGTACTATGAGCTCCCCCCAGCCTTCTCCACAAGGGTCCTCCAAGCAGAGCTGGACAACACACCACATGCCCAGCTTTCGTTTTCCTTACACTGAGCAATGTGAGTGAAATGATCATATCTGTCTAGTTTTTTCTTTCCAAAGTCGAGGTCTTCCATGTTTGATGGGAAGTCTTGCACTATTTCAGTATGTTTTTGTGGACACATTTCATGGTTTCTGTTTCTGGTTTAAGGATTTTTTTTTTCTGTTTGAAACCATTTTACAGTTTCAAAAGTTAAGTGTAGTACTTGAAGTCCTAATCAGAAAACATGACTTTGGTGTTGAGGTTTGAAGCCTTTATTCAAACTGTTTTAAAAGAAGTAGTTTATTACTCATGTTTCTGTTAGCCCACCCCATCGCTTTTTACCAACCCTACATTCTCCTTCCCTTTCTTCTTTTGGTTATCCCTAATGCTTACTCATTGTTTGCCACCATATAAACTCTGGCACCAGGAGCAAAATTACAAATAGAAGCATAGAAACCTAGAACAGCAAAGAGCCGTTCTGCCTCAGTAAATTGCTGCTTTGAAAACCATGGTTAAATCATTAATTAAGATATCAAACAGAAGTGCACAGGTGATCGCTCACCTACTGTACTGTGGACTTTAACATTCTTGTCCCCCTTTTTTTCAGCAAAAGCAAAGACTCATCTGCCATTACTGTTAGTGCTGATTTGTGGATGGTAATCTTTGATCACTGACCCCATTTCAATAAAACTGGCTTTACCATTTGGGTTGGAGTTAGGTATAGAAGACAGTGGATTACCATTTTTCCTGCAGTAATGTGTTAAGCATTATACGCTCATAGAAGCTAATTAGTTAATTGTTTCTGGTGGCACATAGTCATTGAATTTCCATTTTGAACGTGTTTTGACTAAACGCACAATAAACTACTTATGTCTGCAAAAAGAAAAAAGAAAAGAAAATGCACCATACTAAAACCGGATGGGGAGTCACCATGAGTCCTTTTTCCAGTCCAGGCTAGCACAGGGATGCAAAGAGGTCTGCAGACATTGGGGTTGGGATTTGGCCAGGAAACCCCCTACTCAAGGAGCATTTCAACACAGAAGGAGTCCATGGGCCAGGACAAGTAAAGGTCCCAGATCCATACTGGAGCACCTCAAGAGAGACAGGTGACAACTGGCCCCTTTGTTGCCCACGACCCAATTCTGAGTTCAAGATCCAAGGAAGATTAAGAGAGGGACCTGTACTACCCTTTAATCCCACGCCCTCCCCATTACAGGGACCTGCCCTGGGCTGTGTACTGAAAGAGGATGGCTTCAGAAACAAGCAGCAGTGACGTGGCTCGGGTCCCGGAAGTAGAGCAGGGTCTCACTTGTAGCCCCTAGCCCAGTCTTAAGCCTATAGAGGAATAAGGCAGGAATGTCAGACCAAAGGGAGCCTGCAATCCAGCTGGCTGGTAATGGCTAAGCCCAGGGATAATCTATTATTGTTCAGACCCAAATCCAGGTCAGGAACTTTCTGGAGGGCAGCGATCAGATTTTGCCCTGGATCACTTTGGGAGTGAAGCCTGCAGGTCGCCAGCCTGAGCTGCCCCTGAGATCCTGGAATAATACAACATTTAGTGCCCCAGAAAGCAGAAACAGCACCAGCACCAACCTTTCCTCCAAACATATTCAGAGCCTGACCACGGAGACATCAAGTCCAAAGTCAGGAAGCACGCCAGGAGAATGGGCAAATAAAAAAGGAATTTCACCATAAAAAGCTGTTATGATGACAGGGATGGCAGAGGGGAAAAAATGGAAAAGAAATGAGAGATATGGAAGAAAGAATTGGGAAAGAAATTCACACTGCGGCATAAGAGACGCAAAACCTTGCCCAAGCAACCAACTCCCAGAAAATTAGAATCGGCCAAATAGAAACCAAAGACTCCATAGGCAACAAGAAATATTAAAGCAAAGTCAAAAGAAAAGGCAAGGTATCTCATAGAAAAAAAAACTGACCTGGAAAACAGACTGAAGGAAAAAAATGTAAGAATCTTTGTACTATCTGAAAGCCAAGCCTAAAACAAGAATCTTGATATCACATTTTAAGAAATCTTAAAAGAAAACTGCCTAGATCTCTTAGAACCAGAGAACAAAGTAAAAATAGGAAGAACCTACCAGTCACTTCCTGAAAGACAAGCCAAAAACATCATAGCCAAAATCTAGAGCCTGCAGCCCAAAGAAAAAATATTGCAAACTGCCAGAAAGAAAAAATTCAGCTACTGAGAAGCCACAGTCAGGATCACACATGATTTAACAGCCACCACCATAGAGAAGCAGAGAGCTTAGAATTTAATATTCCAGAAAGCAAAGGATATACAGGTTTAAAGGTCAAGAATAGCTTATGCAGCAAAACTAAGTAAATCTCTACAGGAGGAAAAAATGGAATTTTAATGAAATAGAAAACTTCCAAGCATTCCTAATGAAAGACCAGAGCTGCATAGAAACTTTGAAGCACAAACATAGTAGTTAACAGAAATATAAAAGAGTGAACATGAATAAACAACCATAACAGACCTGACAAGGATAAACTGCTTACATCCTAATATGGGGAATGATACATCCCCCTGAGCTCTATCATCATTAGGGTTCTTAGAGGGAGTATAATCAGACAAGGCCTGGCGGAGTGGTTCTGTTAGGTCATGAGAATCTTAAGAAAACTATGGAAATAGGGGCCGCTAGGTGGCACAGTGGATAGAATATTGGCCTGGAGTTCAAATTTGGTCTCAGATACCAGTTGTGACACCTTGGACAAGTCACCTTATCCTGTTTGCCTAAATTGCCTCATCTGTAAAATGAGCTAGAGAAGAAAACGGCAAACCACTTCAGTATCTTTTCCAAGAAAACCCCAAATGGGGTCACAGAGAGTTGGACATGACTGAAAATGACTGAACAATGAAATGGACATGACCTATGCAGAAATTTGTTTTGCTTAACTATACATGTTTATAACCGAGGTTTTGTTTTCTTTCATTCTCAATGGGGGGGGGAGTGAGGGGGAGGGAGAGAGGGAGGGAGACAAGGTGGATTTTCACTGATTGAAAAAATGAAATCTAATTTAAATAAATAAATAAATATTAGCTCACTTAGCCACCTTTGACTGGAAATTAGCGCATTCCTACCCAGCCCTGAACAGAAGCTACTTTCAGGTTATCTATATTGGCTTCAAATTTGAAACAGCTGGTTTGAATGGAAAGTTCCCTGGATTTGGAATTGAAGGACCCAAGTTTCAGCCTCACTCTGCTATTTACTGCTAGTCAACTTACTAGTCAAATCCCCTCCCATGTGTGAGCTGCAGCTGGACTAGACGGAGGATTCTTCCCGTTTTTTGTGTCAGGGACCCCCCCTCCCCCAGCAGTTAAGCTGCTGAAACCGATGGCCCCTTCTTAGAACCACGTTTTTAAAGGCATAAAATAAAATCCATGAGATTTCCAAATGACTCAATTACATTGAAATACAGTTAGAAAATCTATTTTTTAAAATCCACAGACCCTAGGTTAAGACCTCTGATAAAAGATCTCTTAATTTCCTTGCAGCTTTACGTCTGAGTTCACTGGAATACAGCTTCATTTATATAAACCTTATTCCCTAACTCTTCTCAAGATTCCTGATTCCACTTTGCTCTCTGTCTACAGGGCCTCTTATCCCCACCTACATATGACTCTGTCTGTCTGTCTGTCTATCTGTCTCCCCCCCCAATATATGTTTATATTTATCTATTTTAACATTTCAAATATATGAAGATACATTCGTTCCAAAACATGATAGGGAACCCACTATCTCCTGAGGCAAGAAGCCCATTCCATATTTGATGAGATTAAATGTTAAGTTTTTCCTCATGTTGAGCCATAATCTTCCAATTTCTGCTCTTTGGTGCCACCATGAATAACATAACCCTTCAGATACTTGAAGACAGCCTTCACATTCCCCTGAGTCTTCTCTTCCCAGCTAAACAATCCCAGTTCCTTCAGCTGACTTCTAGTACTTGGCATATAGTAGGTGCCTAATAAATGCTTACTGATTGATGAGGCATTAATTCAAAGTCCTTTGCCATCCTGGTCACCCTCCTCTGGTGGCTTGCCATCTGACCAACATCCTTCCTAAACAATGGCACCAGGAACTGAGGCCAGGCCTCCAAGTGTGACCTAACCAGAGCAGACAACCGCCATCCTGGGTGCTCTGCCCAAGCAGCCCAACATCCCTTTTGACTGACCGGGACGATTCAGTCTTTCTTCAGGCCCAGATTCAAACCCAGACTCCTCAGCCTGCCAAGAGGAGGGGCTGGGATCAGATTTCTTAGAATGGTTTATGTATGTAGGTTCATAGACTCCTCAACATCTATCCAGGGACCCCAGGTTAAAAACACCAAGCTGGAGAGCTCTGAAGGCCCCTTCCTCATCAAAATCAATGACTGGTCTTCTGACTTCCCAAGGCCCTGCTGCTCACAGCCTCGCATCCCGATTCTGGGAGAACAGGGCAGCCCCGTTATCTATTTCTCACCAAGTGGCTGAGCCCAGTGACTCTCACACTCCCAATGCTGCAAATCACTGTTTCTTCTTCCCAGAGTGAGGGATCAGCGGCTCCTCGGGGTGAGCCTTCCCTTGCAGCTGGCCTTCAGCCGCCCGCTGTGCTAGAGATGTCCCAGGGAACTCAGGATGGGGACCTGTATCTTACAGGGCTGGGCCCGGTTTCTCTTTTGGATCGTAGTGAGCACATCCTGAACCTGTTTGTGGAGCCTGAGTGCCTCATTAACCACCTCAAAAGCTTACATCAAAGAATGTTATCATTTATCCATCCATCACACCCAAAGTCATCTCTGTTCTTCCCTTTCCCATTGCCTGGTACCTACAACTGCTCGTGCCTTCCCAGTCCAGCCTCAGAAGCTGACTAGAGGTGTGACCCTGAGCAAGTAACTTAGTTCTCTGTGACTCAGTTTCCTCATCTATAATGTGGGCATAATAATTGCATTTACTATATAAGGTTGTTTCAAGGCTCAGTGGCTGGCACTTAATAAATGCTTATTTCTCTCCTTTCTTCCTCTGAAACTATCTCCAATTTACCCTGTATGTATATTGTTTGTATCTAGCTGTTTGCATGTCGTATTCTTCGTTAGAATATGAGCTCCCTGAGGGCAGGGACTGGGCTTTTGCCTTTCTTTGTATCCCCAGTACTTAGCACAATGCCTGGCACACAGCAGGTGCTTACTTGTTGACTTGACTTGTCTTTCTCCATTAGATGGCTGGGCTTTTGCAAACAATATAGACATTAAACAGCATCGCACCCTCCAGAATCGAATGGAGGCTGCCCAGCTATTAATGGACAGGAAGCCACTGTGCCCCATTGTTTTAGACACCATGGACAACCTGACCAGCAAAAAATATGCTGCACTCCCAGAGCGCTTCTATGTTCTCCTGGAAGGGAAGATCCTCTTCAAGGTATGAGTGGGTGATTTCAGGGGGCCTTTTGAAAAAGGTTTGGGGGTCTTAGGGAACCACAAGCTCAGGGTGAGTAAACCACATGGCATGGCTATCTAGAACATTAATATAATCTTGGGAAGCATTAAGATAAATATAGACTAATGGGTTCCCTAGCTATGTGACCCTGGGCAAGTCATTTAACCTTGTTTGCCTCAGTTTCCTCATCTATAAAATGAGCAGGAGAAGGAAATGGCAAACCACTCCCGTAAACTTGCCAAGTAAACCCCAAATGGGGTCATGAAGAGTTGGACACAATTGAAACAACAGAACAACAATAATAATAAACATTTCTGTGGGGTCTTGCAAACTGGTTTATGTACATTATATCATTCAGTTTCATCGTGAGTCTCTGAGGTAGGGCCACAGTTACAATTATCTTTGTTTTACACACGTAGGGGATGAGATTCAAGGAAGCTAAATGCTTTGCTACAATTAGTAAGTACCCCACGAAGAACTGCAGTCCAGGGCTTCTCCTTCAGCATTCTACCCTTCCACCACGTTGCCTCTCTCTGACGTGTGTAGCACAGACGAGGAGGCTTGGCCTAAGATCAATGCTCTCTTGAGCCCCTCTAGCTCTAAAGCCCATGAGCCCACAGTCCTGGGCAGCTAGGAGATACCTTAACAAGCCAACAACCCGTTCGCTATCAGCATGGTAGATTGACTTCTCCTGGCAGAGTGGAAAGAATCCTGGGAGTTGGGAGACCTGGGTTTGAATCCTGGCCTTGACATCAACTTCTTGTGTGACCTCAGGCCAGTTGTTTCTACCCCCTTGGTCTTCATTTGCTCACCTGTAAAAGGAAGGGGTTGGCCAGTGAAATTCTAAAGGTCCCTTCAGTTCCAAGTATCAAATCTGTAGTAAGGATCGAAGATTGATCCTGCAGTGAAAGCCCATCAGAGATGTTTTTTTTTTCTCTTTCAGGGTGACCCAGGCCCTTGGAATTACCACCCAGAAGAAGTCCGGGCTGTCCTGGAAAAGTTCAGCAGATAAACCACAAGGAAGTCCTACATTTCCAGTGGCAGAAGCGATTAAGGCTTCTCCACTCCCCCACGCGCCAGATCACGCCTACTGGGCTGGAAGGCGCTTGGATCATTGGCTCCCACGGTCCTCATCTCAGACGCTGGGTCAGTTCAGCTTGCTCGGTTACTCCCAAGTTCATTTAAGAAAAATCTGCTTTTCTGATGGTTTTGCAAGCCTTCTAATCATCACGTGCGGCGGATTCCATCCGGCTTTGGAAGGATCCGGTAGGCAAGCCCCTGTGTGTTTCGGTCCTGCTTCTGTGAATATTTATTTATGAGAGTCATAGCCTAAAGCTCAGGCCAGCTGGGACTTGATGTGAGAAAATGTTTATAAGAGGCAGCGAGCGCACATGGAAGTGATTAAAAAGACCTAATGATACTTCAACGGAGGTAGCCTTTTCATTTTCTTTTCTGCGCATGGTGAATGAGTGAATGAATGATTGATTGAAAAAGCGTTTATTAAGCATTTAATATGTTCCAGGCGCTGTACTAAGCACGGAGGATACACATGCAAGAGTGAGCTAGTCCCTGCCCTCAGAGAATTTAACAATCTAACAGGGGCACTTAGCACATACCGGGGATAGTGGCCGGAGAAAGGCGCTTTGGCACGGGAAGTCAGTCACAGCAATAGTGGGTGGAACGATCGTGCAATTTATTGGCACAGCCTTTTCAGAAATAATGGGGAGGGATGGGGTGATGCGTATAAAGGCAGCAGCGACAGGCTGGGGGAGAGGCCGGTGTTCTGGGGCTGGCTGGAGACACTGGGTGCTCAGCCTTTGGGACAGCCAGGAAAGGAGTTCTAAAGGTGAGTGGCTTCATTCCTCAGGTATGATCTCAGTCCCCCAACTGGTCCCCACTGGTCTTTAGTTTCTGATCTCACCAATCCTGCCTTCACATAAGTCTCAAAAGTTTCTTAATACTTTGATCTCACCGCATTACTGCCCTGCTCAAACACCTCAAATGACTCCCCATTGCCCACAAGAGAAAATAAGAACTATTTAATTAAATACAGTGTCCCCAGATCCCAGCCTCAACCTCCATTTCTGACCTCCCTTCATTCTGTTCTTCTTCATGTGTTCTATGTCCAGCCAAACTAGACAGCTAGTTAGCACTTCTCTCAGCTCAGCCGGTACCCTCCTGGCCAAGAGTAGTAAGGACAATTGTTACAGAAACATTTCCCTCTAAGCTGATGGTTCACTCTCCCATTGTACAACTAGCTGTGCAACTCCAGGCAAATCACATATCCCGTTTGCCTCAGTTTCCTCAACTGTAAAATGGGTATAATCACAGCACCTGCCTCATAGGATTATTGTAAGGATCAAACAAGATAATAATTGTAAAGCACTTGGTATAGTGCCTGGCACACAGCAGGTACCACATGAATGCTTATTCCTTCCTGCTTCTTCCCCTTGGGTGGGTCATTTCCAACACTTCCAGAACAGATTGGAATCAATACTCCCGTGGACACTTCCCCTTCACCTGACAAATAAGGGAGCTGCACCAGAGGGTCTCAAAGGCTTCTCCTAGCTCTAGCATTTTCTATCTTCAGGGTGGGGGGTGAGGTTTCTTTGAGAGCCAGTGTTCTAAGGTGACTTCCAAGTCTAATATTCTCTGCTCCAAGACCCCTTCCAGCTCTGCCTCCATTTATCATCATCTAAGATCAAATGAGATACTTTAAAGTGCTTTGCAAACCTTAAACCACTATAGAAATCATCATCATCATTGTTGCCATCATTACGTTTTAAGGCTCTTTCCCTACCTCAAATTCTCTGGTCTATGATTCTGCCTAGGGAGATGGACACACACATTATAAAATAAACAACACTTTAAGGCAGCCTGGGTTAATGCCAGAAAGACAGCTCAGATGATAAGCCACACTCAAAAATGTGCCTGTTCAAAGATGTGCCTTAACTGAGTGCATGACCCAAAGGTCACAGGCATGTCCTGCTGTATTTTATCTACAGTGAACTCTGGGTATTCACATCCAAAGAAAGAACTGTGGAGGTGGAATGCAGATCGAAGCATACTATTTGCTCTTTTTTTCTTCTGTTTTGTTCTGTTTTCTCTTTCTTGTGATTCCTCCTATTGGTTCTAATTCTTCCTTACAACATCACTAATGTGAAAATATATTTAATAGGAATATATATGTATAGTCCGTATTAGATTGCACGCCATCTTGGGGAGGTGGGGAGGGAGGGAGAGAAAAATTTAAAACTCAGAAGCTTATGGAAGTGATTGTCGATAAAATAAATTAATTTAAAAAAATAAAGTGAACTCTGAGGCGTGCCCTTTACTTCAAAAGGGATGGATGTTTAGGACAAGGGCACAGTCCAGCAGCACAGACTGTTCACAGCCAGTCTTGAGGATCAGTTGAAGGAGGTGGGGACATTTAGCCAGCAGAGATGTCAACAAACTGTATCATAACTGTCATATCTCAAAGGCTGTCCTACAATGAGGAGAAGACACAAATAACAACAACCCCTATGGAGGCTGATCTCTACTCACACCGTAACCACTCTGCCCCCATCTCGGTCACTACCTGCCTGTGTGACTTTGGGCAGGTCACTTACACTATTCTCTGCCTCAGTTTCCTCATGAGGGAGTTGGAGAAGATGGCATCTAAGGCCCCTTACAGCTTAAAATCTATGACCCTATCACTTCCCACCTGGACTATTACAATGGCCTCCAATTAGTCCCCGCACTCCGTCCATCCTCTGGATGGCTGCCAATTTGAAATCCTTGAAGTATAATCTGACCATGTCACTCAATTTTTTAAAATTCTGAATTTAACAAACACCAAATAAAATGCGTTTTCCATGTACAGAGTAAACAGAAAAAGAGGATTGTACATGAAACTGTGGATCTCTCTTGCTTTTCTTTAAATGTGTAATAAACTAAGCATGTAACTTTCCAAAACTGCCCAGTTGTCCTCTTGTTCTCTTCTGTATCCATTAAAAAAGTCTAACGACCTTTTTTCTTTCCTTTCCTTCCCTCTTCCCCTTTTCTTCTTTCTTCCTTTTTTCTTTCTCCCTTCCTTCTCTCTTCCGTTCTACACTATTTCTGCCTCCCTTATTGAAAACAGAAGAACAAAAAACACTGAGTGACCTTTTCAACGTGACTTCTTTATGTGCCCTGTGTTCCAACCAAAGTGACCTATTTGCTGGGCCTTGTACATGACAATCCATCTCCTACCCCTGGGCCTTTATCTAGGCTGTCTCCCCTTCCTCACCTCTGCCTTAGAATGCCTAGCTCTCTTCACAGCTCAGCTCAAACAGCCCCCTCCACATGAGGTCTTCCCTCACCCCAGCTGCTGTTCCTGTTGGGCCTACCTCGACTGCACTAAGACTTTTGGGACACCCTGTTACCAATGAGGCAATGAGTTCATTCTTATACAGAGTCTGCTCTCTAGCCAGCCACGTCAGTAGACTACGATGGCAGAGAGCTGTTCACCCCTGTCATCTTCTTGCCACCCTCCCTGCCCCTTGCTCTAGGAACTGCTCTCCTAGCCTCTGAGAAGGTGTTAGAGAACTGCAGTTTGGCACCACTCACTATTTCTATGACTTCTAGAACGAAATCCTCCCCATCAGCCCATCTCCGTCAGAATATAAGCTCCTTGTGAACTGGTCCAGCCACTTTGGAGAGCAATTTGGAACAACACCCAAAAGGCTATAAAACTGCGCATACCCTTTGACCCAGCAATACCACTACTAGGTCCATACCCCAAAGAGATTTTTTTTAAAAAAGGGAAAGGATCCACATGTACATATTTAAATATTTACAGCAGCTCTTTTTGTGGTGGCAAAGAATGGGAAACCAAGGGGATGTCCATCAACTGGGAAATGGCTAGACATCCAATGTGATGTAATACTATTGTATTATAAGAAATGATAAAGGGGACAGTTTCAGAGAAACCTGGGAAGACTTATGTGAACTGATACAAAGTAGAACCAGGAGAACAGTGCAATATTGCAACACTCATCAACTGTGAAAGACCTGGTAACTGATCAATACAATGACCCACAACCACTCCAAAGGACTCATGTAAAATGCTGTCCGCCTCCAGACAGAGAACCGATGGGTTCAGCAGTGCAGATGGAAGCATTTTTCCTTTTTTTTTTTTTAACATGGCTAATGAGGAAATGTTTTACATGACGGTGTGTGTATAATGGGTATCATATTTCTTGCCTTCTCCATGGGTGCGGGAGGGGCTGGAGGGAGAGAAGTTAGAACTCAAAAATAAAAATAAAACAAAAAAGAAAGTGAGCTCTTTGAGGGCATGTGCTGTCTCCCTTTTGCATTTATCACCCCAACACTCATCACAGTGCATGGCACACAGGAAGTTCAAGAAATGCTTTCCATTCTTTCATTAGTTACACATATACATGTTGTTTTCACCAATGGACCATAATGTGCCAGTGAAAAGGGGCCACTTACTGTTCTGTCTTTGAATGTTTAGTGCTTAGCACAGTGTTGGGCTAAGCCTGGGTGCTTGGTAAATTCTTGTTGAATCATTATTGATGAAGTTGCCAAGAGGCTGAGCTAAGGAAAAACTTCCCACATTAAGAACTATTGAAAAGTAGAAGACAATGCGTCCCCTGTCCCTGGAGGTATTCAGAAGGTGGCTGATGAATGACCATTTGGAGGCCATGTTACAGAAGGAATTCCAGACCAGGCTGGGCTTGGGCTTCCAGGGGTGACCTCTGAAGTACCTCTGGACCTTGTGTGATGCCCCACTCCCACTCCAAGCCCTGTACATAGTGTGGGCTGATAAAGGCAAACCAGGCCGATGACAGGAGAGGAAACGAAAGCGCCAGAGACACAAAAGTGAACCCAAACCCATTTAATATGCTAAGAGGACAACTGTGGATTTACACAAATATCAGTACAAAATCACACACAAGCTGCTTTCAGGAATTTTTAGGTGAGGGATGAGACATTGAGTCCTTCTATAGAAACTCTGTGCACAGACACAAAGTGATCGAAGGCTGATTTGATAACGAACCGCAAGTGAGTGGCATTGCCGTCCCGGAACTGTGGGAGACAAAGAATCGCGGGGAAGTGTCACAGTGTTGACTAAAGATAGCAGCTGGGGATGGACATAACGCTGCCAGCCACCCTCAATTTAACACCCACTTAAAAGATGATCCTTTAAAGACCTTGCCTGCCAGGAGGTCATGGGCAGGTTATGACTGTCCAGCCGTCTGGCCCCTGGACTCTTATGTACCTCCCAGTCCCGCCTCTTCCCCTGTGGGGGATCCCGTGAGCTCTCCTGGACCAGAAGCTCTCCTTCCCTCAACCTCCGTCTTTCCTGCATAGTTCCAACAGTCCACTCCCCTCCCTTGATGGGGTCACAGGATGTCCTCACATTGGACAAATGGGGAGACTAAGGCACAGACAAGGGAAATGACTTGTCCAAGGCTCCACAGGGAACAGAGCAGAGACTCTAAGCCAGGGCCTCCAAACCCAAATCTAGTGTCCTCCCCCCAGCTCCCATTCCACAAAGATCTAGAATGCTGTATCCAGAGACTGAACAAAACAAGGTTCTGTAGTTTTCTGCTGTAATTCTCTGGGTTGGACTAAAGCTTCGCTCCCTGTGATACTTAGATGACCTTCTATGAGCAGGATCCTCTGTCCCTGGGTTTATTTTATGCTGCGCTAGTGTGGGCAGCCCTTCCTGGAATGACTCATGCCAGGAATATTCTGCACAGAGCTCTCTTGGGTGCAAGACAGAGAGGCATGAAGAGTTGCTGCCCTGCTAAGTCTCATGAAGAACTTGGGTGGACTTTCCAGGGCTATGATGGAGGCCTGTGAACTGGCCAGTGCATGCAGGTGCTTACCATAAACTCTTCCGTCTGAAGCTGTCCCTCAGTGTGCACCAGGTCTACAAGGGAAATTCAACAGCACAGAGTTAATGAGCTTGTTGCCCCATACCCATGGCTGATTGAGGTCATGGAGGTCATCCAAGGTCATGGACAGACTGCCATCAAAGGATGAGGAGGAGGTCACTGACCCAGGAAGGATCTAACCTGCAGCCCCACCCAAAGCCCAGAGCAGGCCTACTTCTGCCTCCTTTTTAGATCTACGTTCTTCCCGCTAAAACTTGATGTCCCATCACCACAAGATATCTTCTATTGGCTCAAGCCAAAAGAAATTCAAAGGCCAAATGATGTTTTGTTTGTTGGTTCGTTTTTTCCCAAATCAAAGAGGATCCCAGATGAAAAGGAAAGCTCAGCTGCCTCGCACTGTGCCCTTCCTGCTGATCCCTGGATTAAGGACAAAACCCAGCTCCTCGCAGGGGAATTTTCAGGGTGAGCTTGACTTGGGTTTCCAAAGCTGCCTATGATATTTTCTGATCTCTTTTCCATGGGAGTGTTTTTAAACTTCACTTGGGTAATTTTAAAAGTTTAATCTAAAAAATTTTCATGTAAAAAAAAAGTTTAACCTGAATGTGTTAATTCAGCATATCAAAAGCAAGCCCATTAAATATGCTACCCAAGGATCTTATGGGCATTTCCAGAACAGGGTATGTCAGAGCTGGGAAGGGCCTTAGAACCTAATGTTGGAGTGGGGGGGAATGTCAAAGCTGGGACAGAGATGAGAGGGAGCTTAGGACCTGAATGCCAGAACTGGCACAGAATGCCAGAGTTAAGAAGGAACTTAGGACAGAGAATGAATGTCTGGGGCTGAAGGGCCCTCCAACTCTCTCATTTCGCAGCAAAGAGGAGACTAGAACCTGGGCCTACTCATTCTGGAATCTCCTTCTATTAAACCAGGTAGAGTCTCCTGTCCACTGAATCCTAAATAAGAGAGGTCAGAAGGAAGATGTCTTCATCATTTTTCACCCAGACCAGGAAGGTAAGGACATAAAGTAACGACCGATTTCTCGCGCAGTTCACGAGATGGGCAGTGACGCACTTACCTCTTTCCACCCACCGTTCAAAGTCGACTGGCTCTTTGGCATTGCTCTTATCAATTCTGACACTCCGCACTAATATTGCAAAGACAGAGACCAAGAGTGACATCAATGCTTCATCGGTTCACACTACTCTCCCATCCCTCCACCAGTATGACAGCCACCTGTCCTGGGGGCCAGCCCACGGAGCACCAGCAACGTGCCCGGGCCTGGGACGTGCCTCCTGGAAGGCTTTTGGGGCCAGTAACGGAACCTGCAGGTGCTTCTGTGAGTGAAGGGGCGACGGGTCCTCCCCCTTACTGCTCACGAGAATCTGCAGTAGCCAGGAAGTCACCTTGACAGATGACAAAGAACTGCACCGTCAGATCAGCATGTGAGTGCTGCTTCTGGTCTGGATCCGTGGCTTCGTCTGCACGGGGTCCTCCCCTTTTGGTCTTAGGTTAAGAGCCACACAGTGAGTACACACAGAGGCAGGGTCCTCACTATGCTGCCTCACCCAGAGGAAGCCAAGGGAGGACCTGAGGAGAAATGACTCGCCCAAGGTCATACAGTAAACAGGTGTCGTAGGAAGTTCTCAAATCCATTCTCCCTAACTCCAAAGCACACGCTGCCTCTTCTGTACATGAGGGTACCAATGGTACCACGAGTTGGGGAAGGGAAATAGTGGCAGGCCGCAGGAGATGGGATCTTGGGGAGAAGTTAGCAGGGAGGGCCAAGAGAGAGGGATGCCAGCATGGCCTCAGGAGAAGCCCCAGCGGTTCAGCTGGAGGCAGGGGGGCTAATCGGTGTCTAAGAGCCCACCCTGAGGCACCCCCCAAGGCACCACTGAACTCCCATCACTTTCTTAAGTCTACACAACCACAGAACACTGCATCAGGCTCTGGGGTGTGGTGGTTCACTGATTCTGGCTGCTCCCTTGTTGGAAGGGGAGGCTGGACAGTGGAGGGGCAGGCCCTGGGAGCAGTGGGCACCATGTGGGAGCCCAGCCCAGGTGGCTGCCAGAGCACGATCAGACCTGTGCTAACCTCTGGGGCCAGAAGAGGCTCTGGGCCCCTGACTAGGAATGTTTGCTCCTTAAATAAACACTAGTGAAGCATTGCTGAGAAATTCAGACTCAACTCGGGAGGAAGCACAGGCCAAGGAAGCGGGCCCTGCCTCAGTGGGGCCTGGCTGTGATGCTGGAGGACACAGGTGAAGCTAGACTCCCCACAGCATTGGGGCACCTGCAAATTAAGGCCGCGGATGGAGGTGGAAGAGGCCCCCCTCGGGACTCCTTCCCTTCCCTTTCCTGTCTCACCTCACTGGACCCTCCCTCTCATCCCCTGGGAATCTCATTTGCTCCCATCACATCATGACCCCTCAGCGACAACTTTCCAAGATAGTCTGGAGCCCAGATACCCCCCTTTCTGACGCCTATAAGATCTGCCCCGGAAGCAACTCAAGAGGTTGCAAACTGAGCTGAGAATCTTTCCCCCAACTCCAGTCCTCCTCCTGAAGCCCCACATTTATTCACCTGGCTTCCCATATCTGAACCCTTGGGGTCATCTCTGGAATGCAGTTTGGCAGCTGGAGCAAGGGATGATCCAGGGTCGCAGCCTTTCCCCTCTGCTCCCCCCACACACCCCAAAGGAATTCTAGGGATCCCCAAATGTGTGCCTGCCTGGCTACATTCCCTTCTGGTGAGGTCTCTTTGTGGGGCCCTCATGAGGACAAAAGAGTGTCCACAGAGGTCAGAACACTCCAGAGTAAATGAGCCGGGCTCTCTGTTTTAAACAGGAATTTGGTGCTGATGCCAAATGAACCCTCAGCAAAAATGCCGTGGCATTCAGGGCTCTAGCAAACTGACTTGGCATGTTTTTTAATAAGGTCTCTCGGCAAACACCTCCACAGAGTGGGCTGCATGGAGCTTCTTGTATCCTGGAAGGTGCTCAGGCAAAGGCCTGTGCTGGGAACCACTCAGCCGTGCCCCTCCCTGCCACCCCACTCTGCCCCCTTACCAAAATAGCACTGGAGGGTGAGCTTTTCGATCTTCACGTGTCTGTGAAAACAAATAATGAACTCCTGGGGGAACATCCCCGTGGTGGCCCAGAAGGTGGCTGAATTCCTGCAGATAAAAGGGAGTTGGTTTTTTCAGAGGCCAATCGAGGCCAGAAAGGTCTACGATTCAATTCTATTTGATGACTGTAAAGACTGACCACCAAATCACAGGATGTATGACTGAGAAAGTGCTGCCAGGGGACAAAGGACTTTCATATCCATCATGGAGACTGTCCTGGGGCTTCTCGGCCAGTGGAATTCCTAAGGAGGAAACTCTCTCCACCACTACAGATCACCACCTCTACCTTCTCTTCCACTCAAAGTCTTGGAGAGCTGCCTGGGCCCTTGAGGAGCTGAGCACTGACCACAGAGGGGGCCTGGGAGAGCCCAACTCTCTGCCCTTTACACTGCCCCTCAGGGGAGGCCTGCTGATATCATTATCCCCATTTCATAAAGAAGCCGGAGCACATGCAGCAGCCACACTCTGGTAAAACTGCCTCAACAAAAGGCTAAACCAGGATCAGGGTAACTGACAGGCCTCAAACCCATCAGTGAGTCAGGGGATGTCCAACCCAAGCCTGTGAAGACTCCCCAGCTGAATGGGCGGAAGAGAACAATTTGTTCCGACAGCCATGAAGGTGGCTGCAGCAGGCGTTCTGGGGCGCTTAGAGCTTGGACACCCGCTGCACCCCAGGCCATCACCATCGTCCTGACTTCTGTCCTGCCGATGGACTCTGATGACAGGGAGAGAGAGCGAGACTGATGACTGAACAGTTCTGCCTCACTCCAATCCAGTTCACTCAAGCCATCCCCCCTGAGGTCACTGGTCATCTTTAGGACGAAGGACAAACAACAATCACAGCTGAGGATGAGCCGGGCAGTCACAATGCCCAGACTAGAACCCAGCTCTTCCTGGGCTCTGTCCACTCTCTCCCCCTTTAGCTCATTTCACTGAATTGTCCTTCATGAGTTGTAAAGTAGGGCCCAAGTACTTCAATGAATCCCTCCAGTGCCCACCCCGCTTCTCCTTTGGGAGCGTCTCCTGCCCACCCTCCAATGGTCAGTCAGTGAATAAACAATTATTAAGCCTCTACCACGTGCCAGGCACAGTGCTAAGCAGGGAGGACCTAAAGAAAGGAAGGAACAACAGGGTCCTGCCCTCAAGGAGCTCACAGTCTAATAGAGGAGATGGGATGCAAACAGAACCAGGTACAAATAAGGTATAAACAGGACAAATAGCAGATAATAAGCACTCACTTTTGTGATCTGCATGTCCCTCCTTGCCCCTAACCACCACAACAGGGCCATTTACATGATGCTTTCACATGGGAGGCCTCAAAGACAGAGTAGCCTGGGTTCAAGTCCTGACTCTAATAGACACTGACCGTGATGTCAGGAAAGCACTAACCTTTTGGTGACCCAGGAAGCTCTCTGAGACCATAAATACAGAAAAGTCACAACTGGCTTTGGTGGAGGAAGGACCCATCCTCGTCCCTCTCACTCCCAGGCCTCTCAGCAGGCTGCCCGCCCTACAGTGCTGGACTCCATCCACTTAGGGTCCCCACCCTCATCCTGCAGGCCTGACTTGGCCTTGGCCTGAACCAGGCCTGCTCCCCAGACACTCCACCACGCCACCTCTCAAATACAGACTTTTATCAAGGGCGTTTAAGTGGAGATTGTCCCCCCAAGGCAATTCTTCTGATTCTAATTGCAAGAACTTCATTGCTGTGAGCCCCTAGAGGGAGGGACCAATGGTTTTGGGGTTTTTTTGCTTCCCTTTGTATTCCAAGTGCCTGACAGTGTCTGGCACATAGCAGGTGCTTAATAAATACAAGATGACTCACTGATTATACAGAAGTTTTAAAATTTCTATATGGCTATAGGACTTACCATGTGCCAGGCACTGTGCTAAGTGCTTTACAATAATTATCTCATTTATCCCCACAACCACCTTGGGACAGAGATGCTATTTTACAGATGAGGAAAATGGGGTGAACGTCAAGTGACTAGCCCAGGGTCACACAGCTAGTAAATGTCCGAGGCATCTTGGATATTTGAGCTGGGGTCTTCCTGATGCCAGGCCCTGCACTTCACCCACTGCACCACTCACTGGGAGGATTCCACTTTGCCCTCTGCGATCTCGTCTATCCCTTATTAGGCTATATATATTTCCCTCTCTGTAACTGTAACCTCCCCCTTGCCTCTAGTTTTGGATATAAAGATCTTTATTCACTTGGAATTTGTCTGGTATTAGGTGTAAGATGCTGATCTAAACCAATGTTTTGCCAACTGCTTTTTTGCCTAGGTTTCCCAGAAGTTTGTGTTCCTGGTTTTCACCAAATACAAGCCCGTTACAAGAACTTATTTTCTCAATTGTGCTTACCTAGTTTATTCCACTGTTCTACGTCTCTATTTTTCAAACCTGGTAACAGATGGTTTTTAATAATTATTGCTTTGGAGTTAAGTTGGAAATCCCATAGACTTTCATCCTTCCTATTTTTAAAATTAGATCTCTGGATTCTTTGGGCCTTTTATTCAAATAAATTTTGTATTATTTTGTTTCATTCTATAAAGTAATTTAGTTAGCATAGCACAAAATTCAGAGATTAATTTGGGTACTATAGTAATTTTTACTATATTGAGATTGCTGAAACATAGACACTGGATCTCTAATTACTCAGATCTTTTTTTTTTTAGGATTGTAGGATATACATACATACATACATATATATATATATACACTCAGCTGTAAGGGATTTCAGAGGCCACCAAGTCCAAACCCCTCATTAGAAAGACAAAGAAACGGAAGATGAGAGAGGTTAAGGGGCCTGCCCAGGGTCACACAGCTTGTCAGTATCAGAGGTGGGATTTAAACCTAGGTCTCATGGACTTCACGTCCAGGCAGCCTCTGGAAATGCTGTTTTACTCTGTTGTTGGTGTTCAGTCATTTTTTTTTCAGTTGTGTCCGACTCTTTGTGACCCATTTGGGGTTTTCTTAGCAAAGATAGCAGAGTCGTTTGCCATTCCTTTTCCAGCTCATTTTACAGATGAGGAAATTCAGGTAATCAGGGTGAAGTGACTTGCCCAGGGTCACACAGCTACTAAGTATCTGATGAGTCTTCTCGACTCTAGACCCAGGGCTCTTTGCACTACGGCGCCACCTAGCGGCTTCTTCCTTCTTTTTTCCTTTCTTGATCAATGGCAAATTACAAAAGTGTAAGATTGCATGAACCAGAAGCTGCAATTACCATTTCACGCTGCTCTGCTTAACTATTTTCAGGCAGAGTATTCTAGCTGTGCTTTGTGTGTTCTTTCCTTTTTTGGCTTTATCAACTTCAAATGAGAGACTTACCCTTGATGAGTTCAATTCAACCAGACCCAGAACCACCTTCAATGAACTAAGAGAAGCTGTGGATGTGAGAGCTGAGCCCCCATCAGTGATCTCAGAAAGAGGGAAGAGAGTGGCAAGAGGCCACAGACCTGGAGAAGGATTCGTGGTCCAATCTTCAAAAAAAGAGAGAAGACAATGGAGCCCAGCAACTACAAGTCAACTGTTTCCTTCCAGTAGACTGTAAGCTCCCCAAGGGTAAGAGCTGGTTCACCTTTGTCTCTGTCACCACTCACCTAGAATGGTGCCTGGCATACAGCAGGGCCTTAATAAATGCTTGCTGAATGAACGAATAAGTGAGTGAATGAGCAGTGACCACAAAAGAGCCATCTGACTTCATCAAGAACAGGACCCTCCCTTCCCACCTCCCATCTGCTGGCCCAGAAGGGCTCCAGGGAAGGCCTGGGGCGCCTGCCTAGGGACGGTCCCGTGCTAGGGCCCCTAGCCAAAGTACATGGAAGAACACAGTCTTGGTCGCCATGTTGGTCCCAGACCTGCGGATAGGGGGAAGGGAGCCCTCACAACATCCCTTCATTACGTCAGAATAATCCAATTCTCTTTTTCAACAGGGCAACTTGACAGATAGGTCAGAGGAATGTTACAGATTATAGACCTAAATCTCAGATTTTGGCAGAGAATCTGACAAAATCTCTTCCAATATCCTTGTGGATGAAGGTGAAAGATATGAGCTAACTGTTGAACTCTGAGTGCAGATTTTTTTACTTTTTATAATTTTTCTTGGTTTCTATGTGTGTTTTCTTTTGCAACACAACTAATACGGAAATATATTTTGCATGACTTCACGTGTAAAAGTGACATCCGACTACTCTCCTCAAGGAGTGGTGGAGGGGCTAGAAAGAGGGAAAACATTTGGAACTCTAATTTTAAAAAAACGAACATTAAATTAAAAAAATGTAAGTGGGAAATATTTAACAAAATAAATTAAAATATAGTTTTAGAAAGAAAGAAAGACATGAGCTAGCTGAGCATAATTAGATGGCTCAGCAAATAACCTGGATGTCATTTTTGTGCCTGGGCCTGGCGCCTCTTTTTCTTAGGGTCACTGTGGTTCAGCCTACACCCACCACTCCCCTTGTTGCTTCCTCTACCTTTCATTAAGACGAGCCAAGAAATTATTGGTTGCTCTTCTACTGGCAAATATAGAAAGCTCTGGGGCATGGCAGAAAAACTGAAATCCTTCATCGTTAGCATAGCACAGATATGGCAGGCTTGTGGTCTGTTAGGCCCTTCAGGTCAGGTGGTCTGCAGGAATTCTTCCTCTCTCCACTGGCCAGGTTTCTTTCTCTGAGGGACAAGCATCCATGGGCCATCAAAATGACTAAAAGTCCTTTCTCCCTGGATCTGTTTCATCATCTGTGAAAGGGGGAGGTTGCATCCCAGCCTGGCTACTTTGTGACGCTGGGCACAAAACATCTAGTATCTCTGCCTCGGCAACTAAAATAATAGTAGTTAACTTTATAGAGTGATTTACAATTTACAAAATGCCTTTTCTTGGATAATCCTCAGAATCCTAGGAAGTGAGAGTGACAGCAATAGGATGGTTTACGTAAGGTGCTTTCAAGCCTTCAAGTGCCACATAAGGCTGGGTTATTACCATTATTCTAATTGCAGGAGTCATCTGCAGGCCTCGGCTTCCTTTTCTGTAAAACGGTTCCATCAAAGATGGAATGGAAGTCAGTGGTGAGAAGGGGGAGAGAAGGCCCATGTGGGGGGCGGGGTGTCCACCAAGGGAGAGTTCAGGGCTGCTCCGACCCTTTGTGATCCAGGGCTTGGGCTCCTCCATAGGCCCAATTCTAGCCTAGGGTCACCTTTGCTCACCAGGGGATGTGAGAGCAGGAAGGAGGGCAGCGGGCTCTGGGTTCAGGTCCTACCATGACCCCGTTTTGGAGACCCTGATCACACTCCTCCCTGACCGCAGTTTCTCCATCTGTCGATGAGCCTTGCCCGCCTCCTTGGCTCTAGCACTCTGAGACTGCGTGGTCCAGCCTGGCCTCAGTTTCCGCGCCCTGTCCGTGGGGGCCCAGCCTCCCTCCCTGCCCCGGCTTTAGGCAGCCCTCCCGGCGGCAGCCCCGGGGTCGCCTGCCCCGCACCCCGGGCCTCACCCATCAATAATGTTCTCGGGCGGGTACTTCTCGTCGCTGGACGTGGCCAAGATGACCTCGGTGCCCTCGGAGGCCTCGCACAGATCGATAACGCGCATGGCGGCGCCACGGTGAGGGGGGGCCCGGTGGTGCAGGAGGGAGGACAAGAGGGAAGGGAGGCGGAGACGTGTTGCCTGGCAACTGGAGGCAGTGCCAGAGCCGGAAGGCGGGGCAGGGGGAGTTGCCCAGCAACTCCCTCCTCCAAAGAGGGAGGAGAGGCGTTACCCAGCGACCGGGGGAGGGCTCCGCTCTGAACCAGTAGTCAGAGCTGGAGCCTCAGCAAAGGGGTTCTGGCTGTGCCCCGACCCATACGCAGCAGCGTTCCGTGTCCTGCCCGGGCCGCGGGATTGAAGCTGACCAGCTTGTTCCCCTCTACTACTTCACTTGCTGATCTCATCTGCTCCTATGAATTTAATCACCATTTATGCTAATGATTCCCATATTTGCCTCTCTGCTGACCTCCAATCTCATATCTCCAGCTGCCTTTCAGACATCTTGAACTGGATGTCCGGTAGACATCTTAAACTCCACATGTCCCAAACTGAGCTCCTTATGTTTCCCCACCCTAAGCTCCCCGCTTTAAACTTCCCTATTACAGCAGAGGGAACACCATCCTCCCAGTCCCTCAGGCTCACAACCTAGGAGTCAGTCTGGACTCCTCCCTTCCCTCTCACACACCCCCTCCAATCAAGGTGTTGCCAAGGCCTGTCCATTTCACCTTTGCAGCATCTCTTGTCGATTTCACCTTTGCAGCATCTCTTGTCCGTTTCACCTTTGCAGCATCTCTTGAAAGGGCTCCCTTTTCTCTGACACTGCCCCCACGCTAGTCTAGGCCCTCATCATCTCACACCTGGACTATTGCTGGTGGGTGTGTCTGCCTCATGACTCTCTGGGACTCCAGTCCATCCTTCACTTATTTATCAAAGTGACCTTCCTAAAGTTTAGGTCTAACTATGTCACCCTCTCCTATTCAGTGAACTCCACTGGCTCCCTATCACCTCAGGATCAAATTTTAAATCCTTTGTTTGGCATTCAAAGCCCTACCCTTCCAGTCTTCTTTCACCATACTCCCCTCTACACACTCTGCAATTCAGTGACACTGGCCTACTGGGCCAAACAGGATCCTCCATCTCTCAGCTTCGGGTATTTTCCCTGGCTGCCAGTCTTGCCTGGAATGCTTTCTCTCCTCATCTCTGCCTCCTGGGTTCCCTGGCTTTCTTCAATCTCTGCTAGTCTCCTACCTTTTACAGGAAGCCTTTCCCAGTTCTCCTTAATGCTAGGGTCTTCCCTCTGAGATTACCCCCAATTTATCCTGTCTGTATCTTATTTGTACATACTTGTTCTTTGAGAACAGGAACTGTCTTTGCCTTTTTTTTCTACCCCCAGCCACTAGTATATGACTTTGTACATAAGTGCTTGCTTATTAAATATTTGTAGTCGATTTAATTGACTGTACCAATGTAACCCCGAATCACAATCACCATAGAGATGGAGATATTCCCCCAGAATCCATCAGCATTAGTACTGTTGTACTGAGGAATAATGAGAGAATGTTCCTGAAAAATTCAGAGAGAAAGAGGCCAGAAGAGAAGAAGCAGGTCTTTCTTGGAGCTACGTGGCTGGGGCCTTTGGGTCAGAATATTCTACTCACCAGTGCCCAGCTCAAAGAAAGGGAGGAAGACCCAAATGCTCTGACTGTGGCTGAGGTTATGAATGTGTGATGGGCTGATCATATTAGATTAGATGAATGACCCAGTTCTCCTGGAGATTTGGAAGCGATTGCCTCAAATTCTCCCTGTGAGAAAGAGGAATTGAGAGAAGCTTGTAGTCTGCGAATGCCCTTGAACCGTTCCCTTTCCCCTTTCATCTTTCCCTAATTACTGTTTATTCCTATTCTTATATTAAAAATTAACATTAAATGTTGTGTATTTAATTCAGGGGTGTTCTGAGTTTTTCATATTATCCAACCCTTAAATTTCCACTGTGAGCATTTACACTTCAGAAATCAGCAATCAGTGCTTGACTGATTATTTTATTGCTTGTTGAGTGGTATTGAGACCACTTACCCAAATAAAAACTCAGAGGTTTCTCCAGGTAGAAAACAGAAGGTTTTATTTTAGCAAGTCTCTCTCTCTCTCGAGAGAGAGAGAGAGTTGGGTGTCACCTACCCAGGGCAGACTGGAGTAGTGAGGCCCAGCACAAACAGCAGCAAGCAGTTACACAGTCTTAGGTAAACAACTCCAAAAAGCCCCCCTCCCCACTTGTCTGTCTCAATCTCTTCATCCTCCTTAGTTGAGGCAAGAGACCTCACAGTCTATATTTAGAACCCAAGAGATACATTTTACTCAAAACAGGTTGGGAGCTAGAGGATTGCCTTATTTGGTAAAGATAAGGTACAAAACAAAAGAGGGGGTGGTTACAAAACAAGGGAGGGGGTGGGCAGCTGGTGTACAACCCCATTCCCCCAAAACGAAAGTGAAACTTAGGCCCGGCTCTTGCTGAAGCCATACTACATTTTTGAAGCATAGCTTACATCTCACATGAGAAACTTTCACTTGTCCCACACACTTGTCTAGACACGAATATGATGGGGAGACTGTTAATAAGCAGATTCAACTTAAAAGTGTGTTGAGTACACATTTTTTTTCTTCTTTCTTGCCCCTCACTCAGCACCTTCACTCATCCATCCCAGGGAGGAGTCACAGAGTGGAACTTCCTGGTCCCAGGTAACCATGGGAGAGCTGGGCAGCCTGCCTCTCCCTGAGTCACTCCACTTCGCCTCTGCTGCCTTTCCTGGTTTCAGCTCCACTGAACAAGATGCCCATCCCAGGACAAGGTCACTTCTGAACACTCCACTTTGCTGCTCATTCAAGCCTTAATTGATGCCACTTCCCTCAGCCTCCTCTGCTTTGATTATCAGACATCCCCAATGCCTTCCTTTACACAGGGCAGGTACTGGACTTCAGCTCACTCCACTTTGCATCTGCTGCCCTGCCTCCACTGAGCTTAACTCCACTGAACAAGATGCCATAGGACTTTGCTGTGTCATACATACTAAAATACCAAGTCCTTTTTAGCAATGGGTTAGCACTTCCAATCCAGTAAACATTGATTATGCACCTACGATGTGCCAGATACTGTGCTAATCACTGGAGATAAAATTCATAAAGACAGTCTCTGCCCTCCAGGAACTGACAATTTAAAGGGGAGACAATACAGAAAAAGAGTCAGGAAAGGGAAGCAGTGAGCTGCCAGGGAGACAAACAGGAAAGGGTGGCCATGGAAGTGGCATCATATGGAGGAACAGGTCTCAGTGAATGCCAGAGATGGAAAGAGTGAGAAAAGAAGAGATTTAAGCTGAAAGGAAGTTTGTTAATTATGGAGCAGGAATTCCAGAGGGCACAGTGGAAGTGTAGGAAGATGTGGAGTGGGACTTTGAGGGTTCAGAATCATTGGGATGGGAAGAGTATATGCCTATGCTAACCATTGAGGAATGAGCTCAAAGTGTGTCAGGGATTGGAGAGAGGTCTTTTGAGGAAAGCAGGTGATGAGACTATTCCAGATCTGCCCTTGAGATCAGCCTCATGGCAGGTGGCAATGTTGCGTCCTGTGGAGCCCTTGGAGGACCTTTCTCGCAGCTGGACAGAGCTGGAGAAGGTATGGCAGTTTGGGCAGGATGAGGAAGGGCTGGCCTCCTGCTGAAGGATGCCCTGCAGGGTGGAAGGTGGAAAGAGTCTAGTTCATGGCTGGGCCACCTGGACCTGGTTCTAGAGATGGCCCTGAAACATTTTATTCTGTGTGTGCGGGAAGAAATTACCTATCCCATACCTGATTCATGTTATACGTTCAGTACCTTTTTTTTCCCTAACAGATCCCTTTTGGGGAAACCCTAGATGTAAGCCACAACCCAATTTGTCGTAGGGGTTTAATGAGCCAGTGGGGATGAGAAAAGGGGCCCTAGTCTCAGTAGGGGCCAAGTTCCCCCAAGACTCATCTTGGCTCCGACAAGAAGCTTGAGTCCAAAACAAAGGACCCCTTAGTGCAGAAGGGAGTGGTGCAGCACCCTAGCTGCTTGGGGCTGTGGAGGTCTGAGAGGTTCAGAGACCCCTCAAAGACTGAAGTACAGGATGGGCCGTCTGGAATGAATTCCCTGACTCAAGCAACCTTTAAGTCAAGTTGGCAAAAGTTTATTGTTACGCTATTCAGCGGGCAAAAGTTCTTAAGGAACCTGCGACCTTAGAGGGGTTCAGTTAAAGTTTATATAAAATAAACTATACTACAACATGTGCCAAATAGGCTAACTAGGTGATTCGGGAGGGGGTTAGGGCGAGGTTAAGGAGTGGTCATTTCTTAAAGGAACATGCACTTTTTGTATCTACTGCTCAGGCGTTTTACCCAGAGTTCACCAGAAAAAGCCCAAGGTAGGGCCACATGGAGGTGTGGTTTTAAGCCTGCTAGGTCACTAAATTAACTAGCAGTCAGGGCTGACTGAGGATTGCCCAGTCTGCCACCAATCAATGTCATGTTTGACAAGATAGATGCAGGAAGTGTACATATGTCTTAAGTCTAGAATACACATAGTGAGGAGACCAGGATGTACATAATGAGGTAAGGAGTTAGTACATATAGTCCAGTGGTTATGAGTATCGTTATAAGCCACAAAGCCAGTTCAAACTAATAATTCCTTCAGGTGCAGTTTGTAATTGCACCAAGGAGAGAGAGAAGTGTGTTGCTGAGGCTCACTCGTGAGTAATTGCTAGGCATACTGTCTTTGGGCTGGAGAGAAATTGCCAGGGACAGTGTTTCTCAGGCTAGGGAGAAATATGGTCTGGGAATTGGGATCCAAGCAAGGCAGCCAAGCATCCCATCAGGACCATCACCGGTTCTACAATAATGGGCTTATCCGGTTGTTTCTCCTGACAGAATGAGGTAAGCAACTTGAGAGCAAGGACTGCTTTTATTTTTATTTTTGTAACCTCAGTACCTAAAGTATACAGTAGTCACTCAACAAATGCTTGCTGTTTAATTCATCAAGTTCCAATGGAGGATGGAGGTTTCCACACTGGGAATTCCCTATGAAATAATAGATGCAGAGCAAAAAAAATCAACTCAAAGTTCCAGTTTGCCAAAATGTCTGGATCCTATGTCAGCCAATATATTAGTTAATCTCTCCTAGCTTTGTGTCATTTGCTAATTTGGTAAACGTGCTGTACAAGTCACCAATAAAAAATATTAAATGGGGGCAGTGAGGTGGCGCAGTGGATAGAGCTCTGGCCTTGGAGTCAGGAGGACCTGAGTTCAAATCCACCCTCAGACACTTGACACGTACTAGCTGTGTGACCCTGGGCAAGTCACTTAACTCTGCTTTTCCTCATCTGTACAATGACCAGAAGGAAATGTCAAACCACCCCAATATCTTTGTCAAGAAAACCCCAAATGGGGTCACAGAGGGTCAGACACAACTGAATAGCAAGTAAATCCATCCCTGTTAGAGCAGCCATTTTTAAAAAATAACTTTTTATTATTAACCTAAGCATTTCAATATTAAAAAAAACAACAACAAAGACGGCTGTGTATAAAACTCTGAATTTGTTATGAAGTTTTAAAAGTGTGTATATATAGTTATTAAGTTTATTAACCCTGTCCAGAAACAAAATGAGGTTAGTAGGGCACGTGACCTGTTCTTGACAAAGTTGGGCTTTGTGACCACCATTTCCTTTTCTAGATAATTACTAACATTTTAAATGTTTCTCTCTTCCTTGGCCCTCGCTAATACAGAATTAGTGGGATCCAAGCCCCGTGTGAGCTCTGCAGCATAAGGCTGTCAGCTGCTCTGGTGAAATCGACCACATTTCCATGATCGGCCAGGTCACCTGACCCAAGGAAATAAGGGGAGTCACCGTGCCCTGGTCTTGAGGACCTCAGCATTAGCTTCCCCTTAGCGGTCCCTGCTCAAATGCTGACCAGAACTACAAAAGAAACCCACTGGTTTGTAGACACACACAGGCTTCCCTTTCTGGAAAATCATGAGGATATCTGCTCTTCTCCAGTCCCTAGGGCACCTCTTCTTTTGTCCAGTTTTCCAAAGATTATTTGCAGCAGCAGCAGCAGTGGAAAAAGTTTAAGAAGCCATAGTCTAGATCTGGGCTTCTTAAACTTTGTCTGCTCTCGACCCCTTCAGCACTTCTTAAACTGTGGGTCAGGACCCCATTTGGGCTCCTGACTCATAGTTTAAGAAGCACTGGAGATAGCCTAAGGCTGGGAGTGGTCTGGTATAGAGAGATTTTCTCTGTACAAGGATAATGTGACCATGGGTGACAGTCAGTTCTTCATTGGAAGGGTATATAAACTGTGAGCCTTCCACCATGAGTGTCTAAGAGAGTCGGGCAAGTGACCACCCTTTTATTAATAACCTGCTGGCCTTATTAATAAAATCATTAAATTATCAGAAACTGTCTCTTGAACTTTTTTAATTGTCCTAAGTGGTTGATGATGTTGGTAGATAATGTTTTTAACTGTTTGCCTCCCAGCTACGGCAGGTAAGGTAAAGCAGGGAGGGTTTCTATATCCCCCTCAGTGATTGGTGCTTAAATAATGAATGCAAATAGCATCTACAGGGCAATATGCTTTGCCAGGGACCTTAAATACTAGGCTAAGGGGCTAACCTCACTAGGCTAGCCTCATCTGAAGGCAATGGGGAGGCACGGGGATAACAGCTTCTGACCCAGATCCAGCCATATTGTTGTAGGATGAATCAGAGCGCAGAGACTAGAAGCTGGAAGACTAGAGAGGAGACTGGTCAGGACTGAGGTGATGAGGATCTGGACCTGGTAGGAGAAGGATGTCAGAAATGAGAGGGAGAGGAAGGATAAAGACCCCTCTGATACGCTCATCATGGAGTGTTTCATTCTACTGTTAATTTCTGTTTGTGTCATATGCCCTGGCCAGACTCTAACCTCCACAGGAGAAGGAACAGTCTCACTTAAATTTTGCATCTCCCCTCAATGATCAGAACAGTGCTCTACTGTTGATGTTTGTCCTTCCTTCTCGAAGGAAGGACATCAGGAAGATGAAGCCGGGACTTGCAACTGAATTGGATTGAAGTGAGGGAGGGCTGTACAGGGTCACCAGCCTCACTTTCTCCTCTGGGGCCATGTGGGTCCAGCGGCCAGATAGAGATCAGGAAGACTGGAGACGGTCCCCATTTCTCTGTATGCAGGAGGGATGTAATGTCTGTCAAATAAATGAATGGTAACATTAAATGAAGGCAAGGGTGACTCCAAGATTCCTCTCTTGCCCTCTGCTGTTTCATTTTTACATTTCCCCTCTGCTGATCATGATCTCAATGCCCTTCTGTTTCATATTTTTGTTCTTACCACACCTTCTTACCCACCCAAAACTGAATATTTTGGAAAGCTGCTACTATTTCCATGCACTTGAAAGTTAAATCAAGGTGTGACCAATTCATAATGTAGCATGTCCTCTATGGCTAATTCCCTAACTCCTATTCCCAAGGGCAAGCTAGGTCCCCAAAGGGTGGCTATTTTCTCTCCAATGTTTCAGGGACAATTCTGAGGGGCTGGGGTTTCTAGTACAGTTGCTCCTAAGCCCCCACATTGCATGTGAGGGGTGTGCTCCACACAGATTATCAGCCAGGCTTAATTAGGTTTTAGAAAGGATATTTTACTAAGCAGGTACAGCAAAAACAGTTGTTACAGAAACTTTCCCTCAACTAGGAATGTCCTTTCCCTTTGCATTCACAAATCCTTGGGGAGAGTGGGTTCAAACTTAGAGAGCGCATTTGGCCAAAGTATAAACTCAACGCTCCTGGAAATCCTTTCCTCCCTTTGTAGAGTCCTGGAGTTCCCCTTTGTGAACGCTGTTGGGCTCTGAGGCTTGGTGACTTTGTGGAGCCATGCCCTCGATATGTCTGGTCTGTGCTAGCTGCTGACTTCAGCCACTGTTGCTCTAGGTCCATTGCTACCATCTCTTAGTAGAACTCCAGAGTTTTTGAGGTTCTCAAGGACATCAGCAAGTCAAGGGGAAGGGAAAGGACAGAAACTCCATCCTCTTTCCCTCAAGGCAACCTCTTTTCAGGAGTCTTTCACAGACAACCACTCAATTGACCTGCTGCTGGAATCTGGGATTGTGAACAGGCTTGCAGTTTGATGTAGGGCCAGATGTGTGCCTGCTTTCAGCCAATGATCCAAAGTTCCTTTGAGCCTTTTAAAAGAATTAAATAATTATTCATACCTAGTTTACTTTTGAATGCGTGCTTCCCTGGTCTTCCTATGGTTCTACTAGTTGGGGAGGGAAGGGTGACAATAGTCACAGGTTTCAAACTGAAGGGGCCTTAGAGACCTTCTCATCCACTCCCTTACCTTCTCCAGATGAGGTACTGAGGTTGAGAAAGGTTTAGCTATTTGCTTAAGGTCACACAGTTGTAATTAAGCAGAGCCAGTATCAGATCCTCTCATTTAAAATCCAAGACTCTTTCTGATATACCAGGATCCCTTTCGGTAATAAACAAACATTCATTAAGCACCTACTATGTGCCAGGTGCTGTGCTAAGGGTTGGGGACACAAAGAAATGGGAAAGGCAGTTCTGGATCTCCTTTTAAAGGCAGCAGAGCAAAGTGATGATTTTGGCTAAATCAGAGGATTTAGATTTGAATCCCCTACCTTGTGCCCAGGCCAATCACTTTAACCCCTCAGGACTTCAGTTTCCTAAGGTGGAAGTTGATAAAGAACCATTTTTGAGTAGGCGTCCAAGTAGAAAAAGCGCTGGGCCTGCAGTCAGGAAGACTCATCTTCCTGAGATCAAATCTGGCCTCAGACACGTACTAGCTGTGTGACCCTGGGCAAGTCACTTTGCCCTGTTGTTTGCCTTAGTTTCCTGATCTGTAAAATGAGATGGAGAAGGAAATAGCAAACTACTTCAGTTGCTTTGCCAACAAAACACAAATGGGGGTGGGGGTGGGTCCTGACTGAAAGAGACAGGGGAGGAGGGGAGGGATAGAGTGAGTTTTCCTAAGTTGCTCAGACAACCCAGGAAGGCGCACCCCGGGGACCCAGCCTCAAAGCAGCTCAGCACCCCTCTGCTGGCCCTCCCCATGCAGCCACAGCTAGAGAAGACCCGGAAAGGAAGGTTCTCTTCCCAAAGTCCTTGGCGCTCACGTACAATAGTGTAACAGCATCATGAAAGCTGGACTTGCAGCTTGACCAGGGGACCTCCTATACGTGTCTTCTCCCCCATTAGACGGTGGGCTCCCTGAGGGCGGGGAGTCTTCTGTTTGCATCCGCAGTCAGCAGCACATAGCCCTATGGGCACAGCCCTTGCATTTAATCCACGCTCCCTTTATTTATTCATTGGATTCCCCTCTTTCTTCAGGCCCCTCCCCCTTCCTCCCCCCGGCGCCTCGGCCCCCCCCTTTTCCCCAACTCCCTTCTGTGGTCCCAGGTTCTCAAGTTTCTCGGTATCCTGCCCCGCCACGCTATTCGCCACGCCCATCCAAGGAACGAGCCTACCTCACCCTGCCCCTCCAGGCTCACGCTCAAAGCGGTCGTCGGGCTGCGCCCCGCCCCCAGCCTCCGTCGCCAATCACCTCCCTCCGCTCCACGGACACGCCCCCGCAGCGGACCTCGACTTCCGCCCTATCCCACTCAGCGCGCACCTTCCTTCCCTTCGCCCCACCCATTACCCGCCCCCTAGTCGTTCTCGCCAATCCCCTCCCCGCTCCCTGGAGGCACCTCCCTTCGTTTCGCTCCGCCCCCATCTCTCCTGGCCAGTTCCCGCCCAAGGATCCAGGGCTTCTGCTTCGGTCTCCGCCCCTCCCGGCCTCCGGCCTCCGGCCCCTCCTCCCATGCCCGGACACCCACTGTTCCCACCCCGGCCCTCCCTTCTGTCCCTCCCCGTCCTGACTCGGTCCAACCCGCCCCATCAGACCCCTCCACTCGCCCCAAGCCAAGCCCCGGTCTTCCTCACGTCCCGGCCCTTGCCGCGGACCCTAGGCTCGATCCGCCGGGCCTCCTGTCCAGCCCCGCCCCCTCCCAGCCCCGCCCCCTCTCCCGCTAAGCCCCGTGGGAAGCTCGCCCTCTTCACCGGCCCCTCGGGCGCGCGCCCGCAGGAGAAGGGTGGGGGGAAGAGAAGGGAGCGCTCCTCGTCACGCGCACGCACCGCCCTGCCCCCGCCCCCGTCTCCGCGGCCGTGCTCGCGCTTCTCCTTGCCCGCGGTCTTTGGCGTTTCGCCCAGGCCCCTGCCGCGCCTGCGCGTTTGCCGCGCCCGCGCGCGCTCCCGGGCCCGCGCCTGCCCGGTTCGCGCTCCCGCGCTCCCGGGCTCGCGCCCCCCCTTCTTCCCCTTGCCTTCCCCCTATTCCTTTGCCCTCGGCCGGGTCCCGGGGCCCGACGGAGGGACTGACGGAGCGAGCCCGAGGCGGGAGGCCGGGGGCCGGAGCTGGCGGAGGCTTCGGAGCGGGGAGAAGGAGGAGGAAGAGCAGTGGGGCGCAGGAGCGGGGGTCCGAGCAGCTGCCCCCGAGGCGGCAGGGTGCAGGTAAGGGGGGAGGGGCGCAGCATCGCGGGGCCGGGAGCTCCCCACCCAGCCAGCGGGAGGCCAACCGCCTCGTTTACAGATGGGGAGACTGAGGCCCAGGGAGGGTGAATGACTCGCCCAAGGTCATACGGGTAGTAGGGCTCCGAGGTAGGAGTTGAACCCAGGTCCTTTGAGGTCAGGCCTCGTCATTCGCCCGCTACCGGGCGGGGCAGCGCTTTCCCCACGGTTGCCTTGGGGGTTTGAGGAGGGAGATCGGAGGGGGTCCACGAGTGTTCGTTGAGAGAGGCAGGGAAGAGGAGGGCTTGGGGGAGGGGAATGGGTGTGGCGATTTGGAAAGGGGTGATGGGGCGGGAAAAGAAGGGGAATAGGGTCCGAGAGGTGGGGGGATGCGCAGAAATTGGCGTGTGATTGACCATCCTTCAGCCCCCTTTCATTAAACACCTACTGTGTGCTGAGCTTGGAGGCAGAGGCCCTGCCCCCAGGGAACTTCAGGGGGAAGCAGGCCTGAAACCTGGCAGTGGATACAAAGTAACTCCCGAGGGACGGGGGGAGGGGAGAGGGAGCCCAGAATGTGGAGGAACCGCGAAGGGCCCCGTCCCTGAGCTGAGGGTGCCTGGCATTCTGGGAGCCTGCACTGAGGCCCAGGGGACTGGGGGAGGGGAGGGGGAGATTAGCCTGGGAGCAGGATGTGGGCTCAGGGTTGTCCTGGGGAGGGGGACAGGGTGTAGGGATGGGGGGGAAGCTGGTAAAAGAAGCAGGCCTTAGGCCCGAGCTGGGTATGAGTGCCAAGGCCGGGGCTTTGAGGTCAGACTGGCCATTGGGATCAGCTGGGCCCAGGAGAAGGGAGGTGGCCCTGGAGGAGGGGAGGAAGAGTGAGGTTCTGGGGTGTGGGAACCAGAAAGCAAAGTGGTGAGAAGCCTGCAAGTTTAAGGGAGGCAAGGGAAGGGGCCGGAGAGGGGGAGGGCCAAAGGACCCTGAAGGTCTGGGGGGGAGGGGGGTGTGCTGCTGTTAGCTCATGGGAGAGAGGACTGACTCCCCTCCTGACGAGGCCAGTGGGACACACTCTCCCTGGAATTCTGGGTGATGAGTCTGCAGCTGGTAGCCCTTCTTTCCTGGTATGCCAGCGTGGCCCGTTTTTGTCCCAGTGGAGGGAGCCAAGTAAGGTCCCTGGAGCCTCCATCCTTAGACAGAAGGGAGCTGAGAGGCTATCGAATCTGACACCCTTGTTTTACAGATAGGGAGACTGAAGCCTGGAGGGGTCTCACTGCTGCCTTCCTTGCCTCCTGCCCCAGTCCCCACCCTCAGCCCTAGTAGTTTTTGGCTAGGTGAAAGTCAGGGTGGCCGACAGAGAAGGAAGGCATGTTTTCTTTCAAAGAGTGGGTTCCTTAAGGTATCTTGTCTGCTTTCTCTTCAGATGGGACAGTGGGATTGTTTTAGAGTAGTGGGTGGGGTGGGGGCTAGAGATGATAGCCTAGCTCCTTCCCTAAAAACTCATTCGATGCCTGCTTGTTGAGGTGATGAATTAGGGGTCTGGGGATACCAGGACAAAAACACATAACCCCCTGAGCAATACTCGGTGGTTGGGGGGGGCCTGTTGTCTAGACTGCAGTCTAAAGTTGGGGGGCTGCCCCATTTTGTGTGTGTGTGAGTGTGAGTGACACCTGAAATAAACAGGGAGCCGGCCCTGGAGCTGAACAGAATGGGCCGGTCAAGTGGCCTTTGGGAAATAACAAAATTCTCTTAATGACCCCAAGCTTCTCCTTGAAACAGTGGCTTATCTCCTCCATCCCTCTGTCTATCACTGCTGATGGCTTCAAGTCATGGGACACACAGCCTCTGAAGAATGTAAGCCAAGGCTCACCCAAAGAGCAGCCAAGGGGGCCTGGGATGGGCAGATGGGAGGTGAGGCAGAAAAAGAATAAAGGATGTGGTCAGAGAAGCATTAGAGCAAAGAAGATGGCCATGGCCAGGAGGAGCTGATAGCCAGCCAGCCCGTGGGCTCCTTGGGATAGGCCAGGCCCCCAGGAGGTGGAGTAGACCCCGTGGTCAACCTCAAGAAGACAGAGATGAGATGCCCTCGAATGGGCTCTGAGCTGCGTTCATGAGACCAGCCATCGCAATAGCCAGCATTTCTTTGGTGCTTTGCTTATGTATCTCAATTTGATCCTCACAGGAGCTCTGGGAAGTAGGTGCTACAGATGGAGAAACAGAGGCCCAGAGAGAGGTCAAGTAAGTTGGCCAGGGTGCTCCAGCTCTTAAGTGTCTGAGGTGGGATTCAGACTTGGGTCTTCCTGATGCCGGGCCCAGCGCTGTCTTTCCTGGACCACAGAGCTAGCTGCCTGGGTCATCGGAGGGGAGGCCCCGGATGAGATCAAAGCTCTTTTGGAGGAGGTGCCAACAGCTGGGGAGATGAGGGAAGGCTGAGCGTGATGGGGATTCCTACAAGTCTCAGCTCCTGCGAGGAGCCTTTGCCAAGCCCCACTCCGAGAAGATCCTCAGGCTGTCCTCTCCATCTTGTATGTACATAACCGTGGACGGTGTGCAAACATGCCTCCCGTCAGACTGGGAGCTCCTGGAGAGCAGGGACTGGGTCAGGCCTTTCTTTGTATCCCTAGAGATCAGCAGACAGCCTGGTGCATAGTAGGGGTTTAGGCAGTGCTTGTGGGCGGACTTGAGAGGAGGAAGGAGTGTGATTCTGGCGGGGAATACGACCAGGACAAAAGCCCTGCATACGGGTGGGGGGATGTTGGGTTTGCAGAGCGCTCGGCAGTGAGTGACGTGATGGCCGGAGCCTTACCCTGAGTACTTTGTGTTTTATCCTCGAGCGTCGACTCTTCACCGTTCTCCTGGTCTGGGCCCCTTAGGCAGACAGACGACTGGGGAGAACGGTGGACCCTTCTCAGAGTATTGTTTTTTAAAGGCACACAAGAAGTACAAAGCATTACAAAGGAAACCACCCGAAATATAGTTTGAAATGCAATTTGAAATACAGTTTTAAAAAAAAGGCCATGTACTTGGGGGTGGGTTAAGAAGCTTTGTCTTAGAGGGTAGGGAGCCCCTGGATGGTTGTGAACAGAGGAGAGGCCCCATCAGACCAGGAAACACTCAATGGGTGGATGGGGATGGGGGAAGCAGGCAGGGAGACCAGTGAAGAGGCTAATGATGAGGATGAGGAAAGGGTGGATAGATAGCAGCCAGGTGGAGGTGAGGCAGCTGTTGGTGCCATGGGTAGAGCTGTGGACCTGGAGTCAGGAAGACTTGAGTTCCAGTCTTGCCTCAGATACTTCCTAGCAGGAGGACCCTGGGCAAAGCACTTAACCGCTGTCTGCCTCAGTTTCCTCATCTGTAAAATCAGAGTAGCAGTAGCATCTCTCTTGCAGGGTTATGGGCATCAAGATGAAGTAATATTTGAAAACCACTTAACCACAGTGTTTGGCACATGGCCAGCACTGCCTAAATGCTTATTACCTTAAAGACGTGAATGGCGTCATGGAGGTGGGATTGGAGACGTCGAGTATGCCTCCCAGGCTGTCGTGCCAGGGAGAGGACGCCGTCCTCGGGAACACACCCGGTTTTGTGTTGGGTTTAGATGGCAGTAGATCCCAGATGGAGAAGGAGAAGCAGCGTGGGGGCTGGAGCTGAACCAGAGGCCCCTCGCTCACGGCCTGTTCTCCTCCACAGCTGACATTTTGGGTCGCCCTCACGGGAGTAAGATGAGCCTGATTTTCACAGGCGAGTTGGCCTGCACCCTGAGCTTGGCAGGATGAGCAGGTGGCTCCTGCCTCTCCTGGGCGTGGAGGACTGTGAGAGGAGAGGCCGGGCCATAGGCCTTGGAGCGCAAAGGGATGTCCCTGGACAGCTGGAGTCCAGCTACCCCTCCCCCACCTTATTTTTCCCTGTGAGGCTGAGGTCTCTTGGAGCTGGGATTTGAACCTGGGTTGTCTGCCTCCAAAAGGAGTGTTTTGTGCAGTCCTGGAGTGGTTTGCATAGGTTCGGATGTCGTGTGTTCTAAAAAAATGCACAGAAGAGAATAGGAAGGTTCAGAGAGAGACCCAGACAAGCAGTGCTGCTTTGAAACTAAGTATAGAATGATACCCTTTTTAACAAGTCCAAGCTGTGGGTCATGGATTCGGGCACCAGCACAATTCTCTCTTCCCCTTCTCTGTCAGTCTGCCTCAGGCACTTATGGAGCTGGGGCACTTGGGGCAGGCCTCCTTGTCCTCACCTGTAAAGGCCTCTGAGGCCCCTTCCAGCACTAAATCTCTGAGCTCTGCACCCAGGGTGAGTCAGGGTCAGAGCCCAGGCGTTGGATTCTCGTGGGGAGATGACTGAGTCCTGTGTGGGGGCCGCTTGAGGCCCCCACGCAGGCCTGCCATCCCCAGGCACCCCCTTCACTGGCTATCGGAGCTTCCCTTGGGGAGTGCGTGAGTTGGAGAGATCCAGACTTGCTGGGCTGCCCCACAACCAGGGGCAGTTCCTGGAGGAGGATGGACAGGCTTTGGACTTTGGGGTATGGGACAGCATGGCCCATGTTGTCGGGGCCCAGAGCCTTAGGAAAGGAAGAGTTTGTCTTTTTTTTCTGCTTAGGTAGACAGTTTGCTAGGCCAGCCCAGCCTGTGGGGGCTGCAGGAGTCCAGGGCAGTGAGCAGCCAGAGGCCCAGCTCTGCCAGTTAGGTTTGTGAGCAGAGTGCTGGGTGTGGAGCCCTGGCAGGTGTTGCCCCGCTCCGCTGACCCCTGGACCTGGATGCTTCCAGGGGGTGGTGGATTGGAGGACCTGGATCCAAATGCTAGCTCTGCCACTTAGTACCTGGGTGGCCTGGGGCAGGTCCCTGAGCCTCAGTGGACTTCCGTTCCTCATCTGTAAAATGGGAGAGATGGACTCCGTGAAACCCTTCAAGCTTCAGAGTTGCTTCCAGGGTTTCCAGTTCTTGGGTCCCTGGGCCCAATCAGACTCTCAGTGCTCACCCCAAAGAGCCCAGGGCCTGGTCAGGGAGTTCATCCTGTGGTCTGCCCTGCAGACAGTGAACCCAGCCCCGTGCCCAGCACTCCTTGGGCCATGGCATACAGCTTCTTAATGCATTCCTTTACATTACCTACAGTTCCCATGGTGGCCTCCTCCTGAATCCCCACCCCCCAACCCCAGCCATCTCATTGCATGTGTGTGTGGGGGGTTGGGCGGGGGGGGGAGCGAGGCCTCTGCTTTTCTAGGACACTGAAGAGGGCTGGAGACCCCAGGCCCAGAGGGGGCTGACACTGAGTCAGTGCTAGAACCCAGGCCGGGGCTGTTTCAGCCTCCTCTTCAGGGGCTACCTCATTGGTCGCCTCCTCCAGGAAACCTCTCCAAAACTGAAGCATCCTTTTATCCCCGAGAGTCTGCCCTCTGTGTCTGGAGCTGTCTTCTGTCCCCACCACACCGCACCTGGTGTCATTCTTCGTTTTCTAGGTCAGTCAGCAAGCACTGATCAGGTGCTGGCCTTGTGCCAAGGAGTGGGGATGCGAGAGAGGCAAACACATGGTTCTTACCCTCCAGGAGGTAGGGAGACAGCAGGCACAACTCTGTGTGCACAGGGTGTGTACAGTGTAGATGGGAGGGATCTTGGGGGAAGGGGAAGACTCCTGGGCTGGGTCTTTAAGGAAGACAGGAGGCAGAGGTAAGGAGGAGAGCATTAGAGCAGTGGGGGACAGTCATCAATCAGCACCCAGTTATTAAGCACCCGCGGTATGCCAGACGCTGTGCTAAGCACTGCAGAGGCCCCAGTGGGGAGGTGGCTCATTGCAGCGAGAAGGCTGGGGTCCCTGCATCATAGAGTGTGTGTGGAAGGGAGTGAGATATCAGACTGGAAAGGAAGAGGAGTCTCTTGGTTTGGGTTACATTGCCTTCTCCTGGGAGATGGGGCCTGGGTTGTTTTCGACCTTGTGTCCCCAGGGCAGCTCACACAATACCTCGTGTACAGCAGTTTGTTAGTCAAAGCTTGGGCTGAACTGAATCGTCTCCCTCCCTCATCTGACCGGCAGTGAAGCTTGCAGGCCTTTGAGGATCCCTCGCGCTCCCTCTGTCCCCAGTAGGCTCAAGCTCCCAGGCTCAGGGCGGCTGCGGCTCCCTCCTTAGTGGAGTATGTCTCGGTCAGTAGCAGGGGAGACCTGGGAGAGGGGAGGCTGCTGCTGGGAAGCAGGGCTGTTCCCTGGCAGCCTCAGCGCTTCCTCCTCGCACCCCCAGGAGCCCCTTTCACTGGCGCGCCTGTTTCTGGCGGAAGCATGGCCGTCTCCAGCTCCCCGGGCGGCAGGGCCTTCCTTGCCGGAGGGATCTTGGCTGTGTGGGGCCTTGGATCTTAAGTGTGTGCGCTCAAGGCCCATGCCCACACTCTTTTACCAGAAGCAGCCAGGACTGGGAAAGGAGAAGCACAGAGCCTCTGGAGAAAAAAGGAGAGTTTTATGTGTCATAAAGAGCTGGGGCTTTCAGCCTTCACAGTGGTCCTCGGCTCCACGCCGACGTTCAGCCTTGCATGGGAGCAAGGCTGGACTCCTCCCGGGAGCCACCTTTTTGAGTTGAGTGACAAGCTCTCCTTCTGATGTTGCTGAAGTTGTAAAACTCTAGGATTTCAAATTAGAAGGGACCTTCGTGTCCAGGCCCTGCCCGAGTCTGACGCCTTCATTTTGTAGGAAACTGAGGCACAAAGTGCTGAAGTGTTTGCTCACAGTCACATGGTGGAGCAGCGGCAGAGCCACATCCCGGGCTGACGCTTGCTTTGTTTTTTCCCTCTGAGGCCTGTTCGACATCTAGTCCATTTGGATGTCATATTCTGAATCACCAGGTGTTATCTATACGGTGTTTATATACTTATTGGGGCAGCTAGGTGGCGCCATAGTACATAGAGCGCCAGGCCTGGAGTCAGGAAGACTCATCTTCGAGTTCAAATCTACCCTCAGATACTTACTAGCTGTGTGACCCTGGGCAAGTCTCTTAACCCTGTTTGCCTCAGTTTCCTCATCTGTAAAATGAGCTGGAGAAGGAAATGGTAAACCTCTTCAGTATCTGCCAAGAAAACCCCAGATGGGGTCACCAAGAGTCAGATACGACTGAAATGACCAAACCAGGTGTCCTGTGTGTGCATCATCTCTGAGGTTTTTGTCTTTTTCTCTATGTTACCTGTCACATGTTAGGGATGTGATAAATGCTTGTCGATTGACTGTCTCTTTTACGTCTCCCCTCTGAGCTGCATGTGTCTCCAGGGCAGGTCTTCTCTGTCCCTCCCCTGGGACCTAGCACAGGGACTGGCACACAGTTGGAGCTTAATGAATGTGTGTTTAATGATTGTCTGGGTCATCTCTAGCTGAGCTGTAAGCACCCTGAGGGCAGGGGCCTTGCCTGTGTGCCTCCGTACCTCCCCTAGCTCTCTAAGACATGGATGGGTCTTGAAGGATATTGTTTACAAGGGCCTGATTGGAATTGGCTTTTGCTGCTGGGATGGGGCATCAGACACACTTCAGATACCACATGCCAAAGCTACTAGAACAGCTTTTCATTGACTTCAGAGAGGGAGAGAAGTCCTGGCACCCCGAGGATGAGTCCCCCTTGTCCTACACAGGACATGTTTCCTGGACCGTACCTGCTATAGAGCTATGGCTTCCAGGGGGCCAGCTTCCACCCTTGGGTCTAGCCTCCTTCTTTGGGTTCAGCCTCCTCCCTTGGGTTCAGCCTCCTTCCTTGGGGCCAGCCTCCTCCCTTGGCTCTAGCCTCCCCCTTTGGGTTCAGCCTCCTCCCTTGGGGCCAGCCTCCTCCTTGGGTCTGGCTTCCTCCTTTGGGTTCAGCCTCCTCCCAAGGTCTTACTTTTTGTAGGTGCAGCCAGGGGAATGTCTTGCTACCTCAGATCACGAAGTTGCCCGGACCCAGGTCCTATCTATGTCAGGGAAAATGGCCGCCTCCACATGGTCAGCCTAGCCCTCAATGGTGTCCCAAGCAGCTTGCGGGAGCCAAGGCCTTTGAGGCTGTTTCCCAAAGGTTTCTCCGTGGAGCTGTGCATGAACAGGGAAGATGATGCCGCCAGGAAGGAGAAGACGGACCACTTCATCTTCACCTACACGAGGGAAGGCAACCTCCGTTACTCAGCTAAGTCCCTCTTCAGCCTTGTGCTGGGCTTCATCTCTGACAACGTTGACCACATCGACTCCCTCATCGGCTTCCCCGAACAGATCGCCGAGAAGCTCTTCTGTGCCGCGGAAGCCAGGCACAAGTTCACGGAGCCCGGTGCGGGGCTGCGCGCCTTGCAGAAGTTTACAGAGGCCTATGGGCGTCTGGTGCTCTGCTCGCTCTGCCTCCGGAACAGGTGAGTGGGGGGGCCCTAAACTCGGAGAGATGAGAGACGTAGGTTTTGGTTGGATGTTAGGAACGATTTCTCAAAGAATAAGAGTGGCTGTGGGGGGACGTGGTGAGCTCCCCGTCGTGGGAGGGCAGTGTGGTTCAGGTGATGCCCCAGGATGCTGAGCGTCTTGGATAGGTTTGCCTTCCTAGTTCAGCCCCCCATTTTACAGGTGAGAGACTAAGGCCCAGGAGAGAATGACTTAGGAATGAGGTTTCCCAAGCCAGAGCTCAGAGGGACCTTGACAGCTGTCTCTACAAAGAGAGGTCAGCCCCTTCTTAGGAGGGGGGCCAGAGGTTTCTGGTTTTATTTGTGAAGGTCATACTGAGGTATTTCTGATCTGGGGTGACATCGTGAAAATCCCATACTGAAGGGAGGAGGCTTTTTGGCCAGGTTAGGAAGGGAATTGGAAGGACGGGGGCTTTGGAGTGCAGGACACAGCGCAGGCCCGGCTCGCTGTCCAGAGCTGCTCTGGCCTGCCCAGTCATCTCCTTTCCTACACTCCCAGATGTCCCTCTGGGCCTTTCGTGTGGGGAGCCTGTGCCTGGAATTCTCAGCGGGGCTTGACTTTGCTATGTCCCGTAATCATGTTCACCTACTCTCATGCTCTCCACTGACAGTCCTTGTTTGAGAACTACAAAAATCTCTTGATTCATTTCTCAGAGGCTGCATGTTTTCTTTCTCTGATTGCCCAGTAGTCACCCAAATCCCCATTAACTCTGTGACTGGAAGATGGAAAACTGGAGCTTTATTTACAATGCAATCAAAATGTGACTGGCCAGATAAGGTTCCTCTATGTACCCGGCTGAGTCCCTCATCTCTGATTCAGCATTTGAAAGGGGCTTGCAGGCCCTGAGCCATCTGCCCCTGGGGCTTGGGCCTAGAGCACTTCTCTTGGTGCTTGGGGGAGGGAGGCAGCTGGTCCTGGGTCCTGCCTCCTCCCCGGTCACACCCTGCGGGCCTGAGCCCTCCATACTCCATCCGGCTGGTCCTAGCACACCACCTTTTTAGGCCCTTTGCTGCATGGCCTGAGTGCAGGCAGCATAGCCCTTATTCCCCCAGCACTTGGGCCTGGCATCTGCCAGGGCCCAGAGCATTCACGCTGACCCCTCTCCATGCTTGGCAGGTATCTGGTGATTTCGGAAAAGCTTGAAGAGATCAAGTCTTTCCGGGAGCTGACCTGCCTGGATCTTTCTTGCTGTAAGCTTGGGGATGAGCATGAGCTCCTGGAGCATCTGACCAACGAGGCCCTGTCCAGGTAGGGCCTGCCAGCCACGCCACCCCAAGCCGTGCCACACCGAGGCCCCAGAGTCCAGTGAATCTTCCACAGGCTTCTCCCCAGAGGTGAAAGGGACCTCAGGGGCCATCGGGGCATCACTTTACAACAGAAGAAACTGAGGCCTAGATCCCACACGGATAGTAGGTAGCAGGGGCAGATTTTGAACCCAGGGCCATTTGCATTGTCCCATGCTCTTTATTGAGGACTTGGTGCTTTCTGATGGCCTCCTTGGGCTATGTCCATTCTCTCCCGCCTGTGCTACTAATGCAAGACCATGCATAGGACCTGCTTTAGGTCACCTGCCACTCACACCAGGCTGGCCATTGGAGGTGTCCTGTGTGAGGGCTCAGAGAATGATTGTGCTGGGTGCTGACTTTTCCTGTCCATTTCATAGCTACAGAGCTGCTCAGCTGTTCTCGTAGAACACACAGATGCTTTGGGGAGCTGATCTTCCCGCGACAGGCGCAGGCTCCCACTCATCCTCTTGGAAAATTATCTTTGACTTCTTTGGGGAAAAATTGATAGCCCTGCAGCTAGTGTGGCATGGACCTTTGCTGTACTCAGCTGTCCTGGTCTCAGGGCAGGGTCCCTCTGGTCTGGTCTGACCTGCCATGGCTTGGCGGGCTAGCAGAGCGCTTTCCACTGCTCACGTGGCCTGGAGGCCTGCGTGGGCAGGGCTTAAGGAGTGGGAAGGGGCGTCATTCTTTACCTTGTTCGAACAGTAAGTTATACGTAACCAAACATCACTTTTGAGAATCTCAATTAAAAAAACAGTCGGTTTGGTGTTCGTGCCTGCTGTGTGCTGGACGCCACGATGGGCAATTGGGTATAAAGACAAAGAAGGGGACCACATTATTGAATGAGACCAACACACGTGTGGAATGAAAGTTTGCAGAGTAAATCCAAGGAGTCCGAGGGCAGGGCACAGATGCCTGTCCAGCCAGTGCTGGGGCCATTGAGGGAGGTGGGTCAGGGCAGCCCCTTGGGAGCACAGCCAGGGTTCCATGGGGAACCCCCCAAGTCAATTCTGGTGTCTGTGGCCTCACCCCCACAGTGTGACCCAGCTCCGCCTGAAGGACAATTGCCTCTCCGATGCTGGGGTCCGGAGAATGACAGCTCCCGTTCGGGTGATGAGAAGAGGACTGGAAAACCTCGCCTTACTCGACCTGTCCTGTGAGTTGGGCGATGTTGCAGTGGGAGGGCACCGGCCTCGAGTACAGAGACACGGGGCCATCGTGCATCGTGCGCTCTCTGGGACCAGATTTGGCTCGTGCGACAGCTCAGGCTGGGCTCCGTTCTGTCAACTTTTAATGAACCAGTCAGGATTTTTTTATTCTGAACTTAAGCAACACTGAAAAAGAGCATTTCTGGGTGCAAAGTAGAATTTGTAAAGGGCTGGTGTGTGTGATGTGTAAATCTCTTTTCTCCTGAGTCCATTCAAAGCTGCCCTGCCCCTGTCTGAGCTTCCTTCTCTCCTTCCTTCTCTCCAGATGTTTTAGTGACCCCCCCATTCTTTCCCTTTCTTCCTTCCTCTTTCTTCTTTTCCTTTCCTTCCTCTCTTTCTTCCTTTCTTTTCCTTTGCTTCATTGCTTCCTGCTTTCCTCTCCCCATCACTGCCTCTTCTCCCCCTCAGACTCCTCCCCTAATTAAACACAGGAAAGACCCCTGGTAATGTCCACTGTCCACACTGTGCCAGAGCTCCTCCTTCCCTCAGGGCGTCTGTAGCAGGGTGGTCCTGGCCCTGCTCCCTCCGCTCTGTGTCAGGGGTCCTTGGCATGGTCTCCTGGTGCTTTCCTCCAGCCCAGTAATGTTTGTTACATTTATACATGATGTCCCCTTAGCTTCCAAAACTGTTTGTCGTCTGCTCCCTCCATGAGGACCAGAAAGTTTGTTTTGCTTGTGACTAATTTCTGCCCATACGTTGGCCTGCCTCCTTCTGTGTTTGTAAGGGTGGGTGTGTTAGAGAAGAATGAAGCCCTGCCCGTGTTTGTGTCCCCTTCTTACCAAGAGGACGTTCCCCCCCTTCCTCCTTTCCACGCTGAAGGATGCCTCCCTTTACCCTTCATTCTCCTTAGGCCCTGTTTTTCTCATTTAACTCTGTTAATTTCCTTTGAAGACATTAATATTCTGAGGTGATACCTGTTACTTCTCCCCAGTTAGGATGTCAGGCCTTCATCATCTCACAGCTCCTTCCAGTCACTCCAGTAAATGCACCTTTCTAGTTTTCTTTTGCTTTTGCATTTCACGGTCCCAGCTCAGCTCTGGCCTTTGCATCAGAAGTGCTTGGAAGTCTTATCTTCTATGCAAGGTCCATTTTTCTGCTGTAGAAGTATGCTCAACTTTGCAGGCAAAGTCTTCCTTGTTCGTAAGCCTCCATTTGTTCCTTTTTGGAAGAGATTAGATTCCAGGATCACCTCCTATTTACTGTAGGAGTTGACAAGGCTTACATGATCCTGACTATGGTTCCTGGCACTTGGAGTCTAGTTCTGGCTGCTTGGATACTTATTCTTCAGTGTGGAAACTCTGGCGATGTGGCAGTGACATTCCAGGCTTTTCCTTTTGGGTCTCCTTTTAGGAGATGATCATTGGATTCTTTCTGTCTTCACTTTGCCTTCTGGTTTAGGAGATATGGGCAGTTTTCATCTATGAATTCTTCTTTTTTGAGACAATTGCAGTTAAGTGACTTAGCCATATAGCTGGTAAGTGTCTGAAGTCAGATTTGAACTCAGGTCTTCCTGTCTCCAGGACCGGTGCCACCTTGCTGTCCCTCTTTGATGAATTCTTGAAGAGAGTCTCCAGGCTTTTAGGGTTTTCAGGGAGTCCACTGCGTGGCTGAGATTACCACATCCTCTCCTACATCTTTCTCCTTACAATTCCTTCTTCCACGGCTTTTGCAGTCCTGGTGGAAAATCCATTTTTTCCTTTGTGTGCCCTCTTTGTTAGGGAGTTAGGCCCTTCTTCTAGGTTAGCTTTTTGGGGTCATTAATTATGTTTTTAGTTGGCATTGTAACATTTGTTAAAATAATGCTATAGGTAAATAGCAACAGCAGAGAAGCCAGAGAATTAAAATGCAAACCATGTAAAATTCCATGTCAAACCTGACCCCAGGGAAGACGACCCTTCCAGATAACCTGCACAAGTCATCAGGATTGGGAGTTTGCATTTGAATTCTTACACGATGGAAAACTACAGGAGCAGCTTGCCCCAGTGGCGGTGAGGGTGGTTTCTTCATGTGCCTTCAGGCCAGAGGTTGGATCTGGTGCATGCAGTGTGAACTGGCAAAGATGTGGGGCTCTGTTTAGTAGCCTGAACCCACACCCCATCCGCCCCCTCTGAGTAAATTATGTAATCCCTGCTGTCAAGACGGCCGTGCTGAGATTCCAGAAGCCGTGCTATTTTTCAGTCAATCCACATTTTTGTTGGCCCTGTGTTTGAGTTTGTTTAGAGCCTCCAGTCATTGCTAAGAGGGGTTGGGGTGTTCTTAGGTTTTCTGCATTGGGCATCTGTGACCCTGTGGGTGGGCCCTGCCCACTGGGGTGTCCTCAGGAGTGGCCTGGGGAACACGTGTGTCAGCCCTGCCTCCTTCCCTGCTGCCCGCCGGTGGGATCTCAGCTGTTAATCTCTCCAGAGTCTGTTTGGCTTCCTGCTGGAGTGGAATTGTCTGTCCCCATCCAGGCTCCCTCCTGGCCAGACCCTGGTCTCTGATTTTCATTCATCTGCTTCCTGGGTGTGGTGTCCTTTGGGTTCTGCTCTGTTCAGATGGGTAATCTCGAGATTCCCTGAATTCCTCTTCCCGCTGCCATCGCTCGGCCATTGGGGCTTCCACTTGGTTCTTGGCAGCGCCTTTGAGTGCTGAGTGTATTCACGGGGTGATGAGCCCACAGACCCTGGGCAGCGGTGGCTGTTCAGGTGGGTGCTGGACCTGTCGGACCTGGCCTTCCTGCTGGGGCACGGTATGCCCAGCCCCAGCCGAGGACCCCCTCCCGGTGGTGGATGACGCTCCACCAGGTCTGCAGAGTGCACGCTGCACTGTGGAGGAGGGGTCTGAGGCTTAGCGAGGGGATCGCAGCTGGGCTCCTGACCTGGGTCTCGGGTGATGCCACTGCCCCCATCGGCCCCCCTCGTCTCCCGTCAGATGTTCACGATTCTGCCGCTGAGCTTGAGTGAATGCCCCAGAGGCTGGCAGAGTGCAAGGGCAGTCCTCCTAAGTAGACTCTGTCACTTAACATCAGCCAGTCGGCAGGCACTTACTTATGCTCGGCCTGTGCAGAGTCCTGGGGATCCGAGAAAGTCCTGAAACAGTCATTGCCCTTGAGGGGCATACAGTCTGAAAGGGGATGGGCCGCAGTAAACGGAAGCTCATCTGAGAGGGAGGCTTGAGCCTCTGGGGGAAGCAGGAGAGGCCTCCTGAAGGAGTCTTGTGCTCTGACCCTGTCCCTGTCCCTCCTTCCCTCTTCGGCAGACATCCGTGGCTCCCTGTTACCTCCAGGGGTGCGAGGAGCAGCGGTGGGCCAGTGAGGAGGGGCCGGGCTCTGAAGGAGGGCTTTGGTGATCGTCGTGGGTCGGCCACCTCCAGTTTATCCTGACCGGCGCCTCTTGGCACCTGGTTTCTTTCATGTTGTCAGCCCCACGGGACCAGAGCTCCTTGAGAGAAGGGGATCACTGTTGACTTCTGTGTGCCTGGCACAGTAGGTGCTCAGTAGGTGTCTGTTTGCTGACTCTGTATTCTAGTACTTCTTGGACTCGTGATTAGCATTTGGCCCCAAGTTTGATTTTCATGGACATGGGCTGCTGTGGTTCACTTTCTAGGTAATCCGGAGATCACCGATGCAGGAATTGGCTACCTCTTCTCTTTTAGAAAACTGAACTGTCTGGATATCTCTGGGACCGGCCTTCAGGTGAGAGCACGGGCCTCCTTTGGGGGAAGGTCTGTGTGTCAGCAGATGCCCTAGCGGGGGTGGGGGGGTGTCTGGGCCGTACCGACCGTGTCTTCCTTGTTTAGGATGTGAAGGCCGTCATGCACAAGCTTCAGACTCACATTGGCCTTGTTCACTCCAAAGTGCCTTTGAAGGAATTTGACCACAGCGGCTGCAAGACGGAGGGCTGGGCAGACCAGGTACCCTGGGGAACACACTCATCTGGCGCTCTGAACAGAGCCCTGGTGTATTCCAAGACTGTGAGCCCTGGGAGGGCGGGGACCTACTGTCTCTCCTGAGGCCCAGCACAGCCTTTGCCCCCACTTACGGCTTAACGAGTGAGTGTTGGACCCTCTGAAGAGCCATGTTATACCCATTTTATAGATAGGGAAACAAGTCCCTCAGGGCTCCATTCTGGCCCCTCTCCATGACTTCATTGGGCGATCTCAGCCCCTGTGGTTTCAGTTACATCTGTGCGGGTGACTCTCAGATCTCCCTCCCCACCTCCAGTTGTCTTTTAGACATTCTGACCTGGATGTCCCATAGACATCTCAAATGTAGCATGTCTGGAACCGAACCCGTTTGTCTCCTCAGGCCTTCCCCTTTCCTGACTTCTCTGTTCACTTGAAAGGGCACCGCTGTCCTCCAGGATCAAATCTAAAATCCTCAGTTTGTATTTTTATAGTTTGGCCCCCTCCTGCCTTTGCAGGTTTCCTCCTATACCCCCCCCCATACACACACCCCCTACGTGATCCAGGACATGCCGTCCTCTGGCCATTTTCCCTGTGCTCTCCCTCCTCACCTCTGCCTCCTACATCTGCACCTTCCATCAAGTCCCAGCTCCAATCTCACCTTTTCCAGGAAGCCTCTCGCAGGTCCCCTCCCGCCTATACCTTGTTTGTAAATAGGTTTTGTCATTTGTCTCCCCCTTTAGATGGGAGCACCTTGAGGGCGGGGAATGTCATTGACCTTCTTTGTCTCTGGTGCTCAGCCCTGGGCCGTGCACACAGTAGGCACTTCATAAATGCTGCCAGCACCAGTGCTTCTGCTGCTGCACGTGGATGTCCATGATTGCCTCTGCACTGTGCTGCCGTATCGCAGAGCTCTTGAAAAAGAGTATCAACAGTCACTGACATTTATACAGCCCCTACTATGTGCTGGGCAGTGCACTAAGCCTTTACAAGTATCATCCCATCCAATTCACGACAGCTTTGGGAGGGAGGGGTATCATTATCCCCACTTTACAGATGAGAAAACTGAGGCAGACAGGTGAAGTGACCTGCCCAGGGTCTCGTGCTCTTCCCACTGGCTCACTTGGCTGCTTGCCACCAGGGTGGACAGGAGATGTCAGAAGCCTAGAATGGGGGACCAGTGCTTTGTAGTGCCCGGCTCTGCGCTGGGCCCAGGGAGCGTGAAGGCAGAAGACAGTCTGTGCCCTCCAGGAGCTTACATCTTATGGGGGAATGACAAACTGAATGATCTCGCTGCTCTGGGCCAACTCTGAACCAGGCCTGGCGCCAGGAGGCCTCCCCTGCTGCCGCTGGCTGGTCACAGGGTCCCGGACAGATGACGCCCCTGCCGGAGCTTTGCTGTCCTCGATTCAGTGGCCCTAGGGCCCTGTGGCCAGCCCTCCAGGCCAGTAGCTTTCTGAGAGGCTCTCATGCCCCCCTGGGGGCGGAGTGCTGCTTGCCGGACCCCTTTGGTGGGGTGGTGGATGATGCCATTGGTGCTCTCTGTTCCAGATTGTCCTGCAGTGGGAGCGTGTGATCTCTGGAGCCGTTGCAGGCCAGGACAAGCCCCGGATGGCGGCATCGCGTTTCTGTACGTACCTCCGGCTGCAGCTTCGCCTCTGTGCTGCCATGAAACCCGTCGATCGTTGTGCTCAGCAGGAAAGTCAGAGGCTCAGCGTCAGAGCTGGGAGGTCATCTAGAGATGATCGCCCAGGACCATGTAGGAGAATGAGGCCCAGGTTAAGTGGGTGCCCGAGGGCGCCCCCACAGCTAGTAAGTAGCCGAGCCGGGACTCACGCCCAGGTCTTGGACCCCAGAGCTTTCCCACTAGAGGACTGGCTCATTCTGGGAGATGTGGGGCCTGCTGCCCTCGGAGCCGCCAGCATGGTCTGGGTTTGGTCCACGAGGCTTGATGCCTCACGTGGCCCTCTGTCCATATAGCCTGTCACGTGTCAGAGTGACCTGGAGGGCACCCAGACTCTTCCTTAGCGCTCTCTACAACAAGCTGAAATGAAAAGGGGCCAGCAGCGAGCCTTGGGCACCGGGCCGAGTTGGGGCAGTCACAGGGAGGGGTGGCTGTTTGGTGTGTGGAGGAACGTCATAATATTTGGAGCCATCCCCACCTGGAATGGACTGTCGTGACAGGTAGTGAGCTCACTGTCACTGGAGGTCATGGAGTGGAGATAGATGAGCCCCATACAGGGTTCTTGCGCTGGGTAGGGTGGGCCTCGATGTCCCCTCAGATTCTCACAGCAGACTGAATCTCTGCCTTTGCTTCTGCCTCAGATGGAAAGCGGCCTTGGACAGAAGCTCCTACCAAGTGTCCCTTAGCAGATACAAACTCTGGCGAGAAGCTGCAGTTCTATAAAGAGAAGGCCGCAGAACGCCACGGGCCGTTGTCGAAACGGGAGGCAGCCACGAGCCAGGACCTCAAGAGCGCCAAGAAGAGAGCACTGGAGGAGCCCGAGAAGGAAGCGCCCAGCTCGCCGTCCTCCAGGCAGAAGTGCGTCCGCCTCACGGTGGAAGACTGGGACTTGCTTAATTCTTAGTGATGGGCCGGGGGGGTAGGCGGCCCCTGGCCCCGACCGTACCGCGGGGCGCCAGGGGCCGGGTGACGTTGGGCTTTGGGCTCGCGTCTGGAGCAGGAGGCGGCCGGCGTCTCTACTGCGTATTTTCAGTACATAGTAACTTTTCAAAGAAACCTTTTTGCTCTTGTTAGCTGGTGGTGTTGGATTGGAGGTGGGGCCGCAGCCTTGGGGGGGGTCCTGGAGCCTCCGACAGAGGTCGATTGGCTCCCGTGTCTCCAGCCCACCCAGGGAGGTTGGAGCCCGGATTGGTCAGTCAGCAACTGGAATGACTAGCATTTATCTGGTGCTTTAAGGGCTATGAGGCATTGACACGACTCCTCTGAAGCTCAAAACAACTTGGCGAGGTGGGTATATTATCATCTCCCTTTTACAGATGAGGAAACTGAGGCTGATTAAGTAATAAGTCCAAGGTCACACAGGAAGAGTGTGAAGCCAGATTTGAACTCGGGGCTTGACTCCAGGTCTAATTCAGTCCACCACTTAGCATTCATTAAGCACCTACTATGTGCCAGGCATTGTGCTGAGCACTGGGGATTTTACAGAGAAAGGCAAGAGATAGTCCCTGCCCTCCAGGAACTCACAGTCTAACGGAAAGACAACATGCAAATGGCGATGGACAAACAGAATCGATGCAGGGGGATCAGGAAGGGCTTCCTGTAGCAGGTGGGACCTGAAAGAAGCCGGGGAAGCTGGGAGGTGGAAGTGAGGAGGGAGAGTGCTCCAGGTGTGGGGCACAGCCCGGGAAAGCGTCCAGAGTCTGGAGATGGAGCCTGGGGGCCGTTTGTCACTGGCCTGCAGAGTACCAGCCAGGAGTGAGGTGTAAGGTGGAAAGGTGGGGGAGGGGGCCGGGTCCCGAAGGGCTCTGGACCCAAACAGAACGTTTTGTATTTGCTCCTGGAGGCGATAGGGAGCTATTGGCGGCCCTCTAGTGGGCAAGTGACGCGGTCAGACCAGAGGGAAGGAGGATGGACGCATGGGGAGAGACTCGAGGCAGGCAGACCACCTCCTCCCCGCCCCCCAGCGGTGACCTCCCCATTAGCCTCTGCTGACTGAGGAGGCAAAGCCCATGTGCGTCTGCAGTGGCAGAGAGTTTCCTCACTGGGAGTTCCTCCAGGCCAGTGAAATCACAGGTCCAGTGAAATGCTTTACCCAGGTCACCTCATTTGTTCTCACGGCAGCCCTGTGAGGGGGATGTCCAGTATTCCTGCTTTACAGGACAGGAAACTAGGCAGAATGAGGTGATGTGACTTGCCCAGGGTCTCACAGCTAGTGATTATCAGAAACTGCATTTGAACACAGGCCTTCTGTGCTTTACCCACTGAGTCACCCAATTGCCCACAGGCCTCTAGCATACCTCGTGCCCGGGCCTGGTGGATTCACGGTCACGGGCTCATAGACCTCGGGCCAGAAGGGTCCTCTGAGATCATCTAGCCCAGAGAGAGGTGAAGTGACTTGGGATTTGAACCCAGGACTCTTGACTCCGAGTTAAATACTCTCCACTCTACCCTGCTGAGTCTTGTATACACACATACATATGCACATGCACACATATGTGTACACACATACACACACACACACACATGCACATAATTTCAGATCTAGAGCTGAGAGGGTCCTTAGTGGTTATCTGGTCCAGTGCCCTTGCTTGCAGATTATGAAAATGAGGCCCAGAGAGTCCCAACAACCCCCCAAGATGGCGCAGGTGACCCAGGGCCCGGGCTTATTCCACAGCAGGGCTCTGGAAGCCCCGGCCTCCGGCCACCCCTCACATGCCCTTCCCAAGGACGGATCCCAGAGAAGACTTTCACAGCCGAGATCAACTTGTCTTTTACCTTTCTCCTGTCAGGCATCTTCCCACTCATTTTCTTCTACTTATAGCCCTCCCCTGCTCGATCACAGAAATAAGCATTTGCTTTTTAGATGAGCAATACTACTGCCAAAAGCCACCCAATTTGATAGTGTGTGCAACATTCTGTGCCCGCAGTCCCCCACCTCTCCACTGAGAAGAAGGATGTGGTTTCTTTTTTATTCTCAGAACCAAGATGGCTCATTGCCGTTCATCCAAATTCAGCTGCCTTTTAGAGTTATTTCCAATTGCATTCTTGTAATCACTGTGTAGTCCAGGAGGCTCTTTTCCCTTGTGTGTGTCCTGGACCCCTTAAACTGAAGTTTGGTCAAACTTAGGAACCCCTTCTTAGAATCACGTTTTTAAATGCTTAAAGTAAAGTAAAATACAGAGGATTACAAAGAACATCAATGATAGTGAAATAAATGTTACTGTTTTTCCATCCCAGATCTTGGACCCCTGAACTCTACGCAGGGAATGCTTGTTGGGTAGTTTGTGGCCCCCCATGCACAAGGCTTCTGACTCTAGCATCACCTGCCTGGAGTCTCAGGATCTCTTATACTCTCTCTCTTTTTTTTTTTTGCTTTTTTTGGTGAGGTAAATGACTTGCCCAGGATCATACGGCTAGTAATTGTCAAGTGTCTGAGGCCAGGTCCTCCTGACTCCAAGGCTGGAGCTCTATCCACTGCACCACCTAGCTGCCCTGATCTCTCATATTCTCACGACAGTTTTCTAGAAGTGCTGACTTGGGTCTTGATACTGAATGTCGCATTCATACAGAGTTCAGCAAAATTTACATTTCAAGCCTCTCCTTTGGGCTCTCACTCTGTCCTGATGAATGAAAGGTGATCTTGGAGTTTGCCTCTAATCTTCAGAGCAGGATAATCTGTGGACCTAGTGATGATTAGATTTTCTACAAAATAAATGAGAACTTCCTGGTTGTCCTTTCTAAGTTTGCTTCTGGTTGATTGTCTGATTCACCTGACCTTTGGACGAGTCATTTCATTTTTCTGTGCCTCAGTTTATCTCAGATTGGTAAATGCACCTCTGCTTCACCAAAGCCCAGGTTCAGCGTCTCCCTGCTCTAAAGCCGTAACTTGGGGCCTCTGAATTCTATGCTAATGGATACAAACTTTGGCCTGGTCTCACATGGCCAGTCTTGCCAATTGACATTAAGGCACTGGGCTCAGCTCTTGGGGTACAAAGACAAAAGGAAGTAGTCCGGGCTCTCAAAGCACTTAGTCTGTAGGTAATAAACCGCCTGTGGGATAACCAGCCTGGCTAAGTGTGGGGCATCTGGTCACTGGAGGGTGGGAGATTATTTTTTGGGCCATAACAACTCACTGTCTGGTCTTCCAAGGGGAGGAGCCTCTGAGTGAGCTGTCGGTGAAGGGATACTAGTCCCAGCCATCACACGGAGCCCATGATCGGATTACAGGGAAGATGCCTAATCCCAGGAGCATGTCCTGAGCAGCCCCGCAGGTCTGGGAGGTGTTCTTAGGAGTATCCACATGACAACAGGTCTAAAGCAAAGGGGATTTGCTTTACTAGGAGAAGCAATTAACCAGAGAACCTGGCCTCCAGCACCTTCAGATGTCAGCTGGTGGAAACGGGTTTGAAAGCTCCCTCCAGCTTCCAAGTTCAAGGACTGGTGGAAGAGATGGGTTTCCGGCCTCGAACTTCTCACCATGGCCCCATAACTTTTGATTTTTATTTCTAGCTAAGGTCTCATTTAAAACTTGCAGAATGTATGCCTTTTTTTCACATTGTCATTTCTGAAAACGTCCTAACTTTCGACTTCTCATTGAGCCTTCCCTTGTAACAAAGATTTTTTAAAAAGAAGTTCACAAAACCAAGAGGCCGGTCCACTGCAAGTCTGTGGGCTGTTCCACCAAGGTCTGCCTCCCCCCAACCTCGTCCTCTTCTCCCACCCCCTGCAGTGAAGGCTCTTCCCAATTCATGAAACTTATCAAAGCATTCATCTTCACTTTACTGGTCCTTCCATGTACATCACTGTATGGTGTCTGCTGTTTTCCTGGTCTTAATTATTTCACTGCATTAGCTCATGTAAGTCCTCCCTGCTTCTCTGCATTTTTCATTTCGCATTTCTTAAGGCAATGAGAAATCCCTATGTGGGTGCCTACTTAGCCAACATGTATTATTACTATGGGCCAGGCGTTGTTTAAGCGTGAAAACAAACATAATTATGTACAAACAGTGGGCGTGTGTGTGCTGTATATATGTATGTGCATATATGTAGATGTAAACCTATATACATATATGTGTGTGTGATATATATGCATGTGAATATGTGTAACACACAAAGAGTAACCAGAAGGTAATCTCAGCAGGAAGGCCCTAGAAGTGACAGTGACGGGACTAAGAAGGCCGCCTGCAGAAGGTGGGCAGAGGTGAGGAGGGATGGTGCTCCAGGGGTGGGGCACAGCCCGTACGAAAGCACAGAGATAAGAAATGGAGTGTTGTGTGCCAGAAACCTCAAGGTGGCCATGTAACTGGATTACACAGTATATGGAAAAGGGTCACTGGAAGAAGGTAAGGAGAGGCCAGACTGTGAAGGCTGGGACCTTCACAGGCCCTTTAAAACCAAACAGAGGATTTTCTATTTGGCCCTGGGGGTAAGGGGGAGTCACTGGAGTTTACTGAATGTGAGGAGGGGGCATGCTCACACCCCACGGGCTTGAAGAGGATCAACTTGATCATTGAATGGAGGGTGGAGGGGAGTGGGGGGAGGGACTTGAAGCGGTTGTGGAGTTGTGAGGGAGGGGCTGCACCAGGGAAGATGCCATGTGGGTACGCACATGCAAATCTACATGCATGTGCACACCACGAAAATGTATAGACACGCATGTGTATGTGTGCATGCGTGTGCACTCACATACATACATGTATGTACACATATACACACGTATGTGTGTGCGCATGGCAGATGGGGTGAGGGTGACTCCACAGGACTTGAGACAGACCGGACACGGGGTGGGGTGAGGATGACCCCGAGTTCATGGTCCTGCAGGATAGGATGGTGATGCCCTTAGCAGTGGGGAAGTTGGGAAGGGGAGAGGAAGGTTGGCTGGTAAAGCTGCAGCCCCCAGAGCTTTGAGGCAGATGCCTCACAGACATTTTGCACCCGACCTCCCCTCGATACCCAGAGGAGGAGAGAAGTAGTGTTATCATCGGTGCTCTGGCAGCAAGTCATCACTCCCTGCAGTCGGAGCCAAGCTAACGACTTCTCCCCTCCTGCGGTTCAAGTCCATCCCATTCTCCCAGTGCTTTCTTCTCCACGTCAGCCTATATAAGGGGGATGGAGGGGGCGTTTCGGAGTATGAGCACCTCTGGGATGCGGGCTACTCATCCACTTTTGGGGTCCCCCTTCACCAAATTCACCAGTGGCTCCGTGAAGCTGTCACATGTGCAGTGGTCACACCCCGGTAAACAAACTAAACCAGGTAAGTGACAGGCCCCAGTCCTGGCGGTGAATTAGGGGGTGTCCACCCCAAGCATGTGAGGACTTCCCCTGGCTGGAGGGGGGAGGAGAATAGCTTGTCCCAACAGCCACGAAGGCGGCGTAGAGCTTGGTCAGACACGGAAGACGCCAAGGCCATCGCCAGGCAGCCTGACTTTTGTCCTGCTCCTGGATGTTGATGACTCCGGCACAGCGAGCGAGGAGGGCGACTGGGCAGCTCTGCCTCACTTAAACCCAGCTCACGCGTGAATCACTGGGCATCTTCAAAAGCGCATGCACAACAGCTCGTACAAATCTTCCTTCCTGTGTTTCTCTGGCTTTGTCACGGTGTCAGCACCACAAAATATCCCACTGCATTCTCAGACCACAATCGGTGCAGCCAAGGGCTGGTTTGCTGCTGCTACAGATAGAGTGGCTGTGGATACTTTGTTGGCCCCTCTCCCATCCCCACTAAACTGAGCTGGAGAGGGAAATGGCAGACCACTCCAGTGTCTCTGCCAGGAAACCCCCCGCGGGGTCACAGACAGTCAGAGATGATGGAAAGCGACTGAACAACAGCGTAACAACACGCGGGGATGCACACAGCATACAGCGCACACGCTCTAACATCCTGCTAAGGCGTCGGGCTAGACAGCCTCTCTGTGCCCTTCCAAGATCCCCTCTCCGGGCCTCAGTTTTCCCATCTGCAGAGTCCCCAAGGCCCCCGATCCAGCGCTCCATCCTGACTCTGTGGTCCAAGTCCACAGGTGGGAAGGTGGGGGTTAAGAGGGCAAGGAAAGAAGAGTCCAAGGCAGATGCCAGGACCAGAAGGGTTAAATGGGATAGATTTCAAGCTGAAAGCAAAGAGCATAACCTGAGCCTACTTTAAGTCCCTTTAATCTGCTGCCTCCTGTCTGAATAGCAAAGAGCGTGTGTGTTTAACGTCCTGATCTTGGACCCGGGGCCTGGCCCAGCGAGGAGGTGGTAAATATTGACAGCGGGCATCCAGCGTCCCGGGGGCCCCATTTGTCCTCCTGCGCGTAATCCCTCTGTGGGTGTTGAATGAGTGGAGGGAAGGAGGAGGAGGAGAAGGAGGAGGAGGAAGAGGAGGGGGAGGAGGAGGGGGAGGAGAAAGGAGTCGTCCATCCCTCAGGAGCCAGGCATCTCCTGGAGCTGACTGCTGACACACGGTGTGACGGGCTGCCCCATCTTCCCTGCTCCGTAAACACCAAGGTAACAAGGGGGCTCTGTGCCCCCCGTGCGGTCGTATCCCGGCTACAGCTGGCAGGGCAGTGACTGATGAATGCACCAAGGAGATGGCCTTGGGACGTCCTCACCAAGAGCTTCCTGAGGTCCAGGGGGAGGACGGCAGCTCCTGTATTAATGGTCTTCTGGACAGGTGCCCACAGAAATGAGAACTGGAAGGAACCTTCAAGCTCACCCAGGCCAACCTTGTGATTTTACAGATGATGAAACTGAGGCCCAGAGAGGGAATCGGGGACTCAGCCAAGGTCACCCAGCAAACCTTGGTGGACTGAGGGCTGGAGGCCTTCCTGGAGGAGATGGGCCACAGGAAGAACCTTTCAGTAGATGAAGTCCACTGACCTCCATGATGCTAATGGATCCTCAGAGCAGTCCAGCCCACATGCACCCTACCTCCATGGCTCTCTACATTTCCAAGGCAGTAACAGATCCTTCATTATCAGGTTTTGTATCTGGAAAATGAAGACTCCAGTCTGCGACCCCAGGCAGCCTTTCTTCTGTTAGTGGCTTGGCAGAAACTCTTAGCACCACAGATTTGGGCTGGAAGAGGCCGATCAGTCCAGCTGAGCAGCTGAGGCTCTGAGGGCTTGCCTGGTGACTTACCTAATGTCACACAGTAAGGAGAAGAAGTAGGATTCGAACCCAAGCCTTGTGACTCAGGTGTCTTTTTCCACTTCCCTGGGCATAAGCCCTCAAGATGCAGATGATGTAATGGCAGCATCGATGAAGCTGCAGGCACTGGGGGGAGCCAGCTCGGGCTCTGGGATGGGGGGGGGGGTCTTGCTCCTGCCTTCTGTTACCTGCAGACAGGGAGGCCGCAAGATGGGGGGGAGCCGGCAGTGACAGTGGGGGCAGGCGGGGCATCCTCAGGGCCTGGGGCAGATGTACTCATCTGACCAGTCGGAGCAGTGCTGCACGCGGTCCCGGCAGAGGTGCCGGGGGACACAGCCACAGTATTGGTACAAGGTGGAGGGGCAGCTCCACCACTGAGGCCCACAGGGCGGGCATCGGGCCACTAGGGAGGGAGAAAAGAACAACATAAGAATGTCCAGCCTGTTCCCTCTGCTCCCCCATGTTCAGCAGCTCTCCCCGGCCCGGGGCCGAGCTCCTTACTCCTCACTTCAAGGCCATCACCCAAACCTGCCAGCTTTGTCTCCTCCTGACCAACCCCTTCCTCCTCCCTCTGTCCTCTATGCGTTCTGAGGTATCTTCCCATCTTTGTTTCTTTGTTTCTTTTTTTCCTTTTGGCAAGGCATTTGGAGTTAAGTGACTTGTCCAGGGTCACACAGCTAGTGTCAAGTGTCTGGTCTGAGACTGGATTTGAACTCAGGACCTCTTGACTCCAGGGCTGGTGCTCTACCTGCTGTGCCACCTTGCTGCCCCTTCTTCCCATCTCTGTAGCTTGGATCCCCTTATTTCGCTTCCTGGGAACACGTGACTGCTTCTTATCCAAACCAAGAGTTTCAAGGGGCAGAGTAGCTAGGAGAATCCCCCCAAACAGGTAATAATCATAACTAAAAGCCCAACCCACTCAGAGTGGCAACACGAGTTTATCAGACTCTCTGGGAGTTTTTAACTCTGCAAGCAAGTTGTCCACAGCCGCTGCTTCTCACGCTCTGGAGAAAATGCCCGGCTTTCCTGGTCATGGGAGGAGGTGGAGGAAGGCTTCAGAGGATGGATGGGATTTGTCAGGTGACAACGGGGAGCGAGGGCATTCCAGGCACAGGGAACAGCCCAAACACCCCAGCCGGGAGCCTCTGAAACTAGATCTTGGGGGCAGATTGTGGGGAGCTGGTGACGGCGCCTGAGCTGTTGCTGGGAGACTCTGGGCAGAGGGGCTGCTCACACCAGCCCAAACCTGGGGGGCGTGGGGGAGGACTTACAGGTGCCTTCATCAGAGCAGTCTCCACAGTCATTGAAGCCATCACATTTCTGATCCTCAAACAACCAGGACGTGGGGTTGCTGCAGTGGAACACCAAGAAACTGGGGAGGCTGTGGGGGATGTTGCCTAGAGAGGAGAAGGCAGAGACAGAGGGCATGGCCTGAGGACAGCTGGTTCCACTTTAAACCAGTTAAGGCAGCAGGCGAGGCTCGGGTGTCTGGGGGAGGAGTAGCCTGTGGTGATTTCGCCAGACCCTGACATCCTCTGCAGATGCCTGAGCCTTGGCCACCTCCCTGTCCATCCCACCTGCCCATACTTCACCCACTCTGCCTCCTAATGGCCTCTAAGAGAGAAGAGGCAATCCTGGGCATGGAGAATCTTGAATCAAAATCCAGCTATTTATTCACTACCTGTGTGACCTTGGGCCTCAGTTTCCTAATCTATAATATGGGGCTATGAGGCAGTGTGACCTAAAGAAAGGCATCATGGGAAAGTGGGTAAGAGCACCAGCCTTGGGGTCAGGAAGTCCTGGGTTCAAGTCCTGTCTCTGACACATTAGTGTTACCCAGCCCCTCAAAGCTCTTCCAGGCCACAGAGACTAGCCGGTATAGAGCAGGAGCTGACTGAGCAGAAGCCTCTGTCCTAGTTCACAGGTCTGGCCAGAGAAACCACCAAAGTCCGAAGCCGAGGGCCAGCCCACACTTACCACACAAGGCTTCTTCTTCGTCCTCTCCGTGTGCGCAGGAACGGACGCGGTCACACAAGAGGCTGGCAGGAATGCAAGTCTCCCGGTCATCACACAGGAAGCCTGTCTGGTTGGACGCAGTTGCACAGGCCCTGGTCACTGAGGAAGAAAAGCCACGGAAAATGGCTCAGTCAGAACCCAGTGTGCCCACGTCATCTGCCCACGGCTACCCCTGTAGCCAGGCCCCCCAGAGGGGCTTCATAAAGGCCCATGATTGACACTCTCATTAATCACTCCTGCTCCAGGACTCTAGAGCCCAGGGAGGGCCTGTGGAGGAGAGTAGGGAGAGCAGGGGAGGAGCAGGATCTTTCAGGGTCAATGCCACAGAGCTGAGGATTTCCAGCACCTTTCTTTTTGGCTTGGGGCACAGGCTTCTTTGGCCCACTGAGCTCTGAAGCTGGCACCACCACAAAGCCTCAGGACACTCAGAGAATGCCCAGCTTTGCTTCACTAAGAGCAGCCATCTCTGACGTATCACGAGGTTAGTGCATATGTATAATGGGCAAATTGTGTTTACTTTAAAAATGCCACTCATTCTGGGTAAGTACAATGTCTATTAAACCAAAATATTTATAAATTTTATTTTATCTTCAAGATCATGGCAACTAAAACTTTCTGGGCCATCTAGAGAAACTTGTGGCGCACGCGCACACACACACACACACACACACATACACATACCCTTTGACAACCACTGCTCTCATGAGTAGCCACAAGGTAGGAAGTGTAGCAGTAGAGACACCCAAGACTTCACAGGGGGAAAGAAGCCAAGAAAGGAGACAGTAATAGAACCCATGGCTTCAGATGCTTAAATACAAATGCCCCAAGTTGAGGCAATAAGAATGAAAAACTAGAAGTTCTGATGCAAGGAGTTCAATTTGTCTGCACAGATACCCCCGAGACTGGTAGGGTGAGACCTGCACCTGAAATATGCCACTGATGAGTAGAATTTATTCAGAAGAAACAGGATTGGAACAGCATTGAACATTCATGAGAGGAAGTCCAGGAACTAGTAAAAGGAAATAGGATGGAGAATACTGTGGGCAAATAACAGTAGAGGGAGAAAGAGAAGGCCTATTGTTAGTAGACTAGGCTAGAGACCACTGGGACAGAAGAGAGAAACTGATAAGGAGTGTGGGAAACGAATCAAACGTGGCATAGAGATATGATCTTAGTAATGATGAGGAACTTCAATTATCCAGACACGTATTAGATTTCTGTCTCTGCCTCTTTTTCTCCTTTTCTCTCTGTCTCTTTCCCTCTGTGTCTTTTACTGTCTCTCCCTTTTTTTCTTCTCTCTGTCTCTCCCGCTGTTTCTGTCTCTCGCCTCTCTTTTTCCTTCTCTCTCGCTCACTAATAATTTTATCTTTCTAAAGGTGGCTAGACAATGGGGTAAAATGACTTGCCCAGGGTCACACAGCTAGTGTCAAGTGTCTAAGGTCACATTTGAACTCAGGTCCTCCTGACTCCAGGGCTCTATCCACTGCACCACCTAGCTGCCCTGAGATTCAGTGCTTTTGTGGGAAACGTGAGAGCTGGGAGGCCAGTGTCTTCCATGTTCCCAACCAAACTTGAGTCTTTCTAATAGTAAGGCACAGGTCTTGTCCTTGATGGTACAAGGATGTAGAACGTCAGAGGCGGAAGTCTGACCCAAACCAGGCATTCCTTTTAACCTCCAAGGGTGAGTCGTCTAGTGAGGTGACCCACACTAGGGCACCAAAGCACCATGTAACCTTGAGGAACACGCCACCCAGTAGAGAAGGAAGCAACAGGGGATGGCCATATTGGCCAGCACTTACAGGTCCCCCAGGCCACGTTTGCAATGATGAGCTTTGGGGGTACCTCATTCAACCTCTATATGAGCAGGGATTCCCTTGATAGGATCTTTGACATGTGGTCATCTAGCCTCTCCAGGAGGAGCCTTGGGCTGTGCCCTGCAGGCCAGGGATCTTACTTGGAGATGGCGGCGGGAGCCCGAAGCTGCTGACCAGCCAGAGGATGAGAGTCAGCAATCCAAGGAGGAGCAAGGTCCAGGCAGAGATCCAGAAACCTCGGCGAGTGCAGCAGGAGAAGGGGCTGCAGCAGTCTGTCCAGGAACATGGAGAAGGTGTGACTGTCGCAGGCCCAGGGGAGCCGGGGAAGCATGAGGGACTGCGGGCGCCAGGCTGCCTGCGGTATCTCTTGTTTACTCAGCACGGTCCATCTCACCCTCTGGGAGCTTTCAGTCAAAACCCCATGACATCAGGCCAGGGCTGGGCCGAAAGCTTCCCCTCCAACTCTCTTTCCACCTTGCCAAAGGCAGGATCTCCTCTGGGGGGTGGGAGGGGGTATTCCTGTGCTGACACAGGGCCGACTCCTCCGGGCTTCGGTGTGTAGTCTGCAGCCCTTGCTGGGTCTCAAATGATGCATTCCCATGTGGCCCGCCTCAGCTTTCCCACACTCAGCATCCCCAGGACCCTGCCTCCAAGAGCCTCAGAGACAGTGATGCTTCCAGCCCAGGGTCCTCTGCCCCCATCCTGGGAAGCTGCAGCCCTGGAAGAAGAGGCCCAAGCCCTGACCCTCTGCCTGGCCGTTGCACCTTGCAGCTGAACCCCTCCTATGTGTTATCTCCCCCATTACACTGTGAGCTCCTGGCACTGAGAGCAGGGGATGTTTGACCCTTCTATTTGGGTCCCCGGTGCTTTGTACACATTAAGTGCTTAATAAATGCTCCATTCATTCATTGATTGGGACACACATATACAGACATGTACACATGTTGATATACATGCATGCATACATGTACACACATATGCCTGCAGACAGACAGACAGACACACCCTTGGAAGGCAAGCTTTTCCAGCCTGGTTTGGGTTGCCTGTTTGCTCTGTGGGCACAGCCTGGGAGAACCCGGTGGCACCTCCTTGGTATGCCTGCCATATTCTGCTGCCTCAAAGAATCTCAGAGAATATCTGGCTGCCTTCCAGACTCAGCTCAAATGTCCCCTTCTGCAAGGCCAGGCAAGGCAAGGCAGGGCAAGAAGCATTTATTCGGTGCCTCCTGTGTGCCAGGCACTGGGTTAAGTGCTGAGGACATGAAATACAAGCAAAGAGAGAAGACCGTTCACTCAAGGAACTGACGCTCTAGCAGAGAAGGGAGCTGAAAGGCCAGAGGACCTCTGTGGAGGTGCCCAAGCAGGGCAATATTGTTGAAGTTTGGAGAGTATGGAGTCAGAAGCACAGCTGGGAGGGGAATGAAGGTTGGTTGGCCTGGGCTGCTCTCCAAAAGACAGGAGGCCTTTTCCAGTTTCCCCTTGAGGCTCTAATACTTCAAAGACATTCTGAAAAAGTTTCCATCAGAGGAACTTTAATCAAAGGATGCTTTGATGCTTGAAGACCCAATTTTGGGGGACCAGGAACACAGAGCAGACCCCATATCACCAGAGTACTATGAATGGGTGGGGCAGTGAGGGGAGGCAAGGAGGAGCCCGGACCTTGCAGTCCTCAGACCAGGGTTGGATCTGGGTCTTGGCCATTTGCCAGTGCTGGGCCCTGAGTGAGTCCCCTCCCCTCTCTGAGACTCAGCAGAAAAGGAATAAGCCTGTACCTCCTACCTCCCAGGACTGCTATGGTGATTCAATAACATAATGGATATGAAATGCTTTGTGAATTTCAGAGGGCTGGGCCCTATCAGGGATCGTTGTTACACTGAGTTGGACAGGCAGTTCCCATGCTTGCCACCCAACAGTACCACCCCCAGAGCACTGCCCAGCTCCGGGGCAGGTCAGCAGGAAGATAAGCCTGAGGGACAGTTGGGCCTGCCTCATTAATCTTCAACAGCTTGGGTTGACTTCTTTGATAAACTGGGCCATCCCTGCAATAAGAAAGCTTCAGGAGGCCCCCCCCCACCCCTGTCCGGGCCCCCAGAGGATTTTCAGGGATTGCTTAAGACAATGACACCAGAGGCACTTACCTTCTTCACTTTCAAAGGTCTTGCTTTCCCCTGCTGGGTTTCCATCTGAGGTCCTTGGCTAATGGCGAGAGAGTGGAATGGAGGCTGAGAAACACTGGTTTGTAGTGCAGAAAAACTCTCACATCACTGCACAGTTTGTGTTCTAAGGTTGCTCCCAGACTGGGGATCCCATGTTCTAGGCTCCCTCTCAGCATGGAAATTCCATGTTCTACGTGTTTCCTCCCAATCCAGGCATTCCAATTTCTCAGTTCCCTCCCTGCTGCCTAATGGCTAGGATACACGGCTCCCATTTCTCCTTAGTTACTCTTCCTCGTCAAAATGGAAAATCAGGATTTCTGTGGGATGGCCATCACTGTTGAACTAGATGTTCTAGCAGAGAAGAGAGTTCCCCTTGCCTTCCCCTTTCCCGGCCAGTTTGCCAATGCTTCATTAGAAAGGACATGGTTTTCTTTTGTGCCCTGGAGCACCGTCCTTGGGCTTCCTTGGCACGTCTTGGTGGTGCGCAGTACAGTTCTGTTATTCTCCTTCCCGCTAAGAAACTGCCTCCCTGCCTCACCCCAAGGACTGTTCTTACGACTAAGTGCATAGATGCCTGTTACCTGAGGAAAGATTCTGTTCATGGCTGCCTCAGTGTCCACAGGAGCCTGGAGCAGTAATCTTGGATGGGAGAGAGGCGAAGCCTGCTTGGAGATCTGTCTGGACTCTCAGATTAAGTTCCCTCCTGGTCCTGCAGGTTTCAGCAAGGACTGAGAGCCAGGACCTGGAGCCAGGACCTGGTTTGTTACCTGGTCTCTAAGGGAGCGGACAATAAGGAAGGAGGCTCTCTCATTCTCTGGCACATACCTGTGAGGTGGTGACTGCTCCCCCACCCCCTCCCTTGCCCTTCTCTCCACCCACCCTCCTTTCCCAACCCTGATTAGCTCAGATCAGCCTTGGTCCATCTCCTGGGTCACAGGGGAAAGGGACATCTGTGGAGGTGCCCTAACCCCTAGTGGACAGTCACAGAACTACACAAGCTCAGTCCTTGACCAGGGATTTTCAGAGATCCACAGCAAAGTAGAGTGTAAGCCCTGTCAGGGTAAGGATTGTTTCTATCCCAGCACAGTGCCTGCCACATAGTAAATGCTGATGAAATTGAATTATTGAATCAAATACCTGAGAGTCTGGCCTGACAGAGGAACTGTCATGAAGCCTCCTTTCCCCTCCCCCTACTCCCATACCCCAGCCCCCACATACATCTGTGATGCCTGAAATTCTAATTCATTCCCTAGCAGGAGATGAGGTTAAAACTGCAGCTATCACTGAAAGACGAAGGTGCTAGGAGGCCTCATGGTGGAGAAGGAAGGAAGCTTGACTGAGAGGCAGAAGAACTAGTTCTCATTCTCTGTGTGACCTTGGACTAGTCATTTCCCCCCAGGGGAGTTTCCTCTACTATAAAATGAGGGGATATTATGATCCCTAAGCTCCTTATTAGATCTGCCAGAGACTGAGATCTCTGATTTTTGGGTAAGGTCTGTGCTTAGAGCAAAACCAAGAACAAAGATTCTGTTGTAAGGCCCCCTCCAACTCTGACCTTCCCTGTTCTAAGGCCCTCCCAACTCTCACATTCTAAGGTCCCTCCTAGATCTAACCTTCTTTGGTCTAACATTTCTTCCAGTGTTGATGTATCTTGCGTTCTAAGATTTCTCTCAATTCTAAGGCTCCTCCTAACTCTGACATCCTCTGTTCTAAGGTCCCTCCTGGATCTGACATTCTTTGTCCTATATTATATGGTTCTCTGACTTAACTGGCCATCAAAGCATATACTGGATCAATCCAACAAAAACTTGTAACGTGTTTCTGTGTGTGCAATTCTGCACTTATCGAATAAAGAGAAATAGACCTGGCCCCGTCCTCCCAGAGACTTAGCTGGAGGATAAGCCTGGAAGCAAACACCCTCTAGAGAGAAGAACAAGAAAGAGGGGTGATGAGAGCTCTGAGGAAGGAGAAGTGATGAGGTGCAGCTGGGGAGGGGCTCTCATGACGGTCAACGAAGGTTTCGTGTAGAGGGCTGGGGCCTGGCCATAGAAAGAGGGATGGCTTCCCCCAGAAAGGCCCTATGGTGTAGGGCCAAGGGCACTGGACGGTGCTCTTGACCCTGACTCACTGTAAAACCTTCTGCAATGGACTCCTGCATGGGCCTCAGCTTTCTCATTTGTAACAGGAGACAGTTGCGCTGGACCATCTTTCAACCACAATTTGAGGTCTGGCAGCATGGCTCCTTCTTCTCACCAGGTGCCTCTGCAAGGCCCTGCCCAGCTGCAGGGGACGAGCCTGGGCCTCACGAGACCTGTCCACCTGGCGTAGCAGCCAGAGCACCAGAAATTACGACGTCGTGATCCCGCTACATCAGGGGCACAGCATGGCCACCATCCCGTCTCCTTTGGCTGTGGGGCTGGACCTCAGTTTCCTTGAGATGTTTCCCCTTTACCAAAAGAACTAAAGTGAGCTGATGTCAGTGATCTTGGAACGGTCATGGAGAAGAGGGGGAGGAAAGGGAAGGGAACAAGCATTTATTAAGCACCTACTATGTACTGGGCCTTGTGCTAAGCACTTTACAAGTGTCTTATTTGATCCTCACAACAACCTTCTGAGGTAGGTGCTATTGTTATCCCCATTTTACAGATGAGGAAATTGAGGCAGGCAGCGGGTAAGTGACTGGGCCAGGGTCACACAGCTAGTAGGAGTCTGAGGTCAAATTTGGACTCTGGCCTTCTTGACTCTGGGCCCAGCGCTCTATGCACTGCACCCTGAAGCTGCCTCTGAGAAGGGCAAACGCCCTGATTTTCTGTAAGAGGGAGGGAATGGGGTTTGCCAGCTGCAGCGGGCCAGCAAGCTTGACTTTGATTCCTGGTAAGACTCTAAAGCGATCATTACTAATAACGCTGTCGTCACTGTAACCTGCCAGATCCCAAGGCCAGCTCAGGGCCACGGAAGGGAAGCTAGTCTGAACTTCGAGCCGCGTCAGTCCCACCTCCTGCACCACTCCTTCAGCTGGACTGAATTTAGTCTGGCATACCAGGAATTGAGAAATCTCCGAGAGGCAAGAAAGGTGAAGCGGGAAGTGTGCGAAAGGAATCAGAGACGGCTGCCCTTTGTTCTCAAAGAGGACCCAAATCACATCACTGTGTTAAGGGTCAAGTTATAGCATGTCTGACTGTGGCTGGTCAGACCAGTACGACCTCAGAAGGCTCTACCACGGGTTGAGCACGAATAATCCATGTGAACATTTGGGGTGGATTCCCTAAATTTGCACATCTCATATTTCTTTTCTTTTTTTTTTTGGTGAGGCAATCAGGGCTAAGTGACTTGCCCAGGGTCACACAGCTAGTAAGTGTCAAGTATCTGAGGACAGATTTGAACTCAGATCTTCCTGACTCCAAGGCTGGAGCTCTATTCACTGCACCACCTACCTGCCCGAATTTCTTTTGAGCTATTTCAATTCTGCTTTGCTCATAGAGCACAGCACCTTCTTTGATGAGGGCACACCTTGCTGGGTGGTCCTTTGCTAGCATCTCCCATGACACACAATCAATCCCAAAGTTCTTCAGAGAGACCTTGAGAGTGTCCTTGTATCACTTCTTCTGACCATAATGAGTGCTTGCCTTGTGTGGGTTCTTTGTAAAATAGTCTTTCATTTATTTATTTATTTTGTGTTTGTTTGTTTATTGGTAATTGGAGTGAAGTGACTTGCTCAGGGTCACACAGCCAGTAAGTGTCAAGTGTTTGGTCTGAGGCTGGATTTGAACTCAGGTCCTCTTGACTTCAGGGCCAATGCTCTATCCACTGTGCCACCTAGCTGCCCCATCTAGTACCTTATCTTGCCAGGTGATCTTCAGAATCTTCCTAAGACAATTCAAATGGAAATGATCCATTTTCCTGGCATGGCGTTGATATATTGTCCAGGCTTCACAGGCGTACAACAATGAAGTCAGTGGCAGCTACGTGGTGCAGTAGATAGAGCGCCGGCCCTGGAGTCAGGAGGATCCGAGTTCAAAGTCAGCCTCAGACACATAACACTTACTATCTGTGTGACTCTGGGCAAGTCACTTAACCCCAATTGCCTCACTAAAACAAAAACGAAAAACTTAACAATGAGGTCAGCGCAAGGGCTCTGCACACCTTCAGTTTGGTAGTCAGTCTAACACCTCTTCTCTCCCACACTTTCCTTTGGAGCCTCCCAAACACTGAACTAGCTCTGGCAGTGTGTGCGTCAACCTCATTACCAATGTGTATGTCCCTGGAAAGTACGCTGCCGAGGTAAGTAAACTTATCTACAGTATTCAAAACTTTTCCATATAGATGGTGTGGTGCTGGCTGATGGAGCACCTGTGTTTTCTTGGTGTTAATTGTTAGGCCAAAATTAGCACAAGCAGCAGAGACTCGACCCATGTTTTGTTGCATCTCAGCTTCACAGGCTGCATGGAGTGCACAATCATCTTTGAACAAAAAAATCACGCACCAACTCTCCCTTCACTTTAGTCTAGGCTTGTAACCTTTTCAAGTTACATAATTTACCATCAGTCCGGTAGCTGACCTTGATGCCGCGCTCACCTTCATCGAAGGTGTCTGACAACTCTGCTGAGAACACCATGCTAAAAAGCACTGGAACAAGCACACAGCCCAGAAAAGGCCTCAGCAGCCCTCACACCAGAGGTACTAGTCTTTCCTGAGCATACTCCACACCCCGGGAGACACTGAATTATTAATTACAATATCCTCCTAACATGTTTTTCTGCTTCTCTCCTATCCCATCCATTTTTCATGCCACTTCCAGAATTATCTTTCTTTCCTTCTTTTTTTCGGCTAGACAATGGGCTTAAGTGACTTGCTGAGGGTCACACAGCTAGTAAGTGTCAAGTGTCTGAGGCCGAATTTGAACTCAGGTCCCCGTCTCAAGGGCTGGTTCTCTACCCACTGCACCACCTAGCTGTCTCTAGTGTGGTTTTTTTTTTTTTTGGTGAGGCAATCAGGGTTAAGTGACTTGCCCAGGATCACATACTGAGGCTGGATTTGAACTCTTACACATGGGTCTGATCAAGTCTTTCCTCCACCCCAAAATCTTTAGTGGCTCTCTACTGCCTCCTGGGTAAAGTTCAAACTACTTGGGATTCAAGCTCCTCCATAACCTGGTGCCATCCTGTTCTTCTATTTCTTTGCATTGCTCATTTAAGAAAACCTCTCTCGTCGCTGTTCTCTGGAATTCAGCATTCAGTTGGGCATATCTTTCCTTTTTTCCTTTTCCTTTCCTTCTTTCTCCAGATGTTTATAAAGCCTCATCAGACAGCCATTCTGCTTTCTTGCTCTTCTTTTTCTTCAGAATGGTTTTTGTTGCTGCCTCCTGTACGATGTTGCAAATCTCTGTCCGTAGTTCTCCAGGCACTTTGTCTACCAGATACCATCCCTTAAATTTATCACCTCCACTTCACATTCATAAGGGATGTTATTTAGGTCATATCCATGTGGTTTATTTCAGTCTGAATTTTGCAGTAAGAAGCTCATGATCTCAGTCACCTTGTTTTAACTGACTGCCAAGAGCTTCTCTACCTTTGGTTGCAAAGTACAGAATCAATATGATTTCTACATGGATCATCTGTATAGTCGCCTTTTGGGTTGTTGAAAGAGTTTGTTATGACCAGCAAGTTAATTCTGACAAAACTCTATTAGTCTCTGTCTTGCTTCACTTTGCACTTTAAGGCAAAACTCAAAAATCATTGAGTGATTTCTGTTTGAATCCAAGGCCAACCATTCAACATCACAGTAATACAAATCTATGCTCCAACCACTGATGATGAAGAGGCCAAAGTGGATCAGTTCTATGAAGACCTACAACATCTCCTAGAAATAACAATGCCCCTCCCTCCCAAAAACCACCTTCATCATAGGAGACTGGAATGCTAAAGTAGGACATCAAAATACAATTGGAATGACAATAGTATACTAACTCCAATGGAACACGGGGAGTTTCCTCAGTTGCAGATTGCACCCCATCCACTATGACTTATCCATGTCCTCCCAAAAGTTTGCCACAGGACCAGAGGTCCTCTCTGTGCTTAGGGAGGGTATCAGTGGAGAACACTCTAGCTGTCCACCTGCCATCCATCTCTCATTCTTGTCCATTTTTCTTCTTTCACGATGGTTTTGTGCTTCTTTGGAGTTCCTTATGGCTCTGTCACATTCTGTTCATATCCAGCTGTTTCCTCAGGGCCCTGCATGAAATTCACAGAATTCTTCTGAGGCAGTTATGTTCCATGTCTTGCTTACATATAGCAACACCAAGATGGTGTTAGTATTGGAAACATGCACACCACATAACTTTGTGTATTATAGTTATTTGTGTTGGTAACTAGGATGTGAGTGTCTAAACTTTCTAGCCATCCCAGTGCTTGGCAATGTGCCCTGAAATCAGTCAATCATTCAATCAGCAAGTGCCCACCAGCTGCACACAGCAAGTGTTGAGTATTTTTTTTAATGAATGAAAAAGTGAATGAATGGCTGGAGAGGACCTGGTGACTGACTGGAGCACCAAGAGTCAAAGGTAGCTTTCCCCATGGCGGTTCACTTGAAAGAGTCATTTGCTGGGGTCAGGGCAAGGAATCCTCTGCTTTCCTGATTAGATCTGGCTCATAAAAGTGGTTTTACCTTCAACCAACCACCATTTCCCAGGGGCTGCTATCTATCATAGCTTGTGCAATCTTCATTTATTCTGGAGCAAATGCTTGCTTTGCACCACCAGGAGTAAAGTCAAGCCAAGGACCAGCAAATGACATAATATTCCTTTGAAAAGGTATTTTGCTAGTGTAAGGAAGGTGAATTTCAGTGTGTGTAAAGTGGATTTTTTGTTATTCTTTCTTAGAATTTTCTTTCCCAGGATCCGTAGCTGTAACAATTACTTCCCAGGTGATAGATATGAGTTCTCGCGATCATGGTTCAAAACAGTTTCTACCATGCTTGCGCAGTACATATAGGGGTGAAGTAATGTAAAATTGTGAGGCTATTGCTGGCAATGTGCCTTCTTTGTCCGCTGCCCTATAAAGGAAGTGGGCCCTGGTCAGTGAGTGGGGACCCCCCTGGCGGTGAATGTGCAGGCTGAATGCTGTGCGTGCCTTGATCGGCCCCCATCAAGGCTTGGGAGGGGGAATCTGTGTGTTTGTCTCAACCGGCCCCCACTGAGATTTGAGGGGACTCAGCGGAGTGCACAAGTTGTGCTGGTCTCGACTGACCCCGTCGAGACAAGGGGTAGTTGCCTCCCCTTCACGCCAGCCCCTGCGAGAAGGGTTGTTAGGGAATGCTGTAGGAGTTGGTGCTCCCATTATCAGCAAACTACCTTTGAGAAGACTAGACTAGAATAAAGTCTTATGACTTTCTTATGACTCCATTCCCATCTTCCTGTCTGACTGGATCAAAAGCGAACCTGCTAGTGAGAAAGGTGCTAGAAATGGTGCAGTCGATGTGTTTACGTGTTCAGCAGCTAGTTAGTATGTTTGCTACTTGGAAAGTTAATTTGAGGATGCGGCTAAACAATATGAACTCCCTCCATCTTTCAAGGGCCAGCACAGAAAATGATTTGCTCTTTCCTTAAGGCAATTTGTGTACACTTGAAGGAGTAGGTATGGAGTACTAAAGGGCAGTCAGTGTGGTGTGGTGGACAAAGCACTACCTAGGCTCAAGCCTCAGCTCTGACTCAACCCGGGTGATCCTCCTTCCTCAGAGTCTGACTTTTGTCATCTGTAAGATGGGGATAATAATTCTTGCTCTGTCTGCAAAGTAAGATGACTGCAGCCCTCGGAAAGTTTACATTGCATTGGGAAAGATGGCTATTATAGAGTATACCTAAGATAGAAGGGGATGGGGGTTGGTACTCAGAGCTGGGGGGTGGGGAATAAGGAAAAGTTTCATGTACAACGGAGTGCTTGGGCTGAGCTTCTGAAGGAAGCATGGATACTCCAGGCTCGAGAGTTGGCCAATGCAAAAGGACAGAGATGGGAAAAAGAATAATTGGACTAGAGTGTACGAAAGGGAGTATGGCTAGAATGGCAGGCTGGGGCCAGGGTGTCTGGTAGTGTGTTTAGAGGGGGTCAAAGAACTTCAGAGGTGTAAACTTTTTTTTAAGTTAATTTATTCTAGTTTTCAACAATCACTTCCATAAGCTTTTGAATTTTAAATTTTCTCCCCCTCCCTCCCTGCCTCCCTCCCCAAGATGGCACGCAATCTGATACAGGCTCTACATATACATTCCTATTAAACATGTTTTCACATTAGTCATGTTGTAAAGAAGAATTAGAACCAATAGGAGGAACAAGAAAGAAGAAACAAAACGAGGGGGAAAAAAGAGCAAACAGTACGCTTCAATCTGCATTTGATTCCATAGTGCTTTCTCTGGATGTGGGTAGCATGTTCCATCATGAGACTTTCGGAGATGTCTTAGACCCTTGCATTGCTGAGAAAGGCTAAGTCTATCACAGTTAGTCAACACACAACGTGGCTGTTACTGTGCACAACGTTCTCGTTGTGCTCACTTCACTCAGCATCAGTTCATACGAGTCTTTCCAGGTTTTTCTGAAGTCAGCCTGGTCATCATCTCTTAGAGCACAATAGCATTCCATCACATGCATATACCACAACTTGTTCAGCCATTCCCCAATGGATGGGCATCCCTCTATTTCCAATTCTTTGTCACCACAGAAAGAGCCGCTATGAATATTTTTGTACGTGTGGGTCCTTTTCCCATTTGTATGATCTCTTTGGGATATAGCCTTAGACGTGCTATTGCTGGGTCAAAGGGGATGAACAATTTTATAGCCCTTTGGGCATAGTTCCAAACTGCTCTCCAGAATGGTTGGATCAGTTCACAACTCCACCAGCAATGCATTACTGTTCCAGTTTTCCCGCGTCTTCTCCAACATTTACCATTTTCCTGTTTTGTCACGTTAGCTAATCTGATAGGTGTGAGGTGGTACAGAGGCATAAAATCTAAGACTTAATCAAACTAGATTTAAAATTCCCTTTCCAAGGACGTTCCCTCCCCTTTTAAACTTCACCTACCACCCACAAGCTTTTGTAACCCCTCCCCACTACCCACTTTCCAGAGAAACTTAATTAACCTCAAAGGTCAAATCTCATCCATACAACCTACTGTAGCAACTGCCAACACCCGGGAACCCTGAATCACGTCTTGGCTGTGGTTAAGGGGGCTGCAGAAGGAGAGGTCCAAATGATGCAATCTCATTTCTGACTACGTCACTGACAGCCCATCAGAAGTGACACTTAGGTTTGCCTGGTCATCTTGCTTGTCATAAAAGATCCTGTCAGACCTCCATCAACGTCTCTGGCCATTGACCCAACCGATTGGTTACTGCTAGCCTAACTAATAAAGTGATTCTGCTTGGAACCTTGTTTTCAAAGGCCATCGATCCAACCTCAACAGGAAGCCCTGATACGACCTTGTCTAAAGATCTGCAGTGGGGGCAGGGGTATTCTCTGCTTTTACTGGTTTAAGCAGGTTTTCTTCACACTAAGTTTACTTCTTTGCCGCCCAGCCAAACAGAAGGAGTCACTCTGCCTCTAGTTTCTCCTTTCTGCCATCTGTCTTTCAGAGATGCCAAGAATGACGTTCCTGACATAGACCTAACCGTATCACCCACAGAAATCTTCAGCAATTCCCCTTATTGCTCTCCTTGGCTTTCGTTCGTTATCGCCTTCCCTTCTGCACTCCCACCTGTGCCTTCCCACGAGTGGTCTTCCACATCTGGCAGGCCCTCCTTCTCCACTGCTACCTCTTAGAAAGCCTGGCTTCCTTTGAAGCAGAGTCCATGAAGGCCTTTTCTGATTCCATCCCCCCCCCAAACCACCTCATCGTCCTCAGAGCTCTCTCCCGGCAATTACCTGGCCACGTGCAGTATCCCTCCAGCAGAACGGAGCTCGTGGAATGTGGGGAGGGGCTTGCAATGAGGAGGCATTTAACCAATGCTGAGCTTAAACCTAATCTGTCTTTTACATGATATGTTTTAAAATAGTTGGAAGACAGCTGATGTGTCCACTCCCTGTTTTCTCTTCTCCCACTGGATAATCTCAGTTCCTTCAACCTAACTTTCACATAGAAGCAAGCAAACCAAGACCCCCCATCATCCTGGTTATCCTCCTCTGGTCAACAGATCCAACAACCAGACAATCACGCGTCCCTAAGATCTGAACAGAGTACTCCAAACACTGTCTAACCAGGGCCACAGCAAGACTGAATCACTGCCTAGGCGCAGGGGCAACGCCCACTGCTCTTAACACAGCCTAATGTGGCGTTAGCCTTCCTCGAGGCCGTGGTGGGCTTGTAGCTTCTAAGATTCAGGAAATCTTTTTTTTTAAACAAGCTGTTGTTTAGCCATGCTTCTGCCTTGTACTTGTGAAACGGATTTTTTTTTTTTTTAGGCAATTGGGGTTAAGTGACTTGCCCAGGGTCACACAGCTAATAAGTATCAAGTGTTTGGCCGGAGGCCAGATTTGAACTCAGGTCCTCCTGACTTCAGGGCCCGTGCTCTATCCACTGCGCCACCTAGCTGCCCCTATGAAACTGATTCTCGAACCTGTTTGAGACTACATTTATTTACCCCTCTTCAACTTTATCTTGTTAGTTTTCTAATGTCAGTATTTTTTAAAAATCCTGATTCCATCATTCAGTAGATGAGCCATCCCTCTTGGCCCAGCTTTATTATCTGTAAATGGTGGATGTGAAAGCATTTAGTAAATTGGCATCCAAATGAATGATGGCCTTTCCTTCCAGGCCAGTCCAAGGATCCCTGGCTTTGGAGTCTGAAGATCTTGGGCCTCAAATCCTTTCAGCTGGTGTGACCTTGCTCGACGTGCTTAAGCTGTCTGGGGGAGGGGGCTGAATTAGATGCCCTTCAAGCCCCTTTGCAGCTCTGAATGTAGGATCCTATGACTGCCCAAAGCAGGATGTTTTCCCAAGGTCAAACCTACATTTGCCTCTTCTACCTATTTTTCCTTGTAGCTCCCTTTGGGGATACATTAACCAAGTCTGTCCCTCCTTCCACATGACAGCCCTTCCAATGATTAAAGCTGTCATGAGGCCACGCACTCTCCCCAACTGCACCCTCCTGTCTTGTCTCCCCTTTTCACTTCTAGTTTCTCCAGCCGATCCTCTCCAAGATACCCTTGTGGCCTTTCGCTGTCCTGGCTGGTGGCACCTAGAACTCACTGAGACCCTCGTGGTGTTCTGACCAGGATAGAGGGCAGCGGGACTGCCATTTCCCTTGTTCAATGGGCTATTCCTTTTTCCACTGCATTAATCATCTTCCCGGATGCCATGTCACAATCTTGACTCACATATATTAATCTCGCAATGAGCTAAAGTCTTATGTTTGTTGACTAAAGGAACTAAGAGTCCGACAGGAGTCTGGAGATCATGTGGTCCAATCCTCTCATCTGACAGGGAAGACAGAGAGCCCAGGTGGCTCCAAGGAGTGTAGAGAATCACTTTTAGAGGTTAACATCACAATATAACAAGTCTGATGCAGGCAATCCAAATTTTATTTAGGTCCATCATACTTAAGAATTGGGAAATTAACATTCCTTGGCCTCTAACAGAGACTGCAGGTGATTTATTTCAAGGTAACAATCCTGTCGAAGCATCTTTTTCTCAATCAGTTGTTGATTTCCCTCCCATCCAAACCTTCCATTATTTTCATTCCACCATTTCAAAACAATTCCAACACTAGAAACACAGAACAAGAGGCAGTAAAAATTAACCCAAATCATTCAGAATAGAACTGAACAGAAATGTTGTTTACCATGACAAGAGAAGGAAACCTGTTAAGTCTAGAATCACAGACTCTCAGGAACTAGAAGGGACCTCAGAACATTTAGGGGAACCTGTACTAAAACAGGAATCCTGGACAAAGTGGGGCACCCAGACTCTCCTAAGACATCCCCTGTTTTTCACTGGGATGGCTCTAACGGTTAGGGAGTTTTTGCTAACATGGAGAGTCATTCTGCCTCTTTCTCTTTTTAAAATTACTGATGCACTGTTCTGACAGACAAGGCTTATTCACCCTCCCCCCGACCCTCTCTCCCTCTCTATGGTACCTTCCCTTGCAGGTAAGCAGGGCTGGTAAATCTCTTGCAGATCTCTCCTCTGGTCTTAGTTCTGGCCTCTGAAGCCAGGGAAACAACACTGGTTCTCCTTGCTCTTGAGAGAGAGACTTTCAAACACCTGAAGGTATGGAAGTTTTCTCTTCTCCAGGCTAAACGGGTCTTGTTCCTTACCAACCCTTGTCTCAGAGTGAAACTGTTACCACCATCGGGAGCAAAGGAAAAACAAAGACAAAATACAGGGACCCAGAGCTCCAGCTCAAAGGTTTAGATGGCTCCTAAAAGACCTTCAGACTTGAGGCGTAATACAAAACATAGTGGAAAAAGCCAAAGAACAGAAATCTGCACTTACTCTTTCAAATCCAAGTTTTTAACACCGTATTCGGTAAACCTCTCAAATTCTACCCTTAGAGCTTCCTTCCTTGAGTTTAGAGTGATTCTTGGGACAAAGCAAAAACCCTCAAGGTTAGTGTTGCTTTTTAAAGCTTTCTCAGTCCAATCTGTAACATGACAGAAAGGACACTGCATTAGAAATGACAGAACTGTTTAGAATCCCAGTTTTGCTACATGCTGTAGGAGGAAGCGGCAGGCTACTTTTCCCCTCTGGGCCTTGGTTTTTTATGAAAACCTGGGTAACATGGTGGGGTGGGCTAGATTATCTGTTCAGGTCCTTTCCAGCTCCATTGCCTCTGAGGAGTTCGAGTTTAATACAAATATATTTCCACACAAAAAAATATAAATACATAGTAAATCATTATGGCAACAATAACACAGATTCTCAGCATTCAATGATTTATATAGTTATATGATCCCAACATTAAATTATACTATTGAACAACATGGACCAGAGCCTCCAAACAACTTTTTCTCAGTTACTAGAATCCAAGCAGATCTGGATCCATTCAACCAGACCTAGGAAACACCATGTCTAGGCAGTACTGGGAGACCTCTTGTCCAAGAAACCATTTTTTAAAAATCGCTGCAGTAAGCAAAAGCTAGATTATCTACTTAAAATGAACATTTTTGTACTGGGAGGGCCCAGCTGTACTCCTCTGCTTTCCCTCTGCCTCACAACCCCTAACAGCTCTCTCAACCTGTTGGCTGGTTCCCTAAACGAATTAGCTTAAAGTCTTGGACCTCTGCTGAAAATCAAATACTTTCCCCAGAGGGACCCTCTTCTGATGTTTCTTTAGCTGAGTCTGAGTTTCAGGTTTTCCTGACAGTCAGCTTTGTAAAAAGGTGCGGGCTAGGGGGAAGCACCGAGCACCTCGGGAACATCTCTACTACAGAGTTAAAACCAGAACTGAGAAGACTAGAAGGACCCTAACCTCTCTATTTTGCCTACGGCCTACTATCCTAGATACAAGTATCCAAAAAGATTAGCTATTCTCTGCAAGGACCCTTAAGAAACATCCTAAAGTCAAAAATGGATGAGTTCAAGTCTAACTATTAACTTGATAATTTCTAGGGGTTTCGAGTGGTCTTTGGATATGGAAGTAAAGAGATGTTTGCTCAATTCAGGGTTCTCCTCCTTACAGCTTATGTGTTCCCATTTGTCACCACGGACAAGTGATGCTGCATATGCTAACATCTGCACTGACTCCACCAGAGAGCTGGGCCTTCATCTGTACTAGACACTTTAATAGATGGCATAGCTGAAGGATAGATATAAAACAGAAAACTGCTCTTCTCAAATTATGAAGAATTAAGTTCAAATATTATCCTTCACATAACAAATGCCTGCTCAACAGAGAGGAATTAGTTTGGCCAAAAGAATGAAATTTTCTGGAAGAATGGCATTGGATAGGCTACCTGGTGAGCCCAGGAACTTGCCTGCCCACCGCCTCCCGCCCCATGTGGGAAGCAGTGTGAAGAGGTGGGATGGGGGGTTGTAAGAGGCTGCACTAGATCTGCCTTGTGAAGAAAATTTTGATGGTGAAGTTGGAACAAAACTTCACTTCAGCTCAGAACAATGACCAGGGTTCTAGGAGGTGGAAAGAGTGAGAGAGAGATGGAGGACAAGCTACACTGATGTCATCAATGCGAGAGTCATGGAAAATAAACACATTCATTAGCATCCTTGAAACCCAGACGAAGAGTGACCAGGTGGGAATAAAAGACAGAAGTTACTCCGACAGGTCCCAAGTTTCTTAACTCTCTGGCCTGGTATAGCTAAGAAACTATCTGCATGTAGACAATGGGTCACACAACTTCTATCTATGTGTCTCTGAATACTAAGATTTTATGAGCGTCAAGAGGAACTGAGATATAACTGTATAGAAAAAAAATTGCCTCTGATACCCTTGGCCTTAAGTTTTGAGTCACAAAACGTTTTTCAATTAGCCTCCTGCATGATTTAGGCTGAGGCTCGAAAATAAATCTGTACACAACTGGATGTGGGATTGGCCCCTGGGCCCAGGGCGATTATGGGGAGGTCCCTTCTCTTGGGGCTATTCCCTGCCCCAGGCAGGGTGAGAAGGGGTGGGGAACAGATTCAAAGAGCTCTTGAGTCCCTTTCTGTAAGCTCTTCACCACTTATAACCCACCAAAGCCTGGACAACTCCTTCCCTAGGACGCATTGTCCACACTGCTTTCTGATTGAGTGAGCAGGACAGAGCAGCTTCTTCTAAATCACAAGCCTCTAATTTGTAATTGCCTGAAACCTAGCATGCTTAGTTAGCACTTTATAGTGCCAAATTCAATGTCTGAAAACTGGCCCCAGGCTGCAAGATGGGAGGATGACCCCTCTTGGCCAGGATCTGAGGCCCTGAGGCAAAGTCAGTCAACATGGCAAGAAGCACTAGAGGTACCTTTTCCCCAGGAGTCTCGGCCAATTCTTGCCATGCAGTCCCTCCTGAACGATGGTGCCTGTCAGCTGTTGCAGTCAATACTACCCAAGGACCAAACTTCCAGAAAAGAGATGGCCTGGAGCAAGTCTCTCCTTTTCACCTCTGAAAGGGGGTCCCTCCCAGCACAAACTCTATACACTCGATAGGCCTTTTACAACTAGAAAATGGTTCTTTGGAAAACTCCCCATTCCAATCGAAGTGGGTAGGTTTAAACCACTGCCTTGTTATCCCAGGCTTACGGCAGCCTCCTTTCATGTTATTCAGATACTACTGTGACAGAGACAGACAAAATATTTCTTTTAACCCTGGAAAACATTGGGAGTCTGTAATGTATTAACACAACATTTATGCAGAGTGATACAAATAAAACTTTAATGACATCAGCTCACTACAACTGAAAATTAAGGGCCTCAGAAAGGCTCCTCATGCTGACTTCCAATTTCCAATCACATGTTTATGGAGCCATTTCTGAACATCGACATTATATCCTATCACATACCTTCTATTAATTAGGGTGATTGCCAGGATCATGGGAGAAGGTTTGAGGGCAAGAGGACATGCTTACAGAATTTAGTCAAGGAAGAAATAAAAGCACATTGCAAACATCAATGAAAAGCAGTTACAGATAGTAAGACGTGAGATCCCAGATGTCTATCTCTCTCCAATCAATAGAGAATACATGTGAAGTGACAGACAATACCACCGTCCCAGATCACTAACTTTATTTGCATTTGATAGCTAATTTCCTAAGCCCCATATCCAAAGAAACCAATAAAAAAAGCCACATCAGGAACGGAAAGTTAGAATGTCTATTAAATTAATTTTTCTTTAAAAAATGTTAGATTTCTGAATGAGCAAGATTCATTTTGGCAGGGAGAGGCCCGGCTTCTTCAGGCTCCTCAGCCTGGCATCGAAGCGCCACGAGGGAGGAGGGCGGGCACTTGGGAAGCTTCTGTCCGTTCATAAACTCCAGGTCTCCATAGATGCTCAGCTTCTGAAATGAACCGAGGCATTTTAAGACTGTGCTGCCCGGGCAGGTGGGGCCCCCTCCCTGGCTGGGCAGAGCAACACTGAGCCCGCCTTCCAAGCAGTGGAGCGAGCTCCCCCCGAGAGGAACCTCTACTGTTAGGAGGACAGTTATAGGATTTCTAGACACCTGAAGTCAGGGCACTTAGGTCTAGGAATCCAAAAGCCCGAGCACCACTCCAGGCTCACTGAACAAGTTTTCATTCCGTAGGGATGTCACTACAGTCAGCCCAGCTGTGAACCGAAGATGGGGTGGGCCCCCTTCCCTCTCACCCCTTTAGAGCTAGCTCCAATAGGAATCCAATGAAGTGGTTGCATCTATTCAAATTCTCACTACTGGAAGTTATAATTATGTAAACTAAGTTAATTGGTTCCAGCCCAATGGAAACATTCAGTGTGAATTCGAATGAAGAGATTCATTATTTGTACTAATCAAAACCTAGCAGTATCTCACTAGAATATCAGATGAATCAGAAGGCCGTACAGAGAGCCTTCCAAAAGCTCAGTCAACACTGGTGGTGGCGATGGCTAGAACGATGTCACCATTACTCTATTACCAAACTCATTTTTCTCTGTCACAAAGGGGATCTGGGGGAGGGCACCAGATCCAAGTTAAGAAATCTACACTCTGGTCTTGGCTCAAATATTTCATTAACAACACACAGAACAGGTGGCAGAATTCTACCCTGAGCCTTCAGGAGGAACCAAACGAATGAAAAAGCCAACAAGCTAAAGACAATTCTCATTCTGCGCCCTTCCCGTGCCCATTCAGGGCCCTCATGGTCCCATCTTCTTTCCAAGTTCTGCTGGCTTTTTTCCTTGGCTCTAATGCTATGGAGGGGAGCGGGGGGCGGTGGCAGAGCGTATCAGACAAGGAAGGAAGGAAGGCCGTCCTGAATCACACAGAGGCTACAAAAGCTTTTGCTTTGCTTGTGATGAAGCAGAGTGGAATAAAGAGAGAGCAGGAGCCCAACAGTCAGGAGACCTTGGCTGCAGCCCTGCTGGGACCAGATGAGCTCTAATGTCTAAGATGATTCAATCAATTCAAGGAATGTAAAAGCAACGTGGAATACCTGAACAGATGAACAGTCATACCATTACTACAAGGCATCTCACTTCCTCATTTTTATTCTTAATAATCATTGTTGGCTGCTCTGTAGCAGATTTATGGAAGAGTAAAAAGAAAACTTTTGCATTAAAAACCCTGAATTTTTATTAAAGTAAAACAAACAAACAAAAAAGCTGTTCGAGATGCTCTGGAATTCTTGGAAGGACAAAGAACCCTGTGCCCTGAGTTTCACAGAATGAACACGCAGTAACTAGGCAATGAGTGTCCTCCACACAGGCACTTTGTAAGCTTTTGAGACTGAGAGACCTCTCCAACCATCTGTTCCTCTCTCTCTCTGTTTTCCTTATTCACCAAACGTCTCTTGCCCACTTCCCCTTGGCCTCTCATCTTCATCCCTCCGTCCCTTACACCTCACTCCTCAATTCCACTTCTGCAACTGTGCTCTCTCCCTCTCCCCAGCTAAGGAGCTCACTTCCCCCCCCTGCCCACCTGTTCATCCTTATCAAGGCCATGCCTTAGCTCTGTGCTCTTGACCTCATCATCCCTCCCTTCCCTAGCTGACCATCACCTCCATCATCCCACTCTCCTCTTCCTCCTCTCCCCATCGATGGCTTCTTCGCCTACTACCTTCAGCCATGCCCAAAGCTTCCCCAGAACCCATGTCAGCCCTTCAAGCTCTTCTCTCTCTCTCAGCCAAATGCCTCCCTGCCTCCTCCCTTAACTGGAACTGCCCTCTCCAAAGCTGCCAGTCACACCCTACCTGGCAAACCTGCTGGTCTTTTCAGTCCTCCTTCTGCATCTGACACCACACTTCTCCCTTGATCATCCTGCCTGCCTGCCTGTCCCTCAGGTTTCTTAACTAGTTCAGCGTCTGTATCAAGGCACCTAACAGTGGTTATTCCTAGCAGTTCTGTCCTAGGCTCTCTTCCCTTCTCTTTCTCTCCCTCACTGCCATCCTCAGTGACCTTATTAATTCCCACAGATGGCCAAGAGGGTCAAATGTAGCCGGTAGGTTGAGAAGAATAAGATCCGAAAAAGGACCATTAGATCTGACAATGAAGAAAAGTCTGGCAACTCTAGAGAGAGAAGTTAGGCCAGCCTACAGAGGACTGAAAAGGATATAGGGATAGGTTTTTCCGTCCTAAAAGTCTGACTGAGAAAAGCAGGAGAGGAGGAAAGTTTAAGGGTGTGGTCAGCAGCTAGACAGCACAGTGCCCAGAGCCCTTGGCCTGGAGTCGGGAGTGCAAATCTTGCCTCAGATACTTCCTACCTGGGTGACCCTAGGCAAGTCACTTCACCTGTTAGCCTCAGCTTCCTCAACTGTAAAACGGGGATGCCATCAGTACCGACCTCACAGGACTGTTGAGGATCAAATGAGACATTTATAAAAAGCCCTGCGCATGGTGCCTGGCACACAGTAGGCGCTACACAAATGCTTCTTCTCCCTTCCCTGATTAAGGTGGAGAGACGGCCAGGTAATACAATGTAAGGCAAAGGAGAAGTTAGGTGGTTAGGCCATCCCCTCAGCTTCCAGACTGCCACTCCTACCTGCACGCCATCCCTCCCCCCAATGCCTCTCCTTACACAGCCACTGCCTTAGTTCAAGCCCTCATTCCCTCCCAGGCTAGTCACTGCCTCCTGGCTGGCCTCCCTGCCTCACAGCTCTTCCCCACAGACACCAAAGCCCGCATTCCCCTATGCAGACTGTGGAGGCGTGTAGAAACTCTCCTGTTAAAGCCTCTTCCAATCTGGCCCCAGTCTCACCTCCCGGCTTCCCCGTAGCCCACTCCCCTCCGCCCTCTCTGACCCAACCAGACTGGCCCCTCCATTGCCCCCTGCCCAGATCGCCTCTGCCTCTATTCCCCTATTCCTTCAAGAGACAGTTCAAGCATCCCCTTTGACATGATGCTTCTGATTCCTCCCCCACTACTTTGTATTTATTATCTTTATTCTTTTTGGACTTAGATACGTACTTGATGGTTCAGGCACTACAAATATTATCTCATTCAGTCCTCAAGACAACCTTGGGAGGTAGGTGGTATTATTACCCCCATTTTATAGATGAGGAAAATGAGGCAAACAGCAGTTAAGCGACTTGACCATGGTTACAGTAACTATTAGATCTGAATTCCGATTGCCCAGACTCTAGGCTTGGCATGCTATACACTGTACCACCTAGCTGCCAGGTGTATCCTTCAGTGCTCACACCTGAAACCTGGTAAGCACTTCATAAATGCTTGCTGACCTACTTCAAGCTGTTAAAATTATTGACAATAATGCTAACTTCTCCACTTTGCAGTAAAAACCCAATTCAACCAATATCTGCCTTATTACTCATGCCCGTTCCTCAGAAGCTATGTGCGGAAGGTAGCATGGGGCTGGCCCTGGAGACAACCAGCAGTCCAAGAAGCAGCCTGGCTAGATTCAGAAAGTCTCATCAGCAGGGTGGCTGCAGTCACCAAGATTGCCTGCCAGACAAAAAGGAGCTTCAATCTGCAATGGGGAAGGAAGGACAACAACGAACATGATGTCAGCTCCTATTCCAAACACATTTCCCTTACAGCCACCTTGTGAGACAGTGCAAATGATTCCCATTTTACAGATGAGGACACTGTCACAGAGCTCCTTCTAGGGAGTCAAAGCAAGTGTCCCCTAAGTCCAAGGCTCTTTCCATGACTCCAGGTCCCCTCAAGAAATGGTGACAATGCGGCCGGTGGCCAATGCGCACTTCTGTGGAGATGCAATATACCCGCTAAGGGCCTGCCTCAAACACCTTCCTCCCCATCAGGTTCCCCTGAATCTCCGTCTTCTGCCCTCTCTGGAGGATGGATTATGGAGGTGGGGTGGAAGCCAGCCTAGCATTACTGGGGACAATGCCCAGACCTGCCATTGCGTGTATGGAAGATAGGCTCATGACCACATTTGGGCCAAAGCCAGGCCGACAATCCCAGGAGGCAGGTGAAGGCAAAAATGTTAAGTCAAAAATCAGGCAAGCTGGGAGAACGCAAGGACGTGGACCACAAAGCCACTGCTGCTGTGGCCAGGAAGCCTTTCCCACGGCCCCTCCCTCACAGAGGCACAAACACGAATTATATGGGAGGGATGTGGTCAGAAGGAAGGACAAATGTAGACAATCACTCAGCGCCTAAGGCTAGGGCGTAGGAACCTAGCTGGGGAAGCTGCTGATGAAAGCTGCTCAGTCCTCAGCCCAACGACCAAGGCTTGAGCAGCCATCTTGATCCTGCCTCTGCCTTCCCAGAAGAGGAGGGGGTAGGGAGTGCGAACTGTTCATGATGGCCTCTTGGGACATGTGTTGTTTACTGAACAGCTCAGCTACAGAGCTTCTTCCCATGAGGAGGCAAGAAAGAGAAAAAGATCTGGTTCAGCAACAAGCCGCTGCAAACACACCAGTGTTTGTGCAGTGCAAATGCCCTCAGACAGCTCTACTCCGGCTCCTGTCAATGCCTGGGGGTGCAGCTACTGCCAGGGCTTCTCCCCGGATCCTGGGCGAGGCACCTAGGCAGGGGGTTTGCTAAAATGACCTGTTTTAGGCCTGTGCTTCCTAGGGAGGTCCCAAACTGGAGAGTCCCCTTGATTCTGCTCTCCCCTCTTGGACAGAGCTCTCCCCCGCTACACCTGCAAACTGGGGAGAATCATTCTTAAAGGACCACCGAGATGACAAGAGCTGGTGCTGGGGGCGCTGTCTGGGGAGGGGCTGACCCGGGCCGCCCTGGCCTGCCTTCCGAGCTGCCAGCTTCTTTCCTTTGGGGATCCCGGACCTGGGTGTACTCTATAAGCTCCGTCCTCCTGTTTGTCTCTCTCCTGGTAATCATTGTTCTCTAGGCCCAGCTTATCCCCCTTCTAGAGCAAAAGCTCCATGGGGCAGGGTCTGCAGCTCTCACCACCAAGCAGAGGAACTTAACCACATCTTACATATCACGGGGAAGACGCCGTCGGCAAACCCCCAGGAGGAAAATGTGCTAAAAATGCCTTGGGCCTTCTTGGACGAGGAGGGGAAAGCCCCACTCCTCCTCTGCACTTGGTGTCCACGTTCTAGGTCTTACATGGAACAGAGAAACTTGCTCTCCCCACCGAGGCTTAGGTTCTCTATTAAACCAACAAGATGGCATGTGTAAATTATGTGTAAATTATGCAAAAAAGCCTCTACTTCAGGACAACTTGTCCAAGGCACCCAGACCCTGCGGAGAAGTCAGGACTATCTCATGCTCAGGCTCCAAGAGGAAAACAGAAGGAAAGGGTTTAATGGAACAACAGCACCTGAAATAAATGGCTCTGGGCCAAGAAACCTGAATGTTTTCAGCAATAAATTTTTGGATATTTTTGTAGCAAATGAAGTAAGAACCATCCATCATGGCTGCGCTGCCTGAACAGGCACCCCTCATTCTTGGGAGAAGCACAAACTGACTGGTGAGCAGGCGGCTAGCTCCCCCTCTAGGCTGGGATAAGCCCTTTCTCTCAGACAGTCCCGTCTGTCTGAATCTTCCTCCTCTCTGGCCTGTCCTTGCCAGCTTCCAAACCTGGAGACATCTTGGACTTTCATTTCTGCGATGCTTCACACAGCTGGCTGCCAAGTCTTTCCAAAGTCCAGCCCCTCCGGCCTCTTCCATCCAGCTCCTCCTCTCATCTCCCCTGGCCTGGACCTTCCTAATTGTCCAGAGCCTCCTCTCTCCAATCTACTTCTAAAGCACAGGACAAACGCTGACCTTGCCAAGAAATGCCAGTTGCCCCCTCCTGCCCCTAGGAACAAATAAAAGCCCCTGGGCATTTACAGCCCCTCCCAGCCTACTTCCCATTTCAGGCCAGCTGCACGTTACTGCACATCCCAAATTCTAGCTTCTCAGCCTGGCTGCTATTCCTATAGGTGACAATTCATCTCCCACCTCCAGGCCTTTGCATACACAGGCTATCCTCCTCTTGTCCTTTCTCTTGTGCTGAACTGGATGGCCTGCCTGCCTGGCCCCTGAACACAGCCTAGTGAACTAGCCGTGCCTCAGCTGTGCATAAAACTATAGAGGACCCAGACAATTGGGCTCTCTGCCACCTGCCCAGGACCAGAACCTCACAGCTTGCTGCTGCCCTCCTCAGTCTCCCCTCGCCTACAACCACACCCACCGTTCCCTAAGAGAGACAAAAATCGCCCATCAGCTGGGACCTGGGACTTTTGTCTGGGCCGGATGTCTGAGGCAGCCTGTTGCTTCTGAACATCCCCTATCACTCTTCCAGGGGCCACCTCAGAGGACAGTCTGGAGAGCCAGGGGGGCAGGTGGGGAGCACACTTTTTCTCCAGGCAGACGGCCCTGGGCATTTGGTGACAAAGCTCAGGTGCCTCCTCGCCTCCCACTCACCTCTGGTGGGACGTACTGCTCCATCGCCGTGGCAACAGTGGCACAGCAGATCCAGAGTAACACCAGCACCGAGAGCACGAGGGTGATGGTCACAATCCAGCCAGAGTTCCTGACAGACAGCAGGGGAAGCACATGAGAACCCCAGACCCAGAGGGCTGACTCTTCCTAGCCACGAGCAGACCGAGCCTGGCTGCCAGTCTGCCCAGGAGGCGCTGCAGCCTCGGGGGGATGAGAGGCGGGGGCCCAGGCCGAGCCGTGGCTCCTTTCCTGGTCACTGCCCCTGAGGCTCAGAATGTAAGTGCGTGTCGCGTAAGGACTACCTCGCTCTTCGTCCTCAGATCTTCAGTGCCCACCCGTGGGCTGGGCTTACTCACTACCTGCTGACTGACAGCCCAGGAGAATGTTGTCTCATAATGAACTGTGCTGAGAGTCACAGTTACGTGGAGCCTGAGAAGAAAGGTAAAGGCGGGGGTGGGCTGCTTAGTGGACAGGGCATTCAGTTGTTTCCAAGGAAAGAAATCATTTTACACAGTGAAGAAATTTACATTATGCTGGTGGAATTCAGCAGCACTACTGCAGGAAAAAAGTGAGGCAGTTGAAGTGTATAGGTATAACTAATTAAATTGTCTTAAAAGTGGTGAGCATTACTGCTTAAAAGAAATCCTCTGGGGAAGCCTGTCAAATGACAAACCCTTTGGTGATGGGGAAACGCTATTTTCTTGGCCTTTTTAGTATATTAGCTTTTAAAGAAACCAAAACAACCCAGGAAATACAGGGAAACATAGAGAAATGGCTTGACTGTTAAAACTGCTTAACAATGAACATCCCTCAGACCCAAAGCACAGCATGTCTCTAGAAAGATAAATAAATCAGAAATACATACAGAGAGAGGCATTTAAAAAAGCTGTCGCTTTCTCCGTCTTCAAAATAGCCTCTGTGGGCCTGAGAGCCTGCTGGCTGTGGATTTGCTGAAACATCAAGGCATAAGTCAGATCAGACTCCATAATTTACCAACATTCACAAGCCTGAGAAGCCGGATTTGGGCCTGGCTACCAGCTCTGTCGCTGGCTTGCTGTGTGGCCTCACTTTCCTCACCTAAAATGAAGGGCTAGGGTAAAGGGCCTCTGAGGTTCCTTTGACATGCACCTGCAGAAACCTCTTCCCAAAGGCCCCCAGTGTGCACGTATGAGCAAATGGGACAATATGAACACCTTCTGAGGAACTAATATATCTCCAGCAGATGAGAACCCAAACGCAGCAGCCGATTCCGTATTACTGAAGCACCACGGCGTGCTGCCTCATCTGCTGCAGGAGGGGCATTCTGGTTGCCTGGAGCCTATGAGAACCTGAGGAAGAAAGCACCCCCCACCCCCCCACCCAGCCTCCCCATTCCAGGGGAAAATGTGGAGTTAAGACACTGTGTTTTTGCTCTAGAGAAGCTAAGAACCAGCAAATGTGGATAAAAGTGAACTCTGGCAATTCAGACTGATTTCTCAGCACACAGCAGGGAAGGAGGCAAGCCCGGAAGCTTTGATCTAGTGTCAAGGTCACGGGTTTACCTTCAGCCCTTGCTGGGAAGTTGTGAAAGCCCAGCTTAGACACAATGGGCAAGATTTGGGCCTTACTCCTCCTTTAAGGCACATTATCTACAGTAGATAATCGATTATCAAGGCTTTTACGCCAGTCTTGAAATAAAACTTACAGGCCATTTTCTTTAAAGGTGCATTTTTCCCATGTGCAGAATGATCCCGATCCACCTGAGCTGGATACTGAATTTCTGGTTTCGACTGAAAGAGAATCAAAGGGCTGGTGAGCAGCCTGAGGACCAAGGGAGCTCTGGCTGTGCCTAAAAACCGTCACTAGCACAATGGGACCATGGACAACTCAGAAATGGAAATACTCCAGCCATGACCCTCACCCTCGCTGAAGCCCCCAGCCAGCTGCTCCCCAAAGAGAGACCAGGACGGTGCTGCCACTAGCCTGGGGTAAATCACGGTGGCCGTGATGGAGCTATCACTAGGCTGGGGTAAATCACGGTGGCCGTGATGGAGCTATCACTAGCCTGGGGTAAATCACGGTGGCCGTGATGGAGCTATCACTAGCCTGGGGTAATCACGGTGGCCGTGATGGAGCTATCACTAGTCTGGGGTAAATCACGGTGGCCGTGATGGAGCTATCACTGGTCTGGGGTAAATCACGGTGGCCGTGATGGAGCTACCACTGGTCTGGGGTAAATCACAGTGGCCGTGATGGAGCTATCACTGGTCTGGGGTAAATCACGGTGAACCACATTCAATTTCACACAGTCAGAGCATCACAGCACCAGCCACGCTGGCCTGTTTTCACGGCTGAGTGAATGGTGAGCAGGCCTGCTGCTTCTTGCGGCTCTTGCCGCATTGATGCCCTTCCTAGGGCTCAGTGGGAAGAGTGTAGGCATGGAGCCAGAGAACAGAGCTGCATTCCAATTCTGCATCTACTCCTTCCGACCACGGGGATCTTGGCTTTATTGCACCTGTGAAACCACAGTGGGTGACCAGACAATCTCCAAAGTCTTTTCCATATTGTGGCACCTCATTATTAGTGGCTGGGTCAGCTAACCTATACCACAATCGACACAGACCTGGGCCCCAAACAGGTGGTGGGAACATCTACAGGAAAGCAAGTACAGCTGCTGCCTGACACCCTTACATTGCAGACCTTTTACTGAAATTGTAAGAATATGTTCTATTACTAATCTACAATTTCCAAATTAAAAGAATAGAAGGAACAACAAAACCTAGATTGGAACAAAATATCCATATCAATCTTACAATCAGCCCCTCATAATAATAATAGTAATAATAATAACAATAATAATAATGATAAAACGTTCACTTCATTTATCCTATTATTTACAGATATACTGGTCATCGAAGGTTACTTGTCTACAACGTTGCCTGAAATAATGAAATGCAAAGTTAAGCCCTTTCTATGAATTTCTTATCCAAGTCCAAATCAAATCAAATAATTACGTATCTTATCTTAGGTTTCTATGCTCCATTGTCCTATTATTATTAGGTGAGGTAAGAATTAAGCTGTTTATATCGAAAGAACCTCAAATTGAAGCAGCTATGATTTTACTCGATCAAAACCACTATCACACAGGCAGACACGTAAAACTATTCGGGGCTATTCAATAGGAAGTCACTTTGAGATCATTTCATGCTGAATCCCAGGGAAAGGGGCACAGAGGATTACTCCAGGGAATCCGCTGACCTCAAAGGTCCCTTCTTGCACTAAGCACTTATGATTCTTAAACAAGCACCTGCAACTTACTGAAGGCATGACAGGGTCAGTCTAGAGTCATACTCTCACCTGAAAGATGACAATTTTCCCATCATCAGCCTGAAGATAGAAAGTCCAGGAAGAGGTTATGAAGCTCTGTGCCGAGTCCATCATGTCGCTCCAGAACGACCTCACCAGTGTCAAAGGGAAAAGCAGATGCATTTTGGGCATCAGGGACATGAGCTGTAAGGAGACAACAATTTTGAAGTCCTGGCTACTTTTCATATATATAGACACAAACCCATCAAAACTACTGTCATCATGGTCAAGCCTCAGTTGTGTGTGTGGGCCAAGGAAACATCAAAAAACTTGAATCCCAGGCTGACCTTCTTTGCCAGCTGGCACACTTGAGGGCTGCCTCCCCTCGCCATAAGCCGATGCTATGGTCAGAAATAAGGACCACATTTGAAACTTGGTAGTTTAAGTTGGTAATCTACCATGGTAAATTGGTAAAGCTAACATGATCTGTTACATAAATGCATCCTATTTATTAGTTTCCAAAACTGAATTCCGGACAGTGAGAGTGGGGTTTCATGAGAAAATTTTAAAATGAGCATTTATCATCCCTCTCTCTTTCCTTCACTACTGTAACCTTCCAAAATGGACAATTAAAAAAAGCCACGTCCAAAAGCGTATGAGTCATTCTGCATTTGAGTGCATCCCTTCTCAGGCAGGATGTGGTGCAGCATGTTTTATCTTTAGTCCTCTGGAATCTTGGACTATCACTGTATTCCTACCGCCTTTCAAATGTTTTCTCTTTAACATGCTATCGTATACATCATTTTCCTAGTTCTACTCACTTGACTCTGCATCAGTTAATACATTCCCCGATTCCTTCAAAATTGTCCAATTCATCACTTCTTACGGATGTCATAACTTGTTCCCCTTTAGTTTCCAGGTTTGGGCTACTATAAAATGAGGCGCTATGAATTTTTGTTGCCGCTGCTGGGCAGCTGGGGGCGCCATGGTGCACAGAGCGCCAGGCCTCAAGTCGGAAAGGCTCATCTTCCTGCGTTTAAGTCTAGCTTCAGACACTTATCAGCTGTGTGACTCTGGGCAAGTCACTGAACCCTGTCTGTTTTACTTTTCTCATCTGTCAAATGAGCAGGAGAAGGAAACGGTGAACCACTCCAATATCTCTGCCAAGAAAACCTCAAATGAGGCCACAAAGAGTCGGATGCTACTGAAGCAACTGCTCAACAACGTATCCTTTGACCACTTCTTTATTGGGGAATGGCTCTTAAGTCTTATAAATGTGAACCGGCTGACCTGAAAATGAGACTTTGACCAAACATGTTGCAAAGATTTTTTTTCTAGCTACATGTTTCCACTCTAATTTTAACTGCATTGATTTTGTTGGTGCAAAATCTTACAAAATTGTCCGTTTTCTCTTCTGTGATCCCATTTACCCCTTACTTGGTTACAAACGCCTTCCCTATCCACAGGTAGGAAAGGGAGCATCTCCCTTTATCCCACAGAATTTGCTTACAATGTGACCTTTCTTTCTAAGTCCTGTATCCACCTGGACTGCCTCTGGGTATATGGTGAGAAGGGCTGATTTGCGCCTAACTTTTGCCAGGGAGCTTTCTAGTTTTCCCAGTTGTTTTTGTCAAAGACGTCTTTAGATTTATTCAACACTCTTGTGTTTGCTCCTGTATGCTGTGTACCTACGCCGTTGCAATGAGTGAACTATTTTTTAACCAGCACCAGATCACTTTAATGATTACTGCTTTGCAATACAGACAGCTCTCCTTTTTACAAATGGACTGTTCCATAGACCTCTATGCAACGTGAATCTGCCCACAGACATGCAGGAGGCAGGCAGGAAGGAAGCTGGCACGCGTGCAAGGATATGTGGGAGTCTGGCTTTGGGGCAGATCCACGGAGGCTGGAAACAAGACAGAAAAGGAAGGGTGACAGGAGCGCTGGGGATGGACACACAGTCCCCAGGCGCACACGGATGGAGAAGGGCAAAGGTCTCCTCTCTTAGCACTGGAGGCTCAAGCCCAGCCCCTGACTTAGCAGTGGTGGTCTTTCTGCACCTATGCTTACATTTGGAGGGGAGGATTTTTGTTTTTGGTGGGAGGCCACAGAGCCAAGGGGCAGGAGTGGAGAGAGACAAAGACAGCACAGTAAAGTTAACATAGGTGGTTTTTGGGAGGTAGATTTCTTTCAGAATTTGTTTTACTAAAGTTGAATATGCATAATGCAAATTTACACAAAGCAAGAATTATCTGTATTTTAATATCTGGTACTGCTAGACTCCTTTCCATGCCCTTTTCCATTACTTTCCCTGAGATTCTTTATTTCTGCAAAAAAAAAAAGTGTTTTTGTAGTTAAAACCATATAGTTCCTGAGGTGTCTTGGTAGACACCTCTCAAATATTTTACACCTTCTATAAATATTTTGAATGAAATTTATCCTTCTAGCTCTTACTGCTGAGTTTTGTAGGAATATGTAGGAATATGTAGGAATACTGATGACATGTGCAGCTTTATTTCACATCCCGTAACTCTGGTGAGCTGTTTGAACTGATTTCATAGCTGACTCTTCCAGGTTTTCTAAGAAAACCATCAGACCCTCTACATAAATAATGTCGTGTCCTCTTTGCCTACACTCGTTCCCTTGATTTCTTTTTTTTGTTGTCTTACTGCTGCAACTACTATTTCTAGGTCTATAGTAACAATTAATGATGATGATGGGCATCCTTGCTTTATCCATGATCTTCCTGGCCTCTAACTTTTCTCCACTACACACGATGCTTGCTCGTGGTTTCATAGTAAATACTTACTATGTTAAGAAAAGATCCCTTGGGGCTGCTAGGTGGTGCAGTGGATAGAGCACCGGCCCTGGAGTCAGGAGGACCAGAACTCAAAACTGGTCTCAGACCTGACACTTGACACTCACTAGCTGTGTGACCCTGGCCAAGACACTTAACCCCAATTGCCTCGCCAAAAAAAGAAAAAAAAAGATCCCTCTATTTCTATGTTTTCTCATGTTTATAATTATGATCTTTTATTTGTATTGTCAACCTGGCTTATTATTTTTATAGTCTTCCTTATACTGTTTTTTGCACGTTTGACAGAATTCATTTTTAAATCCATCTGTCCTGGAATCTTTCTCTTTGGGATTTCATTCATGGTTTTTCCAAATTATTTTTGTGATAGTGGATTATTTAAGTAGTGAAGTTCTTTTGTTTGTCAATCTGGGTATTTTAAATTTTGTTTAAGTATCCATTTCCTCTAAGTTAATCAGTTTTGTTATAAGAAAATTTTGATCCTGGTGTATTTTCTTTTCCAAAATGGCCACTAGGAAGTTACTTCAATGACCTTGTATGACTACACTGGTACCAGATACCAATGTATCCTCTGGGACTCTCTCTGACTCAGGGTGAGGTCCTCAAAGAGCCCACTCTGCAGCCACTCTGGTGGCTGAATGCCTGTCTGAATTCAACTGTGACACACATATAGCCTGCAACTCAGAGCCCGTGCCTGAAAGCTTTCTGTATCAGTGAAGCTTGGGTTCCACTCGTATAGAGGGTCAACTCCATGTCACAGTGAGGCAGCACTCAATCAGAGGGAGACAGTTGTTTGTTATAAAAATTAACTCTATGTGCCAATTCTTCAGTATGGAAATAGGCTTAGTTTCCTCTTTTTTTTCTCCCATAACTTCTCAGGCATTGTCTCCCCCACCCCAAAACAAGACAAACCACGGACAGTCGGTGGTGGGCAACAACAAAAATGAGACGTGGCTTCATTTTTATACACTTCATGGCTCACCAAGAGCATTACCTGGTGTCCATGCCGAGGAGAGTCTGTAGTAACAGAAAAATTACATTTGCGTAATCTTTACTTCTGGATTATCCCTCCTTGGCCCTGAACTGTTAAGCACCTAGCAGGCAAGACAAACAACTTTTCCAGGGAATTACACACCTGCCATACCTACCTCACTGGCCTGCAGTGAGCTGCCTCTTTGCCAGATTAAATGTTACTTCAGACTAGGTTTCAAATCTCATACTTAGTCTGTTCCCCCTCCTCTACATGCACACCTATCCATATTTTCTCTAAAATGGAATGCTAGACATAATACCCTAGATGTGCTCTGACCAAAGCACAGGATGGTGGGCCTTTATCCTGCCTAATTCTGGATACTTCTGTTAATATTAAAATATTATATTTATCTCAAAATGCTTAATAATTTATCTTACTTTTTTAATTGTTACTATTTCTATTAACATATGTTCAAATGATCATTTCTGGAGTAGCCATGCCACGGTACTTGAAGTCCACTAAAATCCACAGGCCTTTTCCCCATTTCGGCACTGATCTCTATATCCCTGTTCAGTGCCAACTTAGCAAAGTTGGACATTGTTCTGGCCTGTTGGGATCTTTGTGGAGCCTGAGACTCTGTTACGTGACAAACGCACTCCCCTTCCCATTTGCTGACACCTGAATGTGACTTGGTGGGAGAGCAGGGAGCTGCGCTAGCGCCCCTCAAGAAAGCTGCTGTTGTTAGGAAGCGAAGGAGGGCTGTGTGCTTACTTGTTCTTGTCTCAGCTCGGCAAACGGCAGCTGACTCTGGCAGCCCAGATGGCAAGCGTACTGCTCGCCAGGCTGGGAGTACGCCTCTGTGCAAGCTGAGAGGGAGAGAGAAACGGAGAGAGATGAGCTTCAGGGAAGGTGCGCAGGGCTCCACGAGCAGCGCATCCCATCGGAATGTGGTCCAGGCGAAGGCCAGGCCATGTGATTGTTTCTGTTAAGCCCCACATTTCAATCAACAAGCACTGCTTCGGCAGATTCCACGGACCAGCAGGAAGAGAGCAAGCCTATCAGTGGGGCTGGAGGAGATCGGGGGGCTACCCTGGGAAAACCGAGAGATGAGGCACAAGAGGGCTTTTGTCTCTGTTCTGCCAGTCCGTAGCCGCACGGCTATGAGGAAGTCACTGGATTTCTTCTCTAAAGCCTCAGTCTGTCCCCTATAAAGCAGGAGCAGCAGCAGCTCTCTGCAGCTCACCAGGGTCTGGAGCCAATCAATCGGAATACACATCAAAGTGCTTTGAAAACTCTCCCGTGCTATGCTGATGTAAGATGGTGATAACAATAATCACAGAAAAAGGTATTTATGCCACAAACTGCTCCACAGCTCTTTGTAATTCACACAGTGCCTTCTTTCCCTTAGGACATACACACAAAGCTAAGTGGAGTGAGTGCAGTTTCAGTAGAGGAGAGCCCTGGACTGGGTCAGGAGAGACAACCTCCAGATCTGAACTGTGACCCTGACACTAATCGGACTGAGATTTTTTTCATTGTAAAATGGGGTCCATAACATTTGCAATAATCAATGCAAGATTTTTCATAAGCAAAGTGCTTTACAAACTTTAAAAATACTTTATGAATGCCATCACAGAGAAAATTGATTCAAATAGGTTTACAATGACCTGGCCAAGGTCATTAATTTGGCTAGTCTGGAGCAAACTCAGGATTCAACCTCAGGTTTGTCTTTGACTATCAGCCCAGGGCTTTTTCACTGCCCCACGAACACATCAGTGATCCTTGTTAGGATTTGAAAGTGCACATCTCCTCCCACCCTGGCCCAGGACTGTGACATTGTTACCACACCATTTACTTCAGAGACAGAGAGTTAACAAAGAGGACAAAGAAAAAAGGATTTTAAAAAGATTCAAAATAAAACAATTAAGCAAGACATTCAACTTTGAGAAAATTAGGGCACATTTTTCTAAGCTGGTGATAAAAAGTATTCAGATGAAAACTGAAAACGAAGTCTACTGGAAGATGTATGTATAATAGACAGGATCCTTTTATTTTTCCATTAAACCAGTTTCTTTTTCCTGACACAATATCGGGCCACTAAGAATGATGTGAACAGACACAAAGAATACACTATTCAATATTTAGTCAAAGGCCTGATAAAGCAAAATTCACCAGCCGGTGCCAACCAACCTATGACTGAAAAATCTTAGAGAGGAAAATCATACCACCTAAGAAGACACAGTGATGAATTAAGAGTGCAGTAATTGCCACTTCATTTGTTTAAGCCAAATGGTTGGTAAAACAAAGGCATCCTAAAGCCAACATTGTCCTAGAAATGAGATGGAATTACAGAAACCCCAGCAATCTGGCAGTTCTGAGCAGCAGCTATGGAAACTGTGACAACTGCAAAGTGTACATAAGACTATTTAATAGAAGATGCTTGGGATTCTTTAAATAAATAAATGTAACAAAGAAAAAAAAAGGTAGAGAATGTCATTAATACGTCATCTTACCAGATTCACACTCCAATTTGGTCCGATTTAAGTCAATTCCATCATCCACAAACTGACAAATTGAAAACAGCCTGCAGCCTCTCTGGCAGGCATACAACTCCTCTTCCTATGGAGTTAGAAGACCAGAGGAGATTACCAAAAGGCCAAGATTATCCCCGGAAAAGAAAGCTAAAAAAGAAGCAAAGTTAGTAGCATCTGCTATAAAGTCTTTACTGGAAGGTATTTTACTGAGAGTAAAAGAGAGGCAGGAGTTGGGGGCAACACCACAATGCCCACGTTGCCCGCAAAGGCTTTTGTGGCTTATTTTTGAAGCTCATGTAGGAAAAGACGACTGAAAGGAAATAAATTATTCCTTTTCCTTTCCATCTTCTATGGCCAAGTGCACATTTCTGGGGAAACGTTGCTATTTAAAAGGGGTATCGAGTAACAATGGTATAAACAGGACATTAGCAGAGGTGAACGAGGGAGGCAACAGCAGACTGGAGGCCAAGAGGAGGTGGACTTCTGCCCTCAAAGCTAGTGCTGATGCCAGGCACACTATGCTCTGCTGAAGGACCCATCAGCATCCTTCCCCATGTGGCACACAGCGTCACTAAAGCCCGGAAAAAGGAGAACATGTAACAATGGCTGACATACAAGGAAGGATTCAGATTGCATACGAGTCTAAATACAGGCCACAGGCCTGATATGTGGTCTCTTTGGAAAGAACGTTCTGTGTGTGGGTATAAAAAGTAACACCAAAATTACAGGCCAACACCTAGGTTTTATACGAGTTAGATGAGGGGGGGGGACGGGGGACACAAAGCATATGTCTGAATTAACACTTGGTGAAAAGAAGTTCACATTGAGCAAAGTATTTCAGTTATCAGACATCTGCAGGTGTGAATCTGGGGGAAGAGGAAGTTCCCTTGAAGATCGCTAGATACACAATTTTCCCATACTGGACAATGTGAACTGCCTAACTGATCTCCTAGCTCTGAGGTTCCCCTCTTCAAAGAAAAAAAGTAGATCTGAGGAGACTGACCTTAAAAGGTCCAAAGGGACTTTGACAATAAGGCACATATGATATGGGTAACAAACTAATATGGAAACCAAAGCCCTCAACTTACTGTTCCCTCCACTGTGTGCAAACTGGCAGCAGCCCCCTGGTAAGGAAGGAGATGGCGTGTGCACACAGCAGTTAGGTACCAACAAAACAGGAAAGTCTCAGGCATTTCTCCCCGGAAGGAGGATTAGTGACGTCATGCAAGAGCAGCAGCCAGTTAAGAAAAGCTGTGATCCACGAGGCACGACTCTGAGGGAGAGTTTTTCAGGCCTTAATTCTGATTCCATTCCTTCAAAAAAAAAAAAAGCGCTGCGCACAGAGCCTAGCACACAGTAGACACTTAACCACTCATTTCCCCTGAAGGAAGCATGTGGCACGGAAGGTGACCGATGCTGCCAACTGGGCAGCGCACCTCCTCCGAGGTGGCTCGCCTGCACTGTTCTGGGAACATTGTGCACCGAGTCTTCAAAGGCAGGAGGAGCTTTACAGAATCTTTCCAAATGGATTTCCTTTTGGTAACAGGCCAACCTAATAAACCAGTGCACAGGTGGGAGGGGACAGACAATTTCTAAGGTCCTTCCGCCTCTAAAATCCAGTTCTTGACCTATTTTGTAAGTTCTACCACCTGCTAGATACCACTGAACTGTACTCAGAATGACAAGTAGAATTTTACAGGTGCCTCCTCTGATCTGTCCAGCACAGTCTAAGGACAACGAGTGCTGCTTCAAACTGAACAGAATTCTTGTGCTGAAGGAGTGAGCCAGGGAGTCAGATGCCACATTTGCCTGTAGAACTTAACATATTTTCTTTACTCTTTTGGTGCTCAACATGTTAAAAATGCCAAACTGGTTTCAATTCAATTCAACATGTGATTATTAAATGCCTATGATATACAAAATGCTTGGTGCTAGGCTTTTGTCATACAAAGACACAAAACTGGGAAACAAAAGCCTATGGGGGGGGAGAAGGGGGATGGACCCAGAATGGATGGTGCATGAGAAAATAAATGTATATATGTACAGAGAGAAGGTGATGGGGGGAGTAGAACATATGTAAACAGATGTGTGGTACTTTTAGGTAGGGGAGAACAGCATTAATGTAGGATGGGGAGGAACTGGGAAGGTACACAAGACTGAGACTTGAAGGACAGTAATTTTGAGAGTTAGAGGTAAGGAAGGAATGGATTCCAGGCATGAGAGACCAAGTGAATTTGGGAAATAGCTAATAAGTCAGCTCTGGTAAAAAGCATATGGGGAAATAATATAAGATAAAGCTGGAGACACAGGCTGAAAGTCAGACTGGAGAGGGCCAAGAACACTAGGTGGACTATCAGAAAATATGCTCTAGAAAGCCTCCCAATGAGCACTAACCCTGTGCATTATTCTCTCCATCTATTATTTGATCCAGACAGGTTATGTAACTACACATCAGGAAAGTTAAAAGTAAAAAATTCAAAAAAGCCTAGCCCTGCTCGTTCTCCAATGCCCCCTCTTCTCCAGCCAGCTGCCCAAAGCACAAGCGTTTGTGCCCCCCCCCCCAACTCTGAGGATCTCTGGTGGCTTCCCAATACCTCCCATCAAACACTCTCCGCCACAAAGCTCCAGCACACTGGCCCAGGATGCCAGTTTCTAGACTCACTGTACACAAGTGCCCCTTGCCCGCTCATCCCCTCTACTATCTTAATCCTTAACGTCCTTCAAGGCTCAGCTGTTCTGCTTCCCTCTTCACATTATCTGGTATTTATCTGTGGGATATCCCCCACTCAGAATTCAAGCTCCTCAAGGGCAGGCACTGTTCATGGGAATATTAGTGCTTAATAAGTGTTTGTAGAATGGGATAGAAAAAGGCAAACATATCCTAGATTCTTTCAACCAATGACTAAAGTGCTCAGCACTTTCTCCATGTCTGAACTGTTGAAATTAGGAAGGAAACGTGGTGTAGTTAAAAAAAACAAACCATGGATTTGGCATGAGAAGACCTTGGTTGAATCCCATTTTGGCTAAAAGGGCTGCGTAACTTTGGGGCAATCGCTTCCTCTCTACTCTAAACGGAATCAAAGGCCCAGCTCCCACTCAAGCCCAGAAGCCATCTGTTTGTGCACCTCTCCAAAGCCATGCTTCACGTATTGGCACTGGCTGCCTTCTTCCACACTAGAGGCAGGAGCAGGCTGGCAGCTCACAGAGAGGAAGGGAGCTGGAAGGAGGAGCACAGGGACCCTTTTTCACCACGAGGATTTCTGGGTAGTTAAGAGACTTGCAGAGGGTCCCAAAGACAGGCAGTTAGTCCGTTTGAGCTCTCTGACCATGATTTCATGCTGCCTTTTGAGTTCTGCTTGGCATAGACGTTGTTGTTCAGTCCTTTCAGTCATGACCCCATTTGGGGTTTTGTTGGCAGAGATACTGGTTTGCCATTTCCTTCTCCAGCTCATTTTACTGAGGAGGAACTAGGGCAAAAAGGATGAAGTGACTTGCCCAGGGTCACAGAACTTGTAAGTGTCTGAGGCCAGATTTGAACTTGGAAAGATGAGTCTTCCTGCTATCAGGCCTGGCTCTCTATCTACTGTGACACCAACACTGAGCTATCTCTGCCTGGCACTGAGTAGGCCCTTAATCAATGCTTGGAGACTGACAACTCCCTACATATCTTGGATATCAGACTTTTTTTTAATCAAAGGTTTATGATGCCCCAGACCTATTTAACTCATCAATAAACATTTATTAAGCACTGCTAAGTGCTGGGGATACAAAAAAAAAAAAAGCAAGACAGTCTCAGCCCTGAAGGAGCTTACAATAGGGAATGGGGAAGACAATGAGTAATCAAACATGTACAATGAGCCATATGCAGGCTAACCAGGAGACAATTAACAGGGGGAAGGCTTCAGGTAAACGATGAAGCTGGGGCAGTCAGTAGTTGGAGTAGAGGGAGAGCATTCCAGGCACGGGGGGGGGGGGGGGGGGGGACGGGGACACGGGACGACAGCCAGAGAAAATGCCTGGGGCTGAGAGGCTGGAGGGGCTTGTTTGTGGAAGAGTTACTGGAATGAAGAGTAACTGTTGGGGACTGAGGTGTAAGAAGGCTGGAGAGGTGTGAGGGGGCCAGCTGGTGAAGGATGGCGTTTTTGATCCCGGGGGCAGGAGAGAGAGTCACCGGAGTTCATGAAGCACCTGGGCTTCAGGATAATTTCTTTGGTGGCTGAATGGAGGATGGACTGGAATGGGGACAGACAGACCAGCAGCTAGTGCAACAGTCCAGAGTTGGGGAGAGCAGAGAAAGGAGGGGCATGGGGGAGGTGAAGCTGAGGCCTTGGCAACAGCCTGGCTACGGAGTGAGACAGGGAGGAATTGCAGCTGACTCCCGAGGGTCTGGGAGGATGCCCAGAAGGCTCTTCTCTATTCTGGGACTAACTGGTTCCGGAGGGAAGAAAGGGAATACACACTTATTATGGGCCAGGCACTATGTTATGTGCTTCACCTCGTATGTTCCTCACAACAAGCCCGGGAGGCAGGTGCCTGAGGTCACAAGGCCTGGCACCACCTAGCTGCCCCCTCAAGGTGGGACCTTTATTACACCCGTCCTATGTAACAGGGGCCCAAAATCATAAACGCTTGGCTTTGTATAAGGAAAGGGAGGTGCTGCCTGCCGCCCTGGTAACAGAGAACCTTAAGGAATCCAGGAAGGAAGGGCTCCAGTGCACTGAAGTAAGTCTTCTAAGGGCCACCGCCGGCCCCCAGGCTAACAAAATCCCCAGATGCCATCTCTTCTGGGAGCCTGGGGCTAATCTTCCCCAGTACTTTGCTTCTGTTTTATATTTAGCTGTACACACGGCCTTTGGCCATCATGTTTCTCCAAACAAAACCCAAGCCTGGCTCCCCTAGGACAGGAATTGTTGGGCCTGCCTGTTACCAACTCTCCCCCGGCAGGGGTGGCATGCGCTGGACGCTCTGTTAGGTGCGAAGGATACAAGGACAAACCCCCCAAATTCCCAGTGTTCTAAGATGCGGGCATCTTCCTGATGTACCTATTGTTCCATCTCGAGTCTGAGAATTCTAGAGCCCCCATACCCCTGATTGTACCTTGGGGATCCTGGGGTTGATTCTGATTGGTTGTGACTCTTAACCTGACCCTTAGTTTCTTCTGTAAAAAAAAAAAAAGGGACACTAATATGCCTGCCTTCTTAACCTACAGAGTGACTCTAGAAAAACAAAGCTATACCAACATACTATTAGTTAGGACACAGAATACATTTCTAGATCCCCCGAACAGCACTTCTTTCCAAAGGCCTGGATTTTGGGAGACACCACTGTACGCTGGAATGATTGCCACCTGGCAGCCTTGAGCAAGCAAAGGCTGAGAGGAGAGAGCGAGGGTGGGGCACAAGTAAGGATGCTGACAAAGGAGTAGATGCCCTAGGAAGAGAGGGGAGTTGAAGAAAAACCGTAGCAACAGGCCAGAAGGTGGAGCCAAGACAGACAAGTGAGAGGGAGGGCAGCAAGTAGTCTGGGGGATCGGGAAAGCAGCGGCAAGAGGGGAGCGTTGGGGACCTCGGGGTAACTCGGACTGCACCCTCGGGAGACAGATGAAGAGGCGGGCACAATTCCTCCCTAAGGAGCACCAGCAGATGAGAAAGCACTTGAACGTGGGTGGATGCAGGAGAGATGCGAGGAGGGCTCCAGGCAGGAAGGACCCCCACCCATCCAGCGTAGGACCCCGAGCTCGGCGCCCCGCCCCACCTGCCTCCAGGTTAAACAAGGACACAGCACCTGCGGGAGGGCGGGGGGGGGGGCGGGCGAGGCTCAGTTGGTACGGGAGGAGGGGGACCCGAGCGCCAAGCCAAAGACAGCAGGGGAGGGGGGCAGCAGGGAGGAGACGAACGAGAAGAGGAAAGGGACCCGGGGAGGAGGAGTCAGCGGGAGAGGCAAGAGGAAAAGGAGGAAGGCAACAGACAACCAAGGGGGGAGAAGACACAGGAGGGAGACCAGAAAAGACGGAGACGCGGATAAAGGCTGAAGAAAGAGGAGACAAAGGGGAAGGGGAGAGGGAGCTTGGGGGAGCAGGGCAAGGAGGGAACGAGGGGAGACAAGGGGAGGAGTCCAACAAGCAGGGAGGGGGCCCCAGGGGGAGGAAGAGGAGGCGGAGATGGAGGTGAACAAAGGGGGAGGGGACGTGCCCAAGGGAGGACAAGGAGAGCGAGTGGGGGGCACTCATAGGAGAAGGACCCTGTGGGGAGGAGGACCCCCGAAGAGAGAGGGACTCCGCGGGGAAGGAGAGGAGGGGGACCCCGCAGACAGGGGAAGCAGGCACAGGGGGACCCCGCGGGTGGGGGAACCCCGCAGACAGTAGAAGCGGGCGAAGGAGGACTCCGAGGGGAGGGGGAGGAAAGTAGGGGCACCCCGCGGGTAGGGGAAGCGGGGGAGAGGGAGAAGGGGACCTCCGCGGGTCGGGCCTACCTTAGGGTAGGTGTGCAGGGGGTAGGTCAGCTGGCAGGCTCGGTGGCAGGAGGCCGTGTCGCCCAGCACGGAGTCGAAGGCCTCGGCCGAGGCGGCCCCGGCGGCCCGGGGCAGGCCCAGCGCCGCGGCCAGCAGCAGCAGAAACGGTGGCCCCGGGAGCCGCGGGGCCCGGGTCCGGACCCGGAACGCCCCCAGCGCCGCCATCTTGTCTCGTCCCTTCGGTCGCCGCGGCCGCCGCCGCCACCTCCTCCTCCTCCTCCTCCGAAAGTGGCTGTTTTTCTTCCTCCTCCTCCTCCTCCCCGCCTCCTTCCGGTGCCGCGGCCGCTTCCGCCTCCGCCGCCCCGCCTCCGCCCCGCGCCCTTCGGGACCTCCCAGTAACCGCGGCCTCAGCCTTCTCCTTCGTAACGAACTTCCCAAGGGCGCCAGGCTCGCGAGATCCACCAGCCGAGGGCGCCTGCAGGGGCATGCTGGGCAATGGAGTCCGTCCCGCCCCGGGCGGCCGGGGGAAGGCGGGGCCTCAGTCCCGGGCGGAACTACAGGGTCCGGCAGGAAGCGCGACCATTTTGCTTCCGGAGTTGGAGCCGGCGCCGTCCGGGGACAGCGAGGACTCTCGCGGGCAGTAGGCGGCCCGCGCTCCAGAACCGCTTCTCTGGTGGGTCTGCCTGAGCTAGGGCAGGCCCTAGGGGCTGCCCCGATGTTCCCCTGGGAGGGGGAGGGGGAGGGCAGGAGGCTCTGAGGGAGTGGATGCTCCTCGGAAAGGGGAAGGCGGGCGTGAGGAGGATCGGTGGCTGTGGGGGGGGGGAGAGCGTTCAGCGCCGTGGGTGATTGGCTGTCAGTTGCTCAGAACCTTTGACTTCCACAGGTGATTGGCTACTCGTTATTAGCGTGATTGGCTGACCGTTACTAGCGATTACCCGAAGTCCAGAGGTAATTGGTTGCCCGTTGCTAGGGGTCCCAGTTGGGGGTGGGGAGTGGTGTTTCCTGCAGCCCCTCTAACAGTAACAAGGCCCTCAGTTAGCGCTTTAAGGTTTGCAAAGCGCCTTACATGTATTATCTAGTTTGGAGAAGCGTGTCCAGGTCCTGGTCCGGGGTCTTCTCCCGGTCTTTCTCCCAGGGAAGCATGGGGGCCCACGTCAGCAGCTGAAGCAGAAGCAATAAACAACATCCTCCACCCTGGACAATCAAATGACGTGGGTTTGGAAGAGCCAAAGAAAAGGACAAGAATGCATTGGAGAAAGAAGGAGGAAGAACAGAGAAAGCTGGAGAATGCTCCTGCCGAAGTAGATAAGGCAGGGAAAGATGCCAGTCCTCATGTGCCTCCTACATCTCTGTGCCCCGATACTGGATCTATGGGAAAGATCTACACTAGAGCATCGCAGACCCCAACCTGAGGAAGAGAAAGGACAGTTCATTTGGAGAATTTCATGACCAGGAATCAATGCCAAGGAGCATAGACCCACCGAAAAAGGGGCTTCTTTGAGAGACCTCGCCCTGTGGGTGCCGAATTCCCAGGAACAAACATAGCACCAGATGAGCACATCCACCCTCAACTTGTGGTTGACAAGGATGGTAAAAGGGGCCAGTGGAATGGCTTATACTCAGAACAACATATGAACATTGTGGAAGACTATGCCAAAGTTGATCTGGCTAAAGCATACACTCAGACTCAGAAGCTACAAAAAGAATTCACCTCTGGAAAATTGTTGGAACAAGTGAATTCTCCACAACACTAGTGGGGAGAAGAATCAAATTCTCAGGGGGAGAAAGACCCTGAGAGTGAGGATGAGGGTGAAGATAAGTGTACGGATGGCATTGATATACCTGGAGAGAATTTTGACTCTGAAAGATGAATTACAATCTGGAGTCCCAGGATTCTCAGAGATATTTCTGTGATCCAGAAACGAGCAATGAGAGAGACTTTCTATGCCGATGTGGGGAAGAATCCTGATGAAGTTAATTATGCGGGGGATGTTTTCTTTGACACACTGGAGATAAAGTTTCAATGGCACAAATAGTTGTTTGCCTGGGAGGCTTAGGACAAAGGGTCTGAAAAAAGATTTCAAAGAAGAGAAAGAAAGCGTCTTGGAGAAGTAGGGAGGTCAAGAACACCTGGATGTCCAGCCCCTCCCCCAGTTACTGTTAGCTCAAACAGAAGACTGTGAAGTATTCAAGACATGGAGCAGTCATCGATGGGCAAGAGTGAGCTATTGCCTGCCCTAAGTATGAGGAGGATGTCGAGATCTACAAGTATACACATATCCGGGGTACCCGTTGGAAGGTACATGGGGGTGCAAGTGCTATCACTCCTTTGTCGAGTTTTCCTATGTACTGGAGAAGCTGGGAAGGAAATTGCTAATGCAGATGAATATATTCCTGATGATGCTGTGGGAGAAGAGCAAGTGAGCAGACCAGAAACTCTGATGGAGCGTCACTAAGAGAAACAGAAAGAGAAGAAAAAGAAACACAAGAAGAGTAGTTCAAACAGTGAGGGGGAAGAAAAAAACTGAAAAAGGCATGAAATGCTGAAGAGACCCACCTCCTCCAGTGAAGGAGACCGTGCAGCTCCATGAGAGGAAAAGGCCCTACAATAGCATGTATGAAGTCCAAGAGCCTGCAGAAGAGGAGATGGAGGCCTACAGGATGAAACGCCAGAGGCCACATGATCACCTGGCTTCTTTCCTGGGACGGCAATGACGTGACTTGGAAGGAAAGTTAGAATGCCAGCTTGCGTGTATTCTTTTTAGTTTTGTGGTAAGCAGAGATAGAAAAATCCTCATTTCTTTTCTTACTGTCTGTCTTTGAAATAAATTTTAGAAACTCTTTCTTTTTTTTAAAATTTTATTAATTTATTTTGATTTATCAACAATCACTTCCATATGCTTTTGAGTTGAAAATTTTTCTCCCCCTTCCTTCCCCCCACCTTCCCCAAGACGGTACACAATCTGATGTAGGCTTTATATTTACATACCCATGAAACATATTTTCACATTAGTGAAGTTGTAAGTAAAAATTAAAACCAATAGGAGGAACCATCAGAAAGATGAAACAAAACTCAACAGAAGGTAAAAATAAGTGATAGCGATTCGACTTCCATAGTTCTTCCTTTGGATGTGGACAGCATTTTCCATCCCGAGGCCTCTGGAGATGTCTTAGATCCTCGTAATGGTGAGAAGGGTTCAGTTTGGCAATCTCAGTCATCACATAATGTGGCTGTTATTGTGTACAAAGTCTTCTTGGTTCTGCTCACTTCGCTTAGCATCAAACCATATAGGTCTTTCCAGGTTTTTCTGAAGTCAGCCTGTTCATCATTTCTTATAGCACAGTAGTATTCCATTACATTCATATACCACAACTTGCTCAGCCATTCCCCAATTGATGGGCATCCTCTTAATTTCCAATTCTTTGCCACCACAAAAAGAGCTGCTACGAATATTTTTGTACATGTGGGTCAGGAACTCTTTTATAAAACAAACAAACAAAAACTCAAATATATAGTTTGAGCCTCACAAGGACCCTGAGAGGTAGTAAGCCCTTTGAGCTTAGGGAAGTCAGTTAAACCTCTGTGCCTGCATCTGTAAAATGGGCATATTATTTCTCTGCTCTCTACAACCAGTACAGTGAAGATTTAATGAATAAGTGGAGGGTTGTCAGGAGGAGCTGAAAGACAGACATCTGCTGTCCAGAAGGAATGAACATTATCCTCATTTTACAGATGTGAGAACTGAGGCTTAGTGGTGACCTTGCCCAGAAGTGACAACCAATCACCAAGCATGTATTGAATGCTTACTGTGTGCCAGGCATTGCACTAAGGTCTGAGAATGCAAAAGACGCAAAAACATGGTCCTGCCTTCAAGAAGCTCACAGTTTAATAGCTCATGTGCTGCCAACTGTGTGCAGACAAGATATTTTCAGGGTAAATTGTCATAGTCAGCATTTATATATAGTGCTTTAAGGTTTGCAAGACACTTTACAAGTATGATACCATATGAGCTAATAACCCTTTGGGGTGAGTGCTATTATCATCCCTCTTTTACAGATTAGGAAATCAAAGCAGACACATTAAATGACTTGCCCACTTGGGTGTAACCACATAGCAAGTGAGTGTCAGAGGCTAGATTTGAACTTGGGTTTTTTAGACTCCAGGCCAATTGCTCTGTGTACTATGAAAATGACATGGGGAAGGCCTGTTGCTAAAGGTGGGATTTTAGGATTTTAGTTCAGACTTGAAGGAAGCCAAGGGGGTCAGGAAACAGATGAAGAGGGAGAGAATTCTAAGCCTGGGGGACAGCCTGTAAAAAGACCCGAAGCAACCCTTTGACCCAGCAATGGCATTTCTAGGGCTATATCCCAAAGAGGTCATACAAAAAGGAAAAGGACCCACATGTACAAAAATATTTATAGCAGCTCTTTTTGTGGTGGCAAAAAATTGGAAATTGAGAGGATGTCCATCTATTAGGGAATGGCTGAGCAAGTTGTGGTATATGAATGTAATGGAATACTATTGTGCTATAAGAAATGATGAACAGGCTGATGTCAGAAAAACCTGGAAAGACTTGTATGGTCTGATGCTGAGTGAAATGAGCAGAACCAGGAGAATGTTGTACACAGTAACAGCCATGTTGTGCGATGACTAATACTGATAGACTTTACCCTTCTCAGCAATACAAGGATCTAAGACATCTCCAAAGGCCTCATGATGGAAAATGCTATCCACGTCCAAAGAAAGAGCTATGGAGTTTGAATGCAGATCAAAGCATACTATTTGCTATTTTTTTCTTCTGTTTTGTTTTGTTTCCTCTTTCTGGTGGTTCCTCCTATGGTTTTAATTCTTACTTACAACATTAATGTGAAAATATGTTTAATGGGGATGTATGATTGCACACCATCTTGGGGAGGGAGAGAAAAATTTTAAATTCAAAAGCTTATGGAAGTGATTATTGATAATTCAAAATAAATTAATTTTTAAAAAACTAAAAAAAAAAAAAGACCCAGAGCATAGCTAAGAAGTATTTGTGGCAGGATTTGAACTTCGGTCTTCCTGATTCCAAGCCCAGTGCTGCATCCACTATGACTTGTCCTGGTGGTGATGGGGTTATTGTCCAATGTCCTTTGTGCTCTGGTAGAGGAAACAGAGCAGAAGACACATGGGTTTGAATCCATTTAGTAGCTGTATGAACTTAGGGAACTCAGTTAAACCTCTGTGCCTGCCTCTGTAAAATGGGCATATTATTTCTCTACTCACCACACCCAGTACAGTGAAGATTTAATGAATAAGTGAGGGGTGGTCATCAGGAGGAGCTGAAAGACAGACATCTGCCATCCAGAAGGAATGAACGATCTTATTGGCGTGATTAATGTTCTGCTTGGTGGGGTGTGGACTGTCCTGTCATCCAGATCACGTCGATGAGGTTTAAGGAGGCCTTTGTTCCACCTTTGAAAACTTCATTCCATGGAAGGTGTGTGCTGGATTGGATGGATTGGCTTGGTCAAGGTAGCTCTGACTTTGCAAACCTCCCTGGAGGCAGCTCCCGTATGCCACATACTGGGCCCGGAGTTAGGACACACCTGAGTTCAAGTCTGGCCTCCGACACAGTGGCTGAATGACTTTGGGCAAATCACTCTATTTGCCTCACTTTTCTCAGCTGTAGAATGGGGATAGTAGCAGCACCTCCTTCCTGCTTATTGTGAGGATGGAGTGAGATAAAGCACTGAGCATGGTTGCTGGCACGTAATAGGCACTTGGTAAATGTTCGTTCTCTTCTTTCCTTTATGCAACAGGAATATGGCGCCTGTACCTCCTCGGTGGTTTCAGTGAGGCATTCCGCTTTCCCAAATCTAAAGGACCCAGAGCTCGGGAAGGCCCTGCTTGCGTCTGGAAGGGCGCTGGCTGTAGAGCTAGGGATCCAGGTGCTGCTTCTTCCTGACCGGTTCCTCTGGGGAAGTCTTCGCCCCTTTGTCATTGGGCTTTCTCGTCTGTCGAAAGGGGTCACGGTGCCTCTCTTCCCATGGTGTTCTCCTGTTTATGTGATTACGCTGTCATGAGAGCCGGGAGTGCGTGCACTACCTCTGTCTTCCAGATGAGGCAGCGGGGGCTTAGGGGGCAAAGTGGCTTGTTTCTAGTTCGTCCATAGTCACGCGGCCAGGAGGTGTCAGAGCCAGGGCCCTCGCACGGGTGGGAAGAAAACTGGAGTTAATTCAACCTTAAAACAGCGTGTGTGTGTGGGGGGGTGACTGAGCTTAGCCGTGACGGATCTGTAGGTCTTTACCGTATGTATACCGCTCTGTTGGTGCCTTCTGGTAAGCCATCTCACCCACTGCTGCACTGTTACCGTCCTGTAGGTTTTGGAGGACAGCCCCCTTCCCGACTGGCTGTGCTGGAGAGCTGGAGCTCTCACGAGATGGATAAGTTCATCATTCGAAAACCTCTGCCTCGCAGCAGCCCTCAGAAGAAAGATTCTGGAGAAAAGGTTTACAAGCAGGCCACAATTGAGTCTCTGAAGGTGAGAGGTAGGAGGGAGCAAAGGTTGGGGAGCCCTTGCTGGGGTTTTTTGCACCTGGCTTGGGGAGGACTTTGTAATCATGAGGCAGCCGCCGTGGCCTTCCTCCCTCTCCCGAGCTCTCGTGCTGCTGGACATCTTCATCTGGGTGGTCCGACACAGCAGGGCTCAACTGGAACTCATTCTCTTCTTCCAAACTGAAGGCACCCCCATTCCAGAATCAGCTGGCTTGGCCGCCTCAGGATTCTCCTTGGCTTCCCCTTCTCCCAGCTCCTTGGTCCGGTCAGTCTATGGCATCTCTTACCTCCCTCTCTTCTCATCACCTCCTGTCTGAACTATTGTGGGGGCCTCTAATAATTCCTTCTGCTAGTCTCCCTTCTCCAGGCTGCCAGGTTTCTAGGACACCCATACTTGACAATCCGCAGCGCATGGAACAGATGGAACACACAGTTCTCAGGCTGGTAATACAGCCCTTGGACGTTGGCTCCCACCGGCCTCAGGGCGCCTCTTTAGAATTGTCCCCTTGCTGTCCTCTGTGCTCCAGAAGGACTGGCGTGATGACAGTGCCCCTTTCTGTAAATCTCAGGGGCCAGCCCCTCTTCAGGAGGCCTTTCCTGCCTGGGCCCCTCTGCTCCCCTCTCCCTTCCCTGCAGTGACCTCGCATTGGCTTTGTGGATTCTTTGTGTTACTTGGCTGAGGACGTGTTGTGTTGTAACCCCCAGGAGATGTAAGCTTCTTGAGGGGAGGATGCTTTCTTCTGTGTCTTTGAAGCCCTAACACCGTGCCTGACCTGTGGTCAGTACTTGGCAAGTGTTTGCTGTTGCATCGAAGGTGTGGTATGGGCCACGGGGAAAATCTTTCAGGTGCTGTAAAGCAGGTCAGGCGAGGATTCTTCCTCCTTTTTTCTTGATTCAGAGTTACCATGGGCACCCCTGGTAAGGGGTGAGTCAGGGCTGGAAGCTTCCATGGGGAAGGAACATTGGATCCGTGGCCTGAGCAGCTGGGTCAGAACCCCAGCTTTGGCTCGGACCAGCGCCTGTGTTGTGTGACCTTGAGCAGATCCCTCCACTATCTGAGGTCACACTCCTAGATCTTCACACTCTAGATCTTAGGGGCCTGACACTTGAAATCCACAGCTTGTCTCCATTCTGTTGGGGAAGAGGAAAACGTAAATAATAATGAGAGATGTGACCAGATGGATCCTGTCACCCTCTCCATTCCAGGCCCAGCTCATCATCCTACAGGTAGCGCGTTGTCTGGGCTGATGTACTCTGATAACAAGAGGCAGGGAGGCCTGGTGAAATGGGAACTGGCCATGGGGTCAGAAAGAATGTGGAATCCGAGTTAGGAGAAATCAGGCTTCTGGGCCTGCTTATGGCACCGGCTGTGCCCTGGGAGCCTCCGTTTCCCTGTCTGTAAGCCTGTTACTGGCTGCGGTATCTGTCTTCTGGGGATCAGACGAGGTGGAAGGTCGGAAAACCCTTCACAGACCTTGCTGCACGAGGGACGCCTCTGTCCTTTATTCCTTGTGTCCGTCCGTGCCTTTTGGGAGCCTGTGTCTTCCCCGAGTGAGCCAGCGTGCACAGACAACACACGCTGCATATTCCATGCAGAATCTGCGTCATGACCCGACAGACATCGCGAGAAGGCAGCCCTCAGAGTTATTTCTCACGTGCACTTTTAGAGGAGTGATAGTTTGCAATGGATCAGTAACCTGGAACCAGCAAGCCATCTTATCAGCCTTTTGGCGCGTCCCCAGGCTGTTCCACCCTCCACCCTGTGAGACAGGAGGCCTGGCTAGCAGAAGGCGGGTTAGGCTTCCAGGGCTGGCACGAGGCCGTAGAAAATGCCACTGACTCATCCACCACAAGGAGAGAGCAGAGGTGCACAGCCAAGGTTGCGCCGTGTCTGTGATCCCACTGACGCTGACGTTGGCCACTGTGGGGGAGGAAAGCGGTCAGTGCATCCACATTTATCGAGTGCCGGGCGCTGCTAGACAGTCAATGAAGCGATCCCTTGGTGGGCCTGAGGCATGGAGATGGGAGGTGGGAGGAACAGCAAGGCCATTTGGGCTGACGTTGTGAGTGCGGGAGAGGAGTGATGTTGGGCGAAGCCAGAAGGGTGTCAGATGCAGAATGCAGATGGGGACAGAGTCCCTTTAGTGGCCTGCGGGGGCTCCTGTGTGCGGATGCTTTGTACCCCTGAATGTGACAGGGCCTCCCCAGCGAGATTCTCGAGTGCTGAAACGAGAACAGGACCTATACTATACTGATAAAAACCCCAAGACAAACCCCTGCCTAGATGAAACGTGCCTGGTGGCTCGGCCAACGCAAGCCCTGGAGGGAGAGGGCATTACGAGAGTGAATCAGTCCAAATATTGAAGAGGTGGCAGAGGGGGTGGTGGTGTGCCAGGAAAGCCTTTCAGTACACTTTGTGATCAGAGGCTCTTCCCCAGGGCAAAAGCCATTTTTAGCACCAGCTTCTCCTGCTGATCCTGGGAGGTTTTGACACCCCGTTTTCTGAAGAACAGAAGTTGTAGATGACTCCTAGGTCAAGGGGGAGATGAGCAGCAGGCACTGTAGACTGTAACTTTTCTAGTCTTTGTTGATGTAAGAAGGGTGGAAGAGAATGTTGTTTAGGAAATGGGCATTTGGAAAAGGAGGTGTTGTGGTCTAGGAGCTTCCAAGAGGGCGGGAGAAGAGCTGCACCGCCCCACCTGCTACCCTGGTGCCCATGTGCTGGAGAAAGGTCCGCAGGACAGCTGCCGGGTTGGCTGCATCTTCTGTAGCGAGAGTGTTCCTGGGAGAGGATGCCCTGGAGTCATTTGGGACAAGGGACACCATCCGTGGGGCCTCATCTGCATGGTACTGAAGGATTAGCACCCTGGAGAGAAGCCTGGGCCTGTGTGAGTCCTTGGGTCTCCTCCATCCTAGCAGAGGCCCTCCTCAGCCATGTCATGAAGCGTTGCCCCAAGGCGCTTGGTGACTGCCAGGCAGCCCATGTTCTGGGCCGCAGAGAAGGGACCCACCTTCTTCCTGACCAAGTGCTGGTCAACTGGTGCTCCTTGGCAGCTTCACCCAAGAGGAGCAGCACCCCTACGGCCGTCTATGGGGAAACACCCCTGCAGAGAAGGCAGTTTCTATCCCCAGCAACTGCCAGTCAGGCGAGCCAGCCTCGCTGAAGCAGTGAGGCACCCTGAGAGAGGGAGAGCCAGGCACATCGAGTGCCCCCCACATCGCCTTGCCTCAGACCCAGGATCTTGGATCCAACAGCGTTGGGAATGGCCATGGCCCCAAGACCGCTGCCCCCCAAGGGAGAATTCTTCCTGCAGTAGACCTGCTGCCTGCTCTGCCCTTGGACTGGGGGCTGTACCCTGAGGTTCCCTTCTCCCTTCCCTTCCAGGAAGCCCCGGGGTCTATGCTCTGGCTGTGGAGCGTCCGTGGTGGTGGTCAGGGCACAGAGCACCATGAAAACGCAGGGAGGTGGGTTCTGCCATTGGGAGAAACTCTCGGGAGGATCCAGTCCATTGGCTGCTAGGCCACATTTTTTCTTGGCTCATTTTGTCCTCAGCGCTGCCCCCTGGTGTGGTGACCAGCTGGGACATACTAAGTCTCTGCAACCTTGGCTTCTTCTGAATGAACTCAATGAGGTGGGATCCTCTAGGAGCCCCACTGTCTGGTGTGGGCCAATGAGTCTGCAAGACTGAATCGAACTGGCCTGGGGCTGCACTGGATGTGTGGAGATCGTGTGCCGGGGCACCCTCAGCCTCTGGGGAGATGAGACGTATGTGCCTGAAGCCTCAGAAGGCCAATCCGAGATTGTGTGCGTGAAGTTCTCTGCCAGCCTCAAAGTGCTGCAGAAATGTACCTCCCATAGTTCTGAACGAATGAAAAAGTAATCGTGACTCACTTGCCAAGAGTCAGGCGCTGTTTAATGGTAGGTGCATGGATAAAACAGTGAGACTGTCCCTGCCCTCAGGGAACTTACATTTGAATAGAGAAGACACGACAGTGGCCAAGGAGAGGGATTTTGGTTTGGAAAATGCCAGGCATGGCAAGTGCAGCCAGAGTGGGGCCATCAGGGAGGGGATTGACCAACCTTTTCCAATAGCAGTGGCAGTGGGGATTCAATCAGGAGTCCTTGACAGCCGTCTTCGAGCACATAAAAGGCCTAGCCTTGTTCTGCTTCAGCCCGAGGGCAGAATGGGGTGGGGTGAGGAGGCTAGACTGCTTGGGCCTGTTGCAGCAGGGTCCTTTGGGGGTCCCCGGGTTGTCCTCCAGCCTAGAAAGTCGATGGATCTTAGAAACCTCAAGGCTCTGTATGAAATGTGACTTGTCACTCTGGAGTGCACCCTGCTCATTCTACGGATGAGGAGCCCAAGCGAGGCCCCGAGTGTGGCCGAGTGAAGGCACACTGGTCTTGAGAGTTTGAAGCCTGGGACTCAAGCTTTGCCCTCACACGTGCTGGATGGGGAACCTCTGCCCACCCAGGAAGGTCCCTGGGCCTCCGGCTTCTGTTTGTGAAATGGAGATGACAATGCTTGGATTACCTGCGATTGTAGTGATGAAAACTCACTCCAAGGGCAATGCTTTTCCCATTATGCCTCTGTTTCTCCCATGTGTCAACCCACGTGTCAACAAGTAAACTTTCCAGAGCCTTCCTAGCCTTCAGTCCAAGTTAGATACAGTCCTGACGCCTGAGAGACAGCCGGCATCCACCTTCCACTGACGGGGTACATCTGGACGTGGTGTGTTGCTCTTCCTCACTGTAACTGTGCCAGGGCAGGCAGAAGAGGCTGAGTCATGGAGAGAGAGGGAAACTTCAGCTTGCAGCCCTGCTGAGTGGCGCTTTCCTTTCTCACTGTCTGCGCTGAGGTTTTCTCTCGAGGAAATTGTTCCCCGAGAATGAGGGCGAGGAGGGCCCTTTTTTTGCTTTCCCAAAGGGAATGCCAGTGGAGCTGCTGGCTTGGCTTTCGTTACTCTTCCACATGGGGGGAGCTGGGACCCCAATGGAGAGGCCTCGCTGGATGCCTGCCAGCGAGTGTCTCTACCATCCCTTCCCAGCCCTGACAATCTGTGAGTCTTCCTTGAAGACTCTATGACCAAAGCATAGCCTGAATCTTAGCCCCGCAGGTGCATCTGCTGGTCCCCGAGGGAAGTATTTTATGCTCAACATCTTCTGGGATCACAGTTCTGCCTCCTTCAGGTCTAGGGTGTGGGTGTATTCTATAGAGTCACCAAGCTAGGCTTTGACTCTTTCCACCTCCTCAGTGCACCTAGAGGAAACGGCCTCTTCTACTTTGACTTGTGAAAGAACCGTGTTTCCCTAACTGGTTTTGTCAGACTGAGTATTCCTGGCATCTTCCAGAGCAGACCTGACCCTCTTTTTGTCCTCTCCCCCCTTTCTAGAAATCGCCCTTCCACATTGTCTCTACACACATAAATTCCCCGTTGATACTTCTCAAAGAAGGGCTTCCATGTGTTCTGGGGGCAGATTTAGAGCCCTTGGACCCCATAGGCCTGCTCCGGGCCATCTGTCCTCTTCTCAGGCGCTGCTCCGAAGTCTCCGCTCTGACCTCGAGATGGGTCACGCTTTGATCTTGCTGGCTACCCTTAGCTTTTGTCATGGCAGCAGATGGCTCTTTGGGGCTGCCCAGCCCTCCTTCCTCAAGGTCTCCATAGACGTGGGCCTCCTGAAGACAGACTCACGTCGCGTCTGAGTCGACTTGCTTTCACTCTCCCTCTCCTGCCCCGCTTCCCTGGCGCTTGCTGCTCAGTGCCCGTGGTCATAGATCCGCCCTCTTCCTGGTCTGCAGTGCCCAGGACCTGCTCTGAAGCCTTTACCCGTCATTCAGGGCCATCCCACATGCCGCACTTTGGGTCAGGTCAGAATCACTAGTTTACTGTCAGTAAGAGCCCCACGAGTGCAGGTGAAAGCAGACATCTTTCTAATGAGAATGCTTCAATTGCCAAATGACTTTTCTCTTCCTAGAGAGTGGTGGTTGTCGAAGACATCAAAAGATGGAAAGGGGTGTTGGAGCTTCCAGGGCAACCCCGAGAAAATTTAATTGAAGCCTTACAGGAGTTAAAGAAGAAACTGCCCTCAAAGGACGTGCTGCGGTCAACCAAGATCGGTAGGTGCCTCTGCCTGCTGGCGGCTCTTTGTGAGTCCTCCCAGTGTTTGATGTGAAGACGCAAGGGGGTCGCAGCTGCATTGGTGCAATGACCCATTTGCTGTAATACAGAGGTCATTTAGATGGTAAGCCGGGGAACAAAACTGACTCTATTATTTCTGTATGGTGTCCAGAATGTCACTAAGGTGAAAGGGAGGGTCAACACACAGGTAGAGACCTTGCACAGCCGCCACTCACAAAGCCACCAGTCAAATAAAACCTATTGATCTTGGCATTCAAGGGCCCCCCCTCCCCCCGATCCCATTCCCATCCCCTATTCCAGCCTCCTGTCAAACTTCCCTGTCATTTACTTTCCAGCCAAATGAGGCAGCTTTCTCTGGTTGTCTCAGGGCCTTGGGTTCCCTTTCCCCAAGCTCGGAGTGGCCTCCTCACTTCCCCAGCAGCGCCTGTGAATGTGCTAGCCCAGGGACTTTCTTGTTCCAGAAGCCTGAGGCAGGAAGGAGACCTTCCTTCCTCCCACACCTCTCCTTTCATGGCTCCCTCCGTTGGAACGCCTGTTATCTCACTAGCGTGTGAGAATGGAGTTTGGGTCATGCATTTCTTTGGGGTCATGCAGTTGTAGAATCTAGAGGCAGCTGGGTAATGCAGTAGATAGAGCAGGAAGGCTCCAGTTCAAATCTGGCCTCAGGCACTCACTAGCTATGTGACTCTGGGCCAGTCACTTAACTTCTGTTTGCCTCAATTTCCTTAACTGTAAAGTGGGGATGAAACTAATAGCATCTGCTTCCTAAGGGCTTTTGGGAGAGTGAAATGAAATAATATTTGTCAGGTACTCAGCACGGTGCCTGGCATATAAGGATGCTTAATAAACCTACCCTTTCTTCCTGAATAAACTTTAGAGGTCATTAAGTTCAAACCGTCATTTTCCAGAGCAGGAAACCGAGGCCCAAAGAGGCTCAGGACTTGGGAAGGCTTCACAGAAGTAGAGAAGCCGGGGGCCTCTGGAGGAGGGGAGAGGATCTGGATAAACAGGGAGGCCCAGAGAGAGCCAGGTTGTCATGGGGAAGCGCCGGGTCTGGGGTCCTGAGGCCCAGCTGCCAAACACAAGGGCTTGTACTCGACAGCCATGATTTATTGATTCTTTGACTTGGAGACACAGAGAAACATCTGTCATTCAACAAGCATTTATTAAATGCCTGCTGTGTGCCGGGCACTGTGCTAACCGCTATGGCTACAAAGAGAGGTAAAATTGTGATCCCTCCTCACCGTCTAATGAGGAGGCAACACGTAAAGAGCTCTGTGCAATCGAGATATCTGCAGGATGAATGGGACAGCCTACTGAGGGGAGGCATGAACATGAAGGGGGGATGGGGAAGGGCTTTTTGTAGAATTTGGAAATTTAGCTGGGACTTGAAGGAAGCCAGGGAAGCCAGGATGAGGAGGGAGGGCATTCTTGGCATGGGGCACAGCCAGAGGAAATGCCTGGAGTCTGGAGATGGAGGGTCATGTGTAAGGAATGCAGGGGGCCAGGTCACTGGAAAGGGGCAGGGGGAGTAAGGTGTGGTAAGGCTGGAGAGGCAGGGGGGGACTGGGTTGTAAAGGGCATTAAAAGCCAAACAGAACATTTTGTCTTTGCTCCTGGAGGTGATAGGGAGTTGCTGGAGTTGATAGAGTGGGGAGGGGATGTGTGTGAAATGATCAGACCCTTGTTTGAAGATCGATTCGACAGCTCAGCAGAGGGCAGCCTGGAGTGGGACAGCTGAGGCCCACAGATCCCCCCGCAGGTTATTGTAGGGGTCCAGGCCTGAGGGACTGAGGGCCTGCCCCAGGGGGCAGCATTGCCAGACTGGAGAAGGGGACATACTGGGGAAATGCTGCAAAGGCCTTGGCAACAGCTGAGCTGCTGGGGGAGGGGTCTGGAATGATGCCTAGGTTGTGAGCCTGAGGCCCTGGGAGGGTGGTGCCTTGGACAGAATTGGGGAGTTTGGAAGAGGGGAGGGTTTAGGGGGAAAGATAATGAGTTCAGTTTTGGGAAAGTTGAGTTTCAGATGTCCAGGGGACAGCCAGTTTGAGATGTCCAGGAGATGCTAGGTCGGCAGAGATTAGGTCTGGGTAACTAAATTTGAAAGTCATTAGTATAGATCATTAAATCCATGGGAGCCGGTGAGATCCAGGACAGAGATTGAAGATAAGTGATGCAATGGGGATGATAGAGGGAGTGATCTGCTAGAGAAGATAGGATGGAATAGGATCCCCTGTGCCTGTGGAGGGCTTGGCCAGGAGAAAAGTGCCCCCTTTTGTGTGAGACAGATGTGAAGAAGGAGATGGTCAGGAAGGCATCTGAATGAATGAGGGATGGGAGGGAGGGCTTAGTGAATGGCTGCCATGTCTTTTGGTGAATTAGGATTGCCTTGCCTAGTTGAGCTAATATTTTCTCCAGCTTCATTCAAGGAGAGTGTGATAGGAGCAAGGGCAATGGATGGTGGGAGTAACCTGGATTAGGACTTGGCAGAGAACCCTTGGAGGTGGTGGGATGAAGGAGAGAAGAGGGCCAGGGACAGTTGAACTGGTCCCCTGAGGAATCGATCTGAAGATGGGAGGGGCACTCACTTCCCGAGGCCTAGGAAGAGTCATCTCCACTTCCTTCCTTACTCAGCTCCTGACAGGCAGACTTCTGACCCCATCACTTACTGCAGATCGTTTTCTCTAGTTATTGGCATCCCTTAATGGCCAGATCTGATGGCCTTTTCTCAGTCCTCAGGCTCCATGACCTCTCTGGAGGACCGTGGGGCAGTCACACCACCTTTCTGAGACTCAGTTTCCTGATAATACCACTGGCCCCACCTTCTTCTTGGGGCATTAGGAGGACTCTTTGATTGGGGAATGAACCACCTGCTTCTTCACAGCTGGTCCAGCCCGACTGAACAAGGACCCTCTCCCTGCACTCCCAGCCCAACAGGAGCCATCCAGCCTTTCCTAGGAGACTTGGAGCTGCATGGAGCCAGTGTGGGGCTAGGGAAAGGCCAGAAGATGTGGGCTCAGATCCTGCTTCAGGTTCTTCTTGGCTGTGTGACCCTGGGCAGGTCACTAACTGTGTAACTCAGTTTTCTTGTCTGTAAAATGAGGCCATTGGATTCAAGTGTATGCTACATAGAACCCATCCTACTTTGGATTAGTTCTAAGTGTTAGGAAATTTTCCTTTCTCTCGAGCCTAAATCTGACTCTGCAACTTTTGCCCTTTTATGATGTGTCCTTGCGGCCAGGCAGGGCAAATCTATTCCTCTCTCAGATGCCAGGTTTTCAAGTCCTTGATCCCAGCTCCCATCGTCTTCCCTCTCCTCCTTTTCTTTTTCACTCAGGCCTGGTGGGCCACCATCTTGAGCTTCTTCACCTCCTTGGCTGCCCTCATCTTCCCCACCGAAGCTGAGAGGCCAGTTTCCTCCTGCGGTGGTCTGGACCAAAGCAGAGGTGGTCTGGACACTGGCCTTCTTTTGGCTGCCCTCTGACCCTGATGACTCACCCTCAGCTGTGTATCCAAGTAGCCCCATTATGCCTCGTGTGTAGGAGGGGCTCGGGATGGTTGTGTTGAGTTGGCATGGCATGTTGGAAAGAGCATCTGGATTGGAAGCCAGTTCTGAGTGCCACTAACTTGTGACCTTGGGCGCACCCATTTCTCTGGGCCTTGATTTCCCCTGCTGTTAAAGGAGGTGGGGGGTGGTACTAAACTAGGTGGTCCCCAGTGGCCCTCTTGGCTCCACGTCTTAAGATTCTGTCAGCATCTCCCAGCTGGGATGTTTATTTTTTGACCCACCCCCAGGGCCTGGCTCCCAGTAAGGTACTTAGGGATATCTATTTATTATTTTTTTGATCCCCAATTGATTGACTTAAGGATTGATTGAAAATTCTTGGCCTTTTTTGGCCCTCTTGTTTGAAAACGTCCAGCCAAGGTGCTGCGGCTGTCCACCCCACAGGGGCCCTGCACAGAGGTTAAGGAATCACTGCTCTGTAGTAGAAACCAGAGCTGAGAAACGTGGGTTCTGAAAACAGCCAGGACCTTGGTTCAAAGGTGGCCTGGAGGGAGACTGGCTTTGCAGCTGTCCTGGATTGTGGCCACCAGGGGGCAGTCAGCCCCCATCGGTGAAGGTAGGGGCCGGCCTGGCCCAGGAGAGGGGTGCCCCTGGGATTCACGTCGGGATGCACGGAGCCACATTGATTGAAAGGGTCAGGTCTCAGAGAGGACTTGGGCTGCCTGTTGACTGGCTCAGATCGTTTCTTAAAATCATTTGGGTTAGTTCTGGAATGCAGTTTTGAATGGATGTGGGTGTGTCTGATAGTCTGGGGATTCAGTTCAAAGAAAAGGAGGAGGCCCCAGTGTGCAGCCGGGACACAGGGCAGCTGGAAAGCTGCCCGCCTGAGCAAGGTCTTGACCTTGTCTCAGACCTTCCCTGGGCTGTGCTGAGGTTGGCTTGCAGCTGAATTTTCAGGCTTGGAGGAATCGGGGGTGGGGGGGGTTCCTGGGTTCTATTAGCAGTTGTGGGGCTGGAGACATTTGTGGGATAATTGCCTGCAGGTATTCATAGCAAGCCCCCTCCCCCAGGCCCCAGCTCCCTGCCTAGCCGCCCTGCGGGCTCTAGCAAAGAGAAGATTCCTAGGTTTGCTCCATGAAGTAGACGTGTGAGCATGGCCTGGTGCAGAGCAGTGAGACCTTCGACCCAGAGAGGGCTGGACAGCTCATAGGCAGGCTCCAACCAGAGACCTGCGGCCTTGCTGGTACCTCCATCCTCCTTGGATCCTAACCAGGGCATCTTGGCCTCTGGGCCCTGGGCTTCCACCTTTCCTTACTTTTTCTGGGAACATTCTGAGTCCTGGGTTCAGAAATCTGGCTCCTCGTCCCTAACTACCTTTCCTGCTGCTGGCTCTGGCTTCAGCACGCTTTGCCCACCTCAGCCCTTCTCCACACGCTCCAGACCACACAGATGGGCTTACAAGAGGGTATGGACACATCCAGACATAAAGTGTCCACAGAAGGGGATTCCACGTGTCCCCAGCCCCAGCGTGGCCCGTCAGGAGTCTCCCAGGTGCCTTCTTTTCTGTGGGTCCCCTCGTTTTCCTAGTTCACAATCGCAGATCCAGTCTTGGCCAATCAGAAGGCCTCTTAGTAGTAGGGTAGGTTTTTGGTATTGCTGTCCATCTGGCCAAGGGTAGAATTGCAGAGAAGCAGGTTTCTATTAGTTTCCACCAGTGAGCTGGGCTGCGTCAGGAGGTAGCGAGGGAGCTTTCCCCTTCCTGAAGGCCTTCCTCAAAGCCTGGATGACCACTTCTCCAGTGTGTCCTGTCGGGGCTGGGGTGGGCCTCTGAGTCCACTGCACTTCTGTCATTCTGAGCTGTGCCTTTGCTAACTTCTTCCCCCCGTTAAGGGAAGGCAGCGTCCACCTGAGAAAAGCAGAGTTGTGCGTCGCTGTTTATGGGTTAGTTTCCAAAGACAGTCCTCTTCTCCATAACAGCTCGCTTTCTTCTGTCGGGTCTTTCTCTCCTCTTGTTTTCAGAGAGATCTTGTTGTCTCAGGTGTATATCCCACTTCTGACACTTACTAGCTCTGCAGCCACCGGCCAGTCCCTCAGTCTGTCGGAGCTGTGAAATGGGTGCAGTCCTGTCTGTCATGTCAGACTTGAAGGGTCTGAGGGAGACTCAGAGGTATCTATCCAGCTCTTTGAAAACCTTACAGAGATACACCCAGATGCAGCCCCTCCTCCCTCCTCCCGGCTGCTTCTGGCCAACAGATTGATGACTCCTGAAGCTTTAGGAAAAGCCAAGCCACCCATAGTGGAATCCAGATCTCCATCATTCAAGTTTTCAGGGATGTTGAGAGGAGACTCCTGGCTAGGGACAGGGATAGGGTGGCCGACGTGAGCTTTGATGCTCTTCTCCAGCTGAGGTTCCGTGGTCTCTTCCCAGACAGCGGGCTCTTTGAGGACGGGGGCCAGCCGTGCTTTCTTCTTCTTCGCGCCCCATAGAACTGATGGTGCGCTCTGCGCGGAGGAGGTGGTTAATAAATGTTTGATGGATGAATAGTGACAGAGTCCCTGCCCCCGAGTCTGCCCATCCCTTCAAATAGCCAGTTCCTCATTTGTAAAATGGGAATAGTAATACCCTCCCCGCCGCTGCGTCTCCCAGGACTGTCCTTTGTAAACCTTAAGGCACTGCCCAAGATCACTGTTGTTGTTATGTTCATGTTTGTATCTGCGTCACATGGCAGCAAATCCTACTGCTCTGTTCCGAGCTCCGTGAGTGTAAGGAGCCAACGTTATCCACCTTTCTATCTTGCCGAGCCCGAGCCCAAGCTTTACACACAATGGTTCCATGGGAGGCCATTGCTGCTCCTTGTGAAAGGTGACCTGGTGCTGGACTGGCAGTTGGGGAAGGAAGAAGAGGACGGAAGGGAGAAGGTGAATCCTGGATTTAGTGAGTAGGTGGCGGTGTTGGCCTCTGTTTTCGAAGAGGACTGGTGATGTCACAGGTGATGTTGATGACATCGCAGGTGATGTCTTGATTTTTGCATGCATTAGGTTTAAGTGAGGCAGAGCTGCACAGAGGTCTGCCTCACTGTCATCAAAGGCCAGCGGCAGGACAAAAGTCAGGATGGCTGGCGATGGTCCGTGGTGCAGTGGGTGACCTCGGTGTCTTCTGTGTCTGACCAAGCTCTAAGCGCTCCCCAGCGCCTGCTTCGGCCGCCTTCCTGGACAGGTTGCTCTCGTCTGCCTGTCCCGCCGGGGAGGTATTCACCTGCTCAGGGTGGACATCCTCACCTCACAGGTGGGTTTGAGGCCCGGCGGTTACCTGGTCTGGCCTTCCACCGAGCCAGTTTACTGGAGTGTGGTCGCTGCACGTGCTGCAGCTTCTCGGAGGCACAGCTGAGAGTAGCTCCCCCCCAGAGGTGCTTCTCCTCCCTGAGCTCCCCCCCCCCACTCCCCCCCCCCACATTTAGTGACTGGATCCAGAAAAGAGGGTGAAGAGAAGGAGGAAACAGGACAACTCCAAGGCTTCACAGCAGAGTGTCTGGAAGAATGACGATGCTCCTTGGGCAGACCAGGGAGCAAGAGAATAAGCATTTATTGGGGACCAGCCTCCCTACTAGGTGACCTCATAGTGCACAGAGCGCCAGTCCTGGAGGCAGGAGGACCTGAGTTCAGATCTGGCCCCAGACACCAACTTGCTGTGTGACCCTGGGCAAGTCACTTTGCCCTGTTTGCCTCCGTTTCCTCTTCTATAAAATGAGCAGCGGAAGGAAATGGCCAACCCCTCTGGTATCACTGCCAAGAAAACCCCAGATGGGGTCACGGAGAGTCTCAGAATGTGACTGAACAACAACGCTCCCTTTTCACGTTCAAGGACACAGAAAATGAGTGCCCCTTCCTGGTTCCTCTGGTGACCCTGCTGAACTGGGCAGGGAAATTTGGCAGGTTTGTCATGACAGTGGACATTTTTTTAGGGCTCACAAATCAAGTCAGTAAGCATTTATTAAGCTCCTCCTGTGTGCCAGGCACTGTCCTGCATGCCAACAGTACAAAGAAAGGCAAAAAAACAGTCGTTGCTGTCAAGGAGCTCCCCATCTAGCCAGGAGATGACGTACACAGAAGTGAATGCAAATGAGATAAATACAGGCGGGTTGGAAATAATGAACAGAAGGAAGGCCCTAAGATGGGAGAGCATTCCAGGCACACAGGACAGCCGATGCAAAGGCCTGGTGAATGGAGAGGCACGGTCTTGTGAGGAACACCCAGGAGGCTGGGGTCACTGGATCCAGGAGCGTGTGGAGGGAGGAAAGTGTCAGAAGACTGTGCAGCTAGGAGGGGGCCACCTTAGGAGGGCAGAGACTTTTAGGTTTGATCCTGGAGCCAATAGGGTGCCACTGGAGGGGGTTGAGCAAGATCTGTAGCTTGGTACTTTCTTCACCATTACCCAAGAGGTAGAGAGTGTGAGGATTACTGTTCCCATTTTACAGATGAGGAAACTGAGGAGATGGGAAATGCCTGGCCTGGAGTCACACAGCTGGGCAGCACTGGGACTGGCTTTCAAACCTCCCTGTTGTCTCTGCGCACAGTCAGCTTTCACATCCCTCTGGGAGATTCTCTGCAGAGATTGTCCGCGGTCATTTCTCCCTTTGAGCTCTTGTTCCCGTAATAAGACAAAGGACGGGAGAGTCTCACGGGTGACTGCTCCCTCCCGGGCTGCAGGCAGCTCAGCAGGAGTGCTTAGAGCCCTGATCTGCTGGTTGCATCCTCCAGGGAAGGCAGAGGGGCGTGGCCGTCGTCGTGTCTAGGCCCGTGTTTGCCTGTGCTCAGGAAGGTGCTTGGACCCCTGACGCAGCCTGCAGCAATGAGGATTCGGAGGCTGCTCAGGCTCTGGGGCCCTCCCGCTTCCCTCCTCTTCATGGTGTCACTTTATTCATTTATTTGAAGATTTCCCCAGAACTTGGACCCCATCCATGGTCCCAAGCAGAAGCAGAGCCCGAGCTTTGAGAGAGCATGGAGTGCCCTGCCCCGAGGCTGTTGGAAGCTTCTTCGTTCTGGCCCCTAGAGTTAAGGGGTACAGTCATTCACCTCAGACTCCTGAGGCCCAGGAACGGGGAATAGTGGAATCCCAGGTACTACCTGCACACAGCCCGGGCACCCTGGCAGCTGCTGCACAGCTCAGAGAGTCCCAGAGCCCCAGGCCTGGGAGACACCTCAGAGGCCCTCGGGGGCCAGGCTAGGGCCTGGGCCCCTTCCTGATGGCCTCCCCCACCCCAGGCAAGCTTTCGCCCAAAGGAGGTTTTTGCAGCTTCCATCTGTGATCCCTAGGAGTCCCTCGTCTGCCCCCAAATCCTTCGTGTACTTTCAGAATGCGATCATACTTTGCTGGGCTAGGGAGAAAGACCGCAAGTCTGCCCTCCTCCAGACTGAACATTCCTTGTTCCTTCTGTACTTCTAGGGGAGGAAGGGGAGTAGAATGGGAAAAATTGGCTCAGGGATCGAAACCCAGGTTCAAATCTTGCCCCCGACTCTTAGTACTTGCTGGACTTTGGGTGAGTCAATTCATGGCACTCAGCCTCAGTTTCCTCATTTTGTGAGATTGGGGGGAAGGGGAATGAGTCGGACCAGCGGGTTTCTGAGCGCTTGTCTGGCTCCGCATCTGTGGTCCTCTGGATGGTCTCCAGGGCCTGCAGAATCCTGGTCGGCACTCCCTCTCCTTCACAGCCTTCCTATCGTGTGGCTTCCGGAGCTTAGCCTGGAGTAGGGCTGACAGTAAGCAATGCCCCCTCTTTCTGTGCCTGGCTCAGTGCCAGCTGGGACTGGTGGCGGCATACGGCAGGCTCCTGTGGTGCTTTCAGTCCACTAAAGTCCCTCCATCTTTTTGTTTTTTAAGTATAATACTTATTTCTCAATTAGTAACATTTTTTTCCTCCTCTGAAAACAAAGCAAAGCAAAAGAAGAAAACAAAAACCCTTGTAACCAACATGCCAAGTCAAGCAAAACAAATGAGTACAGTAGACATGTTAAAGCACACTGGGTCCATCCCTTCTCCATAAGGAGACAGAGAGTGCTGCGTCAGTCCTCTGGCACCAGGCTTGGTCACTGCGTTAATTGGAGCTATTTATTTTGTTGTTCAGCTGCGTCCAACTCTTCGTGACACCATTTGGAGTTTGTTTGGCAGAGATGTTGGACTGGCTTTCCTTCTCCAGCTCATTTTACAGATGAAGAAACTGAGGCAAACAGGGTCACACAGCTAGGAAGTATCTGAGGCTGGATTTGAACTCAGGTCTTCCTGACTCCTGGCACTGCACCACCCAGCTGTTTGTTTATCACAATGTTGTTGTTTTGGTATAAATTGTACTAAACATGCCTCCCTTTTGCATCAGCTCATGGATCTTCCCAGGTTTTTCTGAAACCATGCCTTTCATCGTTTCATCTGGCACAGTAGGATTCCATTACGTTCACTACCATAATTTGTTCAGCCACTCCCCAATTAATGGGTTCTTCCTTCCCCTCCCTGTTTTTTTAATACAAACTCTTGTCTAGTCATACCTTATACTTAGGCAATGGACATTTTGAGTCCAAGTGCAGGGATTTACATTTACTCCTATTCGATGTCAGCATTGGATGAAGATCTGGACTCAGAGTCAGTAAGATCTGGGTTCGAGTCCTGCCTCTGGCACATTCTGGCTATGTGACTGGACAAGTCGCAGCTTGTCAGTGTCCAGGGACAGTCCCCAAGCCTTTAAGATGCACCATAGCTGCTGCTCAGCGTTGGTAGAGGACATTTCCTACACCCATGAAATCACAGCTCCTCACTCCTTACTCTCAAGGAAGATCTCCATTTTGATTCACTTTGGCTCATTGTTCCAGCCTGTTGAGATCCTAGCGGCTGCTCTCCAGGACTTGGACTTCCCCCATCGTTGTACATTCCTGCTCCATGGTGGTCCTGCCTCCTTTTCTGGTCACATATATAGAATACAGGAGGGTCCCAGGTCGGGGCCAACCCTTCTTTTGTTTCAAGTTTTTTTTTTTTTAGGTAATTGCCCAGGGTCACACAGCTAGTAAGTGTCAAGTGTTTGTTCTGAGGCCAGATTTGAGTTCAGGTCCTCCTGAGTTCAGGGCCGGTGCTCTATCCACTACGCCACCTAACTGCCCCCCCCAACCCTTCATTTTGTAGCTGCATCACACTCTCGAAGCTGTCTTGTGCACTACTTGTGTTTCATGTCTCGCTCTGCCTGATCGTGGGCCACAGGCTGCTAGAGCTCACCGTGCACCCATTCATCGCTTCCTGGGACACCCGAGATCAAGGTGTTTCTCACCTCCCAGAAAGGCAGCACTCTTGGCAGACCCCAGGTTGTCCCTCATCATTAGGTCAGGTACACTTTGGTGCTGGCACCCGGACTGTGAAAGGGCCTCATGGACACATCTCTTGAGGTTAGAAATACTTTTACAAAGTCTTGAAATGTGATCACTGGGGATGATATCAACTGTCTGGACTCTGCCCCTTCCAAGGCTTAGTCCCTAGAAAGAGGTCGCTGGGGTCTACCCAGATAGGAAGCAGCAGAGCACCCCGCTTTTTTGTTTTTGCAAAGGAATATTTACATATTTATTTCAAAGCTATAGCAAGAAGCAAGGCACAAATTGTCCTCCTGTACCCAGAGGCATCGTCCTCCCATGCACTGGGTCTGTATCTGGAGAGGGGAAGGGGATTAGGTTCACACTTGAGCTGGGTTCCTAGAGCATCAGTTTCACCAAGTTCTGGGCTTGCTTCCCAGCGCTCTGGTTTCTCAGGACTTTTCTGCTGAATTAACAGCAACATCTGGCCTGGGATCCTGGCTCCAAGGTCTTGAACTCCTAGGTCCAGGACTCCGTTGCCTGCATCTAGGACTGAAAAGGATCCATGAAGCAGACTGAAAGCCCCAAGCCTGATTTTCAGGGCTACAGAGCCTCCAGGGGGCCCTTCCTCCTACCTAGCGTAGTGCTGGGGCCCGTGATGTGGGTGAACAAGACTTTACTCTTGGATGCAGCTGGGAAAGGAGCCCCCAGGTCTCTGTTTTCAGATCTAGTGCTTCTCTTTGGTGGATGAGGATGTCAGTCCTTGGGTGTAAAAATGTGCTCGTGGAATTGTCTGAGATTGAACCTTTCACTCTCTTGTTGTTGCCTGACTCCCCAGAGGGTGATTACTCTTTGTAAAATGGGTCCAGGGTGATTTGTGCCAACTCGATCGGTCATTTGACCTTGACTGAGTCACCATGGAGCTTTCTGCACCTACAAAATGGTGGCAGTGATGAGGTCCAGCTGGCTTCTTCCACCTCTGGATGTCCTCTGATCATGTGGGAAGCAGCAGCTGGAATGCACCTGGTTTGGGGTTTGACAGCAGAAAACAGAATTGGATTTCTTTCGTTTTCTTCTAGGTCACACCGTGAACAAGATGTGCAAACATTCAGATGGAGAGGTGGCCAGTCTTGCCAATGAAGTTTATACTGAGTGGAAGACGTTCATTGAGAAGCATTCGGATAAGCCCTCCATTGAAGTCCGCAGCGACCCCCAAACTGAGACGTTCAGGAGAAACGCCCAGAAGTTACTCTCTGAAGCATTGGACCTAGAGGTAATGTTCTTGTTAGGAGGGCTCAGCTAGGCCTGTCCCTGGGCAGCTGCACCAAGGATGATCCTGGGCACTTGCTTAATGGATCTTTGTCTTGACTTTGGGGTTTACAGGCAGTTCATAAATTTGTAGCCAGGACCCTGAAACAGGCCTTCAAGAAAGGCCTAGTTAGGGGCAGCTAGGTGACACAGTAGATAGAGCACCGGCCCTGAAGTCAGGAAGACCTGAGTTCAAATCCGGCCTCAGACCAAACACTTGACACTTACTAGCTGTGTGACCCTGGGCAAGTTACGTAACCCGAATTGCCTAAAAAACAACAAAAAAAAGAAAACAAAACAAAACAAAAATAAAGGCCCAGTTACCAAATATGGAGCCATTCACTGTTTTTAAATTGTGTCCTACAGATCCCAGGTGGTCTGTGCAATGTAGACTGGGGGGTCTGAGGGGATACTCCAATGAGAATGATGTTTGTAACTCCAGATATTAACTAGGAAGTGCCTTATCATCGGTTGCGGCAGTTTGGGTGTGAAAATATACTCAATGTCCTGTAAATTTTACCTCCATTCCAAGGAGATTCCGTCCCACAGTCTGAGACTTCCTCACCTTACCCGATATTTAGAGGTTCATGCCCACAAGTGTTCCATGAACCAAATAATTCTAGAAATACTGATTAGGGATAAGCTGTCTGATAGACAGGGGAGACCAGGTCCAAGTGGAGGCCACCTGGAGCAAACTGACCCCCGTCCCTGGATTTGTGAGGCATGCAGTGGGTTAAGGAGCCTGTGGCTAGCATGGTGTGGCATGATGCAGGCGTGAAGATGATGATCCGGGGCACACGTGGTAGAAGGAAGCCTGTGTATGTTTGTTATTTTGCTTCAGGAAGCCTGAATTCCCTGCATGTCCTAGAAGAGATGTTTGAATGCCTCTGACTCATTCCTCCTCTGCCAGAGGAAAGCCCTGGGTCTGGAATCAGGGGCCTGGGGCCTGCAGCTTGGCTTTGCTGCTCACCCTTCACATGGAGCAGGGCAAGGCCCTCCTTACCCATTGGTAAGAGCGATGCCGAATGAGGGGTGAGGACTCAGCCCGAGTGTGGCTCCTTTCCCACCTTGGAGTCCAGGATGACTTTAGGGCAGATTCCATGAGGGTCATATCAGTAGCAGGCATTTGGTATTTCTTCAGATGGCAGTAGTGTCATGGTTGAGAGAAGTCTGGACCCAGCCTAGAGCTTCCAGCTCTGCCCCTACGGCATGTCCTTAGTGACCTTGAGCCCCTCTGTAACATGAGCCCTCGGAAGTCGACACTCTCCAAGGCCCTTCCAGCTTGAAAGTTCCATGGTTCTCTTGAGTACTCATTACGGACTAAGTGTTCCACAAGATATCTTTTTTAATAGGGACACATGTAGAAGGAAGATAAAAGGACTCGGAAGTTCGGTGTCTGTCTAATTTTCTGGGATATCGATTAGCTGACAAGACTTGTTTGGTATTTTAAACAAGTGTATTTTTGCAATAAATCAAAATTGATTAGAGAAATGTACAGTAGGGGTGAATAATATATAGTTAATGTGGTGGTAAATATCAGCTCCCTGTGGTATCTTTTTAAGTAAATGACTATAACGAAGCCTTGCTGTAAGGATTAATGAGCAGTTTGCCTGCTATATTAAACTCCATAATAATTATCCTTTTAGTTTATCCATTAATTACCCTTTAAATGGTACATGAAGTGCTCAGCACTCAAGTGTTACGAAGCAAAGTTTAAAAAGTAATACGTTTGTGTGCACTTTCCAGTTTAATCAGGAAAAAAGATCACATTCAGCAGAACTGAATAGGTTAGTTTCCAAAGCACAAATTAAAAAAAATTAAAAGTCTGACTCTTAGGCTGATCCTTGGTGAGAAGAAGAACCCACTCAATCTGTTTTCCTTGCCTAAAGAACATTTGTCTGTATTTTCATTGGTTTCATATGTCACAGAATACAGACACAAACACGTTAGTGTAATGCTAACCGGCTCTACCGTCTGTTCTCATCTGCAACGTTTCTACACTGGTACGAATCAGTGATCCTTCCAGGCCTGCACTGGGCCTCTGACAGGAGCCAATGTGGAATCCATTTGAATCAGATGCCAGATCTCCATAAAGGTAATTAATCAGGCAGGAGAAGACCCCTGGGGTCCCTTCCCAGCCAAGGACTGCAAAGCCTTTCTCTTTCGATTTGGTGCAGTGTTCTCCCAGATGCCGTTTCTTCATGTCATGAGGAGCATTTCCACATGGCTCATCTCCGCAGCATCCTCTTGCTGTGATTGCCACAGGTTAATATGCATGCGACCAAAAAAGTACTTCCCTTATTAATATAAATTTGTTCCTTTTCCATGTCAGTGACTGCTTCCTTGTTCTTGCAATTGTAGAAGAGATGAAAAGAAAACCCATCGTCATGGCCCTGGCTTTCTCTTCCTTTATTTTCTCTTCTTTATTCTCTTGTATCTATTAGATCTTTCATCATATGAAAGTCTCCTGCCGGGTCATTCTCTTACTTCCCCTTCCTCATTATCCACTCGCCTTCCCAGCTCGCTCCTGTGATCATTTAAAAAAAAAGTGAACGGGTTCTAAAAGTGAGCCTGTATCGTCAGCGTTAAGAAACAGCGTGGCTGGTTAGCGAATGTGCTAATGAGACCAGGGTCAGAGGGACGGTCCCCACATGGGCCTGCCGGCTCTGCTTTGTTCCATAGCGGCACACTACACCCTTAATTTGGACCAGCCTCCTCATAAACATGTTCCACTGGTCATGAGCAATGGGAGAAGCGTGGAATTAGAGGGTGGCTACGCTAATGTGAAGAGAGGATGTCAGAAGAGGAGGCATGTTAGCTGGAGGGCCCTTCAGAAATCCTCTCTCTAATCCTTCGTTTGATCTCCTTTGCCCCTGCTCTCCCTACCTCCTATTTATGTGGAGGTTCTTTGAGGGCAGAGACTCTTTTGTTTTTCAGGTTCATAGTAGTTGCCTAATGCATGGTGGTTGGATTAAACTGAATCGAATGAAGACCTAGGCAGCGGCTTTCCTGAGGTCTCGGGCCTCGCACCCGGCCGAGGCAAGGCGTGCAGTCTGGGTTATTGAATGAAGACTGAGGCAGCGGCTTCCCTGAGGTCTCGGGCCTCGCGCCCGGCCGAGGCAGCGGCTTTCCTGAGGTCTCGGGCCTCGCACCCGGCCGAGGCAAGGCGTGCAGTCTGGGTTTCTGGCTTCTCAGGGTGTTGCTCTTTCTGTCCTTGTAGGAGCTTGTTGGGCCTGCTCGTCGTAAGCATAATAAGGCCTGAGAATCAGGTGGGTCCCCGAGCCCCAGGATACGCCATCTTGGTGTAGAAAGGGTTGTTTGGATTTTCAGCTGGACCTGTGTTCTCACTGATGGGGGTGTTCCCTCCAGTGGTGCACCCGGAGACCCATCCATCCTTGCCCCCAACATGACTCTTGTCCTTGTCTCTGTAAGTTTGCTACAGGGTGTCCTCCCAGGGTGCTGGGGGCTTCCCTTGTGTTCTCCAGGCATGACAGTGGTTTTCTCAGCCAGCCAGTCAGTCGCAAAGCATTTGTTTCTCCTCGGAAATCCCTGTTTGTAATGTATCATGACCTACTCACACCCTCAGGTGCTTTTCTGTTGCTGCCTCAGTTCTGCAAAGGCTGGAGTGGTCCTTTTGACTTGTCGTATAATACCTGTGTAATACTGGGATTAAAAAAGATGACCTTTGTTCAAGGAATTGCTAGGAGCATGAAGCAGAGCAGTTCAGTGGGGAAAGTGTGAGATTTGGAGTTTGAGGGCCCAGGTTCAGATCCTGGATTCTTGTATGACCTAGGTCACGCTGTTTAATTTCCTTGTGTCTCAGTTCTTCATCTGTAACATGTGTGGGTTAATGCTAGATGAATTCTGAGGTCCCGTCCAGTTCTAAAATCTATCATCATTAAAAGAAAATTCCAATGCCCAAAGGCAATCTAATGTAGTTCATTTTCCTCCTCCTCATACTAATTTTGGGCCCAGCTTATCACTCATTGGCAGTGTCCGTCCAAGACAACCACAGTGCTTCCTGATGGATAAGGGCTGTAGGCTGGCCGATTGCAGCCACGTGCCAAGTGGACGGTAAGCATTCATTGTCCCCCAGGTTTAGCCTTGAGTGGATAGTTCAGCTAAGCTCTTTTGGGTGGTGTTTGATCTCTTCCAAGATGGGATTGATGAGCTGGATGCAGTCGGCACAGTGCTAGCCACAAAGGGACGTACCTCATGGCTTATCATTATGTTATTTCATTTTCATATTTAGCCAAGTGTTGGCATATTAGTTTTCCCATATTTCATAGACATATAGCTTTCAAGCAAGAAGGGACCTTATAGGTCATCCCATCTAACTACCTCATTTTACATATGGAGAAACTGAGGCGCAGCAGAGAATTGCCTGCCAAGGAGTTAACGGCTAAGCTGGGCGTAGAGACCCGAGTCTCTTGCTTGTTACTTCACTGTACTATTACCCCCTCCCCCCGCGTTTTTATTTTCAACATACATATATATTTCATTCATATATTTTCATGATATTCATATTGTATAGACAGAGTATATACATTTTCATCTTTGTAGCCCAAATTCTCAAATGTAATGTATCTTCCTCTGATGCCCTCTTGTGGCATGGGGGTGACCCTGAGTTCTGAAAGCTCTCCCAGGTTCTACCATGCTGGAAGGCTCCAGGGATGGGTCTGTTTTCTGGGGACGAGTCTAGCCAACTACAGAGAAGCCCATTGGTGCCAGGAGGCTGGCCGCGTGGCAATACGTTCTTTGGCCACAGTTGCCTGTGTGCCCACAGACACGCAGCAGATGATGCCCAGTCCTGTGGAGCCCACTTGTGCTCTGCAGTGATAGAGTCAGAGCTGCCAGAAAGGGGGAAAATTGGCTTAAGAAACAAGGTATTTAGACCATCTCCAAGCCCTCACTTGAATTTAAAAGCTGAGCCTCGTCCAAAGATCTGGAAGGTGGACGTTCCCTGGCAGGAGCTGAATTGTATCAGTCTTAACATTCTAAACGTGATCAGAACCAAAATGAAGAAGGAAGTTGTAGGTGAATGGAAAGATGGCTCATAGGTCATCCCTGGTGAGGAAGGGGTTGGAGGACTGGCTTTTGTCCTATACTCAAAGGCAAAAAGAACCATTGGAGTTGACATTTGGTCACCTCACGTTGCAGTACTTGTGGTAAACATTTGTGGAAAGATCGCCATGTAAATAATTGGAACTGATGAGCTAGCATCAATTGTACAGGATGGAGAGGTGGAGAAATTCTCTGAAGAACTGGATAAGACTCTCCACATTAAATCAGCATGAAGTGACTTCACTGCCGAGTTGAAGATGGCACAAAATGTATGAGAAAGTATTAATCAGGAAGAAGGAACAAGAAAGGCCGAAGACTCGTAGACCCGAAGAAGCCGTCCGCTTTTATATCATAAATACTTTCTTTAAGAAAAGGATCAGAAGGCTCTGGATATGGTGACCAACAAATAACGTTACAAAAAGTGAAATTGGTTCTGTTTTAATGGGTGAGAAAAGACTCCCTGTTAGTATGTGAATCATCTTGGAGTCAGATATCTGTTGTACAGAAGAGGAATTAGAATTAGTAACTAGAAAAAAAGAGGAATAAGAAAAACGTGGCATATTATTGAAGCAACTCAAACTATTTAATGAAGCCATTGACAATGAAAATTGGGTAATGGGCGGCAGAAATGATGTTGACACCAATGATTTTACCTAAAAATTTAACTGATAAAAATCAGTTACCATACCAAAGGACCTCAAAAGCTCCTTAGTCAGCAGACCCTTGGCTTAATCACCAAAAGAGGAGAGCTGGCCACCGAAGGCAGCACTGGTTTAAAACGTCAGCTTGTTTATAACATTTTTTGGAAGAGGATGCCGGATGATTATAAGTAGCATTGCTTCATGAATGAGAGGGAATCTGTGCAGGATAAAACCAACTTAAAGAAAGCAAAGTCATCCTTAGGGCATTAAGGATAAAAATGAAAGGAAGACTATAAACAGAAGATGGAAAAGATCTGCAAAGCTTTTTATCTCAAACTGGTTTTGCCATCAAGAACAGAGACATGAAGCATTTATTAAGTGTTTATTTATGCCAGGCACTGTACTGAGTGCTGGGAATAAAAATACAAACGAGAAGAAAGAGTCCTTACCCTCGTGGAGTCAAGTCAGAGCCCTGTTGCGGTGAGCTCCTGTCTCATGTGAGCCACAGTTTATGTGCCATGCCAGCACGTGTGAACACACGCACACACGTGTGCGTGTGTGCACACACATCTCTTCCTTGGTGACCGCTGGATGCTCCAAGTGCTTTAATCAGGTCACACGAAGGACTCTTTCCTGCCTGCTTGGCTTCGAGCTCTCAGTTTCCTCACAGTGCACTTCCTCACCAGGCCATGGGGAGGGACGCAGTGCCAGGATCATTGTCCCCAATTACACTCACGGAGTACGTGACTAATAAGTGCCTGCCAGGACTTGAGCTCGCGCCTCCTGGATGGTCGCGTGAACTTCTGAAAAGGCGTCCTGGGAGAAGGTGCTTTCTGGTGATTGCTGCTATGTGAGCACCAGGCAGAGTGGTGCCCTTACCCCACCATCGTTCAGTGCTGGGGCTGCCCTTGTCAGCTGGTCCAGGTGACATTGGGGGTTGTGTAGAACCGCTGGAGGAGATCTGGCCCAGGTATGGATCATCCCCAGTCTGGAGAATCAGATGGAGATCTGCAGTGCAGACCTAGGATGAATCATAGTCAGGGAAACTCAGCCCTGGGGGCAGCCCCAGTCCTGGTCCAACAACAGAGCTGCTCCGCCCCTCAGGGAGGACAGAGGGCAAGGCCAGATCATGCATGGGCCGTGCTGGCTTGTGCCAGGCAGGCTGTGCCTAAGCCCGCAGACTTCCCCTGCCCCAGCCAGGCCAGCTTCTGGAATGGTTGGGAAGGGCTGGGGCGTTGATGTAGCAGCACTTGGCATGTGGGGATGTTTCTGAAGTAGATAGAGTTTTAGGATCAAAAGGTTCTTATTTGCATAAACTTGCGCAGCAGAATTTTCTGAAAACCCAGGTGTTCTTTGCACAAATACAGGTTCTGTGAGTAGTTTTCTACGGTGTCAGTACTTTTCCCTCTGTAAAATATTAAATAGTAAATCATGTTTATCTAAAAAATTCTATCATAGCAATTTGGTATACAAAGTAGGTTTAATCCCCTCTGTTCTGCTCCAATATCTTCCTGACTCTCTTTGTCCAGGGGGGTAGGGGCAGGGGACACGCTCACACTGAGGGCAGTATTCGAAGCAACAGGGAGATCTTATAGAATGACAGATTGTGGCCTGGTATAATGAGAAGTGGCACTGCCTTCCCACCCCCCCCCCAAAAAAAAACCCTCCAAACGAAACGGGCCAAGAGAGAGCAAGACGTCTGTGTAAAGTCCTGGATAGAACACTGAATCTGAAGTCAGGAGTGAATGGATCAGTCCAACAGATGGATGGATGGATGGATGGATGGGTGGGTGGATGGATGGACAGACGGACAGATGAAAGAAAAAGAAAAGGGGAGAGGAGGGAGGGAGTAGGAGAGGACAGAGAGACAGGGATAAGGGGCGGGGAGAGAGCCTGCTGTGACACCTCATCTCCTGACTCCAGGCATTTTTTTTTTTGCTAAGGCAATTGGGGTTAAGTGACTTGCCTAAGTTCACACAGCTAGTAAGTGTCAAGTGTTTGGTCTGAGTCCTCCTGACTCCAGGGCTGGTGCTCTATCCACTACGCCACCTAGCTGCCCCTAACTCCAGGCATTTTCACTGGCCATCTCTGATGCCTGGGGACATCTCTGCCTTCTGGCTTCCTTCAAGTGCCATCCCTTTAACAGGAAGCCTTCCTTCTACTGATTATCATCTGTTTATCCTGTCTCTGGGTTGTCTGTTCGTACTTGTGTACAGGTCCTCTCTCCCATTAGATCATACGTCCTTGAGGGTAAGCATTGTCTTTTGCCTTTTTTGTGTCCCCGGGCTTAGCACAGGGCCTGGTGCTTAGTTTGTGTTAGTTAAATGTTCATAGACAGATAGATGATAGATAGAGCATGAATATAAGTGTTCATTATGAGCCAGGCACTGTGCTAAGCCCTGGGGATACAGACATAAGCTAGAAAGCCAGTCCCTGGCCTCTAGAAGCTTCTGTTCTAACAAGGGAAGACAGCCTATAATCAGGTACTGGGAAGGAGGTGAGGTGGAGAACAGAGGAGCGAGGCTGCTGACGTGGAGGAGCGTAGTGAGCGTGGCAGTCCAGGGTAGGGCCAAGCTAAGCAGAAGAGAAGGCCGTGGTGCGGAGCAGCTGAATTCTGGCTCCAAGGGCAAGTCGCTCTTAGATCCTCTGTTTCCTCGCCTGATCTCACTCAGGCTTCTTGTGAGGAATCACTTTGCAAATTTGAGAGGACCCTAGAAATGGGATTATTGTTATGATTGGTAGTGGGGCCCTGAGGCCCTCCAGCAAAGGCTGGCTGACCCCGTGGACCGATGGGGAGGGGATTCTCGGTCAGGGCTTTTGTGGGTGCTCTGAACTCCCCAGGCCTCCCAGATCAGCACTGATGTATTTCAACCCCACCCCCAGGTCCTGTGGCCTGATGACACTGATATCCTGGTTGGAATACACAGTATTATCCTGATTTCTTGTCCTCTTTTGTAGTTTCCTGAGCTGCAGAGTAACAGGCCCTCAGGACCAGTTACTTAGTTCAGGCAAGTTTCCTGTTATAATGGCAAATATTACCACCCAGCTGGGGTTGTGAAGAAGGTCTCTGTCACATAGCACATGGCCTTGTTCCTTAATTGCCAGGGTGGAATTAATTTGCTCTTCCTGTTTCTCTTGTGACAGGAAGTAGATTTCCTTGAATTTAAGTTGATTAATGAAGGCCTCTGAGCCCCCAAGCTCTAGTCTCTACTGCTTTTAATCCTTACGAAGCGGAAGGTCCTCATTTGATAATTTTGCTATGTTTTTTTTAGATGGATCACCCACTGGTTGAAAATATTGAGCGTGAAGCTTTTCATCTCTGCTCCCGTCTCATTAATGGACCATATCGGCGGACAGTGAGAGCCCTGGTCTTTACATTAAAGCACCAAGCTGAAATTCGAGCTCAGGTCAAGAGCTGCTCGCTACCAGTCAACACGCTGGTGCAGACTCACAAAAAGTGACCTTCGTAGTCATCCACGCCCCGGGAAGCAGCACCAGGCACACCAAAGGCTGGCCGCTTCCCTCTTTTCAAAGGGCTCTTTGAATTTGGGTGAGGGGGAGACCTGGCCGCCATCAGCCTCCTCCAAGTGCCATTCCATTCAGGAGGAGGGCACGAGAACAACGGGGGATGGGCCCCGGCATCATTATCTGTAACAAGTGTCACTGTCTGAAAGCATCAATGGCACACTGGGGCCCTCGAAGCGCCATGTTTGTGATCACAAAACTAGGCCAGGAGGGTGATGGGGCTCATTGTGGCCTTGCCAAGGAGGCCTCTCAACTACCTTCTCCTGTTGGGCCAATGGTGCCTCTCCCTTATTCCACCACCCTGCAGGTAACTGAAACTCAATTACTGCCGGTGCTTGGTGACGTCCCCCAGTGTTTAGATAGCCTTGGTGCTCTCAGAACTCACCCATCTGTCTTCCCTTAGCTGTACGCTGGGGGGGAGCCTGCAGGAGCCCACCGACGCCCCCCTTTTCCCTGATTGTACTTACCTGAATGTTTCAGCTCTCTCTTGAAGACCTTCAGCGTTGGTCTCTGAAGCCCCCATGCTGGGGTGTCTAATGAGCGTGTGGCCTGAAGCGGCCAAACCTCGTGCTTTATTTGAATGCCTGGCTATTAGACTTTAGAGATATATAGAAGGTGGATAATGAAATTTCTCTCTAAACAAGTTGGGAGAAAAATCTATTTTAGCAAATCATGACTGGACTACAGGAGAGTCCTTGAGTGATTATGTAAATGCAATTTGCCTCTTTTTAAGAGCGTGATAATAAACCATGTGGCTTAAAAACACAGAAACATTTACTTTTTCCTTAGAAAACGTATTGGACTGAAAATGTGCACTGGTGTCTCACCTTCAGATTTGCTTTTAATTCTTTGAGTGAAAATCTTTCCATAGTGCTAGAGCTTTGCAGAGAGAATGTCAGAGGCCTTTCCCAGAGATGGGCTTGCCACCCATTCCCGAGTCCTCTCAAAGTAGGGCTCCTGGGTCAGGGGGCATGGAGAGACATGGGGATCACCGTTAGGTGCAGAATTGGGTCTGGATTGGAGGCATTTAGTTCCCTTGGGTTGAGTTGCCTTGCCTAAAGTAGGTTTTTAATAAAGGCTCTTCAAATTACATGGAAATTGTTGCATTCATTCTGATGTTTATTAGTGTGTGCACCTGTCCTTGAGGGCAGAACCAAGGCATTTGATGTGGAATTCCAGGCTTCCCTCAGTGGGTCTGGCTTCACTAGATAAGCAGAGGGCCTATACCTGTGCTCTCACTGGTCCAGGGAGCTCACAAATGAGGCACTTCCTCTCCCACTGCAGGTTGGTACCATCTTTATTACTTGTGGTCTTAGATATCTGCCCCAAACACCAAAAGGTGAAGGGATTTTCTGAGGGTTACCAGTCTGCTAGAGGCGGGACCCGCGCCCAGCGCTTCTTGCTCCGGAGGACAACTCTGTAGCCACTGTGCTGTGCTATCAGTAGCTACTATTTATATAAGAGGTTTACCAATATGTTCTTATCCCAGCCTCACAACACCCCTGGTGCTGTTATTATGCCCAATGTACAGAAGAGGAAACTGAGGTAGACAGCAATTGAGCTGCCTAACTCACGTTTATTTATTTAACAATCACAGCCACTCCCCTGATAACAGCTCTCAGGCATGCGTCTTACAAGGACCCTGGTGCTCACTGTACAGATGGAGACCCTGAGCTAGAGAGGTAGAGTGACCTGTCCACAGTAAGTATTCGAGCCAATATTCAGAGCCAGCATTTCTTCTGCCTGCGCCCTGCTGCTTTCTGATTGCCTTTTGTGTCTTCACTTCAGCCCTTCCTGCTATAGTTTGTCAGCTTCCTCTTGGCTTTAGAGATGCCTCTGGTCACTGCACATGTATACATGCACACCCTCGGAAGTGCAGTATCAAGTGATCCTTTTGTGAAGAGACTGAAACTGGGGAGGAGAGAACCCCAGCCGAGGGTGACCCATAATTCTGGTTGATTATGGACGTGGGCCAATAATTGGCTTTCCTTCTGGGTTGTCAGTACCAAACAGCCACCATATGGTTGAGACATTTCTGAAAGAGTCCCCATGATAACGTCTGCCGTAGGAAGACAGCCAGGCCAAATGGGTTTTGTGGAGGAGCTTGGGCTGGGGGCTGGCCTGGCCCCCACTTGTCTCACTGGAGGCCACCCGTGACCTTCGCTCAACTTCCAGGCTCTAAGGAATGAGCTGTTTTATATAAACCAGGAAACGATTGTAGGGTGTGCACAGGGGCAGCTGGGAGCAGTGGAGGCAGCCGCCGGAGAGCCTGAAAAAGCAATTGTCAGGAACGATTGAGGGCGGGGATTCTTGTTCCAGACAGAGCTCGGGCTCGTCAAGAGGCCGACCTGGACAAGGTTAGTCTTGTGACAGCCTTTCAGGGACATCTCTCGTGCCTTTTCCAGGCCACGCACATGCCTTGGGAGTTCTGTGCCCTGAGCTTGAAGCCCTCCACCATCTTGGTCGCCCTCCTTGAAAGCTCTCCAAATTTCCACACCTCAGTCCTCCCTAGAGTCAGAAGCTGCAAACACCAGCCTCCAGATGCAGTCTGACCAGGCTGCGTGAACTTGGGCCAGTCACTTAACCTTCATCTTCTCATCCCCCTCTATCTCTTCCACAAGAAGAGTATGAGATACTTCATTGAATGAGCATCATCATTCTCCTGATCTGGCAGGTTAATAATCCTGTGAAAAAGGAAATAAGGTCAGTTTGTTACGGCCTCTTCCTGATGGAAACACACACTGACCGTTTCCTTTTCAAGATGTCGCCTAACCATCTTTGCCATTAGGTCCCACCTCAGATCCCACCTCCTACAGGTAGCCTTTCCAGATCTCCCCCAGTGCTGGTGCCTTTTTTTTTGTTCTTATCTCCAATTAATCCCATCTAGTCATTTGCATGTTGTCTCCCCTCAGTGGGCAGCAAGCCCTCTTGTAGATAGCCTTTTTATCCCCAGGGTCTCGCACGGGGCCTGGCACAGAATCAGTGCTTAACAAACACTTGGTGACTGGACTTCAACAAAATCAAGCTCACGGCCCCATTTTGAGCAGACTGTTCGTTTCCCCCCCCCTTTTTTTTAAAAATCAGGACATTTGTCTTTCTCTACTCCTGTAGTAACTTCTCCATTTCCCACCACCTTTCACATATCCCTGCCAGTGACTTAGCAGTCACACCTGCCACCTGTTTGAGGGTGTAAGGATGTTGTGCCTCTGGCCAGATGACTTCACTCCTTGAGGATGACTGAGTGAGCTCTTACCATTGCCTTTTGTTTGGTCATTTCTACCTCAAAGGTCATTCTCATCGACTGAGAAACAGGCAAAATAAGGATTGAGTGGCTCTGCCTTCTTGTGTTATCCATCATCACTGTCCCATCCATCCCAAGCAACAGTCCTGTCCTGCTTTGATCCTCTTTCCCCATTATAGCTTAAAAAAAAATACCTTTTCTGATCTTAATTGCCCTTTCCAGCCTTAATTCATTCCGAGCTTTAGCAATTATAACATTTTTCTAGGACTTCATCATAGGATGGATATCCCATGATGCCAGGCCTTTCTAAGGCCTTCTGGGCTGCTCAGTGGATAGAGCGCTGGACCTGAGTTCAAATCATGCCTCAGACACCTAATAGCTGTGACCCTAGGCAAGTCACTTAATTTCTGCCTCAGTTTTCCCCTCTGTAAAAATGGGGATAACAATAGTACCTACCTCCCAGGGTTGTTGTGAGGATCAAGTGAGATAATAATTTGGAAAGCACTTTGCAAACTTTTAGTGCTACATAAATGCTAGCTGCTATTATTACAAGAGAAATCTGAATTGGTTTGAGTTCACCATGCATCCATAGCACTTCCTGCAGAAACTCTTATTTTTGTCCTTGTCAGAATTGTTTCATTTTGTGTCTTCTAAATTTCATGGTTGGCAGCTAGGTAGAGCAGCGGGTAGAGCACCGGCTCTGAAGTCAGGAGAACCTGAGTTCAAATCCGGCTTCAGACACATAACACTCACTAGCTGTGTGACCCTGGGCAAGTCACTTAACCCCAATTGCCTTGCAGGAAAGAAAGAAAGAGAGAGAGAGAGAGAGAGAGAGAGAGAGAGAGAGAGAGAGAGAGAGAGAGAGAGAGAGAGAGAGAGAGAGAGAAAGAAAGAAAGAAAGAGAAAGAAAGGAAGAAAGAGGGAAGGAAGGAAAGAATCATTAGACTACTAAATTTCATGCTTATGAGTGTCCCATCCCTCCTGGTCTGACTTAACCTTGTAACTGTAGTTGTAACAACTTCCGCCATCCTTCCTTCATTATATTACTCCTTATGGTATGTAGCTTTATGGTGTCAACCGGACCGACCTGTGGATGGCCAGAGCCAGACAGGAGGCTGGAGAAGGGAGAGTCAGGAATCAAACAGAAGTTTAATTTCAAAGTGAGGAAAATGGCTTGCAAGCAAGGACATGTGCTGGGGCCCCACCCCTAGTGGGGGGGACCTGAGGCAGGGTGGGGAGATCTTAATACTTATACCTATGGCTGCACAGTGAGCTGTAGCCCTGACAGTGAGGGGTAACCCCAACAATGAGACAAGTTTGACTCATAGTTGGGCTTCGTGACCAGAACATGAATCCAGCAGGTGTTTGTCCAAGCTCAGAACAGCTGGTGCTGGTCGAAGCAATACAATAATTATACGAAACAATTCTGGGATTTTGCTGTGGCTGAGATCATCCAGAAGGTGAGAGCAAAGGATTGTTGTTAGGCCAAGCTCGGAGCGCTGCCTGCTTGCTGGGCCTTAGCTCTGGAGAACGAGGTCTCCTAGTATCTGGACAGTGGATAGCCAAAGCAGTTTTCTCCCTCCCTTGTTCTTTTCATTTTAAGCCTTTTTTTTTTTATTAGATTTGTAAAACAACTCTTAGACACGTTTGCCAGCCCTAGTTAGATGCACTCCAACATCTCTTGCGTCCCTTATCTTCAGAGGCCAACAGTGAGGAAAAAATTACCCATACCTGCCTGGTCTTTAGTTTCTTGCCCAAGACTTCATAATCTTTAGCCATACTTGGTTTTTAGGTTCCTTTTGTAGCATCATGTGACTCTGTGCCCATGTGAATCACTGAAAGTGGGTTGGAATCATTCACTCTTACAGCTCATCTCTCCGTGTGCCCCAGGAAGACAACAGACCACTCCCTTGCTGTTGTTAGGTTGATAAAATGCTGCCTCAGTATCCCCCAACAGGGCCTCATCAACCACTCCTTCTCTTCTTCCAACCCTGCTGAATGACCTCTCGCCTGATCAAGTCTCAGGCTTTACTGGATCCTTCTTTGGAGAATAAACAGCTGCTTCCTCCTCCAGCGATCCAGCTCTCCTCTTCAGGAAGAGCCTCAAGTCTGTGCAGCTGTCCTTTTCCTTCTCCTCCTTCTCCATGATACATTTCTTCTACCCTCCAATTTCCTGATACAGGTCACTGTGCCTGTCATATCAGACCCTTTTTCCCCATTGAAATCCCCATTTGTTCATTTGAGGGGCAGGGTGAATCCGGAGTCTGCAGGAGATTTCCCTTGCAGGAGGGAGACTTGTGTACCCTTGGAACATGGACAACAGTGTAATTAGAGAGATGCGGGAGGGTCTTCTATGTCCTAAGGCCCCTTGAAGCTCTAACGTTCTGTGCTTTGATATTCCATGATTAAAGGGCCTCAGCAACTCTGAAAAGGTGTGTTTCAAGGTCTTTTCCATTTCCAACATTCTATGTTCTATTGTCTCTCCTAGTCCTAACATTCTTCTATGTTCTATGTCTCCCAGTTCTAACATTCTATGTTCTAGTATCCCTCCAAGCTCTAACATTCTATGTTCTATTATCCCTCCCAGTCCTAACATTCTTCTATGTTCTATGTCTCCCAGTTCTAACATTCTATGTTCTAGTATCCCGCCCAGCTCTAACATTCTATGTTCTATTGTCCCTCCCAGTTCTAACATCCCATGTTCTAAGGTCCCTTCCATCTGTAACATTCTGTTCTAGATTCATCAAACTCTTAAAACTCTGTAATTCTAAGATATAGTACCTATCTTGAAGGATGATAGCATTTGAGATAGTTTTTAGTCATGCAGAAATAATGATGATAATAATAACAATAATTAACACTTATTGAAGAGAAATGAGGCCAGGGAGCATTAAATGATTTGCTGGGGGCTTGAACATCTCAAGAGTTACGTTGCTCAGTAAAGGCACGCTGGACTTGGAGTTAGGAAGACCTGAGTTCAAATCCAGCTTCAGACACTTCCCAACTATGTATCCCTGCGCAAATCGTTTCACTTTTTGGTGCCTCCATTTTCTCAACTTTATATAAAATGGGGATAAAATGGCACCTACCTCCTGAGGTGGCAGAAGCCTTAAAGCATCCTAGAAATGCTAGCTATTTTTATTAGCTTCTGAGAAATTCAGGAAATGTCATATCCTTTAGTCACGTATTTATGTTGTTCTTATCTTATATTCTCTCTTGTTCCCTGCTCCCCAGAAGGTGGAAGCATCATATCCCAAGGTGATTTCCTCCGCCACCAGTGCATTTCCTGTGAAAAGTCTTTCAGTTACACTGTGTACATGTGTGTACATATGTATGCACATGTACATATATGTGTGTGTCCTAGATACCAAGTTATTTGCCTGCGGCCTGCTTCCTTAGACCATAAGCTTCTCGGGGGTGGGGACTGTGATGTTTGGCTGCGTGTCCCCACTGCTCAGCACAGTGCCTGGCACACATTGATAAATGCTTCTTGACTAGCAGGATGATAGGTGATGAATACATAAATGCTGGCTGGCTAACTGCCTGAGACCACCGGACGGCATAGTCGGCGATCTCCCCTGATAGAGAATAAGCTTCTTGAGGGCAGGGGCTGTTTGGTTTTTATCGTTGTTTGTAGTTCCTGGCACATACAGGCACTTAATCAATGTTTGTTGATGGACAGAATTCTACCTGGGTTTCAGGAAGGCCTTTAACAAAGTATCTTGGGATGTCTTTGGGGCCCAGATGTTGAAATACGTGCTCAGGATAAGAGCTGAATGCAGGGATGGGGAACCTGCAGCCTCGAGGCCACACGTGGCCCTCTAGGTCCTCAAGTGTGGACCTTTTATTAAGGGACTTGTTCTGTGAGTTTGGATTCAGTCCAAGGGCCGCACTTGAGGACCTAGAGGGCCACATGTGGCCTCAAGGCCCCAGGTTCCCCACCCCTGAATTAGAGTATGAACAGTTGGGTGGATTTGGGGGTTGATTGAATGCCTGGACCTAAGGTGAGGCAATATCACAGGGCTCTGCCCTTGAGCTGATTCTGCTCAATATTTCCATCAGTGACTTGAATGAAGGCACAGATGTTGTAGATGGTACATCAGCTGAGGAGAGTCAGGAGCCTAAGTGATCAGCATGATGAAAGTGGACTGGAAAACTCCCAAGCACGCAGAATTAAAACTACATTCTATCCTCTCTTGCCTGTCCCTGAGTAGAAAACAAAGAGAGAGAGAGAGAGAGAGAGAGAGAGAGAGAGAGAGAGAGAGAGAGAGAGGCCCCTTTTCCTCTTTCATGTCTTCCTTGGCTTATTTCAGCTTCCTGGAGGAGAGAGCCAAGCTCTGAGGAAGCCAGGGAGGGGGTTCTTCTGTCGAGAGCTCAGAAGGCTCGAGGACGTTGGAGACAAATTGCTCTTTGGCCGAGATCCTTCAGGGGAGACGATCGCCAAGATGCGCTTTTGAGATTTGGAAGCGGCTGCATGTTATTTGTGGCCTTTCTCTCCTTGATGTGTGTGTGGGATGTCTGCCTTTCCAGACAATGGAGGGAAAGAGGCCTGTCCACAGCTTTCAGCTGCCGCCTGGCTCAAAGCACAGCGGATGTCTTTGGGGATAGGCCTTGGAAGCCCCGGAGTCCTTACCCTTGCTGACAACCTCAGGCTCCGCTGATTTACTTGGACAGAACAAAGCTTCCATCTTCTTTCCACGGTGCCCAAGGGAACAAGAAAGCAAACGGCACCGGGAATGGAGCGCTGGGCTTGGAGTCAGAAGACCTAAGTTCAGATCCTGCCTTAGACAACTTACTAGCCAAGTGACCCTGGGCAAGTCTCTTAACCCCTCACCCTCAGTTTCTGCATTTGTAAAATGGGAAAAATAATAACACTTACCTCATAGGGCTGTTGTAAGGGTCAAATGTGATAATATTATATACAGTATTTGCAAACCTTAAAATACTGTATAATGCTATATAAATACTAGTAGTTATTATTATGAACAAACTGAAAGCTCCCATTTGCAGGTTTCCTTACTGTTTATCAAGTGTTTTCCTCATAGGAGACCAGAGGGCAGGCAGTGCTAGGATCATTACCCTGATGTTACAGTAGAGAAGGTTCCCACAGAGTAAAGAGACAAAAACAGAATTTGAACCTAAGCTCCAGATCTCCCTCCCTCTGAAATAAATTTTAATTTTTTTTTAATAGAAAGTGCTTTATTATTATTATTTTTTGCTTTTAGGCAATTGGGGTTAAGTGACTTGCCCAGAGTCACACAGCTAGTAAGTGTCAAGCATTTGGTCTGAGGCCGGATTTGAACTCAGGACCTCCTGACTTCAGGGCCGGTGCTCTATCCAGTGTGCCACCTAGCTGCCTGGAAAGTGCTCTATCGGTAGCTTATAATGCCCTGGAGTTTTACAAAGTGCTTTTCTCTCCACTGCTCTGTAAGGGCTTAGTCTGTTCTCATCCTCGTGGGGCAGATGGGGAAGCAAAGTTTCAGGTTGGGGAAGTGAATGACTCCTGGTGACTCTGTTAGTCAATGACAGAGCTGGCGCTGGAGTCCAGATCTCCAGAGTCCCAAGAGGCTGTTTGCCCTACATCGATCCAGAGCTGGAAGGGTCCCTAGAGTCCAACACCATCATTTGACAGATCAGTAAACTGAGGCCCAGAGATGCCTAAAACTGCACAGGCCATCGTTCTTGTGGTCGTAGACTGTAAGTCTCCTAAGACCTGGCAGGGACTGAGGTTCTCTATATTCTGGGTAGATCAGGTGTTTAAGCAACTAAACCCAAAAAACCCCAAACCCAAAACAACGAAAACTTCTGAGTTGCGGTAAATTAGGGAGGTGGGTTTTTGTTGTTGGACAAATGGTGGTTAGAGTCGAGCAGATAAATATTGTTACAGAGACCCAGATCTGAAAAATGCCACGAGTCACTGATAATGCATTTCCCCTGCTCAGTGGTGAAAGATGGGGCAGCCAGATTTTTTCATTTATAGAAAATCAAGTTCTTAAACCTGTTCCTGTCCACCCCATTTGTCTTCCATTGCAGCCTTAGCCCTTAGGAGTCTCACTCTGAGATTTGTAACTTGCTTTACGCAAGAGTTTATCACAATCAGACCAGGGTGAAGGCTCAGTTTGTTACTGCCAGTTATTGAGATGAGAAGTGGTCCATCTGGAAAACGAGGCTCCAGAAATCCCATCGATTTCAGTAACACTGACATGGACAGTCCGGGGGTCTGACTAGTTGGGAATCTCTTCAGGTTAATTCTACCACCAACAGCTCATACCCAAAAGCAAAGGAGGGAACCACTTCTTAGGCAGAGTGACCTTGGGGCCCTGGGGTGGGGGTGGGAAACCAGGCACATCAAATTTATGAATAACAGGGTACTAAGAAAGGAGAGATAACACAATGAAGGATTGAGTTGGGAGCGATGAATTCCATTCAAATCACCATTTGTTAATTACCTACTATGGCTGGGCAGCTAAGCCTAAGGCAGATCCGGACAACTAGTGGATGGGGTGCCAGGCCTGGAGCCAGGAAGACTCATCTTCATGAATTCAAATCTGGCCTCAGACACTTACTAGTTGTGTGACCTTAACCTTGCATGCCTCAGTTTCCTCATTTGTAAAATGAGCTGGAGAAAGAAATGGCAAACCACTCCCATGTCTTTGCCAAGAAAACCCCAAATGGGGTCACGAAGAGTCAGACACAACTGAAACATGAACAACATGACAAGCCATTTCGCTGAGGATCCAAAGTAAAAAATGAAAAAATCCCTGCCCTCAAGGAGCTTATGTTCTATGGTGAGAATACAAGTGCCCAGACAAGTAAACATAAGACAATTTGAGGAGTGAGAAAGCACTCACCCAGAAGGAGGGTGAGGATTAAGAATGTCTGTGCTGAAAGTGCAACCTGAGCTGGGCCTCAGAAGGAAGAAGATGGAGCTTCTGAGAGAGGTGATGGAGAGGAAGGGCCTTCCAGGCCCAGGAAATAGCATCTTCAAATGAATGGAGGCCGGAGAACAGCTAGTAGTCTAGCCTGGAATACTGTGTGCCCAAAGAGGGTGAAATCGGACTGGATACCAAATTCTTGTCTTTTATCCTAGGGGCAATAGAGAGCTACTAAAGTTTTTTTTTTGTTGTTTAATTTTTTTGGGGGGGCGGGGTTTTGAGCAGGAGAGTGATTTGATGAGCTCCGTGTTTTAACAACATCAGCTTGTCAACTATGTGGAGGGTGGAGTGGAGACAGCAGACCCAGAGAACAGGCAGACCGGAGAGTGGTAATTGCAGTAGTCCAGGTGACAAGTGAGGAGGGTCTGAAGTGACAGTCAGTGCAGAGAAAAGGACAGGTGGGAGAGGTGTGGAAGGAGAAATGACAAGACTTTACGACAGATTTCATAGGGGAATGAGGAGAAGGGAGAGTCAAAGACGATTGGTGTGGACCTGGGTGCCCGGAAAGATGGTGGTATACGCCAAAGAGATTAGGAAGTTCGAAGAAGGGAGAGGTTTGGGGGGAAAGATGCCAAATTCTGTTTTGGGCATATTGAGTTTGAGCGCCGGTGGGACAGGCAGGTGGTGATGTGGGACTGGACTCGATGTGGATTGAACCCATCGGAGCTAATGAGATCAATGAGAGAGAGACTGGATAGAGAGAAGAGAGGACCAAGGACAGAGCCCAGAGGGACGCAGATAAGTATCTGTGAGGTGGGAGGTGCTGGTTAATGAACCAGCAATGGAGGTGGGGGAAAGCCTTCAAAGAGGTAGGAGGAGAAGCAGGAGACAACAATGTCACGAAAGCTGAGGCAGGAGAGAGCGTTCAGGAAGAACAGTGAGGTGATGGTTATCAAAAGCTGCAGGAGTGAAAAAAGCCCGTCGGATTGAGGGGTTAATTAGCAACTGCGGAGAGAGCAATTTCAGTCAAATGCAGGGTCGCAAGCCCCATGGCAAAGTACTGAGTAGTGGCTGGGTTTGTGGGTTGTTGTCCTTTCTGCTCAAAGAGGAAAAAAATGACATCATGTCAGGGGCAGGGTGTAGCAAGTCTGACCGTGACTGAGCTCACCAATAGGAGCTCGGAAGGCTCTAACACAGGTCGGGCACAAACAGTGCCCGTGAACATTTGGAGTGGAGATGTCCAAATTTTGCACATCTCATGTTTCTTTGGAGCTACTGCAATTCTGCTTCGCTCGTGGACCACAGCGCCTTCTTTGATGTGGGTGTGCCGTGTTGGGTGGTCCTGTGCCAGTGTCTTCCATATCTCACAATCAATTCCAAAATTCTTCGGAAAGACCTTGAGAGTGTCCTTGTATCACTTCTTCTGACCTCCACATGAGGGCTTGCCTTGTGTGAGTTCTCCATAAAATAAGTCTTTTAGGCAAACCTACATTTGGCATTTGAACAACATGGCCAGCCCATCGGAGTTGCGCTCTTTGCTGTAGAGTTTGAATGCTTGCCAGTTCAGCTCGAGAAAGGACTTCAGTGTCCACTGCCTTATCTCGCCAGGTGATCTTCAGAATCTTCCTAAGACAATTCAAATGGAAGTGATTCAGTTTCCTGGCATGGCTCTGGTTTCATAGGCAAACAACAACGAGGTCAGCACAACAGCTCTGTAGACCCTCAGTTTGGTAGGCAGCCTCTCAAGACACACAGGGAAGTTTGCAGGAGGGATGAATCTGGAAGGAAAGCTAATGAGTTCCATTTTGGAGATGGTGAAGTTAGTTGAGATACCAATGGAACTTCCAAGAAGAAATGTTCATCAGGCAATGACTGATGTGGAACTGGCATTCAGGAGCATAATTAGGGCTGCACACTTACTAGTTGTGTGACTGTATTCAATTCAATTAACCTCTCTAAGCCTCAGTTTCCTCATCTGTAAAATGGCAGCACCTATCTTCTAGGATGGTTGTGAGACTCAAATGAGATGATGTAAGTAGAATGTTTTATAATCTTCGAAGAGCTATATAATTGCCAGTTATTATTATTAATATTAATATTAATTATTATCACTGCAGCTTGATATTCTGCTATGCCTTACTTGGGTTGGGGAAGAAGATTACATTTGTGTGTTGATCATTGCCCTGGTATTTTGTTGTCTCCGAACAGAACATAAGCCCTTAATGGCAGGGGCTGTCTTCTCTTATTTATGTTGGAAAATGTACCCAGAGGCTAATAGCTGGAACATCTAGTAAACATAATAAATATTTATATCCCCATGAACAACCTAAAATAGTTCTTCCATGTGGTTTACACCCTTCCAGCCCCTCTGAGTCTAGTTTATGTTCCCTTCCACCCTGTTCTTCAGTCCTTAATGGTTGGGGGCTTTTTGCTTGGAAATGCCAAGCTGGGGAATTTCCTTGGCTGTTTCAGCGGTTCAGGGATAGGCTCGTGAGTGCAGGATAAGAGACTGGGCTTGGAGAATGGCAGAGGTTTGCCCACGGTCATGGATGGAGATTGTTAGGACACCAAAAACAGAATGTGAGGGCTGGAAGGGTCCTGAGAATATAAGCTTGGGGCGTTAGTGAAGGGGTCTCAGAGCATAGAATGTTAAGAACACAGACCTTTGAAGTTTAGTGATGGAAGGAACTTTGGAACATAGTAGGTCAGAACTGGACAGGAATTCGGTAATCATCAACCACTATTTCCAAAAAGAGCAAATATTTATTAAGCACCTACTGTGTGCCAGGCACTGTGCTAAGTGCTGGGGATACAAAGAAAGGCAAAAACAAAGATGGGGGCAGCTAGGTGGCACAGTGGATAGAGCACCGGCCCTGAAGTCAGGAGGACCTGAGTTCAAATCCAGCCTCAGACCAAACACTTGACACTTACTAGCTGTGTGACCCTGGGCAAGTCACTTAAGGCCAATTGCCTAAAAACAAAAAACAAACAAAAAAAAGGCAAAAACAGTCCCTGCCCTCAAGGAGCTCCCACTCTAATGAGGAAGATGATGTACTTTTTTACAGAGGGGGTACGATGTCAGCTTGTTCTCCACTGTGGCCCAAATCCAGCCTTGGAGAAGTCTAGCATCTGCTGCTGGCATGGTAAGACCGACAACTCCTCCCACCTTGTGCTTCATCAGGGTCTTCTTCTCCACCTCTAATTTCCAACTAATAGGGACAAAAAGCAAACAGAATGGTTATAAAACTACCTAGTGCCCATGGGCCTCCATCTGTAAAATGGGCGCAAAAGAACTATAGTACCTGCCTCCCAGAGTTGTTGTGAGGTTCAAATGAGATAATTAAGTCAAAGAGCTTTGCCAGCTTTAAAACTGGCCTCATGCTATGCCCCCTCAGGCACTCTGTACTCCAGCCAAATTGCAGACTCTACTGCTCTCTCTTCCTCCACTTCCAAAACACAGAGTCTGAGGTCTCAGTAGGGAAAACGGGCCTTATTTGGAATCCAAGTTCAAATTCTACTTCACCTGCTTGCTACTGTGTGACCTTGGGCAAAACACTTTACTGGTCAGCCTCAGTTTCCTCATTTTTTAAAATGAAGAAGTGGACTATATTTTGTATTTTCCCATTTAGGGAAATGTTTCCCCCATTAGAATGTAAGTTCCTTGAGGGCAGGAGGTGTTTTTACTTTGTATTTGCATCTCCACTGATTAGCAATGCCTGGCACACAGTAGGCATTTGCTTGGTTAATTTTTTTAAATGAAATTTTATTTTTTTCAATGAACAACAATCTATTTTCTCTCCCTTTTACCCCTCCTTCCTCCTTACCAAGGAAAACAAAAAAAGAAAACAAAACTCTTGAAAAAAAATACAGCAAAATGAAACAAATTTGCGCTTAGACTATTTCTGAAAAAAGTCTCATTCTTCACTGAGTCCATCCCTCCCTGTCAGGAGGTAGGTTTACTGGATAAATTGACTAGATGACCTCTGAGAGATTCTTCAGCTTTATTTAGGAAGCAATGGGGAGCTGCTGAATGTTTTTGAGCAGAGGAAGTTGGGTCTATGCAATGTAGTTGTTATTTAGTTATTCAATTGTGTCCAGCTCTTCATGACTCCATGGCCCATAGCAGGCCCTTTATCCTCCACTATCTCCTGAAGTCTGTCTGAGCTCATGTTCATTGTTTCCCTGATGCTACCTATCCATCTCATTCTCTGCTGTCCCCTTTTCTTTTCGCCTTCAATCTTTCCCAATACCAGGGTCTTTTCCAGTGAGTCCTATCTTCTCATTATGTGACCAAAGAATTTAAGCTTCAGCATTTGTCTTTCCAGTGAATGGCCTGGATCAGTTTCTTAGTTTCTTTAAGTATTGACTGATTTGACCTGCTTGCTGCCCAAGAGATTCCCCAAAGCCTTCTCCATCACCATGATTTGAAAGCGTCGATTGAAAAAGTCGATAGCTTTCCTTATAGTCCAATTCTCACAGCCATACATAGCTTTGACTATAGTGACCTTTTTTGGCAAGATGATATCTCTGCTTTTCAGTATGCTGTCCAGATTTACCATAGCTGTCCTTCCAAGGAGTGTCTTTTAATTTCATGGCTGCAGCTACCATCTGTACTGATCTTTTGAGCCCAAGAATACAAAATCTGACACTGCTTCCATTTCTTCTCCTTTTATTTGCCAGGAAGTGATGGGACCAGTTGCCAAGGTCTTAGTTGTGGTTTTTTTTTTTAATGTTAAGCTTCAAGCCACCTTTTACATTCTCCTCTTTTATCTTCATCAAGAGTCTTCTTAATTCCTCTTCACTTTCTGCCATCAGAGTAGTATCATCTGCATAGCTGAGATTGTTGACATTTCTCCCAGCAATCTTAATTCTAGCTTTTACTTCATCCAGCCTGGCATCTCACATGATGTACTCTGCATGTGAGTTAAATCAACAAGGTGACAAATATACAGCCTTGTTGCACTCCTTTCCAAATCTCAAACCAGTCAGTTGTTCCATGTTTGATTCTAACTGTTGGCTCTTTGACCCACACACATGTTCCTCAGAAGACAAATACGGTGCTCTGGTACTCCCATCTCTTTGAGGACTTGCCTCAAAGATCCACAAGAAAGGTATTTAGTGAAGTTAATGAAACAGAAGTAGATGTTTTTCAGGAACTCTTGGAACTCTTGCTTTCCCTGTAATCCAGTGAATGTTGGCAATTTGGTTTCTAGTTCCTCTGCCTCTGAAAACCAGCCTGCTCTTCTGGTAATTCCTGGTTCCCATATTGCTGAAGCCCAGCTTGCGGAATCTTAAGCTTAACTTTGCTGGTGTGTGAAATGAGTATAATTGTTCAGTAATTTGAACATTCTTTGGCATTGCCCTTCTTTAGGATTGGGACGTAAAATGATCTTTTCCAACCCACTGGCCGCTATTGAGTTTTCCAAGTTTGCTGCCATATTGAGTGAAGCACTTTAACAGCACCATCTTTTAGGACTTTAAATAGCTCAGCTGGAATTCCATCACTCCCACTCCCAATGCCATTCTCCAGGATATCTGGCTCCAGATCAGTGATCACACCATCATGGTTATCAGTGATGTTAAGATCTTTCTTGTATAGTTCTTTTGTGTATTCTTGCCACCACTTCTTAATCTTTTCTGCTTCTATTGGGCAGCTTAACATGTCAGTGGTATGAAGAATGAATTGGAGGGAGTAGAGGTAGAATCAGGAAAATTTTAGGAAATTACTTCAAGGGTCTAGGATGCGTCCAACAAGGGCCCATTGGGCGTGGTGTCAGCAAGACTAGAAAGGAAGGATTGGGGAGAAGTAGAGGTAGAGTCTGTATAGTCAGTGGGGAGTCAGGAAGTTCCCAGATTTTCTATTGAGCAAATCATTCCTTTGGTATATCTGTGCCTAGGAAAGAAGAAAAAATAGGGACCAATTCACATGAGCCATTGGCTGTAAAATAAGCATAGGGGTGGGAAGCACTGATTGGTATCTAAGGCCCCTCCCAGCTCTGACATTCCCTGTTCTCAGGCCCCTACTAGCTTTGACATTCCTTGTTCTAAGAGCCCTCCCAGCTTTGACATCCTTTGTTCTAAGACCCCTCCCAGCTCTGATGTCCCTCCCAGCCTTGATGTTCTGTGTTCTAAGTTTTCTCCTAGCTCTGACATCCTGTGTTCTAAGGCCCTTCCCATCTCTAACAGTCTAATTTTAAGAACCTTCCCAACTCACATTCTATATTCTAAGACCTCTCCCGGGGTCTCGGCCATTCTAAAACTACGCCATTTCTTCCTACTATAATGAAGGGTACACAATATTTCAAGATTACGAGACACTGGGCCATTTCAGGACACTTGGGTTCTATCTGTGATGCCTCCATGAATGACTTTTGGGACAAACCTGACCCTAGCTTCTGCTGCTCAGCTGCCTGCCTCCCCAGGGATCAGTGATGATGGATGAAACTGACTTGGGAGATCACCATGCCTTTCTGCATGTGACCCCCGTCGCCCTCAAGACCTAGCAGGAAAGCTGCTCCCCCTTCAGCCCCATGTCCGCACCAGACACTGCCCTCACCTGTGTGCAATCATAATGATAATAACTACGCCTTTGGGCTGCATACCTCTTTACCGTTACAAATTCTGCAATGGATAGTGATTGTGAGATTAAGAGCTGGGATGGATCATAAGGTCATCTTGCCCACCTTCCTCATTTTACAGAGAAGGAAACTGAGGCCCAGAGAGGGGAAGGTCACAGAGGAAGAAACTGCCCGAGCCAAAATTTGAACTCGGATCCTTTGATTCCCAGTCTCTAGGTCTTTTACTGTAATGTGTTGCTCCTCAAGTTGCCCTGAATGTGGTGCTTTGCTGTCAATGGTAGCTTACATTGAATTGAATTTGGTGGAATCAAGCCAAATGGAATTGAGTGGAATCAAATTGAATCGAATTGACACGGCTCTCTAGAAGGGAAGTAGTGCCGTGGTACTGTGCAGGGGATTTGGGGAACTGGGTTTGAATCCTGTCATTGCCAGCTCCGTGATTCGGCTAAGTCATATCACTTCCCTGGCCCTCAGCTGTTTTGTCAAATGCTGATGGTAAGGGACAGCTAGCTGGCACTATAGTGTATAGAGGGCTGGCTCTGGAGTCGGAAGCACCTGAGTTCAAATCCATCCTCAGACACTACCTGTGTGACCTTGCACAAGTTACTTAACCCCAATTGCCTCCAAAACAAAAGTGCTGATAGTAATGTATGGTATAGTGGGAAGGGGGCTGGATTTGGCCTCAAAGAATGTGGGTTCAAATGCTGGCTCTGCCTCTTCCTTTGTAAGCTTGGGCAAATCTGGGCCTCAGTTTGCCCATCTGTGAAATGAGAGTTGGACTAAGTGCCCTCCTTCAAGAAGTGAGAGCTAGGATTCCCCTGATCCTAAATCACTCCCCCCTCCCCTGCTCACATTCCCAGCCCTCACGCTGATACAGTGACAAGCCGCTGTCACTTTGCTCTCCTTTGAACGAGACCGGCTCCTGACTTTTCTTTGGCTGTCCTCCTGGCTGGAATGCCTTCTTCCTCTTCTCCCACCTCCTGGCTTCCCAGCTAAAATCCCACATTCTGCAGGGAGCCTTTCAGAATACCCCTTAATGCTAGGGCTCTCCCTCTGCTGGTTATTTTCAAGTCTTCTGTGGCTATGGCAGTCAGGGTGACCTGAGTTCAAATCCTGCCCCTGACCCTAACTAGCTGGACCTTAGGTAAGTCATCTCATTTCCAGGCCTCAGTTACTTAATGTGATAAAGCTCTGAGGAGATAATATAAGCAAGGTGGTTTGCAGAGTGGGAAGCACCATCTAAATGTGAGTCATTGCCCTCATTCCTATCATTATCGGAATTTGTCAGAGGAGAGAGCCGTGCCTGGCACCTAAGCCTCCCAATTCTCACCCTCCTGGCTTCACCCCCTACTCCTGGTGCCACTGCCTGCCCCCGCCTCATTATGTGTCCTAAGGTCCCTCTACAACATACACTAATTGGCTGGCTCTTGGGAAAATGAATTTAAAATTCTGCTCAACAGCAGGCTCTGAAGGTTAGACATGAGCATGAGCTGCTACTTACAGATCCTTTCCAAAGGACCTTCTATTTGGACTCTGTCTCTTTAATTTTGTTTTTTCCTAACCTCAGTGCTCTGTCTCTTTGGATCAGTGCTTCACATCACTGTCCAATTAACCTCCTCAGAGCAAAGAGCAATTCATAGATTCTGAATGCCTCTAGTAATGTAGCCGATGGGGGCACCCCATCTTACCTGTGGGGGCCTCAGAAAACCTGTCTTAGAATCATGGTACCTTGTGGGTTTGCCTCTCATTAAAGAAAAACATTACAGCTTATAAGCCCCCACCAATATGTTTACTTTTCCTAGTCTGCCAGAGAGTACAACTAGTTGAAAGCAAAGTCACTTAATAAAAGCATAGTCAGAAAAGTAGTAATAGAACATTTCTCCCATAAACCATAGCACTCCAATAGAATGTGAACTCTTTGGGAGCAGGGACTGTTTCATTTTTTGTTATTTATTTATTTATTATTTGACGCTTCATTTTTGACTTTGAATCCCCAGAACCTAGCATAGTGCCTGGCTCATGATAGATAGATAGATAGATAGATAGATAGATAGATAGATAGATAGATAGATAGATCCAAAGATAGATGGATAAAAAGATAGATAGATCAAAAGATAGATGGATAAAAAGATAGAGCATTTCTTAAAATGCTTACCATGTGCCGTTTACTAAGAGTAGACATCTGAAGGAATAAACCTAGAGGATTGTAAATACACACAATCACTGGGAAGAGTGGACCCACCTAGGGCACACATAGAGGACGAACATGTAGGAAACATCTATGACCGACTCACATGTGGAGGGACCCACAGAGGTACCATGTGTGGCTAGGACACCCTCACGGAGGGACAGCTCAAGTCTCTGACATTTCAGGGCCGCCCACATCGCAGAGATTGTTGACTGACTGGCCTCCTTCCCACTGACCCCGATGGGATTCAGATTCTACCAGGCACATGGTGTCTCTGAATGTGCGGGTGTGGCCTCTGGTCTCCACTGGCCATTGCTTCTTGCTGTTCTTACTGCTATTTGATGATTCTCTGGTCCCCAGCTCTAATCCTCTGCCTTCCAATATTCTAAGGCCCCTCCCAACCCCAGCACCTAATAGAATGTAAACTTCTTAAGGACGCAAACTATTTTCATTTTTGTCTTTGGGTCTTCAGTGCCTAGCACAGAATCGGCATACAGTAGGCACTTAATGAATGCTTGTTGATTAATTAGGCATCTGTGGAGGCAGTGGCTAGAGCATGGGAGCAATGTTAGAATGGGGATGGCTGAGCTGTCAGGAAGTCTTAAGTTGCTCAGTCGTTTACTAGCTGTGTGACTTTGGACAAGTTTCACTCCACCTCTCTCTCCCTCAGTTTCCTCCCTGGTAAAATGGGAATAATAATGGCCCTTCCATCACAGGGCTGTTGGGAGGAACAAATGAGATAATCTATTTGATACAATATGATAAGCATTTATTAGACACCTACTGGGTGCCGGGCACTGTGCTAAGTGCTGGGTATACGAATAAGAAAAAGAAAGACAATCCCTGCCCTCAAGGAGCTTAGACTCTGATGGGGGAAGACATTATACAAAAGGAAGCTAAGGGGGGAGTACCCTGTGAGGGGGCCCGATGACAGTGATAGCAGAGCCACTGGGGGCAAAATTTAAAACTCTCTGGAATCCTCATATGCTAGCTTTTATTATTCTCTCTTGTCATTCTCAGAACCCTTTGAATTCAGGCATTCTGCATTCTGATAGTCTTTGTTCCAAGGTCCCTTCCAGGACTTTCATTCTCCTTTTTAACAGTCTCTGTTCTCAGGTCCCTCCCTGCTCAGCCGTCCTCCGTTCTATCTTCCCCCGTCCCTAGGCTTCCCAGCCCTGACATTCTAGCATCCGTCGCCTCTGTTCCTCACACAAGTCCGGGAGACAGCTCACAAGGGTTAACTCTCCAGCTCAGTTACATAAGTTATATGTGGAAAATGCTAAATAAGGCAGCTTGAAGAAAGAACAGATGGCCAGGAAGGCATCAGCCCCGGGCTCTGTTTCCATCAGTCCCTTATGGCCCTGGTATTAGAATAGGCTCAGTATAAATGCTCTCCACCAGCCACTTAGTAGAGGTCAGACGCTGGAACTTGACGTAGAGGAAAGCTGCTGTTGCCTTTGCTGATGTTTTCCTCATCTTGGGCCAAATCCATCCCCTCTGTCGGTCAGGCTGATTTACAGCCCCACGTTGGCTGTTGCTGGCTGGCCCAATGGTGGTGAGGGGCTCGGTTTAATCAGCATACATCTTTTTCTCTCCTTATTGCAAGGACATGCTTTATGCAGTACAGTACATGGGCCCTCAAAAGGACACAAAGTTCCTCCCAGGGAAATGATCTCGTTAGAAGGATTGTCCTTCCTGGGAGATCCATCTTCCAGGCATTTCCATCCATCAAGACCTTCCCCTCCCCTTCCTCTCCCCTCCCCCCTCCCTCACCCAATCCTGCTCTGCCAGACAAAGGAGGATGGAGACACAGCTCTCAATTTCTCCAGGGTCTGAGTCTCTTCCAAACATTGATAAAGGGGCAATTTCTCGGTCTCCTGGAGGTAGAACTCCCAGGCTTCTACTCTTGGGGCTACCTGAAACTTACCCTGGACACTACTTTCTGGGAGGTGGAGATCGCAACTCCAACCTGAGCCCGTCCCTGCTCTCATTTGATCTTAATAACAACCAGGGCTAGGGGTTCTTATTATTATTATCATTTTTGTTGTTATTCTCCGGTTATTTCAATCATGTCTGACTCTTCATGACCCCATTTAGAGTTTTCTTGACAGAGATACCGGAGTGGTTTGGCATTTCCTTCTCCAGCTCATTTTACAGATGAGGAAACTGAGGCAAATGGGGTGAAGTGATTTGCCCAGGGTCACACAGCTAGGAAGTGTCTGAGGTGGGATTTGAATGCAGATTGAGTGCTCTCTCCACTATGTGAGGCTTCCTCTCGACTTAGCTAGTGACTCCATCAGGACTCCTGTCTGTCTCCTAGACTGGTTTGTCGCTTGAATTTTGGTTTGTCTTAGCCCAGCTCTCCATTTACCCTCTTAGGGCATTATGGAACCACAGCCCTTTCCGTGGAAAGGCTTTCCCCCTTTTAATTGCCCCCAGATATCTCCATCATCAGCCCCATTGGTATAGGGATAGGAATCAACACAATTATCAGGTGAGGTTGAGACAAGAGAAAGGTAACGAACATGGGAGTCAGGCAAGGTGTCCAGGGCAAAACACACCCAAATGAAAGACCCAGCACCCTGTTTACAAAGGCTGCCCCCCTCCTCCCCTTAGATTGGGGCTCAGAACATCTGAAGAGGTGGCTTGTGGGAAGGACTGGCCACCAGGGCCAAGAGGCTTGTCCTTGAATCTTCATTCCTGAATTGCTTTATTGGACTGGGGGTGAAGGTGGTGCTAAAGCAATTTTTAGTAGGAGTTAGGGGCTGGGGTGCCTCAGAGTAGGAGTTCTTAATGTTTCTGTGTGTCCTGGACTTCCCTGGCATCTGGTGAAGTCTATGAACCCCTTCTCAGAATAAAGCTTTTTAAATGCATTTTGAATAAAATACATGGGATTACAAAGGAAACCAATTATATCAAAATACAGTTATTAACATTCAAAAAATCCATAGACTTAAGAACCAACACTCTAAAGGGAGAGGGCAGCTAAGGGCTGTCCATAGGGGATGTGGAGTCCAACCAGGACTGAGCTCCCCATCACTGGGCACAGATAAAACAATCATTGTTATGATTTTGCCAGGGCAGGTAGATGGTGTAGTGCATAGAGCACCAGATCTGGAGTCAGGAAGATCTGAGTTCAAATTCAGCCTCAGACACTTACTAGCTGTGTGACCCTGGGCAAGTCACTTTACCCTGTTTGCCTCAGTTTTCTTATCTATCAACTGAGCTGGAGAAGGAAATGGCAAACCACTCCAGTATCCTTGCCAAGAAAATCCCAAATGGGGTCACAAAGAGCCAGACAAGATTAAACAACTAAACAATGCCAACAATGAGGAAATGAGCATTTGTTATGGATTTTGTAGGGGGAGTTGTCCTTCTGGGTTAGGTCTGATTCAGGCCCCTCCTGCTCTGCCTCCTCCTTCTCTTTTTAATTAATTCTCATCTTAGCTCTGATGGAAGCTTGTCAAGAGATCCAACCAAGTCAATCCAAAGGATACATACCCAAGAGCATTTGAGGATAAAAATGGAAGATATCAAACCGAAGAAAGAAGAACAAACTGAAGAAAAACATTTGAAGAAACTGCTTTCTCCCCCAAGGCCAGTGGAACCGCCATACGTGGCCTCTCAGCCGGGCTTGGAGAGGAGGGAGAAATGACCCTAAAGAGAACAAAGGCAGGAAAGCCAGCTGGCTTGTATGGAGTGTATACAGTGAAGAGAGAGGAGATCCGGTGATAACAATTGGGAGAGCCTCCTGGGACCCACTTATGGGAGAAGGTATTGGAAGGAAGGGAAGATGCCAAAACTATGGGGGAAAAGCCCTCAAAGCTTCAGATTTTATTAATGCCCCCAAAGGAAGCGTCATCTATGCATGAATCAAGGGCATTGTCCATAAGGGTATTGATTGCAAATGAATGGTATTCTACAACGAGCCATATCTTTATCAGTTAATAATAGCTAGCATTGGGGGCAGCTAGGTGGTGCAGTGGATAGAACACTGGCCCTGGAGTCAGGAGGACCTGAGTTCAAATATGACTTCAGACACATAACACTCACTAGCCGTGTGACTCTGGTCGACTTAATCCCAATTGCCTCACCCCCCCCAAATAATAGCTAGCATTTACACAGTTCTTTAAGGCATCAAAGCACTCTACTGATAGTAGTAAATTATCAGTAAAAAAAAAATTTCTTCCCGACAGCCCCGGGATGTAGGTGCTACTATTATCCTTATTTTTACAGATAAGGAAACTGAGGTAAACAGAGGTTAAGTGACCTGTCCAGGATCACAGAGTGAGTAAGTGTCCAAGACTGAATTTGAAATCAGGTCTTCCTGACTTCCAGGCCTGGCTCTCTCCCCATTGAGCCACCTCACTGCCAATTTACAGTTAGCTGAAAGATTCCACTGTATTTGTTATTTGTGTTGGGAGAACAAAGCTCTGTCTCACAGGTTCCTTTACAATAGGATGTCTCATCCATATAGCAAAGTCCTTTGAGATTCCTTGGAAGGTATAACAACAGAAATAACCCTGTGTAGTGATCCTTTGATAATAGACACCAGGTGAGAGCTAGAACAGGGAACGCTCCTCCAAGGTGAGCCTCTCTAGGAATCCCAGGCTGAGCAGGCATCCCCTGTGGATGGTGAATTCCGCCAGATACTCCAGTAGTTTGCAGATAACAATATATCTCGGTTTTCCAACAGATCATTCCTCCCACTCAGAGAAACATCCCTCATACAACGAATACAAATGAAAGACAGTGCGGGTGTGGGGAGGGGAAGCAGCTCAGCAAAACTACCAGTACTTCAATGGAGTCTGACAGTGTAGGCTGGGTTCCACCCCCCCCCCAGATCCTCTCTTCTGCAGAGAAGGAAGGAGGTTCATTTCTTCATTTCTTCACTGAAGACGGGCTCAGTCATGACAGTTTCACAGTGTTCAATTTCAGCTTCTCCATGACATCATTAGGGTCATTGTATCTGTTGTTCTCTGGGTTCTACTTAATTCACTTTGCATCAGTTTCCTAAAATTCTCCTCATGCTTCTCTGAATTTTTCACCTTTGTTGTTTCTCATGGCACGGTGATATCTCTTTACATTCATGGACCACAATTTGCTTAGTTGGACCTCAAATTCTACAGTGTCCTCTCTAAGGAAAACCTTAGACCCTATATTCCCTAGGGACATTACTGAGCCTCTCATCCTACCCCTTCCCCTCTAGGGACATTTCTGATTCTTAACCCTTTAGGAATAATCCTGGGGATCTTCCATAGCCCTAGAGATATTATGGCTTCTCTCCATGCTGTTCCCTTCCTCCCCTAATCCTGGGCAACATATACCCTTAAGGCCCCCTAGGGACATCCCTGGACCCTAAACCCTTAGAGACAGTCCTGAGGATTTCCCGTAGCCCTAGAGATATTATTGGACTTCTCCCTACCCTAATCCTGTGCCCTCTCTAGGGACATCCCTGCGTCTTAACCACTTGGGACAGTCCTCCAGCCCTCCCACATCCCTAGGGACAGGCCTATAAGTTTTTCTCTGAATTTTAAGCAAAGAAAAATGATGGCTGATATGTACGGAAGCAGCTCTAGTTGAAAGAAAATTTATTTTCTTTCAACGCTGCCTTCCTCATGTCAGATTGAAATAAGCCTCCCCAGGCCCTGGGAGCCTCCAGGCACAGTGACAGACCTGCTACGGGTCGAAGACTGGAAGTGGGCATCTACACAGGGTCACCAACAGGCCCCCAGAAGAAAATTGATAGACGGCAGGGACACCCCAATTGACCCCAAAGGCTGGGAGAGCTAAGGAGAGTTCGTCTGAAGGTGAGTACAGTCTGAGTGCCCTGGAGTCAGACATGCAAAGAAATGATGAATTTCACTCTCCAAGGATGAGACCAGTCCCTGTACCTGGGCCCAGGTGAGGTCCAACGTGAGAGAGCTCAGCAATGGGACAGAGGCGGGGAGTTCCAATGAGGCTGACAGAGGCTTAGTGCCACGGATTTGGAGTCTGAAGACCTGGGCTCAAATCCGGGTTTTTCTACGTAGTGCCTCGGGCCTACCTTCCAGGCTTATTCTGCATTACCTGCCTTCACACCTTCTCCATTCTAGCCCAGCCAGCCTGTTTGCTGCTAATCAGAGATATTCCATCTCCTCTTCCCCTTGAAGGACCCCTAACTCCCTTCAAGAGCCCCCTCTTCTTTCCCACCTCCCTCCTCCTCAGGGCAATTTCTTCTCACAAGTCCTTTGTGGCTGGATTTAGCCAACACCAGACTGGCCTGGTGCCTGAATGGTTAGACTCCCAGACAGGGACTGATTTACCCCTAGGCCTCACCTGCCTTATCCAGTGACCTAAAATCCCCATGATCTTTTCACACTGATTATGGACTTAGTCACACTTGGTTTATTTTGGAGTGACAATTTATTGATTCGATGGAGATGTTTGAGCCTTCTGTGATTAGTTGAGGGTGGGGGTGGACCCCAACCTTTCTACTTAAATGCTAGATCTAGAGCTGGTCCTGCCAGATCTCAGTCTCCTCTTGGGACCCCATCAGCCTCAGCTTCTCCTCTCCCTTCTAACCTCGGCTTCTAGTTTTAACATTCTGATTGTCTGCGTGGGAGGCCTGTGTGGTAACACCAGCAAATCGAACTCCCTGCTAGCTCGGGAATCCCCAGGAGTGACAGTTTCCTCTGCTCTTCCATCCCTGCTGCCGTGAGCCTGGGATCAAGCAGGGGTAGGGGTGGGGTGCCCACTCAGCTGCCAGGAATGCCCATCCTCAGCTCCTTGGCAGCCCCTGCCTCCCCCAGACTTTCCGGCCAAAAGGCATTTCCCTTCTTAAGTGCAGCCTAAGAGCAGATAGGCAGCCTCCCTGGGCAGCATTCAGAAAATAAAGGCTTGGGTGTGGGGGGGTACTTTTTATTGGCCCTGGGCTGTCCATGGACAAAGAGGAGAGAGGCCTGGCATCTCTCTCCCTGTGACCCAGGGAACCACAGGGTCACAACCTCAGGAGGGCCCGGGGAGCCCCCAGCAGCCTGAGTGGAGAACTCGATCCCCAAGGTAGGAGTCTAGCTCCCTCTGTCTGCTTGCCTTCAGGGCTGCCAGGGACCTCCTTGCCAGAGGTCCAAAGACCTCTAAAGGTCTAGAGGCTAGAAGGGGCCTTAGGGTGCGTCGAGTCCAACACCTAGATTTTATGTTTAGGGAAACTGAGGCCCACAGAAGGGAGGTGATTTATCTAGGTGCGCAGCTCAGAAGGGATTCAAAACCAGGTCTCCTGATTCCAAATCAGGTGCTTTTCCACTGTCTCACATCATCTCCTTCCCAAGTCTATCAAATGAGGCAAATGAGGCCTGTCTGGCCAAATGCTGGCTCCAGCACCTTTGGGAACTCCATTCAATGGCACTTGATGGTTTAACAAAAGCCCCATCCTCACAAGATCTCGTGGAGGGAGGCAGAGTAGTGATTATTTCTCCATTTTACAGGTGAGGAAACTGAGACCCAGAGAGGAGACCCTGACATATCCAGGGTGGCATAGCTGTTGAGGGCCTGGCCTTGAAACCAGGTCCTCTTAGCTCAGTGATCTTCCTGGCACCCCAAACCTCTTCTGTGCGATGTACCAATAACAGTAAGTGTGAGAGGACAGCTCCGTCTGAGACTGTGGGATTTCTGGTCATTTTAGTTTACAAATGGGAGGTGGGGGGACTGGAAGCAGTATCTGGTGGTTGCAGTGTCTGTTTCTCTGTCGGTCTGTCCTCTCTTTGTCTCTGTGTCTCTGTCTCTCCCTCTCTCCTCTCCTTGTCTCTCCCCCCTGCTCTTTCCCTTCCTCTCCACCTCTTCTCCCTGACTCTTCTCTCCTCTGACTCTCCCACTGTCTTCTGCCTGTCTCCCTTCTCCTCTGTCTCTCCTACCCTTTGTCTGCCTGTCTCTTTCTCTCCCTCTCTCCTCTGCATTCTCTGTCTCTGTCTGTCTCTCTCTGTCTGTCTCTGTCTGTCTGTCTTTCCCTCTCACCCTCCCTCTCTGCTGAGAGGGCCACCATCCTCCACGGAATTCAGGCTCCCAACCTAGGAGTCATCCTGGACTCCTCACTATTTCTTACCCCCCATATTGAAGGCCTGTTGATTTCACCTTTGCAGGTGAATACGCCCCCTTCTGTCCTCGGACACTGCCCCGACCCTGTGGCAAGCCCTCATTCCCTCACACCTGGACCATTGAAATTGCGGTTAGTGGGGCTGCCTGCCTGGTCTCTCCCATTCCAGCCCATCCCCCATTCAGCCACCAAAGAGATTATCCTAAAGCGAAGATCTGACCATGTCACCCTCCTCCTCAGTAAACTCCGTAGGCTCCTTGTTGCCTCCAAGATCAAACACAAAATTCTCTGGCCCTCAGAGCCCTTCATAATCTGGTCCCTCTGACCTTTCCAGGCTTCTTCCCTCCCTCCCCAACATGTTCTCTGTGATCCAGTGACCAGCCTCCGGGCTGTTCCATGAAGAAGAGTTTCCATGTCTCTGGCTGCCCACCAGGTCTAGAGCACTCTGCCTCCTCATTTCCGCCTCCTGGTTTCCTTCAAGTCTTAGCTAAACTCCCACCTTCTGGGTGAAGCCTTTCCTGGTCCTCACCACCCTTAGTGCCTCCCTCTGAGATTATCTCCAATTTATCCTGTCTAGACTTTATTTGACCATAGCTATTTGCATGTTGTCTCTCCATTAGACTGCGAACTTTCTGAGGGCAGGGCCTGGGTCGTGTTTTTTTTTTTAATATTATCTCGTTATTTATTTTAATTTTTATTTCAGTTCCAAATTCTCTTCCTTCCCTCTGCCCTTCCCCCACCCATTGAGAAGGCAAAAAATCCTATGCTCCTTACATGTAGGAAGTCGTGCAAAACACATTTGCACATTAGATAGTTGAGGGGTGTTTGGTCTTTTTTTCGTTCTCCCCTTGCCTAGCTAAGGACCTGGCACATACTAAGTGCTTAATAAATGCTTATTGACAGGTCTCCTTTAGGAGAGCATTTGCTAAGAGACCATGCTGTAAGGGGAAAGGCCTTGGGCCTTTTGCCCTCTGAGACACACCTGTGGCCCTGTAGCAAGCGGCTTCAGGTGTTTGGCCTCTGTGTTTGTTTTCCATCTTAGGTGAAGGAATTGGAAACTCTGACCTTGTGAGGCTCAAAAGCTCAGGAGAGCATCCTCTGGGAGTCCCAGCATCCTAGCATCTGGGTTTATTATCCAGTACCAGTGATGCCCTGAGGAGGAAGGAGCAACTGTCAGGACTCTGCTCTAGAACCCAATAAAGACAAGGATTCATCCAGAAGCAATGCCATAGTCAGACAGGAATTCAGTGGAACCAACCTTATATCTATGCTAAAAGTGAGCCCCCTCTGCCCAGGGACCAAGGGAGGACAGAGGGGAATATGCCCCGGGATGGTGGGGAAATGTTTGGACTTCTGTTCTTGCTGCGTCTTCACAGTAAAAATCAATCTGTAAAAGCTGATTGATATTAAATGGTTAAATGGGGCACGAGTCACCTGGACCTGACAGTGGGGGGGAGGGTGCAATCATAATTTGTTGGGGTCAAAGCCAACGGCAGTAGAGCGCTGACAAAACCCTCAGCAGGGCAAATGCAAGCTGGCCTGGCTCTGGGATATAGTGACTTTGCTTGTTGCTGACTGAGATTCTAACTCTGTGTGTTTTAAAGAACTTCCCAGCTGTGACATCCTCTGTTCTAAGGCCCCTCCCAGCCCTGACATTCCCTGTTCTAAGCTCCCTTCCCAGCCCTGGCATTCCCTGTTCTAAGCTCCCTTCCCAGCCCTGGCATTCCCTGTTCTAAACTCCCTTCCCAGCCCTGACATTCCCTGTTCTAAGTTCCCTTCCCAGCTCCCATGCTCCCTGTTCTAAACTCCCTTCCCAGCCCTGACATTCCCTGTTCTAAGTTCCCTTCCCAGCTCCCATGCTCCCTGTTCTAAGCTCCTCTCCCAGCCCTGACATTTCCTGTTCTAAGGCCCATTCAGTTCTGACACTCCATGTCATGAGGCCCCTTTCTACTCTACTCACCAAATGCACCCCCAGAGGCCATGCCCAGGAGAAGCTCAACCACTTTGACTTACTCTGCCTGAGACCATGCTGCCTCCTCTGTATCTGGCCATTGCCTGCCGTGTGGAAATGTGGGTTTCCATTTCCCTTCTTCCTCATCTTGCTCTGAGGTCTCAGACCAAAACACCATTACCATGGACGCTGGAATGGGCAAGTCAGTGAACTACCCTATGATTCCCCTCACCATCTCTGAGACTCCCAGATTTCCCTCCCTGACCACCACTCCCCTATATGTGAGTTGTCTCTCCCATTAGACTGTAAGAATCTCTGGGGGAAAGTATCCTTAGCATAGTCCTGGGCACACAGTAAGAGCTTAATAAATGCTTCTCATTCATTCATTCATTCATTCATTCATTCATCTTCTGTTCCAAGGTTCCTCTGAGCTCGGACAATTTCTAATTCTTTGATTACGTCACAATAGGCACGTTACCTGTGGATTTATCAAAACCTTTTTTTAAAATTCATTTTTTTCACTTAACCATAAAATTATCTTCCCTTCTTGTTCTCTCTCTTCCTTGATGGGAAAAAAAGACGAGAAAACCCCAAACCTTTAACAAATATCCATAGCCAAATAAAACACGCGCCCTCATTGACCAAGTCCAAAGACTGTACATCTCATTTTCTGCAGAGCCCACCCCTCTCTGTGGGGAGGAGGGTGCCTCTGGAGTCCAGGCTAGTTGTGTTCCCACATCTCTCAGAGGGTTTCTCTGTGCAAGGCTGTTGTTGTCTAATTCTTTTCAGATGTTATTTCTGTTTTCCTTCTATCATCTCTTCTTTCCGTGGAGTCCCAGAGGCCTACTCCCTGTGGCAGAGAGTAGACCTTCTTTTGCTGCGACCTAAAAAGTTCACTTTCCAGCTCCAAGCTTTGGGCCCCCACCCCAGGGAGCCCCAGAGATTTAGTTGGCACTTCCTGCTGGGGGGTGGTATTCCTCTTTCTCACCAGGGGTTCAGGTGCGCAGGTCTGAGGTGTGTTTGTTTTTAAATCAAACTCAAGAGGGAAGAAACTCCCTCCCCTGGTGACCCCGTTGATCCATGGTAAACAAAGTCACTGGGGATATCCCCAGACAAAACATAACCGACCTCTAGTGAGTCTGATCCTCCCCTTCTCTCGCCCACAAGGTCTCATTTCCCCCAGGATTTCACATCCCTTTGGAAATTCAGGCCCTGCTGGGGGCTGCCTTCTTAGCAATGATCAGGACTGGAATTCTGATGACCTGGGTTCAAGCAGCAGCTCATTACCTAGGTGACCTTGTTTGGGCAATTCCCTTCGCCTCCCCCCGGCCTCAGTTTCTTTGTCTATAAGATGAAAAAGTTGGATCTCCTGAGGTCTCTTCCAGCCAGGTAACATCCCAAAGGCATCTCAGATTCAGTGTGTTCAGAACAAAACTCATTATCTTCCCTTCTAAACCCAGCCCTGCTCCAAACTTTCCTGTTAATCAACCCATCAATCAATAAGCACTTATTAATTACCTATTGTGTGCCAGGCCCAGTGCTAGGCACTGGAGATACAAAGCAAAAAGTGAAGCCGTGTTTGCCCTCAAGGAGCTTACAATCTACCAGAGGAAACAAGCGGGACAGATATGAGAAAATACAGAACAGCCATGAGGTCATTTCTGGGGGAAGGGAGGCAATAATAACAGGGGAGGGCAGGGAGAGGGGTGAGGAAGGCCTCAGGTGGGAGGCCCTTGGGCTGGCCACTGAAGGATGCTGGAGTTTCTAAGAGGCAGTGATGAAGTGGGACCGCATTCCAGGTGTGAGAGTCAGCCTGGGCAAAGGAGAGGAGATGGAAAACGGAATGTCAAACATTCCTATTCTCACCAAACTCACACTTTGGGGGTGAGAAAATGCTCTTTCCATCATGCCAAGTAAGAAGGCCAGCTCCTTTGCAACGTGATCTAACTTAGCCAGTTTCGTTGAGAAATCCCCCTTTCAGTCAATTACCAAATTTTTGCCCCGTTGGCCTTTGGGGTCTTTCCTTCTTTCTTTGAGCTGTTTGGGATATAGGTCTAAGAGTGGTATCCCTAGATCAGTTTATTAACTTTCTAGGTGCACTTCCAGATTTCTTTCCCAAATGGTTGGCCTAATTCAACAGCTCCACCAATAGTGCACTGATGTGCCTGTTCTACCATAGCCCCTCCAGCAGCTGCTATTTTCTTTTTTTTGGAAGCTTTGTCAATCTGATAGGTGTGAGGTAGAATCTCAGAGTTGCCTTAATTTGCATGTCTCTAATTATTCGTGATTTGTAGCATTTTTATATGGTTATTAATAGCTTGGATTTTTTTCCTTAGAAGACTACCTATTTTTTATGCTTTGACTACTTATCCATTAGGACTGGCTCTTAGTTGTGTGAATTTGAATCCGTTCCTTAAATCTTGGAAATGAGACTCTTAGCAGAGAAATCTGCTGCAAAGAATTGCCCCCGGTTATCTCTCTCCCTTCTCATTTTAGTTATGTTGGTTTTGTTGGAAACCTTTTTGATTTTACGTAACCTGACTTCACTTGCACGACTGATGTCATATTGCTTGCCTTCTCAAGGTGCAGAGGAGAGTCTGACAGAGAGCAAAAATTTGGAACTCGAAAATTTTTTAAATGAATGTTAATGTTTTTTGAAAACATAATGGGAAATATTCAATGAAACAAAAATACTTTTTAAAAAGTTTGTGTAATCAAAATTGTCCATTTTTATCTTCTGGGATCTCCGTCCTTTGTTTGGTCGTGAACTCTCCCCCGAACCATAGAGAAAACAGGTCATTTCTTGCTTGCTCCTCCAATTTGTTTATGATGTCACTCTTTAGGTCTAATTTGGAAACAGGGTCGAGGTCGTGTGTCTATTGGAACTAATCTTGAGATATGGTCTGAGCTGTTGGTCTACACCCCATTGCTGTCAGACTTTTCCAATCCCTGTCTTCTCTTTTCATTTGATGAGGAGGAGGAGGAGGAAGAGGATTTACAGATGAGTCAGTCAGTCAACTAGCATTTATTCAGTGCCCTCCAAGGGCTCCCAGTCCAAGCAGGAATCCAATATGTAAATAACTAGGTACATACAGACCATGTACAGTGTGAATGGTAATCTCAGAGGGGATGGCTCTGGTAGCTGGAGAAGGGGACCAAGAAAGGCCACTGTGGAAGATGGGATATGACGCCCAGAGAGAAGTGAGCTGCCTAAAATCACAGACAGCAGAGACTGGACTCAAACCTGGGTCTCTGGGCGTGTCATTGCGTAAATTGCTCTCCTGGTTCTGCTCGCTTCATTCTGCATCAGTTCACCCAAGTCCTCCCAGGATTCTCCAGGAGCCACTGATGACTCCTCGACTCCTCATTTCTTTCTCTCTTCACTTTATTTGTCTCAATTACCAACTTCTCTGTGGGGACGTTATTCTGTTAAGTGTTTCCACACTATCAGCATTAGCAGGGATAAAAGCAGACAGTTACATTCAGGTCTTTGTAACACAGGTAAGAAAGGACTTACTTGCCTCCAGTGAGAAGGGGGTGCAGTTTTCACGGAGGCCACAATACAGAGGGAAGGCAGTTGACCCTCCCCCACCCCACCCTGCCCTTTGTATTCTCCCCTCATTTCCCCCATGCCCCAAAACGGAAGTGCTTTTTTAGAGCCTAGATCTTTGATATTCTCGCTGAGCCTCAGTTTCTTCCTCTGTAAAATGGGAGGGTCGACATTGATTAGCATTAAGCTCTGTCTGCCTTCTTTTGGTCCCTGATGCTCCCTAGAGTCCTTTTACTGAATCTCCGGTCTCTCTGCACCTCCACTGATATTTTCTTTGTTTTATATTTCCCTACACAGCTGCCGAACTATACCCCTGCCAGAGGCCATGGAACCACTGATTTAAAGCTGGAAGAGATCTCCTCCTTTTACAGACGAGGCAACTGAGGCCCAGGGGGAGGGAGGAACTTGCCCATGGTCCCGAAGGTCACAAGAGGCAGAGCTGGGATTCAGATCCAGGGGGCCTGTTTTCAACAGCACTGCACTCGCTGCCTAAGGTAGTGGAAGGCCAGGGCTGGCGGCTTTTCTGAGCTTGTATTCCCATAACTGTGCCCAGCACAGTTTGTTGACTGGAGCTGAATTGAATTGGATCCTAAGGTCCCTCTTGAATCTGACATCTTCTGCCCTAAGGTCCCTTCCAGCTCTGACATCCAGTGTCCGAAGATTCCTCCTCGATTTAACCTTCTTTGTTCTAAGGTTCCTTCCAACTTTGATAATCTATGTTTTAAGTTTTCTCTCAGCTGAAAGGCCAGCTCTGACATCACCTGTTCTAAGGCCCCTCCCAGCCCTGACATTCTCTGTTCTAAGGGCCCTCTCAGCTCTGGCATTCTCTGATCTAAGGCCCCTCCCAGCTTTCACATTCCCTGTTCTGAGCTCCCTCCCAGCCCTGACATTCTCTGTTCTAAGGCCCTTTCCAGCTCTGACGTCTTCTGTTCTAAGGCCCCTTCCAGCTCTGCCATTGTAACATGCTACGTCCCATGGTTCCTGACTGTCCTAATGTGTTACCCTCTCATCGGTCAGGTCCATCCCTGAGCTCTGGGTGGGCCAAGCAGCAGCATCCCCAGCTTCTTCATTCTTCCTTCTCCATGCCTTCCCCTCTCCCTACCATGATCACAACAACCCCAGCCCTACAATGGCAATGACCATGAGGATTCCAGCCAGGACACAGATGGCCAGGAAGACGATGTCACTGGTGTCCTGGGTCACGCTGATCCCCAGCTGCCCTTGTGCCTTAGCCTCTGCCTTGAGGTGGGGCTTCCAGCAGGTGCTCAGCACTGCCGTAGGGACCCAGCCAGCTAGAGCCAGACAGCAAGTGCACCCAGGCCTCCTTCTTCCGGGGTTCACAGCGTAGCTCGTACTCATGGATGTCTTCCTGTCCAACCACACCCGAGAAGTCAATGTACAGGATGCTGACGATCACAGCCGTGTTGTTCCTCTTCTGTAAAACCAATCCAGAGTCCCAGAGCTGGATCTAAGGGCTGGACTCCCCTGAATGAGTGGGCCCTACCATCTATATTATCTGGGAGACAGGGGGTTGCCTATATCACCCCTGTCTCATTTCCAGTCCTGGCCCAGATGCTCTCTCCCCAGCTCCTCTGCTGGCCCACCCCAAATCCAGGGACTGAGCTATCCCCATCTCCCAGGATAAAGGCCTAGCAATGGACTGCCCGGCTGACCTGGCTATGACCACTCACACTGAACAGTACTTTTGGTGACCAAGACAACTGCGGTCAGCCAGTGGGGAGAGATCAGGAGGTGTGTGGAATCTGCTGAGCAATTCACTAGAATGACACACTCTTAGTCATGGAGCTTTGAAATCTTAGAAACCATAGGGTCTTAGATGTATAGAATCACACAACTCTCAACATCTAATCATGGAATCAGAGGCTGCTCTAGACAGAGACCTGTAGTCATAGAATATCAAACATTAGAGCTAGAACAGCAAAACTAGAAGGAACCTTCGAGCACAGAACATTGGAGCTGGAAGGATCTCAGAATATAGGCTGTGAGGATTTTGGAAGATAAAATCAAAGCATTTTTTAACCATCGCCTTCTGGAACATAAAGTTATAGAATCTCAGATTTCAAGAGGACCTTAAAGGTCAGGGAACCCAACCCCCGTTCCTCCTGCTCCCTAGAGTTTCATGGGAGGGTAGTTGGCCCTAGGCCTAGTTCCTTCCCTTTTTTTGTTTTTAATAGGTATTTGGAGGGGTTTGGGGGAGAGCTCAAGCAAGTCACTGCTTTCACTCTGCCATCTTGGCTCCGCCCATTCCTAACCTTTCTTAATGCTCCGGGAGCCCCTTTCTCACTAGGCTTCTTACCTGGGATTCGGTGCCACAAGTATCAAACCGGGCCTGGATTCTGAAGTGGTCACCAACCACCTGGGCTGGGCAGCTCCGGCTTCCCAGGTAGATCTGGCTCCGATCCAGCTGAGCCAGTGACTGAACCGAGATCTGGATCTGGAAGTCGGTACGGGTGCAGCTGACGTTCATGGGGACCACTGAGAACAGAGGAGTGGCCAGGATCAGTGGGGCCCGCTAGGGCCGAGAGCACAGGAAAAATGTATCTGAACAAAAAGAGCCATGCTCCGGGGCTCAGGGGCCCAGGCTTCCAGTCCTCCCTCTGACTCTGCCTGTTACGGTCCTGGGGCCTCAATGATCTCATTTGTACAATGAAGGGATTGCACCAGAGGACCTCTGAGGCCCTTTACAGCTCTGAATCAAGGAGCATTTATTAAGCACCTACTATGTGCCAAGCACTTTATAAATATTATCTCATTTATTGTCCCCATTTTACAGATGAGGCTCAGAGAGGCTAAGGGATATTCACCTAGGTTACACAGCTAATAAATGTTTGAGAGATTTCAGAGACCATTTAGTCTAACCCCCTGAATCTTTCCTCCAGGGCCACATTCCTTCCCTACCTCTCTGTGGGTCTCTTCTGGGGGGGACTCTCTGCCTCTGCATTCATTTGCTCCCCAAAAAACTGGCCTTCACCATAGCAACTGTAAGGGATGGAGAAGGAGGTAGGGTGGGAGGGAGCTCTAATCCTCTCTTCAGGTGTGTTAACCACGGAAGGGCTTCCCACACAATAACAGTGGAAAGAGACATCGTCTCCCAAGGTCTGGCTCTGGGGTCCTTCCTCAGCTTTTTCTTCTGTTGGGCCAGCTGACCTTGGGGACCTTCTGGCATCGGCCCTCTATATTCTTCTGTGGCATGTTCTAACATTCTGCGCTGAGTTCTAACATTCCATATTTGTACTGATTTTCCTGTGCCCAGTCTCTTCTTCACTCAAATCCACCCTCCACACACATCAAACTGACATCCCTAAAGTGCGTATTTGACCACATCACTCTGTTCTCAAGAAACTTCTATGGCTCCCTATTCCTGTAGGGAAAAAAACCACAGTCAGATTGCTCAGCCTTCTGCCATAGGTTCCTACCTATCTTTCCTATGATTTCATATCACTCCCTTTCATTCACTCTTTATTCTACTCACCAGTTAGAAGCTTCGCACACATGACACTGCTTCATTTCCTCTCCTATCTCTAGGCCTTGGTATAAACTGTGCCCCATGCCTAGAATGCTCTTTTTTCTCACCTCTACAACACAGAATCCCTGGCTTCCTTCCAAGCTTCCTTCACAGCTTGGGTACCACCTCCCACTCTTGAGACTTTCCTCATTCCCCTACTTGTTACTCTCTCTCTCTCTCTCTCTCTCTCTCTCTCTCTCTCTCTCTCTCTCTCCCCTCCTCCTCTCCCTCCCTCCTTCCCTCTTCCCTCCTCCCCCCCTCCCTCCCTCCTCTCCTCTCCTCTCTCTCTGTGTCTTTCTCAATTACTTTGGTTGTAAACTATGTGCCAGGCACTATCCAAGGTGCTGGGGATACAGAGGATACAAAGATAATTGAAGTAGTCCTTTCCCTTGTGAAGCTTACATTCTATCAGCAAGGAAAGTGGATCTGGGTTCAATCCTACCTCTGATGCCCACTCCCAGGGGGCCCTTCCCATCCCTGGCCCTCAGTTTCCTCATCTATAAAGAGTTTTGGGCTCAAAGGCCTCTGAAATCCCTTGTCTCTAGATCTGGGATCCTCTTGAGCCCTCTGTCCTAATGTTCTTTGTTCTAAGGTCCCTTCTAGCTCTGACATTCTAAGGTCTCTTGCAGGTCTAATAGTCTACAGCAGTGGATTTAACATTGTGTTCAAACACCAAGTTCCCTTCCTGTTCTAACACTGTCTGAGTTGATGTTTCAGGCTCCCAATGTGGAGTCACTGAAAGCAGGCTCCCCCAAGGCCATTTTCTAGTGAGGAGGGAAGGCAGGAGTGTAAATCAGGGCTGCTGCCCAGTTCGAAGCTGCCATGATGATGGGGAGGACACAGTGGAGGCTGTAAATCCCATAGGCCTCCAGGCAACAAAGGCTGACATATTTCTAAAGCTTTGCCTGACAGAAAGAGCCTGTTGCTGGCACCAGAAATCTAGTCCTTTCCTCTCTCTACTGCCTGCCTGGCCCCAAACAGCCAAAGCACATGTCCTCCCCCACCAATCCACACACCCTTTTGTTGTAAGACCTGAAAGGGAAGAAGGTATAGAAAGAAAATGTATCTTCAAGGCCAGGAAGGGGATTTGTGGAGGAAACTCCAACGTCTTTATGGTCTGAGCAATAATAAAACTCTGAATCCCCAAATAGCTCCCTACTTTTCCTAAAGTTATGTAGAATGGATGCTCCTTGAGGACAGGAACTCTGTTTTGTCTTTGTATTCCCCAGCACCTAGCATAGCATGTGACATTAGTGGGTGGGCTTAACAATCCCACTCACCACAGCAGCTCTTCCAAACCCTTATGTCCCTCCCCAAACCTTCCATGGCTCCCTCTTCCCCCATCTTCTCAGCTGAGAACCTGACTTCATATTTTACCGAAAAAATTGAGACATGTGACATGAGCTCTTTCTTCTCCCACCTCTTCATGTCCCATCATTTGGGGGCCTTCTGCTGCTTCATCCAGGTCTTGCCCTCTGTTCTATGTTCCTTGGTGATGACTTCAGTTCCCATGGATTCAATTATCATCATTATACAGGTGACTCTCAGTTCTATTTATCCAACCCTAACAGATTTTTCAACCTATAGACTCAGATCTCTAATTGACTCAGACATCACAAATTCATTTTAAACTCAACATGTTCAAAACTGACCTCTTCCCTTCTGCTCCCTCCCAATCCTTCCCCTCTTCTTAACATCCTTATACTGTGAAGGGTACCACTATCTTCCAATTCACCAAGGCTCACAACCCAAGTGTCATCTTCTACTCCTTTCTCTCCTCCCCCATCTACAATCTGTTGACAAATCCTGTCAATTTTACCTTGGTAACATTTCTCACCCTTTGCTAGTCTGGTCCTGAGCCCCTCTGTAGCTGGCCAGGATTCAAAGCCTATTCAGCTTGGTCAGGCCCAGTGAAGCTTTGGTTCCTCTGATGTGGCTTGGGAGAACCCAAGGTTACCTCCATACCACAATGGGGTACCTGAATATCATGTTAGTTGGAAGCTAAATCTAATAAGATGAAACTAAATAGGGATGAATTTGAAATTCTATATCTGGTTTCAAAAGATTGATTTCATGAGTATAAGATGGGGAGGCAAGGCTAGCAAAAGTTTATATGAAAAAGATCTGAGGGGATTAGTGGACTACAAGCTAAGCCAGTAGTATGACAGGGTAATGAAAATCACATACAATCTTACATCTTAGCCTTTATTAAGAATAGCATCATCTTCAGAACAATGGCAATAGCTTTTTGTTGTACACCCTGTCCTGCCCAAAGCACGTTCAGAGCAGTATGGTGTTCTATTCTGGATGCTACATTTTAGGAGGGATATTGCTAAGATGTGAGCATATTCCTATTCATTCTCTTGGCCATGGCTGCTTCAGAGAGCATGAGGGTCTCAGGCAGCAAAGAGGAGCAGTGTGACGTGGCAAGAGAGCTGACCATGGCCTCATGAAACGGAGGTTCAAGGGAAACACAAGTTTCCCACAGGTTTCCCACCTGTTTAAGACTTCATAGGATAGTTACCTATCTGAATTGGAAGAAGAGAATGGGGAAGGGGGGATGGGAAATGGGTTGAGGCAGGAATGCCAGTGAAATACATGTCCAGACTAAAAAATATCCAAACACCAAAAAAGATGGAAAAAAAAGCATCTCAGAATCAGTCCAATGGAGACAACAGAGCATAGACTAAGATATTGAATAGTATCTTGGTTTTGATAATGTCATCAGTGTCTTTAGATGAGAAAGTTGTGTGCAATTTATAATTGTGCCCATATGTTGGGGTTCTGCTGGTCTGTTCAACCTCTTTTAGGAGGTAAAATTGTTGATTTTAGTTCCACAATGATTCTCAAGTTCACCCTCTTCTCTCCTCTTACATCACCACCATCTTAGGTCAGACCCCCATCACCTCCTGCCTAGACAATTCTAACAGCCTCCTCATTGGTCCCCTGGCCTCAAGTTCCTCCCCATTCTAATCCATCTTACTCTCAGGGGACCAAGTGACTTTACAAGCTCTGGTCAGAGCTATCCCTCTCTACTCGATAAATTCTAATTGCTCCCTCACACTTCCAGGATCAAATATAAACTCCTCTATTTTGGATTTTGAAACTCTTCCCAAACTAGTTCCAATCGACCTTTCCAGTCTTATTAGACATTACTCCTTTCAAGCACTCTGCCATCTAGCCATACCATCCTGTTCTTCACACAAATACTCCATCTCCTATCTACATGTCTTTGTCCAGGCTGTATATCATGTCTCCCTCCTCCCCTCAGCCTCTCAGAATTCTCTTTCCAAGCCATCTTCAACATGAAGCCTCTTCTGATCTCTTCCACTGTTAGGACCCTCCCCCACAAAATCATCTTGTATTCATACACTTGCGTGAAAATGTTGTCTTCCCTGAGAGAATATAAGCTCCTTGATGGCAGGGCTTATCTTTGCTTTCTCTTTGTAACCCTGCAGTGACTGGAGCATAGTAAGTCCTTAATAAATGCCTGTTGATTGATTGATTGAAGGACAGTGAATCAGAGCATTCTAAGAGCATTTTAAAGAGAGGTGTCCTCCCAGAGATTTTCAGAAAGCACTGCCATGGTGAGTGGGAGAAGGAGCTACTAGGGGAAGCCATTAGCCAGAGGAAGAATGGTTAAGTCCTAGATTTGGCCCCTTCTCCTCTAACCCTGCCCAGTAGTTCAGGATGGGCCCGTACTAACCTCCAATATAGGCCACAGAGAAGCCGCGTTTGGCCGTGTTGCGGTCTGTGTGCAGGACAAGCAGAAGCTGGTTGTAGCTGGACATGATGGGCGCTGGCACCTCCCGCCCACACCACGTCCCCAGCAGGGAGGCGGCCTCACTGGCTCCATCAAAGGCCGCCAGGTGGTCAAAGTCACAGCTGTTGGTTAGCACGTTTCTCCCTTCTAGATCCAGATCCAGGAAAAATACCTTGATCCGGTAGCCCGAAGGCATCTGAATAGTCCAATGGCACCGGATGTTGTTGGGGTAGGAGTTGGGATACTGAGGACTAGAGAAATTGCCTTTTATGGCCATGTAAACCTCCTGGCATTCCCCTGGGTGGGAAGGAAGAACAACAGTAATGTCACCATGGGAAGGACATGAGAAGGAGCCAAGGCAGTTGCCAGGGTATGCTGTTTGTCTCCCAAATCTTCTGCTACAGACACTAATGTGGCATTAAAAACATTATTCATGGGTGATGGTGCTATACCCACCAATGAAAAGGGATTGGTGAAACTGATCATAAGAAGCAGGCTTAACGTCAACTGCAGTTCTGTGTTCCTGATTCCACATTAGTGGGTGTTACATGGAACATGAAAGGATTCTCGTTCTCGTTCTCTCTCTCTCTCTCTCTCTCTCTCTCTCTCTCTCTCTCTCTCTCTCTCTCTCTTTTTCCCTTCCTCTTCTTCTTCCTGTCTCTCTTGTCTCTCTCTCTCTCCCCCTGCCCTCCCTCCTTCCCTTCCTCCTTCTGTCTCTCTGTCTTTATCTCTCTCTGTCTGTCTCTCTCCTCCCTCTTTTTCTGTCTCAGAGCAGCTGAAAACATTGTGACTTGTTTTAATGAAAATCTCATCTTTCAGAAGGTTGGAGAAACCCCTGGAGGCCCTGCTGGTCTGGACCTAATTCTGACTAGCCAGCAGATGTGATGGGGACTTTGGAGACAAGGGAACCCTCTGTCACAGAATTTGTGATTGACAAGGTGAGGAAGGCTGGGCACAGTCTGACTGGGAGAAAGCCATTTTCACATGGTTGGAGAAAGGATAGTTAGAACTTAATGACATAATATTTTGCAAGAGAAGTTGATCACAGAGGGATGGGAAGCACTTAACCAGGAAATTCTAGAAGCATGGTGGAAATGAGTCTGATGAGGAAGAAAAGGGGCAATCTGCTAATGAGACCAATATGGACGTACAAGGAACACAGGGATTAGCTGAGATTATTTTTTTAAGCCAGGGTGTCCCTATTACAGCCAGGCTGGAAGTTCAGTGGCCACTCATAGGCCTGACCCGCCCCCCCCCATCAGCGTGGAAGCTTTGACAGACTCTGATTTCCATCTGAGCCACATAACCTCTCTTGAGGTAGCTTGGTGCTCCTCCACCCTGAGGCTCCCCATAGTGGGGCCAGACAGTGCAGACACCCCATTAGTTTTAGTCCTACTGTAGCTCAGAAATCCCCAATGTATACAGTCCTCCAGCCACAGCTTCCCCTAGCCAATCAGTCAACTAGCATTTATTTAGCACCTACTATGTGCCAAGGGGCAGTTAGGTGGCACAGTGGATAGAGCACTGAGCTTGGACTCAGGAAGACTCATCTTCCTGAGTTCAAATCTGTCCTCAGACACTTACTAGCTGTGTGGCCCTGGGCAAGTCACTTCACCCTGTTTGCCTTAGTTTCCTCATCTGTAAAAGGAGCTGGAGAAGGACATGGCCAACCAGCCCAGTTTCTCTGCCAAGTGGGGTCAGGAAGAGTTGGACATGCTTGAAATGATTCGACAACACTAGCATGTGCCAAGGCACTGTGCTAGAGGCTGGAGAAGGTCACAGTCTAAAGGGGGGGAATGCACAAATAACTGCCTATAGAGCAGGAAAAGACAGAGGCTGCAGGTGTGAGCTCCCACATATGACCCCGTGCAGGTGACAAAAAGTGTCCCTAGAGGATGGCAAGAAAGAGAGATGATGGGGGAGCAGCCTTGTGTCCTCACAATGTCACACTGAGGAAGGCCTCCAGTCTGCCTGTCAGCCCCTATGGCAGGTTTACCAGAGGATATGGACAAGAGGGGCACATGAAGGGCGGGACTGGAAGTAATGCAACCTGCACCACTGGAGGGCACACACTGAGCAGTGTCCTCCCCAATCCATCAGAATCACTGAGTACAAAAGGGGGAAACAAGAACATCTAGCTGAGGATGACTATGGAAGCATGGCGCCATTGTGCAAGCAGAGGTTCATGGGATGCATCTGCCAATGAATGCTTAGGACAACAGACTTGTCTGCCAGGCAGTCTGTCACTAAGCATTTATTAAGTGCCTACTATGTGCAGACTCTGTGCTGAGCTCTGGGGATACAAGGAAAGATTTTTTAAAAGTTCCCGCCCTCAAGAAGTCTAATGGGAGAGACAGCATGCAAACAACTACAAATAAACGAGACACAAATACAGGGTAAATTGGTCATAACCTCAGAGGGAAGGCACTAGCCTGAAGACAGACCTAAGAAGACTTCTTGCAGAAAGTCAGACCTGAGCTGACTTGAAAGAAACCAGGGAAGCCAGGAGGCAGAGATGAGGAGAGAGAGCATTCCAGCCAGGGCAAATACCCAGAGTCTGGAGATGGTGTGCCATGTGAGAGGAGCAGAAAGGAAGCCAATGTCACTGGACAGCAGAGTACTTGGGATGAGGGAGTTGGGTGTAAGAAGACCAGAAATTGAAAGGGGCCAGGAAAAGACAAGGATGAAGGAAGGACTAGGGCTGTTAGTTGAGGTGGATGGAATGATGGGAATGGATGAGATGAGAAGGCCAAGTGACTACATTCTCATTTGACTCTGTCCTCTCTTCCAAAAGACAATGTGGTCTAGGAGATAGAAAGCTGGCCTCAAAGTTAGAAGCATGTGGGTTCAAAACTCACCTCTGACATATATTGGCTTAGTGACCTTGACCAAGTCCTTTAACTTTTTAGTGCTCTAGACAATGGTCTAAGACTCTAAGTTGCAGAGAATGTGCAACCTGCATTGGTGGAGGGAGTTTCCTCTTCTGAGAGTTCCCTGTAGCAATGAAATAGTGGGTCTAGTCCCTTACCTCTTTCTCTTCCAAGGAGAATGAACTTTGGAACAAGATTGATAGAATAAAAATGATTGCAGACCCAAGCAGAAGAGTGAGGAGACAGTGGGCAAGCACCTAATTCCTCTCAATGAGTTCTGGGTACCAGCCTGGATGAACTATGTGTAAGGTTCCTGAAAGAAATGGCAAATATGATGGCTGAGACTTGGTCAATAGTGTTTGGAAGATTTGGGAGAATAGGAGAATGTGTTGCAGCACCAGAGAAAGGGAATTGTCCTGATTTTCCAAAAAAGGGAATGGGGGTGGGGCAGCTAGGTGATGCAGTAGATACAGCACCAGCCCTGGAGTCAGGAGGACCTGAGTTCAAACCCAGCCTCAGACACTTCCTAGCTGTGTGACCCGGGGCAAGTCACTTAACCCTAACGGACTCCAAAAAGCGGGGGGGAATAGGGGAGAGGGTGCAAAACTGTAGGCTGGTGAGCCTGATTTCAATTCTTACAAAAGTCTAGAAGTCATTGTTAAGGAGACAGTCTGTGAGTGCTCACAAAGAAAGGAATGATCACAAGGAATCAGCAAGACTTTATCAAAGGCAAGTCACATCAGAACAACCTCACTGTCTTTTCTAACAGGTCACTAGATGGGTAGGCTGGGGAATGCTGTGGGCGTGGGGCTGTAAAAGAATTCACTGGTGGGAAGAGCTATTCAATTGGACATATCTTTTGTCTCAAAGACCCCTTTGCCAGAATTATGCCCCAAGGATATTATCAGCAGCAAGGAAAGACTTGTCCACACACCAATTTCATAGTTGCATTATCCAGCATAACAAAAAGCTGGAAATAAAACCTGTGTCCAACATTTAAGGAATATGTAAATAAAACTGGCTATAATGGAACACTATTGTCATAGAATAAATGATGAATATAAACAATTCAGGGCAGTCTACTCTGGTTGAAAAATCATTGGGGGGGGGGCAGCTAGGTGGCATAATGGATAGAGCACCGGCCCTGAAGTCAGGAGACCTGAGTTCATATCTGTCCTCAGACCAAACACTTAACACTTACAAGCTGTGTGACCGTGGGCAAGTCACTTAACCCAAATTGCCTAAAACAAAACAAAACAAAACAACCCCCCCAAAAAAAACAAAACAAAAAAAACAAAAGAAAAATCATTGATGGGTTAATTCCAATTTGGAAGATGTCTCTAGTGAACTGCTCTAGGGATCTGTAATCAGACCAATTCTATTTAACCTGTCTATCTATGACTTGCATGAAGGCATAGAATGTCCATTTATTAAATTTGCAGATGACCTGATGCTAAGAAGGTGCTATCATGATGGATGACTGGGTCAGGATCCAAAGAGATCTCAGAAGGTGAGAAAAGCAGGCCAAATTTTTTTTTTTTTGCAAGGCAATTGGGGTTAAGTGACTTGCCCATGGTCACACAGCTAGTAAGTGTCAAGTGTCTGGTCTGAGACTAGATTTGAACTCAGGTCCTCCTCATTCCAGGGCTCTATTAAAGTGGGCCAAATCAAACAAGATGAAGTTTAATAACAAACATAAAGTTCTGCATTTGGATTGGAAAAATTAACTGCACAAGTACCAGATGGAGAGATGTGGCTAGACTGTAGTTCCTCTGAAGATGATCTGTAGGTCTTGGTAGACTACAAATTTGATATGAGTCAGGTGTAACATGGTAGATAAAAAGCAAACAAACCCCACATTTTAGCAGAAAGAGATAGGTCCATTATACTCTCCCCTGGTCAGATCACATAGGGAGTATTGTACTCTGGTTGCTACAATTCAGGAAGGTCATACACACATTGGAGTGCATCCAGAAGACAGAAGGAGACTCGCAAATGTGCTCAATGAAGGCTGGGTGAAGAACAAGGGATGTCTATCTTGAAAAACAGAAGACTTAGGGTAGATGTGATAAATGTTTTCAAGTCTCTGAATAGAAAACTCAAGAAGTTGGGCGTGGTCTAGGCCCAGAGGAAGGAAGTAGGAACCATTGAGGTTTGATGTGATGAAAAAATCCCTAGCAATTAGAGCCATGTATGAGTAGACCAGAGGAAGGATGAGTTCCCCCTTCTTGGTGATCTTTAAGATGGCCAATTGTCAGGCATGGGGATTCCTGCTCACCTATTGTTCAGACTAAATGATCTCTTTCAACCAGGAAACTCTGGGATTGGGAGCCCATCTGGGAGAGCTGGTAGCCCTTAGGGATTAAAGAATGCATGGGGATAGTTCTGTGTGTGTGAGAGATCTCCCCAGAGCCCCATAACATTCCCAGGAAGCAGGCAGATCACTGACACCTGTTCTGCCTTCTCCTTCCCCCACACGCTGAGGCCTCCTACCTGAGAAGTAGTAGGCCTTGAAGCCTCGGCCGGCGATGTTGAAGTCAGACTTGAACACCACCTGAACCTCTCGGCCGAGGGACACCAGGTCAGGCGGCTTGGTGCTGCCACAGTAATGGCTGCCCCGGCCAGGGCCTGCCCCCTCAATAATGGCCACATAATCATAGTTACAGGCTTGGTCACTCTCCACCTGGAAGTCGGCAAACACCAGCTTGATGGTGGAAGATCCAGACGCTCTGATAACCCAGTGGCACTCTGCATTGTTGGGGTAGCTGCTGGGGTACTCTGGGCTGGTGATCACTCCAGAGAGGCCAGTGAGGACCCCACCACATGTGTCTGCAAGAGAACCAAGCCGGCTGTCACCCAGTATGCAGAGGGGTGCACACAGCCCCTGCACTTACTTGCTTCCTAGGGTCCGGGACAGAGCATCACAAACGGGCCTTTGTCAGCCATGCCCAGCACCGCCCTGACTCCCACCATGCAGACAGGCGACAAAGACACTTGCTAAAATCTCTCCCTGCCACCACTCGAAAAATGGTGCCCGCAAAGGATCTAGCAAGTATAGCAGGAGAGGGGAAGCACAAATCCAGCCAGCAGGGAAGGATTCCATGCAGAGAAAGGAAAGCAGCTGGGGCAGGTTCTCTGCAGCTAATAGCCACCCCCCAGCCCCACCCTGAGCACACACTCCATAAATCATTAGCTTGTAAAATTTAGGAGAGGATTATCAGTCTCCAGATGGAAAGACCACAGAGGTTATCTAGTCGAAGTCTCTCCATTTTACAGAAGAGGAAACCGAGGCCCAGAGTAGTTACACCACTTGCCTGAGGTCACCAGGTAATAAGTGGTGAGGTACCACTTGGTCATATCCACTCTATCCATCCCCATCTTCTCACCTCGTTTGTGTGCCAGGCTTGGAGAGGGGCTCAGCCCCAGCTAAACCGGGGGCAGTGGCCACTGAGAAGGACCAGAAGGGTCCATTCCCCCCATGATAAACCCAATATTGCAGACAGGTGCCTGAAGCCTCCTTTCCGGAGATGTTTCAGGAGACACACCATCATCTTATTCAGTCTTCCCCTGAAAAAGGCAGGGCTTGTTGTCTGAGGTCCAGAGAGGGTTAATCACTTGGACTAAATCAGGCAGATACGATCCCCATTTCACAGAGAGGGAAACTGAGGACAAGATGTAAGAAGAGACCTGGCTAATATCACATGGGTAGAAAAGTGGGATTTGAACCCAGGTTCACAGGCTCATTGACCTAGCCTGGAAGGAGCCTCAGAGGTCATCTGGTCAAACCCACTTTATTTTGTAGATGAGAAAAGTGGGTCCCAGCAAAGTTAACTCAATTGCCCAGAGTTGTGCAGGTAGTAATTATCACAGCTGGGAAGTGATTCCTGGTCTAAGGTCCTACCTCTTCCACCCCTCCCTTTCTGACCCTGAGGGGTCCCTTAGCTTCCTTCTCTCACCTGAACTCCCTCCAGTCATCCCCTGACCTTTCTTGTCACCCTCTGACCTTCCTGGTCACCCCCTGACTTTCCCAGTCACCCTCTGACCTTCCTGGTCACCCCAACCTTTCTTGTTACCCCCGATCTTCCCAGTCACCCTCTGACCTTTCTGGTCACCCCCTGACCTTCCCAGTCACCCCCTGACCTTCCCAGTCACCCTCTGACCTTCTGGGTCACCCCCTGACCTTTCCTGTAGCCTGCTAAGAAGCCCCAGCTGGCCACGTGCTTGTCCGAGTGGAAGATGACAGACATGATGTGCCAGGAGGAGGTGAAGGGGGGTGGGCGGCTCTGGCCACAGAACTGCCCCAGCAGGTTGCCCTCATCGCCAGAGGCCCCGTTGTAGATTTTCAGATAGTCATAGCCACAGGTGTCGTGGTACTCCAGGTCAAAGGCGTGGAAGGTGAGCAGGATCGAACTGCCCTCGGCCACCACGATAAGCCAGCTGCACTCCGTGTCATAGGGGTAGAGCCCTGGGAAATTGGGGCTGGAGAAGTTGCCTGAAGGCCCAGAGAGCACCCCACCACACTTGATGCCTGGGATGAGAACAGACCACAAAGAAAGCATTTCTATAGGGCAGAGGTGAGGTGGGGGAGGGCAGTTCTCACTTTACAAAGTCCTCAGGAGCTGTGGAGCACCACAGAACCCTAGCTCGAGGGCCAGAAGGGACCTTCAAAGCCATTTCATTTTATAGAGGAGGAAACTGAGGCCCAGTTAGGTTTAGTGACTGAACCAAGTAGTATGCAGCAGAATTGGGATTTGAATCCAGATCCTCTGGCTCCATCTCAGAGAAAGAAAGTGTTTCATCAAATCATTGAGTCTGGAATGGGCTGATTGACTCACTGGAATGATGGAATCTTGGAATTAAAGAATGAAAAAATCTCAGATTCTGGAATCGCAGATCATGTGATATTAGAATCACAGATTTTAGAACATAGATTCGCAACCATAAAATCCTAGAACCTAAGAACCTCCCGTGCATAGCATAGAACCTGGATCCCAGTAGGCACTTAATAAATGTGTATTGATCAACTGTTGACTAACTCACTGACCATACAGGACACAGCTGCAGAGAGAATTAAGCAGGCAGGACAAGAAAGGATCGGGGAGCGTGGAATGTGGACACCCTCCATCTCTTCTTCATTCAACCCTCACTCCAGTAGAGACGATGTTAGCTGAAGGCAAGAGCCATTAAACCAATCAATCAACAAGCATTTATTAAACACCTATTATACGTCAGGATCTCTGCTAAGTGCAGGGGACACAAATACAAAAGTAAAGCTGTGCCTGCCCTCAAGAAGCTTACCTTTTTTTTTTAGTGAAGATCTTTAGTGATCTAGCTAATAACAACTGTTGGTCAGAGTATTCTTGCATTTTCAAACACCAGTTAGTTTTGAAGGACAGAAGAAAAGAAAAGAAAAGAAAAGAAAAGAAAAGAAAAGAAAAGAAAAGAAAAGAAGAAAAGAAAAGAAAAGAAAAGAAAAGAAAAGAAAAGAAAAGAAAAAAAGAAAAGACCCATGCCATCCATGGAATGATGTCCAAAGGACTTGGCAGGCACTCTTTGATTTCCATCCAGAAAGATCATGAAAAGAAAGGGAGTGGGAGGGATGGGGGTGCTAAGGAGATGGCCAGGGGCAGGGGAAGCCTTTGATATGAATAGCTCTGAAAAGAAAAGAGCAAGAGGACAAGAGGGTCAGCAAAACTGGGCAAGGGGGACATTTTCTTTATAAAAGATTATCCAAAGGAAGCTTAAGATGGATGTCCAATATGCAAGGGTCCTTTGGATTCTTGCCTTCAAGGCCTACAGGGCCTTACATACTAAAGGGGAGGAAAGGTGCGCATGTGTAGACCTAGACAAAACGTATAAAGGAGGTGCAAAGTAACCTTGCAGGAGGAGAGCTGGGGGTGAGGGTGGGGTACACAGGAGCAGCAAAGCCTCCAGAAGCTGAGTTTGGAAGGAACCAGGCACTCTGATAGGCAGAGATGGGGAGGGAGAGCATCAAGGCCTGGGGACAGTTAGTACAAAGGTTTGGGGCATCTTGGGGGGAGTGAGGAGCAGAGTGTGTCAAGGGGAATAACATGTGAGACTGGAAAGGGGGGATCATTGACACCTCGAGCTTTAGAGCATGACAATGCCTCTGTTTCTGATTCTCCCATTCAATGAGTAGTTGTTAAGCCCTTCCCATGTGCCGGGCACTGTACCTTACCTGGGAATATGAACACAGAAACTTTGCTCACCTGGTAGCAGGTGTTGCACATCTCTGGTCTAATGTCTTCCTCCCAATTCTGATGTTCTGTATTCCGAGTTTATTTCTAATTTTGGCATTCCAAGTTCTAAAGCCCATCCCACCCTTAGGACACCCTATATCCTAAGGGCCCTCCCCATTCTGACATTCTTTGTTTTAAGGCCTCTTTCAGCTCTAAAATGTCTTGTTCTGAGGTTGCTTTCAGCCCTGATATTCAATGTTCTAAGGTCCCTTCCAGCTCCAAAATACTCTGTTCTGAAATCTCTTTCAGCTCTGATATTTTATGTTCTAAGGTCTCTTCCCAATCTGACATTCTCTGATATGAGGTCCTTGCCAGTGCTGACATTCCATGTTCTAAGATCCACCCAGCTCTAGTATTCTATGGGCTAGGGTCCTTCCCATCTCCAAAATGTTCATGTCTTCTAGCTCTGATAATCTGTTCTGAGGTCCCTCCTAGCTCTAAAGTTCCTCCCTCTTTCGAGGTCTCTTCCAGCCCTAATATTCTGTGTTCTAAGGTCTCTCCCCAATCTGACATCCTCTGATTTGAGGTCCTTGCCAGCTCCGACATTCCATGTTCTAAGACTCATCCCAGCTTTCATATTCTATGTTCTGAAGTCCCTTGTAGCCGCTTGGACCCTTGGCCATTGCTGACTCATAGCATTTTTGCTCTTGGCCTCGAAGGGACCTTAGAGATCATCTGGTCCAACTCATTCATTTTACACATTAGGAAACTGAGGCCTGGAGAGGTTGAGACTCACTCAAGACCATACAGGTAGCAAACAGAAGAACCAGGATTTGAACCCAAGTCTTCTGACTCCAAACCCAACATTCTTTCCTCTGCACCAATACAAAGCAAGGCATGCATAGATGAGCTCCAGCCTTCACCTCCTAAGCTTTGGGCAAGCCCACCCACAGCCCACTTTGTGCAACGTCCTCACCACCACTTCAGAGGACAAGTGACTGCCCTGCCCCAGGTAGGCTAGATGGAACAGGAGAGAGCCCCCTGAGAGGCAGGGGCTGGGACCTATGACTTTGAACCTGATTAAGAGGCTGGTGATGTGGTCTAGTAACCTGGGAGAGAACTTAGAGTCACCATCGACCCCTCTCCAACCTCAGTGCCCTCCTCTTCCCCACACTATGTTGCCTTCAGTTTTACCCCTTAAGGGGGTGCAGACCCTCTTTGTCCCTCTGCCTTGCAGAGCCATAACTAGGAATTTTAGTTTTGGGGACTAACTCAGGTATGGAGGAAGGATTGTAGTACAGGAGATTTCTTCCCAGTTGCCACTTACTCTGGGGTAGTCCAGGGGCTGCTCTACCTTCTGCTGACTGAACATGGTATGAACACGTCCTTATCTCTGGAACATCCTCATCCTGGCCCCAGAGATCCTCATGCCCTGAAGTGCCCTTCTCCCTGGGTGCTGTGCTGCCCCTTTCCCTAGGTGGATGGTGCTGCTTGGCTCCAGTGGGCAGCAGACCAGGGAATTGTCACTTTCCCTTCTGTGCATCCACAGGCTTCCGGGGACATCGCTGCCCCTCTGACTGGTCTGCACGAGCATCATCTCTAGAGCGGACCGCACCCCTTCCTGCTAGTTAGTCCAGAACTAACCTCTGGTTCATCTGGAGCGTCCCTCCCCTCCCATTAGCAGAGGACCCTGGGAGAGGCAGCGTCCTGCCCCCTCCGTGTCAGCAGCTTGAAACAAAGGCTTGGGGCGGCCTCACCCTACCTTTGGCTTCAATCAAAGTATCTTATTTATATTCCTGCCTTTTCTCCTCAAATGACCAAGAACAACATAATACATGCTGAATAAACGTTAGTGATTTTTCTGAACATCAGAAGCCAATAACAAACAGCGATGACCATAGCACCTTCTATATTGGGGGGTATAACTGCAATACCCTAGAGAGAGCCTTGGCCCAGAAGCTATTTGTAGGGTTCTCTATCCTTTTCAAAGTACTTTCATTTCCATTATCTTAACACCTCCAAATGGGAGGCTGGGAGAGTCTGAGGAGTCTCATTTTAGAGGTGAAACTTGAACACCAGAGAAAGTAATGTTTTGTCCAGGGCTATTTGCACTATAGCAGATCACCTTGAAACTCACAATGGCCATGAGGGAGCCACCCCACCCCAGAGCTGGATAATCTGGGTGCCCTAGGCTCTGCCTGAGTCCCTAGCTAACCCAATGCCCTCCTCCCTCACCCAGGGTAACAGTCTACCTTTCTTTCCATAGGCTGGCAGTCCCCCAGCCCTCAGGGCCACCACCAGGAGTAGCCAGGAGAAACTCAGGGTCCGTTTCATCTTGTTGTCCTCCGCAGGTCTGCAGAGCCAGAGGTGGGCCCTGGGATGGAGGGGAATGGTAAAGAAAAAAGAAAGAAAGAAAGGCCCCACGGAGCCTCCGACTTAATAGCAGCATGAATAATTCACAGTTCCTCCGAATTAGTAAGGTGATCCACTGGGTACTTCCTTCACTCAATTTTAATGTCTGTGATCAAATGTCCCTAGATTGACACTCCCAGATCCCCTACCATTGCTCTTATATGTGAAAGAAAGGAGAATCTTCCAGCAAGGAGGGGTGGGCAGGAAGGGACAAGGGTTCAAAGACCCTCAGGCTGGGGACTCAGTGCACCCTTAAGAATTGCAGCAGCAGTGGCAAGCTCGCATTTTCTGTTTATGAATCAATTTCCTCACAACAATTCTTTGTCAAAAATAGAAGTATTCTTAAACTCATTTTACAGTTGTAGAAACTGAGGCCACAGCTAAACCATGGCTAAGTTGGGACTTGAACTCAGGTCTCTGTATTATAGGATCATAGATTCAGAGCTGGATGTGTTCTGGTTCAATGTCCTCATTTTACAGATAGGGAAACTGAGGACCAGAGAATGCAAATAATTTGCTCAAGGTTGCGAAGCCAGGAAGGAGCAGAATTGGGATTCACACCCAGGTCCTCTGACCCTGAACTTGAAGTTTCTGATTACTCATCCAGGGGCTTTAATGGACTTAATCTGGAGGGGGAGGTACCTGGGGAGTTGGCTGACATGTCCCCCATAGTGTGGTTGATGCCATGGTCTGGGTTCCCTGAATCTTAAGGCCCTGCTGTATGCCTAGCCCTGTGGGAGACAAGAGAAGGGGGAGACAGGGTCCCAATACTCAAGGAACACACAGTCTCATCAGGGTGATGAGTTGACTCATTTTGGAAATGATGCAAGATGGTTCTTCTGTTCTCCAGGCAATACTCCAAGACCCTTAGAACTATATGGGGTGTTAAAGCACAGACACTGGGTGCTAGCTCAGGAAGCCAAAGTGCTAGACCAGAGGTGTCCAAATGTGGTCGGTGGGCACCATTGCTGCCCACTACACTCCCAAGTGGGGCAGAACCAGATTAAATTGGGAAAGATTTAACAAAGCAAATAAAAATACAATAAAACAAAGAATGTTCATATGTGGTTTTCTAAGTCACTGTGCCCCTGCAGTATGTATATGTATATGTATATGTATAATCTGGTGGCCCCTGTGTCTACTAGAGTTTGGAGACCATTGGCTAGACCAGAGGAGATTGAGTGTTAGAGCCAGGAATACAGAAAGTCAGTGACAGAAGAGACCCTGGAACCCATAGCGTTAGAGCAAAGGATGCTAGAGGTGGAAAGGGTCTTAGACCATTAGAATTCAGAATGTTAGTACATGGCAGGACCTGAGGCTAAGACCATTCCATCCCACTTCTCAGGCAGCTAGGTGCTATCACTAGACCAGAGGGATGTTCCTGGAGTTAGGGAGACCTGAGTTCAAATCCACCCTCTAACACTTAATAGTCATATGACTGTGGACCAGTCACTTAACCACTGTCTGCCTCAGTGTCCTCAATTGTAAAATAGCACCTACCTCCCAGAATTGTTTTGAGGATCCAATGAGATATTTGTAAAGTGCTAAGCACGTGGTAGGTGCTTATTATATGCTTCTCCCTTATTTTCTCTTCTTCCCCCTCCACTGTCTCCCATTACAACCTACCTCCCACTGATACCCTCTGCTCCTACCAGAAGGGCCTCAGTTTCCTCTTTTGTAAAATGAGAGGTTGACCAACCCAGCTCTGAGGTTGGATGCCCTCTAGATCTAGGATTCCCATTATAATCCCTATGATCTTGGGCAAGTCATTTCCTCAGTTTCCTCCTTTGTAAAATGAGAGGATTGGCCTAATGGCTGAGATTCCTTCCAGGTCTAGAACTCAAATCCTAGGATCCAGGACAGCCCCAAACTGTTCCCTATGATCTTGAACTTGGGATCACAAGAGCCTAGAGCAGGAAGAGGCCAACTCCTCATTTTACAGAAGAGAAAACTGAGGCCCAAGAAAGAGAAGTGATTTGCCCCAGGCCACACAGATAGCAGGTAGCAAAGTGAGGATTTGAACCCAGGTCCTAATCCCTGGCTCTTTCCTGTTCCGTTCCTTCGTGAGCTCTGGCTGGACCCAGTTTTCCCTCTGCCCATGTGGACAACGTTTGGACCTCCCTGTCTTTCTCCATGCACTTTTGTCCTTGGTGATTGTCCCAAGCACCACCATGGTGGGCAGGGGTTTGACTGAGGGAGAGGGAGTACAGTGGGTGTGTCCAAGTACCTCCTGCCCTGTATTGTGGTTATGTTGTATTCATAGAATCATATCCTGAGGGCGTGGGGGGGAATTGCAGCTGGTCTAACCTCAGCCCCGCCCCGCACTCTCCGCCCTGTCCAGGTAGACAGCCTCAGCAGCCTGACAGACCACTGCCAACCAGCTTCCACTTGAAGACCTCTAGGAAGGGGGAAGTATTTCTTATGTTTAAGCCTCGTCTCCCTAAGGAGATCTCTCAGGCATGCTCAGCCTGATGTCATTAATTGGCTCCTTGAAAGACACAACTTTAGGTGAAACAACCTTGCAGGGGGCAGCTCATTCCATAGCAACAAAGTTATAGATGGAAAATGGGTTCCTAGGCAACGGAAAGTCAGGCTATAAAAGGTTAAAATTGGTCTCTACAGAAAACAGGGACTATTAATAGGGCCATGTGTGGCTGCTTGGATATACTAACAGATCTGAATGGTGGAGACTGGGCGATCAGAGCCATCAGAAGGACCCCTGAGCAGCAGACTGGGCTGGGGAGGGGGGGGAAGGGGGGGGAGGGGCTTGAGGACCACAAGCAGAGAGCGACGTTCTGGAGAGGAAGAGAGATGGAAGAAAGGTTAACCCCTTCCTCCCCAGGGACCCCTCCCATCTTAGCTTACTTTAGCATCTAGGCAGAAACAATGAGGCCTTGGACGGGATGCAGGGACTCCTTCCCGGCCGACCAGAGCCTTTCTCCACCTGCTCATCCTTTGAGATTCTTGTCCATGACTTCCTATAAATCGTCCCTTGTGGTTCAGGCCTGCCTGCCTCTGAGGCTTTTGCTCTTTAGTGGTACCAGCGCCTCTGCTGGACTATGCCTCAGTCTCCCCTCTCAGCGCACAATCAGCCCACCTTCTTTCTGGCTACTTGTCACTCGTGGTGTTTTTCAAAATAGCTGAGAGTAGTAACAAGGGACGTTTATGTGCAACCTTAAGGTTAGGACATGCTTTGCCTACATTGTTACAATTGACCCTAACAGCCAGCCCAGTCAAGTAGCTACTGCAGGTATCATTAATCCCACTGGATAGACCAGGAAACTGAGGTTTAGAAAGATTGCCTAGGGTCATACAGTTAATAAGTGCTTTGGGTTCTAAGGCCCTTCCCAGCTCTGACATCCCCAGTTCTGAGGCCCCTCCCAGCCCTTAGCTTCTCTGTTCTAAGACCCTCCCAGTTCTGACCTTCCCTGTTCTCAGGCCCCTCCCAGCTCTGACATTCCCTGTTCTCAGGCCCCTCCCAGCTCTGACATTCCCTGTTCTCAAGCCCCTCCCAGCTCTGACATTCCCTGTTCTCAGTTCTCTCCCAGCTCTGACATTCCCTGTTCTCAGTTCTCTCCCAGCTCTGACATTCCCTGTTCTCAAGCCCCTCCCAGCTCTGACATTCCCTGTTCTCAGGTCCCTCCCAGCTCTGACATCCCCTGTTCTCTGGTGCCTCCTAGCCCTGGCACTCCCTGTTCTATGTTCTAAGATCCTTATTCCTCTTGGAACCTCCAGCTCCCTTCAAAGCTCAGATCAAGTTCCAGCCACTTCCTTCTAGAGGCATTTCCAGATTTCCCTGTTAGCCTCCTCACTTGCCCCGCCCCTCACCCCACCCCAATCACTGCACATTTATTCTGGGGATGGCCTAGATGGACCTCTCCCTTAATTGGGTTTGTTTTTCTTTGCTTACCTTTCTCCTCCAGAATATAAGATACTTGAGGGTGAGCATGTCATTTCTGTCTTTGTAGGTCTAGTGCTTAGCATAGTATGAGGGTTTAATAAATTAGGTGGAGGTGTTTCATAAATGCTTGATTACTGGTTGAGTGATGACATGTACACAGATGAAGAAATGTAAAATACATATGAAGTAGGGTGTAACATAATTTTGAGGGGTATGGGGAGGTGAAACTTAACAGATGGGTGAATTGGGAAAGGCCTCATATAAGAAGGGGTTGTTGAGGTAAGTGTTAAAAGGAGTTAGAGATTCTGAGAGAAGGAAATGAGGAGTATGCTTCAGGCATGGGGGACAGCCTAGCAAAGGTGTGGAGGGAGGAGCCGGAGTATTGTGTAGGGAGAATATGAAGAATCACTTCTTCATTGTATTCTACAAACTCCAGGGTTGGGGTAGATAGATGCTAGACCCTTATATATGAAATGGCTAAAGAACTTTCCTCTCTCCCCCAAAACGATGTGTTCCAGGAATTTCTCCAACAGCTTGAGGGGGACAATTTTGAATTCCTCAGAGCTGCTTTCATCTTCCCCTAAGGACGTTCCCCTAAGGTTGGAGCTGGGGAGGCCTCGGCTGGCATGCTTGGCTCCTCAGAAAGGACTTTTGGCCCTGCTGGACAATAGGAGGCCAACTGGAGGGCGTTCAACAAAGAGTAGCATGGATGATTAAGAGGCCAAAGGATTAATTTACACCCTGGCCCCAGTTGGCAGGATTAAATGGGTGCAGCTTAGTAACGGAATAAATGGGGCTGTCATTGGCTAACTCGAGACTGTCAACACCAAGCCAGGAGAAGGAGCCTGGGGTGCGGGGAGAGGTTGCTAAGAGCATACATTTAGACCTGGGACTCATCTAGTTTACAGATAAGGAAACTGAGGTCCAGACAGGGCATGTGACCTCACACTACAAGATAATAGATTGAGGGACCTAGTTCCTCATTTTATGATTGAAGAAACAGATCTAGATAGGAGAAGTGACCTCAAACCACAAGGCCATAGACTTAGGGACCTGATGGGTGTTCTGGTCTAACCTCATTGATCTTTAGATGACAGAATAGAGGCCCAGAGAATTCAATGGCTTGCCTGAGGTCACACAGGCAGTAAGTGAGAGAGATGGGATTCTAACAGACCTTCTGATCCGTTGAGTTTTGGAACATATCAGCAAAGTTGTGACAGCAACTAGGTAGCCCAGCAACTAGGTAGAGAGTGGAACCTGGAGTGTGGAAGATGGATTGGATTACTCAGTAAGATCTGAATTAAAATCCTGCCTTACACTAGCTGTGTGACCTTGGGCAAGTCACTTAACCTCAACCTCCCTCCCTCCATTCTGCCCCCTCCCTGGGTTATGAGAGCCCCCAACCTGCCCCCTTGGAAGCCTGCCATTGGTGACAGCTGATATTGGGGGATATGGGTCCCAAAATTGTTTTTCTGATAAAGGTTCAAGATCAAAAAAATTTGGAGACTGATATGTTAGAGCACTGATTATTTGTCTCTTTTGTGGGCCATTTAGCACAGGCATGTACCTTTTGACTTGCGCAGTCATTATTTGCCTCTTTGGACCCCCCCTGCAAGACTGGGAGCTCCTTAAAGGAAGGGATTGTTTTTTATTTTGTCTTTGTGCCCCCCAAATCATAGGACAGGACCTGGTAATTATTAAGTACTTAATAAATGATTTGTTGGAATCAATTCCATTTCATCCAATAGGTGTTTGTTAAGCACCTACTGTACGCTGGGCATTGTCTTAGATACTGGGCAGGCAAAGTTATAACAGTCCTTGCCTTCAAGCAACTTCCATTCTGTGGTTGGGAAGAGGAGGTTGGGAAGCAGGGAATTACATACACAGATAAAGAAATACAAGGTGTATACAGTGTATTGGGGGGTTGGAATCTGCCAACTGTGGGAACCACGAAGGACCTTGTATGGACGGTGACGTTTGCATTGAGACTTGGGCAGAGTTAGGGAGAGAATTCCATTGATGGCAGACAGCCTGCGTTGATGGGAAAGATGAAGTGTCACAAATGGGGGACACCAAGGAGATCATTTTTGAGGATGGAGAGTACAGGGTAGGGGGCAGATGCTGCATGAAATTGGCCTGCAACCAGACAGTGAAGGACTTTAGACACCAAACAGAGGATTTTTTATCTTAGAAGCAAAATATTTCTTTTATTTGTTGAGTTGTGTTCAACTCTTCATGACCCATTTGGGATTTTCATGGCAAGGATATAGAGGTGTTTGCCATTTCCTTCTCCAACCCATTTTACAGTTGAGGAAATTGAGGCAAATAGGGTTAAATGACTTGCCCAGGGTCACTCAGCTGGGAAGTGTCTGAGGCTGGATTTGAACTCAGATCCTCCTGACTACAGGCCCAGTGCTCTATGCACAGCACCACCTAGGGAGTTAGCATTGCTATGGCAAGGGAGAGAACTGCTCAGGTGCATGGGCAGACCTATGCTTTAAGAATACCAGTTAGACAGTAGTGTGGAAGATGGACGAAACTGGAATGTTCATGTTATTCAGGCACCATTCCCTACCATCAGTGTTCTGAGAATAAGGTTGGTAGGGCTAGGCATACAGTAGGTACTCAAATAAACACTTTTTGCACCAATAAATTCCCAACATCGCTCATATTCTTCCCACCTAAGATGCTTTCCTTCCCCCCAACCCTAACTGAAATGCTGCTCATTCTTTAAGGGTCAGGTCATTTCACCTCCTCAGAGATGGATGGACTGCAGGGTCCTTCCTGCCCCTGCCCAAAGCCTTCTCAGACTACTTCAGCAATTAGTTGTTATTCATTTGTATTCAACCAGCATTTATTCTCTCTCTCTCTCTCTCTCTCTCTCTCTCTCTCTCTCTCTCTCTCTCTCTCTCTCTCTCTCTCTCTCTCTCTCTCTCGGCAATTGGGGTTAAGTGACTTGCCCAGGGTCACACAGCTAGTAAGTGTCAAGTGTTTGGTCTGAGGTCACATTTGAACTCAGGTCCTCCTGACTTCAGGGCCGGTGCTGTATCCACTGTGCCACCTAGCTGTCCCTCAACCAGCATTTATTAAGTGCCTACAGTGTGCCAGGCACTGGAAATACAAAGTTAAAAAAACCCGAGGAAATGGTTTCTGCCCTCAAGAAACAAATAACTTGTCTGAGCAACATAGAAAGAACTTAGGACATAGAATATTAGACACAGACTCTTAGGAGGGACCTTGGGACACAGAATGTCAGAATTGGGAAAGACCTTAGAACAATCAGTCAATAAACATCTATTAAGTGCCTACTATGTGCAGGCACTGTGCTAACCCTTGGGGATACGAAGAGCGGCAGAAACCAGTTCCTGCTTTCAAGGACTTATAGTCTAATGTGCAAAAAACCTAGAATGTTAGGTCCAGGAGGGGAATTTAGAATGTAGAAGGTTAGAATTGGGAGGGACCTGAGCACACAAGATGTTAGAGCTACAAGGAATCTTAGAACATAGAATTTTGGGCCTTTGAACAGAGACTGTCAGAGCTGGTTGGGGCTGGGGGAACTTAGAGTGACAGCTAGTATTTATATGGTGTTCTAAGGTTTGCAAAACTGGCAAATATCTCATTTTATCCTCACAACAGCCCTGGGAGATAGGTGTTACTATTATCGCCTTTTTATAGTTGAGAAAACTGGGATAGACAGAGGTTAAATGACCTGCCAAGGGTCACACACCTAGAAGTGACTTAACTAAGGACACGCAGAATTTAGAGTTAAGGTCAGGACTGTAATTTTCAGAATATTCCAGAATCTTCCTCCAGGGCTGTCTGCCATCATCATCCATTATGATCCATAGGTGCATGACTCACATACTCATCCAGACTATGAAATTATCCAGTGAATGGTGCCACCCCCATAAGCGTGGCCTCAGGCTGGGCAGCCAAGAGGTGGTTAATAAAGAAATAAGGACTCTCACTTCTGTCCTGCTGTACAAAACCCTTTCTTCACCAGACCCCAATGACATAGGTGGGGGCCAGGAATGTTACCCCAATTTGACAGACAAGTAAACTGAGTCTCAGAGAAGTGAATCAGCCCACAAAGGCTAGAGGTGGCCTCTGGACTTAGCTCTTCCGATTTCCACCACAAGGCTCTTTCTTCACATGAAATAGTAAAGAAACCACTGGCTTTTGTCTTGCCTACTCCCCCATCTTTACTCCTGTCTAATCTGAACATATGTTTTTGTATCTACTTTTCACATCTGTCTGGGTCCTTCAGGATCCTGTCCACATTTCATGCCTCTCTGAGATTACCTTCCATTTACGCTATCTTCTTTTTTGCTGGGCAATGGGGTTAAGTGACTTGCCCAGGGTCACACAGCTAGTAAGTGTCAAGTGTTTGGTCTGAGGCCAAATTTGAACTCAGGTCCTCCTGACTCCAGGGCTGGTGCTCTATCAACTGCACCACCTAGCTGCCTCTATTTACACTATCTTCTGAATACAACCATTTTTATTCCTGTTGTCTTCTCCCTTAGATTGAGAATTGCTTGAGTTTCAGAGAAAACTGGACAGGCTTGAATGAACTGATGCAGGATGTCAACAGAACCAGAAGAATAATTTATATAATAACAACAACAGTGTGAAGTCAAACTATTTTGAAAGAGTTAAGAATTCTAATCAATGCAAGGACCAACCATGATTCCAGAGGACTCATGATGAAGCATGCCATCTATCTCCTGACATAGAAGAGATGGACTCAGGGTGCTATATGAGACATATTTTTTTGGATATGATCAAAGTGAGAATTTGTTTGGCTTGAATAGGGTCACAAGGGTTTTGCTTTTCTTTTTTTTCTCCAGTAGAGAGAGAAAGGAGAGAGGAAAATATTTTTATTAATTAAATTATTATTATTAAATTATTTAAGTTAAAATTTAAAATTAAATTAATTAGGTATTTAATAAATAGCTGTTGAATTGAAAAAAATTACACAAGCATCTTGAAAGATGTTTTTGCTTTTCCTTGAACCTTCCACCCTGAGCCCACATAGCAAACATTGAAGAAATGCTTGTTGATCAACTTATTCCTAATTATAGGCTCACAGACTGAGAGATGAAAAAGATCTCAGAAGTGCCATAATCCAACCCCCTCATTGTATTGCTAAGTACACTGAGACCCAGAAAGACCCACAGCTGTGAACTTAGAGGATGTGGGTTCAAATTCCCACCTCTAATCATTATGTAACCTGTGGACTGGGATGCCTCTCAGGCACAAAGAAATGCATGAGGGGATATGGAGCTCTTTAGGCAGAAGGAGAGTTCTTGGACTCCAATGGTGAGGATAAGCTCTAGGCTGGATGGTTGGGTTGTTCTTTCTGATCACTTTTGGAGAGAAACTCCTAAGGGCACAAGGGGTTGGATGAGGCTCCTTTGAGCAGGGAGTTGGAATGGGTATTGGTATACAGGGACAGGCTAAGAGCAGACACTGTGTCAGGATTGTCCAGGTAAAAAGTGAAGGCTTTCCTCTGCACCATACCCACCTAGGGGCTTGAGACAGATGAGAGGGAAGCCTTGGTTTTGATTTATTAATAACATATAAGCTCTCCAATAATAGAGAAATAGTAAATCATCATTACTCAGGATTACTTCCCCACATGAGTCATGAGTAAGCAAATTTAAGTGGTGGAAGGAGGTTTGGTTAGTAAAGAGCAGGAGGATTCTTTTCTCAGAGACAAGTGAAGTTGGCGATTTTTACTCCCTACATTGCCTTCTCTAAGCCACTGCAAAGGAATCTAGCCACTGCTGAGTGAAGGGTAGAGTATAGACCTAAACAAAAAATCAGGGGCTACCTCAAAAGAGGAATTGGGAAAAAGACATTATGTCCACATTGCAATGGTGGGAGCCAGCAAGGAGGGAGTAGTCCCTCACTTTATATAGTCAACTCTACTTGACAGTATCAACACGTAGTCACATTTACTAGTTCTGTAACTTCAGATGTCATCTCACTTCCTGGGCCTTGGTTTCCCCCTCTGAATAATGAGGTCAGTGAAGTTGGTTTCTAAGGTTCCTCTCTGCTCCAAATTTATGATCCTATAATATATCTTCCTGGATGACTGTAATAGCTTCCTACCAGCTCCCTGCTCTTCCTTCCAAACTTTCCTTTATGCCATGGTCAGATACACTTCTGCTCCAAGATTTTCAATGGCTTCCATTCCTGCCACATAAAGTGCAGACTCCTTTGACTGGAATTCAAGGCCTTCCACCATTTGGCATCACTCTACCTTTCCTGCCTTTATCTCACGATAAGAAATACTACACTTTAGGATATTCAGAATGCATGCCATCTTGGGGTGGGGGGACGAGGGAGATGGGGTGAAAATCTGGAACTCAAAAACTTGTGGAAGTGAATGTTGAAAACTAAAAATAAATAAATTTATATTAAAAAAAATTATAGCCCAGTAAAAAATGTGCTTGGATTGGGCTCAGGAACCTTGGGATTCAATCCTCATCAATTCTCAATTGACTCAGACTGCTAAACTGGAACCACTAGTTCCACATGTGACCCAGCATTTTCATTAGTATAATTAATGTGGATCTAGGAATTCTAGATATAGTAATGACAATATAATTAAATTGAGGGGACGAGCAAAGGAAAGAATAAAGATAATTATTTATTAAAAAAAAAAGAAATACTACCCTTCAGAAACTCTGTGTTCCAGTCAAATTAGGCTACTTTTTGTTCCCCAAGGATACCCCATGCTTTCCCATCTTTGTTCATACTATTCTGTATCTAGGAGGTCTCCTTCACTCTCCTTTGCTTGTTGAATTTCCATGATCCTCCAAGCCATATTCACATGCTTCCAGAAATCTTTCTCCTTTTTCTAGGAAACCATTCCCATAATAGCCTCCCATTCCCCCACCTCCCATCTCACTAGCACTGTGTTTGTACCTTCCTAGTACATACACAGTAGTAAGTGTAATAAGCTGGGTGGGCCCTGGCTCTTTGCTGAGTGACATGACCGTTATTGAGATGATGCAATAATTCCTGATTGGATTAGCTACCTGTATATGTGCCATTCCTTCTACTAGACTGTAAACTCCCAGAGGGCAGGACTAGGATTTAGCTAAACCTTGTATTCCCCTCAGCACCAAACATAGAACTCTAGGTGCTTTACAGATTTTTTAATTGAATCAAATCAATCTCTAAGCATATGTATCTATGACTTATTTGTGTACATACATCTTTGAGTAGGAGTACAGATCTGGGTGTGTGTATACACCATTGAGTATATACATCATAGCTTATTATCATCTTTCCTTTTACGACACATCTGGGTTTGTATATTTTGTGATTAGTCTAGCATGTCTTGTCTTTTTTTAAAAATTACAGTCAATTGTTTTCAACTTACAAAAATGTATTTTTTTCCTCCTATCTCTCCCCACATACACTGTTAAAAAAGAAAAACAAAACCCTTGTAACAAATAGGTATAGTCAAGCAAAACAAAATCCTTCATTGGGCATATCCAAAAACCATGTCAGGGCAGCTAGGTGGCACAGTGGATACAGTACCAGCCCTGAAGTCAGGAGGACCTGAGTTCAAATGTGACCTCAGACCAAACACTTGACACTTACTAGCTGTGTGACCCTGAGCAAGTCACTTAACCCCAATTGTCTTTAAAAAATAAAATAATATAAAATAAAAACAAAAACTGCATGTCTTTTTCTGCACCCTGAGTCCATCACCTCTTTGTCAGGAGGTATCATGCTTCATCATGAGTTCTCTGGAATCATGACTGGTCATTGCATAGAGTAGAATTCTGAAGTCTTTCAAAGCTGGTTGTCTTTACAATGCTGCTGTTATTGCATAAACTGTCTTCCTCATTCTGTTCACTTTTCTTTGCATTGGCTCTTACAAATCTTCCTAGGTTTCTCTTAAATCATCACCTTCCTTCATCATTTCTTATAGCACAATAGGATTCCATTACATTTATGTGCCATAATTTTGTCATCCGTTCCCTAGTTAATGGGCATCCCATTAGTTTCCAATTCTTTGCCAATACAAAAGATCTGCTATAAATATCATTATATATTTTCCTCTTTTTAAAAAAAATCTCTTCGGGGGTATAGACCTAGCACTGATTTCATTGGGTCAAAGAATACGCCCAAGGTAATTGTCTTTTGAACTGTAGTTCGCATTTGTTTTCCAAGTGGTTGGAATAATCCATGGCTCTGCCAACCGTACCTCGATGTGCCTGTTTTCTCACAGCCACTTCAGCATTTGTCATTTTACATATTTTGTCAACTGGGCATAACCTGATCTTAATGAAGTCATGATCCCTCAGATATGGCTGACAGTGGCTTATCAGTACCAGCTGCCATTTCTTCAGTCCTGAAAGATGTCATTCATCTGGGTGAGGTGATTTGAATGCACCAGGGACATCTAGGTAGCCTCTTATTATCTCTTGACTTATTTCGGGGGCAAGATGCTATTGATGTAGTGGAGGGGGGAGGAGAGAGAAATCTCTCCCCCACCCCAAAGAGGTAGGGAATGGTTCTCTCTCAGGGCTGGATTTTTCTTCCTGTTTCCTTGCCCCACAGAGCTCACCCTCCTCAGAGAAGTCTCCATCAACTGCTCCTTGGACAGTGTCTCTAGTTTTCCATGGAGCCAGATTGAAGAATTTCACACCTAAAGGAGTTAACAGAGTAGAGAAACTTCTTTGCACATCCTTCAGTATCTTAATATTCGTCTCTTCTCCTTTAATTTCATCACCTGGGTGGGGGGAAATCAATTGACAGGAATGCCCTGATCGACTCCCCACCCTGCACACTCTCCATTGACCTTTTAATTGCACATTTGATGGCCCCTTAGGACTCTCTGGGTGATGTTGGTCAAGACATTTCTCTTCTTTTAGGCTCAGTTTACTTATTTGTTAAATGGGAATAATAAGTCTGCCTAGACACTGTCAAGTATTTTCAGGCTGTTGTGAGGATTAAATGAGACAATGGATGTGAACTGGTTTTGAGAATCGCTATAAAGTTGACATGGAAATGTGAACAAAGTGTTAGCTTCAGAATCAGACTCTATTTTTCCTAACTTCCCTCTTCTAAGAGCATAGATGAGGATCTGGAAAGGACAATTAGTCTGTCCCCTTTATTTTAGATGAAGAAACTGAGGCCCAATGAGATTAAGTGCTTTATCCAAGGTCACACAGGTAGAAATAATGGAGTCAAGATCCCATTTTGAGGATTCCATGCAATGGAAATGCCTTTCAGGAAGCTAAGTACCCCCAAAGATAATAATTGATAATGATGATAAAAACAACAGCTAGCATTTACGTACAATTTAAGGTCTGTAATGTACTGTACACATATTATCTCATTTTATCCTCACAACAATCATGGAAGGTGGTCTCTGTTTACAAATGAGGAAACTGAGGCTGAGAAAGATTGAATAATATTCCCAGGGTTATGCAACTGACAAATGTCTGTGGTTGGATTTGAACTCAGGTCTTCCTGACTTCAAGTCAAACCCTCTATTCACTGCATCACCTAGCTACCTCTATGATGAGAGCATCCATGCAGAGACAGGTTAAGAGACAGCTAGTATATGAGGCAGGATTCAGGTAGAGGTTTCCTTGAGGCCAGATCCAGTCCTCTGGCCTCTGCACCTTTGGGGTGGCAGGCTGGCTAGAGTGGAGGAAGATGTGAGTAGCAGGGGTTAGGGGTATCAAATAGTCAGGAGGACCAGATGTTGTCCCTTGTGGGGACTCCAGGGACTGACACTAACCCTAAAAAAATGGGTCAAGCTCCTTCTCTGGGATCTTCCCAGAGGATCTGCTGTTGGAGACTGGTAGGCAAATCTGGGACGAGTTCCTGGAATTCAGGATAATCATGGTAAAAAAAAATAGCATTAATAACAGACATCTTCTTCCTCCTCCTCCTCCTTTTCCTCCTCCTCTCCTCCTTCTCTCCCTCCTCTCCCCCTCCTCCCTTGTCCCTTCCCCCTCCCTTTTCTCCTTCCCCCTCTTTCTCCCCTCCGTCCTTCTTCTCCTCCTCCCCCTTCCTTTTCCTCCTCCTCCTCACCTCCTCCTTCTCCCCCTCCTCTTTCCCCTCCTCCTCTCCCTCCTCCTCCTTCTCCTTCATCCCCTCCTCCCCCTCTTCCTTCTCCTCCTTTCCCTCCTCCTCCCTCCTTCTCCTCTTCCTCCTCCTTCTCTCTTCTTTTTCTTCCTTCTCCTCCTCCCCACCTCCTCCACCACCATCTCCTCCCCTTCCTCCTCATCCCCTCCTTCTTCTCATCTTCTTTCTCCTTTTCCTTCTCCTCTTGTCCTCTTCTTACTCCTTCTCCTCCCTCCTCTTCCTCTTCCTCCCCCTCCTCATCTGCATTTGTACAGTCCCTTTTGCTTTCAAAGCATTTTCAGGTCCTCAATCTCATTTGATGTAGAAGTGATTTCCTTCTTTGGGCACTACCCCAGCAACAACATTTCTGGCTCCTGGCTCCTCAATACACTCACACAACCACTGTACTAGTCCAGGGACTCACTGGCTCTCACTTGGACTATTATACCAGCCTTTCTTCCCACCTCTCCCAATTTAATCCGTCTTCCTCATAAAGGCCAAATTATCCTTCCTAAAGCGCAGGTCTGACCATTTCCTGTTCCAGAATCTTCAGTGGCTCTCTATTGCCTCTAGGACAAAATACAAATGCCTCAACCTGCTATTCAAAGTCCTTCACCATTTGGCCACCACCTACCTGTACAATCCTTTCAAATGATTTCCAATCCCTCACCCCCAATCAGGCACTCTACATTCCAGCCTAATTAGCTGCCTCCAACTGAATGACCTAAGGGAGAGATCTGAGCTCGGCCCCATGCGATTTAATAATTTTATCAGTGACTTAGATAAAGACATTAGTAATGAGGGAGAGAAAGAGAGAGAGAGAGACAGACAGACAGACAGACAGACAGAGAGGGAGGGAGAGAGAGACAGACAGACAGACGGAGAGGGAGGGAGAGAGAAAGAGAGGACGGATGGATGGATAGACATATATACAGATAAGTGAATTTGTATATACATATATATGTATACACATATTTCATATATATTTTCCCCAGCAGACACTTAAATTTGCAAACGACACAAAGCTGGGAAGGAAAGTGAACACATTGAGCAACAAACTCAGGACCTAAAAAGACCTCGATAGGATTGAGTGTTGGACTGAAATTCAAAATGAAATTCAATAGAGATGAATGGGAAATCTTACACTTGGGATCAAGAAGTCAACCTCACAAGGCCAAGATGAGGAAGACAGAATTAGACAGTGGTTTCCTGAAAAAGATCTGGGGGTTTTAGTGGACTGCACGTTCAAAATGAATCAATCCTGGGGCTGCCATCCAAGAAAGCCAGTGACACCTGGAACTGAGCCGCATGACGTCCCAGAATAAGGAGGTGAGGCCTTGCCCTGCTCTGGAGCATTTTGTTCTGTTCTTGGCATCACATTTTAGGAAGGACATGGATAGGTCGGAGTTCCCAGAGCAGGAGAAGTAGGATGGTGGGATGTGCCCGAAGAACAGGCCATATGAGAATTGGTTGAAGGAGTCAGGGATGTTTAGCCTGAAGAGGAATAGACTCAGGGAGGATGTGAGAGCTGTCTTCAAGTATTTGAAGGGCTGTCACACGTAGGAGGGATTAGCTTGGTTCCATCTGGCCCCAGAAGACAGAACTACGAGCAATGAGGAGAACTTGCATAGAGACCAATCTGGGCTTGATGTCAGGGAAAGCTTCCAAACCATGAGAGCATCCCACAGTGGAACAGGCTACCCAGAGAGGCAGTGGGCACCCCCTCTCCTTGAAGGCCTTGGAGCAGAGGCTGAAGGACCAGTTGCTGGGCAGGTAGTAGTGAGGATTCCTATGAGATGGATCACATGGTAGTTGAGATCCCTTCTAACTCAAATTCTCCATGTCCCATCTCATTGTATTTGCACACAGGCTTGGAATGTATTCCCTCCCCACTTGTGAAGAATCCCTAGCTTCCTCTAAGGCTCTGCTCAGATACCTTTCCTGACTTTCCCACCCCGGCCCACTCCCATCCACAGCCCAAAGGAATCTCTCTACCTCTTCCAATTGTGTCTGGAACCTCCCTTCAATTACCCTCTACTTTGCATGATGAGCAGCCACCCCCACGCCTCACTAGGCTGTAAATAGCATCGACTATCATTTGTCTGTCTGTCCCCAATGCCTCGTACTTAGTAGGCACTTAATAAATGTTAGTTAAATGGAATGGGTGACCTCTCTGCAGCCTTTGACATTGACCACCACCCTTTCTTCCTAGACCCTTTCCCCTCCCTTGGCTTCCATGACACTGCTCTCCTTGGCTCTCCTCACCCCTTCCACTTTCTCACCCTGAAAGATCATACCACCGATGTGGCTTCCTCCTCCTTTTGGTGCGTTCCTCCCAGAATCTCCATTTTAAGCAAGAGCTCACTCCTCTCCCCCTTTTTTTACTTTTTCACTTCTGAATCTCCAAATGTCTGGTCTTCTCCACCATGGTTCTTCCCTTCCTTTCATCTCCCTTTCATGTGTTGTCTTCCCCCATTAGAATATAAGCTCCTTGAAGGGAGGGACTGTCTTTTATGCTTCAATGTGTATTTCCAGCATTTAGTACAGTGAGAGGCACATCAGGTAAGCTCTATGTAAATGCTGGTTGCTTTGACTTTGTAACTTTTTCCCAGCCTTCTTTGTTGGATTTTCCTTCCCCTCCCCATGAATTGTGGGTGCCCCTTCCAAGGCTCTGCCCTTGACCTTCACTTCTTTCTATGTCTTCTGTCTTGATGATGTCGTCAGCTCTTCTCCTCCTCCTCCTCTTCAGAATTGAGAGGGATCTTAAAACAGAGAATGTTAGAACTGGGAAGGAACTTAGAACATGGAATACCAAAGCCGGGAGTATGGAAGTTAAGAGTTGGAAATTATCTTGGGGATTATCTAGTCTCATCTCAGCATTTTGCAGTTGAAAAACCTGAGGGCCAGGGAGGGGAAGTGGATTGTCTTTCAAGAGATCCTGGAAATGGTGGTGTCCTCAACAGAAGTAGGGAAGTTAGGAAGAGGCGAGGATTTGGAAGGAAAAATGATGAGTTCTGTTTTGGACATGCTAAGTTTGAGATGCCTCTGAGATTATCGACTTAGAAATATCCAAAAGGGAGTTGGTGGTGTTGAGCTGGAACTCAGGAGAGAAATTAGGGCTGGATATGTTACAGACCTAGATGATAACGGGACCCATGGGAACTGATGAGATCAACAAGTGTGATAATGTAGAGGGAGACTAGAAGACCCAGAGTCTTGGGAGACACCAAGGTTAGTGGGAATGATACGGATGAAGGAGACTGAGAAGGGATGGTTAGACAGGGAGCAGAAAAACCAAAAAGGAGCCATGTAATGAAAGCCCAGAAAAGAGAGGATATGCAGCAGATCAAGAGGAAGTTGATGGTGCCAAATCTGCACAGAGGTCAAGGGGGATCAGGATCAAGAACAGGTGACTAGATTTCCCCCAGGCCTAGAGTCACAGAGCCATAGAACAAGGGAACAGAGAGTGCTAGATCTGAAAGGGAGCTCAGAGACCATAATCCAACCCCTTAATTTGAGAAGAGGAAACCAAGGCACGGAGGGGAAAAGGGACTCCCCAAGGGTCACATAGCCATTTAATAATAGTGTGGGGACTAAAACCCGTCTCAATGCCGAATCCAAGGCTCAAGGTGCTAAATGCTCCCTCTCTCTGTCTCTCCCTATCTGCCTCTGTCTGTCTCTGTCTGTCTCTTTCTCTGACTCTCTGTCTCTGTCCATCCATCCTTCTCTTGGCTCCAAGCATGTCCACACAGATACATACAGACCCATACACAGAAGCACGCATACACTTATGTATATGGCTGTCTGAGAGCCAAGGCATGGCTAGAGGGCAGAGTGTGGCCATCCTTCGAAGCTGGCTGCTAAGGCAGCAAGCATCTCCATTGGCTATTTAATCATGCTGCTGAGCATTTCCTCTCCTTATAATTTATGGGTCAGGCTCAAGCCTTGGAGAGCTGAACTCATTAACATGCAGGATGCTCCTGGACTCAGCTTCTGCCAGGGAAGGTCATCTCTGGGAGGCTAGGCCCTGGTCCCCCGAGGAGGGAAGCCGGGAGCCCTGTGGCCCTGCAGCCAGTGGGGGGCTAAGCTAAGAGAAGGACCCAGGTCCCCTGATTCCTGCTCTGTCTTTAGGTTTCCATAGCAACAGTCACTGAACACTCCCCCCCCCCCAGTAATGGGATGGCAGGGCTGCCTCTTCTGTGGCTGACAAAGGAGAGGGGGAGGGTTGGCTCAGCTGTTTATCTTTTCTCTCTCCATAGAAAGGGATCTATTCAGGTGGGACTCAGCATGTGGAAGGGAAATTCCAATCTGAACCTTGTAGAAGCAGTGGGATTACAGGACCTCATGGGGTCCTCTAGTCCTGCCCCCTGTCTCCTGCCTACAAATAATTAGAGCCCTTCTAAATGGTGTCTAATATTCTTAACAATGTTTCAAGAGACAACTGGAGTACAGTGACCAAGATGCTGGCTTTGTACTCAAAAGACCTGACTTTGAGCCTTGTCTCTGGAATATGGCATAGCCACAGTGGATAGAGGGCTAGACCTGGAATCAGAAAGACCTGGATTCATATCTTGCCTTTACCATTTATTTGCTGTGTGACCGTGGTCTGGGATTTGGACCCAGATCCTTTGACTCCAATTTAGCCTTTCACTGTACTACACTTCTGTCAACCAATTTCTCTGTTCCTCAGTTTTCTAATCTGAAAAATGGGGGTATTATTGTGCCTATAGTCTCAACCTCACAGGTACTGCGAGGCTAAGATGAGACAGGGTCTGTAAAGTGCTTTGCAACCCCCAGAGTGGCATAGAAATGTTGGTTTTTATTATTGCTTAATACTTATGTAACTTTGACTTAATATACACCTCAGTTTCCTCATTTGTAAGCTGAAGGGGTTACCATAGATGATCTCCATGGTTCCCTTTGTCAGCATGCTAGAGTGGACAGAAGACTGGACTTGGAGTCAGGAAGACCTTAGTTCAAATCCCACCTCAGAAATCTACTAGCTTTTTGAGCATAAGCATGTCACTTAACCTCTGTGAACCTCAGTTTTCCTGACCTGTAAAATGGGTATAATAAATCTGTCTGCCTTTTAAAAAAATATCAATCAACCAACAAACATTTATTAAGCACCTACTACATTTAAGACACATCTTCTAACCTCAAGGAACTTACTGTCTATAGGAATGGATAGATAGAAAAGAGGTTTATGTGGCTCATAACCCTGTCTGGTTGGGACTTTCCTCCTGATGTCTAGCTATAATACCTGCTGCTACTTTGGCTCATTGCTTGCAATTCAGGCCTTCATAGACTTCAGGTACTGCTGGTTTCTAATGGAAGAGATCACTGCCCAGGCTTTTGGGAAAGGTCACCTCCTTTTCTGTCCACACAAGAAAAGCCCAACCTCCCACCATCCTCTAGCAAGGGGGCCCCTCCCTCTGCAGATCTCACATCTAGCACTGTTCCTGGGCCTGTCTCTGACACTTAGCTCATTCTCCCTGACATCACAGTTATTTATGTACTGGTCCCTTCTCTCATCTGAGTGCCAAAGTGCTTCAGATCAGGGCTATGTCTTATTACAGGCAGTGTGCTAGAATGGAAGGCTGTATTCAAAGTCAGAAGTCCTAGGTTCAAATCATGCCTCCATATTTAGTACTTGTGTAACCTTGTTCAAGTAACTTCACCTCTTTGGGCCCTGGGTTCCTCATCTGTAAAATGAAGAGTCATATCAGATGGTCTCAAAGGCTAGGGTCCTGTGAGCCGACTTGGTTAAACTCAGCACCAAGGACAGTGCCTCAAAGAAAGATAGTTCATGAGATTCCTTGAAATCCCTAACTGTTTACAGAGAGCTTTTCTCATAACCACCAACATATCACAGGGAAGTGATACATATTATTATTCTTATTTTACAGATAGGGAAATTGAGGCCCAGAGAGGTGAAGTCCCCCACCCAGGGTCACACAGCTAATAAGCGGTGGATCCAGGACTAGATTTCTGACTCCCAAGCCTAATGGGTTTTTTTTCTTCTATTCTCTCAGACTTCCTCTCCCTCTGACAAGGCCTGCCCAGAAACAGAAAGCTGGAGGGGAGGATTGAAACATGACCAAGGAACAGAGAGGTGGGTTGACTTGTCCATGGTCACACAGCAAATGAATAGTAAAGGCTAGATTTGAACCCAGGTCTTTCTGACTCCAAGTCTCACCCTCTATCCATTATGCCACATTCCAGAGACAGGACTCAAAGCCAGGTCTTTCAAGTACAAATGTCCCAGACACTGTACTACAGTTGTCTCCTGAACTCTACAATATAAGAAGTAAGTGTAGTACAGTAAAAGGCTAAATCTGGAGTCAAAGGATCTGGGTTCAAATTCTGAACCTGCTATTTACAACTTACATGACATTTTGTAAGTCACTTAACCCTTCTGGACCCTGTTTCCTCAGCTATAAAATGTGGGGGCTGGACTTAGTGACCTTTGAGGTCTCCTTCAGCTGTAAATGTACCATCCTCTGACTGATAATAAAAACTAGCATTTATATACAGCTTTACAAATTGCTTTCTATGTGTTATCCTATCCTCACAACAACCCTGGGCAGTAGGTGTTATTAATATCCTGCTTTTACAGATGAGGAAACAGAGGTTAAGTGACTTGCCCAGGGTCACAAGGCTAGCAAACATTTGAGTCAGGATTTGAACTCAGGGCTTTCTGACTCCAAGTCCAGTACTCTATCCACTGAGCCACCTCTACTGACTGTGACTATGGATTGACTCTGACATTGCCTTTATTTAGAGCCCAACTGGAATGAATGAAAAGATCCCAAGGGCCCTCACTTCAAGAGAGTGTGGCTGAGGTCATTTTCAGTAATGTCTGACTCTGTGACCCAACTTGGGGTTTTCTTGGCAGAGATACTGGAGTGGTTTGTCATTTCTTTCTTCAACTCATTTTGCAGGTGAGGAAACTGAGGCAAACAGGGTGAAGTGACTTGCCCAGGGTCACATAGCTGCTAAGTGTCTCAGGCAGGATCTGATTGACTATGAGTCCAGCCCTTTATCTACTGCTCATGGGTGGATTGTGAGTGATGCTAGTTACCCCAGGGGAAGGAGTATCTGCAAAGCTAAGGTCATAGATCTTTGTGAGAATTTGAGACTGATACCTATGCAAGGTCGTTGCAATAGATTTCTATAGTGTTGTAGGACTGGCAAAGCCCTTCACATCTGTCACCTCATTTGATCCCCACCACAAGCATGGGAGGTATGGGTTATTATTATCCCCATGTTACAAGTGAGGAAACAGGCTGAGAGGTTAAGTGACTTGCTCAGGGTCACACAGCTAGTTAATATCTGTGGTAAGATTTGAACTCAGGTCTTCCTGACTCCAAATTCGTTGCTCTATCTGCTAGATCACCTAGCTGCCATTCTTCAAGGTCTCAGCTCCTCCAGGCAGTCAGACATCTTTCCCTTCTTTGAACACCTAGGGCATTGACCGTGCCTCCCATTCTTCTGAGCACTTTTCGTAGGTTGCTTTGTGATCACACTTGTACTCTTTGTCTCCCATTATCCTTGAACCTCATAATGTTAGTGAGAAGTAGTGTATTGTAGTGGAGAGAGCTGGCCTTGGACTCAGAAAGATCTGGGTTCATGTCCTGACTCTGACTTATCTTGGTTGTGTGTCCCTGGGCAAGTCATCTCACCTCTTTGGGTCCCAGGCAACTGTCCAAGACAGGGGTTCTTAAACTTTTTGGTGTCGTGGACTTCTCAGGCAGTCAGGCTGGTAAAGGCTATGGACCCCTACTCAGAATTATGTTTTTAAATACATAAAATAAAACACATATGATTACAAAGGAAACCAATTCTACTGAAACACAGTGATCAATATATACATACATACATTCATACATATATGTGTGTGTGTGTGTGTCTGTGTGTGTGTAACAAATTCACAGACCCTAGGTTAAGGAACTTGGTTAAGATTAATTACTCTGCAGCAACACTGTGCAATGACTGACTTTGTTAGACTTAGATTTTCTCAGTAATGCAATCATCTAAAACAGTTCCAAAAGACTCATGATGGAAAATGCTATCCACATCCAGAGAAAGAACTATGGAGTCTGAATGCAGATCAAAGCAGACTATTTTCTCTTTTTTTGTTTCTTCTTTCTCGTGGTTTCCCCCCTTTTGTCCTGATTCTTCTCTCATAACATGACTAATATGGAAATATGTTTAACATGATTGTAAATGTATAATCTATATCAGATTGCATGCCATCTTGGGGAAAGGGAGGGGAGGAAAGAGGAAAAATTTAGAACTCAAAATTTTATAAAAGTGAGTGTTGAAAACTAATAATAAACAAATAAATAAATAAAAATTTTAAAGAAAATATGTTACTCTGAGGTTACATCTCATGCAAGCAAATTGGCAAAGATGGCAAAACATGGGAATGTTTAGTGTCAGAGGGACTGTAGAAAGACAACTCACTCTAGAGTTTTAGATTGTAGAAAGGCACACTCATGCATTGTTGGTGGAGCTGTAAACTGGTCCAATCATTTGGGCAAACAATTTGGAATTACATAAAGACAGTGACTAAAGTACTACCTTTTGACCCAGAGATTCCACCACTAGGAATATAGCCCAAAGAGGTCAATGATAAAAAGGTCACATATACACAAACTATTTATAGCAGCACTTTCTGCAATGGCAAAAAACAAAACAAACAAAAAAACCCATAACAAAGTAAATGCCTATGAAGTGGGGAATGTCTAAACAAACTGTGGTACATGAATGTAATGGAATATTGCTCTGTTGTAAGAAATAATGGATATGATAGATACAGAGAAGCCTGGAAGATTCATCTGGATTGATGCAAATTGAAGTAATCAGAATCAGGAAAACAGTATATAACCACATCAATGGAAAGCCCACGAAGCAATGGAGACTGAATGTGTCAAAATTATAAGAATCAAGTTTGTCCTCAAAGAAGAGATAAAAGAAGATAAAGCCCCTTCCCCTTCTTGGCAGAGGTGGGGGACTATGGGTGTGGAATACTGAATGTAACATGACTCTTCTCATATGTTGGTTAGTTTTTGTGAACTTTCCTCCCCCCTCCCCCTTTTTTATTCTTTGTTATATAGAATGACTCTCTGGGGAGAGAGATACATTAGGAAATATAATTTATGCAAAACCAAATATAATCAATACATGCTTTCCTTTGGAAAGACTGTGAATTGCAGGTGTCCTGTATTCTCTGGAATACAGGGAGTTCCCCATGCATATGAGATCACAGGTCCAGATCAACTTTCCACATATGTGTAGGGGCATCCCAGACTAAGGCTGTAAGCTCCTCAAGGACAGAGACTGGGTCTCACCTGTCTTTGTATGTCCTCTAGTGCCAGGGATGTGTTCAAAACATAATAATAGCTAACATTTGTATGGCGCTTACTATGTGTCAGGCACTATGCTAAGCACTTTATAATTATCTCATTTTCATCCTCACAACAACCCTGGGAGGTAAGGGCCATTACTATCCTTATTTTATAGATGAGGAAACTGAGGCAAACAAGAATTGACTTGCTCAAGGTCACGCAGCTAGGATGTATCTGAGGCCAGATCTGAACTCAGACCTTCCTGAGTCCAGGCCCAGTGCGCTATCCATTTTGCTAGCAAAAGCACTAACATGGAGTAGAGGTGTTCACAGGGCCTTCGATAGTATTTTTTAAAGACTCAGGATACAGAACATGCTTGTGCATGGTGCCTGCTTTGATCGGAAGTGTCATGCAATTTGTCAGATGTGCTCATTATGATACCATCAGGGCCTAATACTCATTGACAGCCAGTCCTTAATTAGGGTGGGGTGACTGGACCTTTGCTTCAGGGAGCCAAAATTTAGAGGGCACTGATAACCTTTATACCCTCCATCAGGCAAAAACTGATCTTAGCATCTAGTTAGCGAGGGTAATTAGTTAAGATAGGAAACTACCTGCTATTTCTCTCCTACAGAGGCACATCACCGTGATAGCCCAGGCCTGAGCCCACCCTGTTCTTTATCCCCCGAGTGGTGACCCCTTGGTGTCCTCCTGTCTGTCCCCCCTCAGAGGCCACATCACCGTGATCGCCCAGGCCCGAGCCCACCCTGCTCTCTATCCCTGGAGCAGTGACCCCTTGGTGTCCTCCTGTCTGTCCCCCCTCAGAGGCCACATCACCGTGATCGCCCAGGCCCGAGCCCACCCTGCTCTCTATCCCTGGAGCAGTGACCCCTTGGTGTCCTCCTGTCTGTCCCCCCTCAGAGGCCACATCACCGTGATCGCCCAGGCCCGAGCCCACCCTGCTCTCTATCCCTGGAGCAGTGACCCCTTGGTGTCCTCCTGTCTGTCCCCCCACAGAGGCCAAGGCCTTTTCTTTCTCCAACATCTCTAACTAGCTCCCCAAACTGAATTTGTCTTTCAAGTTGACTTGAGCGCACCTGGGCTGTTCAGCCAAGTGTGCCAGAATGGCCAGTTACAGCTCCATGGCAGCTCTAAATGGGGAAGGATTTTCTGGCAATCAGAGCTGTCCAAAAATGGAAGGGCTGTTTTGGGAGGCAGTGAGCTCCCTGTCACTGGATGTGCTGAGCAGTGGCAAGATGACCACTTGTCAAGGGCACTGGTGAGGGGCTTTCTGTGAAGGTCTAAGCTGGCTCAGATCAGGTGCACCAGATTCAAACAGAATCACACCCTTGCCCACAGCACATCAAGTTGCAACCCCATTCGGGGTTTTCGTGGCAGAGATACTGGAGGGGTTGGCCATTTCCTTCTCCAGCTCATTTTATAGATAAGGAAACTGAGGCCAACAGGGTTCAGTGACTTATCCAGGGTCACACAACTAGTAAGTGTCTGAGGGCAGATTTGAACTCAAGTCCTCTTAACCCCAGGCCCAGCTGGCGTAATCCACTGTACCACCTAGCTGTCCTGTATATTAACTAAAAAAACCAGCAAATTGTCTACGTTGTATTTATTTTTATTTATTTTGTTAGACAGTTTCCAATTACATTTTAATCTGGTTCTGGCTATATTGGTGAGTTTTACGGCCGGTTACCTGCCCATAAAGCTCATAGGTGGTATCTGAGTGCACAGAGCACCAGGCCTAGAGTCAGGGAGATCTGAATTCAAATCTAGCCTCCCACACATATTAGCTGTGTGACCATGGTCAAGTAACTTAACCTGTTTGCCTCAGTTTCCACAAATGTAAAATGGGGTTTGACAATAGCCCTTAACCCCCAGATTGCCGTTTTGAGGATCAGATGAGATGCCTGTTGTAGAGATATTAGCACAGGGCCTGGCACGTGGTAAGTGCTATTTAGTTTACTGTAATGTAAGCCATTATTATACACTGGGTGGATGGGCTCTATTGAGCATTCCTTTCACGTGTGAACTGTACTAAGCGGTTCTCGAGGGCCCCTCCAGCTCTCAAACTCTGTGACCCTGTGGCACTATGAACACATACAGCAATCAGGAATGATTGAAGAGTGCTGGATGTGGGGGTCAGGAAGACCCGAGTTCAAATCCTGCCTCGGACACTTACTAGTTGTGTGACCCTGGGCAAGTCACTTAACTTGCCTGCCTCAGTTTCCTCAACTGTAACACTGGGATAATCATAGCACCTACACTGCAGGGTTGTTGAGGATCAAATGAAATCACTCATGTCAGTCAGTCAACTAGTATTTATTAAGTGTCTGTGTGCCCTTTTGTGCCAGGGGCTGTGCTAAGCACCGGAAATAGTAAAAGAAAAACAAAAAACTGGTCTTCAAGCTCACTGTCCAACAAGGAAATAGCTATCATTTATAGAACACTTTAAGGTTCGCAAAAAAAAATTCAAACACACACACACACACACACACACACACACACACACACACACACACACACACAACACACACACACACACACACACCTGATTTCATTTTATCCTCCTAACAACCTTGGGAGGCAGATGCTATTTTTATCCTCATTTTACAGATGAGGAAACTCAGGCAGATACAGGTTAAATGACTTTAATTTTGAACTTACATCTTCTTGACTCCAAAGTCCTACACTCTATGCACTCACTACTCTATCTAGCAGCTTATTTTTTTTCTGAAATTCTTTTTTTTTAAGTTTTACTAATTTATTTTGATTTATCAACAATCACTTCCACATGCTTTTGAGCTGAAAGTTTTTCTCCCCCTTCCTCTCCCCCACCCTCCCCAAGATGGCACACAATCTGATATAGGCTTTACATTTACATACCCATTAAACATATGTTCACATTAGTGAAGTTGTAAGTAAAAATTAAAACCAACAGGAGGAACCATCAGAAAGATGAAACAAAACTCAACAGAAGGTAAAAATAAGTGAGAGCGATTCGACTTCCATAGTTCTTTCTTTGGATGTGGACAGCATTTCCATCCCGAGGCCTCTGGAGATGTCTTAGATCCTCGTAATGCTGAGAAGGGTTCAGTTTAACAATATTAGTCATCGCATAACATGGCTGTTATTGTATACAAAGTCCTCTTGGCTCTGCTCACTTCACTCAGCATCAGACCATACAAGTCTTTCCAGGTTTTTCTGAAGTCACCCTGTTCATCATTTCTTACAGCACAATAGTATTCCATTACCTTCATACACCACAACTTGCTCAGCCATTCCCCAATTAAGGGGCATCCTCTCAATTTCCAATTCTTTGCCACCACAAAAAGAGTCTAGCAGCTTATTTTGTAACTCAATTTGCAAACCTTAAAGCATTAAATGAATGCCAGCTATTCTAATTATCATTACAGCAAATCTTGGTCTATGAATGGGATGAACATTATTGTACTGTGAGAAAGGATGAAGGGCATGGTTTCGGAGAGCCTTGGAAAGACTTGAATGAACTGATGCAAAGTGGAGTGAGCAGGGTCAGCAGCTTATACGGTATCATTATAAAGATCTTAAGAATACTAATTAACCAACCAATGATCAACCATAATTCCAGAACAGCAGTGAGGAAATGCGCTAACCACCTCCTGACAGAAAGGTCAGGGATTCAGGATCCAGAACAGGGCATTTCTTTTAATCGACTGTATATTTGTCATAAGGGTATTTTTTTCAAATGGTGGGAGGAGGAAGGATGAAGATAAAGTAAATTTTCATTAATTTGAAAAATAATTTAAAGTAATAATTTAGTGACCAAATGTGAAAGACTTAGCTACTCTGATAAAGGCAATGATCTAAGACAATTTCAAAGAATTTGTGATGAAAAATGGCATCTACCTTTAGAGAAAGAACTGATGAACTCTGAGTAGAAATTGAAGCATAATTTTTTTAACTGTTGTTATTTTTCTTGCCCTTTTTTTTTGGGGGGGCAACATGGCTAATATGGAAACGTCTTGCATGACCTCACATGTCCAATAGAAATCAAATTGCTTGCCTTCTCAGGGAGATGGGAGGCACAGGCAGGAGGGAGAGAATTTTGATCTCAAAATTTTAAAAAATGATTATTAATTTTTTACACATAATTGGGAAATATTTAACAAAATCAATAAAAAGAAAAAAATAACCCAGGTGAGAGGTCAGGAGGGACTGTGTGAGTGGAGAGGAGGGTGTATATGAGAGGTGGAGGGTGAGACAACAGGACTGGACCCCCAGGCTGCATGAATGGATGACCTTGGGTTGAACATCCACGAATAACCCAGCAAGCACCATTAACCATTAACATTAGTCTAACAGATGCAACTATTTTTCCTCTTTTCTGAGTTTACTGGGGAAAAGCTGTCATCTTACATATAAAACCTTGTGACACCCACATGTCATAAAGGTAATTTAATTTTCCTGCTTGTATTTTCCTAGCTGAAGAAGTTCTGGAGTCAGAGAAAGTGGGTTCAAATCCTGCCTTTAATATTTACTAACTGTGTGACCTTGGGCAAGTCATTAAACCTCCGCAGCCTCAGCTTTCTTATCTGTAAAATGAGAGGGTTAGACTTGAAGATCTCCAAGGTTCCCTTCCTCTAAATACTGGATCCTGTGAACTCCTGGGGGGGTCAAGGACCTTCCTTTCCTGATGTGGTCTGACCAGGGTAGAAGACAGTGGGACTATTGCTGCCCTCCACTCTCTGGACAGCCCAGCTTTATGTCCTTACCTCCACCTTTGCTGACCACCTCCCCCTAGCCTGCCTGACTCACACTAAAGCATGTCTAGCTGCTCCTACCTTTGTCCACACAATCAATCCATCCACAAGCATTTATTGAGCACCAACTATGTGTCAGGCACTGTACTAGGCACTAGGGACACAAAGAAACTGCCCCTGCTCTCAAAAAGCTTACATTCTATCATGGAAGACAACCTATACCTGTACAGACCAACCCAGCCCCCTTGGGACAGAGCCATGCCCCTAGGGCAGGTGTCCTGCCTCCATATCTTTGACATGAAGGCAAGGAGCCCTGAAAGAAGACGACAGAGCCTTCAGCTAATGACAGATGATGTAAAGAGAGAAGAGCCCAGGCTATAATGGACACCAAAGACCTGAGTCCAGACGCTGGCTCTGCTGTTCAATGCCTTTATGACCCGGGGCCACCATCAGCTGATTGGTAAAGTGAGGGGCTTGGACCAAGGCTTTCTAAGACCCCTTCTAAATCCCAAGACCTATGACCACTCGCTCACAGGAGAAACCTCCCAGGGCTTGAGTCCTTTCCTAAGTGAACCCACTAGACTTTCCCCCATCCCTGGGAGATCTGAAGACATGCTGGCCCGTGGTAATGCCATGGAATGAGCAGTTTTTGGCTACTCCCTCCTCCCTACCCCATGCCTCCTACAACGCTGAGGCTCCCTCCATGCCCCCATCAATGCCCTATGCCCAGAAACAAGCGGGGGAAGGCACAGAGAAGCTGATCATTTGGCCTGAAACCAGGACACATCATTTTAGCCATCAGAGCTGTCCGAGCCTGGAATGGGCCACCTCGCAAGGTAGTAAGGTCTCTGTCACTAGAAGTATTACACAGCAGGATGATGACCACTTGTCAGGGGCGTTGTTGATTCCCGTTCAGGTAGCAGCAGTTAGACAAGGTGGCCCCTGGTATCCCCCCTCAGCCCTGAGATCCTGTGATTCTGAGCTTGGCCCTGAAGGCAGAATTAAAGGCAATGGGCAGAGACCACGCCGCATGCGGAGACTATGCAAGGACCCCCAGAAGCTAGCCTGGAGATGAGAAGGCACAGAAGAGCTGTCTTTAAGGACCTCAAGGAGAAAGGGTAGAATTTGGACCAATGAGTGGACAGACTGGGGCAGACTTCAGGTCGGTGTCAGGAAGAATCTTCTACAACCTGGAGCTGACCTGCTATGAATTGGACTGCCTTGGGAGGTAATGAGTTCCCCATCACTATAGGTCTGCAAGTGGAAGCTGGGTCACCCCTCTTCAGGGGTGTTATGGAGGATGTGAACTCCAGTCCTCTGCCTCTGGCTCCAGTGTTCTTTCCACAGTCATAGGGTTTGTCTCCCCTAATGCCACCTTGACCCAAAGTCCTAACCTCTCTGGGTCACCCTTTCCTCAGCCATAACGAGGGGGTCGGAGGGAGGGGCTGGGACGTCCTCTCTCTAGCTTCTCTGCTCCTCCCATGGCCAGCCGGGGCTAAAACAGGAAGTAGGACTCCTCGGTCAGCCCAGCCCCCTGCAAACACAAGGCCATGTCTTGAACGAACTCGGATGGGCCACACACCAGGGCGAAGGGCTTCTTCCGGCAGGAGTCGACCAGCTCCTGGACCAGGGCCTGGCTGAGACGGCCCAAGTGGGTCTTTTCTTGGTAACTCCAGGGCAGTTTGTCCAGGGAAGCTTCCTGCAAAAGCCACAGGGGACCTGGTGAGATGAATGAGTGGCTGGTGTCCCCTCCCCTGGTCACCGAGCAGAGTCATAGACTTAGCTTTGAAAGGGCCTAGCTCAATCCCCTCATTTTACAAATGGGGAAAACAGAGGCGCAGGGAGGGGATTTTGAGCTGGAGGACCGGCTAGTCCAAACCCTCATTAGACAAAGGAGGCCAGGCCGCAGGGGCCACTTCTCAATGCTGCAGCCTGCTCCGCTCAGGCCTTCCATCGCTTCCCACCTGTGAGAGGACAAGCTTCTCATTCTGGCATTCAAGGCTCTCTCCTCCCTCCTAGCACCCCAGGCCTCTAGCAGTCTCTTAAGTTCTAGCCAAAGCTCTCCCCATGGCTGCTCCTCATGCCCTACCCCACCCCCAGCAGCTTCAGTTACTGCGGCCAGACATGAACCAGCTGACCAGCTTTCCAGTAATGAGCCTCTGGACGTACCAGGCAGGTTCTCAGACAACAGGCAGCCTGTCCCTGCAGCCCTACCCAAAGGCCTTCCCCACTGGCAGCCTGGGATGGGGAAAGCACTGGCTCCGGAGTAAACTTAAATCTCCCCTCTAATGTTTGTTAGCTGCATGACCCTGGCCGAGTCACTTAACTTCTCAGGGCTTAAGCTCCCCTTCTCTAAAACCAGATTGGAATAGGCAGCCTCTGGGCTCCTTTGCATCTGTGAAGCTAGGGTCTACACTCTTCCTCTCAGTTTCCCTATCTCTAATATGGGATAGCTGGGGCCCAGAAGGCCCTTCTGGTTCCAGACCGAGCTGCTGGACAGGTTCTGTGGTCACAAAGCTGCTGAGGGGGCGGGGCTAGGGCAAGCAGGCCTAGGCCTTTTGCTGCCCAGTTCAGTTATAACACACGGCTCTATCAGCTGGAACAGCACACAGATCAGTCAGAGCAGGAGGCAGAGTGGCTAAAGGGCTGGACCCGGGGTTAGGAAGGTCTGAGCTCAAATCCTGCTTCGGGCACTTACTAGCTGTGTGACCCTGGGTAAGTCATTTAACTTCTGTTTGCCTCAGTTTCCTCATCTGTAAAATGGGCATAATAACAGCACGGTCCTTTCAGGGTTGTTATGGGGATCAAATGAGATTCGATATCTGTACAGTGCCTAGCACTTAGCAGGCTCTTAACACATGCTTGTTTTTTCCTTTCCTTCATTCATCTCCCAGGGCCTTGGTTTCCTCATCTATAAAATGGGCTTTAAGTCTTTCAAGGTTTGTAAAATACTTTACATATGTTATCTCATTTGATCCTCGTGACAACCCTGGGAGGGAGGTGCTTTTATGATCCCCATTTTGTGGATAAGGAAATTGAGGTTGAGAGAGGGTAAGAGACTTGTCCAGGGTCACATGGCTAGTCAGCATCTGAGCCAGGATTTGAACTTGTGTTCCAGTAAATCATCCATTATACCCCCTGGCTCAGCTATCGAATGAAGAAACCTGACTAAACTAATCCCAAGGTCCCATTTCAGGTCTAAATCTGCAGCCCCAGGGGCACCACAGGAAGAATTTCCAGCCTCAGTTTCCCTCTCAGAGAGATCATAGATTTGGGGCTGGAATGGACCCTGGGGGTCATTTAGTCCAATCCCCTCATTTTACAGAGAAGGAGACTGATAAGGGAAAGGAAGTGACTCACCCAAGGTCACCCAGGCTATAAGGGGCAGAGTTCGGATTTTGAACACAGGTCCCATGACTTTAGAACCAGGTCCCTTTTAGCGAAGGCAGAGGTTGGACAGTCTTTTCAGACAGATCCTGATGGCTGAGAGTGAGCGGCTTGGCCTGGGGGTGATCTTCCATCTGCTCATCGTCCACTGGTGGGGATCCCTCCTCCCCCTTCCTCCCTCTGGCCTCACCTGACTGAGTACAAAGAAGGTCCGAACGTTCCAATAGCGAGCCTGGTCCTGGAGGAGGGGCTTCAGGTAGATGCTCTCGAAGGTCTTGAAGCAGCTGACCAAGGTGAGGAACGTCTCATCCTCCTCATTGTCTGTGATCTCCTTCAGGATGGGCAGCATGGGTGCCAGGCCAGTGCCCGCGGCCAGCATGAGGAGCTCACCGTACTGGGGGGGGGAAGGGAGAAAGAGAAGAAAGAGGGGGAAAGATAGAGAGATAAGGGAGAGGAAAAAAGGAGAAAGAGAGACACAGAGAGAAGGATGGAGAGAAGGGAGACAGAGAAGAGAGACAGACAGACAAAAAGTGAGGAGAGAGGGAAGGGAGAGCAAGAGGAGAGAGAAAAGGAGAGAGACAGAAAGGAGAGAGAAACAGAGAGAAAGAAAGAGAGGAGAGAAGGTGAGAGAGAGAGAGACAGAGAGCATGATAGAGAGAAAAGAGGCAGAGAAGAGAAAGAGAGAAGAGAGAGACAGAGAGATGGAGAGAAGAGAGGAGAGAGAGACAGATAAAAAGTGAGGAGAGAGGGAAAGGAGAACAAGAAGAGAGAGAAAAGGAGAGAGACAGAGAGAAAGAGAGGAGACAGAGAGACAGAGAAACAGACAGAGAAGCAGAGAGAGAAACAGAGACAGAGAGCATGATAGAGAGAAAAGAGGCAGAGAAGAGAGAGAAGAGAGAGACAGAGAGATGGAGAGAGAAGAGGGGGAGAGAGAGAGAGAGAGAGAGAGAGAGAGAGAGAGAGAGAGAGAGAGAGAGAGAGAGAGAGAGGAGAGAGAGAAAAACAGAGAAAGAGGAGAGAGGGAGAGAGACAGAGAAACAGAGACAGAGAGCATGATAGAGAAAAAAGAGGCAGAGAAGACAGAAAGAAGAGAGAGACAGAGATGGAGAGAGAACAGGAGAGGGAGAGAGAGAGAGAGAGAGAGAGAGAGAGAGAGAGAGAGAGAGAGAGAGAGAGAGAGAGAGAAGGGGGAGACAGAGATGAGAGTGAGAAAAAGAAGGGAAAAAGAGAGGAGAAAGGGAGAGACAGAGAGAGAAACAGAGAGAAGAGAGGGAGAGGGTGGAGAAAGAGAGAGAAAGAGAGAGAGAGAGAGAGAGAGAGAGAGAGAGAGAGAGAGAGAGAGAGAGAGAGAGAGAGAGAGAGAGAGAGAACCAAATACCTTAGCAGCAAACGCAGGCCACACCGGCCTCTCAGCTGCCACCCCGCCCCCAGTTCCCTTCCTGTCCCTTGGTACAGGACAAAGTCCTGACTTGGGATTCATATCCCTGACTCAACCCCTGCCTATGACATTCACTGCTGTGACTTGGGGCAAGCCATCTCACCTGTCTGGGGGCCTCACTTTCCCCACCTGTAAAATGATGTGTCTACACCGTGCCAGACATTGTGCTTGGCCATGGGGACACCGAGACAAAACTGAAACGGTTCCCGGCCTCAAGAGGCTTCCATTCTAACAAGGGAGAGACAGCACATACACCTAAGAATGTACAAGTTTCTGGGGGAGAGACAAGAAAGGCTTCTTGGAGGAGGTGGTCATTAAGCTGATCTTTGAAGGCAGGTAGGGACTGTAAGGGGCAGAAGTGAAGACGGAGAGCATTGCAGGCATTGGGGCCAGCCTGTGCAAGAGCAGAGATGGGAAAGGGAATACGCCATAGAGGAACAGCAAAGGGTCGGCTTGGCTGTGACAGAGTGACTGAAGGGGAATAATGTGCCATAAACCTGGATGGCAAGGTTGGGGCCAGGCTGGGAAGGGCTTTCAAAGATAAACAAAGGAGTCTGGATTCGACCCTGGAGGGATTCAGGGAAGCTACTCAGATCTGTGCTTTGAGAAGATCCTTTTAAGGAAAAGAACCGACTTGTACAAAAATATTCACAGCAGCTCTTTCTGTGGTGGCAAAGAATCAGAAATTGAGGGGATGCCATCAACTGGGGCTGAACAAGTCATGGTATTTGACTGTAATGGAACACTATTGTGCTATAAGAAATGACGAGCAGGCTGATTTCAGACAAACCTGGACATACACAAACTGATGCAAAGTAAAGTGAGCAGAACCAGGAGAACATTGTACACGGTAACAGTGACATTGTATGACGATCAATTGCAAATGACTCACTGGTCCTCAGCGATACAACAATTTGAGACAATTCCAAAGGACGCCCGCCTCCAGGGAAAGAACTGATGGCGTCTGAATGCAGATCGAAGCAGACTATTTTTCCATTTTGGGGGGAGTGTTTTTGGTCTTTTCTTTCACTACATGACTAATATGGAAATATGTTTTGCATGATTGCACATGGATAATCTACATTAAATTGCTTACCAGCTCACATCTAGGGGCAGGGGTGGGAGAGAATTTGGAACTCAAATTTTTTTTTAAATGGATGTTAAAAATGTCTTTTTATGTGATTGGGAAAAAATGAAATATTATTAAAAATCCTTTTAGCAGCTGTTTGTAGGAAGGCATGTGTAGATGGAAGGTGATGGTGTTTACAAGGTGTTTTATAAACCATAAGCACGCTACAGATGGCAGCTTCCCGACCACTTCCATCCCCTCTGCTAGACTCCCAGAACAAAGCTAGTCTGAGCCTTGAAACCTTGTGTTTCATCGCAAAATCTGAGCACTAGAAGGTACCTTGGGGGGCATCTGGTCAATACCCCGCTCACAGTAGGAATTCCCTACAGGGAAGCCTCAACAAGTAGTCAACCAGGGCAGCGAGGTGGTGCAGTGGATAGAGTACCTGCCCTGGAGTCAGGAGGACTTGAGTTCAAATGTGGTCTTAGACCAGATACTTGACACTTACTAGCTGTGTGACCCTGGGCAAGTCACTTAACCCCAGTTGCCTTGCCAAAAAACGCCAAACCCCAAAAAGCCAGTGGTCAACCAGACTTTGCTCAGATCTCCAGGGATGGCGAGCTCACTACCTTCCAAAGCAGCCCACTAGCTCTGGTTGTTAGACATTTTTCCTTCTGCCAAATGGAAATTGGCTTCCCTGCGCTTCCTACCTCTTGTTCTGAGCTCTATCCTCCTGGGCTAAGCATGATGAGCCCACTCCTTCCCCATGCTCTGCCTGTCTTTGTGGAAAGCCTGCTCCCCTTCTCTTCCCACCTTCCTACTGAAAAAAAAAAAATTCTAGCAGATGGGAGCTGCAAGAGCCCTCAGAGGACCAATTCCAACCTGTAGCCTTGGTGGCAAGTGGCCATTAATACTCTACCCATTTCGCAGGTGCCTAATTATTTGCTTGCTGCCTCCCCGTTAGAATGTGAGCTCCTTGAGAACAGGCACTGTGTTTTTGCCTTGCTTTAGCACACAGTAGGCACCTAATGAATGCTTGTTGACTGATTCAAGACCTTCAAATCTTAAAGGGACCTCTTGTATTGCTTTATATCTGTCCTGTCCCTGGCCCTGCTGCCAGAATCAATTTCTTAATGCCTTGCTAAGACCATGCCTTCCCTCACCCCACTGGAGCCATTCTGACTACGGCATTTGAAGCCTTCCATCACCTGGGTCCAACCTACACAGCCAGCCTTCTCCCAGACTGCCTGCCCAAGAGGTCTGGGACACACAAACAGGTAAAAAACTCCTCCTCTAGACCCTTGGAAAGGTTTGCACAAGAGGTAGTGTGGTATAGTGGTCAAAGAGCTGGCTTTGCAATGAAAGAACCTGGGTTCAAATCCTAGACATGCTACTTCTACATGTGTGACCTTGGGCAAGTCTCTTAGCCTCTCTGGGCCCAGGTGTAAAATGAGGTTGTTGGACCAGATAAGCCCCCAGGTCTCTTCCAGCTCTATACAGATGATTTCTGATCCCTGGGCTCCCTAAAAAGAAAGTGACAGACATTTTAATTTGTATCCACTCCATTGCCTGCCAGTCCTTCAGCCCCCAAGAATACAAGGGTCCTTCAGATTCAGGAACAGAAAGGACAAGATTAAAAGGATTTTTTGTTAAAGATAAACTTCAATTAAAATTATAATACAAATAAACACTAATTGCTTGTTATGAACATATTGAAACACCTCCACTCCCTAGGAGAAGCTTAAAAGCTACTTCTGTGGTGACTCCTTCTCATGTGGCTCAGGAAGAAATCTCAAGGGTCATGACACCAGCCCCCATCTTGTACTCACCTGGTTCGGTCTGTAGGGGAAGCCCCCAAAAGGTCCTCGCCAAAATGCCACGTCACCAACTTTCCAGGACTTGACATACTGGGACATGAGCCCTGTCTCATAGCACTGGAAAGGAAAGTCAAGGACATTAAGGAGAACACAAAAAGATTAAGGAGGTTGAAGTAGAGCCTGAAGAGGTAGACTCAACATGGAGAAGGTCGTTGGCAAGGCAAGACAAGGTAAACAAGAAAAGGCGTGTGGAACAAGTAGAAGGTAAAGCAAAGTGATAGAGTGATAGAGGGGGCAGCAAACTGATGAAAAAGCGAGAAAGCTGGGGCAAGTTGGCAGAAGAGGAGGTGGGTGTGGCAGTGGCGGTATTGTTGGGACTAAGGGGGGAAACTGAATAAAGGGGCTGCCAAGTTATTCAGAGATGAATGGCTTGTGCTGAATGTGTTTTTCTGCCGCAGCTAAGTAACTGTCGTCCATGCTCTGAGTATAGGGTGACTTCCTCCCTGGAGGAGGAGGTGAAAGGCTTAAGGAATGGCTCTTCATCCTCCACGTTGTCAGGAGGAATGAAGGCAGAATGAAAGAGAAGTGAGGCTTCTGTGAGTTAGGAGGAGAGGAGGGGAGATGTAAGCCCAGTCAGGATGACAGAGCAACAATGAGGGTTACCCAGGGGAGAGGAATGGAAGGCCAAAGGCACCCGTACAACCAAAGCTTTAAACCCAGATCTGTGGCTCTCCCTGAAAAGGAGGGATCTGGATACTCTGAGGAAGAAGTCATGTGGGCTCCCAAGAATGATTCAGCAGAACCACAGACACTCCCAGGTAAGTATCCACAAAAGGCTCAAAGGCAGAGGGCTGGATAATATCTATCATTTACATAGCGCTTTAAGATTCAAAGGATTTTACCAGATAATAGCACTAGCGAGGTCTGTGATCTTCCTGGGGCACGTCTCCTAGAAATAACAGAGAACCTCTCAAGACTTATCAAAACTGATGACAGCTCCCAACTTCTGGTAATTCAGCACAAATGATACCCCTTCAGAAGGAGCCTGAAACATATCATCAACAATTATGAAGTCTTGGGCAAAAAACTGAAGCACGGAAGGGGACAGGCTATGTTCCTCACTGATGGTGCTCAACAGAGCCAAGGGATGCAGAAGAGAAAAATGAATCAAGGGAAGTGAAGAGCAAGTGTCTAGCCAGAGACAGAATGCACCCAACAAAAGTGGGCAAGTCGAATCAAAAGGACTTGAAACTATAAAGGATGAAGGAGGGAGGAGACTGTATGTTTATCCCCCAAGTGAGATATTATGGAACAGGGGTTCTTAACCCTTTGGGTACCCGGGACCCCTCTGGCAGGCTGGTGATGGCTATGGGCCCCTTCTTAGAATAATGGCTTTTTCAAAATTCATGGTTGAAGAAAATACTAAATTTCAGTTAGATCAGTAGAAATAAAGATATAATTCTTTTTCATCCAAGTTCACAGACTCCCTGAAGTCTATTCACAGACGTTATGGAAGTCCACAGACTCACAGTTAAGAATCCCTGCTTTAGATAGCAGCTACAAAATAGGAAGAGGGGCATTACAATCCAAGACACTCAGGAGTTCACAGGCGACAAAAATCCAAGAAGGGAGCCAGCCGCCGAGCGGACGGCCTCAAGTGCTCACACACAAATGCTCAAAGTTGAGGCACCGAGCAGAGTGACCGCAAGGTCCTGACACGAGGAAACAAGTTTGACCTCCGGGGTGCCACTGGGACGCTGGGGCTGAAACCCACGACTGAACTGTGGCTCTGGCTGGGCAGAAGAGAAGAAGCACCATGTATCAAGGTGGTCTGCCCATGTGAGGAAATCCAGGAAGCACAGTGGAGAACCTGGAAGTGTTTGGGTAAAGGTCACTGGAGGAAGAAACTAAAGCACTGTTGTCCTTGGAATAAACTAAAGATTGCCAGAACAGAAATAAGAACCAGATGGAGAAGCAGAGAGGCATGTCACAGCAGCGATGGGGGACTTCAATTACCCCAACATCTGCTGGAGCTCTCTCTCTGGCAAAAGCAGAGTAGGCAATAACTCATTGACTCGCTTTACTGATAATTTCATCCTGTAAAAGCAAGAGGAAACAAAAAGGGGGATCTCTATTATGGACCTGATTCTCACTGGCCGGGAGGAACTGGCGGCTGGGATGGAAATGATGGGAACCTTGCGGAGGAAGTGAGCACTCCCTCCTGGAATTTGTGACAGAAAATGAGGGGAAATCTGGGCATAGCCTGACATGTATCCACTAAGTTTTGGGAAAGTAGATTTCAAAGAGTTAGCTGGAAGGATAGGAAGGATCTCATGGACTGAAATGCTTTAGGGGAAGTCAGCTTAGGAGAGAGAGAGATGCTCAGGAATGAAATTCTGAAGACACATAGTGAAACAACGCCAGCAACATCGGTCTGAACAGACAGATAGAGATACACAGGGAACTCAGAACTCACTAATCAACTTAATTTTTTAAAAGCGATATACAAAAGATGGAGACAAGACCAGGGAACAGAGGATGAAATGCAGGACTATGACACTGTCCTATGAGAGGAGTATCAGGAAGCTAAAGAACAAAGGGCTTTTTAAAAAAGCTACATTGGAAAGGATCAAAGAAGGGACAGAACCTTTGCTTGGAGCGGCCAGGATAAGGGCAACATGCAACAGAGAGAAAAGCTGGCTTAATTCTGATTTTGCTTGGTGGTTTTTTGCCAAGAGGAATGACTTTTGCACTGAAAATGGCGGAACAAAAATAATTATCAGAGAGTTGATACTCAAGAAAAGAATAGAGCTGACCTTGATAAGGTCAAGTCTCTGACCCAGGTGCTGAAAGAACCGACCATCACCGTCAGTGATACAGAAAAGATCATGAAAAATAGAAAAGGTACCACAAGGCTGGAGAATGGCCAGAGTTGTCCGGATTTGACAAAATGGAAGAGTAGAATCTGCAGGCATCGATTCCTGGGGCACGCTAGGATGCATTACTAAAGGGGTGGTTGCTGTTCAGTTGTATCTGGCTCTTCATGAGCCCGCTTGGGGTTTTCTTGGCAGAGATACTGGAAGGGCTTGCCATTTCCTTCTCCAGCTCATTTCACTGATGAGGAAACTGAGGCAGACAGGGTGAAGTGACTTGGCCAGGGTCACACAGTTAATAAGTGTTTGAGGCCAGGTTTGGACTAAGGAGATGAGTCAGGAAGACTCTATCCACCACACCACCTAGCTGCCCCAAAAAGAGATGGTTAGAGAATGTCTAGAAAGGAAATCAGTAATTACAAAAAGTCAGCCTTGGCTCCATCAGGAGCAGGTCATGCCAGACTCCCCTCCTTTGCTTTTTGGACAGGATTACTAAATTAGCAGAAGTGGGGATGCCATGGATAGAGTTCACTTAGGTTTTAGCAAAACTTTTGATGACGTGTCTCATCCCATTTTTGTGGGGAAGATGCAGAGATGTAGACTAGACAACAAGACAATTAAGTAGATTTAGAACTTCTGGGACGATCAGATTGTGCGCTGTCTTGGGGACGGTGGGGGAGAGGAAGGGAGAGAAAAATTTTCAACTCAAAAGCATATGGAAGTGATGGTTGATAAATCAAAATAAATTAATTTAAAAAAAAGAGAAAAAAAAAGAACTTCTGGGACGGCCAAACCGCTTGTTGTTAATGGAGTAGAAGCACTTCCCCCACCATCATTCTCACTTGAGGAAAATATAAAAGCCATTAGCATAGCATGTCAGTGAAATCCTGGGTCTAAACTGAACGAGAAACCTCATCAGCCTTTCTATCTATCTATCAGTCCAGAGGAAATAGCCCCCAACGTGGCCATCTTTTCGTTTTGTTCTTATCCCAGGCCTGATCGTTTTCTAACCGGAGAAGGAGCATAGGAAGGAATCCTTCCTGAAACTGATTAGGGTCAGACTAAAAGCTAGAACTTCTCTTGATTAATTCAATTAATAGAAGCATCTCTTGGGTTCACCTTTGACCAGGTTGAAAAAGAACTCCTTAGAGCTTGGAGATTGAATGATTTTAGGAAAATGAATCTTCAGGGTGTGCCAAAGTTAAGTTACTATCAAGAATTCAGTAATTAATTTTGTCTTTGTTCTTGAAATGCCTCAGATAAGTGTTAGCTGTATGACCCTGGCCAAGTCACTCCCTGTACTTCAGTTCCCTCACTTGGAAAATGAGGGGGCTGGACTCTAAGGTCCCTTCCAGCTCTGAATCTAAGATCTTATGAACCCTAAAAAATTGTAAACAAAAAGGCCTCTTGGTAAGCTGCTCATCATATGGGCTCTTAAAGCTCTTTTATTTGTTATTTCAGAGATTTTCAAAAGCGGGATGGATCTGTCCCTTTGAGTTTTTATTTCTCTAAGCAGAAAGGCTTGGGGTTTAATTGATAAATCTGTTTCTGGTAGCCTTGTGCCCAAATAGCAGGGTACTGAGTTTTTCTTCTACAATGATTCAATGTCAGCTTGGCAGGAAGTCTCCAGTGGAGTGCCCCAGGGATCTGTGCTTAGTATGAAGCTGTTTCATATTCTTTATCAGTGACTTGATAAAAGGAGAGATCCATGATCATCAAAAATTTATAGACTGTTAAATTTACATCAAATTTTAAACCCGATAAAGGCCCATTAACATACTAGATAATGGAATGAGGATGCAAACAGATTTTGGCAGATTTGGGCTGAACCTAATAAGATTAAATTCAGTGGAGATAAAAGTAAAAATCTTACACTTTGTGTGTGTGTGTGTGTGTGTGTGTGTGTGTGTGTGTGTAGGTTGGATTAGATGAGGTTCCTCCCAATTCTCAATCCTGTGACTCTGTGATCTCTGCTTCCTACAGCTGATCCTTCCTTGGCATGAGCTCTAGGCCCTTCACTATCCTTGCTGCCTTCTGGACACTCTGGCTTATTAATGTCCTTCCCAAAATGTAGCGCCCAGAATTGAACACGCTAATCAACGTGTCTGACCAGGGCAAATTGAATCCTTTGTCACTAATTCAACGATTATCAATCACTGCTTAACTACTAAAACTTGGCTCTCCACTCAACTCGGAGGAAAACCATTATATTCATTTATCTGCACGACTGCAGCGAGTGAAAAAGGTCTGTGCAAAGCCTCTTAGTAAACTGCTCATCCTCTGGGTTCTTAAGGCTTTTTTGCTCGTTTGTTATTTCTGTCAGCTGCTTTCCCAGTTACTGGTGGCTTGCCTCCTTCACATGGGTGCTCAGCTGTTACGAATTAGCTATTCTCCTACTAATGTCGTATTTCAGAAGATTGGGGGAGCTGTGTTTACAAAGGGAATACTGCTATTCTAGAAGGGATTCTAACCAATAAGGAGGGACTGGTGGAAGGAGTGGAAATGACATCACCTTTGGAAAACCTCATCAAATGAAAAACCTCGTGAGGTACCATTAACACACTGGATGATGGAGTCAGACTCCAAACAGATTTTGGCAGATTAGAGCATTGGACTGAATCTGACAAGATTATTAGGGATAAAAGTAAAAATCTCACACTTTTGCACAAAAAGTCAATTCCAAAGCACAAATGAGGAAGGAGCTGAAAAGAGTTCTGGGGTTTCCATGAACTATAATCTCCTCAGTATGAGTCAGCACAATCTCAATATGAGTTTTTTGCTTCTGTCGGCTTACCCTCTTAAGGGTGTGATAGAGAAAGAGAAGAACACTAGGCTAGGGCAGAACTGTACTTGAGAAGAGAGAATCTTAAAGAGTGCAGAGGTAGAGCAGCTCAGACACCAGCAGGGCTGATTTGCTAAAGGACTGATTTACTAAAAATTGGCTCAAAAAGGATGGGAGAATTGATAATGAAATAAATTCTGGTAACACAATCACCACTGCATCCACTGGGGAATAAGGAGAGGAAATGTCTGGAGGAAGAGATGCAGTTGAACAGGGACTTAGCCAAGAAACTTAATTGAAAGGGATATGCACCAGAGATGGAAGGGAAGAGGGCTAGCCACAGTACAAGGGAGAGAGTGTTCAGCACCAAGAACAGGGCACAGGCGTCTTCCTGCCAGGCCACCACACTCTTCCTCCTCTGACCTCCTCAGGCACTCCAGCTTCTCCTGCCCTGGAGCAAGGGCTCCAAATGGGAGAGACCTCTCCAAATCTAAAACTCTTGGGACCCTTTCTCTGCTCTATGGGCTACCCAGCCTCTGCCCCAGTCTCTGCTGTCTTTCCACATCAGAATGGAAATCCTTGAAAGGCAAGCATCATTGTCTTGACTATCCCCAGCACTTAACATAATTCCTGACACACAGTAAGTGCTTAATAGGAATGCAACTTCATCCAGTCACTCCCTCATTCACTCGTTCATTTAAGAAAGGTGCTATGAGAAATTCAGGGGTAGTTTTGACTATTTGTCATAGGTCTTGTACTGGCAACAGGATACCTAAGTAGAGCGTGAGTGGAGGTTGGGAATAAAAAAACTAAGAAAATAAAAGGACTTGAGACAAGTGATTAGTTTTCTATTATATTAATAATTGATTATTAAATGAGGATTGAGGTTTTTCCTTTTTATTTCCTCATTCAGGTACCAATTCCTGTAAATCAGTCAGTCTCTGAAAGACAAAGCTGAGAGATGAGATTGGCTTAATCCATAAGGTCCATGCTCTTCGATCTTGGGAGGGGGGACGACCTGACTTTTGTTTATAGTCTAAACAGAATCTAATCTAGGTGCATTCCAGTCCTAAAGCATCAGAAAGCATGCCCTAGCACTTCTTTGCAGTCTAGGGGAACTCAGCTCATAAAGGAGAAAATCAACCAGAGTGCTCTGGGGAGAGATGGATTCCTATGTCCAGACAGATGGAGGCAGCTGAGTCTTGTGATCAAGCCACGTTCTCAGCGGGAGGAGCTGAAGACTTTTGGCACACCTCCTCATTACTATGTCCACTCACTCATTAATCATTAACCAATCAGGGTTGATTTCTACCTCTCAAGGGCACCCCTTTTTTCCAAAGGTATTTAAGCATTCACTGAACACCATGGTTTTGTCTTTGGTTACCGAAGGAAACCACTGACCATCAATTTATTATCGGCTAACCTAATTAATAAATTGATTACTAATTACCAGAAACTCTGTCTCTCAGGCTTTTCATTTGTCTCAGGGTTAAAATAACAACAACAACAAACACCCCAAAACTATGTCGGGGGCAAGAAGATCAGGGAAGAAACAGGACACTGGCTCGGAATCATTCAGTCAACGAGCACTTTTAAAAGTACCTACTATGTGTCAGGTACTGGAGACACAAATAACAGTATAAATCAGCCCTGTCTTTTAACAGCCTCCATTCTAATGGGTGAGATACGATGTGCATATTACAAATATATTAAAAATTGCTGGTGAGGGATGGAGTCACCAGCAACTGGTGGGGTGGGGGTGGGGGTCAGGAAAGGTATCATTTAGAAGGTGGGGCTTGAGATAAGCCTTGAAGGAAACTATCTACTCTAATGGAGAGAGGGAAGTAGACTTTGTTCCAGACATAAGGGGCATCTAGAGCAAAGGCAGAGACATGGTCAGTGGAGCAATGTATATGAGGAACAGTAAGGTGGTCAGTTTGACTGGACAACTGAGTGGATGAAAGGAAGTAAATGTGTAAGTCTGGAAAGGGAGTTTCGGGTAAGATCATGAAAGGCTTTGAACGTCAAAGAGTTTACATGTAACACCTCCACTCATTTGGGTTGGACAGCGCCCTGCAGGACAGATCTGTGACTCTGTACTCCGTGTAAGGGTGCATGACTCTGCACGGGCTAAGAGAACACTGAGCCTCGCTGCTGTGTACCTATGTGAAGAGAGAAGGGATTTCTTCAAACGGCTGGAAGACTTTGAGAAAGATAGTCAAGAGATCAAGCTCGAACTTCTGCATCTCCCTGAAACTGCAGATAAGTGGGGAGCTGACCCCCGACATGTCCTGTAATTGCCACTGCTTGTAACCGTAGAAACTGTTAAGAGACTCTCACCTCTTGGTGAGATTCTTACCTCCCTCGTGGGTTGAGCAGAGATATTTTATCTTGCTCCTAGCCAAAGAAATCTTTTACTTTTGTGCACTCTTTGGTTCATTCTGCTCTCTCTATATTCCGATTTCTGTTTACTTTGATAAGGAGGTATTTGTGATTGTGGAACCAGTGTTTGGTGGTAGGAAACTCAGCTGGCGACAGCATGCTAAATATTACCCTCTCCTCAAGAGCGACCAGGGAAAGTAGTAGTGATTCTAGACCTCAAAAGACCGTACCCTCAGACTACAAGATTGGAGGCACTGGGCCTAGATACCTGATCTGGGATCTGCCTCACTCCTCTCCCAGTCTTTGAGCACAGTCCTTATGAGTCAGCACAGAGCATTATGCCCAAGGCAATCTCCCCTATGAATCTGGAGCAAACACAAGTATTCTATGACTGTTTCCTATTCCCACCTGACAAAGAAAAGGTCAAAATGATCCTTTTTTTCCTCCCTGGCAAAATTTGAGTGGGGAGGACAAGCTGCTATGAGCCTCCAGGTGTGGAAGGACCTCAGACTCTGTCACTGGATACCGAGGAAGCTGTGATCACCCTCTTTGCTGATGGAAGGCATCCTGTAAGCCTCTGAGCATGAAGAGAGGTCTCGGGCCTCCTCACCAGGGCCAACATGTGGCCCATCAACTCATGGCCAGGCTGTTTTTCTATTCTTTCTTACATTTTCTTCTAGAGGTAATAGGGAGCCATTAGGGTTTATTGAGTGAGAGAGCAACATGGTCAGACTTCCATTTTAGTAAAACGCAGGTGAGCGTGGGGAGGATTGCAGTGGGGAGAGACTGGAGGCAGGGAGACCAAATAGGAAGAATGAATAGGAAGAAATAACAGAAAGAAGACAGAACTACTCAACTCCTCTTTTGCTTCTGTCTCCATTGCCCCAGAGAACGATCTCCAGACCGGGAAAGGCAGAACAACGATGATGGTTAACAGAGGATTGGAACCCAAGGTAGGTGCGAGCTTGAGAGCCTCTAACTACCTTAAATGAGTTTAAGTCACCAGGCCCAGCTCTGAAAAGACCCAGCAGATGGGATTATTGAACCCACTCAATGTCAGTCAGCTCTGAGGAAGCGTAGTGAATGGGAGAGGTGCCAGAGGACCAGAAAGGGGCAAATGGCTGAACTTTCCAAAGGAGAACTACAGGCCAGTAAGCCAATTGATTCCTGGTACAATTCTAGCACAGAATATTAAAGAATATGTAAGTCCTCAGGAGGGAAGAGACAGATCACCAAGAGCCAGAATGAGTCAGGTCAGACTCCCCTCCCCTCCCCCTCTTTTTTCTTTTGCCCAGCCCACCAGATTAGGGCAAGGCAGTGGCTGTTGATTCCAGCCAGGCATTTGGCCAGGTTTCTTAAAAAGTCACTGGACAAGGTGGAGAGACGTGGACCAGCTGATAACAGGCTTAGGAAGGCTGGGAACTAGCTGAATGACAGGTGTCAGGGAATCCTGGCTAGTAGAAAACCATCAAGCAAAAGGCAAGTCTCTAATGAGGGCCCTTGCCTCCGGCCTTGCCTCTGTTTGTCCATTCCTTCATTTCGGGGACCTAATTTATTAAGTTTCTAATGGGCGCTAGGAACTGGGAGGGGGAGAGAGAAAGTTTAGGCACAACTCGGTTCCCATCCTTGGCCTTGTTCTCAACGACCAGGATGAAGGGATAGCTCTCAGACTTGCCGGCCACACAAAGCTGAGAGTGTTAGCTGCTACAGCGGGTGGCTGAAGCTGGGAAGAAGAAATCCAAGAGGGGTGAACGCAAAGTCCTCCACAGAGCGAGGTGAGGCCAGGGAGCCGCGGCTGGAAAGCAGATCGTATGGGGGAAGAATGCCAGCAGGTGCAGATCAACGAGGGAGCAGCAGGACGTGACCTGAGGTCACCCCGGCAGGCAGGAATGGAAGAGCAGGGGGCAGATAAGGAGCGTGACTGCCATCAGATGGCTACTTCTGAGAAGGGCAGTGGACAAGCTGGAGGATGGCCAGGGAAGGGTGATCCCGATGTTTGAAGGGTTACCAGCGGGAAGAGGGATTAAACACCCTGGTAACCTGGGTGCCCAAGACCCAGACCATGTGGCTGCTAGCACACCCTGACGCCAGAGATTCCGTGTGTGTGTGTGTGTGTGTGTGTGTGTGTGTGTGTGTGTGTGTGTGTGTGAAAGAGAGAGACAGAGACAGAGGAAAAGGACAGGGACAGACAGAGAGAAGGAGGAGGAGATGGAGGAGAGAGACAGGCAGAGGGAGAGAGATAGAGAAAAAGGGGAGCGAGAAACAGAAAGAGACAGAGAGAGCGGAGGAGATGGAGGAGAGAGACAGGCAGAGAGAGAGAGAGACAGAGAGAGAGAAGCTGGGAACACAAACATAGACACCCAGGGATAGCCACCACATCACAGGTCCACCAGACCCCGTGCTGAACTCACTCAGGGCATCTCCCCAGGCTCTCTTTCCCTTGACTCTCACCATGGAGTCTGACTCCACTTACCCCCCTTTCCCCCAACTCTCTCTTCCCGTGCAGAGATGACTGAAGGATGGAATCCTTCTGATACCCAACATCTTTATCCCAACCTGTAATTTCATCCATGTAAAAAACTCCCTGTCCCCACGCAAATCTGCTCCAACCCAATGCTCACGTTTTAAAACTTAGAGTCTTAAGAGAGAGGTGAGCACCGTGGCACGGAGTGACATGCTCGGGGCTACGCATGGACCCATCAGTCAACATTCATTCAGCACCTACTGTGCGCCGAGTACTGTGCCAGATGCCAGGATATACAGACAAATGAAACGGCGCCTCCCCTCCAGAAGCTTCCCCTCTATCAAGGGAGACAATGTGTCTCCCAGCTAAATGCAAAGTCGGGTTGTGAGGGGAGGGCATTAGTAGCTGGGGCCCGGAAAGGGCTCATCTGGGCAGGGGGCGCTAGGGTTTGGGAGGAAATAAGGGTTTCTGAGAAGCGGAGGGAGGGAGGGAGAGCGGGATTCTCGATGGGAAGAAGCCAGTGCAAAGGTCCCAAGATGGAAGATGGAATGTCGTGCATGAGGAAGAGCAGCAGGACGGCCAGTGTGGCCAGACCAGAGCGCCTAGGAGAAGTCGTGTCTAATAAAGTTGGGGCCAGGCTGGGAAGGGCTTTAAAAGCCAAACAAATATCCAAGGCGGACTCGAGTCTGCTTCTTTCTGACTCAGAGGTCGGCTCCCTACCCACGAAGCCACACTGCCTCTAGTGATTGTTTACATTATGTGACCTTTGTTGTTTTTGAAGCCTGTGAGATGGGCAACACAGAGATTATTTCCCTTGTTTTAAAGGAGTAAACTGAGGCTCGGGAAGGCGAATTGAATCATTCCAAGTCAGCAGGAAGTGTGCTTTTTGAAAGTGGTCCAGTGAAAAAAGGAACCTGCTCTGGAGCCAGAGGACCCAGGTTCAAATCCCTCCACCAACACTTTGTAAGCCACGTGACTAAAGGGCTCATTTCCCTGGACCTTGGTTTCCTCCCCCGTGAGTTGGCCTGGCTGGCCTCGGGGGCATTCATGCTAAGGACAGGGGCTGGGGACACCAGCCAGGTCTGGAGCCCTCGTCTGGGGCTCTTTCCCCTAGGCCTTCATCTCTCCACGGCTTCAGTTTGCAGAGATGTTTAAGGCCTCATTTAGCCCCAGTGGCTCAGAGATAATTAATCATTCCCCTAAAAGAGAAGCTTTACAGTTGCCCAGGAAGGATAATCAATCTCACAGCTGGGAGAGAAATACAGCTCCTCTGAAGAGATGCTTCCACGCTGAGCTGTTAGGCAGAACCCCTTCCCAGACGCCCAGTGTGGGGAGCCAGGGCAAGCGGGAGATGGCCTGGGGAACTCTCTGAAACCACTGGCACCATGGCAGAGGGAGGCCAGAGAGCCAGGGGCCAAGATCTGGGCAGCCTGAAGCACAGACTGGCACAAGAGACTTTCCCGAGAGAGACAGGGAGTAGGACAGAGGGAAGAGGAAGAGAAGGAGAGAAGGGGAGGGGGAGAGGGAAGAGGGACAGAGGGAAGGGAGGAAGGGAAGGAGAATGGGTTAGGGGGAGAGAAAGGGAGAGGAGAGGGACAGAAAGAGAGGCGATAGGGAGAAGGAAAAGGAGACGGAGAGGGAGGGAAAGAGAGGGAGGAAAGAGAATGGGAGGGAGGGAGGAAAGGAGAAGAAGGGGATGGGGGAGAGGGAGGGCAAGGGGAAGAAGAGAAGGGGAGAAGGATAGAGGGAGAGGAAGAAGAGGGAGGAGGGGCCAGATCAGAGGAGGTCACTCCAGAAGGGACTTTATAGGTCACCTGGTCCTTGCTCTCACCTTAAACACAAGGAAACCGAGGCCCAGAGAATAGGGGCGTGCAGCCCAAACTGTGCCAGTTCAGGCTGACGCGGTGCTTTCCTTGAGATCCTGTGAAGTGGGGAGGCCAGATATTCATTCCATTTCACAGACATGGCGACTGAGGCCCAGAAAGAGATTAGAAGGGCAATGCTATGCTCACCCAAGCAGGCAGGCAGCACAGCCCAAATGTTGTTTCAGGCCTTCTGACTTAAGCGACTTAACTGGAAGTGACTTGCCCAAGGTCACATGACCAGTGCACAGCAAAACCTCCCACAAAGCCTCTGATTAGGAAGCCAAAGAACCTTCCCCAAGGCAGCCTCCTGTGCTGCTAAGTGTTCAGGAAGGCTCTCTGAAAAAAAAACAATGTCCCTGGGGCACGCTTCAGTCAATCTTCATTATTAATGCTTCCCCAGCACTTTCTTAAGTCTCGACAATCCACAAAACAATAAATCGAACCCTGATTTGTAGCGTTTGCTGATCTCGGATGCATAAATGGGCACAGAGAAAATTTAACAAGCAGCTGAGCTGGTTGGAGCTGGCACCAACACCCCCTGAGAAAAGACTAGAGCCTGGAGACGCAGGTTCATGCACAAGCTCCTTGAGGGCAGAGATTATTACATTTTTGCTTTGACGTCCCCACGGCCTGGCACACAATAGGTGCTTAATAAGTGTTTATTGAATGAACAAAGGTCTCTATTCCCAAAGAAGGGGGGAGGAAGGGAATAAGCATTTTCTAAGCACCTACTGTGTGCCAGGAGCTGTGCAAGCACTTTACAAATATTATCTCATTTCATCCTCCCAACCATCCTGGAAGGTTATTATCATCCCCATTTAACAGAGGAGGAAACTGAGGCAGGCAGAGGTTAAGTGACTTGTGCAGGATCACACAGCTAGTAGCAGTATCTGAGGCTAGACCTGAACTCAGTTCCTCCTGACTGCAGGCCCAGGGCTCTATCCACTGAGTCACCAGATGCCTCTTTCGGGAGTCTGCAAGCTACTTAGCCAAGACAAATCAGATATTTCCATAATACGGAATGCTCTGCAAAGGTGAGCCCAGTGTAGCTGGGAGCAAGGGAGACAACAATTCCCAGGCTTGATGTGTTCTGGCCTTGTCCTTGGGTCTTGGATCAGAGCAAGCAAGTAATTTTAAAAAGCATTTATTAAGCGCCTACTCTGCGCCAGCCACTGTCCAAACCCCAGGGAGATGAAGAAAGGCAAGAATTCCTTCCCTCAAGGACCTTCCGTTCTAATGGAGGAGACAATATGAGTAGGTACGGACAAGATCTCAGTGGAGAGAGCCCTAGCTCTGGAGTCGAGGGATCTGCATTCGAATCCTACCCTTCTTGGTAGTGGTATGACCCTGGACGATTCAGTTATCCTTTCTGGGTCTCAGTTTCCAAATGAGAGGGTTGTATTAGACTTCCGGTCCCTTCCAGGGGTTAGCCTATGAACCTGAGTCCCTTAACCTCTCTGGGCCTCAGTTTCCTCATTTGTAAAATGGGGGGAGGGGTCAGATTCGATGGCTTTCCAGGTTTGAATCCATGATCCTATGATCCTGCCTCTGACCCTTACCACCTGCGTGGCCTTGGACAGATGGCTTACCCTTTCTGAGCCTCAGATGAAGGATAGGGTAGGGTAGGGGTTAGGACCAGATGGCCTGTGAGCACCCTCTCAGCTCTCAGTGATGGTCCTGCTTCTGGGGCTGGCCATTTAACTTCTCCGAGGCTCAGTTTCCTCTTCTGTAAATTGAGGGGGTCAGTGTAGATGGCCACCAGGTCCCTTCTGGCTCTAGGGCTCAGATGTGACACCCCCACGACCCCTCCAACTGGGCCGGGCTGGCATTTCTTGCTGCCGCCTCAGCCTCAGCCCCGGCCACCCAGGCTGTCTCCTCCAGCTCGATTAGAGAACCAAGCTGAGATCTGACATCTTTACAGCCCCTGCTTTGATCCTGCCTTCCATAAAAGCAGCTAGCTAGGAGCCCTTTGCCAGGAGCCAGGAGCTCCCTCAGGGAGGGAGGGGCCCACCTAGCCCCGAGCCAGCTGGGGGCCACGACCTCACAGATACAGGAAGCCACGGGACACACACCCTTCCTCGGGCAGGTGGGGAGCAAAATGAAATGAGGGCCAGGAGAGGTGCTGTCCAGCAATTACACTTACCTTAATTAAAACTTCAAAATACCCCTCAGTGTTCCTGTGGCTGATCGGGGTATAGGCTCTCTGAATTTCCAAACCATCCACGGTCCCCCTAGGAAAGACAAAGGCAGGGGCTGATGAATCGGGCCCCAGACCTCAGGCATCTCACCAGCTCTCAACAGTTGACTGGGGAGTGCTGGCCGCCCATCCGTGCTTCATAGGTGAGGAAACAGCAGCAGACCAGGGAAGCCAAGCCCATTATTTAGGGGTGGCAAGGAAACAAAATCACCGTCCAGCCCTTGTAACCCCTCTGGCTATCCTGGAACGAATGCTTAGCACAATGCTTGGCACACAGTAGGAGCTTAATAAATGCCTATTGACTTGAATTCACTTAAATTAGGAATCAGAAGGTGATTCAGAGCTGGAAGGTCCCCTGCCCCCCCGGCCATCTAGTCTAACCCCTCCCCCCCATTTTACAACTAGATGGCCCAGTGGACTTGGAGTCTGGAAGACCCGAGTTCAAATGCTACATCAGACACTTTATTAGCTGTTATGACCCTGGGCAAGTCACTTAATCTCTGTCTGCTCAGTTTCCTCATCTGTGAAAATGAGAACCTATCTTTCAGGGTTGTGAGGGTCAGATGAGGTGATGGATGGGTGGGACTGATGCATAAATATCAGTTACAGGGATCAGCTTCTCTTCATTTCTCCTGCCTGCTTTTTGTGCTTTAGGCCACCATTAGTTTTTAGCCATTTTTTTTTCCCTCCTAAAGATCACATTCAGGTCTCTCCTCTCTCCCAGACCAGTGAGAAGCATAAGTAAAACTATGAGGTTTCTCCGGCTAATGGGAAGCCTGAGATCTTCCAGCTGGGGCTTCAGAGGCACAGATACATGAGGCGAGGAGCGTGTCTGCCCCAGCTCGGAAGGGTCACGGCCTTGGTGTAGGAGAGCAGATTTCCTACCGTAAGATGAGATGCTGTCCAGGGCTCAGCCCCAGCTGCGTGTTCCCAGGCAGCGCGAAGCGGACCTGGCAGGTGTCATCCGTCAGCTGCTCCACGGCACTAATGCTGAAGGCCTGAAAGGTTTCCAGGCTCAGCTCTGAGCGACCTTGCTGCAACAGTCAAAGGGCTGTCAATTAGCCGAATTACAAACAATTATTAAGTGCCTGCTACAGGCTAGGCTCTGTGGTGGGTGCCAGGTCTACGGAGACCAAAATGAGTCAGGCTATCCTCATGGGGTTTAGATTCTATCGAAGGAGACAACGTTTGTGTGTGTGCATATGTATGTGTGTACGCATGCATGGACATATGCGTGTACATGTACAGGCATGCACGGTATGTGTCTGTACATGTGTGTCTATGTGCATGAACACACATGTTTATGTAAACATGCGCATAAATACAGGCACCATCATGTGTGCATATGCTTACAATGCCTTGTCTATTGTGTGTGTGTGTGCGCGCACACCTGTGCAAACGTGTGTGCATGCATGTCCATGCATACACACATGTGCTTATTTCTACGCTGCACTGCATATGTGTACGTGTGTATAATGTGTGCATGTATACATGTCTACAACACATTGCCTAGACACGCACACGTGTAGATATGTGCACATGTACATATATGCATATGCACACATATACGTGCACAAATAACATGCGTATGAAGTTTTAATATACAGAGATACGTGAAATTTTCCCGCCTCCCTCCACTGTCTCAACCCCATGCTATCCTTCCCTCTTGAGCCCCTGGTTACTGGTCCTGCTGTTTGTCAGTCACCCCTGTCTGCCAACCCCCACACTGGAGCACTTCCACCTAGCAGTCCAGAGCCTCAGAAGGTAATGAAACTGCCCCCACTGGCCACCTGACAAATTGTACCAGGTGATCTCAAATGGTCCCTCACTGCAGCCTGGCAATCCTGGTACTGCTCCCTAATCTGCTGGATGTGGATAGAGCCCTGGGCCCGCAGTCAGGAAGACCTGAGTTCAAATCTGGCCTTAGACATTTACTACTTGTGTGACCCTGGGTCAGCTGCTTAACTCTGTATGCCTCAGTTTCTTCATCTGTAAAATGGGGGGGGAGTAATAGCACCTCCCTCCCAGGGTTGCTGTGAGGACCAAATGAGGTATTTGTACATAGCTTAGCACATAGTAGGTGCTATATAAAAATGTTAGCTGTTATTATGGATAGATCCCCTCTCTCACTTCTCTCAGAAGCTTTTCTAACCCTTCTCTTCTCAAGTCTCCCACAGCACTCTGCTCCCCCGCCTTCTCCTCCCCTCATACTCACCGAAAACTCAAGGTCTTTTGCTGAGGGCTTCCTCTGCTCCCACCCCTCTGACATCCACCCCCACTGACTCCTCCTTTACTTTGTCTCATGGTGGCGGCCCTGCTCTTTGCCAAAGGCAAACCCTCGCCCAACATCTGATCCAATCCCTTCCCCAACCCTCAAGGAGACTGTCCCCTCCATCACCCCCACTGTCCCTAACCTTCCATCTCTCCCTGTCTACTGGCTCCTTCCCTACCGCCTACAAACATGCCTACAACAACCCCGTCATTAAAAACCCCTCACTTGATCCAGCCGTCTGTTTTTGTTGTCTAGACATTTCAGTTACATATGACTGAAAACCCATTTGGGATTTTCTTGGCAAAGATACTGGAGTGGTTCACCATTTCCTTCTCCAACTCATTTACAGATGAGGAAACTGAGGCAAATATGGTGAAGTGACTTGCTCAGGGTCACACAGCTAGTAAGTATTTGAGGTTGGATTTGAACTCAGGAAAAGGAGTCTTCCTGATTTCAGGCCTGGTGCTCTGTGCACTATGGCGCCCCCTAGCTGCCATCTCTGTTAGCCATTGTCTAATATCTCTCTTAGAGGCTGAATTCCTTGAGAAAGCTGTCCACAGCCCGGCCTTCTATTTCTTTTCTTTTCACTTGCTTCTAAAGCCTCTAGTCTGCCTTCTAGCCTTATCATTCAACCCAAGCTGCTCCCTCCAAAGTCACCAATGCTCTCTTAACTGCCAAGTCTAATGGCCTTTTCTGGGCCCTCCACCTTCTGGACCTCCTGCTGACATCTGGCCCTACTGAACCCCTTCTCTCCCCAGACGCTGTCTCCTCTCTGGGTTTTCATGACTCTCCTCTCATGGGTCTGACCCCTTCTTCTCAGTCTGCTTTGCAGGATCTGGGTCATATCCTCTAACCACAAGTGTCCCCCAAAGGCTCTGTTCTGGGCCCCCTTCTCTTCCCCCTCTATATTATCCCACTTGGTGAACTAATCAGCTTCCACTGGTTCAATTGCCAGTACTACACAGATGGTTCCCAGACCTATAAATCCAGCTCTAATCTCTCTCCTCAGCTTCAGTCCTATATCGCCAGTGGCCTATTGAACATTTCATACTGGAAGCCCTGTAGGCAGCTCAAAATCAACATATTCAGGGGGCAGCAAGGTGGCACAGTGGATAGAGCAACTGTCCTGGATTCAGTAGGACCTGAGTTCAAATCCGGCCTCAGACACATAACACTTACTAGCTGTGTGACCCTGGGCAAGTCACTTAACCCCATTGCCTAGCCAAAAAAAAAAATCAACATATTCAAAAGAGAATTCATCCCCTTCCCCACCCCTGCCCATCCTCCCCTCTTTCTGTCTAAGCTAACAGTGTCCTCCTGGGCACCAAGATTTGTAGCCTCAATGTCAACCCCCCCTCCTCATTTTCACCCTACATATCTAAGCACTCCCCAAAGCTCACCATTTCTTTCTCCATGACGTCTTCATGTGAACCTTCTTTTTATTTGTCATAGCCTTTGAACTGATTTCCCCCTTCTCCACCCATCCTCCCCTTAGCTGCCAAAATGATTTTCCTGAAGCACAAGCCTGACCACGTCACTTCTCCTACTCTATAAACTTCAGTAGCTGCCTCTTGCCCCCAGGATCAAACACATAAATGCATTGTTTGGAATTTAAAGCTCTTCCTTCCATCTTTTCAGCCTTCTTAGACATTATTCTATCACTGTTCTTCAGGAATGATGTGCTATCTCCCACCTCCCCGCCTTTGCCAGGGTTGTTCCTCAAGCCTGGAATATTGTCCCTCCTCATATCCACATCTCAGAATCCCTGCTTTCTTTGGGGCTTAACTCAAACACTCTCTTCTACAGGAGGCCTTTCCCACGGCCCTACCTGTTCAGGCCTTCCTCTCAAAAGTTGTCTTCCATCTACAACTTTTGGTGCCTGTCATCTCCCCTATTCGAATGTAAGCTCTTTGAGGACAGGGGCCACATATGCAATAAATACTTACTGAGTCACTGAAATAAACACAAGGCAATTTGGGGAAAGAAGGCAAGTACTTGCTGAAAGGGCAGGGGAGCAGTATGTGGAAAGGCACAGTCCCTGCCCTCTGGAAGCTTACAGTTTAGTTCATGCACAAATAATTCTAATGATATCATAATGTTACACGTGGTTAATACCAAGCCAGGGTGATACCCAGCAGGACTCTGAGAGCCTTGAGACCGTTACGGCAGCTAGGAAGGCCTGGTGAAGACCCTGAAATGCTGGCAGATCCATCTTTGTCTCACAGAAGGGAAGGGACTTGCCCATGGTCATGCAGGGAGTAAGCGACAGAGCTGGGATTCGAACCCAGGTTCTCTGACTCCAAGTCTAAAAGTATTTTCATTTTCTTAGAGCTGCTACATCCCCACCCGCTGATCTACCCTCAAAGGCGAGGGTACTTGGGAATGAAAGATGGGGAATTAAAAACTTACTTGTGACTGGGCCTCTTTGCCATGAGACTAAAGCAGCAAGTATTAGTGAATCCTCTCACGCATTCAGGCCATCGTTAGAATTATTAAATTAGGAATCAGAAGGCCTGGTATTTTTTCAATTTTAAAAGGTAAACTTTTCTAAATATAGCAGGAATCTGGGTTGGAATCTCAGCTCTATTTCTTATGAGCATATGAGAAATGTGTGTTTCTGTCATTACAAACAGAGAGGAAAGAGTTCACTGTGGTCTAGAGGAGCCAGGGAAGGGTCCCAGGAAGAGGTGGTACCACAGCTGGGCCGGGAAGGACGGGTGAGGACAGCCCGCAGACTCCTCCAATCCAGAACTGGAGGGCTCCTCGACGCCAATCTGCTCATTTCACACGAGGGGACAGGGGCCCAAACCTCCCATCCGTACCCAGAGCCGACAGAGGCAGACTGTCCTGGAAAACTGTCCTCAGGAAGTTCCTACCTCTTCCTTCTTTCTCCGCAGGAGGCTCTTATCTTTCTTGGTCTGGGCTTTTTCCCACCAGGCGAGCTCCTGGTAATAGATGTCAAACACGCAGGGTTTGCAGCCGCCACCGCAGCACTGAGCAGGCAAAGGCTCAGTGGGTCGGAGCTGCAGCCAGGCTTCCTCCTCGTCATCTTCCTCCTCCTCCATCATCAGCAGACAGAGCCTGCTCAGGAGGGAAAGAGGAGAGAGGGAAGTTGGGAAAGAGGAGAGAGGGAATTTAGGAAAGCCGATTGGCTTAGGACGGGGGTGGGCAGTGCTGGGGAGGAGCTCCCAGTACTAGGCCAGGGGAGTCTCTGCCAAGACCTTAATCAAAGTGTCCCACCCAACTCAATTGGACATTTATTAGGCACCAGATGCTCCACTGCTCGCTAGATGCTTGTTGACCTGACTTCTGAGATGAATGTAAGCTCCCCGAGGGCAGGGACTCTCCTGGTGCCTTTGCAGCCCCAAGCTAGCACAGTGACTAACACTTAGTAGGTGCTTAATAAACACTGGCTGAATTAAATTGGATTGGGTTGAGATAAACATAATCACATTAGGTGGAGTACTGGCTGTGGAGTCAGGAGGATCCAAGTTCAGATCTGACCTCAGGTACTAGCTGTGTGACCCTGGACAAGTCACTTCACCCTGTTTGCCTCAGTTTCCTCATGTGTAAAATGAGCTGTAGAAGGAAATGGCCAACCACTCTAGGATCTTTGCCAGAAAACCCCAAAGGTGGTCACCAAGAGTCAGACGCTGAAACGACAACTGAACGACAACAACAGTTTGAGACGAGTCAGAGGACGCTGGGTTCAAGTCTTGACTCCACCAGTGCCTAGCTATGTGATGCTGGGTCAAATGCTGCCTTCTCCGAACCCTGCTTTCCTTGTCCCCCAAATGAAAGGGTTGGTACAGATGGCTCTCGGGGTCTCTCCCAGCGTGGACAGTCTCTGGGCCGAAGATCCCAGGAGAAGGCAGCTCCAGGTTAGGACAAAGGTCCTAACAATAAGAGCTGTCCCAGGGGAAGAGGCCCTTCTCAGCGGCAAGGAGCCAGGCCTCCAAACAGAGCTGGACGACCGCTCCTTGGTCACCCACGTGGATGGCTTGGAGTAGAGGTCTCTAAGGTCCCTTCCAACTCTCTACTTCTGTGACTCTGTGAAAGAGTCCATGGGTGGTCCTGGAGGGTAGGGATGGCATGAGCCAAAGGCAGGAGAACAGGATGAGTCTGGGCCAAGGTTGAATTGTGCAGTTTGGCTGCGGGCACTGTACAAGGTTTGGAAGATCCAAAGAGAAAAATGAAGCCACCCTCCCTTCAAGGAGCTTACATTCTAATTAGGGGGTGGGCAGAGAGAGCACTAAAGCCTGGGGGGGGGGGGACGGGACTGGGGAGGATTGTGGCCAGACCTCAGCCCTTGGTCTCAGTCTGCACATCTCTGAAATGAGGGGGCCAGATTAAATGGCCTCACTTGCTCCCCACTCTCGATCTAGGATCTCATGAGGGATGGATGGATGGATGGACGGACGGATAGACAGAAGGATGGATGGATGGACAGATGGATGAATCACCCAAGAGACATTGTAAGAGGTGAGAGGTGGCTATCAGCAACCAGGCCTCACTTTAAGGCCTGGGAAGGCACAGTGAGGGAAGAGTTAAGTGGCTTCATACATGACTTATGATTTATTCTGAGCTTCCTCCATGGGGAAGGAAGTTTGGGATTAATCTGGATTCCCAAGTATTTACATATGAGGGCCACCGTTTATGTAGAAGGAGCCGTGTCTAATCACTGCACCTGCAAATCCAGGCTCGCCATTAATATCCTAAATGCAAATCAAAAACCAGAAGCAGGGCCTCTGCCGGGCTGCTCCAAGCAGAGCAAAGGGGGAGTCTGGGAGCCCTCCTCCCAAAGCTTTATAAATGCCAGTAATCCAGACTTGATGGGAATACATTAACCTCCTCCTTCCTGAGTCCTGCCTGCAAAAGGCCCCTTGGCTGGGCTTGCTCCCCTTCATCTTTCCTTTTCAGACTTTTGAGCTTCACTTCTGAGAAATGCTATCAATAAGAATCCCCCAACCCCCATTTATCTGGCCCTTTCAGGGATACAAAATGCATACTTTCCTCACAGCTCTCAGAAGTCAGTAGAACAAACATGATTACTTCCATTTTACATTGAGAAGGCTGGGGCTCAGTGAGGCTACAAGCCTTATAGTTTATATCTCTCAGAGCTGTCCCAAGGATGGTGTGGCTAAGTGGATAGCGGCCAGGCATCAGAGTCAGGGCGATGGGTTCAAGTCTTACCCCTGGTACATACGAGGGCTATGTGACCCAGGGAAAGTCACTTAATGTTGCAATCAGGGCTCCAAATGATTCTTTAAGACTGGATGTCACAGAACAGTAACAGATTTCCATAGGTAGAGGGAATTTCCCCAATTGGGAGTTACTCATATGAATGAAATCAAAGGCCCAGACCAATAATAAAGTGGTCTTATTAAAACAGGTGGCTTCAAGGGCCAGGAAGAGTTGTAGATATAGGTCCCATATTAAGGCAAAAATTTCCCAACCATTAGAACTGCTAAAATACATACATACATACCTATGTGTACATGTGTGTTCCAAGGGCTGGCTTGGTAGGCAGTCAGTTCCCCACCAATGAAGGTATTTCAGCAAAAGCTAGATGGAGATGTTGCAGAGGGGTTCTTGCCCAGGTAGAGATTGGACGAGATGCTTTATGAGCTCTCCTCTGGACTTGGAGGTTCTGCAATTCTCATAGGTTTTAAAGGGTCATTCATCAACCTGGCCAAATAGTATTTTCACTCATTTCCATTCCTTGGCTGTGTCACTTCTTGGGGAAATAAGTCACCTACTGTGTGAAGCCAGACTGCTTTTCGTTGTCCCAGGCTTACTTCACATGAGTTCCAAAGGGGGCCATCTTGTTCTGGTAATTCAAGTGTTGGTGAACAGCTCCAGGCTACTTTCTCTGTGACATCCCTAATTGTACAGACTTCAATCTTGGTCTCTTTCACCCTCAGTTTACCAGAACAAAGATGCTTTGGTTTTAAATGTGTGCTCAGAGCCAGTCCCTTTAGCCCCATTTTCCTCCTGTGCTAGCAGCTCTTGGGAGCTGGCAAGGAATCCCAAAATCCAGAACCACACTGGGTACCTGACTAAACACAAGGAAGCAGCCTCTGGGGGAGGAGGGATGGTGCTAGGAACATGAAGGACTGCAGCATCTCCAAGTCATCTCCTAGGGAGACAAGGTTAGACAATGGGGTAACTAATACTAACTCTGGAATCAGAGAAACTGGGTTCAGATTCTGCCTTTGATCTTCACTCTCTCGGAGAAGCCATTTTATTTTACCTCTTTGGGCCTCAGTTTTCTCCTTTGTAAAATGTCCTCTGTGATTCCTTTCAGCTTTAGAACTATGATTATCAAGTCCCATTCCCCGCCTCAATACAGGAATCCCTTCTACAGAATCCCAAAGCAGGGCTGACTAGCCTCTACTTGAATACTTCCTGGGACAGGAAGCTCACTACCTTATGAATCAGCCCATTCTATTATCAGACAGTTCTTCCTTTATGTGAAGCGGCTAGGTGGCTCAGTGGATAGACCACTGCTTAGAATCAGGAACACTCATCTTCAGCTTCAGACACTAGCTTTGTGACCCTGGGCAAGTCACTTAACCCTGAATGCTAAAAAAGAAAAAAAAGAAAGAAAGAAAAAAAGAACTACACAGAACTTCAGATCAAAGTCCTATTTAGAGCTGGAAGGGAAGTAAGAGGCCCTCAAATCTAATCCCCTCATTTTACAGATGAGGAAAAAAGAGTTTAAGTGACTGGATAACTAACACAGCCACTTCAGGTCAAATGTAGGACTTGAACCTGGGTCTTCCTGGCTCTGAGACCAGCTCTCTATCCATTAAGACAGACTGCCTCTCATTTAAAAAAAAAGTTTTATATTAAACTCAGGTTAAATGCAGTGGCCAATCCTTCTCCTGGAAAACAAATGAAGAGACATCCTTTCCTCCTATAAATAGTGAAGTGAGGGACTATGGGTGCAGAATACTGCATAAACTGTCAGAGGTAGCTCTGTTGTTCAATTTTCCTTAATGTTTTCTTTGTTATGAAGGAGGGTTGGGGTGCATTAAATCAGGAAATGACTGATATAAATGTAGCTCTGTGTGTGTGTGTGTGTGTGTGTGTGTGTGTGTGTGTATAGACTCCAACTACATAAAAGGTAAATATAATCTGTCTCCCTCCCAAGTAGGGGAGGGGTGGGGCAGCCCAATGTTTTGCGCTATATATGGAGGGAAATGTGTCTTCTGATTGTCAGAGAGCATGCTGAGCTCTATCCTGTGTACTTTTCTAATGGACTTACTGTGTTGGTTCCAGAATTCTTCTGAAGAGAGATACATGGACAGAGGATGCTCTAAAGAGGGAAGAGGGAAAGTCTTTGGAAGCTGCAGACAAGTAGAGGATGCTGGCTCACCAACACTCCCCTGATTTCCAAAGTCTTTCTCTAAGAGGAAGCCCCTGTCTCAGACAGGAGGAGAGCCAAGGGTCATGCCTGCCTCCCCAGCATCCCAGCTAGGGGCAAGGAGGAGAGGCAGGCAGGCTCCAGAAGTCCTGCCAAGAATAGGTGCCTTTTTCTATTCTCTATGAGGGGTAGTGGCCTAGAATTATACCTACTGGTGATACCTCAACTATCTGTCCAGTCGAGGGAAATGAATTTCAGGATAAAAGAAAGCCACATCCCTGGTTGTTCTCAGGAAGGGTGGGCAGTCCCTAGACTTGGTTTTTCATCTCTTTGCCAAGCACTGTTCTTTGGGGGTACAAACTGTGCTATTCACAAGATTTGAAACACTCCAGGTAGAAGGGCTCCTTGAGATGAACCCATTTGGAAAACTGAGTACAAACACATCACATTTATATTGTGCCTGAAGGTTTCTGAAGCCTTTTTGTCTGTCCATTATCTCACTTGACTCTCCTACCATCCCCCATAAAGTGGGATGTGCAGGTATTCCTCTTCCCATCAGAGGCCCAGAGAGGGGCAGTAACCTACCTAGGGGGCACGTGAATAATAAGCAGGAGGGCCAGGAAGAAGGCCCAGGTCTTCCTGCCTCCAAGTCTGACTCCTCTACTTATTTCTCCTTGGAGATAGAGTGCTCTCAGGAAAAGCACCATGGTCCTGAGCCAAGGGAAGGGGGAAGCAGGCTTCTCCCCCAGCCTGTCACCCACCATAGGAGACACTCAAAAAGATGAGGAGTGGCTGGAAGGAAACAATTCTGGCTGGGCCCAAAGGTGGGGTGGGGGTGGGGGAGAAATGCATGAGCACTTTTGAGGACAGCTTCTTGATCAGCTGTATGTTATGAGGCCCTGATGGGCAGAATGGAGATAGGGAGTGACAGGGAGGCAGATTTCATCCCAGTATCAAGAAATCCTAACCCCAATTTCACAGCAACCTCAGCTGCTTTGCCACAGTCGACCATCCCATCCCTCTGACCACTCTGTTCTCCCTTGGCTTCTGAGAAGCCATCTGTCCAGCTGCTCCTTCCCTTGCTGGCTTCTTCCCTCTCCCCAAACGCTTACTGCTGTTTGCAATCTCCACATCCCATCCCTGGCCAAGTCTGGGCTGTTTCCCTCTCCCCCAATATCTCTCACATTCACCCTCTTCTCTCCACTCTCCCAGACACTCTCCCAGTTCAGACCTTCATCACCTCTTGCCTAGGCTATCACAGTGGCTTCCCTATCAGCCCCCCTGTCTTAAGTCTCTCCTCACTCTACACATCCTCCACACAGCTACCAAAGAGGTGTCATACCGCCATCAGAACCCTGCTCAATAAATTCTTCTGACTCCCTATTGTCTCTAGAATCAAATTGTTGTTGTTTAATCATTTTCAGTCACGTCTGACTCCTCATGACCCTATTTGTGGTTTTCTTGGTAGAGACACTGGAGGTTTCCTTCTCTAGCTCATTTTACAGATGAGAAAACTGAAGCAAATAGGGTTAAGTGACTTAGCCAGGGTCATACAGCTAGTAAGTGTCTGAGGCTGAATGTGAACTCAGGTCTTCCTGATTCCAGGACCGGTGCTCTATCCATTGTGCTGCATCTCTGTCCTGGAATTAAGTATAAACTCCTTTATGGGGCATTTATAGTCTCATAATCCATTACTCCCCTTCACACACCCTAGGGCATAGCCAACCTGTCCTTCACACACTCTGTTTCCAGGCTCTGAGACTTTGTAGAAGCTGTTCCTCATGCTTGGAATGCCCTCCCTCATCCCCTCTACTTCCTCTCAAGGCCCCTCTTTTGTGTGAAGACTTGTCTGATCACCTCAACTTGCTGGTCCCATCCCCCAATCAAAAGAAGTGCCTCACATTCATTTGGTATACACTTAATCTGTTGCTGTTGTCTCATCTGGGAAAATGGAAGCTCTTTGAGGGCAGGGCCTATTTCACTTCTGTCTTTGTATCTCATCTTTTAGCACAGGGTCTGGTATACAGTGGATGCTTGATCGAACTCAAATGCCAGTTCCTCCTCTGAGAAGCCGTCCCTGATAGCCAGGGCTGATCCCCAGCTTGCTCCTTCAACCTCTCCTGGCACTTTCTTTGGACTTCTCTAACATGCTCATTGAGGAAACATTAAAATCAGGTTCACCAGAGCAACATTTTGTCAGCTTCAACACAGTGACATTTTACCAGGGCATTGGAGCAACATTGTATCTGATTTATACCAGTAACTTTGTATACTCCAGTTATGGGGGGAGGAGGGGAATCCTGCCTCCTTAGTTCAGTTCAACATATATCAATGACTTAGACCACATGTGGCCTCAGGCCACAGGTTCTCCGCCCCTGACTTCGACCTTGGCCTCAGAGGGCTTACCTTCTATGGGTGGAGTCAGGGAGACTGTACAGCAGGTTAGATGGGATGGAGAGAAAGGAGCAATCCAGGGAAGGGTTCTAGGGATGTGAAAGAAGGGAAGGAATGCTTTGTCCTGGGGTTGGGGACAACCAAAGAAGGCTTCCCAAAGTAGGGAGAACTGCACTTGAGTCTTGAAGGAACAGATTGGTTCCAAAAGGCAGGGATGAAGGGAAAGTATATTCTAGACTCGGGGGCTGCCTCAGGGGATGGAGGAGGAAGGAGGCAAAGTGGGACTAGGGAACCGTTGGTTGAGCTTGGTGGGATGGAAGAATGCATAAATGTGAACTAGAACTGGCAATGGGGCCGGTGCAAATCCCTCCTTCTGAAGGAAGGAACCCCAAGCCTGTTTCATCACCTGTCAAATGGTGGGGGGGGGAGGCCAGGTGATCCTTAAGGTCTCTTCCATATGTAAAGAACTCCGGGCTAAGCACGGAGTCCCCACAGCTCCCCGCCGGAGACCTCTTTCAGAGTCATCGTTGACCCAGTCATCACTCCTCTGGATTAAGCCAGCTCCAAATCCACGTGATCATCTTGTCATGTGGCCCAGTGTCCATCTTTTCCACAAGAAGAGCATCAAGCAATCCACCAAACAAGCATTTATCAGGTGACTATTACTGTACACGCCAGGCATTGTCCTGGTGCTAGGGGGAGCTGGGGAAGGGCGGCATAAAGTACAAAAATAGCAAAGCGGACTAGAGTCCACTCTAAGCTCCCTGATAACTCTCAACCCCAAAGTTCCAATCACAGATCCCAGGGGGTCCCCAAGGAAGACGCCTCTCCAAGCCGATACTGAACCTTCAATGGACACCTTTGGGACTAGTAGTCAATCACGTGACCCCTTTCTGGGAACCATTCTGGGGTCTGACCCACAAGGGCAGCCTGAGGAGGGAGACTGGGAGCAGACTCTGCAAGACCTCGGGCCTCAGTTTCCTCCCCTGTAAAGTGAGAGGAGTGCTCTCTAAGCACCTTGACCACTTGTAAAGGGCACAGAACCCGGGCACTCCATTGGACAGCTCCAGACAAGCCAATGTGACATCACCAGTTGGGGGTCAGGCCCGAATCGCTCTCTCTGTGCTGGAGTCAAGCACGTCAGAGGGGTAGCTATATACTGCTCCACGACTCTGGGCCTCAGTTTCCCCTTCTGTAAAATGAGGGGGTTGACCTAGATGACCCCTGGGGTCCCTCCCAGCTCTAAGCCCTTGGAAGGCTGGGCCTGGGAGAAGATCGGGGGTCGAGGATCCGTGATCTCTCTGCTCGGGCTCCCAGCCAGGAGCCATCCCTACAGCTTAGCTCGGCTCGCCCTGGCAGTCCAACCTGGCCCACCCCGGGGCTCCTCAAGCACATACCGCTGCTGTCTGGCGCCGAAACACTCACCTCCGTTCCGAGCCGCTCTGCTGAGTTCCGCCCCCTTCGGGGCGTGGGCAGTACTTCGCCGACGCTCCCTTACGGGCCCTAGTCTGGGATGGGGTGGGAGGAAGGAGAACTGAGCCAGCGGCGATTGGCTGCGGAGGCCGCCGCTCCGCGTCCCGTGACCTCGCCCCGCCCCGGCTGCGCGCGCATCCCGAATCCCGGCGGGCCTTGCGGCGAGCAGTATGGCGGTGGCCGCGTGCGGACGGCCGGTGGTCGGGGCGCTGAGGGCAAGGGCGGCCCCGGGGGGCGGCCTGGGCCTGGGGGGGGCCCGGCGCAGCGCCTACAAATGGGGCGTGAGCTCCACGCGCAAACGCGAGCCGCCGCCGCTGGACCGCGTGTACGAGATCCCGGGTGTGGAGCCCGTGACGTGGGCCGGCCTCCTGTACCGGAAGCCCGGCCTGGCCAGGCCCGTGTTCCCGCCGTGGGAGCGCGGCTGGGAGGACCCGAGGCGGCCCCGGCCGATCCCGCGAGACACCCACCCCCTGCGGCGTGAGGAGCCCTGCCACGTGATGCACCAGCGCTGCCGCCTGCTCGAGGGTGAGTGGGGCCCCGGAGGGGCGGGGCCGGACCCAGACGGGGATTCCAAACTTCCGATTCCAACCCCCCCCCAAAAAAAAGACTAGCACGCTTTCCATTGAACCTCGCTGCCAGGGTCTCGCTGGGATTGTGTGTCGGTGAAGCAGGAGCTCCGATTTCCATAGGCTGAAGGTTTACGAAGTGCTTTACAGACATTCGCATGTGATTTTCACATGAATCCCGTCACGTAAATGCTGTTACTTTGTATTCTGCCGCCTGGCTTCCAACCTCATCCCCCTCCGAAGTTACCAGTGATTTCTTAACTAGTCCAGAGTTACAAATGGGGGAACTGAGGCCCAGAGCCATGGAGGAATCTCTTGGCCTATTAATGCTCATCCTTCTTGACCTCTGTGTGAAATTTAAATCTATTGACCACCTTCTCTTCCTTGCTGTCTCTTCTGTCTAGGTTTTTGGGACACGCCTCTCTCCTGGTTTTCCTCCAGCCTGTTATGTTGTTTCTTCTCTGCCTCCTTTGCTGTTTCGTCCAGGTCACATCCTCTAACTATTAAGTGTCTCTCAGGCTTCCTTACTAGCTGTGGCTTTGGGCAAGTCACTTAACTTCTGTTTGTTTCACATTTCCGCTGTAAAATGAGGAAGATCACAGGACCGATTTCCCATGGCTGTTGGGAAGATTGAAAGAGATAATATTTGCAAAGCATTCAGCACAGCGCCTGGCACATTGTAGACACTGTATAAATGCTAGCTATTAACATTATAAGACATCTCAAACTTTGTCCTTTTTAACTCAGCATGTCCAAAACTGGATTCATCTCTTCTCCTCCCCCAACTTCTTGTTACTCTTGAGGGCACCACCATCCTCCCAGTCACCCAGGCTCAAAGCTGAAGTATCATTCTCTTTTTTTCCCCTTTTTTTTGGTGAGGCAGTTGGGGTTAAGTGACTTGCCTAGAGTCACACAGCTAGGGAGTATTGTGTGTCTGAGGCCAGATTTGAACTCGGGTCCTCCTGACTCCAGGGCCAGTACTCTATCCACTGTGCCACCTAGCTGCCCCTCTGAAGTATCACTCTCAAGCCCTCACTTTCTCTCAGCACCTACCACCTCCCCAGTGTGCCCCCTTCTCTCATCTCACGCTACCCCTACCCTGGGTGCCGGCTCCACCACCTCACACCTGCACTGTCATAGTGTCAGCTGAGGTGGGGGTGGGGGTCTGCTGGCCTCAGTCTTGCCCCACTTTAGTCCGTCCTCCACTCAGCTGCCAAATGATCTTCCTAAAATCGTGGGTCTGACTGTGTCCCTCACCTGCCCCCTACTCAGTAAACTCCAGTGGCTCCTTATTACCTCCAGGATCCAGTGTAAAATCTATGGGGCTTTAAAGCCCTCTATGACCTGCTCCCCCCTCTAGTCTTCTGCTACCCCCTCATATACTCTTTGTACCAGTGACGCTGGCCTTCTGGCTGTTCATCACACTAGATCCGCCGTGTCCCAACTTAGTGTGCTCCCCATGCCCATGATGCCCTCCCTCTTCATCTCCGCCTCCAGGCTTCCCAGGCTTCTTTCATTTCTCAGCTAGAATCCCACCTTCTGCAGGAAGCCTTTCCCAGGCCTCTCGATCTCAGCCCCAGGGGTCTGGTCTGTATCTTGTTTGTACGTAGTTGTTTGTGTCTCCCACAGGCCTGGGAGCTCGCTGGGAGCAGGGGCAGTTTTTATCTTTCTTTGTGTCTCTTGGGCTTAGCGTAGGGCGTACACATAGTAGATGCTTTATAAATGCTGGTTGATTGACTGACTACTGCACACAGCTGGTGAGTGTGTAAGTCATGAAACCTGGGGGTGACAGTGGCCAGTTTGTAGCTTTGGAATTGTCCACTCTTCTTCCACCTCCATCAGCTCACAGCAGTTGACAAGTCCTGTCAGTCCTCCCAGAGTGGTCTGTTCTGTGTCCATGGTCCTACTGGTGGTCCTCATCGCCTTTGCCTGAATGGTCGCAGCAGCCTCCCTGATTGGTCTCCCCACCTCTAGTCTCCTCTGCCAAATTGCTGTCCCTCAATCACAGATCTGATCCATCCCCCCGGAAACATGGCTGTTTGGCTCTCATGGCCCATTATGGTCTGGCTCCAGGCTTATTGTACAGATTCTCTGGGCAGCCCGGCCCAAATGGTCACTTGCTGTTTCTTGCAGCCTGTGCTGGGAGCACTCTTTCATGTTTGAAATGTGGGGGCTGGACCAGAGAATTTCTTAGGTGCCATAGAACTCTGGCACTCCAGGGGGTCACAGGTATCTTACAAATGAGAAGGATTGTTTCCAGACAGAGGCGCTGCTGACCTGGGTTTACGGTCCTACCTCTGATATGTATGATTTTGGGCATATCATGTAACCTTTGAGGGCCCCACTAGGGAGGGTGTTGAGCTGTGTGGGGAGACGGAGTTGTCTTCCCTGGGAGTTACTCTGTAACGCACTAATGAAATCCGTATCCGAGAGGGGTTTTATGGGACAGCAAAGAGACAGCCTGGATCCGGGAGGGATGTCAGATTATCCAGGCTGACCAAGCCTGGGAGCAGGAAGGGGGCTTACCTAGGTCCCTATACATAATAAACGTCTTTTGACTCTAGAGTCCGGTGTTCCTTACACTGATTACATTACACTATGATTAATGTCTGGGCCTCGGTTTGCTCCTTTGGGAAATGAGGGACTTCAGGCCAAACTCATAATTCTTGCTCTGTTCCTATGCTCCTAGTAGGTGCTTAATACATGTTTTGAATTGGTCTGCCCTGGGCACTGTCATTTTGCGCTTTTGAGCATCCTCTACAGATGGGAGGGGCCCATCTCTAAGGTCTCTCTCACTTGGACTTTCTGAGAATCTGAAAGCCCAGAGTCTGCTCTTTGTGGTGCAGTCCAAGAGGCCTGGCCTGGGAGCCTGGCTCTGTCATAGCTCACTGTGTGCTAGTGAGCAAGTCATTTCCCCCTCCCAACATTAGTTTCTTCCCCCATAAAATAAAAATGGTCAGACTTTTCCCACTTATCTCACAGGGCCAGGATGAGCCGGTGAGATGGCAGGTGCTCAGGTTTTGTTACGTCAGTGGGAGCAGGCAGTATGCAGAGATACAGGTGGGCCGAAGGCATGGAAGCCATGGGGACCTTGGAGACTCTTGCTCTCTCCCTGCCCCCCTTTACAGAGTCAGGTACGGCGATCCAGAGATAGGGAAGGGCTTGCTCAGGGTCACAGGGCAAAATGTTGGGACCGAGACTGGGTTCCCTGGTTCCCAAGCTGCTCTTTGTGGCAGGCAGAAGTCCCCAAAGATCCGGCATGATTGTGAGGGGCATTCTCCACTCTGGTGTGTCTTCTTTGTCCTTCCCCAGAAGTCAATAGGAGGATCAGAATAGGGTACCTCCTGGCAAGGGGATTTGGGGGGACTGAAGAGAGAAAGGCTGTAGATATCCAGGGAAAATAACATGGGGAGCCAGCATAAGTGGCAATTGTTTGGCCTGCAAAAGAAGATTGGGCAGGCCTTCTGTTCATGTAGACAGAAAGCTTGACTTTCTCCTTGGGCCCAGGTAGCAGCCCTTGAATCCATAGGGAATTCCAGGAAAGAAAGTTTCCACTCCAAATTAGAAAGTGCTTCTCTGGGCACAGTGGTCAGCCTTTCTTTGTACCCTCAGTACTTAGCAGCGTCTGGCACGTAGTAAGCACAGAAGGAACGCTTGACTTAATAATCCCAGGCATTCTGCAGCGAGAGGGAAGTGCTCTCTCTCACTGAAGGTGGCCACTTTGCAGTAGCTGGCTTTAACAGCCCCTCCAGGACATTGTGAAGTCAATGCCTCCTTTAGGACGTGGTCTAGAAAGAGATGGCGGTAGATTAGCACTCAGAGGGCCTGAGTGGAATGGTACCCTGGCTCCTTACTACCTTGTGTGACCCGGACAAGTCACTTCTCTCTGGGCCTCAGTTTCTTCTTCTGTAAAATGAAGAGGTTGCACTAACTGTACTTAAGGGCTCCTCCAACTCTAGATCCTATGCTCCTGTGACCTAGAAAACCCCTTCCACCTCTGAGAGCTTTTGATGTGATTGTGTGACTTGGGGGTGGGTGAATCCCAACTTCATAGTGATTCAGTTGCTATGAGCAGCTCCCAGTATTGAAACTCACTCCACTGATGCAGATTGGCACCTCATCTGTCACTTGTCAGAAAGGGAAAGTGACTTTGCCATGGTCACCCTATGTCGGTGACTGGCCCAGACTCAAGGTCTTTTTGACTCCAAATCCAGGCCATTCATCTACTGTACCATACTGCCTCTCTTTCACTGGGGAGGAAGCCAAAGGCAGCAGTCTGGGTCTAGGAAGGGATCTTCCAGAGCACTTGTGGAATTCCGGAAGCTTCTCCACAGCATAACCTGATGAACAGTGACTTCCCAGGTTTTTGACGGGGTGCATCTATAAACAGTTAGCTGTGTAGATGGGCCCTGGGCTGTAGTAGAAAGAGTGCTGGATTTGGAGGCAGAAGACGTGTGTGTGAATGCTGCATTTTTTTGCTGCTTTGCTCATGGTGACTTTGGGGAAGCCTCTGTTTCTCATCTGTGGGATGAGGAAGGTGTACTAAGTGAGCTTTCAGGTCCTGGCATGTTCAGCTTTCTAGGGAGCTGCCTGGCCTCACCAAGCCTCCCTGGGCCTTGCAGACATAGCCTGTTAGCAGTGGCTTGAGATTTTTCCAAGCCTGGAGGCTGATGGCCGCACCAGGGCTGTGCCTCAGTTCTCCCAATTCCCAGGCACGTGCACATTGGGAGGTACCCACCACCAGAGTTACCCTTACTTTATACGTAAGGGAACAGGCCCAGAAAGGTAAAAAAGACCTGTCCGCTTGCTGGCAACATTCAGATTGATTTCAGAGCTTTTGTCTTTAAGCTCGGAAGCCTTCCTTCTGCCCTCAAGAGGAAAGGGTGTCTTTCCAAATTTGACGCCTTCCACCGGCGTTCTGTGCCACCCAGAGACACAGCCCGTCCTCTGATAATGGTCCTTCCAAGGCATCTGAGACTCACTTTCAGTCTGGCTCTCGATGTTTCATTCACGACTTGTCCCTGAGTCTGAGCAAGCTCGTGGCAGCTTTCGTGCTTTAATAAATGGCCTGCTGTCAAAAGCTCTGCCAGCCAAGTGCGGGTACTTTGAGTGATGTGTAGGCAATGTGTGGCCAGGGGCTTGGATCCATTACAGGATCCCAGGAGAGCTGAACCAGGGCATTCAGGGCTGTCACCCCATTCCCCCTCCATAGGGAGCCCCCAAAGCACCTACTGAATTTAAAGGTAGGTTGGGTGGGACCTGAAACTCCTCTTTGATGCCCCCTTTCATAATGGCTACTCCAATCCTAGTTGTCTCTTTGGGTTTTTTGTTTTTGTTTTTGTTTTTTTGGCGAGGCAGTTGGGGTTAAGTGACTTGCCCAGGGTCACACAGCTAGTACTGTCTGGTCTGAGACTGGATTTGAACTCAGGTCCCCCTGACTCCAGGGCCTGTGCTGTATCAACTGCACCACCTAGCTGCTCCTGCTAATTTTCTTTTTTGCTTAATTCCCCCCCAAAGGTGTAAAGCAAGCTCTCTGGCTCACCAAGTCCAAGTTAATAGAAGGCCTCCCAGAGAGGGTCCTCAGGCTGGCCAAAGAGCCAGCAAGCCATATTGAGAACCAGGACGAGCAGGTCCAGAATGCCATCTGTCACGCACGCCTGTGGCATTCCACTAAGGACATCCCCCAGAGAGAGACGTACTGGTAAGCCTGCAGAAGCACGTGGCCCTTGCTGCGCTCGTGGTAGAAGAGGAGTGCGATGATGTTGGCGCCGCTCACTCATGTGTCTCGTGTTTCTTCCCCAAAGCCCTGTCATTGTGGACAGTCTTATACAGCTGTGTAAAACGAAGATTCCCCAGTACCCCACTCTGACCAGGAGGATCCAGGCCAGGGACTACATGCTGTCGACCTCGTGGCATCGAGGTCAGTGCTGCTGGGGTGCCCCTGGGGCCTCCACCTCGCCCCCCTTCAGTTTGTCTCTCTGTGCAATGGGTCGGTGAGGACCTCTTATCTCGAGGGTTATGTGAGGAGGGTGAACGTGCACTAAAGCCGCTGGTGATGCCGGAGGCAGGACAGCCAGGTTCCAGGCCCAGCTGCCGCTCCCTCCTTGTGAGCAGGCCTTTGGGTGAGTCGCCCTCCCAAGTGCTCTCTCTGTCAGAGCCTGCGTTCCTGGAGAGCTTTGTTTGGAATGTCTGTCTTTCAGTATTTAGCGCTAACAAGTGCTTACTAAATGCTGGTTTGTTCAGGGGCAATGGCAGCACAGCATTCCCAGTCTTCTGTCCCTACCCTGAGTCTTGTGAAGGAGGGACAGCTTGGGGGGGGGGGCGGCATTGAACAAAGGTGGCCAGGATCCCATGGAGGCTACCGCCTTCCTGGTAGAGCTCCCCAGCAGCCTCTGCTGCAAGGGGCCTGTTCAGAGGAGTCTGGAGTGACAGAAAGCTTGGCACCCTCAATCAATTAGACCCTCATTAAGGAGAGAAGGGCATAATAGCAAACATCAAATGTTGCCTCTGATTAAACTCCTCCGTTCTCTGTAGTCACAGAGAAGGGATGTGTGGAGGATTGAATTAGAAACCACATTGGTGTGGTCTGTGGGAAGGCCCTACTACCCAGGGTCACCAAAGGTCCAGGGACAGTTACTGTCTTCCCTGCTCCTGTGGTCAGGAAACAAGAAGTTGCCGAGGTATCTTGGAAGGGAGACTTCTCCTCCTGCCCTTGCGCTTGACAGATGAGGAAACTGAGTCATAGAGTGGTAAAGTGGCCCACAAGAAAATAAAAACCATTTTACAGGGTTTAAAGTAGCCAGGCTCGTTTTTTAAAAGCCTCCTAGACTCTGTCCACATGAGTCTTCTGCCCTTAGGGCCACCTCCTCAGGCAGGGCCTGGTTTTTCCCAGCATGGCTACAGTTGCTTGGGCCACTCCTCTTTGGGAGTTCCCAGCAAAGCTTGTTTATGAGCCACAGAAGACCATCAGTCTCACTGCTCAGAGTGCTGAGGTTTTTTGCTTCTTCACAACACCTCTGTTTCCCAGCTTATTAAGTCATTGCATTTACTTGGCTCCAAATGGCTTCTGGCTTTTTCCACTGATCAGATCCACCTCAAAAGGACAAGGCTTTGGTGCTCGCCAGGACAGTCAAAGCAGTGTCAGGCATTTTCAAAGAGGAGCTCAGACAGTAGGCACTAGAGAGGAGGTGGAGGCTGCAGGGCCTGTGCTCTCCTTCCCTGGGCAGACCAGCCTTGGGCTCAGCTCTGGGTGCTGTATTTTAGAAGAGGCATCGACAAGCCGGAGCACATCCATAGATGGCAGCTGGGAGGGTGACCAGGCACTTGTGCAGGAGCAACCGGGGATGTTCAGCCTGGAAAAAAAAGAAAATTTAGAGCAAAGTGGCATTTTCAAGTGCTTGAAAGACTGTCATGTGAAAGAGAGATGGGGCTTGTTCTCTGGTCCTAGGGGGTAGAACTAGGAGGATTGGCTGAAAGCTGCAGAGAGGCCAGCTGAGGATTGGGCTCCCCACTACTGGCATGGCCCGCCCTGGGAGCAAGACATGGGTGGGAACGGTCTGGAGGGGGTGCAGTTCCTGTTGAGATGCAGCGGGAGCCCACTGCCCTTTCAGGGCCAGGCCCTGATCTGAGCAAAGGAGGCTTGACTGGAGCAGGGACTTGGGCTCCCCTGGGCTCTCGGTTCTGGAACTCATTCCCATGGGTCAAGGCCTACATGTTCATTTCTTTTATTAAGCACATAAGTTGGGTCACTGTCAGTCACCAGGAGAGGTGTGAGGTTGGGATTTCCTGCCCTCCTGCTCCTTGCAGTTGGAAAAACCCTAAGTGCCGACTGGCTCCCTGGCTGGATCCCTGATAGGAGTGTGCATCCTTTCCCCCTAGGGCAGGTTGTAACCGAGCCTGCTGTCACATCCTGCACAAGGCTGGGAGCTGAAGGTTTTTCTCACAGTCTTTTCATAATTCCTGCTTCTCGGTGCTGTCTTGGGCTCTCCCTTGGGCCGTAGGGTGTACCAAACAAAGTGAGGTTTCTGGGAACAAGGGGTTCATCATAGGAGATGGAATTTCGAGTGGGAAGGGGCCTCACACAGGGCTTCGTCCCATTCTCCCTCTTGTTTTTCAGATGCAGGAGCAGGCTCAGGTGAAGGGATTTCCCCAAGGTCACATAGCTAGCATGTCCAAAGTAGGACTCGAGTCCAGGTCTTGCTGACTCCTAGCCTCATGTTCCATCTGCTCCAGGACAGAGGCAGAGACAGCTAATGCACATATCATGGGATATGGTGAATTACGGTTATCTGGGTATGTGCCATAGCTGCTGACTAGCCTGTGAGTTCTTGGAGGGCAAAGCCCATATCTTAGGATCTCCCCTAATCTCTGACCCTGTTCTGTGTACTCAGTAGGGGCTTCATAAATGTATGTTGTGCTTGTACAGCAAGATAGCTGTTTGCCTATTTCTGTCCTTACAGAATCCGTTTTTCTTCAGATCCGTGGTCTTAACGGGACTCGTTTGAGTGCCAAGGATCCTTTACTGCCAGTTGCGTCCCAGGAAGAGGTCCAGGCTACAGAGAATCACGTTCTAGAGACCTTCTTCCCCATAGCTCCGACCATTAATCTTCAGGAATGTGATATTTATGATGTGAGAGATGACGCAGGTTGGTAGACACGAGAGGGCAACCATTCATTTACATGAAGGGCCACCTGGAGGCCAGATGGAACGGTTGGGCTGGGGAGAGGTAAAGGTGAGGCTCTTCTTTCCTCCTGTTATATATCTTTCCCTTTGTCCAGGTAGAAGTATAGTAACTGTCGGAGGATGGTACACGTGGTTGTGGCAGACTTGTACCATGAAGGGGGGTGGGTGCAGCAGAGCCAGCAGCTTGTCACCCAAGAAGGAGCCTTCTCGCCTCGCCTCCTGGAAGGTCTGACCACTGCCCTCCCAAGGCCACGGCAGTCTGGGCCGTCAATGTCGTTGGTCCAGACTGGTGCAAACAAAGCCCCTGGGTAAACTGCACCTTCTGCTCTAGAATCCTTGGCCCTCACTAGGATTTTCCCATCCCTCTTCCTCGTTGAGCAGAAGGAGTGGCCGGGTCCTGTTTGTGACTGCACGCACCAGGGATTTTTCTTCTCAGACGACTCCCTAGTTAGACATATGCTTTTCTTTTTGTCCTCGTCCTTTGCACAAAGCATGGTGAGCTGAAGTGGGTCCTCCTTCTGACACATCCTGCCCGTGGGGCCCAGGGTGTGTCTCTAAGATGCTGGGGTTCCGGGCAGGCTGCTGCCAGGGCTCACCCCCAGTGGGGAATCAAGGGGCTGGAAGCTTCTCTCCCCTGCCCCCCCAAGTGGCCGTTTCAGTGCTTCGCTTTCCTCATCTCTTCCTCTTTGCTGTTCACCAGCTATCTCTAGAAGCCTGAGCTGATCATAGGATTGATCCACAGCCACCAGAGAGTTCTCTTCCCCTGCCTTGTGGCTAAGCTGTGCTGTGGCTCGAGGTGGAGGCCGTGAGGGGGAAGGGGCCCATGCTACTCCCTGACCAGCCCAGCCTCTGCCCCGTGAGCTGCGTGGCTCGATGCCGCAGTCACCCAGCCAGCCTTCCATGCTTTCCATGGTTTTCATGTTCCAGGTTTCCACGAAGGCTACCCTTACCCCCACCCGCACACTGTGTACTTCATGGAGGCAGCCAACAATTGCCGGGCCCGATTTCGACCTGAGCAGCTCCGAGCCAAGATGATCATGTTCGCCTTTGGCAATGCTCTGGCTCAGGCCCGGGCTGTGTATGGGGTATGTGCTCTCTTGTCTTCTTTGCTGGCCCTGTTGGCTGAGGAAGCTACCGCCAGTGAAGCTGGCTGTGCGCGCACACGCGCGCCAGCCTAGCAGCATTTGTGCAGGCCTAATGAGGGCCGAATGACTGATTGCAGGGGGGGAAGAAGGCCCCTTCCTGCCCCTTTGGGTACAAACCACTCTCAGGGATGTGCTTCGCCTCATTTAAGCCCTTTTGCAGCAATTGAGGGAGCTGGACCCCAAAAAGGTCCGATTGCCAAGATCTCAGAGTGGTGGGAGTGGTGGGGAGTGCTCCTCACTGCTGGTGACAGCTGGCCTGGGCTCCTGGCGAGGCGGCGGGGCTGAACAGGAGTCACCATGGGACCTTTTAGTTTGTGACAACGCTGCTGCCAGGAAGGATGCTTGGCCTCATCGCTCTCCCCATGGGCACGAGCGCTGGGCTCAGAACTTTGTCCCAGAATCTCCTGTTGCCTCTAGTTTTTGGTGAGGGGTATGTCATGAGATCCCTGGCTCCTTCCACCTGTCTGGAGCTAGGTTGTAGACCTGGAATGTGGAGTGTTCACTTAACAGAGCTCTGTGGAGACCCCAAGTCTGGGAAAATGGCCCTTCCTGGGCACCTTTGGTTGCCAGCCAGGGCAGATACTCTGGGATGCATTCCCAGCCTTGCTGGAGCCTTTACTGGGCGGACTGCCTTCAGTCCCCAGCCCTTTGCCAGGTGCTCCAGGAGGCTGCAAAGGCAAGGGAGGGAAGGAGCAAGGGTCCTTTTCAGGCCCTGGGAGGAGCTCTGGGACTCAGCTGTGCCCCTGCCTCTCCTTCCCAGACCCAGAGCAGCCCCTGCCTGGGACGTCCCTTCTCGGCCCGCTGTGGCCAGCTCAGTGCCATTGATGGGTAGAGCAGCAGGCGTTCTGACCTGCAGGGGAAGGAGACCTGAGAGTATCAGCTGGCCGAGCACGAGCTGGGCCAAATCAAGGCCGTCTGCCACCCTCAGAGCGGGCCATCAGTCAAGCTACAGAGCCCTTGGTGGGAGTCGGCCAAAGCCGCCTGCCTGGGCCGGGCATCCGCCACGATGCCCAAGGCTCTGCTTGTCCGTCTCTCCTCAGAAAGAGGCCCGGGTGCTGGAGCAGCCCATCGTGGTGCAGAGCGTCGGCACGGACGGCCGTGTCTTCCAGTTCATGGTGTTCCAACTGAACACAACAGACCTGACTTCCAGCGATGGGGTCAAGAACCTCATCTGGATGGATTCTGACCAGCTTCTCTATCAGCATTTTCGATGTCTGCCAGTCATTAAAAAGAAAGTCGTCGTGGTAAGTAGAAGCCGGTTTGTTTCCTGTGTGTCGACGGCACTTGTGTGTGCATTGTGGGAAGAGGGGCCACCACCCCCTCGTGGTGTAGTTAGGCCACTCTCTAGGCCTCACCTTGCCTCCTACCTGCCTCACGCAGGTGAGGTGAGAGTCATCTCACTGAGGTGAGCTAATTAGCTCACTGAGTTAGGAAGGGCAGGGCTTGGTGAAGGGAAAGGATGTGTAAAGGATGAGGTTACGAGGGCCCCGCCCTTCCTGAAGCAGGCGCAGCCCCTTTGCCTTGGCTGCATTAACCTGAGAGACCTGAGAAGGACCTGAGAGGTCACGGAATCCAACTGCCCTCATCATAAAGAGGAAACAGGGCCCAGAGAGAGAAAGGAAGGTTACCCAGCAGGTCAGGGCCTCTGGCCCCAGTTCAGCGCCCTTCTAGCTCTGCGTCCCTGCCTCTCGGTCTTGTGAGGATCCTGGTTGGGTGCCTGCTAGGGAGCTCAGTGAGAGGGAGGAGAAAGCGGGCTCAGCCTTCTTACCAGTGGAAGAACAAGCAGGCGTCCACGTCCCGAAGCACTCAGTGCCGAATCAGCAAGCTGTGCCCATGAAAGGTAGAGCCGCCCAAGGGTGTCTCAGAGAAAGATCAGCTAGGCCAGGCCTCTTTGTGCAGATGAGGAAACTGAGGCCCTTGGGTCACCTAGGAAGCAAGTGACAGTGTCTGTGTTGGCCTCTGCTTCTCTCACAGGTCAGGGCTCTTCCCTCTGCCTCCTTCTGGGGGGCAGGCATTGAAAGAAGTGCTTCTTCGAGCCCCGTGAAACTGACCTTTGTCTCAGTTACATCCATTAAATGGGATAGCAGAAAAGTGATTCTGTGTATTCTCTCCAGGAACCTGTTGGAATTATTGATTATCAGCCTGGAACTTTCAGGAAGTTTTTAGCGATGTACTTGCACGGTGCAGCCTGAGCGCCAGCCCCTTGGACTGTCTGAAGACCTTGCTGGGAACACAGAGGCAGCCCTGGGCTCCTGGCGGCAGCCTAGCCCACATCTGGACCCAATCTCCTGGATGACAATAAAAAGCTATTTATATCCATGAGCTTGTCGTTAATTTGAGGGTATTTTCAGGATCGTTGCAGCCAGTGAGGCTGGTGCTTGAAACAGTGTTCTAGCCTTTTTTTTTTTAAATATCCTTAGCCAGGAGTGCCCAGTCCATTGTCCATCAGGAAATGCATCCAGGCATAGCGAAGGGTGTGCTGAGCCTTCTGGGAGGGCAGTGACTGTGCTGGAAAAGGCCTTGCTGGGGACAGCTGGCCTAGACCAGCAGGCACTGTTCCAAGCCATCCTGGGGAATTGGGTGTGCTGGGAGGGTCATGCTACAGGAATTGCCGCTGATGCCCCCTTGGGCTTCTTGTAGCTTCAGATACCTTAAAGCTGTGAGCTGGGCCTGGTTGAAGGCACCAAGTGCCCACGGATGCCACTGCTCCTGCCCACTTTCTCAAGATCCCTAAGTAAAGCCTCATTAGTCAGTGATAACTCCCCTCCCGTTGTGGAGGTTAGTTGCCCTCTTATCCCTGGCACTTTATCGTGATTCTCCTGAGATCCCCCACAGAGACCATGGGCATTAACCAGCAGGGGGAGGCCAGCCAATGGTGCCGTGAGATAGACACTCAGCAGCATCCTTCCTCAGTGGTGGAGTTTGACCTAACCTGGTCCTCATGCCCTCTCCACCCCCTGCCTCATTCTGCTGAGGACACATGCTGGCTGTGTGACTCTAGACAAGTCATTGCCCCCTCTGAGTATCACCTTCCTCCACTATCAGAGGGAGAGATGTGATGTCTGTAAAGTGACTTGTAAACCTTAAAGCACCATGAGAGTATTAGGAGCTTCCTAACCTATAAAATGGGGGTAATAGTTTTAGCCACCTCAGGAGTGCTGTGTGAAGATTACATTAGTTTATGGAGAAAACGAAAGGAGTTTGTGAATTTTAAGTGGGACCAGAATGGCAACTGTTATTACTGTAATTGTTGTTAATGAGCAAAAGTTATGGGGCAAGTCAGAGCTGTCCCTGGGCCTTGCACCTAGAGGCATGTGTGGGGATCACCCCGTTGTTTAATCCCTCATTAACCCAGAGAGGGAGAGGGACCTGTATCACCTCCCCAGCTATGGAATAAGAAAAGCAGAATTGGAACCGAAGTCCTTTGACTCTCAATCTGGGGCTCTCCCCAGCCCTGCACTGCCGTTCTTGAAAGATTGAAAGGTCATACATGAGGGGCAGCTTGAAATGAAGCCCCTGGCTAGCTGCCCCCTGGCAGAGCACAATCCTGTTATCATTTGCTCCCAGCTCTGGTCGCTGGGTGCAGGAGAGGATTTACTCTGAGGGCCTTTGCAGCTGAAGCACTGCCTGCCTCAGTCGGTGCTTCTGGAGCTGCCAAGGGGCTTCTGGCTGGCCTTGTAGCATTGGGGTAAGAATTCACCTGCTTGTCAGCTCAGGGGCGAGTTGTTTAAAAACAAAAACGAGAGCCATTCTTGTCTTGTGTTTCCAATAGCATTTAAAGGAGAAGAGTCGCTCATTTGGCTGGGAGCTGCAAGGCGTGTGGGCTGTGTGTATGTGTATGGGGTTTTGTGTGTGGTGTGTATGTGTGCGCTTGTGCGCATGTGACAGCTCAGGCCTGAGCAAGGGAGCTGCTCGACTTTATTGCTTTTTCCTGGCGGGGAGCCAGAGCCAGTCAAGGTACCATCTAGGCAGCTGTAAACAATCAGGGTGAGCCTTTGTTCCACTGGAAAGAGCAGCCGGGAAAATCCTAGACATAACATCCTCCATGCCTTCTCTCACGTGCCATCCAGTCTGAACTTGCTTGCACTGGTTCTTTTCTCCTTTTTCAAAAAGCGTTTTGGAGACAAGCAGGCCTTTCGCTCACTCACTGACACTAGTCTTCCCAGAGCATGGGCGGAATCCCTCCTTGTGGTCAGGGTGGGTCTGACCATGTCACTCTGGACCCCCATTTAGTCAACTCCACTGGCCTTCTGTCACCTCCACGTTCAAATATAAAATCCCCTGTACGCCTTTGAAAGCCCTTCCCAACAGGGCCCCTTCTTGCCGTTCTGGTTTTCTAAGGCTAAGACTTTACTCTTCTATGATACGATGGCTCTGGCATCCTGGCTGTCCCCTCCTCATCTCTGCGTCCCAGCTTCCCTGGGATACAAAAAGAGGCAAAAGACAGTCCCTGCCCTCAAGGGGCTCACAGTCTAATGGGGGAGACAACAGACAAAAATGTACAAATAAATTATAGACAAGACAAATAGGAAGTCATGGGGTTGGGGTGGGGGGCATTGGAATCACAAGGGGTTGGGGGAGGCTTCCTGGAGGAGGTGGGGTTTTAGTAGGAACTTGAAGGCCAGGAAGCAGAGATGAGGAGCATTCCAGGCCTGGGGGACAGCTGGAGAAAGTCCAGGTGTGAGGTGATGAGGTGATGAGGGTCTGCAGTGAGGGGGTGGCCTGGCGTATTCAAAAGATGCAGACATGAAATCGACAGGCCTTGACAACAGCTTAGATGTGGAGGGGCGAGAGGTAGAGGAGTCCTGAGGCACCGGTGATACGATGGTTCCCTTTACAGTGATGTGGAAGCTTGGAGGAGGGGAAGGTTTAGGGGGAAACATGAGTTCAGTTTTGGACATGTTGAGTCCAAGTCTCTTCCCCCCCTCCGTTTCTCCTCTCTTCTCTCCCCTCCTCTTCCCTCTCTGTCCTCTCCTCTCCTCTCTCTCCCACCTCCCCTCTTCTTCCCACTCTCTCCCCTCCCCTCCCACTTGCTCTCTTCTTCCCCCCTCCTCCTTCCCCCTTTCTCTCTCCCCTTCCCTCTTCCCTCTCTCTTTCTTCCCCTCACCCTTCCTCCTTTTCCCCCCTCCCTCCCTCTCTCTCCCCTGTATATTTCCTCTCCTCTCTCTTCCCCCATCTCTTTCACCCCTCATATACACACACACTCCTTTTCTCTCCCAGCTCTTCCCCACACCCTCCAGCTTACCCAAGAGTCCAGAACACCCAGTGATGGCTCTGGGGGCCAGAAGTGTCACTCCCACTTCACTTAAGGACTGACCAACTGATTATAGGGGGTGAGGTGTCTGTGCTGCACAGCAGACCAGAAAGGAACCAGTGCTGAGCTGTCAGTCTGGAAGACACGGGCCAGGCTTCAGACAGTGGCTAAATGGATGCCTGGAGGCAAATCATTTCACTTCTTTGAGACTTGGTTTCCAAAACAGCAACAACCTCACAGGCTTAGTGAGCCACTCAAATGAGATGATGGAGGAAAGTGCTTTGCAAACCTTGAAATGATATATAAATGTAAGTTGTTCGAAGATCCATGATTTCATCCTTTTTGGTAGCCCAGTAGAACTGTGATTAGAGACCAGATCTGGAGTCAGGAAGACCTGAATTCCAATCCTACCCAGTCATTTACTTGCCCTATGTCCCAAAGGGCTTTGCAAACCTTTAAGCTCTGTATATGTACTAGCCTTAATGCTGTGATTACTCTCCACACCAACGCAGAGCAATCTCAGCCCTTAGTGGTCTTGGACAGTAGTTACAGACAAAAATTTAGTCACCTGAAGGCAAACTTTTGATGGCAGAATAGAGAGGGAAGGAGGAATGGAAAGGGAACAAGCATTTATATATTTCTACCACGTGTCAGGGAAAAGGCCAAGGTCCCCCACTGTGTCATGGGCCATCTCCAGTCCTGATCTATATCTGGCCACTGCACCCAGAGGGCTCCGAAGGAGAGAGTAAGGCTGGGGGCTTTGCACAGCCCTGCCTCACTTAAATCAGTTCACTTGCAGATGGTGGCATTGCCTTCCTGATGTCACGGTCCTCTTCAAGAACAAGGAACAAACAATGCTATCACTATCCCACTATCTGCCCCCCCCCCAACAAAAATAACCCTCTAAATAATGATGCATAATCCAAAAAGACAGATTCCCACACTGGCCATGTCTCCTTCCACATTTAGGTTCGTGGCCTCTTTGGCAGGAGGTGTGTGGCCTTGCCTCATGTTCGGCCTCCTGGATTCATGGTTTATCACTGCATCAATCCGAGTTCTAGAGTCTTTCCAAGTTGTCTTTCTCCGTAATGTCGCTGTGTAAATCATTCTCCTGGTTCTGCTCACTTCTGTCTGCATCAGTTTATAGGAGTCTTTCTAATTCTCTCTGGAATGTTCCATTTTGTCATTTCTTGTGGCATAGTAATATTCCATTCCATTAATATATCATAATATATTCATCCATTTCCCAACAGGAGGATGGTACCTCCTTAGTGTCTAAGTTTTGGAAACTACAAAAAAGCTGCTATAGCATTTTTAAACAATCTTTCTTTGATCTTTTTGGGGTATGGGCCTAACAGTAATATAGCTGGACCAGAGGACATTTACATAGTATGGTTAGCCTTTGGGGTATAGTTCCAAGTGGATTTCCATAATAGCTGCACCAACAATGCACAAAGAGGCTTATTTTCCAGAAGTTGCAGTCAAATTTTGTCATTCTCTTCTATCATCTTTGCTAGTCTAATGGGTGTAAGGTGGAACCTTAAAAGTTGCTTCTGCTTGCATTTCTCTGATTTTTGATTAAGAACACTTTTGAAAAAAGATTATTTAATATTTTATTTCCCCCAATTACTTGTAAAAAGCATTTTTAATATTTTTTTTAAATTTTGAGCTCCAAATTATTTTCTTCCCATCCCTCCCCCCTCGTTGAGAAGATATGCAATTTGATATAGGTTATACATGCACAGTCACGCACATGTTGTGAAAGTAAGCACAGACCCAGCGAAAATAAGCATGATCTTTCAGGGGAGGAGATGGATATTCAACGAAATAGGGGAGTTCCAAACCTTCCTGATAAAAAGACCAGAGCTCAACAGAAAATTTGATCTTCAAATACAAGACTCAAGAAAGACATAAAAAGATAAACAGGACAGAAAGAAACAATGTGTTATTAATAAGGGCAAACTGTTTATATGCCTAGAAGGGAAGATGACACTTGTAACCCTTGAGAATTGTATTATTATTAGACCATGTTAAAGGGGTATACATAAAGGGGGTGGGTATAAGTTGATTTTGATGTAATGATCAAAAAAATCTAATCAAGTGGGTTAAATGGATCCAAGTAAGTGGATTAATCTGATCTAACTAAGAAGATGTACTGAGAGAAAAGGAAAGGAGGAAGTAGACAGGGTAAATTACATTACAGGAAAAGGCACAAAAGCCTATTACAGCAGAGGGAAAGAAGGGAGCATTGTTTGAACCTCACTCTCATCATATTTGGCTGAAGAAGAGAATAACATAATCAATTAGGTACTAATATTGGTAGACTTAGCTCTTCTCAACGATACAAGGATCTAAGACATTCCAAAGAAGTCATGATGGAAAATGCTATCTACATCCAAAGAGGGAACTATGGAATTTGAATGCAGATTGAAGCATGCTATTTTCTTTTTTTTTTTCTTCTGTTGTGTTTTATTTCCTCTTTCTGGTGGTTGCTCGTATTGGTTCTAATTCTTACTTACGACATCACTAATGTGAAAATAGGTTTAATAGCAATGTGTATGTATAGCCTATATCAGATTGCGTGCCTTCTTGGGGAGGGAGGGGGAGAAAAATTTTAAACTCAAAAGCTTATGGAAGTGATTGTTGATAAATCTAAATTAATTTTAAAAAATGTTTAAGAAAGAAAGTAAATGCAGACCAAGAAAACAAATAAAGTTAGAAAAATATGCTTTGAGCTGTATTAAGAATCCATCACTTCAAAAAAAAATAAAAAAAGAATCCATTACTTCTTTCTCTGGAAATGGATAGAATTTTTCGTCATAAGTCCTTTGGAATTGTTGTAGATTATTGTATTTCTGAGAATAGCTAAGTCATTCACAGTTGATCATTATACAATAATACTGTGACTGTGTATAATGTTTTCCTGGTTCTACTCATTTCACTTTGCATCAGTTTATGTAAATCCAGGTTTTTCTGAAAACACCCTGCAGAGCATTTTTTCATACAGTTGTTGACAGGTTGGATTTCATCATTTTAAAACCTATTGTTCATATCCTTTAACCATTTATCTATTGGGAATAGCTCTTAACTTTATATATTTTAAACAGTTCCTTATATGTCTTGGCTATGAGATCTTTATCAGAGAAACTTACTGCAAAGAATTTTTCCCTTGTTACCTGGTTCCTTTCTGGTTATAACTACATTAGATTTGTTTGTACAAAACCTTTTTAATTTAATATAATCAAAATTGTCCATTTTTTTCTTTTATTATCCTCTTTATCACTTGCTTAGCCATGGACTCTTCCCCTATCCAAAGATCAGAAAGGGAATTTCTTCCCTCATCCTCCAATTCATTGATGATTCCACCTTTCATATTTAGGTCCCACATCCATTAGGAGCTTATCTTGGTGTATATCGTGAGGTGTTAGTCTAATCTTCATTTCTGCCGGTTTTATCTTAACTGCTGTCCAGTGTTCCCAGCATTCTTTGTCAAACAGTGATTCCTTTTCCCAGTAACTTCGGTCTTTGGATTTACTGACCACTGTGCTTCTGTTGATCCCTGCTTCTGTGCGCTCTGCACATAATATGTTTCACAGATCGGATGTCCTTTTTTTAATCAGTATCAAATATAGCTTTAATGATTACTGCTTTGTAGTATGGTTTGAGATCTGGTACTGATCAGCCTCCACTCCCTCCCCATTTCCCTCTTTTTCATTTATTAACCTTGAGATTCTTTTTTTTTTTTAGAGGCAGTAATGATTGAATGACTTGCGCAAGGTCATATAGCTAGTAAGTGCCAGATTTGAACTCAGGTCCTCCTGAGTTCTATCCACCGAGCGGCTACCCCTACCCTTGAGATTCTTAACTAGTTAGGGGTTTTCTTGACCCCACCCCTAACCTAGCCTGGTTTTTGTGTTCTGCCTCCTACCTACTCCAGTGAACTCTTCCTATATAGTTTGTATTTACTTCTTGTTTCTTACTGGTGGAATGTAAGCTCCTTGAGGGCAGGGGCTGTTTCTTGTTGTTTTGTATCCCCAGTAACATTTGTTGAATTAAATTGAACCAAACATACCTTCCTGTTGATAGTGTATGGTTGCCACAGTGCCCTGAAGTCAGGAGGACCTGAGTTCAAACCCTGGGCAAGTCACTTAACCCCAATTGCCTAAAAAAAAAAAAAAAAAAAAAAAGATTAGTTTGTGCTTCTTGACCCTGGACAAGTCATCTCTCTTTTAGGGGCAGCTAGGTGGCGCAGTGGATAGAGAGTTCAAATCTGGACTCAGACACATAACACTTACTAGCTGTGTGACCCTGGGCAAGTCACTTAACCCTATAGCCAAAAAGAAAAAAAAAGTAAAAAAGAAAAAGATAGCGTATGGTTGCCAAGTATGGAACCATGACATTCCAAGAACTAAAGCTGCAGGGAAAGCAGAGCTCAAAAGATCAGTGATGTGTGAGGTCTGTGAACAGGTTGCCACGGAGGACTGAGGGTGATGTGGCTTGAGACACGTCATCAGCAGCAGGATGGAGGTGGGCTGGCCGGCCAGGGAGGGACAGAGAGGAGAACAGGTGGACAATCCCAACGTTGCCCCAGTATCCATGCGCTCTTAGAAGGCCCAGCAGCAGGCCTCCAGTATATTGGTTGGATGTTCTGTAAGGATTACAGAAGAGAAGCAAGAAGTACCCTGGATGAAAAGGCCTGTCATCATGTCTGCTGGTGGAAGGAGTCCCAGTGATGGGATCACCATCAGTTCCCTCCCAATCAATTCATTTCAATAGAGCAGCTGAAATTCCCCTCATTTTACAGGTGAGTAAAACACTGTTCCTCTAGTCTGTCCTCTCACAGCTTATATTTGTTTGTATATAAGTAGTGGAAAGAACGTTGGCTCAAGAGGCAGAGGACGGGGTTTGTGCAGGTGCCAACTCGCTGGGTCAGCCAGGACCTTCTTGGCCCTTAGTTTCCTCACCTATAAAATGGGCAGGTTGACGAGAAGGCCTCTGAGGTCCCTTCTAGCTCCAAGTCTGTGTTCTCACTGGGTTCTCCTACTGAGGGCAGGAACAGCTGCATTTTCCTGGGATTATGTCTCCCAGGGCCTGCACATAGTAGGTGCTTAACAAAAGTTTCCTGAATTGAATTTTGCCATTTTAAGGCTTGATGGAGTGTTTTTCTGACATGACTATCTACGAGGTACTGGGAGACTGACTGAGGATGGGTGGTAGGGGTGGGGAACAGGCTTATCAAATTGCCAGAAATTCCCCTGATCACCCCACTTTAAAGTCTTTCACAATCCTGCCTTCTGCCCTGGTCCTCTGTCCAATCCTGTCCCTAAACAGTAAGTAATGCCAACCCAGGGCGAGGAAGGAGGCAGGGTCCAGGTCACCGTCCTGCTCAGAAGTCTTCAGTGACTCCCTATCACCTTTGGGCTCACTTCTCAGCCTGGCATTTTCTGATCTTCCCCAATCCGGCTCTGGACCACTCTTCTGGTCTGGGCCTTGCTTCTCCTGAACCAGTGGCTCCTTTCAAGTCCAGGATTAAATATAAAGCTTCTCTTTGGAGCCCCTGCCCCATTTCCTGTCTCCTCTGCACTCTGTACAGGCCCGGATGCTGGCCTCTCCCGACTCCTGACTTCACCAGTGGTGCCTGGGGCCTGGAATCCCCCTCCATCCCTTGTCACCTCTGCCTCTGAGTTCTACTGGCTTCCTCCAAGTCTCAGCCCAAAGCCCACCCTCGGCAGGGGCTGCTCCAGTGACCCCCTCCCTAGGGCCTTCGCTCTGAGGTCACCTTCCGTCTCGCTGCTTATAGCTTGTCTGCACATAGTTGTTTGAATGTTTCTCCCCATTACAATGGAAGCCTCTGGTGGGCAGGGAGTGGTTTTCTGTTTTTGGTCTTTCTTTGTAGCCGGAGGGCTTAACATAGTGCCTGGCACATGGCAAGCGCTTAATAAATGCTCACTTCCTAGTGTGGCTTCAGCTGTGTGCTTTGGGAGGCGGATGGGGAGCTGGGGTCAGGTTCCTGTACCCCAGTTTCCCATGAGAACCTGGTCCCTTCCTGGGAAACCTGGTATCCAGAGAGACCTCCAGGGGTCTGGCAGACCCCCCAAGCCCAGGAGGCCCCAGAATCCCTCGGTCACCTAGCAGCTGGCCTCCCCTGGAGAGCCCCTGGTATCTCAGGAACGTTCCAGGAAATGAAATATTCCTCCAAGGAAGCAAGGCCAAGCCCTTCAAAAAAAAATTTTTATTCCTCTTTTCCAAGTTCTGAACATGCTGTGGGTGAAGCAATAAACAGGAAGGCAGAACAAGGAAGATCACTGCAGACAGGGATGTGGGACAGAGCCAGAGGTTCGGCCCTGTCCTAGGCTCAGGACTGAAGCATGTGGTTCTCCTGTCTGTGAATGAACATTCTGGGCCCTCCATAGCTGGAGTGCGATGTGGGGGGGGGAGACGGGAGGGGGAGGAGGAATGGGGGGTAGAGTGAGGAAGGACAGGGGGAGGAGGGAGGGAGCGAGCGAGCAGACACACTTTGAAGTTTGATCTTCGTTATCAGCATTTTCTCCATCACTTTCTTAAGTTTAGAAACCAAAAGAACAATAAATGAAGCCCCAGTCTGTAGCTTCCGCTGATTTCCAAGGTGTAAAAGCTCCCATTGAGCATCTCACAGGCTCTGACACACCACTGTCAGGCCCCAATTGACTCTATCCTCTGCCCATGCTGGGTCCTGCACAGCCCGGTCTCACTCCTGCCTCCCTGTTCTTTGCTCACACTGGTCCCCCTGCTTAGAATGCCCTCTTCATTTCTCTTACTCTGTTCAAAGCTAGGACATCCTTCAAGGCCCAGCCAAAGTCCCCTCTCCTCCAGGAAGCATTTCCTGATTGGCTTCACCCAAATGGATCTCTGCCTTTCTCTGACCCCTCCTGGGCTTTTTATATGTACCATGGGGGGCAGCTGATATGGTGGGGACAGAGCTGGGACCCAAAAGGATATCAGTAAAATAGAATAATGGGTCAAACCTAACAACCTGGAATCTATCCCTCTATTTAATGGGAATATATATAGTCATAGGACTATAAAATGTTAATTCTGGAAGGAGCCTCGGAACATTGATGGTCAGATCTGGATGGGGCCTATATGGGGCCAGGCCTAACTCAGGCTGGCCCAGTGATTCAGGTTCAGGGTTAGAATACTGTGAGATACTTGTGGACTGTAAAATATAACACAAGATGACATTGTTCATAATGAGATCAAAAAAGGACACAATTCATGGGTAAATTCAAATACAACACCATTCCCCTTCCCCTATGCAGTCAACACAGCAATCAGTGATGGGTCAGAAAGTCTTTGGGCAGAGTGACGAGAATTCTGCTAAAACCTCTTATGGGGAGACAGAGAAACAGAGAGAGAGGGGGGCAGGAGTGGAGTGGGGGACAGAGGAAGAAAGACACAGAGACAGAGAAGAGAGATAAAGAGGATAGAGAGGAAGGAAGAGACATAATGATAGAGACAGAGATGGAGGGGAGGAGAGACAGAAAAGAGAGAAGGGAGGGAGACAAAGAGACAAAGATGGGAGAGACACAGAGAGAGGGAGGCAGGGAAGGTGAGACAGCCAGAGGCAGGAAGCTTCCAAGAATAAGATTATGGTCCCTTGGTTCTGTCATGGCCCAACCCCATCTGGAGCCTTGGGCCCACCTTGATCAGCTGGAGAACACCTGGAGGTTGAAGGTCTTGGAGTACATTCATTCTTTGTGAGGATCAGTTGAAGGGGTGTGTGTGTGTGTGTGTGTGTGTGTGTGTGTGTGTGAGAGTGACTTGTCAATGCTTGTGGACAGGAGGCTTAGGGGGACATCTAAGAGCTCTTTTCAGGTATGTGAGGTGGAGCAGTGAACAAAGCCCTGGGTTTGGAGTTTGAGAGGCTGTTTGTGACCCTCAGTATGTCTTGCCTCTCAGGGCCTCAGCTTCCTCATCCTCGAAATGGGGGAGTTGAGCTAGGCTATCCCTAAGATGCTCTTCTGGATCCAAACCTGTGATCCCACCATGGCCCTGGATCTTGGGATTCTGTCTGCTTGACCCCGGAGGATAAATGTCTGCTGAATTTCTATTGAACTTCAAGCTCTTCAAAGCACTTTTCTCACAATATCCCTTGGAGGGAAATAGGACACGGGTTATTCTCCCCATTTTCGAGATGGGAAGGAGTTTAAGGGACTTGCTCTAGGTCACCCAGCCAGTGTCAGGGCCAGGCCTTTCGACTCCAAACCCCACGCGGCCCTCGCTCATGTTGGAATGAAGGTCAACATAGGGAGGTTGCACAGAGGAAGATTCCACTTAGCCTGAGGAAAAGCTTCCTAATAATCAAGGTGTCTCCAAGCGAAGCTGGATAACAACTTACTGGGGATGAGGCAGACAGGCTTCTTTGGTTCAGGTGGGGAGAGGTAATGAGGTATAGGGTCTATAGACTTGGGTTCTAATTCCACCTCTGCCACTTACTAGCCGCACAATATGGGCAGGTCACTTAACCTCTCTGGTCTCCTCAACTGTAGAACGGGGATGATAATAGCTGGAGTACCTACCTCCCAGGGCTGTTGGGAGGCTCCAGTGAGAGTCTAGATTTAAACCACTTTGCAGCCTTTAGAAAGCTTGGTGAATGTCAGCTCTAATCATGAATTCATTCCCTAATGACATTTTATGGAAACCCCCCAAAGTGTCTCATGCTATTCTAGAGAAGATGGAGGGATGCAGACTAGAAGGTGGATTCAGAGTCATTGTTAATGGTTCACTATCCACATGGCAGGAAGTCTCCAGTTCAGTGCTTCGGGGATCTGTGCTTAACCCTGGGCTACTCAGTGCTTTTTGTCAGTGACCTGAATGGGGGCATCAGTGGCATGCTCATGAAGTCTGCAGATGACAAAAAGTTAACACACTGGATGAGAGTCAGGATCTGCCCCAAAAAGGTCATGACAGGAAACACCAATAGGGCTAAAGCCAATAATATGAAATCCAACAGGAATCAATGTGAAGTCTTGCACTTGGGTACAAAAAATCAACTTCACAAGAATAAAATGGGGAAGGCACAGTTAATAATAATGATAGCTAGCACTCGCATAGCACTGAAAAGTTTACAAAGCCACTTACAAATATGATATCATTTAATTGGATGCTATTATTATCCCTAACTTACAGTTGATGAAACTGAGGCACAGACAGATGTGAAGTGACTCATCCCGGGTCACTGGACTACATCCAGAATACTATGTTCAGTTCTGGGTGACGTGATTTAAGGAGAATATCGACAAAGCTAGAAAAAGTTCAGAGGAGGACAACCAGGAAGGGAAAGGTTTGGAGTCTGAGTCAGCTGACTGGCTGAAGGAAATGGGTGTGTTTAGCTTGAAGACTCAGGAGGGACATGATAGCTGTCATCCACAGGACATGAGACGAGGGAAGGAGCTTTGAGCACCCCCTCATTTTATTATTTATTTTTATTTATTCTTTTTCAGGCAATTAGGGTTGTGACTTGCCCAGTGTCACACAGCTAGTAAGTCACCTCCTCATTTTAAAGATAAGGGAGCAGACCTCAAAAGGCTTGACTACCATCACAATCATGGAACCAGGATTTAAACCCAGTCCTACTGGCTGCCTCTCCAGGGCTTTCTGTAACACCGACAGCTCCATAGGGTGGGGACTTCTGGCCCCCATCCTTCTTCATCTACACCCACTGGATCTTCCTTACCAAGATTTGAGAAGCGACTAAAAGGAGCTTGCCGGATGCAGGGTTCAGACCTACTGCTCTGCAGGTCTTTGGAGGGTTTCAACCAGAGAACCGATCCCCAGAGAACAGGACTGGACTGGAGGGAAAAAAGGCCTGTCAGAGCCCCGGAAGACTTATTTTGGCCACACCCCAATTGTGAAGGGAAAAGGAACTACTGTCTCTAGACCTGGGGCCCTGAATATCATAAACAGCCTAGATTCTCTGAACAAGGTGCCAGTGCCCACTACCCGCTCCTCCCCTGCTAGGGCCCCTAAGTGGATTTATTTATTTATTCTTACACAAAAGCAGAGCAAAAGCTCATTGTTTTCATTAGCACATTGGGCTGATGAGACAAATGATTCGCTTTTTGTCTTTCTTCTGTGCCACAGAATTCAAATAAATTTGAGTTTATTCAAACGTGTCTTCCCTGGTTCATGAATGCAGCATCCTTTCTTCCATTTATTTGCACTGCATAAATCTTGAAGACCCAAGTTCAAATCCAGCTTCAGACACACTGGCCGTGATCCTGGGGTAAGTCACCCAAAGTGGGAAATAGCACCTACCCCCCGGGTTTTTTGGGGGATAAGATGAGAGTATTTATACTGAAGTGCTTTGCTCACGTGCCTGATAAATGCCATGAAGTTTTTTGCACATTGTTTCCCTCCTTATTGGGAGCTCTTGGGGGGCAGATGGTTTTTGCCTGACTCACAGTAGGTGCCTAATAAATGCTTATTGACCAGGTCTGCAGTTCGACTTTCTTAAGACACTTCATTCCTTTCTTGTCTTGTGTGAATTCTCTTTTGGTCACTGGTTGCAACCTTTGCCGGACTTTTACTCTTTTTACAGTGTGACACAGTAGGTATGATACAGAGCCAGCCTCAAAGAGCTGGGTTCAAATTTTGCTTCTGACACGTACTGTCTGTGGCTCTGGGGAAGTCCAGGCCGCTGTCTACAATGATGTTTGCCGAAGGTGCCCACCTGCCCAGGGCAGCATCCAGTCACTGTCCCCTGAGGGCAGGGACTGTCTTGCTTGTACCTGTGTTCTGTCATTATGGCAGCCAGGGCACCAAGAGGCGCAGTGACGCCCATTACAAGTTCTCCCCATCTGGGCCCCAGCTGTCATCTGGACGTCAGACCAGCGGCCCTTCTCGTTCTGAAGGTGGGTCTGCCCATTTCACAGAGAAGGTGACCGAGGCCTAGAGAGTCATCGTGGAGACGTGGCCAAGGTCTTTGTTGGTCACGTTGGAGCAGAACCACTCAGTGCGTCACGCCCCGGAGCAGTGCGGACGCAGGGCACCGGCAAGGAGCCAGACTGGGGACAAGCTCTTGGGCAAGGTCAGGGTGACGGGGCTAGATCTGCAGGCACAGTTTCTGTTTGCTCACCTTATTGACAGGAGGGGCTGGGGGTGGGGAGGTCAACAAGGAAACGGGCTAGCTGCTGCCACCCAAGGTTCCATTGTGTTTCCTGCAGCATGGAAGGGGGCAGGAGGGGAGAACCTGGGGCAATCACAGAGCAAGGCACTAAACAAAATCCAATATTTAATCTGGCTGCAGCAGCGGGGCTGACCTCTCTCCACGCCCTCAATCAACATGGCCCCAGTGGCCTTGCCCAACATGGCAAGATAAGCGCCTATTAACGTGAGCGGAGAAAAAGGCCCCCGAACCTAAACTGCCCCCCTTCCCCGTGATGAGCAGACTTTGGGAACAATTATCAGCTCCAGACTACAAGGTGAGGGGCGCCCTTACCCCCACCTGCTGCCAATAATGGTTACAGGTTCCCCATCACCCACAAAAGGGTCTCTGAGCCTAGCACTGTTTATAGGGGCTCAGAAAACAATGCCAAGTCGTGTTGGGATGGGGAAGCCAGGAAACAAGGTGTTCCCCTCCTCCTACTCTAGGGGAGACCCTCAAAGGGAGGTGTGTGGGGCTCTGTTCTGGGCTCCCCTCCAATGGCAGGTGTCACTAACCATTTGTAATGCTGCCCCTTCCTCTGATGTTCCGATGATAGGATCAGATGTTTAGAACCAAAGATGACCCAGAGACCCCTGAGGCTGTCTGCCAGAGCAGGCACATAGTAAGCATCAGATGGAGGTCCTCTGCTTCCAATACACCCTTATGACAACATTTCACTGTAATGTCAGGAGACTACAAGGACGAGATCCCTTCTACGGTCCCCCAAATACATGTGATGATAGCTACATACCTAAGAACTGTGCACCTGTGTCTCACTCTGTGGCCAGGCCTTTGAGGTCCTGGAATTCTATCATCTTAGAGCCCCAGAATCTAAAAATGTTGGGGAGTTCACCTTCATTCAGGGCACACCTTCTTCCTCCCAGGTTTCTGACTGGGGGTAGTCTAGCCTCGTGGAAAACATCCAAAAGAGTAATAAAGTCTGAGGTGTGAAGTGGGAGCAGACCCTCTCTAAAGATCTGAGGCAACAGAACTGAAGGTGAATGCAGGCCACAGTCCCAATGAGATGGTTACCCTATGGTCTTGCCAATGGCCTCCACCTTGACTGATTGGATAGGACAGAGCGTGTATATGTGTGTGGGTGTTCATCCATGGGAAGGGTGGGCAGGCACAGGCTGGATTCAGCTAGCAGAGGGATGCAGCTACAAAGGTCCCTCGAGGACCTGCCTCCCAGCTCTTCCCTGCCCCCTGGCCCTCCCTCTTTGGAAGAAGACGCCTTGCCGAAGGAAGCGCAGATTGTAAACTGTCCAGTTTATTATTAGGTCTTTAAATGGCTACAACAGACACCAGGAGATTTCATATCTAGACTAGCTTTCCCGCCATAGGGTCACAGCACAAACATACAACAGGGTTGGATTTTTTCCCTTTTTTTTTGTCTTTTTTCTGCCTTTTTTTTAAAAGAAGAAAGCAAAGAGGTTGATGGGGGGGTGGGGGAGAGGGGGTTGCTAGAAGCTTCCGTTTTTATTTCCCCAAAAACAACAAAACAAACAAACAAAAAAAACCCCGATAAAACAGAAACAAAAGAAAAATGAAAAGTGTCACGTACATAGAAGGCCCTCCTCGGAGGGGGAGGGGAAGGGGCGGGTGGGGAGGGGCCTGCTCCGCATCTTGAAATATATTCATTTTCTTTTAAGTTTTGTCCTTCATGTTTTATGGAATAAAAAGTTAAGCCTTTTTATTGCATGAAACTAAAACTGGGGAGGGGAAGGGGGAGGAGCTGAGGAGGCAGAAGGGGGAGGGGGGAAGGTTGAGAGGGGGAGGGGGGAAAGTCCCCCCCACCGTCTCCTGGCCAGTAAGTAACACCTCTCTTCTTCTTGCATAATTTCTGGAATCTTCCTGCTTGCCACGGCCGGCTTGCTCGGCATCCCGGAGAAGAGGAGGAGGGAGGAGGGAAGATGGAGAGGGAGGAGGGGAAGGGGGGGAGGAGGGGGGGGCGGAATCACACGCTCATCGTCATGCTGGGGGAATACTGCATGGGAAGAACACAGACATGGCCCCAGAGAGCCCGTCAGACCAGAATGTCCTCCTCCACATCAGCCCCCTAACAACAGGGACTGCCCCTAACCTAGGCTCTAAGGGTAAGGGCTGAAACGGATGGTTGTGGGTAGAGAATCTGGGTCTTGGAGAAGTCCATCCTTCCTCGGATGACTCCAGAACCCAGACCTGACCCCCCTCCCAGGTACTGACTAGGGAGTCTGGGGGGCCCTGTCTCACAGTCCCAGGAAAGGAATGAAGCAGTTAATGAAGATCACCAGCAGAACAGAAGTTTTGGGCAATGGGCAGTTTCATTTCTGTCTCTAGTTCTAGCGCTTAGAACATGGCGGGTGTTCAACAAACACTCATAACGTTAGGCCAGAAAGGGACTTTAGGAACAAATCATTTTAGCCCAACTGGCCTTGTTTTATAAGTGGGGAAACTGAGGTTCAGAGCTAGTAAGTGACTCCTCAGAGGGCCCAGAAGAAGTGAGTAAGGACTAGAGCCTGGGTCCACTAGCTCCCAGCTGGGGGCAGCTTCCTGGGCAGGCCTTGATGAATAGGCTTTGCTCAAAGACCCAAGGGTACCACTGCAAAGGTTCATAGCTTGAGATCTGGAAAGGACCTCAGAGACCTCTGGGTCAACTCCTCTCATTCAGAGGCAGTGGACAGGCCCGAGGTATGATTTGAACCCGGGCCCACTGTACCACACGGAGAAGGGCAAAGAAAGAGACAACTCTTCTTCATCAAGAATGGACTGAGATGGGGCAGCTAGATGGTGCAGTGGATAGAGCACCGGCCTTGATATCAGGAGGACCTGAGTTCAAATCCGGCCTCAGACCAAACACTTGACACTTACTAGCTGTGTGACCCTGGGCAAGTCACTTAAACCCAATTGCCCCCCCCCCCAAAAAGGGCTAAGACCTCAGGCATGTGGTCGGCACTTGCACCCTGGGCTAGTGAAATACGGCTGCCAACACCTCGAGGCCACCCCACCCCCAACACCTGCCACAGGTCAATTCTCCTGGCTTTGGCAGTGGACCCCGAGGTGGGGGCAGGCAGTGATTCCGGTGCTCCTGGGGATGGGGACTAGGGGTGTGCTTGCTCATAGGGAGGTCACCCCCCAAGGAAGCGGCTTTCCCCGGGGCCCCGACCTTCAGCTGAGGACACCCACGGGCTTGTAAAAGTGGAAGGCTCCCCCTCATGGGGAGCTCGCCACACAGCCTCAGGTCAGGTCTCCAGGCCCTTTGGGCAGAGGGCGGTGCTGGGGGGCTTGGGCGGAGCTCTGTACCCTGGGGGTGGCTAAAGGACCCAAGGGAGGGCGCAGAGGACTTACATTGTCATTTTGGAAGGAATGGAGGAAGTTTCCTCCTAATTCGCCATCATCTCTGGGAGTGCCGGGGGGGTTGCTAATGCCACTTATGTTGTTTGGGGAATTCTGCAGAGAGAGAAGGGAAAAAAGAGGAGGGGGTGGGGGTTAAAGTCACCGTGCCTCCTTCCTGTCCCCGCCCTCCCCAGACGAGGGAGCTCCATGGGGCTGTGAAGGGCATTCCCCGGGGACTGTACACAGCAGGTGCTTAACAAGGGCTCTCTCTCCTGTGTGCCAGAGGGCATGGCTGGGGGCCCAGGAGGAAATGGGGGTCCTGCCTGCCAGCCCCAGGGAAGAGCCAGAATGTAGACTCACTTTTGGAAGTCCGTCTATGTCACCTGACCCTGAAATGGAAAAAGAAACTCATTACATCGTCAGTGCATCTGTCCTGAGCGCTCCTCACGGTTACTGCAGAGGGTGGGGGGAAAAACCACAGCTCCTAGCCAGTCCCTTGCCCTACGGGGGCCTTTACCAGCCCTCAGAACACTGCAGGTCAGAGCTGGGAGGGCCTTAAAACAGGGGGTGTCAGAGCTGGCTGGGAGGGGCCTGGAAACAGGGAATGTCAGGGCTGGGAGGGGCCTTAGAACAGAATATTAACACCCCCTCCCCCACATTTTATAGATGAATTCACTGAGGACTGGAAGGGTGATACCCCCAGCTCCCAGACAGGGCTCTTCCCACCACCCTATTCTGTGTCAATGACTGCTCTTCCCCTGAAGGTCCTTATCTGGAAACCAAATGAGTTAAGGGTAAAGTCCACACTTGGTTTTCCCATCAGAATTGTCTGTTTTTCTTGGAGAAAAAGGGGGTGGGGAAAAGCCTGGAGTGGCTGACCACTGTTCCCAAATCTTAAACCCACACCTTTCTCTAAACAAAACCATCCCCCCTTCAAATGCAGCTTAAAGATTCTGAACGCCACTGTCGCCCCACCCCCTGCCTGCCTCTACTTACCTAAGGATCCATTCATGTGATGGGGCTCCATGCCGCCCATACCTCCCATGGGGCCATCCGAGCCGGGGCCCATGGGGAACTGAGAAGACAGAGGAGGGAAGGGGCAGCGTGAGACGGGCAGCTCAGCACCCCCCTACCTTCTGCCTCACATGTCCCAAGCCCTGGGGGCCTCAGCCCAGAACAAGGCTCACTCCCTTCCCTAAAGCAAAGAGGCTCCAGGAGGCCATCTTCGATTTTAGGTGATGGGGGGACTGTGGGGTGGCTGGGGCTGCTCTCTTCTAAATCTGAAATCGTGTGATTCTGGCAAGTGCTTGGAAAGCACTGTCCCCCGTCTCCAGGCCTTCTCCTCCCACTCAACCTCCCTGTTCCTCCAACCAGTACTGATCCTCGGGGTCTGACCAGGGCAGAAGACGGCGGGACCACAGCTCTGCTCCCTCTGCACCATTGGCACAGACTCAAAACTCACTGGCTTGCTGAGTGGCCATACCACACTGCTAGAATTATGTTGGGCCTGGGGTCCCACTAGAACTCCTGATCTTCTACCCCCAGGCTAATAAGTGTCCCTACACAACACTGCAGGAGAGGATGAGCAGGGAGGGGTGTGTGGACGAAGGAATCCTGCTGACCCACCCACCTTCCCCTTCCAGGTGGCAGGTTAGCCTGGCCACACCCCTTAGGATGGTCACTAACATCCAGTTTAAGGTTTGCAAAGTGCTGATCCTCACAACAACCCTGCCACTGTTATCCCCATTTTTCAGATGAGGAAACAGAGGCTGAGAGAGGCCTAGTGTCTCAGGCAGGATTTGAACTCAAGTATTCCTGTTCAAGTCACTGAGCCAATGGTGGCCAAGTCCCCCATCCTACCACCCCTCCCCCCGGGCTCTCTTAGGTGAATTCTGATTCACTTCCCACCAGGCTCACAGGAAATGGAGGGCAGCGCCTGGTTCACAGACAGGTGGCCAAGTGGCTCGAGGGCTGGACCTGGGTTCAAATCCTGCCTCCCACCAAACCAAGGCAGCATTTGCCCTAGGAGAGCTCACATTCTGTTAGTCACTGGGGTTTGTTGAGTCAGGGAAACCCCTGGCCGGAGGGGCCTGGAGGACCCTGGGCTCAGAGGACCGATTTCATTTGTATGTTTTCACTGGTCTGGGGGACAACTGGCACTGTGGACGGGCCCCTTCTGGTCTCAGCGTGGGTCACAGGTACAACCTGGCTCCTCCAGCTGCCGTCTCACAGTCTCTAGCTCATCCCATTCAGCGCTGGAAGGAATCTTAGATCTCCTCTGGTTTAATCCCCTCATTCTGAGGCAGCCCGGTCGCTCAGTGGTTAGAGCACTGGGCCTGCAGTCAGAAAGATCTGTGTTCAAATTCGGCCTCAGATACTGACTGGCTGTATTACCCTGGGCAAGCGTCATGGCACCTGTTTGCCTCAGTTTCCCCTTCTGTAAAATGGGGATGATAACAGCACCTACCTCCCAGGGTTGTGGTGACAACCAAACGAGGCCATGACTATAAAGTGCTTGGCACACAGTAGGTGCTTAATAAATGTCAGTTATCATTATGGGTGGGGAAACGAAAGCCTAGCAGGGGAAGCAACTTTTCAGGGTCACGGGTAGCCAATGGGAAGCCAGGACTGGAATCTGTGTCTTTGGACTTCCAGGATAGTCCTGATGAAATGCCTCCCCTTCTAGCCTTCGCTCAGGTACCTCCTCCTCCCTGAAGCCTTCCTGGATCCTTCTCCCTCCCCACCTCAGATGTTCTCTCCCTCTTTGCAGCCTCTGCTTTGCTCTTTCCCCCTGTACTGAGGGTCTCAGCCATCAGGCAAGGGGCCTAGGCCTGCTTCCCTCAAACCCCACTGCTTCCAGCAGAGTCCTGGCCCCAGGATCTCAGACTGAGGGCCGGCCAGGGCCTCGGCTCACCCAGTCTGTCCAAGCTCCTCGTTTCATAGCCGAGGATGGCTGAGGCTCAGGGAGTGCCCAGGGTGGGATTCCCACTCGGCCTCCCTGACTCTAAGCTGTGCCCAGCCACAATACAGTTGACAAACATTGATTTGATCAGGTTATTTCCGCGCTCCTCCAGGCCAGAGGGGAAGTGGCCTGTGCTGTGTCCCCCTCCCTGAGGCCCAGCCCTGCCCGTGCCCTTGCCCGGGACCCCCGGTCTTGGCAGTGCCCCAAGCTGCCCCTTGGCCTCCCAAACAGGTGCCAAGTGGCCCACGGGCTAATCCCATCTTGGACGGTTTGTTTTCATCTCTCTCTGGTAACAAATGGCTGAAATCAATTAAACGGGCTTTCCCCTCAGCTGATGAAGTTAATTATGATTTGTTATGGTATCTGATATGTAAATGATTAGAAAGCAGACTTACATTGGACCGGCTGCCTCCGGGCGGCACGGGATTAATCATTGTGTAGATATTGTCACTGGAGTTTGTGGAGTCTGGAGAAGAGTTGGGGGGGGGGGGTGATTAATTCATTTCTTAATTAAAACAAACTCATGCCACTTGAACTCATTCTTTTGTATTTTATCACCGAAAATTCCCTCTAAGTACTGCCATTTTCTGGCTAATTTGTATTTAATGAAGATTCACAAAGTTTTTAATCACAGAAAATTCAACTGTGAAAATTATCCAACCCAGCCCTGTCCACCCTCGTCCCCCTCTCCCACCATGGGCACTTGGAGGCAAATGGCCCTGGCACTGCCCAGGCTGCCCTGGCCAGGGAATGCAGAGGGCGCTGGCTCCACCTTGCCCCAGAACCTAGGGGGAGACGGGAGGGGGAGGGACCGGGGCCATATGGAGAGCTTTGTTGTGACCTAGCCTGAAATGTAGGTCAGAGAGCTCATAAAAATGCAGCAGCAGCAGCAGGAGGAGGAGGAGGAAGAGGAGGTGGGGGGAGGGAGAGAAGGAGAGAGAGAGAGAGATGATAGAGGCCCTACCCCTGCAGCTGGGAGGAGGGGCTGGGGAGCTCCCTCCTCCTCCCCCTCCCAATTAGCATTAAAATGTCTATTTGAAAACCCACTAACAAGTTTACAAGCAGAGCAGACGCCACATGGGACATCCTCGGATTCCTGTCTCAGCTGAGGGCTCACTCCCTTTTCTCTCGCCTGCCCTGGGCCCCAGGGGGTAGGGGGATGGCTCCCCAGCCAAGGATCACCCCAAGTCTATATGCCCTTCAGTGGGGAGGAGATGAAGTAACTAACACACTCTAGGGTAGGGCACGGATCAGGAACCCGACTGGATGGCTGGGGAAACTGAGGCTGAGAAGGCAGATGAGTCGTCCAGGGCCACATGGCTACTCAGTTAGCAAGCATTTGAAGCACCTACTATGTGCCGAACATGTGCCCATTAAAGTCTGGGGACAGAAAGGGGAAAGCATGGCTTGCCCTCTAGGAGTGACCAGTCTAATGGAAGAGACAGCGTCCCAACAGCTATACATATGAAACAGAGACTGCGTCAAAGGAGGCGATCCCAGAGGGAAGGCCCCAGCAGTGGGGAGGCCCAGCAGAGGCCTCTGGGAGAAAGTGGGATCCGGGCCCAGGCTGGCAGTAAGCCAGAAGGTGGAGGACCAGAAGGAGAATACTCCAGGCATGAATGAAAAGGTGGAGGGCTGGGAGATGGAGGGGCCCCATTCATGGAGGGCTGGGAGACCCCAAATTCTACCATTTGGAAGTGCAAGATTTCTAGAAAGAAGGGTTCGCTGAGCCCCCAGCTGCCAAGGCCTACCCCCAAGTCCCCTTGTCTCTTCTGCACACCCCCATTCGGGTGGCTCCCCAGCTTTGCTCCCACCCATCTGTTTATCCTCGAGCTCCACAGGCTGGTGGCCCTGGCCCCTCTTCCTCCCTGACTTCACTCAAAGACAACTGTGGCAAGAATTATTTTGAGGAGAAGGTACCAGGGATCATCCCACCCAAGCCTCTCTTTTTATGCAAAAAAGGGCAAGTGAGGCACAGAGGGTGGGCTTCACTCCCAGGCCTGGCCCCTACCCCCACACCCCAGCCCCATGGCTGGAGAAGATGGGGGCTGGAAGCCCTCATCCACCCTGGTCACGCCCTGTTCCCATCCACCCTCCGGAGGCACGGCCGGCGATTACCTGCAGGGCTGGGCATGATGGGCGTTCCTGGGGGGCCGCCACCGCCAGGGGGACCCTGGAGACAGAGAGAAGGACATATGAGGGCTGGGTAGATGCTGCTGCTGTCAGTGGCGATGGCTCAGCCTGGTCCTCAGACAAACATTCATCTCTGCTTCCCCCTCCTGCAGGGCTCAGGCAGAGCGCCAGTCTGGTGCCCAAGGGAGGGGGGCAGAGCCTGGGGATGAGGCGGGTGGGGACGACGTGTCACCAGGGACCTTCCTCCTAAGTGGGGAGGGAGGAGGCCTGACCCCTGCTCTCATCTGGGAAACCTTTGCCTCCTCCCCCTGCAGAGATGGGTCGGATCTCAAGGGACCAGGACACATGAGTGAGGTGTGTTCTGTTGTTGAGATGAAGAAAATTCAGATCAGACAACTAAGAGGTCACAGCCCTTTTAGAGCTGGGAAGGACCTCACAACCATCTGAGGCCAACTGTCTAATTGTACAGAAGAGGCAACAGAGACCCTAAGGACGGGCTGAGGTCACCGAGATGGGTGGGATCCGAACCCAGGTTCAGCCAGGGGGATGGTGCAAGCTCAGGACTCAGGCTCAAGCAGGGGGTCTTCCTAGAGACCATCTGGTAAGGAGGAAACTGAGGTGGGCAGGGGGAGTGGGATGGGACACAGGAGCTGCCCCTAAGACACGCCAGCTGACCCCTGAACGTCAGGAACTTACCACGTAGGTACCAGGTGACGAGGAGGAGTACGGAATCTGAAAAGGGACAGGCGGGGGTTAGAAGAGTCCTCTCCCCCAGGCCGCCCTGCCCTACTGCCCACAAGGAGGTTCCACTCTAGAGATGAGGGGTCTTAGAGGCAGCTGAGGGCCACCCTCCCCATTGCTCCAGAGAAGGAAACGTGATCTGGAGGTTCTACTTCCATTACCGCCCTGCCCCCAGCCCTCTCCCAAACCACTCCATGGACAACCCTTCCCAGGTGCAACAAGGGGCCGCAGTAACAGCTGAGTGGGGGCAGCTCTCCCTACCCCCTCCCCATCCCCCATTACACCTGGAAGCCCTTCTACTTCCTCCAGGGAGTGCGGGTGGTGGAGCTCCATGCAGAGCCGGGAGGGACCTCTAACCCAGTGCCACCCCTCCTTCTAGAGAGAAGGAACTGAGGCCCATATCTAAGGCCACACTGAGAGTCACAGTGCTGGTCCCTGAGCCTGGGCAGATCCCCCAGGCCAGAAGGCTTGCCCATGGACTCCTTATGGGGGCTCGATGATGAGGGAGCAGCCCTTAGGGCCTCCCTTGGACCTTGGCAGGCCCCTAAGGACCCAACTGTCGGGCTGTTGGGCTCCAGGGTGGTACAGTGGGCAAAGAGGCTAGATGTGGAGCTGGGGGTTCCTGTCCCCCTCACTCCCTGAGTGACCTCGCACAACCGCTCTGGAGCAGGGAGGGGTTGACCAGGTGGCCCCTGACACCTCCAGACCTGGCTCAAGGACAGCCCAGACCTCTCATCTCCAAGAACAGTCCCACAGATCAGGGGGGAATGCAGTGTGCGCCTACCCCTGCCAGGGAGCTTGGCAGCCATCCCTCAACCTCCCCGCCCCCCCCCCCCCCGCCCAGGTACCAGGACTCACTGAGTTAGCGCTGTTAGGGTTGGGCCAAGGTCTGCCGGCTCCAGGGCCCCTGAAATTCAGAAGAGAAGCACAATGAGTGAAAGAAGGCAGGGACCCTGGACAGCTCCCGGAGGGAAGGGAAAGATGGGCTGGGGCTTAGTGAGGATGGATGCCCCCAAAGCCACCAGAGGGCGACAGGGAGAAGTGGGGACAGGGCCCCCCAAGCCCAAGGTGCCCCCCCAACCCCAGGTCTGGGCTAGGGATGGGCTGTGCCTCACATGTTTATTCCAGGCATGGCGGGCCCTAAAGAGTTGGGCGGAGGTCTCATGCCGCTGCCGTAATTCTGTAAAGAGAACCAAGGGTCAGCTGGGGAGGAGAAAACATGAGGAAGGGTGCAGAGACCCCAGCCCCCCGGAGGAGTGCTCTGGGAAGGTGAGGTCCTCCAGGAGGAGTAAAGGGGAGGAGATAAGGAATTGTAACTGACAATGACAGTGAGGTGGGCTAATGTAAAGGGCATCCTGAGAGTCTTATGTAGAAAAATAAAAAAAAGTATGCTCGATTTCCCATGTATTTGAACATTACTGGCCCATTTTTCCATCTGTGTGCTCAGGGCTCAGAACAGTGCTTTGCACACAGTAAGCAATTCATAAACGCTTTCTTTTTTTCTCCTTCCTTTAATTCATTCATATTTATTCTTTCTTTCCCTCTTACCCATAAAGCCTTCCCCTGTTCCAAAGAACAAGAAAAGAGAGAGAAAAAGAGTCCAGCCAAATTAACCAAATGCATAGACAGTCTGACAGGATATGCAGCGTTTCGTACCCATAGGCCTCCACCTCGGCAAACTAAATATTAAGGATTTTTAAAAAATTTAACGTTTTATGGCTTTTCCGCTTACACTGTTGACACTTCCCAGTGACTCCATCCCACAAACTATAACCTGATAAACTCTCTCCCTCCAAAGGAGCCAAACAAGCCATCCCACTGGTGATGGCTGACAATGCATGCTGTATTCTGCCCCTCCAGTCCACCTCCTGTCTACTGAGATGGAAGCGAGCTCCCTTTACTGCAATGTTTCCTCTCTGAGGTGGAGCCAATCACAACACACTTATGCGCAACAAGACATCACTGCTGTCCCCTTGTCCAACCCTAGGCCAGAAGCCGTGACTCGACCTCCCACCAGGGGGAGAAAAGCCCAGCCCTGGGGGAGGGTGACCATGGGATTTAGAAGGGGAGGGGCTCTTTCAAGGTCCTCTAGGCCAGGGCTTAATCCAGGAGCCATTAAAAAAATATATATATATTTTTTATAACTGTATTTCAATATAATTGGTTTGATTGGTAATCTTACATATTTTATCACACACACATTTTAAAACCTGATTCTGAGAAGGGGTCCATGGGCTTCACCACACTGACTGCCACGGGGGTCTAGGACACAAAAACGGTGAAGAAGTCCTTGTTCTCAGCCAAGGTGCCTTTTTACAGAGGAGGAGACTGAACCCCAGAGAGAAGAAAGAATCTGGCTTAAGATGACCCAGGCAATCACTAAGGGAGCTAGGATCTGAACCCAGGTCCCCTGACCCAGAATGTACTGCTCTGTCTCCTTCTGCCGGGGTTCCTTACCAGGTGGAAACTCTGAAGGGGATTCCTGGTCAGGATGTGGCTGGCCCCACGTCCCTTCCAGCTCTGGGCTTTTATAAAAGCGCATCTTTGTTGACATTTGCTGACCAGCCCCGACCTCTAGGAAAGTCAATCATATGTTTTATTCATTTATCTATGACTGTAGGTCCTGAAGAGGGCAGGAGCCATCTTATTTTTATCTTTGTAATCCCTGGTGCCTTGCACAGGGTCTAGTACACAATGGTGCTTAATAAATGTTCATCATTAATGGCTGAATGAAAATGAATCAATTACTGTATTAATATCCAATTACAATAATTATCGACAATAATCACAATTAGAATTAATGACAATAATCAATGAAAACTAATGCTTGAATAATAAATTGGATGAATAATTATGGATCCTAATTGACATTAATTATAGAATAATCAATAACAATAAGAGTGGACAGTCAATTGTCAAGGATAACACTAAAGTGAGCTGTGTGTGGCCCCAGGCAAACAATGGACAGCACTTATTAAATGCTCGCTGTGTGTCAGGCATTGGAAATAACAACCGCAAGCGGTAAGAGTGCACTTTGCAAGCTGCTTCTCATTTTATCCTCACAACCACCCTGGAAGGAACGTGCTATCATTTCTATTTTAGGGATGAGGAAACTGAGGCAAGGGCAGAGGTTAAGTGACTAGCCCAGGGTGACAGAGTTACTAAGGGCAGGATTTGTACTTGGGTCTTCCTGATTCCAGGCACCTGGGAGCAAGTCTGCTCTCTGAGTCTGAGAAGGAGAGGGAGGGAGGAGAGAGAGAGAGAGAGAGAGAGAGAGAGAGAGAGAGAGAGAGAGAGAGAAGAGAGTGTGTGTGTGTGTGTGTGTGTGTGTGTGTGTGTGTGTGTGTGTGTGTGTGTGTGTGTGTGTGTGTGTGTGTGTGTGTGTGTGTGATAAGCCTGTTCCTGCTTGGCCCCAAAGAGCAGGACTAATATTATTGGGAGCAGCCCTAAAGGAATGAGCTGCCTGGGCAGGGCAGGTGAGCTCCCCATCATGGGAAGGCTCTAAGGGGGCCTGGCAGTCACTGCCCATGCCGGAAGGCATTCTTGTTCAAGGGTGGCGTGGGCCAGACAGACGTCTCTGAGGTCTCTGAGTGAGACGGGTTTTTTAAGCTGGGTTTCAGGGACAGAGGAGAGAGGGGCCTTCCTCTGCAGGGGCTGGCAAAATGAGGTGGCCCAGGGAGGGCTGGCCCCTGCAGGAGAACTGGAGGAAACTGTGAGAGTGGGCAGGGAGGAGTAGGGACTTGGGGGAGTCCCCTGAGTGCTTCTCTCATGGCCATCTTGACAGGCAGAGAATAAAAGTGGGGTGGCCATCCCCACTTTTCAGGTGAGGATATGGAGGCAGGGTCACATAGCCACAATGGAGACCCTGCACAGGAGGTCTTCTGACTCCCGAGTCTGGGGATTGGGCCAGAGAGACCGAGCGCAGGAGTGCGGGGCAAGGGGAAGTGGGAGGGAGGTAGAAGGGAGAAAGGAATCCTGCGAGGAGACATGGGATTAACCCTGCGGGGGCCATGCAGCTCATTGATGGTGCCTTGGTGGGTGGTGTGGAGCCTGCCGGCAGGGCCCCACGATGACAGCCAGGCACAAGGGGAGGGGGCCTGGGGGCTCCCTGTCTGGGAGAAGGAGCAGGAGCAGCCACAGGGACCCTTGTACCTCCTTCCTCCCTGCTGCTTGTGAACAATCACAGAAAACCAGATCTGACCAGCTAGAGGCAGAGGAGGACTGAGACCACGGAAACCAGCTAGTCCCAACGAGTGCACTTTGTAAGCTTGGAATACACCTGGAGAGGCCTGGAGAGGGGCCTCTCTGGCCGCCAGGGGCTCTAATGTGAAACAACTACAAAGTTCAGACCTGTCCTTGACACTGGGTAGGACCACGTCCCCCCTATAGACCTACCCATGCACACGCATGCATCCACAGTGTGCACACCCACCCACGTGCATACATGCATACACCCACACACGCTCACCCACCCACACACATACATACATGCAGAGTATGCACACCCACCTACAGGGAGGCTCACACACCCACTCACACATGCACATACGTGCATACATATAGTGTGCATACCCACCCATGTGCACACTCACACCCACCCATACAGTACACACACACACACACACACACACACACAGGGCGCACACCCCTTCATATGTACACACACGTACACACCGCCCCCTCCCCCACCACACAGACTCGGGCTCCCTGAGCCCCAGCTAACACACTCCTTTCTGTAAGAAACCTTTCCAGATCCCCTTTCAGTTCTGCTCAGCTCCTCTGTTTATTCCTGCCTGATCTCGCCTGTACAAAGTTGCTTCCACGCCACTCCCCGATCAGACTGGGGGTTCCTGGTGGGCAGACACTGCCTCTTGCCTTTCTATCTCTAGCACGTAGCACAGTGCCTGGCAGACAGTAGGTGCTTAATAAATGCTTCTTGATTTGACGTGAGCTAAGGAAGCCCAGGTTCAAATCCTGGGCCAGAATCTGTTCTCTTTTCACTCTACCATGATCTCTCCTCACATCCCCGGTCCTGGTTTATTAACAGACTGGGCTGGGGGGAGGTTGAGTCAGGGACAGACAGGCCAACACCTCATTCATCCACTCACTGGACGAACTATTGGAAGTTTCTTTTTCTTTTTCTTTTTTTTCCTAGGCAATTGGGGTTAAGTGACTTGCCCAGGGTCACACAGCTAGTAAGTATCAAGTGTTTGGTCTGAGGCTGGATTTGAACTCAGGTCCTCCTGATTTCAGGGCTGGTGCTCTATCCACTGTGCCACCTAGCTGCCCCTTATTGGAAGTTTCAATGAGCGACAGGTCACACCCTGTTCTAGGGAAAAACGCCAGGGGGAGTCCCCCAGACCCTCTGGATGCTCCTCCAGGTCCTCTTGTGACACTGATGAATGAGAGTGACCAGGAGAGGAAGGAGACAGGAGCCAAACAACAGCGAAAGGAACTGGACGTGCTTCACAAAGACCTGAGTTCAAATCCCATCTCAGATACTTAGCCCTCAGCAAGACAGTTAACCTCTCCTTACGTGCCTCAGTTTTTGCATCTGTAAATGGGGAATGTTGCTACTGAAGATTATGTGATGGAGTCCTGTATTTGGAGTTCTGAGATCTGGGTTCCGATCCTGTTCTGTTCTACTGGGTGATCCTGAAGGCAAGTCCCTCAACCTCCCTGGGCTTCAGTTTCTTCATCCAGATTGTCTCTAGGGGCCCTTCCAGCTGTAGAACCATAGCCCTGAGTTATTTTTTCTCTTCAGACCTCAGTTTCCTTTTCTGCAAAATGAGAAGCCTGGCTCAGATCGTCCTTCTAACCAAATCTGAGCCTGTGATCCCCCTCTGGGCCTCAGTGTCCTTCTCTGTAAAGGAGAGGGTTGGGCTGGATGGCCCCTCCTGGCCCCACTTCTCCACGTTGGGGGATGGGGCTGGGTCGGCATCATGGCTGACTTCAGGTGTTCAAAGGGCCCACTCAGAGACAAGGGATGAAGCTTGTTCTCCTGAGGCCGAGGGCAGGGCGCAGAACAGTGGGTGCAGCTGGCAGAGCTGACAGGTCGGGAGGTCCAAGGCCTTCGCATCGCCGCAGGAGGGTCTGCAGGCCAGTTCCTGGGGAACCCCGTCCTTGGGCAGACTCCTGCTTCAAGGGAGGCGAGGTGAGGCGGAAGGCGGCCTCCAGGACCAGGCAATCCTCTGGAATCTCTAAGCACCCTGGCGTCGCCTCTGACCAGAGGAGACCTTGCTGCCCCTGGGCCCCGGGCAAGGAGGCCTTTCTTTCTCTTTGGGCTGGGGCTTTCCCACCAAAGACTCCAAGGCCTCAGCAGAGAGTCCTCCAGGGGCATGAAGTAACCCATGGCTTCCAGGAGATCCTCTCCTGGGTCGATCCCCCCTTTGCCAGCCTCAGACAGGCCTTGGAGTTTCCGGACTCCACCGACTATCCCGAAGGGAGGCGGTCAACGAAAGACTACAGTGTGAGGGGTGGAGCAAGGCTCTGGGATCGCAGGAGGGTACTGGTAAAGCTCTGGCCGATGGAAGGGGCCGGGCCTTGGAGTGGCCGCCAATGCCCCAAGCGACCTGGGCCAAGTCATGCCCGTCGGGGGGCCATTCCTTCTTCTGCTCGACAAAGACTGAGGAGCCCTTGAACCTCGATACTTTTGGGCAAATCACATCACTGGGCCGGGCCTCATTTCTCTCCTCTGAGAACGGGCGGTTTGGTCTAGATCGACTGAGATCTCTGCCAGGTCTGGACTCTCTGATCCAAGGATGCCTGGATGTGAACAATTCACGCCTCTCCCTCTCACCTCTTTTCTGTGTGTCACACACACACACACACACACACACACACACACACACACACACACACACACACACACACGTCTCTGAAAAACGCTGGAAGCCTCAAGACTCGGAGAGGCTTATGGGAATTACTGCACATGCTCAGCCTAAGCTAAAGACTAATTTTTCCTACAACTGTGATGTCACAAAAAGAGTCTGACCTGGAGTCAGAGAATCTGAGTGTGAATCCTCAGTCTGCTCATTTCTCTGCTCCTGTGATCTTAGTTTCTTTAAGCAAGTCGTTTTAACTCTTTGGGCCTCAGTTTCCTTATTTGTAAAATGAGAACTGGACTAAGACCATCGCAGGCCCTTCCTGCCCTGGGTCGTCCAGTCTACTCTCCTCAGACGCCTTCAGTCATAACCACGGACGCTGCAGAAAAGTCAGGGGGTGGGGGAGGGTCAAAGGAAGCGTCACATCAGGAAGAACTTCCTCCCGAGGCCCACTCTGACGCCTCCCGGGGGCACAGAGGAGCTTCCCTCAAGGCCTGAGCAGAACGCCAGCCTTTGCAGATCCAGCCCGGACGGAAAGATGTCACATCATGCACGGGTCAGCCCAACGGGAGGAAAGCGTTTTGGCTCCAGCAAGTAAAGAGGGCTCTCTGCTAAGGATAAAATCTGGGGTCTTCTGTCTGGCTAGAGAGGACACACCCATGACCACCCAGGTAGACAGGGAGCCTGGCTTGCCTCTAAGGCCCCTGTCGGTAGGGCTCTTCTCCATTATCCTTAGCTTGGAAGCCAGCTTTGCTGGGGGTGAGGGTGGGAACATTTACCCCTTCCGAAAACCACACCCTAGCCCACTTTCTCTTAAAGGCAAAGGACAAAAATCAGGGAGAGAGGAGGAAGAGGAATAAAATGAAGATTCCCTCTAGATAGATTCCTTGTAGTTCTAAATCTACGATTCTATTACCCTTACTTTACACATGAAAACACTGAGGGCCAGAGAAGGGAAGCACAGAATGGATACGTGGCAAGAACCCAGATCATGGGATCACAGACTTAGAAGTGGAAGGGACTCTGCATGCTATTTAGTCCAAAATCCTTATTTTACTGATTAGGAAACCTAGGCCCACTTAGAGAGATTAAGTGACTTTCTTGAGGGGACAGACAAGACTTGAACTCAGGACCGTTGGTTCTAAGTCATGGTAGCCCAATGGAGAAAGTGTTGTGCAGAGACCAGGAAGACTCATCTTCCTGAGTTCAAATCCTGTCTCAGACACTCATAAGCTGTGTGACCCTGGGCAAGTCACTGTTTGCCTCAGTTTCTTCTTCTGTCAAATGAGCTGGAGAAGGAGATGGCCATCCACTTCAGTATCTTTGCCAAGAAAACCCCAAATGGGGTCATGGAGAGTCGGATGTGACTCAACAATGACTGGGTGATAACAATCTTCTGGGCAGGAGGATTCCCCTTTCTGTGCCTCAGTTTTCCCTTCTGCAAAATGATGTTCATCAGGGATGTATGATATATGTATAAACCATGAAACTGGTTTTTGAGAGACAGCTCTCCTGGGCAGCAATAAGAATGCCCCCTTCCCCAGCCCTCGCCACCACCCCCCATGCTTGAGCTCTAGGGTTAAGATGGCGGCGGTGGCCTTGACTTGCTGCAGACAGAGCTGGAGATACCACCTGCCTCTTAATAGACGACACACATTCACGAGGAGACCCGAGAAGACCCATTTCCAGCTCCCCCGAGAGGCAGGACAAGGCTCAACATGAGGCAGCATCGGCAGGGCGTGGCCGGGAAAAGCTCAACAAACAGAGGATGGAAAATCCCGGAGCCCGCAGGGGAGAGCCGCCCAATCCTGTGGGACTCCTTCTCTGGGCTTAAACCAAGGCCAGGGAAAACCAGCTTCCGGGCAGAGGGAGGCTGGAAGATGCCAGCAGGTTCTGGCAGGACAGGCAAGAAGAGAAATGTTTCCCTCTCTCAGGTGAAAGAGTTACCACCATCACTAGCGGGCCTCACTCGCTTACTTTCAAGGGGTCACTAGGAAGGGGCGGATGGCAAGGTGACTTTCGTAGTGAACAGACAGGAAGTTGCCGAATTCGGATCTAAGACAGAGATGAGAATTCCAGAGGGCAGGAGCTCAGCAAACATGCATTATTATGGGAGATGGGGATGGGGCGGCATAGAGGCTGGGAAGGCACTCTCCCTACACACCATGGAGCCGGCCTTGGATGGCCAGAGCCCGCCCGCTGGGCTTGCGATGCTGGACTCGGTCCTCTCTGTCATCAACTACAGTGACCTTCGTCTGCACCATCGTCACGACCGATTTCCGTCTCTACCCCAAATCCCATCTGCTCTCCGGCCTAGACTACAGGCAATCCCTGGAGATGCTGGCCCCTTGGGCTCCATCCTGGCCTCGGCATCTTCTGCCTCTCTGCTTCAATCTCAAGTCTACGCTGGAATAAGATGGTGATGGGGGGACACAAGGTTACCTGTGGGCCAGGACCCATTGGGCCCATTCCTCGTGGGGGGTTCATCCTTTGCATGGAGCCTCCCATGTTGGGGTGTCCTGCAAGGGAAGAGAAAGAAGATGGGGCATTAAGGGGGGCGAAGGGAGGTCGAGGCACCGCCCACTAGGAGCAGGCAGCAGCTGCGTGTCCCTCCCAGCACCCCGCTGGATGCCCCGGCCGGGCATACCTTGCTGTCGCGTCGGGTCCATTGAGTTGGGCAGTAATGGTTGTGTGCCGGGAACTCCTCCAGGGGGCTGAAAGAGACAGCAGATGCAAACAGGGGGAGGAAATGACCCTGGGGCGGGGGGACCCCAATGACTGCGCTAAGGGCATCTGAGTCAGCACAAACAGCTGACCTGTCTCCCCGGGGAGGTTCTAGCTGCAGGGGCTTCTGTTTTAGTCCTTCCCACGTGTAGGTGCATCGACTCGGGGGCTGGGAGGAACCTCAGACACACGCTAGTCAAACGTCTCATTTGACAGAAAAGGAAACTGAGATCCAGGCCGATGGGAGCACGGCTCTGCCAAAGGGTGAAGCCAGCTACCTTTTTGTGACAGATGGCACCCTGACGCTTGGCCCACCAGCTCATCATGAAGGGGCCAGCCCCCCTTCAAAAGCAGGGCACCTCTGCATTGGCAAGGATGAGCTCACCATCCTTGGGCGTCAGGCTGTAAATCTGGTTTATCTCCCTGGACGAGCAACGGACCAGGTGAAGTCTCCTCTGGGCTGTGGCTTGAAATCACTCCCTCACTCCACCTAACCTTGGGCAGAGAGTGCGCAAGCATCTTGCTAATAACGGCCCAGTCATTTCTAAAGCCTGCAGTCTTTTCTGGGCTTTTCCACCTGGCTCTCGGTGGGGACAGGAAGGCCACATCCCACACCCGTAACCCAGCAGGCCAAAATCCTGCCACCTCCAACCCCGGAGGCCAGGAAGTCCTGCCTCCTGGTGGCTACAGCCTTTGGCCTCGTCCCCCCAGCATCCAGTCTCCTGGCAAAGATGGAAAAACCTAAGGGACAGAGCACAGCTCTCTATGGCCACTCTCCAAACCGAGCCAGGATTAGAATTCGGGACACTCCTGCTTAGGTGAGGGGCTCCATTCCTGGGATCACTGGATGATCTAGAACCTGTAGGGCCACTGAGTCCGAGGGGCAGAGTTTCGATGCCTCTGATCCAGTCAACGTCCCAACGAGCGGTGGTCCAATCTCCCTACTTGAATACCTCCAGGGATGGGGAACTTACTACTCCAACCACTTTGCTGCACTGAGGGACAGACCCTGGAGCTAGATGTGGAAGGGACCTCAGAGCACACCTAACCTGACTCCTCTTCTATTTTATTTGGAGGCGGTTGGGGGAAGCGACTTGCCGAGGGTCACACAGTCGGTAAGTGTCTCAGGCCTGATTTGAACTCCGGTCCCCTATCCACTGCAGTGCCCCTAGCTGCCCCTCCCATTTTACTTTAGGCACCAGAGGCCCAGGGAAGTTTGGCAATTTGTCCAACATCAGACAGACAGTCAACAAGCAGAAGCAGGATTTGAACCCATACTTTCTGATGCCAGCTTCAGCCTTTGTTTTATGGCACCACACGCTGTCAAGAAGTTTTTCCTCCTATGGCACGTAAATCATTTCATTCTTTGGACTCGTATCCCTAGTGCTTAATGCCCGGCACACAGTAGGTGCTTAACAAATGCCTGGGGATTGACTCCTGCCAACAGCACCATCACCTCTCCCCCCCCCAAAGGGATTCCCACCAAAGCGGTCACAACAAATGGCTTTGGTAAAGATACTGGGGAACCCCGTCCGGCGTAACCTCTCAGTCACAGTGTGTCCAAATACGTTAAAAATAATGATGATGACTGACAGAGGGGGTGTTTCACTGCAGCCTCAGAATGGCCATGTGGGCTAAGGGAGAACTGTGATCAGGATCACTCCCATTTTACAGATGAGGAAAGTTAAGGCTCTGAGGAAGAGGGAATGGATAAGTCCCACAGCTAGTGCCCAACCAAAGTTTTGCCTGTCTACACTAGAAAAATTAGAAGCCTGGGGGTGCAAAAACATGGAAGAGGAGAAAAACCAAGTCCCCTTTTGCAATGACCGGTGGCTCCTGGCTGCCAGGCCCCCTTTCCCTTGATGCTGGACAGCAGGGTGGCGGCCCTGACTGTTCCTGCCCAGGATGCCCCCGCCCTCCTCCCCTGGCCCTGGGAGCACCCCTGGCTTCCTTAAGAGGCCAAGCTCAGGAGCAGCCTTCCCCACACCCCAGCTTTCTTCTTGATTCATAACTATTCCTAGCTGTACGTATATTGCCTCCCAGGCTAGACCAGAGACAGGGGATGGTTTGACTTCCTGCCTTTGTATCTCTGGTGCCCAATCCTTAGGAGGTATTTAATGTTTGTTGACTGGAATAGAAAATAAATCAATAAGCACTGATTAGGTACCTACTATGTGTCTATCATATCGTAGCTACATATTATAATGATGTGAGTGTATAATATTTTGATATATCAAGCATTTTATGCATGTAAATAGTAGGTGCTTAATATATAGAGATTTAAATCTAAAGAATACTGCTCAGATACCCAGATCCACGTATAATCTGCAGATATACATCCAGCTGGCTTCTCCTAGCTCTAACACTCAATTTAGTAAACGTTAAGCACTTACTAGGTGCCAGGCACTGTGTTACTATGCACACTCTTCTGAGGTTCCATCTATTTCTATCATCTGTATGCTCATGCCCCCTCCACTTCTGCAGACATCTATACTGCAGGACTCTGACAAATAAGTTCCTGGGGGGAGGCAGGGTCTCTAACAAGCTCTGGGCCAGACCATAGCCTGCCCAAGGTCACAGGTCTCTACGCTCTCCCAAAGGGACCATCCGTGACAGATCACAGGGAGACTGGGTACAGTGGGGCGGGGAAGGAAGGTGCTTGGGAATTTAGGGGATGAAGATTGGTTCCCTAGATGGGAAATGAAGGGAACATGAAGGAATTTTTTTTACTCTTTTCTTGGCTTTAAAGATGGGAGGATGGGGGTGGAGGGGTGTGAAGGAGAGGGAGAAAGTAAGGAATGGAGAGGGAAACTGGGCTTTGAAGGTATCCTAGGGACTGGCTCTTGCTTGGATTTAATTGCTAAATAAATTTAAATTATTAAATCTCCCGTCCAGTACTGTAGAATAGGGCACTTCTCTGAGGCTTGGGACCACTTCTCATCAGCCTGCGCCTGGGAAGCCCACCCAAGGCAAGTGTGTGGCAGGGGCCCCCAGCACTAGGAAAACGAAAGTGGGAAGCAAGGTAGTGGGTGCAGGAGCCCCTGAGCCTCCGAGGCCACCGAATCCACCTCAAATCTGAGCACAAAATGCCTTTACAAAAGCTGCCATCTGGCCTCTGCTGGAATACCCCCCAGTGACCGGGAAGCTCAGCATCCCATCAGACCCCGCTTTGGCTGGCTCTGTTAGGAAGTTTTCCTTCCTTCTGGCCAAAATCGGTACATTAGGTGTTACTCAGAGCAGGGGGGGCCCTCAGGGTGTCTTAGTCCCAAACCCTTCACTTTATGGATGAGAAAAGCAGGTACTGGAGATGAGGAAATGATCTGCCTGAAGTGACAGGGCCATGTCTCCAAACCCTTGTAGCTGGGTTTGAATTCTGCCTCTGATGCTTACCACCTGGGTAACCCTAGGCAAGTGCCTTCATCTCTCTGGGCCTCAGTTTCCCCTTCTGTAGAACGAGATCTGAGATCCCTTCTAGCTACAGGTCTTACACTACAGTACCCAGACTATGAGGTAAGAGCTCTGGGTTTTAGTCCTGACATCTGTCTGGCGAATTTGGTCTGGGGGCGCTTGCCTTCCTACGGGCTTCTTGCAACACAAATCCCCAGGATCTCATTCAGAGAAGCCTCCTTACACCCCCAGGCTTTCTGGAGTCAGTGGACACAGAGGGATTTGCTAGACTCTAGACCCCAAGGATCCGGGTTCAAATCCTACCACGGACACTACCTGTGAGACCTTGGGCAAGTCACCTAACTCCATGGGCCAGTTACCTCCTGTGTCAATAGGAGGCTTGGATAAGACAGCCCCCAATCTATGCTCCCTGGATCCTCAAAGGGCTACGGAACCAGGAGACGTTATCAGCCATTGCTAGGGTTGGTACCAGCTTTACTCATTCATTCTATAAAAGGTCTTTACCAAATCAATGAAAAAGCTGTCAGAAGGAAAATAAAACTGCCTGCTCCAAACACAGCCCACCAGGGCATTTCCCCAGTGACAAGACCCTAGAAGCACTGGGAGGCTGCTCCTGAGGGTAGACAAATGTGTAGGGGTGGGCCTAGAATCCCATGGACCCGGGGAGCTCTGGAACACACGTTAGAGCCAAACAGAAACCATGCTTAAGGACAGCCACTGGGAATATGGAGGTTTTACTTTTAAAGTCTTCCACAAATTCCCTATTTCTTATTTCATAGGGGAACTCTCATTCGCTTCCCGGTGTCTAACACTTATCCTCCCCCCATTTTACCAATGAGAAAACCGAGGTTAAAGGGCTTCCTCATGGTCTATCAGAGGTAGGATGTGAACCCAGGTCTTCCTTCCACCAACTCCACATTCAATGCTCAAACTACTACTCCACGCTGTTTCAAAGGCAGAAGGGTTCTGTAGGTAGAGGGTGGCCCCAAGGCTCTCTGCTGGACCAGCATCATTCTTTGTTCTGACGTTCTGTGGGATGCAGGGGCCAGAGAAATGGATCTCCAATCAGGACCTGAACAGACCTGGGTGGCGTTGAGGAAATCACCGCCCCCCCCCCCCATCTCTGAGTCTCAGTTTCCTGACCTGTAAATGAAAGGAGATGGGCTCCCCACAGCCTCTAAGGTCTCTACTAGGTCTAAATCCATCACCTGATACAATGCAGAGCTTGGACTAGATGACCTTCAGGGCCCTATCAAAGGCGACAGAATGAAGGTATTAATGCCAGAGTGGGAGACAAAGACAGAGACAGAAAGATGAGAGAGGAGAGAGAGAGAGAGAGAGAGAGAGAGAGAGAGAGAGAGAGAGAGAGAGAGAGATGGACAGACACAATGGGAGAGAGAGAGAAATCAAACCAACCCATTCACTGGGTGACCCGGGTCACGTCCCCTGTCCTCAGGAGATATCTCTGCATCCTCCCCTCTAAAACAAACAGAAGCCTTGGATTTAGGTCAAAGGACCCTGCTTTGAATCCCAGCCCTTACATTGAGTAGCTCAGTTTCCTCATCTGTAAAAGAAGGCAGTTTTCAAAGTATAGTCTGGAGGCCCTTCCAGGGGAGTCGATGAGACCAAAACTATTTTCCTAATATTCCTAAGATACTTTATTTCTAATATGGTAAATTATGTGCACACATATTGGTATTTTTTGTATTAAAAATTGGAAAAGGTTTGGGGATGGAGTTCCTCAGCAATTTTTAAGAGCATAAAAGGGTCCTGAGACTGAACAGGTTAAGAAACTCTGGTTCAGATGGTCTCCAGGGCCCCTCGCGGTTCTGATTCCTACTTTGTACATCACTTACCCTCTCTGAGAGTCTCAAGTTTCTGTTAAGCACCTACTATGTGCCACAGAAGGGACATGGCCAGGATGATCACCAAATTCTTTTTCAGCTCTAAATCTCTGATTTATTCATCCATTTATTTATTTATTTTAGGGTAGACAATGGGGTTAAGTGATTTGCCCAGGGTCACACAGCCAGTAAGTGTAATGTGTCTGAGGCTGGATTTGAACTCAGGACCTCCTGAATCCAGGGCCAGTGCTCTATCCACTGCGCCACCTAGCTGCCCCTAAATCTCTGATTTAAAGACAATTTTCTTCTCTGGGCCTCAGTGAAATAAAGGGGATATACCAGATGACCACCAAGGTGCCTCCTAGCCCTAGACTTCTAATCTGTCCACCACTCTTTCTCTTTGAGGCTCAGTTTCTCCATCTGTAAAATGCAGGCATGGACCAGATGACCCCTGGCAGGGGGTGGGGGGAGGGAAGCCCTGCCTCTCTCTCCTGGGACTCTCCACAGAGAGCTGCCTCTCCCTTGATGAACATGGGTGCCCATCCCTCTCCCTCCCCTCCATGCTGAAGGGGACAGACGACCCCAGCATCTCCACTGTCACCACGACCACCACCCCGGCAAGCGAAAGGAAGGAGGCAAAGAGAGGTACCGTACGTACCTGGTTTCCCATTCTGATGGGGGGCCTGGGGCCGCCTGCATATCGTGGTGACATAAAGGGCTGTAATTACAGGAAATTAATTCAATGACAGCCTGTATTCAGAGCACGTGGACCAACAGAAGTCGATCATCAGGTAGGCCCAGCTACGGTGTGCTTGGCAACACCTCTCTCTTGGCTTTCTTTCTCACTTGCTCTTTTGTGGCTGCCTCTTTCCTTCTACCAGAAAACCTTCAGAGGGGGGCAGGGGGCGGGGGGACACACCGTCATAGCCGCCAAAGAGAAAGTAGATCTCTGGGCTCCCGGCTGCTTTGCCCTAAGGCTTAATTCTCCTGGGCCTGGAGACTGGCCTCAAGAAGAGGTGGCTGAGATAAACCAAGGATGTCAGGGGAGCTGGGCTAGGGGCAGAGGTTCAGATGGGGAGACCCTCTGCTACCCTTGGCGAGGGCAAAAAAAACAAAAACAAAAAGAAAAAAAGGTCTTTAAAAAATCAAAAAACCAAATTGAAATGAAAGTCGAAAACCCGCAACTGAAGCCAAACACGCACGCGCACGCGCACACACATACGAACACATGAGAACCACCAGGGGACAGGGGTGGGGGGCAGGGGGCACAACGGGACAGCCTACCGCGAAAGGAGCCCATAGGAAGCTTTTTGAGCGGGGGCGGGGGAGCAAGGAGGAGAGGCCAGCAGTATGCAGCTGAAGGGGGGACCCAGCCCCCAAAAAGGGAGTGAGAAAACATACAGGGTGGGGTGTGGGGAGGGGTGGGTCCTTCTGTGAGGGCCTGGCTCAGAGCTGGGAGGAAGGCCAAGGAGGGAAGATGCTAACTCCTGCAAAGTCTTCTTGGTTAAAAGGAATTGTTCTCAATGGAGCAAAACTCAGTGGGATGGGGGCAAAAAACCAATGGTTTCTTTCCATTTCTTTGTTTCTTTACTCCCCAGGCGCCCTGGGCAGAGCTATAGTGTCCTTTACCTGACTGTGGGGTCCCATCATGCTGTTAGCATTGTGTGGTGCAGGCTGTGCGTGGGGCGAGGGCTGGGAACCCGGAGGACCCTGCGAGGTCAGACAGTAGAAGGAGGTTATAGATCATAGCACATGGAGAAGCGCAGAAAAAAGCTTAATGAAAACAAAACAAAAAAACAAAGAAAAAAAAGACAACCAAGGTGGGGGGGACTGGAAGGGGGGACGTGTTGGCTCTTTGTTGGGGGAAGAAGTGGAGTGATGGGGGCTCGTTTGCTCGTTAAAATCACCAGCTGGCTGGCCATTAAAAGGGAAAAAGAAACAAAATCAAGATTGACAAACACATTAATAAAGGATTAAAAAAAACCCCAACAACAAATAAAAACCAAGCAATTGAAAGAAAACAGACCACACTGTTCAAACCATACGGGGAAAACCTTTCCCAGGAAGCGTCCTTTTCTGAGTTTGCCATGACCAATACTTTGGGGTGAGACTCAGAAACAGAGGGGAGAGAGACACATGGTCTGAACCCAGACTGGCCCCCTTACTCACAAAACTGGACCATTTTGGGGTGAGGGGTGGTGGTGGTGGTCCTGATGTCCACCCCCAGAAATTGAGATCGAGATGGAGTCCTCAGGCTGGGTCACTTTTCCCCAAAAGACCAGCTCCAGCTCCCCCCCATACATCCAGCCTAACTCTTGTGGCTGGAAACATTCTGTCTGGGATGAACAAACTGTTCTGAATTAGGGGGGACCTCCTTTATAAAGAGCAGCGCTAACCTCCCCAAGATGAACTGCTCACAGAAGCCACCTTCTTTACCCATCATGCTCACTATGTATGGAGGCTAAGAAGCACAGTGATCCCCCTGTAGGGTTTTTTCCTCCCCCTTCCCTTTTTCGCCCCTGGTCCCAGACCGGCCCTGTCCCCCGCCTACAGAGCAGCAGGCCCTGACGTTACATTGTGGGGTGGCCACCAAGGGAGGTGGGCATGCTGAGCTCAGAGGCCACACCGAGGCAGAGGCACCATGGAGGACACCCATCTCTTCAGATGGCCCCAGAAGGGGGCTCAGCCTCCCAAACCAAGTCAAGAGATCTTGTTATATAAAGGGTGGGAGAGAGAGCACGTGAGCAAATGTTCATTAAGTGCCGAAAATACACAGGAAGGCAAAGACAGCCCTGGCTCTGTGGGAGCTCCAGAAGACAATGTGCACACCACTACCTCCAATCAGATCTGGACTGGATAAATGGCTGATATGCTACAGGGCCAACAGAAGGAAGGCAGCAGTAAGGGAGGAAGCGAAAGGCAGAGAGAGAAATGAAGAGGTGATCTGGTCTGATCTGCTCATTGTACAGATGAGGAAACTGAGGCACAGAGAGCAGATGTCATTCAGCCCAGACCAGTGACAGCAGAGTCAGGATTCAGACCCAGGTCCTCTGACTCTGGCTCACATGATGTGAGGGCAAAGCACTTTACACATGGTGTTTTATCCTCACAATGATCCTGGGAGGCAGGTGCTATAATCCTCACCCCCATTTTATAGGTGAGAAAACTGAGGCAGACAGCGGTGACTTGCCCAGGTCATACAGCTGGCAAGTATCTGATGGAGAATTCAAACTCATGATGCCTTCTGGACTCCACACTACGACCCAGATGCTTTGTAAAATAATGCAGAGGGATGGAGGTGACTTCTGAGGGATAAGATCCTATCGTGCTGTGAACTCGGGCATCACTCTCCCACCGCCGTAGCACAGGGCTCTGCAGGCACCTCCTCAGGTGCGATGTGAAAACGGAGTCTTCATACTAGAGTTCGGAGTCAGAAGGGGTCAACCCTCTTGATAGAGAGGGAAACAGACCCAGAGAGGCGGGGGGGAGATGATTAAACAGCAGACAAGATCAGAACCCGGGGCTTCACACCAGTGTCAAGACACCGGACACCAGATGTCCAAGGGCTCAAGCCTATAGAAGACAGAAGGTCCGAACCAGGAGAGATGCCGAACAGCGACTGTGACGAGTCAGAAGGACCCTGGGAGGCCTGTCTGTTCAACTGCCCTGTCTCCTACGGGGAGGGACGAGGAGCAAAGGCAGGAAGGGCTGAAGAGGCACCGCCAGGGCGTGTGTGCAGAGGGTCGGGGCGCCTGGGGAGCCAATGTGGGTTCGTTCCCCCGGCGCGCACACGCATGCACGCGGCGTTCCCTAGCTCCCGTCAGGAACGAGCCTCGGAGCAGATGTTCCCCTACCTGCCATGTTACTAATTTCAACAAGTGTGCGCCTTTCTAGCGGCTGCCAGCACGGTTTGTTACCATGAGCAATTTTCTTAATTAACAGACATTAATTAGCCATTTAGCAATTTTGCAAGCATTTGTCTAGCAGCTTTCGTAAACATGAACACCACTGAGATAATGGCACTGATTAGAGGGTCCCCTAATTAACAGTACAGGGAAGGAAAATTGAAATCACATAAATTAGAAAGGGAGGGGAAGTTAATGAAGGCAGGACATATTTGCACCTGCAAGTCTTTTGTACAGCGGAAACTTGGGTGTAATGTAAACAAGATAATTTAAAACCAACCCAAAAGAAAAAGCAGCGCCAGGGAGGCAGGGAAGGTTTCTGGTGAGGTCCAGCAACAGTGATTAAAAGCAAGGGAAAGCAGCATTTGGCCCAGCCAGCAAGCTTCATCTTGGGCCTCCCAACACCTCAGCTGAACACGCTCTTAGCAGCGGTGTGCCGCCAACCACGCGGGTGATGGTGGCCAGCCCTGTGGGTGACTATGGCCAGGCCACGAGCTGACACCACAGTCAGATTAAAGGTGACCATCACCAGCCCTGGCTCTGAACTGGAAAAAGAGCATTTCGATTCTGAGGAGCCAGAAGCATCCGCGTCTAATTGATGAATGCTCATTGTTGGGAGGCTGAGGGCCCCAGAAGGTGCCCCTCCAGCTTGGACAGTCTGTACCTTCTCCTTAAGTTCTCCTCTGATGACTCCCCACATATTTTCACATCAGCACTGGCCCATGAAGTCAAGAGTTCTCATCCCACCCCTTGGGATTTGGAAAGGACCTTAAAGTCACCGAGTAGAATGGAGACTCTGTGAGGACAGGGACTGTTTGACATAAGGTCACAGGAACCTCAGGGGTTATACAGTCCAACACATCACTGTACAGATGAAGAAACTGAGACCTGAGGAGGATGAGTGACTTGTCCAAGACCACACAGTATCACAGTGTCATCTTTGGGTCTTTATAGTAGGTGCTTAATAAATGCTTATGGGATTGAATCACAACACCCACGGTGGGAAGCCCAACAGAGACTCCCTGGCAGAGCGGATGAGCTCTAGCCTGATACTGTGATGTGCAAGGGCTGCGAGCTCAACGTTGATGACCACTGTCCTTCCCGCTGCTGGACAGCTCCTAACAGGCAGACCTCAAAAGCGTGGAACCCAAGGATGGAGAAATGGAGGCCCAGGGAGGTTAATGATTTGCCCACGATCACAGACGGGGAGCAAACCTTGGAACTGGGATTCAAACTCAGGTCTTCTGACTTTACCATTGCTCTTCTATTGAACCAAGTTGTTTCCCTGTCTTATTTTCCCAAGATCTTTCAAAGTCCTGTTCAGCTAGAAGGCTCATTAGCCATCAATACTGATGACTGATTGTTCCTTCATGAACTGGTGTGTGTGTGTCTGTGTGTGTGTCTGTCCGACCATTTCCGCCTTCCCTACTGCACAAGGCCGGCAGGAGGTCAAGCGTGAAGAGCCGTGCAAACGTATTATCCTTCTCAGTAATAAGATCAGAGGCTCCCTCCCAGCCAACCTTTGCCGTTCTTAGCTTCCTCCTGACATTCTGCACTCGGAGGCCCTTCCGGCTTTGTCCATCTGTGTCTCCAAAGTCCTAAGGGGGCCTACTGATCAAGTGCATTACAATGTTCTGATTTCTGAGAAGACTCCTTAGGGCACAGCTTACAGATGAGGAAACTGAGGCAAGGTTATACTGGTTTGTAGGAGAACTAGGACTTGAACCCAGGTTCTTTGATCTCAAATGCTGTGTTTTAATTCACTGCAATGTTGCTGAAGTGAGGACTATGAAAGACTCAGACTATCCATCAGAGGATTTCCTCGACCCCTCACCAGAACAAGAGTCCTCTTCTTTGTCAAGTCAAGCCATCTTTGGGTTTGGGAAGACCCCCAGACCAGGGGTCCTCACCTTTACTCTACCCATTCTCCCCAGGCTGCCTGATATCGTTCCCTTCTCTAATCAACTGGTGTCGAATGACAGGAGCTGTGACCCAATCAATGTCTGCCCTCAGCAAGGAAGGGTCCATGGACCCAGTGAGCCTGCCCACTGGAGGGCAGATCAGAACAGCCCCCTGCCTCTCTTTCCTTCCCTGAGGGGCCAGTCACAAAGAATCTCTCTCCCTCAAGTCATTTAGGAGCTCCCTTCAGAAACCAGCCAGATCTCCAAATCAGTCGTCCTCAACCCCTTCTGCCACAGGGCGCCAGGCAGTGCCTGAAAAGCCCCGAGTGTGAATCCTACACCTCGGAGTCTTACTGGCTGGGTGATCTTAGGCAAGTCCCTTGTCCTGGCTCTGTGCCTCAGTTTCCTCATGAGGAAATCTGATCTCAATCAGATAAGGACAACAGCTATCTCACAAGGATGTCGTGAGAACTGAAATAGGATAATATACGTACAGTGTTTTGTTTAAAGCCTGACACACACGTCATTGTTGTTGTTAGATTTACCATCGAGGCTAGACTGCCCTCCACTGGAAACTGTAGCTTATCTTATTAAATGATGTCACCAAGAAGTGAACACAGGACTCCAGATGGGGTCTGAACTGGGCAAAGGGAGGACAGCACGACTCTCCTGGAAGCTCTGACCCTCTTAAGGCAGCTGGAGATCCTACCCCCTGCCCTACCCCCCTCCTGACTTAGAGTGAGCCTGTGGTCCACTAAAACCCCCAGATCTTCAGATGATTGGCTGTCTAGCCATGCCTCCCTCCTCTTACACTTGGGAAACTGACTTGTTTCTGAACAAGTCAAAGATTTTCTCTCTCTCCCTATTGAATTTCTTGAGAATGTTTGGAAGCCTGACTCTCATCAAGTGGCTGGCCATCCCCTCCTAGCTTTAGGGAGCCGCTAATTCACTAGGCGCGCTACCTCTGTCTCTACCCAAGTTAATGATAAAAGCCACAAGAAACACAGGGCCCAGTCTAGATCCCTGAGGCACTCCCCTGGAGACCCTCCTGCCAAGTTACCATCTGACTAGTAATGATTCCTATTGCTCCCAGGAATAAATACAAAATCTTCCATTTGGCACCCAAACATTTTTAGCCTTCTTATGTGGGATTCCTGTCCAACTCAGACATACAGGACTCCTACCTGATCCTCCTCTGACCTTCCATCATCTCCCACCTCCGTGCCTTTGAACATGCTGGTCCCTCACCTAGAATGCTCTCCTTTCCCAGCAGGGCCTTTCAGAAGTCCTGGCTTCTGTTTAGCCTCAGCTCAAGCACTGCCTCTTCCAGGAAGCCTTTCCTGCTTTCCCCACAACTGCTGACACTGCTCCTTCTAAGGAAACTTTCCAGTTACTTAGTATTTGTCCTGTATGTTCTAACACAGATACATTGTCTCCACCATCAGAATGGGAGCTCCATGAGGGCAGTGCTTGGTTTTGTTTTTTCTTTGAATCTCCAGTACTTCACACAGGACCTGAACCCAATAATAATAGTAATAATAACAACAACAGCAAATTGCCTTTGTTATAGTAAGTTTTGAGTTACAAAGTAACTTTCATGTTACTGTATTTGACCCTCATGACAAAGTAGGTGCCATTACCATAGAAATGTAAGAATGAAATGGTGATTTTACAAATGAGGAAACTCAGGCTGGGAGAGGTTAACTGACCTGTCCAAGATCAGTCACGTAGCTAAGTAAAAGTCTGGGGTCTTCTTGATGCCAAATCCAGGGCGCTAACCATTTGGCTTAAATGCCTGTTGATTACCAAGCACTTTTAAGAATACAGAATGTAAGAGCTAGAAGGAAAGTCACAGGTGGGTAAACTGAGGCCCAGAGTGAGGTAACAATCCTCATTCCAGGCTGGTGGAAAAGTCCTTCCTTGCCTCTGATGAGCACAAACACTGGCCTTTGTAGCCAAGACGTGGAATGAAGCCTGACTTTCCTTTTGCCCTAGTGAAGGAGCGGGTGAATTTGCTAGAGAGTGAGCTCCCCGTCTTAGGAGGTCTCCAGGCCAGGCTGGCCTTACAGACACAGCTGCTGCAGAGACAATCCTGCTGCAGTCTGGCAGCATGGACCAGTCGGAGCCCGGAGCCCTTCCAGTCATGGCTAAGTGCTGGTGGGATGAACGGAAAAGAACTGTCAGAGAGCCCATGACTGCCTGTCTGTACCTTTCCTACCATCCATGGAGCTAAAAACTCAAGCAACCAGATGATAATAAAAAGCAAAGTACCACCATCATGTAACCTCACTTACTTTTCAGGTTCGACACACCTCCACTAACTTATTTGAACCTGACCACCTTGGGTGGTTAAGCAAGGCAGTGGTTATTATGCCCATTTTATAGGAGGAAAACTGAGGTTAAGGTAGCTGGCAAAAAAAAAGAGAAAAAAAGAAAAGCGGGTGGAAGCTAGGCTGCCTAGGCTTTCTTTAAAAGCCAAGCTGAGGATTTGTATTCTATCTTAGGGGCAAATAGGGAGCCACTGAAGGCTTTGTGGGGAGGGAGGATATGTGAAGGGAAGAGGGAGAGAAGAAGAGAGAGACACAGAAGAACACTACTGCTTCCCTGTTGTAGGAATGTCACTTGGGCTGAAGAGGGAAGAAATTTACTGAGGGTCAGTCTTCAGGACTGTTCCACTCTCATCTGAGTTAAATAAGATTCTTGTTGATGGGGCAGCTAGGGCGCTGTGCTTAGAGTTAGGAGGATCTGAGTTCAAATCTAGTTTTTCATTTATACTTAGTAGCGGTGCGCCCTGGGCAAGTCACTTAGCCCCGAGTGCCTCTTAAAATACCTTTTCTTGTTAACACTGACTGAGTTCTAAAGACATGGGCATTTGTCTGCCATTCAAGCCTCTTCACTAGAGGGGGATGACACCTCCACTCTCCCTCCCTAGTTTATTATTCTCTGCACAAGCCCTGCCTTAACTCATTGGCAAGCATGGTACATTGGAAGAACACATCCTTTGACACCAAGAAGCTGGATTCGAATTCTGCCATCGCTCTTTACTATCTTGAGTAACCCTGGGTAATTTGCTCAGTTTCCTCATCTATAAAATGAGGAGGTTGGAGGAATCCAGCCCAAGATCTAGGAACCTAGAACTAGAACCCAGGTCTACAATTTCAAGGCCAGCACACGCTCTCTGCCCTTGAACTTGCACAGCCTGGCTACGCTGGGCCCATTAGAAAACACTCTAGACATCCGGGAAGCCACAACTGGGCTCCCCCAGTGGAGAGCCTGCTATGGTTCGTCTCCAGAAGCCTCCCTCCAACCTTCCTCCGGGAGTGAGACCATTTACCCTGGCCAGAAAGCCCAGGACCAGACAACCAAACTGCAGGTTTTGAAGACATTCCCATGGATTTCCAACCAGCAAAGAGAACGCAGGTGTTTCTGTCCTGTTCTTTCCCCCTCTCTGCCCCGATGGGGCCTGGGAGTCGGGATGGAGAAAGGAAGCGGGTCTGAAATGGGCCACGGGGAGAGATGATGGATCCGGCCAGCTCGGGCTTCCTGAGCAGAGGAGGCCTGCAAGGCTTGCGCAGAACTCGCCGCAGACACCCCCTTTTCCACTGCTGGAGTGATCTGGCTCAGGAGGAAGAAGAATGGACCGAACAGAGAAGGCCAGTGGGGGGGGGGGTGGCAGACACTTGTCCTGCTAGGCCCCAGGGGGCAGACTGGGAGGAGGGGGCAGATTCCAGCTATCTGTGAGGGAACACTTACCAAGAGCCATAAACATACCCTAAAGCACCGGGGTTGCCTTCTGATGCAGGGGGTAAATCCCTGGCTCTGTCCCCTTCCCCCATCCACTTATCCAGACAGGTGAACCCAAACCAACAAGGTGGTTCGTCCATCAAAGCCTCTGGGCCCAGGTGCTCCCAGTTTTGAAGGCTTCTGGAGACGAATCATAGCAGGCTCTCCGCTGGGGGAGCCTGGTTGTGGCTTCCCAGATGTCTAGAGCGTTTTCTAATGGGCCCAGCATAGCCAGGCTCTGCAGGTTCGAGGGCAGTTTCGAAATCACAGTTTTCAGCAAACAGGGCGTTCATTAGAAGGAGGATGGAAACAAGGAGGGAACGTTCTGTCTGGGCTGCGGGACTTAGCGGGCCTGTCCCATACAGACGGGAGGGTCCCCGGCCACGAGGGGGCTCTCAGAGAGAGACAGGGAGGGGCACCTGGATGCTGCGACAGCATCACTACTAAAAGCTTGCGCCTCGGCTCCTGTAAGGGAGGGACCTCCAAGGCCAACCCTGCCACCCTGGCTCTCTGACTCCCAGTTCAGCATCCTTCCCCTGCACATGCAGGCCACACAAAGGCTGAGAAACATTTCACCCCCTAGCTGCGCCACGGGGAGAAGAACATCGGGAGGGCCATCTTTGTAAGGTCTCAGACTCAGCAACGATGCTGGCTGCCTGCTCAAATGTAAACTTCTTAAGGGCAGAGGTTATTTCAGTCTCGTCGGTCTCCTCAGCCCCAGTGCAGAGCTTAATAAAACTCTTGCTGGTAACACAGAACTCTAAAGAAACAGGCATTTGTCTGACATTGGAGGCTCTCCATTCCAGAGATGGCTTCTCCACACTCTCCCTCCTTGGCTTATTTTCTGCACAAGCTGCGGAGGTAGCTGGCGTCAACGGTAGGAATGACCAGGTTTGGGGGAGGTTTAATGAGGTGGGCCCAGATCTCAGGGGTTTGAAAGCAATCTCTGGGCAGGCCTCAGTGAAGCAGAAGGGCGCAGGGGCAAGTAATTTCATTTCCCTGGGCCTCAGTTTCCTCATCTGTAAAACAGGAGGCTCAATTAGATCATTTCGACCTCCAATAACCAATCACAGAATCCCACAGTTTTGGAGCGAGAAGAGATCTCTTTCAGGCCTTCTAGTCCAACCTCTAGCTGAACAACGGTCCCCCTTCGTCCCTCCCCCAGTCAGGACCCTGGCAGCCTCTGCCTGCCCTCAGGCAGCCCAGCTCACCCTAGGACAGCCCCCATCAGGCATCAATCTGCCTCTTCTGGCGTCTACTTCTAGGGATGTGTGTGTGCTGTGAGATGGATAGAGCCAACATTCATTTATCTGTGCTCACTGAGTTCTCAGCAGACCAGCAGAACCCCTCCCTCCTTCACTTTACAGCTCAGAGAAGTCATGGGGATAAGGGGGCAGAGCTGATACCCTTGGAATCAAAGCCTGGAAGGGACCTCAGACCACCCAGAAAAATTGGTAGCTGCCCTAGAGCTCCCCAACAAGAGGCTTCCAGCCCCCGCCCCCCTTCTGAGCTTCTCTCAGGCCTCCACTTCAATCTCACCTTCTGCAGCAGTCTTTCCTGGTCCTTCCCTTCACCGCTGGAGCCTTCCATCTGAAATGAGCTCCTATTTACTCCTGCTGGGCATGCTCGAAAGCAGACACTACCCTCTGATCTCTACCTGATGGGGTGGTGGAGGCAGTGGGCCTCTACCCAGCCAGGGAACGCAGGGTCCTTTGGGCCTTGGGAAGCTTAGCCCTGAACAAGGTCTCATGCAAAGAGCCTGAGAGCTTTTAAAGACCTGGGTTCAAAGCCCACCTCTGATGCCTATTCCTTGATCCAGACTGGTCATAATGATGTCCAAAGTCCTTTCTAGCTGGGACAGTCTATGTCTGACTCTAGAATCCAGGCCTGTAGACTCAATCCCATGGATGGGAGGACAGGAGCTCCAAGCTCAACCCCTTTCAGAGGGAAGGAAGAATTGACCCCTGGCTCTATTTTCTTGGACAAAAGTTTTTTGATTGAAAAAAAAAAAAGAATCCAGGGAAGGAAACAATCTAGTCCAGCTGAAGTCGAGGGTAAGATTTCCATAGAAAAATGCAAGAGTTAAGGTAGGGCTGTTCTCTTTCACACATTCTCTTACTCTGCCAAATTCTGGCCACCTGCAAAGGCCCAGATTCCATCCCACTTTCTCCCAGACTGCTCCAGGGCACACACTCGTGTGTGTACACCCCCTCCCCCCCACCCACTCCCCAAATGAGATGACATCTGTAAAGCTCTCATTAGCACACTGCTCGGTACACAGTAGGGGCTCATTCCCTTCTCTTCTCCCCCGAGCTGAGATTCTGAAGTGGGGGTGAGGAAGACCATCCCCGACAGGGGGACCACCCATGCAAGGGCCCAGGGATCTTGCACACCAGCTGGACAGCAAAGAAAGCACGGGAAATGAGGCTGGAAAGACATTTGGGAGCCAGACGAGGACGATGATTCAGGGCACGTCCTCAGGACCGATCCTAGGTGGGCTCTCAGAGAATGCTGAATGACTAAGCAGAGGAGATTCCACGCAGAATCCCCTCTACCCCCATAATATACTGTGTGCCCTGTGGTCCTAGTGGACCTCCTACAAGACAACTTGGCATAGAAATCACCGCCTCCGCTCGCCATTGGAGGCCCTCTTGTCCAGAGCCCCACAGTGTCCCGTTTCAAAGGGGAGCCTCCTAAGATCAGAACTCTGGGGTGGAAGAGATACCTGGGCTGCTTCAGTACAGTGCTTGGAAACACAACTCTGGGCTTTGACGTCCCAAGACACGGGGATGAACTCTGGCCCTGCTACTCTCCCTGTGTGACCCTGAGCAAGCCCCCTCATCCCTGCAGGCTTCCACCGTCCTTCACTAGGGACACCAGGGCCAAGATTGGCTTTCTGGCTGCTTCCTTTAAGACAGAGTACCTCCCAGAACCAAATGACTTAGGATTTCTCCTCCCCTCCCCCCCAAATCCCTTAGGGGGAATGCAAGGGAGGGGAGAGAAGGAGAGAAAGAAAGCTTCAAAACAATTCATGCTAACCCTCCTCAACTGAATGTGAAGGCAAGGCCTGTGTCTGGCCTTTCTCTGCATCCCCAGTGCCTGGGACACAGTAGGGGCTTAATAAATGCTTGTTAACAGATTTAGGGAGGAGAGAAGATTCCTGAGGTTCCAGAATGGCAAAGGAGGAATACGGAACAGGGAGAGAGTACCAGGAGTGTGGGGAGCAGGAGGAGCCTTCTCCAGGAGGGGGAAGGTGGCAGAGAGAGGCTGCCTGGGCTCAGGCCCTGAGCTTGGGGCTGGCTGGGAGGGGGAGGGAAGCCAGCACCTGGCGGCCCACCCTCACTCAGCACAGCGAAGCCATCCAAGCCCACAGGATGTCCGGGTCTGGGGAGGCGCCAGCTTGTAATGGGACTCTGTTGGAAATGTTCTCCCCTCTTGCCCCTCCAATTCTTTCTTCAAGCAGCAGCTGAAGGATTTGCCTCCCCCAACGCCTTGTTTCACAGAGAACCAGCATGTCAGATGCTCGTGGAAAAGACCTAGACGGATGCCCTCCTGAGCAGAGCCTTAGCTGGGGCTACAGCCCCAGGTTTTCCAGATGAGGAAACTGAGGCTCAGAAAAGCAAAAGGATTGATTTACCCAGGGTCATGCTGCCAAGTTGACCTGTAGGCCAGCCTAGGCCTTTGGGCCTGGAACACAGCAGATGCTTAATAAATGTTAATTGAATGACTGATTGATTGAACTTCCTTTCCCTAAAACCTCATTTTGAAGATGCCCCAGAGGTGTGAAGCTAAAGGGAGAGATATACAGTTCTGTATATATTTTTTTAAATAAGAGGGGGATGGGGGCAGCTAGGTGGCACAGTGGATAGAGCACCGGCCCTGGAGTCAGGAGAACCTGAGTTCAAATCTGGCCTCACACACATAACATTCACTAGCTGTGTGACTCTGGGCAAGATACTTAACCCCAACTGCCTCACCAAAAGAAAAAAAAAAGCAGAAGAGGGGCATGGGGGATGGAGAGAAGGCATTAGGAGTGAACACATCTAATCCCCCTCTGCCGCACAGAGAATTGAGGATTTAGAGCAGAAGGGACCCAAGAGGGTACTTCACTTGGTCCCTTCATTTTACAAATGAGGAAACTGAGGCTAAGGAAGGCAGAATACCCTGCCCCATATCACACAGACATTAAGTGGTAGGTTCAGGATTTGAACTCAGGCCATTGGACCATGGCTCTTGGGCTGGAAGGGACTCAGAGGCCTGTGACCAAATATCTTTATTTTATATAATGGGACACTATAAATGAGGCCGGGAGCACGGTCAGGCAGTAGAAAGCTCCAACACCCCTCCTTGGACTCCAAACCCGGCCCTCCTTTGGATCAGCAGCTTTTCTGTCTCTTCTATACACAAAGCCTGTCAGGGAGCCACAGGTCGGGGGAGGAGGGCTGACTGGCTCTTCAGAGCCCCCAGCTGCCAGGCTTCTAGTGCCAAGGTCTCTGTGCGTTAGGGGGCAGCATTGTCACACCGATGGGCCCAGCCGGGAGCTCTGTCAGGAAACACACGCACCCAGCCCCGCGGGCTACAGAACCACGGCTGCCCATCGTGCTCAGCAACAGGCAGAGGGAGAGGCTTCCTGGCCTCACGGCTGCTTGTCATTCAGAGGCCACTCATTGGAGTTTGGAGAGCAGGCTAGCACACACACCCGTGCACACACAGAGACACGGAAACAAACCCACGTTCATTCTCTCTCTCTCTCCTCCTTCTCCCCTTTAATGCTCCCCCCAATAGCAACCTCCCCATCACTAGGTACTGAAGCCCCAACTGTTCAGAAGGGAGGGGGAAAGGAGAGAGAGGGGGGCCCCAGCTTCATAGTCCCTTGGCTGGGAGCCTTTTGTCCAAGGCTGAGAATAGGAGAATGGGTCCGTCTGCCGCTGGAGAGACAAAGATAAGGCTGGTGCCTTGTGACCTTTGCTACGGATGGTTCAGAAGGGGAGAAAAGCCTCATTCTTCCTGAGTCTGAGACACTTTCTTGAAGATGCTGGGGACACGGAAAAGGCAGCAAAGGTGGAGAGAGACAGAATCACCCAGCGTCAGAGGTGGAAAGGAATCTAACACTCAATTTACAAGAGAGGAAGCTGAGGCTAGCTGTCCAGGGGACTCAAGTCTCTATCTCACCAAACCTTGACTACCTTCAGTGGCCATATCCTGGACCATGGAGGGAAATTCTGGCCCACCTCCCAGCTTCTGGAAAGAGAAAGAGGTTAGATCTCGGAGAGATGTTGGAACAGGCCGGGAGGGGCTCCACCACGCCTCCCCCTTGACTCTGGCACACAGCCCAGCAGTTGGAGAGCCCAGCCCACACCGTAATCCTTTCTCAGAGGGGGTGAACCAGACCGTCTGTCAGTCTTGGAGGAGGGGAGCCAGAGCTGGCTGGGGCCTGGGGGAGGGGCCGCAGAGGCTGGAGCAGCTGCCGCTCTCTCCAAGGATTCGTGATCCCCAAGTCCAGTGAATTTCTATTTCCCATCCTTGTGGGTTAATTCTTTGGATCTTGGATTGTCTCACTATATCCTGTATGGAGCCTTGCAGTGGGACCCAAGGAGGACTGGGTAAAGACAGGGAAAGGTGGGGTGTGGGGAGAGGGAGGTAGACACTGACAAATGGGGGAGAAGAGAAGGGAAGGAGAGAGGGAGAGGAAGAGAGAGAGACAGAGACAGAGACATATGGGGAAGAAGAGTGGGGAGAGGGAGAGAGAGATTTTGTGTGTGTGTGTGTGTGTGTGTGTGTGTGCTCCAGACAGCTAGCTCATGCTCTGCCTTTCTGGTCCTCTCCAGGGCCACTGCCACAAACTATACCATCTTCAATTCTGTGTATGCATACAAACATACATACATACATATATACATGTATATATATAGAGAGAATATGTTGCCTCCCCCTATTAGAATGTGAGCTCCCTGGGGGCAGCTACTGCTTCTGTTTTTTTGTCTCTGTACCCCCAGTGTGGTCCTCGGCACACGGTAGATGCTGAATAAATCATAAGGTCATAGACATCTCATCCACACCGAGGCCCAGAGGTGTTAGCTCAATGTCCCAGGACTGCCTGGCTACTTGGTGGCTAAGCTGGGAGTCAGCTGCAGGTCTTCTGCCCACCCACACAGCCTTCTTTCCGCTATAGGCCACTGTCTCGTGGGCCTGAAAAGACTGATCATTGAGGGCCTGTGTGACCTCTTGGGCCTGAGCTCTCTCCTCTATAAAATGAAGGGGCTTGAGTCAATAACCTTTCCAGTTATGATCCCATGATTCTTCAGTCACTGTCCTTTTCCTGCTCATGACATTCGCTAGAACACTTGTAGCAGACAACCTAGCTTCTTACTCGATAGAAAAGATGAGACATCTGGCCTATGAGCACCCGTCCATCCCCCAAACACCTCCCCCTCCACCACACATTCCCCTTTCCTTCCCTAGGGCTAATTCTTCTCTCTCTGCCCATGATCCCATTCCTCTCCTGTCTCTTCCAGAGGCTTACTCTGGCTAACATGTCCCTCTCGGTCTCTTTGGCTCTGTCTGTCTGTCTGTCTGTCTGACTCAAGCATATGGCTCCTTTCCACAGGCTGCCCCATCATGCCCAATGTAAAAAAAAAAAAAAAAAAAAAAAAAGCTCATTTCCTTGACCTTGCTACTCCATCTGCTCCTGGCCCATCCCTCTCTTCCCCCTGACTGCTAAAGGCTCGGAGAGATTCCTAAAACGTAAGCTTCTTCCACTTTCTTAGCACCTAAAATCTCCTGTGGCTTGGTTTCCACTCCTCCCACACAGCAGTCAACAACGCCCTGCTTGTCATCCTGTACACCTGCTGCTCGACGCAGGTACCCCCTGCCTCCTTCTGCAGTCTCTCCTTCATACCAACACACTTGCTTGAGTGCTGGCTAGGTCCCCAGCCCCTCCAAGGACACCTCTGTTGTGAGGGATCCTACAAGGCCCTGTCTTATGGTGTCCCAAGTGTGTGCTCTCAAGCTCTCAAGCTCTCTCTGAGCTCCAGATCCATATCTACAGCTGCCTGCTGTAAGTCAGGCCCTCTCTATGTGGATGTCCCCCTGGTACCTCAACATGCCTAAAACCGAGCCCGCTCATGGGCTTCCTTTTTTCCTGACTTCTGTCCGTGGTACCACCATTCACCACTACCTTGCTCCTAACCCCCAGCTCTATCCCGAATCTGTCTAAAAGGTATTTCATACCACTGCCCGTCATATCTGCCATGTGCCAGGTAACTGGAGCCCCGGTGTCCCACTAAACACAACATGACCTGGAACTTGACTAAACTGGGCTCTAAGGTCTCTTTAGCTCTAAATCGATTATCCTAAGAACATAGAATGGGGATGTCAGAGATTGGAGGGGCCTGAGAACAGGGAATGTCAGGGTTGGGAGGGGCCTTAGGACAGGGAGTGTCAGGGCTGGGAGGAGTCTTAGAACAGGAAAGGTCAGAGCTGGGAGGGGCCTTAGAACAGGGGATGTCAGAGCTGGGAGGGGCCTTAGAACAGGGAATGTCAGGGCTGGGAGGGACACTCACACATCTTTCCAGCACCTATGTGCTCAAATAAGGTACAAAGGTACATGGATGCATATAAAGAAAGCCCTCCCTGACAAAGAGCTGGGTCCAGTCCAGAATCTCATGCTTTCTGGCTGTGCACTGTTGGGACAATTTAAGCCTTTCTCTGAGCCTCAGTTTCCTCATCTGTAAAATGTGGAGAACAAAAAAGGTAGGGGATATTTCACAAAGTTGTCATGAAGAGCAAAAGGGTTTGAAACCATATTTAACTGTAGCCAAGAATTGCAGAATTACAGAATGTGAAAATCACAGGGGATCATGGCAGGCCACCATTTAGTCCAGTGGAATTCTCACTATCACTTCCAACAGGCATGCACCTTTTGCCTCTGTTCCCGACTGCCTGAGCGAGGTCTGATAAATGACACGCCTTTTTGGGATCTCAGTTTCTGTCTCTGCAAAGTGAGGGAGTGAACTATGGTAGATGTGAGCAGGCTGCAAACTCTAACACACGAACTCTGAAGAAGCATTTATTAAGCACTTACTATATGCCAAGTGCTGTGCCAGTCACAGGAAACACAAATGAGCCAGACGTGGATGAGAGTTAGATAGGACAGGCTGCATTCTATGATGCTGGGAAAAGGCTGCCTGCAAGGAGGGATTGTTTCACTCCATTGCTTTGGCCTCTCAGTGCCCAGTATACAGTAGTTGCTCAGTAAATGCCTGCTGACTGATCAGTAAGATCATGGGATCCATCTGTTTATCTCTAAGGCCTTTTGCAATTCAAAGTTCTATGGTCCAGGGACTCCCATGACTTCGTCCTTCATGTTATGAGAAGCAAAATGTTCTGTAAACTTTCCAGGGCTTTAAGATTATTAACTATTATAGTGATCATTATTTGGGTAAACGACACACCCCAGAGGAGTGGATGAAGAGAAGACATTTCCAACTTGAGTCTCTGGCTCAGCCCAAGAAGATTCTAGGTGCTCCTGGGGCTGGGGGTTAGACAAGGGGAGCAATGGGGTGGTGGGGACAGCTGCTCTGACCTTCCCCAAGGGATCTCCCAAAGGTCACAGAGCCTTAGCTGGTGAAAGCCCAGAGGGGACCCTGCTCCATCCACAGCTCGTGGTTGGGGGGAGGGGAGATGGTCCCGATCTCGAGAAGGCCGGCCAAATCCAGCCAGCCTGCACCCAGCTGCAGCTAAGAATGGTGTAAAGCCCCTGGGAGAGAATGTCACCAGAGCCAGGAGGGGGAGAGTGGGAATTGTTAGCAGCAGATAAAAGTTGAGATAGTATCTGCTTCCGTTTTAACTCTCAGAAGCGCTCGCTAAAAGATGAGCTTGTTTTAGGGTGAACAGCCAAGGTCTAATATGCCTATTATGACACGGACACCTTCAGGAAACAGCCTTGTCAACCTCCATTTGACAACAGACAATGGCCTTTCCCTTCCCAGCCCTGAGGGGACTCCAGCCTCAAACAGGCACCTCATGTAATAACTCAAAAAGACAAACTGACTGGGCGTCAGACGACCCAGATTTGAGCCTCTCTGGAGTATTATATATGTGACACTGGGCAAGTCCCTCTATCCCTCTCAGCCTCAGTTTCCTCATCTGTAAAATGAGTCCCATCTCCTACAAGGAGTCGTTCTTCCCTCCTCTGCAAAGACCATGACATGACTATACCTTTCTGATTCCCTGTTTCAGAATGTAAGCTCCTTGAGGGCAAGGGCCATCCCATTTTTGTATTTGTATCCCCAGTGCCTAACACAGAAAAAAATGCTGGTGTTGGCCACACCCCCAACATTTGTCCAGTTGGATTCTTTAATATAGTGTGGCAGAAAGAGCACTGGGTTCAAATCTCACCCAGTTCTTCTGCTTGTGTGATCTTGGAAAAGTCACTTCAGTTAGTCAATAAGCATTTATTAACCACCTACTCTGTGCTGGGCACTGTGCTAAGTACTGAGGATACAAAAAGAGGCAAAATATAGTCTCTGCTCTCAAGGAGCTTACAATTAAATAGGGGAGACAACTAGCAAACAAATATGTACAAATAAGCCGTATATAGGATAAATAGGAAATAATTAACAGAGGCACTGGAATTAACAGGGGTTGGGGAAGGTTTCCTGTAAAAGGTGGGAGTTAAAAGGAAGCCAAGGAAGGTACTAGGAGGTGATGAGGAAGGAGCATGTTCTAAGCACAGGGAACAGACTGAGAAAATACCCAGAGCCAAGAGATGGAGTATCATTTTCAGTGTCAATGGATCAGAGGACCTATGGGTTTATGTGTATAGGAAGAATGGAAGGAGAAGGGAGGGCTGTGTTATGAAAGGCTTTTCATGATTATCTTTGCTCTTGGTGGATAAGAGGATGACACCATAGTTTACTGAGTAGGGGGGATGACATGGTGAGCTCCAGGCTTTAGGAAAATCACTTTGAGTGGAGGATGGACTGGAGTGGGGAGACCCACCAGCAGCTACTGCAGTAACTGAGGCATGAGGTGCTGAGGGTCTGTACCAGGATGGGGGCAAGGTAAGAGGAGAGAAGTAATAGAGGTGAAGTTGAGAACAAATGTATAGAAGTGAAATTGGCAAGAGATGCTGGGCAGGTGAAACTGACAAGAGATGGTACACAGGTGAAACTGACGAGATACTGCACAGTAAGACTGACAGGAGATGGCACACAGGTGAAACTGACAAGAGATGGCACACAGGTGAAACTGACAGGAGATGGTCCACAGGTGAAACTGACAGGAGATGGTGCACAGGTGAGACCCACAGGCCTTGGCTACAGCTTCGAAACTGAGTGAGAGACAGTGAAGAGTCATCCTATGTTGGGAGCCTGAGGGACTGTGGGATGGTGTTGCCCTCTACAGTAATGGGGAAGTTTGGAAGCCGGGAGCATTTGAAGTAAAGATAATGAGTTCAGTTTTAGACATGTTGAGTTTAAGACATCTACTGGACACACAGTTCAAGATGCCACCACCTTCAGAGCCAGTTTTCTCCTCTATAAAGATAAGGGGGTTGTATGAGGTTCCCCCCACCCCACTGCCAATCCCAATCTCTACAATCTTTAGTTAGGGATTCCTAATCTGGGGTCAGGTTTCAAAATGATATTTTAATAACTGTATTTCAATAAAATTGGTTTCCTTCATACTCCTACATATTTTATTTTATACATTTAAAAGCACAGTTCTGAAAAGGGGTCCCTGGATTCCACCAGACAACTCAAGGGGACCAGAACATACAAAAGATGAAGAAATTCTGGGCTAAACGCCTTTCCTCTTCTCTTGAGAACAGCATTAGGTCTCATGAAAGAAACACTGATCCACCATCCAGGCTAAAGGAGAGATGGCAGACCGAACAAGATGCAGTCTCTGCCTTCAAACAGCTGATAATCCATCAGGGACAGATCAGAGGTGTAGGTCCATAAGAAAGGGCAACATGAATTCTAAGAAATGAAAAGTGCTATGAGAAAGGGTTTAGGGGATGGGGGAGGAGTGGGGACCAGGGACAGCGTTGGAAAGGAGGTGGTAGCTGTGGGAAATGGGCAGGGAGGGACAGGTAAGCTGGGCAAGTGCAGTATGGTCCCTGACCACCTATCAACTGACCTTGGCTGGAGGCAGCTGAGAGGTGAGATGAGGAAAAGAATTCTGGTACTTCAAACAGGAGAGGATCGGGAGGAGCCCAAACGTGGCCCTAACAATGGCCAAACTTGGGCAGAAAGACGAATCCTAGCCCAGTGTTGCTAAAGACCACCTGCTAGAGCTGAAATTTGGCAGGGAAGCAACAAAACCATCTCTCTCGACAAGTGAGTGCCACGGGAAGCATTCAGGGACACAGTTTAAGTGTCCAGAGACTTCCCATGGTTAACGGCTCACCCTCCCAGACCCAGAGCCCCAAGATCTCTCAGGGAAATTAAAGACACGCTACATTTCATGAATCTTTGAAATGTCCATCTGAGGATGGCTCGTTACGGCCCTACCCATTAGTAGCTCTTAGAGCCCGTGTTGTTGTGCCTGCAAATGGACTGATTACTCTGGGTGGAGGCAAGAGAAAAGAGAAGAAAGAGGATGGGGAGGGGAGAGAGCCCTCCAGATCAAAATAGGAACACGGTGATGAGAAAAATCCCTCTAAGAAATCCCAATAAAGGCACTGTCAACAAGACCCAGGGCCCCCGACCCAGGCGAAGACTGTTTCTGCCTGTGGCTGAGAGCCTCAGCAACTGTTTGTCAAACACTTTCTGTGATTACAGTTGGAAAAAATTGAGTGGTTAACCAGAGGGAAAAGATTTCAGGCCCCAACCCTGCCAGCACCCAGCTGTTTATATTGGGCTGTTTGCTTGGGCCAGGAAAACCAGAAGGTGACGACAACGAAAAAGAAAATGCCAAAAGACGTACAACATCCACCTTAGTGAAAATGGTTCACATTAACTCCAAGGGAAATGATACCCAGCACACAAAGGGAGCTAAACCAATCAAAATTCTAAGCCAACTTATCAGGAAAAAGCCAACTCAGCAGTGAGGATACACTGAAATGGCAGGGAATTTAATTAAAAAAAAATTTTTTTGGGGGGCGGTGGGGGAGTGGGTGGGTAGGAAGCAATAGGAAGGTAAGAGAATTTGAACCAAGTGTCACATCAACAGTATTTAGACCATGGCAAACTGAGCTAGCCACAAAACCCCACCCAGCCCGCCTTCCACACTCCACAGCTGCTTGGTCCAGGGAAGGAAGGGAGATGCTCGAAGGCTCAGGCCTACCTGAAAGAAGCCCGGAGGGATGGGGCCCCCAGGCATACCATCGTTGGGAGGGATGTTGCCCAGCACAGGGCTTGGGGCCGCAGCTGCACTCTGTGAAGACAAAAAGAGAGAGGGCAAGGTTAGAAACCAGAATCTGGGACTGCTGGGGTGAGGGGGGATGGAGGGGGCAACGCCATGCCCACCCTCCTAGAATGCATCGTGACTCAGTTCAATGCAACACTTCACCTAGAGACTAGGCTGGGTGCTCCCTTTAAGAAACCATCACCACTTCATACGAGATAATACTGCGTTTTAGAGGTGTGAAGTGCCCTACCCAGTCATACATGTCAGAGCAGGAGTCTGAACCCAGGTTTCTTAGAATGGTGCTTTCCTCATTTCCTTAGAATGGTGGATATGATACCATAAGCACTCTGAGGGCAGAGACTACACTGACCATTTTCCTACCAATGTATGTACTAAAGTCTTAGAATAATTTTAAGCTTAAAGCTGCAAAAAGACTTTTGGGACACCCTGTGCACAGGCCAGGGGGATCACACACAGAAAGGCTGTAATTGATATCTGATCATTTGGGTTCTCTAACTCCTAGGGTTTAAGTCTTCTCTTTCTAGACACACACACACACACACGCGCGCACCACTTCTCTGTCCTTTCATAGCCACATAGCATCTGTCATATTAGTCACAGGAAGAGACCAATCTCTAATCAAGAACTTAAAAAACCATTCTCTCTATGAAAGAAAAGGAACAAAATGTTCAAATGCCCCAGAGATATCCCTGTCTTGACACACAGGTGTTACACAGAAACTGGAAAGAGTTGGGTGCGACCTTAGGATGTATAAATGTTGGAAACTGGAGCAGAGGATGTTAGGGCTGGAAGGGAGCTTAGAACAGAGGATGTCAGAGCTGGGGGGGTTGGGGCTCTTAGAACAGAGGATGTCAGAGGTAGGAGGGCCCTTAGAACAGAGGATGTAAGGGCTGGGAGGGACCTTAGAACATAGAATCAAAATAGAAACTACTGAGGCCACTGCTCATGTTTTATACCAACCCATGCTTGGACACAGAAAGGCGAAGGGCCTTGTCCAAAGTCCCATGAACAAGGCTGAGAGAAAAGCCACTGCTTAAATCTAGGTCCCCTGATCCCCAGCCCCCAGGCTCTTTCCAGGGCACCCTCACAAAGGCTCCCTAACATGGTAACGCTGCTGAACCGCCCTCCCTCTCCAGCCCAGCACTGGCCACAGGGGTTGGCAGCAAGGCCTCAGGCCCCTGTCCATACTGGAGCTGAGCTCTGCTGACAGGCGGCCTGGGGTGGGGATGGAGGGGAGTGGGGAGCGCCAATGGTACCCATTAGCAGGCAGCCAGAGGAGCCGGGCCTGTTTGCTTTGTTTGTTTGTGGTCGCGGCTTCTGTGAAAATGCTCCTTCATGTAATTTATTACTAATAATTACGTCTTGGCAGGGAGCGGAGGACTTTAAAATGTGTGTCTGCGTGTGTATGGGGAGTGGGAGTGGGGGAAGGCAGAGAAGCCGTGGAGTCTGCCAAGCAGGGGCAGGATGGGGAGAAGAGGCTCCCTGTTCTCAGTGAGAGAACGCTCCACTGTGAGCCTCCCAGGAGGTCGGCTTTCTCCAGCCCTTTCCCATAACTCCCAGCATTCTATGGAAGCCCCAGATTCTGGTAGGAAGTGGGTTCGAGATCATGGAGGGAGCAGCCTGGGGGTCAAATCCTGCTTCTGACATAAACAATCTCCGGGATCAGCAGGGACGTGAGATTCCGAGGCTGAGAAAGGGTTTATCTAGCAGGGTTTGAGAGGTCAGCAAACCAGTACCGATGACCACCTCTGAGCCCTTGAAAGGCTGTCATGTCAGAAAGACAAGCCCTACTCTGCTTGGTCCCAAGATGCAGAAGTGGCAGCAAAGTGGGAGTGTACGTGAGGGGTGTTTGCAAATAGGCCCATTTGAGCTGGACGTGGAGAACAAACAACTTTGAGTGCCACGCCAAAGTGGAACGGGCTGCCTTGATGGGGGGAACTCAGGGGTGGTCTTTAAGCCAAGATGGATGAACTGCTGGTGGGAGAGCCTCAACTGCCTTGTTTCATGAGGTCTGAGCCTTCTTCCAAAGGGGCTGGCAGCCCCACAAGTGTTGGGGTGAGGGAGGGAAGGAAGGATGCTCCATTCTGAAGCTCACAGGCAGGCTTTGCGTCCTAGGGTGCCAAGCTCTGCCGCCGGAAGGCCACATGGCCACAGGACGGGAGCAGCAGCTGCCTGCCGGTGGCAGAGGCAGCACAAGCCTGGGCCGTCCAGAATCCAGGAGCCCTGGAACCGGACTCATGCTTTGTTTGTGTGGGACACAGGTTTATTTTTAGGGAGGAACCTAAGCCCTAACGTTTAGTGAGCCCAATTCCTTCATTTTAAACTGAGGCCCAGCTAGAAGGAGCTTGCGTGAGGCCGAGAGATCTCAGAGGTCACTGAGTCCAACCCTCTCATTCAGAAGATGACGAAAGCATAGGGCAGTGCAAAGATGGCTGGATCAGAGTCAAAGATCCTGGGTTCAAATCCTGGGTCTGCCACTCACTCCTGTGATTGATGGCAGGGTCCACAGACACAAAGTGACTAGGCAAATGATAGCGCTAGGATCTCTATCTCCCCCAACCCAAGCAGTTCTGCGCCCTGGAGCCATGAGGCAGCCAGGTAGCTGGAGGGAGCACTGGGTTTGGAGTCAGGAAGACCTGAATTCAAATCTGCCTCAGGGACTCACCAGCTCTGATTCTGGGCAAGGCGCTTAATTTCTGTGCCCCATCTTACTCATCTGTAAAATGGGGATATTGCCTAGGGTTACTGGATGGATCAAATTAAGTAACATGTGCAAAATGTTATCTTAAAAGAACTCCACCAACCACTGGATATTATTAGCACTGCGCTGCTTATGCTGGGAGAGGAAGAAGGGTCTGAGGACGGACCTCTTTATCCTTGCATTCCCCCGTAGGCTGGGCAGTCAACCTTTGTTGAATGAATAAAGCAGAAGAAATAGTCTATATTTCTATATTACAAAGCACTGGCCCAGAAGGGGCGGGAAGCTCGGGGAGGTGGGAATGAGGGCATCTCGGTCACTTCTGCTCACCAGGCTGGGCATGGGGCAGGAAAGGAGAAAGAGGGAGGAGGAGCCAGTGTTCAGGCTGGCTAGCTGCGGCTTGGTGACGCCTAGCAATTCAGGTAACCCTGCTGGGACTGAGGAGTCCCTCAGCAGTGGCTACTGTGAGGACCACCTTCAAGCGTCTGAAGGGACGGCCCCTGGAAGAGGGATTCCCCTCGTTCTGTTGGGCCCCAGAGGGGGCGGGGGGCAGGGAGCCTCAGAGAGGCCAACGGGGGCTTGACACAAGGAGAAACTTCTAAGTGGGTAGAACTACCCACAAGTGAAATGGGAGGCCTTGGGAGGGAGAAAGTCCACATCACCTGTCTGACAGGCCACAGAGGAGCCACCTTGTTCAGACATAGGCTCTCAATGGGACTTTCAAGTGAGATGCCCTGCTGTATTTCCTTTCAGGTGGAGAGTGAAAGTGGTGGGATTGGAACCCAAGCCACAGTATTATAGTTCTAGATTTAAGTGACCTCAAAGACCTTCCGGTCTAGGCCTGGGGAGGTGAGATCTGCTCAGACTCACACAGGCAGCAAATGTCAGAGGTGGGAGGAACATTTGGGATGACCCTGTCCAATCCTTTCCACTTGCTAAGAAAAGAATCTGATGTCCATGGTGTTTACATGACTCTCCCAAGGTCATATATGTACTAGGTGACAGAAGCGAGCTTCAAACCCAAGGGCCGTTTGGCCACTGATTCCCTGAGGAATCCTGAAAAAAAGTCAATGCCAAGCGCCTGGATATGGGCCACGTGACTCCGGCCCCGAGATCTGATAGCACGCCAAACCCTGGACACTGGGGTGGAAGGAGCCTGGAGACCGCCCAGGCAGGAGAGGCGACTTGAGCTAACCAACACCACTCAGGCAGTAAGTGGCCACCCAGGATTCGAACCCAGCTCTGTCTGACTCCAGACCAGTGCCCAGCCCACTATTATAGTGCTTTACCTAAGTTATCTCATTTGGCCCTCACCACAGGCCCAGGAGTGCTGTCGTGCCCCATTGTACAGAAGAGGTAGACAGAGGTCCCAGAGGGGGCAGAGATGGGATGTGATGCCTCGGGGACCTCAGATTCCTTCTGCTTTGCTAACAGGCTGCCCAGTTCCATCCCAGAGTCTGGAATGGACCACAAGGCCATGATGGCCTTCTCCCTCCTGCAGATAATACACCATGAAGCGCTCTGGAAACTCAAGAGCGCCACAGGAACCCAAGGTTATAATGTTCTCAACAGGGCCAATGAAATGCAACCTTGTCTGGCCGGCAGAGAGGCCTCTTCACGAGGGCCTGGCTGGTAAGGACAGACATTCCAGTGGGGTACCATGCACATCAATGTCTAGCACAAGATGGAATTGGGAGAAAAAGACACGTCTCCCTAGAATGGCTGTTTCCCCGCCTACAGAGCATGTGTTTACTTTCTTCTCTTCCTTCTAAATAAAGAAGCCTTCCATGCAGGGTCAGGAGTCTGTCTCTAAGGAGAGAGGGAGCTGGCCTCTCCCAGGGGGAGGTCAGTGTCACACAAATATGCTGGCATCCACCCGCCTTTCGGTCTGAGCTGCTTCCTCGGCCTGGCATGCCCTCTCTCTGGCCAAGGGCCCCCGACCTCCCCCCTAGTTGTGCTCATTCATACCTTCCAAGGGACTGGAGAAGGGGCTGGGGTGAAGGGTGGTAGGTCAGAGATGTTTAGCCAAAAATCTCCCCCCAAATTACCTAGCAAATACACAAATTCTCAGGATGCTAATTTAATGCCAGCTGAATGAGGAGATGAGGACTGCCCATCTGGCTCAGTCAGTGGGCCCGGAGACCAGCGACTGGGCAGTGTCGATACGCTGGGCTCGTATCAAACCCAAGCTTTCTGTACAGGTGGTGAGCTGGGCACAGCAGGAGGGGGACATCCCACAGCTAATTCAATCATGACCAACACTCCCAAGTGATTCCCAGCAAAGTCCTCTCCTCCGCTAATTCAAGTGTTTGTGCTCAATCTACAGACACGGGCACGGGCTCCTAACGCCTACATGGGATAGTTAGCACTGACTCAGGTCGGGTGACAGCAATGGATCACTTTTTCATTTGACCAGCTCCTGGCCTTCAGCTTCCTCATCTCTAAAATGGGGATATAACCTTATTCAATTCCACATCCACCAGCTAGCATTACCGATGAGAAAAGTTCTGTCTAAACCTCAGGCACTATGTAAATGTGGGCTGTCTACACCTAGGGAAATACTAAAGGTGATGTCATGGACAAATGGAAGTCTGGTTCAGACTTATACACACGAGGTCTCTACACTGTACCTGGGGTGATCACAGCCCCTTTCCAACCCCCTTGGCTTGCTGGCCAGTCCAGGCTTAGCATCTGACGCAGGTTCCTCAGAGTATTTATTCACATTTTTGGAGGGAAAGCAAACAGGGTCCTATCACAGATCTGGAGGAGCCCCTAGGCATCATGGGATGTGATGCCCTGTTATTACACATCGCAAAACTGTATGGAGCAAAGGAGGCTTCCAGCATCTGGAAGCAAAGACTAGATGTCAACTGAGGTCCTTTACAACCTGGGTTGGGGTCAGCCTCAAGCCTCTGACTCCACAGTCCTTCAGGTCAATGATGGTCTGGTCCAACTCTCCTTTGGACAAGCTCCCATCCACCCAGCCTGGTCTCTACTCCTCCCAGCCTCTTCTGCCTGGATTCCTGCCCATCTTTTGAAGACAGAACAAAATGGCGCCCCAAGGAAGCATCGCTGATCTCTGAATGAAGTGACAAGAAGCCTGCCCCTCCACCTCTGCTCTTTTTGTACCTCCCACAGGATCATCAAACATTCATTTAGGGGTGTGACTCTTTGTGATGCTCCCCCACTCCCCAACACAGCACTGCCTCCCCTCTCTGCACCTCTACCCAGGCCATCTCCAAGCCTGGAATGCACCCCGGACTCGTGTCCACCTCATGGCCTCCCTCTCCTTCCTCAAGATGCAGCTGAAGCCCCATCAGGAAGCCTTTCTGGTCCCCAGCCACCCACCCCAAGATACCTGGCATTTATCTGTTGACACCTATCTGCATACTTGTAGTTTATTTAGGGTGTGAATTCCCGGAGAAGAATGGCTTCCTTTGTTTTTGTATTCCAGTGACCAACACATAGCGGCCACTTTACCTGATCTACACTGGAGCCCTTTAGGGTAGAATTATTTAATTACTTAGTACATAATAATGAAGATGACAAGGGGGAAAGGGAATAAGGATTTACATAACAGCTACTCCGTGCCAGGCACTGGGCTAAGCACTTTACCAACATCATCTCGTTTGACCCTTACAACAATTCTGGCACTAGGTGTGCCCATGCGGAGAAGGGGCCAACCCACACTGGTGGAGGGATGTTCCTCATCTGGGACATTCTCTATACTAATGACCTCACATGTGTGGGGCTCATCTTCCTTCCCAAACTACTAACAACCATGACCAGACTGTAAGCTTCGTGAGGGCAGGAACGTGTTTATCTCAACTTGGTTCATCCCCCCAGTCCAAAGCAAAGTTAAGAACACAGAGTGGGATGGCCATCATTAGCTGTATGATTCTGGGTAAGTCACTTGACCTTAGCCTCAGTTTCCTCATCTGTAAAATGGAGGTAATGATGCTGGTAGCAAGGATACAAAATTTGTAAACCACCAGATAAATAAATAACAGGGTTTTTTTTGGACTGGAGCATCACTTCATTTGTCCAATGAACTCATAAAGAAACTCTTTTTTTCCAAAGCAAGTTACCTCACCTTCTTTGTATTTTTATGGTATTTTATGGAGATGCCCGAGGGACAAACAGGTTAAAAGACTTGTTCAGGGTCATCCAGCCAGTATTTGTCAGACTTAGGACTCTCTGACTTTGAGGCTAGTTTTCTAGGCTCTAAACCAGGTTTCCTCTGATAGCTGCTGTTGCTATTATTACTATTAATGGCTGAATTGTCTCCAGTTAAGCCCCTAACTTTGACCCCCACAAGCTCTGTTGCCAAGAACCAGCCTTGGTACAAAAGTGGGTGATGACCTTTTAAGTCTCCTCCTTTTAAGACCAGGACAGAGGGACTGGGAGGGACAGGGAGCGGGCTCCTTCAAGTTCAAAGTTATCCAGCCCAACCCACCCACCCACTCTTGTTTTGCAAGGCTCCCAAGGGAACACTAGACCACTCCCACCGGCAAACCACGGCAGACCCCGCCCTCAATGCCGTCTTCCCTCATATGCCTCTGGGAAGCCTGAGCCAGAGAAGAGGAACCTGGCCCGGCCAACCTCTCTGGCATAACTTAGGAGGCTGCCAAGTGTCACTGGGCTCCCCTGCCACCTCCTCCTCTTGCCCCACCCCAAACACTCAGGTTTTGGCTTGTAACACCCTGGTCCCACATGAGAAGCTACCAGCAGCCCAGAATTCAACATCAAAGCTGGCACAGGCCATGTGAGCTGAGGCCCAGAGGGGTGTGTGTGTGTGTGTGTGTGTGTGTGTGTGTGTGTGTGTGTGTGTGTGAGAGAGAGAGAGAGAGAGAGAGAGAGAGAGAGAGAGAGAGAGAAAATAAAGAGATCCCCGAGACAGAGAAAGAACATGTTAGGGAGGAGAGTGCACATTGTGGGCCAAGGAATTCCACTTCTGAGAGCTGGAGAAAAGCCCATTTGCCCTCTGCCTGAGAAAGGCTCTAAGACCCCTAGATTTCTGTAGCCAGAACACTTTTTTGTAGCTGGGATTCCAACCTTGTCATTATTCTCTTTGTAATCTCAGGCAATTCACTTTCTCCTGTCTGGGCCTCAGTTTCCCCCTCTGTAAAATTAAGGTGCTTCTTTCCATCCTATGATCCCATCAAATCTCAGCAGAAGGGAAGAATCCGAGAAAAATGATAGAGCCAGCCAGAGAGGCCCAGCAGAAGGCATGTCGCTTTGTGGTAGAAGGACCTGGGTTCAAACATCAGCATTTCTACTTAATAAATAACTCTTTGAAACTTGGTGCAAGGCCTTTTTCTCTGATAAAACGAGGAGGCTAGACGGGGTGATCTCCAAGGTCAAACTCTTCCTCGCTCACCTGATCCTGGGGAAAACAGTAGAGGAAGAAGGGAGATTTGCTTCAAGAGTACAGGAAAGAACATACCGCAATGAGAAGGGGGCACCCTGTTTCAGCCTGTTCTGCTGGGCCCTAGAGCAGTAGTTACAAAGAGGCCACAATCCTGGGGACAGAATCATTAAGAACCATTCCGCAGCAAGGGGGTTGGGGGGTGTGCCCACCCCCTGCAGCTCCGGCATCTAGCAGGAGAAAGTCTTTGCACCAAACATCTATGACAAGGGCCCCCATCAAAGATAAACAGGAAACTGACACCAATATGCATGATAAGAAGCCAAAGGATGGGGAAGAAAAGCTTTTTAAATGAAAAACTAACTATTACCAGCCATATGCAAGACTGCTCTGAATCACTAAAGAGAAGAGAAACAGATCAGAGCAAACGTGAGATTTTACCTCGCACTCAGCAAATTGCCACAGGATGAGAAAAGAGGGGGGGCCTCCAATGCTGGGGGAGTTCTGAGTTTGTTCATCCATCCATCGTGGAATGAAGCTAAGACAAGGACTGAAATGACCCCACCCTTGGAACCAGAGGTCCTATTCCTAGGGGATGGGAAGAGAATAGGCATTTATCTTGTGCCTACTGTATGACAGGCACTATCCTAAATGCTTTCACAAATATTATCTCATTGGATGCTAGGCATATCCCAAGGCAGTCTCATGTCTACCAAATATTTATAGGAACAAAAACCAGGAAATAATATAAATGCCCATTGACTGGGAAATTGATCAACAAATCACGGTGGGTGAACAGAACAGAATTTAACTCCTCAGAAACTCGGGGGGACGCCTTAGATGCACCAACACAAACAGAAAGGACGATAATTACAAAAAAGGCGTGGCTGTGGCCAGAAAGCAAGGTCTCCTCTTCCCAGCAGCCCTTCTGTGGTACCAAGAACTAGAAAACAACCCCTCCCTCCATTTTAACCTCGGTCCAGGGAAAACATGACATGGTCATATTCACACCAAGAGTTAGCGGTAACCTAGTTCCTGGGATCCCTGGCCCAGGGCTAACCCACATCAATGTATGGAATGACGGATCAATGCATACTCTGACTCATTCATTCGGTGATATGCATTCGATATGTAAGATGTATGGTAGTACAAGGTGAAGCCCTCCAAGAGACAAGAGGGTCATTTGAAAAGAACAAGAATAAACACAGTAACATTTAATTAGCGCTTTTAGCAAAGTGTGTTACAAATAATGTCACATTTAATCTTCACAACACTGGAGGACAGAACTATTATTAGCCTCATTTGACCGACGAAGGAAGTGAGGGTCAATGACTTGTCCAGGGTCACACGACTATCTGAAGACTCCAGGTGGCATGTTCTATCTACCAAGCCACCTGGCTAGCTAATTAAGGTCAGGAATGGGGAAAATCTCAAATGCTGCCCCACTGAACTGGACTGGACTGCAATGCTCTGCACAGACTCTGATCAAACCCCAATATTTGTTGACCCATTCTTCGAAGCCCAGGCTAAAGCCACGCTTTAAGCTCTTAGAATGTGCGATCTAGGGGGTCCCTTGGATAAGAGATCCCAGGCTCACACTTCCAGGCCTGGAAGGAACCCCAGAGGCGGTCTGGGCCAACCCCCTCATTGTACCGGGATGCATGCTGACAGCGGCCACAGACTCTGGGAGGGATCAGATACGTTCTCACAGGATGGAATCACGAATTATCTCAGTAATGAAAGGAAGCAAGGGCTGTAGGGGGCACCGCTAAGGATGGCAGACGGAAAGACAGCCCAAGACTAACTCCCGCCACACAGGTTTAACACAAACCTTTTCTTGGTGACTGTGGTCTCGGCTGTCACAAGGCCTGTTTATTCCTCCACTCCTCAGGCACACAGGGGGGACCTGCACGCAGGATTCTGGCCCATCCCTGTCCAGCAGTGGTCAACAGGCTTGACCAGGGAGTATGCCAGTAACAGAGGGAGAATTAAATCAATTGCGCTCTCTCTCTTCATTCTGCCTCACAAACACATCTGTAAAAATCCAGGTGAAGCTCTGAATGGCTCCAGCTGTTTGGAATTAGAAATTAAGTGACTAAAGGACCCAGATATTCCAGGAATCAGTTCATCTGTCTTCGCGTCTCCAGGGTCTGGGATTGTGGCACGTAGAAGGTGCTAACTTAACTGGTTAAGCTCTGATCAATCCTTTCTCTGGACTTGGTTAACGAGCCCCGACCTCCTCTCTTTGCCACCCAGGCCGGAGAGAACTGCTGAGCTGGGGAGGAAGGAGACAGACACGTGTGGCTGGTCCAGAGACAGGGGACTGAAGCCAAACACCAGGCTGTGGGAGCCCCAGAGAATTCCACTCTTTTCTCTGGGCCCCATGGAATACACAGACGTCAGATGACTGGACTAGGGTCACACAGCTAGCAAGTAGCCAAGGTGGGATTTGAACTCAGGTCAAGGTGATGGGTAGTGCCCTTCTTCACTCTGCCACCCCAAGATGAGGATGCCATGGTCAAGGGAGAGAATATCTGAAAAGTGCTTTGGAAACCTTAAACGCTAAATGGTCCGCTGGGTCTACTCGTAGCTACGTGTCACTGGATGAGAGAATCACATGTAGAGCTCAAAGGGCCTGAGAGACGAGCTACCCAAACCCCAGTGTTTTACAGATGAAGAAACCGAGGCCCAGAGAGGAAGGAAGTGTCATAGCCCCTTGGGGGCAGGGCCTTGTGTAGGAGCCTGGTGTTGGCTGAATAGATATCTTTCTTGGAGGGTGTGTGTGTGTGTGTGTAAGTATGTGACTGTGTATGTGTACGTGTGTGAACATGAAGATAAAAGGTCTCTTAGAAAGTGGCAAAGGGGACGGTCTGGGGGCCCATGGCCCATTAACCCTGTGTGGCCTCCTAAGCCCCTTCCAAGCCCTGGCTCCCTTTCAGGGGGCGTTGCCGGGTGGAATGCCTGTGTGTAAGGCTGATCTCAGCCAGGATCGGCTCACCTCCATGCACAAACACCCTCCATGCAGCCTGCCTGCCGCACACAGGGCGTGCGTGGGCAAACCCTCTTGCACATGCCCCTGTGAAAAAGAGATTAAGGGATATTGTGCACCACTGCGGCCCACCACCCTCCTTCTTGATAAAGAGTAGCACACTCCTTATACAGTTGGTGTTTTTCCTGGGGGGAGGAAAGAAGAGAGGGAGAGGAAGAGAGAGAGAGAGAGAGAGAGAGAGAGAGAGAGAGAGAGAGAGAGAGAGAGAGAGAGAGAGAGAGAGGAGAGAGGAAGAGAGGAAGAGAGGAAGAGAGGAAGGAAGAGAGGAAGAGAGAGAGAAAGAGAGAGAGAGAGAGAGAGAGAGAGAGAGAGAGAGAGAGAGAGAGAGAGAGAGAGAGAGAGGGAGTTTATTGTAGGGTCATGACAGCCATTAGCTGGTCATGTAAGAGGGTGCACCCAGTCAGTCCTCAAGGAGCTTCTGACTGACCTCAAACACGTCCCACTGGGGAAATGGCCACTGCCCCCCAGGCCTTGCGGTAGCTGCCACTTTGCTGGAAGGAAGGCTCGTGGCCACCTGGGACCCCCCCCCACCTCCCCCGTCCACTCTGGCAAACTGCAAGCTGCCTAGTTTATGTTTGAGAGGGGCACAAAAGTGGAGCCACACCATAGGCCCAGAGAACAGAGATGAATCCTCGAATACGAAATCTTAGACCTGAAGAATTAAACCAAGCCTAGCCCCCACCTAAGTGCAGGGTCACAAAGGGGGCCTTAGGTCCATCTCCTCCATCCCCCTCACTTTGAAACAAGATGGGCTTCCATCCACTCTGCATCCATTTATTTACCCATTTGAAGGTCCTCCGAGGCATCTGGCTGGGCCTTAGTTTCCCTATCTGCACACAGACTACATGAATAATCTCAAGCAATCCTGGGATTCACTGGTCAGGGCTACAACCTTCCTGAAACCACAAAATCCAGCCACCCACAGAGTACAAGGATTTCCTCATTAGCATCTACAGGGAATGAGCCTGGAAATGAGGAGAGCTGTATGCATGGACTTTCGTCCCAGGGGCAGAGGGGTTCCCTGGCCTCTTTTTACACAGCCCAGGGAAGTTTTCCCACCCCTCATCTGAGGAGTACACTGTTGGGTCCTAGGGAGAAAGTGATGCTTGGCACAAAAGGGCCAGTGAGTGAGACAGTGTGTGTGTATGTGTGTGTGTGTGTGTGTGTGCGCGTGCGCACGCGCTTGCGTGTGTGACGAGGGGGTGCTCCGCCGCTCCTCTCCCAGCAGCAGCAGCAGGTGGGGTGAGCGGCAGCCCAAACCCCAGGCCGCAGCCCAATTTCTCAGACGTTTGCTCAGTCACCAAAGCCGCGCCTTGGTGCAGCAGCAGCAGATGCCAGCTAAGCCCCTAAATCGCACTCACTAATTGTCCTAATTGAGCTAACAGTCTCTGTTTCGTCTCTCCACCCTGAGTCAACCAGCATCCTTTGGTACTGCTGGAGAGACCCAAGCTGTTGGCCTCAGTGTTATTTTCTCAGCCATTAAGCGATTCATCAGAGTCTTTAATTGATTTATTACCGCTGCCTGCGAGGACGGCTTTGCAAATAAAGAATGATGTAGGTCAGAAGGCAATAGAAATTGGACAAAATAACCCAGGCAGGCCCTCGGCCTGCAAATGATCGATCCTCAGGTAGGCGTCCATGCGGGCCGGGCTGGCCCCGACCCTCAGACACAACACGGAAGAAGGGGCTGGCAGGGGAACGTGCTCAGACCCCACTGGGCAGAGCAGGAGCCTGGTGACAGGGGAGGGGCTCTGCCCACAGAGGGGGCCTCCCTGCCAGGTGGGATGGCTGAGCGGAATGAGGAGAGCGGCTCCCCAGGCCGCTGGCCTGACTCCAGGGAAGCCCTGGAGAGCTGGTCCGTGCCAGGAGGCGGTGCCCATTAGCAAACAGAATCATTCAGACCTGTTTGAGAGTCCTGGGGCCAAGCGGGACCTCTGATCGCCTACCGCTGCAGAGTCCTCCCCGAATAATGACTATTAATGAAGGGTGACATTTATGGAGTCCCTGTCCCAACCCAGTGGAGGCAGGGGAGAGGCGCTATTATTAGACCCATTTTACAGATGAGACACAGGAGGTTTGGTGCCTTGGGGGGTGAAGCAGCAAAGTATTTGAAAGAGGATAGAGCCACAGCATTCCTGACAAGTCAGATACTTCACATTACATGCACTCACTCCAAGAGCGAGCAGAGAGCACGGATGGGGAAGATGACCCTGCACATGGCAGAGGCTGAGCTAAGCGGCTTCTGGGGGCCCTTCCATGGCTCGGTCCTCATCGGGGGGCCCTGCCAAGACTGCTGGGTAAAAATGACTCTCAAAGATCCAGGGACACTCAAGGGAGAGTGACCCACTGGCCCATTTTACAAAAGGGGCAAGTGAGGAACGAATAGCGTGGAGGTGTTCACCCGAGAGGCACAGCCCTCTTAGCCCACACACAAGACGCGCACTCACAACCCTAGTCTACCTTCAAATCCCGTAGTGCTTTGAATACCCTCCCTGTGACTCAGCCTCCAGGGCCCACACGGGGGAGGAGTCAGACAGACAGACAGAGACACAGACATCTGAGAGCCCATGACTGTCATGGGGCACCTTTCACACAGATAAAGATGACAACTTTCCCTTCTCTTCTTTCTTTCTCTCCCTTCCTCCCTCTATTTCTCCTTCTCCCTCTTTCTTTTCTTCCTTTCTTTCCCTTCTTCCTTGCTTTCTTTCAAATCTCCAGCTAAGACAGGTCTAAGTTGGGTAGGAGGGCTTGCTCATCTCCTCGGGCTCCAGGAAGCGAGCGACCCATTGAGAACAAGCCTAGGCCCCTCACAGAGTAGGACCATTCAAAGGAGACGTGTGAGGAACTGAGTGATTCAGAGCAGGACTGTGGGCTTTGGTGTCTCAAGGACCTGAGCTCAAATCCCATCCCTTTCACTTATCTGTGCAGCCCTGACAAACCACTCACTCCTCTGGCCTCAGCCCCTCACCTATCCAATCAGGATGGCCTCTGAGGGCTCTTCCAGCTTCAGAACTAGGATCCTGATCTCATAGAGTCACGAGCGCTAGATGGAACTGTCTATGTTGGGAAAGGACGTCCCTTGAACCCAACGCCTCGGTCCTTCTTCTGTAAAATAAGGAAATTGAACTGGATGGCTTCGGAGGTCTAAATCTAGCATCGATTTTGGCAATGGCCTCCTCACTGGCCTCCCTGCCTCCTGCCTTTCTCCATTCAGGCCCATTCTCCACACCGCTGACCTATTCAACCAACTGTAGTACGTCTCATCACCTCTTCAATGAAGTAGAAACTCGGTGCTTAGCTTTTGGAGTCCTACCCAACTTGGCCCCAAACTCCTGGATCTTTCCAGATTCAATGGACGCTACTCCCTCCCACGGCCTCCTGAAATCCAACCAAACTGACCTTTCCTCGGTCCTCACACACAATAAATACTCCATCTCCTCCCTCTGGATCTTTGCATTGGCCGGCACTCGATCCAGGAAGGCACTCCCTCCTCAAATCCACCTAAGAGGGGCTTTTGCTTCCTTTAAGACGCAGTACTGGCACCATCTTGGCATGAAACCCTGCCTGATCCTCCTGCAGCTGCTAACTCCCTTCCACCCAAGCTCCCATATATTTATTGAACTTATACATAATATGTACATTCTTGTCCCCCATGTAAGCTCCTTGCGAGTAGAGGCTGTTCCACTTGGTATCCCTAGTGGCTGGTACCGTAGACTGGCACTTAATAAATGGTTGCAGTCTGGCGGATATATACTAACAATGCTGCTTGTCCACAGTGAGTAGTAGTGAGTGGAGGAGTCTTCCTGCAATGGGCAAGACAGTATTCCCATCTCCACCCCAGATATCCTGGAAGAGCAGGGAGAAGGATGACCCCAGTGGACTTCGGACAAGATGGCAGGTTGGGGAGAGTGGGAGGGAGGGGCCGGGGATAAACTGAGGCTGCCCTCTGGCTAACCACGACTATGTAGGAAACAACAGTCACAGTACTGCTGCTGGGTGCCCGGCCCCAAACACGCCAGCTGTGCTGCGGCCAGAGCAGAGAACAGTGGGAGGACCCCCTCCACTCCCGCCCGCTGGCTGAGACTCATGCTAATGGAATCATCTCTCAGGGGGGAAGGATGAGCCCGGGTTAGTGATTTATCTCACTCTCGCAAACCCCACCTACTGTATATCTCGGAGACAAAGCAGGCTGTTTACCAGCCAGGGAGGCCGGAGTCCTTGGCGCTCCCCCCCCCCCCCCCCCCCCCCCCCGCCATGCTGAAGACAGATGTCTCTTTCACTGCCCTAGGGGGTGGCAAGCTGCATGTTTCCAGCCTCCTCTCAGAGGGTCCAACAGGAAACACTTGGGGAGACCTGCCCCCAGGGGAAGGGAAGAGTCTCAGGAGGAGCAGGTGGAGAAGGCCAAGAGAAGGAGAAAAGGCAGACTGGGCGGGGCTCTGGGAAAGGCAGGGGCCCTTCCCACCTCGAGACCCTTCAAACCACAGGCCCTCTGGAAGGAACATGGACTTCTGGAATCACCAAGACAGGCTGGAGAACAGTGGCTGATGTCATCAGAAAAGAATTCCTCCTGCTGCTCCCTGGTTCAATTTGGGTCCCGAACAGAAAACGAGGAGAGAAACAGAGTGGCCTCGGGTACAGCCAGACTGTCAGCTGTGGGCCCAAAAGAATGGAAACTCCCCGAGAGCAGGGGCGTCTCTGCAGGCCCAGCAGCCAGCAGGTGCCTGTTGCAGGATGGGTACTGACTGATGGTAGGGGCCACCGTGGTGTCCCATGGGGAAAGGGGAGAAGGGGCACGAATACCTGGATTCTAGCAGAGACGCACAGGCAAAGAGGCTAAACATGAGCAAACCGATCCCCTTCTCTGGGCCTCAGGCTCCACACCAACAGAATGAAAGGGGTGACCATGATCTATCTTACTTGTACCCTAACAATGTTCTAAGGCCCCTCCCAGCTCTGCCATCCCCTATCCTGAGGCCCCTCGCAGCCCTGACATCCCCTGTTCTCAGCTTCCTCTAGCTCTGATGTCCTACCTTCTAAGGCCCCTCTCCATTCCACACTCTCTGTTTCAAGGTCCCTTGTAACTCGCTCTAGTGGTCTGTGCTCTAAATCCCCCACTGATGAGACGCCTGGAGTTGGGGGACAAGCTCTTCGCTTTTACTCCAGGGGGGTAGGTAACAGGCACGGCTGGACTGGCTCTCAGGCAGGGGCCCCATTCCGCCGGCCAAAGAGGTTTACAAGGATTGACCTCCTGAGGTCACAGAGGCCTAAGTTCCATCGCTTACTCTGCCCACCTCAGTTGAACAAGAACCCAGCAAACAGACTCCCAGATTAATCACAGCAAGGAGGAACCACGAGTGGGTGACCAGGGAATCCGAGTCGGGACCTCAGAGTCCAATTCCTCCCATCCGAGGGGGAGATTTCTGCCCAGTCGGTCGGTCCTGCAAGCCCCGTATGCAGGCAGTCAGGGCAGGCTCTCTGGAGGCAGCCGACTGACCTTTACCGAGCTGTGCTGCGGCACCTCCCTGCTCAGGAGGACTGGCCTGGAGGGAAGCTGGGTCCCAACAGAGGCTCTGACACCTAGTTCAGCCTCAGTTTCCTCATTTATAAAATACTTGGGTTCACCGGCCTCTATTTTCTGATGCCATGAAGGGGACAGATTCACCTCCAAGATTCACCCCAGCTCTAAACACATCTGGGGACATTACTGCGTCCCAAAATTCCTTGGGTTATTAGTGGTCAGATGGCGCAACGGCCACACCACACTGCCAAGAGCAGGAAACAGAGGCACAGAAAGGGGGAGAGATCTGCCTGGGGTCACGCAGCTCCAACAAGGTAGAGCCAGCATCTGATTTTGGGGTTCCTGCTCCTTCAAAGCCAAGGTGAACCGTCCCCCATCTCCCCAAATGCTGCTCTCACCGATCTCCCCAGCTGGCCATGGCCTCTCCATCCCAGCTCAAGGAAGAGCCTGGAGATTTTCTCCAAGGTCCTGTCTACTTCCGCTGTGGTCCGCTCCCACTTCCCACCTGACCCCTGGATGACCCCCGACTCATTCACTGATCTCACTGCAATTATTGGGAGAGGAGATGCTTTAGGGTTACCCCAGTAACTGGATGAGGAAACACATATTACTTCATGGGAGCCTCACAACTCTGTGAAGTGCAGGCTATCATTATCGCGATTTTACCTAAGTAAGGGACACTGAGGTGGGGAAAGGTAAGTGACTTGCCCTGGGTCACACAGAGTGCCCAAGAACATAAAGCATCAAAGTGGGGAAGGACTAGAAGTAGAATTGTCAGATCTGGGAGGGATGAGGCTGCTGCCGCTAATAAAAATAAAAATAATAATAATGATGATAATGATGCTGGCAAACTACTTTACACTTATTATCTCTCTTGATTCTCACAACACCCCTGTGAGGCAGGTAATATTATCTTGATTTTACAGATGAGGAAACTGAGGCTGATTTGCCCAGGGTCATATAGCTGAAGGCAGGATTTGAACTCAGATCTCCCAGACTCCAAGTCCAGCACCCGGTTTAGTGAGTCATGCCAAAGCTCGCACTGAATCTGTCTCGTCTTCAAGAAGCTGGTGCCCCTGCAAACCCTCTTTTTCTCTCTGTCCCTGTAGTTCTAGGTCCTCCAGGCCTGCCACCCCCAGTAAAGGATGCCATGACCGGGAAGGAAGGCATCCGGGAAGCCTGACCGAGGGCTCCTCCCTCTTAGGCATGAGTGTGTAAAGGAAGGGGAGAGATGCCAGAAAACCAGATGCCCTCGAGTCCCAAGGGCCCGGCTCCTCCCTCTCCTGGTGCAAGAGATGGCTAGTGAAGATTGAGGACCATTACTGACATGCTCCCAGAGCCTGGTCCTGGCTTCCAGGAGCCAGTCAGGGCAGAGCTGGAACACAGGTCAGGCCTGCAGACAGCCTGCCTAAACAGGTAAGGCTGTGGTTTTAATTGGACTCCTGATTAAGCTTTTTATCTCATTAAAACTGCCTTCATCCTACAGACCCAGGGTGGGGAATTTAATAACACAACTTTGCTCCACCTCAGCCTAACCTGATTAGTGTCAGGAGGAGGCCCTGATGGGGGCTCGGGAGCACTCCTGCCAGGCAGCTTGTCTCTCTGGGCCTTGGACTGTGTTTACATCCCCAGAGCCTAGCTCTCAGGCCACACAAACACCACCTAGAAAGCTTGATCAGAGACCTGCCGGGAGGACAGTCTGGGCTGCAGGGCTGGGAGAGTTCCAGTTTTAGACAAGATTCCCATCCTCATGGGGCTCAGGCCTGAGTGGAAAGGGGAAACACCACAACCCCTGAACCCCACGTGACTGACGAGGACAGAGCCATGAGCTGGGGAGCGCCAGGGGGCAGAGATGATGGGCCAACCAATAGAAATGCAAGGGCTGGGGAAGGGACTGCTCGGCTTCCTTATATATAAAATAGCGACAGAGCCCTCCCCCAAACCGCCTTGTACTGTCGGGGCTGAGAATCCGCTATGTCTCCCCGAAAAGACTGCAAGGACATGAGCATGAGGCACATGGGAGGCATTTAACAGATGCCACCACAGTGCCTGGCACACAGTAGGCACTTGATAAATGCTCACCGCCTTACTGGCTGACATACCTCAGAGGGCCGCACATATTGTGCTATGTTAACGTCACCCCTACGCCTGCTGGGATATAAAGGCTGGACTCCTCAGCCACAGCTACTCAAGGCTCCGAGGAACCCGGTCCTGGACTACACGCATTACCTTTTTACCTTGACACACCCCACGTTCCCACCTACAAAACAGGCTCACGTTATAGACTCTGAAACGCCACCCAATCCAAGCCATCCTTTAAGGGCCCAGTGAAAATGTCAGCTCCTCCACGACGCCTTCCCTGAGTCGTGCCACCTGCACGGTTGTGTACCCCCCCGACTCTAAGCCCCCAGGAAATGGCCATGCTGCTCACCTTTGGAGAGCTCTGAGCAAGCTGCTGCCACAGGTTCTCGCCTATGGTGGGCAGTTCAGGGAGTACTGGCCATGTCCGTGTCCTCTGTGGACTGCTAGAGAAAGGACAGCCTCCACCTCCATTCCACTTCAGGACGCACCTTCTCCTCCTAGGTCTCCTGATATCAAACCAAAATCTGCCACTATTAAAGCCTCCATCTGTTGAGGCTCCCAACAAAGAGCCCCCCCCAAAACAAGAAAAAGAACCCCAGTTTTGCCTCTACATTAGTTTTCAAAAAGTACTCTGCTCACGACTACCCAGATTACTCTGAGCTCCATTTTACAGACCAGGAAAGTGAGGTTCACAAGTCATATAAAACCTGCCCCACGGCCACACCTGTCTGTGTGCATCCTTTTCATCCTAGGGCTTACAATTTCATGGGCAAGGCCAGAGTCTAGGTGTCCTGAGTGAGTTACACAGACAAGAAATCCCCGTCAGTGGATAAGTAACCTTACGATAACGTGCCAGGCTCTGGACGAGGGCCCTTCCCAGCTCCGCGACCCTTGTTCCAACTGCCCCTTCAAACCACTCTCTGCCAGCTGACATTAAACAGGCAACGGAACCGTCCCAAACGGACACCCTGAGTTCTAACAGACTACGTTCCAAGGTCCCCTTTAAGCCGCAACCTTCGGTCTTCGACCCTTCCTGGCTTGCCAGCCCACAAGTCTGCTCCCCCTAGGATCTGGGGGAGGAGAGCAAGGGGGCTTCCGCATGGAGTATGATGGGAGAGGCTGTACTGTCAAGAAGCCTCCTCAATAAAGCTAAATGAGGGAATAATTCCATTTGCTGTTCTATCTCACCCTCTCAGGATGAAATAATAGAGTCCTCACGACAGGGCTATGGGCAAGACAGACTTTGCTTCCTGGAAAAACCAGGAGTGGATGGAATGGCTTTATTCCTGCCTTTCTTTACCCAATAGCCCTCACCCCCAATAAGCAGACACACAGAGCCCAGAGTAAATGCATTAATGAGCTAATGTATGTGTATGTGCTAATGCATATGGAAAGACCCAAGAGGTGAGAATAAAAGGCCTTCTCCCCACTCCCACCCCATTAATGGAGAGGGGCAGATGGCAGGAGAGAAGAGGGAGTGAACGAAGAGACTCTGGACAGAATGCAGAAGGAACACTTTCCCTGAGAAGGCAGGATGTGCTACCTAGGGCAAGCAACACGCTCATCAGCTTCTGGGAAGGCGACTCCAACCCTCTCACTCCCCAAGTAACCTCACCCAGTCTGGGGAGGGAAGCCCCCTTAAGTCAAGGCCAAACATCAAGAAAAGGTTTAGTACAGCATCCTCTGAACAGCTCTGCTGTTAACAGCACTCTCTCTCCCTCCCTCCCTCCCTCTCCCTCTCCCTTCCCCTCTTTCTCTCCCTCCCTCCCTCCCTCCCTCTCTCTCTCCCTCTCTCTCTCCCTCTCCTCTCCCTCTCCCTCCCTCCCTCCCTCTCCTCTCTCCCTCTCCCTCTCTCCCCCTCCCTCCCTCTCTCTCTCCCTCCCTCCCTCCCTCTCTCTCTCTCTCTCTCTCCCTCTCCCTCTCCCTCTCTCTCTCTCTCTCTCTGTCTCTCTCCCTCTCTCTCTCCCTCCCTCCCTCTCTCTCTGTCTCTCTCCCTCTCTCTCCCTCCCTCTCTCTCTCTCTCTCCCTCTCCCTCTCCCTCTCTCCCTCCCTCCCTCCCTCTCTCTCCCTCTCCCTCTCTCCCTCCCTCCTCTCCCTCTCTCTCCTCTCTCCCTCCCTCCCTCCCTCTCTCTCTCTCTCTCTCTCTCTCTCTCTCTCTCTCTCTCTCATTCCTTCTCCGCTGATCTTGCTTTATCTAAATATATCCCAAGGAGAGAGCTCGGCAGGGTGGAGATATTTTGCAGTGACTCTGAGGGAGACAAAAACATAAGTAAAACCCAGGGAGCAGAAGAGAGGGGTCAGGCAAGCCAAAGGCGAAGGGCACTCAATGATTTGTTCTGTGTGACCTTAGGAAAATCCCTTCCCGTCTCGGGCGCCTAATCACCTTCTTTCCAAAGTAAAGGGCTTGGACCAGACTGGTCTACTGGCTCAGAGAGCCCAGGATTCTTTGTCTTTAGACTTTGTGTGCTAAGGTCCAGATCAGCACTGCCCAGTGGAAAGCACCCTCCCCTGATCCAGAGTGAAAAGAACCAGGTTCAAATCCCACCTCCCACAGGGGCAAGTTGGGGGGCTCTGAGTGGCCCCCGCTGTCCTGAACCCCTCCATCTCTGATATTCCATGCTTTACGGCCCGCTTCTTGGCCCTGACCGTTCTCAGGCAGCTCTCACTCCTTTCTTGGTTCTAGGGACCCTCCCAGCTCTGACATGCTCTGTTCTAAGGGCCCTCCCACCTCTGACATCCTCTGTTCTAAGGGCCTTCCCATCTCTGACATTCCTTGTTCTAAGGCCCTTCCCAGCTCTGACATGCTCTGTTCTAAGAGCCCTCCCAGTTCCGATAGTCTCTGTTCTAAGGGCCCTCCCAGAGCTGACACTCTGTGACCTGAGGTCTGCTCCAGGAGGAAAATTCTGTTCAAGTGAAAACCCAAACCTGAGGTTCGGGGTGCGAGGTGTCCATGCGCGCACTGCTACCTGCATACACAGTTTGGGGAGCAATCAGAACAACGTTAGCAGCCCAGTAAGGCCCAGTACCATTTGCTCAGCATCAATATTTAAGAAGGAGAAGCTAACGTTGGCACTTCTGGAGCAGCCATGTTCAGACTCCTGCTTAGGGAGAAGTGATGCGTCATGCCTTCACCATCACCCCCTTGCCTCCTTCCTTCCCTCATTCATTTTGAGACCCTGGCCAAGGCTGTGATCCATAGCAGCAAGACTCCAGGCATGCTTCCATCTCTTTTTCCAAGCCCCCACATTCATAAAGCACCTAATGTGTGCAAGACCATTCGTGATTCATAAAGCACCTGAGGTGTGCGAGCGAGCCCTTGCATTCAGGGCTGGTGATGCAAAGCAGGAATGGGGATAGTTCCCTGCCCTCATGGAGCACACAGTCTAGCATTGAATCCTTAACCAGCAGTCCCTAATTAAGTCCTTACTATATTCCAGGCATCTTGCTCCTGGCCCTCAGTTCTACCCAGACACAAGTGACCTTCCAGGTCATTTAGTCCAAACCTTTTCTCCCTTCAAGGAACCCAAGAGGATTCCCTGAGGTGTTACACGCCCAACAAAAGCCCCAGACCGAAATTTGAATCCGAGATCTCAGACCCCAAATCCAAATATTCTGTTAACAGCACAAGCTAATGAGACAAGACACATGCGGATGATATTTAAAGGCACAGAATAGCCAGGGAAGTTTGAGATGAGGGTGATGACGATGATAATTATCATGAAAATGAAAATAATGATGAGATTTGACAACTCAGATGCTACCAAACACTGTGAAGGACCGTGTCCAAAGTACTCTGGGAGGCCCAGTTGGGGGGAACATGGAGGAAGAGGCTTAAGCTAGGTAAGGATGTCAAGAGATGGGGGTGGGACCAAGGGAGAGGGTCCCTCCAGCCCCAGGGATGGGGAGAGCCAAGGCTAAGGGGCCCAGGCCAGAACGGGGCCACACTGGAGGGAGCCCGAGGCCCGAACCAAGGACCCCAGCATCTGCACAGGCCTGCCAAAGCGTGGCCCGGGGCATGTGGTTTCCTGGGGTGAAAGAAGTCTCTCTGAAAAGGTGGCCGCCTCCCTCTTCTCTACTCGCCCCCACTGGACCACATCCTGCCTTGGCTCAGGGGACCCACCAAGACTCCCCGGTGATCTCAGGCTTCGGTTTTGCCAGGCTCTTTCTGGGTGCTTGCATACCCTGAGTGCCGAGCGGCTCTCTCCCCCAAGAGGGTGCTGGCCATGCCAAGAGAAGCAGCAAACAACAGATGTGAATTGAAGAGACCTCAGCAGCCATCTAATCAAAGCCCCCTCGTTAAAGACGAGGAAACGATGGTCAGAGAGGTTAAGGGACTGGCCCGAGGTCACACTGGTACTAGAGGCAGAGGCTGCATGGGAACCCGGGCCCTTTGACCTCGAAGAGAAGCAGAGCCACAAGCACCAGGGATAGAGGACCTCACTACATGTTTGGCCAGGGGCTGGCTGGTTACTGCCTCAGTCTCTTCATCTGTAAAACGGGCTAATAGACCCGACCAAGCCAAACCTGCAGAGCAGGAGGAAGAGTCCAACGAAAATAAAGCACGGGAGGCTCCTGAGACGTCTCAAAATCATCAGTCAATGCCTCAATAATAACAACGACGGCCGAAGTTCTGTCGTTCGTGCACGTCTGACTCATCGTGACCCCATGTGAAGTCTTCTGGGCAGAGATACTGGACAGCTCATTGGACAGAGGAGGAAACTGAGGCAAGCAAGGTGAAGTGACTTGCCCAGGGTCACACAGCCAGGAAGTGTCTGAGGCCAGATGGGAACCCAGGAAGACGAGTCTTCCTGACTCTGGGCCCCAAGCTCTGTCCGCTGCGCCACTCGGCCGCCCCATTTAGTTTACACAGAGCTTTAACACTGACACAACATTTCACATAACTCATTTGGGTGCTTGCAACAACCCTATAAAGTGGATGCCATTATTACCCCTATTTTACAGATGAGTAAACTGAGGTTGGCATAGGTTAAGTGACTTGCCCAGGGTCACACTATTAATAAATGTCTGAGGCAAGATTCAAATTCAGGTCCCCAAGTCTAAAGCTAACTGCCTGATTAATCAGAAAGCCTTTAAACGCCTACTCTGTGGCAGGCACTACGCTGGGCACAGGGGATGCCAACTCAAAAAGCTCTGCCCCAACCCTCCGGAGACTGCCAGTCTATCATAACACATCAAGTTACTTACATGATTATCCCCACTCCCTCTACAGGGCAGCAAGGGGCAAGTTCCCATCGGCAGGACGGGATGGAAATGGCGTTTTGGTCTGTGGAAGACTGACTGAGCTTGGTGAAGGAACCAGCTGGCCAGTGCCCATGAAGGTGCTGGAGAAAGGGTGGTGGAGCCCTGCCTCTCCTCCGCCGTCCAGCCTGGCTTCAGCCCCCGCCCCCCCGCCCCCCAAGGCCCGTTCTCCTTGGCCTCTGACATCATTGCTCATTTCTACCTCAAGCCCAGGTCACACAAACACCAGATAGATGATGGGCACATGAAGAAGGACAGAGACCTTCAAGGCCATCATAATCAAAACCTTTCTTCACGCAGGTGCAAACTGAGGCCAGGGTCTTGTCCAAGGTGAAGGCATTGATAGGATTCTGCCATGGGAGGGATCTGGAACTGTGGAATGTCAGAGCTGGGACAGGCCTTAGAACAGAGAATGTCAGGGCTGGGAGGGAGCTCAGAACAGGGAATGTCAGAGCTGGGAAAGGATTTAGAATGTGGAATGGATAGAAGATCTAGTCTGATCCCCTCATTTTACAAATTAGGAAAATGAGACGGAGAGGCAAACTTGTCCAAGGGTCCCCAGAGTCAAGAACAGACCTTGAACGAGCAGGCCTCCTGCCTCAAAGCCTGCTCTAATTGTTTGCTGTCCCTCCTGTCTTCTTCTTGGTGCCCTGAGCACCCAGTAGTACCCACTCCTGCCCACCGGTGCCCATGGCCCCATCCAACTCTGAATCCAGATTCAGGGACTCATTAGATACGAAACGTTGGTTACTTTAAAGTCACTTGTTCAAGGTCACACAAGAATCCCCGAATCCCAGGGAGGAGGTCAACTTGAAGCCAAGAACCCTCTGGGTTCCTCCTCTGGCCCAGAGGTGAGGTGGGACTCCCGGCGCCGGCGCCGTGCACGAGAGGCCCTTTTCCCACCACGAGGGGCTTGCCAAGACGCTCAAACTCGGACTCGTTGAGGCGCGCAATTAGCATGTTTCTAAAATGATGCAAACACCCAGGTATTAATTACTCTAAATTCCCCTTGTCTAATGCTGCCAACAGCAGCACCAGGCCGCTTTCCAGCAATCAATAAGACCCATTCAGAGGCCCACCTGCCAAAAAAAGTTATGTAAAAAATAATTACACCAGGCTAGCTGGGACCGCGTAGGTCCTCGGTGAGCACTGTGTCACCAAGAGAGCCTGGTCTGGGACAGCCTCCCCAGCAGGGACTCCAGAAGGATTCCTGCCAAGTACTTTGCTCTTCTTCCTACAACAGGAATCCACAACTTCCCCTGGCACTGGGAACCCTACTCCATCCGTCCCTTTTGGGCCCACAGGGTGGTCAAGACATCGGGGGAGTGAAGGAGGAGAAAGAATGGGAAGGGGAGAAGGGAGAGGAAGGAAAGGAAGCCACAAAGAGAAGACTGGCAGAGGGGAAATGGAGAAGAGGAAGAAGAAAGTGAGAAGAATGGAGGGCAAGGCAGGAGAGAGAATTTAAGAAGAAGAGAAAACAGTGAAAAGAAAGAAAGGAAGGAATAAGAAGGTGAAAACAGGAAAGAGGCCCGGGGCTGCTGGGTGGTTACAGCTGGGGAGGCGGGAGCAGACCCTCCACTACGGCTCTTGGCCCCTGCCCTCGTGTCTTGGGGTGATGGCTCTCAAGGGCTAGAGGTACCTGTGTGGGGACCCCATGTTCCATCTTTCCTTGTATACTCTCATCCATCCAAGTCAGGCCATGACAGAAGGGTGTAAGGGGGGTGTGGAAGAAACACCCTCTCCCCCCTATACACACCATAGCTGGTGGGTCCTCTCTTCGAGGCCTCTGCTGCTGCCTCCTCCTCCTCCTCCACCCCCCCCCAGGGGCCTGCACTTCCAGATCTGCTGCCTGTCCACAGCCAATGGCTGAATGGTGTTCCCCTTTCTCCCAACAAACAGCTGGCCCCCACCAGCTACCCTTCCCCCGGGATCAGAGTAGGGAAGGCCTGGAGTTTGGGATGGAGACAGAGCACTTTATGCCCTTTAGCCCACGTGAGCCCTGATATATCCCAATATGGTCGGGAGGCTAACTGAGAATCAACACAACCACTGCACAGATGAGGCTCAGAGAGAACTCTACAAAGGAAGAGAGGAAGTCAAATGAAACCTTGGCCCCGGCTTCTATGAGAATGGGGAGGAGGAAGGGGCATTCAGGACAAGCCATGTGTCCACGTCCCCCCAGGCTCAGCTCCCACCCCATCTGGAGCAAGGGAAGGCCCCTGTTGACGTGCAACCCCCTCTGCATCTTTGCTGGTGCCTTCCCATCCAGCCAGCCTTGCATTAACCACACATATATTCCTGTATATACATATGGAATGCCTTCTCCATCGGGAGTGCTGAATGAATGTTTGTTGACTTGACTGGACTCCACAGAGTCCAGTCCTGCTGCCTCATCTGTGAAATGAGAAGGTTGGGATTGCATGACCTCCTGGGTCCTCTCCAGCTCTGTATCTGTGATCTCAACTCTTCACCTAGTGTGAACCTTACGGTGAACGAAAGTGAAGGTCAGGGTGGCCACACAAGATTTCCTTAAAAGAACCACAGAACGGACGGATGATGGGTTCAAGTCTGAAGGGAATGTAAAAGGGCTGAAAGTTAAAATGGATGGGACCAGGGAAGAGGGGAAGCTTGACGGAGGGGTTATAGACAGGACACAGGATTTGAATATGGACTGACTGGGCCACATGCTTGTCAGAAGTCTATGAGGTTTGCCCAAGGTTATTGTGAGGGCCAAGTCTAGAACTCGGGTCCTGGACTTCTAGCAGTGAGAACTTTCCACTCAAACATCACCATTTAGTCAACTGCTCTACAATAGATCAGGAGTCCTCAATATTCTTTTGTGCCTTGTACCCCCATCGGTGGTACCAGTCGGAAGAAACCTACAGATCCCTTTCAAAATGCCTGTGAATGTGGAAAACAAAAAGCAAAACAACACCAAAAAACCATGGGATTACAATGGAAATCAATTATATCAAAACACAAAATAATATTAACAAAGTAATTATTCATCCATCCATCCATCTATCTGTCTATCTATCTATCTATCTGCCAAGGTCATGGACCTCAAGAATTAGATAGAATCAGATAAAACCTATCTATAAAGTATCAAATGATGTATTGATGACATTTACAACTGGAAAAACCAACCACAGGACCAGTCCCTCCTAGAAAGAAAGACCCAATAATGGGTCATTTGACACTGTTGGTCGGACAGGAAAAAACTGTCCAAGAACTATCCGCAGAATACTTAAATGGGCCTAACTCCTTCAGAGCTCCAATTACATAGAAGTCAGTTGTTCTGATCATGTTGTGAGGCTCTCCAGGAAAATTTCTCCTATCAGCCCACACCATCTTTCCTGTTCCATTACCCAAGAGAATGGCTGGGCTATAGAAGGTTTGCCCTGTTTGGGCCCAGAGAGCAGAACTACAAACAATGGCAGTCTTCACAGTTCCTTGGAAAGAGACACGTTACTCACAAGTAGAGCTGCCCCCGAGTGGAATGAGTGGGCTGGCACGGCAGGCAGGAAGCTTCCCATCTCCAGTGGCCTTCAAGGCTAGGCGACCACTGGTCAGGGATTTTTAATGAAACAGGTTAGGAATAGATGGCCTTTGAGGGCTCTCCCAACTCTGAAAGTCCATGAAATGTACAGATATAGTTTGCACGCAGACAAGACAGGTACAAGATGGCGGTGGCCCAGTGGGCAGAGCACTGGATTTAAACCTGAGCTTGACTCCAACCACAGACAATCACTGGCTGTGACTGGTCACCTCACCTTATGCCTCAGTTTGCTCATCTGCAAAGTGGAAATATAAATAGCGCCTCCCCGACAGGCTCAAATGAGAGAATTTTGCTAATAACCTCAAGGCACCACATTAATGTTAGCTCTTATCATCATCATCATTATCATCGATGGAAATGTGATCCACTGGGTGTTAGACAATTCAATTCAACAGCTACTTTGGGCAAGGTCATCCTTGTTACCTGGGCAGGGAAGCACCAAAGCTAAGAAAACCCCCAGGAGAATTCAACTTTCTTTGAATCCCGACAGATGCCTGAATTTCTCCCTCATCCAGTTTTCTGGGAGTCCTCGGCCCAGACCTTTCCCTCAAGCCCGATCCCACGTCTCCAATTAGAGGGAAAGCCTTTTGAGAACAGGGCGGAGTGGTCAGACTCATGTGCGCATCGCCAGAGCTTCACAGGCCTTAATAAATGTTTGTGAGCCTGAATGACAGAAAACGGTCCCTTCAATTGGTGATAATTGTGGAGTAGGGCGGGGGAGGGTGGCACGCTTTAAAGTCTAAATTATAATAAATGTTAATGAATGACAAAAGGGGATTCTAAGGGTATAAAGAGACCGTGCAGCTTTGATGACTAAATAAGGGTTCTTTGTAATTAGCACAATATTTGTGTGTGTGAGAGCATGTGTGCAAACAGAGATACGCTCAAGTGCCATGATCCGTCAGGGAGGTCAAGTAGATGCCCTCATTACCTCTCACCTGGCCTCTTGAAAGGGCCTCCTAATTGGGATCCCTGCCTCTAGTGTCTGGCCCTCCAATACAGCTGCTTCCTTTCTCCTCCCCAGGCTCTGATGCTGGCCCTCTCACTCCAAAGCCTGCACAGAAAGGTGAATTCTCGTACCCCGTCCTCAGCCTACCTTCCCGATGAACGAATGTGCCACCACTGCCCAACCAGGGCATCACGTGCCAATCCAAGCTGAGGCCTAACGGAGCCTGAACTCAGTCGTTTTTCATAAAGCCTGGTCACATGAAGATGCTGAAATAATTGTCAGAAATGAGTGTGGTTATCTGCCCAGGTGCTTGGCTTATGCACAAGTGTAAAACTGGGGAAGAAATAGCCCCATCCGTGGGCATTTATTAAGCCCCTACTATGTGCCGGACCCTGAAAAGTCCTGAGAACACAGACAGAAACGAAACCGTCCCTGCCTCTGGGGAAGGCAATGACCTCAGAATAAACCACAGATGGCATCTATTTGGAGGACAGGGTTTGAATTCTACTGCCGTCCTCACACTGTGTGAGACCCTGAGCCACTCAAATTGCCTGCTTGGGCACTCAATTTTCTCACCTTTAAAATGATGGGGTCCTTTCTGGTACCTAAGCTATAATCCCAGGTAGATCACACACCTAAATCTAGGCTCCTACGGGGACTCTTGAGATAAACTTAGCAAGACATAGGTCCTGCCATCTCCCAGGCCTCGGCTTCCTCATCATTCAGGTAAGGGGCTGGCTGAGGTCCCTCCCAGCACACCAGGGCTACTACAGCGGATGATGAGGCAGACACACATGGGCTCCAGCTACATGCTGGCACTGCCAAACTGGTCACTTACTCCAAGCACTGTGAGAAGCTAGAGCTGCGAGAAGAAACCCAACCAGAGCCTTCATGAAAGGTACAGAGGTAAAATAAAAATGTCCCAGCAGCCCATCTCCCTAACAAAGATGATTCAGAAAAAGGCCAAAGAACCTGAAATTGAGACAAGGGAAAGAGGCCAAGAGCCAGGAGATAGGGGCCTGGGGTTCTAATCCTGTCTAGGACACCCACTCACCATCCAACCTTCCCCGTCCTCAGTTTCCCCAATTCTAAGTGGGCAGGGTTGGGACCAGCACCACCTGTAAGGCCCCTTCCAGCTCTGAAATGATTCCAAGCATCCCCTAGCCGGAGAACCCCACTGGATTCATGTCATAAAGTCTACCTTTCCTGCACATTTGGGGAATGAATCGGGGGTAAAAGAGATGTCTTTTCACCTGCCCAGTGCTAACCAAGAAGGATGGTGGAAGGGAGAAGAGATCATTGAGATCATTTGCCCCTCAGAACAAAGCGTCTCTCCCTCTCCCTCTCTTTCTTTCTCCCTCTCCCTCTCCGCCCTCCCTCCTCTCTCTCTCTCTCTCTCTCTCTCTCTCTCTCACACACACACACACATACACATACACACACACACACACACACACACACACACACATACACACACACTCTCTCACACAAAGACAGAGAGCAGGTCCTCTTTCTTCTGGCTTCCCAAACACAGCGATTCTGTTGAGCTGAGCTCAACACTTGATGCTATTATTGATGGGGGAGAGGGAAGGGGAGGGGAATAAAGCCCACCATCTCTGGGCCCACGGACAAAAGATAAGAAGAAGGCAAAAGGCAGGCGCTGGGCCACTCGCCCCTCGCTCCCACTGCACGCGTCCAGGCTGCCCGGCCCAGCGGCTCACGGCCTATTTTTTTCTGCAGCAGCTGTCTGTTATTATGCCTGTGAGTCCAAGGGCTCCCGAGACAGTGTCCAGAGCAGGTGAACGCCATCTGCCCATCTCTGACAAATAGCCGCCTGCCGCAGCAGGCCCTCCCCGAGGCCTCTGGAGACCAGCCAGCCTACTCACCCTCTGGAAGGAGGTGAGCCCCTGTCAGGGGCAAGCTCCTGCTCCACCACCTCCTCCAAAGACCCCCGCCCCCCTCCCGCCCCCTATGGACTGCTACAGGGCATGAAGACCACCGAGGGTGGGGCAAGAATGTGACCCAAATCTCAGATGTTGTACACCGTCTCTGGGCCTAAATTCCTCCATCAATATCATCTCTGAGATGAGAAAGGTGGATGAGATAATGCCCACCCCTGAAGCCAAAATCAACAACCCTGGAGAGGTTTCTCCCTACTGCCTGACCATGACCACCTTCTGGATGTGGGTTTGAATCCTCTGAAGCTTACTACCTCTGTGCCCCTGGGCCAAAAGCTCCAGCTCCGTTTCCTCATCTGTAAAACATGGGAAATGGACCCTCTCTAGATCTGTGACCCTAATTTCTCAAGACTGAGGATTAAATCCTGGCTCTGCTGCTTATGACCAGTGTGGACTAGACAAGTCCCTTCCCAAATCAGAGGCTCAGTTTCTTTCCTTCGACCCAAGGACCATGAGGCCTTCCCAGCTGCCACTGCTCTCCTCAACAAAAATGACCTTGTTTTTCTTTTGCATATATAGTAGGTCCTCATCTAGGCAATGACTATTGTCCCTGTCCTCACAGAGCTTCCATTCTGATGGGGGGGATATGCCAGCCATAAGGATATTCACAATACCTTCAAATCAGGCCCCAGGAGGGCTTCATCTGGTATGTGGTAGATGAGATAGAAGCACCTCCCAGCCATGCCATCCCCTGTTCTAAGGACTCCCAGCCCCGATGTTCCGTACTCTCAAGCTCTCCCCAGGGCTAACATCCTATGTTGCAGGCCTGCTCAGCTCTAATGTTTTTTGTACCAGAGCTAACGGAACTTGATGGGAGAGGCACAAATCTTTCTGATCTGTTCACAGGGAAGGCAGTGCCTAGAGAAGGGGGTGGGGGTGGGTGGGAACGAAGGAATGGGACAGTGGGCATCTGTGTAACTGGACACCAGTCTGGACCGGGTGGGAAAGGAAAGCCACAGAGGGTGGGGGGAGAAGTAAACATACTGGGACACGCTGTTCCTTCTACAGGGCCTTGGTTCCCCAACCTCCCAACCAGAACAGCTCCAAGTGGGGGACTTTCCATGTTTATTTGTTTTCTTAAGCATATTTGATGAGGAAGAGGAGAGAGCAGATGAGTTAATATGTAAGACGGGTCTCCTGGAAATGCCCCCTCGACTAAAGACGACTAAAGAAAGGTCTTGTGGTGGCTGGGCAGTTTCTCATCACTCTGACTTTTTCCCCCAAACCCCCCATCCTCCTATCCAGAACTGTTCTTCCTAGTCAGACCAACAGGTATCTATTAAGCTCGGTGCTAAGTACTGGGAATACACAAAGACAGGTCTTACTCTGAAGAAGCTTCCATTCTAATGGGAAAAGACACTGTGAAAGAGGGCGAGGGGCCCACCAGCAGCAGAGCGCAGACCTCAAGAGTAGGCCCTGAAGAGACATTTCCCTTAAAACAGATTCTAGGAGGTGCTGGCCAATCAGAGGGAGGGGCCAAAGGGCTGGAGCAAGCGTCCATTCCCCCCCTTCCTGACCCACTGGCGGCCTGCAGGTAAGTCCTTCAACTACTCTGGGCCTCCATTCTGAGGTCACAATCTTGTTGGAGAGAAGAAACTCACACATAATAGAGGTTGAAACGACAGTCGCCTTTAAGCCTGAGCTAACACGTTAAGATGGTAAGCCCCTTGAGAGCAGGCACACCCCCAAATGGCATCTTCCATATACAGGGCCTGCCTGGCCTGAAGCGGATGCTTGCTGACCAATAGCAGAACCCACTTCCATCAGCCACTGTAAGAAGGGCTTTCTCTTCAAACCCCAGAAGACAATACAGCAAGCACTTCCATCCCTGGTAGACCGAGAAGTGACTAGATTTTTTCTGATTGGGAGGAGTTACAAGAGAGAAGGAGAGACCCACAGAGACAGACACAGAGAGGGAGCAGGGCCTGCAAAGATGCTTTCAATGACAGTAAGTAGGCAGGACCCACAGCCCGAAGCTGGCTCCCCTATGACACTCACTTCCTGCCTGTTCCAGGCATGGCAGCCCTGGACTGCAGATTTAACCCAAATCCAACTGTCAACCTCCCCCAGGCTGGCCCCATGGGCAGGAGAGACCACAGGATGGCTCAGTATGGAGATGGAACTGATCTGGGCCAGGGGGCCCTCCCACCCCCAGCTCCTCCAGGGAGGTCACAGGGGTCGAGTCCTGCTTATTTCCCAGGAAATGCATCTTCCACTTTTAGGGTATCTCCAAAAAGGGGTCTGGGGGAACAAAGTGAGGGACGGCCCTAAAGATGGGTTGCATCCTGCCTGAATCACTAAAGAAGTAAATGCTTTAGAGATATGGAAAGACTGAGAGAGAGAGAGACAGAGAGAGAGACATAGACAGAAGAGGGTGAGGGAAAAGGAGAGAGGGAAAGGGAAAGAGAAAAAGAAACAGAAAGAGATTAAATAAAAGAAAAGAGGATCTAAAACCACCTGTGAAAGCCAGAGCTAGGGATAACATCAGGCTTAGGGGTAGCAAAAGCAGAGCCCACATGTGGAAAGGGAGATACTAACACAGGGGGTGAACTCAGCCTCCAGGGGAAGGAAGGGTTGCGGGGCGGGGGGGGGTACACTCGAGATAGAACTAGGGTCCAAAGAAAGTAAATCTTTAACTTTAAGATCTGGGGCCATTGTGGGCAATAGTAATGACATCAGGTCTTAGGGTCAAAAGAGGTGGGACCAAGTAAGTTTGGGCCACTGAGGGCGTCACTTCTCTTTTCTGGACCTCATTCTTCTCTGAAAAATATTTGGTTTTTTTTTTTAAATTGCAGAGATCTCTTTTAGTTTTGACATTCCATATTCTAAGGCCCCTCCCAACTCTGACATTCTATGTCTTTAGGGCCCTCCCACCTCTGACACTGCCTGTTCTAAGACCCCTCCCAGCCTCCCATTTTCTCTTCTATGGGTCCTCCCAGATCTGAAATTCCATGTTTCAAGGTTTAAGGACATGAAACCCAGCAGAATAGTCTCAGCATGAGGCTTGCAATTCAAGCAAACCACCCTGTCCTGGTAAAACCTTTCATGTGCTAGTAGCGAGGCAGGAAGGCACTGGTAAAGGGGGGAGTGGGAGGTGAAGAGGGAGAAGGATTACAGGAACACATGAGTCCAACACTGCCTATCCAGTACCCCCACATCCTGTGACTCATTCCCCAAAGGCTCTCTGAGAGACCACTAAGACCAGCCCTATCATTTCAGAAACGTCAAACCTGGGGCCTAATACCATCATTCCAACTCTCTAGGAGACAAGAGAAGACTAGGTGGTGGTGGTTTTTTTTTTGGGGGGGGGATGGAGTGGGCAGACAGGAGGTACAGGAGGAGATGAAGATTCCAAATGAATTCATTTCTTTGATACTTCAAAGATCACCAAATTTATCAGTGTGGGTGCTGAGAAGAACTCATTCATGCATTATCAACACAAGGCCAAAAGCCTGCTATATATTACTGACATTTTAACACCCATCCGGTCAAAGACAGTATGGCCCTAAGATAAGTTGACATTAGAAGGACCAGACATGTCAATTGATGCAAACCTTTTATTATAATTTGACTTTGAAATAAAATTTTCATCATCTTCATTTTCTTGCTTTACAGATTAAAAACAAAATGGATTGCATCAACCTGTCCCTTGCACTTTTTTGGTCCTTCTAGCATTAAGAAAGAGGAGTCCCTGGGGCAATTAGGTGGTACTGTGGGGTAGAGCACCGGCCCTGGATTCAGGAAGACCTGAGTTCAAATCCCACCTCAGACACATAACACTCACCAGCTGTGTGACCCTGGGCAAGTCACTTAACCCCATTGCCTAGCCAAAAAAAGGAAAAAAAAAAAGAGGAGGAGTCCCCCTCCCTGCAGAAGGTCATAATGGATGGTTCCCATTTCAGGAGCAGGCAGTTTGCTATGTCACCAAGAAGCTTCTGAACACCAGATGCAATTCAACCCAATCTGCAATTAAGCCCTGACTACGTTCAATGTGCGAGGCTAGGCACTAGACTTGCAAAGTCAAAACAGAAAAGGAGTTAACGCCCTATTGATGGCAGCTATCTACAGGTCAGCAAACACAAATGATTTAAGAGAGGGAAGACTGGAGAAAGAGGGAGATAGGAGCAAAAAAGAAAGGAAAGGGAAAAAGGAGAGAGAGAGAGAAAGAGGAAAAGAGGGGAGGGAAAGGAGAAGTGAGAAAGTAAGAGAGAGGAAGGAGGGGAGGGAAAAAGAAAGGTGAAAGAGGAGGGAGGGAGGGAGAGAGAGAGAATGAGAATGAAAAGGAAGGGGTGGGGGTGGGGAAGTGGCACAGGAACATGTACATGTAAACGCTTCTGTAAAAAGCAAAAGCTGTTGAGAGAAAGGAGGCCGCACATGGAGGAGGAAGAACGCTTTGAAGTCCTGGGTTCAAATTTCACCTGTGCTGGAATAGCCAAGGAATGAATGACTTTGGCCATGTTGATTAGACTCAGCTTTGGGGGCCTCCTGCAAGAAATGAGATGATGGACCAAATGCCCTCTCTGGTCCTTTTCCAGGCCTCACTACGAGCCTGTGAGCAGGGCTCTTATTCCATTACTAACATTTAGTATAAATTTGCTTGGGGGGAAGTTACCCTTGCCCTATGATCCTTAGTTTCTCTATTTACAAAATGAAAATTTTAGTTCAGATGAATGAACTGAAAGCATTTATTAAGTACCTTCTATATGCATACACACTGAGCACTGGAGATATAAACACACAAAAAATGAAATGATCCCTGCCCTAGTGCAGCTTACATTCTAATAGCAGGACACTGCCATGTTTAGAGATGTCTGAGATCTCTTGCAGGGCTCAGGGTCTGTACCTGTAGGGGTGGGAGGACAGAATTCTGGATCTATGGATTGGGCCAGAGAAGGAGATGGTCAACCCTCACAATCAGAGGTCGGCAGGGATCTATCTGTCTGTCTGTCTGTCTGAAGCTCCCTAAAGCCCCTGCATGTGCTGTGTGATTTATTCTGCCCTCTCCCTGTTCCCTCTGCTGCTGCCCCAAGCTCAGCTGGGATCCCTCCATGCAGGAGCCTTCCAGGCACAGCAGGCCCACGTCCTCCCAAACACTTCCCGGGAAGCTGGCTCCCGGATCTCTGAATGTGTCTGGGACCTGTGGGCTCCAGATGGCTCCGAGAAATGCCTCAAGAGAGGGAGGAGAAGGAGGTCTCACCAGCAGCGCCTCTGCCAGGGACATGTGTGTTTGGGGAAGAGCATGTTATTTCAGTCAACCCCCCCCATCCTGGCACCTGCCAATTGGAGGCTCCAGAGAGACCCCACCCTCACCCCCACAACAACAACTAGCCTGGGGGTTGTCCCAAGGACACAGCTGAAAACCCGCTCCTGCCTCCTCCAGTCAATTGATGAGACCAGAATAGATCTGTCTGACGTCCCTCCCAGGCCTGACCTCATATGTCCTAAGGCTCCTTGCAGGTGTAAAAGCCTCTATTCTGGGGGCCCTCTCAGCCCTTAGGCCGACTTCCAGGTCTAATGTTCTCTGCTCCAAGTGCCCTTCTGGCTCCAACATTCTAGGTTCTAAAGCACGTTCCAGCTCGGTTCTAAGTAAGGGCTCTCAACTCTGACCTCTTTTCTAAGGTTCCTCACCGAGGGGGAAATGGAGGCTCTTGGGAAGTGAAGGGATTTGCTCAAGGTAACACAGGAGGGTCAAAGGCAGGGTTCAGACCTAAGGGAGCATGTTTCCCCATTCCCACATCGCTACTTGGGTCTGTGGGCCTCAGCTGCCTCCCTTCTAAGGCCAAGGGGCTGTAAATCTGGGAACTCCAGGCCAATGGCCATACTGAACCAAAAGTGGGGACAAAGGAAGAAACAAAGTCCTCCTGGGAGGCCCAACATAGTCAGCTCCCCCCACGACCAAGGCCTTGTCAGGCATTCATTCGCCCAACGCCCAGAGCTCTACTCCCAACATCCTTTGTCTGCCCACAGGCCCATGATTCAGTGATGAGAGAAACAAATACAGAAGACTGAACCCAGCCAGGCCTGCTGCCACCACCTGGGGGTTCCTGGGGGAACAGCCGTAACCTGAGCTGATAAAGGATACCCCCATGGGTCTGGGCCAGCAGACAAAGGCTGGGAACAGACTGGACAGGAGTCCCCAGGCAGAGGGACTTCAGCAAACATGGAAGGAGGCTGGATTCTGCTTTCAGCAGACCCTCCAAGCCTCAACACTCTCTGCCTCTCACGTGTGGTCTGACTCAGAGCATGGGAGTGCTTTTTATGCCTCAGTGTCTTCCTTTGTAAAATGGAAGGGGGAGGGGTCTCTAAGGCCCATCCATGCCCTGCCATCCCCAGTCCACGGTTGCTGGGATGGCACGGTCCCCACGAATGACAATTACCCAAAAGGTTTCATTGAAAACGTTCACCTCCTTTTCATAATCCAAAACACAGCAAAGAGTAAATGGCATATACAGAATTTTATAGATTTATATATAATAAACACACACACACACACACATATATAGCGTTATATGTCTATATATAACATCCACACTATATATAATATATAGTGTGTATCATATATATGTAAAATCTCATTGCTAGCTTTCCCCACACACATAGAGATAGGATTCTATTTCCTACCAGAGCTCTCAGCCAATTCCCTCCCTACCCAGCCATCTGGGGCTCAAAGAGAAGGTGTCAAATTGATCTCCAGTGTTGGATTGAAAGCATTTCCCCCCCCCTTAAATCCCCTTAACTGAGAGGGTGCTTGAACCAATTCTCTTCAAACTGAGGCCCCAAACCACCCAGCTAGAGTTAAAATCCTTCCTATCTACACCTTTGAGAGAGGGTGAGGAGGTGAGAGCCGCCTTCTTCCTGCCCCAGGAGACTTGGAAGCCCAGGCTTATGAGAAATAAACCATGGTGACAGGGAGCAGCAAAGGTCTGTCCCCCTCCTCCCTGTCTTCTCCCAAGGTCTCTTTCAAGCTGAGAAGTTGTAGTATCAATTGCTGGGTACTTCAGGGGGAGGCAGTGTTATGAATGTTCATTCTGGGTCCATGCAGCATTTTCTGAGTTGCCTTTGTGTCTGGGCCCTAAATGACAGCTTCTAATCCTAAGGCTCTGTGTATTTTTGTTTTTTTAGGCAATTGGGGTTAAGTGACTTGCCCAGAGTCACACAGCTAGTAAGTGTGAAGTGTTTGGTCTAAGGTCACATTTGAACTCAGGTCCTCCTGACTGTAGGGCCAGCGCTGTATCCACTGCGCCACCTAGCTGCCCCTCTGCATATTTTTTAGAGATGTATTCCTTCTCACCCACTTGGGAGGTATATCATTATTCCCATTTTAGAGAAGGGAAGACTGAGGATCAGAGAGGGGAAGCAATTAGCAGATCATCCCACAGCTGGCTAATAACAAACGCAATTGGCCAGTATTGTCATCGTGACAAGCTTTTGTCCATATAATCTTTTGAGGTAGGGAATGCAAACACACTCATTTTAGGAAGGAGGAGAACGGTGTTGGGAGACTCCAAGGGTCCAAGGCCACATGACTTGGACTACTCTGTTTCCTAGGTGATTCCTCTTTCCCCAGTTCAACGCTGTTTTCCCTGGCCTTGCTGTTCTGGTTCAGTTTGCTTTTGGGGGCCCCCATGGTTTCTCTCTCCACCCTCCTCTTCCCTAGTAGGGTCCCTCCTAGCAAAGAGTGTGAAGAAATGCCAACACAATGCTGAGGTGGGCAGAGGGAGCCTTAAGGACCCAGAATTTTTCTAAGCCTCTGGAATCTCTAAAACTCAACTACCCCCCACCCCCGCCCCTGCAGCAGTACAGAACCTCCCATGGTCAAGAATCATTTAGATTTCCTTCTCCAACCATTACACTGCTCTTTACCATGCTTAATAACCAGCCCCTGCAACTGGGACGCTTTCTTCCAAAGAGAGGGAGGAAATTCCTACTTTCAGGCAAGAACAGCCAGTTGACAGTCATCCGTTCCCCCCCCCCTCGTTCTTTAGTGAGTTGTAAAGGGGCTCAAAAAAATAACCACCGGTCTGGTCTCTATGAGCCTTTCTTTTCTTTGTTGTGAATTTTATTTTTATGTTGGGGGTGGGGGAGCAGAGAGCAGGGGATAGAAGAAAGGGTTAAAATTGAGGATCCCAGATCTGCTTTCAAGAGCAGACATTTTCCAATCACTATATGCTAGGCACTAATACAATGACAAAAATGAAATGGTCCCAGCCTCCAAGGAGCTGACATCCAACTGGGGTGCGATGCTGGCAGGGGTACAAAAAGTCATTACAATGCATCTACACACCAAGTCTATACAAAGTCATTTTGAGGAGATAGCACCAAGAACCAAGATAGCGAAAAGGGACGGCCAGGAGTAGGGTGTGTCTGGGGGCAGTTGTGCAAGGTGAGAGCTAAGACGCTAGTGAGGCCAAGGTGAAGGAGGAGAGCATTTCAGGCACAGCTAGCAGCCCCGTTAGATTTCCTGCCCTTTGTCAATACAACTCAATGCTGCCGATATTGGGGGGCTGCTCTGTACTGGGCCCTGGGGATTCAGACAGAAATAATACAATAGAAAAGCAAACTCGAACCAGAGGCCCTGCCCTTAAGGAAGAGGAGGACTTGCAGACTCTAGACCCAAGAGTCTCAATATCCCCAGGGATGCTCCTTGCAGGAGGTATCTGAAGAGGCCAGCGGAGAAGCAGAGGCAGAAGGGAGCTGACAGGTGAGGCAGAAGAGGAAAGAGTTCTAGGAGATCTATGACTCTATGACCCTCAGGCCCAGACTGCCACAAAATCAAAGCCACAAAGGTCACAGCACTGCTTGGTGTCTGGCTAAGGGAAAACCCCAGAGGGGGAATCTTATAGCAGAGCTGTTGGCCCCACTCAAAAGATCTGCGTGGGATTCAAATGTCAGAACTTTCTGACTGTGTCATTTCACAGAGGAGAGGAGCCAGTCCTGGGGAGGGGTGCTGAAGCGCCTAAGGGTACACGGTTACATCCAGCCATATCATGTCAACATATCCGTGTGCCTGGCCCTAGATCTGCCTGGACGGGCCTTCTCAAATTTCAGGACAATTGCTCTCCAAACCGTCCCACACAAGGCCTTTCTACTGAAAGATCAATCTGTAGCATCCACATTCTCCACAGATTCCCATGAGGTCTCCTGCTGATCCATATGCACAAATCAATTGTACCTGAGTCATATCAGGGAGCATGGCAAACCCCGGCGACCACTTCCTGCCTCGTGGGGTCCTGAGAACCAGCCTGGCTTAGAATATGGGAAAGAATGTGGTACCAGGAGGTGGGATACGCGTCCACTGGTACAGCTGCTAACCACCTGGGGGCTGGGGGATGTTGTCCCATCTTCTCTCTAACCATTTGCACCCTTGTAAGATGCCTGGGTTAGGACCCAATAATGTTCAATGTCCCTTCCAACTCTGACATTCTATGTTCTAACATTCCAGGGCCCCTGCAAGTTCTTAAGCTTCTGGTTATTAAAAGTGCTTCGCTTCTAACTCAGGAATTCTATGTTCCAAGGCCTCCTTTGAGTTCTAATATTCTATGCTCTAAGGTTCCTCTCCAGTTCAGATTTTTAAAGTTTCACTGTCCCATTCTGGCTCTGACACTCTGTAATAATGTGATTAGAGGTATTTATAACACAGGCTCTCAGAATGAGACACTTTCCTCCTGAAAGTCACTGCTCTGACAGCAGAAGAAGAGATGGCACCTAGGCCACATTCCCTAAAGGTCAACAGCAGCTGAGGATGTCAGACGGAAGGGACCTTGGGCCTCAGAGAGCCCAGGCCTCCCCCTCATCACAGCTCTAAAAGGCAGAGCCGATGGCTAGCGATCATGATCTTCATTTTACAGGTAAGGAAACAAGAGACTGGAAATGGCGCCGAGACTGGCCAAAGGTCGCCCGGGAGTTGCTGAGAAGCCTGCTTTTTCATCAGACACCAGGCTGCCCAGAGCATGACCATGAAAAGTTCCCAAGTCTGGCCCTTGGACAGACACTCGGCAAGATTTGGTCTTCCCAACTAGCCAAAGCAGGGAGGGAGGTGATGGTGGCAGGAGGGCTGCGTGGCTTTGCTCTGCCTGTCCCTCCTGTGGGTTCAGGAAATGAGAGACTGCTGTATTTTTGTCTTGGTACGTGTAGCACTTAGCCCAATGCCTGGTAGAGAGACAGTGGCTAACAAATGCTTATCGGAATCGAATCGGACGCTCAACTCCACCTCCTCAAATAGGGATTCTATTTTTCTCCAATTGAAAATACTTTAAGAAAAAAAAAGACCCACGACTCTGCTCACCACGGGGACATTCAGGACAACTGTGTTTCTTGTAAGATCTAAACCGTAAGGAGACATGGGGGAGGAAAGAAATGGATGCACCACCAGGACATTGTGCTCTGCTACTTACCACTGCTGTATCTTTGGCTAGGTCACTGCTTCTGTTCAGCCTCAGTTTCCCTACCTGGAAAATGCAAAGTGTGGCCTAGATGACCTCCTCTGATTCTAACCCCTCCCCCACCAATTAATCCGACCCTAGAGTGCTACAATACCGTCCAAAGGACCCTTAGGACGCTTTCCATCCCTGGAAGGTTTTTCCAGAAGAAATCTGAATGCAAAACTACAAAGCTCCTACAATTTAGAGGAATTGGCCCAAATAGGGAAGAGGTTAAAACAAACAACAAAAAGAGACAGTTCCACCTCTCAAGGGGCTTACATTCTACTGGGCATACACTTGTCCCAGGGAGCAAACAAAGTACATAGAAAATAACTGGGTGAGGAGCAGGGTGCAGAAAGGCACCCCCTCCTAAGGGTCTTTACAAGATTCTGGGGATACTGGGGTGGTGGGGGGAGTGTCCGCGAGACACGGGGACAGCTTTCAGAGGCATAAAAGGGGTGGAGGATCTATGGGGGTGTTTTCCAGTTCTGGGACTGAATCAATCAATCACCTCTTACTTGGCAGACACTGTGCTAGGGAAACAGTACGAAAAATCAAAGTGCCCTGGCTTCAGGCAGCTTCTAATCATCTACAGGTAAAAGCTGAGCAGGACCTAGGAACACATGAATCTGCTAATTCCTGGCTGTGGGACCCGAGGCTAATCCCTCTCCCCTCTAAGCCTCTGTAGAAATAACAGGGTGGGACTACAGATGGTTAACCAGGCACCTTTTTGTATCCATGATCTCTTGCTGCTTCTAACACACCCAAGAGGTGGGACACAGGACTCCTCTTCCCATTACAGCTGGCCCTGGGAGGGACCGTCATCAAAACCAGGGACAGGGCTGCGAAGAGTTGAAGCCAACCCTCTCCTTGAAGCAGGAGTTAGGTGAAATGGGTGTGTTCCCCCACTTCTGAAGCAGGAGGCCCTCCTCGCCTACCTTGCGCTAGTGCCGTGCCTCTGGCATTGCCTCAGTTTACCATCTACCTGTGTTATGGATGTCCACAGACGTCTTCACGCTGTCACCCCCGTTAGTGAGCTCCTTGAGGGCAGGGAGCCTATTTTTGTCCTTTTTTTATACTCTCAGTGCCTTACACAGTGCCTGGCACACATTAAGTACCTAATAAATGCTTACTGCCTGATGAGTTCAACCTAAATGCTTTTTGTGTCCCTGAAGAAAAAAATAAGATGTAGGAGAAAGTAAATGGAGGCAGATCATGGCACAAGATCAAGAAGAAACATCCCTAAAACAGGAGCCGCTCTCCAAAGGAAGACAGACTCAAGATCCCTAATTCAGAGCCAGAAGAGGCCTTCCCAGAGGACAGCCAGTGCAACACCTTCGCTTGGCAGACAAAGGCACAGACCCAGAGGAGCTAAGAGACTCGCCCAAGGTGATGCAAGCAGCACAAGTGGCTGAGGCAGGATTCGAACCCAGGTCCTCTAAATTCCAAACCCAGAAGAGAGCTTTCTAATGTTGACCCATATGTCCACTGAGGAATGAGCCAGCCACGGCATTTCAGAATTCCAAGGGATGGTTGAAAAAAAAAAAAACAAGGAGAAAATGGGGGCCCTAGAAGGCCTTGTCAGGAAAATGAGGCTTTCCTTTTATTTCTGAAGAAAACAATCAGCTGGCACAGAGGACTGTGGGTCTGCTAGACCAGTGACTCACTCATCAAGCCCTACTGTCTGCTCACTGAGATGCTGCAACTCCAGCCTCAAGGATGCCCCGGGGACAATGTTAAGCCTCTCAGGATCCCCGGGGTCCTCCAGAAAATCCCACACCTTGTGATATATACAGATACCCCTGGGAAGAGGCCACAGTCCTACCAGCACCTAGGTGTGATCAGAACACCTGCTACTCCACAAGAAAATAAAAAGGGGTATCCCTTGGAATCAAGCCCCGGGCCTTGGGCAGCTCATGGAACGCTAGGGCTAGATGCTTCCTCAGAATACCCAAGGCCAGAGCTGCCAGGAGCCACAGAACAGGTAAAAATCGGAGCCTCGGAAGAACAGAGAACATCAGAACTCTAGGCCAGGGGGCCGCTGCCAGCCTTGGAGCTGAGGGCTTTTTACATCTATTTTTAAATGTAGCTTGCTAATCCCCCCCCCCCAATCTAGGTAAACCCCATCATTTTACAGATGGGGAAACTGAGGTTTGCAGAGGAAGTTACCTGCCACGATCCATTCAATACATATTAATTACGTACCTATTACGTACAAGGTGACATAAGACACAATCCCTTGTGCTCTAGGGTGAGGCGTGAGCCCAAACCAGAAACGCAGAACACTCCAAGTCTTATTATACGGCAACATCCAAATAGAGCGACAGAGGTAGGAGACTGGAGAAGGGAGATGGGGATTTCATTTGGGGCAGGGGGAAGAGCTCAGACTTTGCCAGGCAGGGTCTAGGCCAGGGCAGGTGAGCAGGTTGACTTGGCAGGGATGTAGAGCGTGCAAAGGGGAGTCCAGCCAAGCACAGCACATGTGTTCATCGCCTGGGACGTTAATGTTCCAGTGGGGATACAAATCTAACAGGCCTGGGGGTCCAGGAGAAAAGACCCCTATGAGTAAATAAACAAATAGAAGGTAATTTGGAGGAGGGGGGAGAAGGATCAGGAAGGAGCTCAAGAAGAAGGTGGCAACTGGGATGAGCCCTGAGCTAAGCTATGGATTCACTGAAGGAGAAAGATTGAGGGAGTGAATTCCAGGCACAGAGGACAACACGGGACAGAATATAAATCCATCAGGGCCCTTGAAGGCCCGAATCAGGATCAAGGCAAGTTTTGAAGAGTAATCGGTCAGTCTTCCTGCGTTTATTAAGAGCCAGAGAAAATGGCAGTGGACGAGGGAGAGGTCAACAAGGGAAGTGTAATGGCAGCCCAGGTGGGCGGTGATGGCAGGCGATGGAGAGGGCAAGCAGCAGTGGCCTAGAACAACGAAGACCGTAAAAGCACGGCATTGGCCCTCTATCGGGAACGGCTCCCTCTTCACCAGATCGGAGCCTGGAATCAGGCTGCTACTAACTAGCTTCTCTAGGAGAGAAAACAAGAACACAAACCAATACCATGGGTTATCAGAACCGCGGGACACAGGCCCAGGAAGCACTTATTTTGGCTGGAATCCCTAGAATACGGAATATGTTTGTGGGGGCTGGGGCTGGGAGCAAGGCCAAGGAAACCTGTTCCTCCAGTGCAGCCAGATGCCACTGGGTCTCTGGAATTAGGAGCAGGCATTCCACTCATCCTGGCAAGAGCCCCATTTGGGAGCCCTCATCTTCTCTTCACTGTCCTGTCCTGTCCCGTCCTGCCCGCCCTTACCCTGCCTCAACAGGTAGGCTGGGAGTGTTTTCTTCTCTTGCCCAAAGCCACAGGCTCAGGTAGGTAGAAGCCCTCACTGAGGCTGACAGACCCCAGTGGTTCAGGGAAACCAGATGGGACTTCAGGTGGTCAAACTCTTCCAGTTTGCAAATAGGGAAACTGAGGCCTAGGAAGGTCATGCCTGGCCCAAGGTTTTACATGCAAGGAAGTAAGCATGAGAACTGAGATTTGAAGCCTGGACTTGTGATTACAGGCTTTTAGGACAGAGTTAAAGACAGTAACCAAGTCATCAAGAAATCACTTATGAAGTGCCTACTGTGTGCCAGGCAGGTACTAGGTGCTTGTAGCCTGGACAGGGAAGTTGACAGGTTGACAAGTCTTTTTGTCTGTTGTCTGTCTGTGTGTCTCTTCTCTTTTCATCTCTGTCTCACTTTATTTTTTCATTTTCCAAAACACAAAACACAAGAAAGAAGCCTAAACATTTAGGCTTCAGTTTGACCATAAGGGAAACGGAGAGAAATTCCAACAGGCACAGAATGGAGGAGGACTCTCTCATTCATTGGGAGATAATGTGAGCAGTGGAAAGAGCCCTGGCCAGATCGGGGAGTTTTAAGGCTGGGGGGTGGGGTGTCGACAGCTTCCCAGCTGTATGGCCACGGTCATCACTTAACATCTCTGAGACATGACTTCCTCATTCTTAAGACAAGGGTGATACATGCTCAGTCTGCGCATTGGCTGAACATGCAGTGAGAAGACAGAGGAAGTACTTTGGAACCAGGAAGCCTCACGCGAATATTGCTAGGGAAAATCAGAGCCCTGCTGGACCGAAGGCCCAGTCCATAAGATCACACATTCAACGAGGTATTGGTATTGGACTAAGATCAGAGAGGCTAAGGGCTTGGGAACTGAGCTTGAATGGAAAGGGGTTGTTCTGCCCTCACAAACTCCCGGACCTTGACAGAGAGGGAAGGCCTGGGGAAAGCCGAGGGAAGACATGCTTCAGCTCAGAAAGCAGGGGCAGGATCAATCCCATCTCTGATGCCCCTTCCAATGGGGGCCTACCCTCCCAGCAACGCCCCACCCAACCCAACCCAACCCAACCCAACCCAACAGCAGGCACTCAAGACAAAGCGACGTTTTGTAAAGAACCATAGAAGAAATGTCTGGAGACACATCAGTGGCTCCCAGGTTCCTAGTAATAATCTCAATGCATAGCGGGCCCACTTGGTGTGAGCTGTATGAGAGGCCCACGATGGGAAAGAGATTTGGGGTCCAGACCCAGGCCTGCCAATAAGAGCTCACATTTAAAGGGCGCTTTAGATTTGGCAAGTAATAATAATAATAATCATAATAATAAAATGGTTATATAATATATATATAATAATATAATAATGATAAGAATAATTATCATGTTCCAAGATCCCTTTAGATTGTGACAAGCCCCTCCCAGCTCCGACATTCCCTGTTCTAAAGCCCTTTGCAGACCCGACATCCCCTGTTCTAAGGTTTTTCCCAGCTCTGACATTCCCTGTTCTAAAGCCCTTTGCAGCCCTGATATCCCCTGTTCTGAGGTTCTTCCCAGCTCTGACATTCTGTTTTCACAATATTCTCAGGTCTAAGGTCTTTCCGTTATTTTATGACTCTATTTACATCCCACGGCCCAAGACTGCTGCTTTTCAATTGCACAAGTGGCTGAGGGGCAATGGCTGATTTCTGGAGAGGGCCAATCTTGATCCCAGAGAGGGGAGGGCTGGATCCAGACGGGAAGTACAATGAGGCAAACAGTCAGACGCCACATTCCATCAATTCTGGGAGCCTGTAGTTACCACTGGGGTGGGGGTACAGGAGAGAAGAAAGCCAACCATTGGCATCTGTCTGATTTACAGAATGGGTCAGTGTTGCATTGTGTTCAAAAACCTTTTGGGAAAACACCAGCATTTGAGCCGCAGATTAATAGGGGGGTAGTTAATGGAGTGTCGATATCGCCTGCCTCAGATTTTTTGAAAAGTTTTGTGTCTCAAGTCGAAGTCTGGGGGATGTGCTGTGATTTAGCATTGCTGGCACCTGAGAACAAATGTCACCAGCCCATCAGTAAATCTGCTAAATGAGGTGGTTTCTGGAGGGTGATTTTCAAGATATATAGCTGAGCAGAGTTGCCAGATTTCCCCGCGAGCTAGGCCCCAAACTTGGAGGTAACGGGGCTGAGAGAAGAAGCTGGCTCCCTTCACCAAACCCAGCAAGGTGGAGAGAAAGCAGGACATGTGCCAAGGCTCTGGGGCAGTATGGGTTAGGGGAACCAGGCTCTGTTTTCATAATGAGGCAGCTGGGTGGTGCAATGGATGGTGAGCTGGGCTTGGAGTCAGCAAGCTATTGTGCCGTTCGGTCCTTTCAACCATGTCTGACTCTCTGTGACCCTATCTGGGGTTTTCTTGGCAAAGATACTGGAGGGGTATGCCATTTCCTTCTCCAGCTCATTTGACAGATGAGGAAACTGAGGCAGGCATCTGTTAAGTGACTTGCCCAGGGTCATACAGCTAGTAAGTATCTGAGGCCAGATTTGAAGATCAGAAAGACGGGGCTCTGTGCACTAACACGCAACTTGCACACCTGTCCCCTTCAGACAACCAACCAGGAGTCTCATGGGATGGGTCATACCAAACCCGTCCAGGACCAAAGGTTCTGGGGAGTGTAGGCCATCCTAGACCCACACCCCTTTCTCCTCCCAAGATTAAACATTCCCCTGGCAAGTTTCAGGCCAAGGGTGGATCAATTCCAAAGCCATCATTTCCTGTTCCCTTGATTCACTCAATTAGATCAGTAGATGGCCTGTATCCCCATCGCCTAGCTTTCACTATTCATTTCTCTCTGTATGGACTGGACTGCCTCTTCAGTCTGGACTCCAGGCTGGATCTCCATGCACAGCAGCAGCTACCTTGGAGAGCAGCTATCCTTCTGTCTAAGCCTCACCTGACATCCTATCAATGAGCTGAGTGAGGGGCTTCAACAAGGTTACTGAGGCAGTTCCAGCCTTCTGGGAATCTGGTCTCATGTGGATTTATGCGTAAGACACATTTGTTGGAGGGTAGGCTTTCAGAATAAGCCATTCCTTCTACTGAATCGAATGCTTTTCAAAAAATCCACAAAGTCCCATCTTCTAGTTGAGCTATCCTTCCAGACAGTCCTTGTGAAAGCCAGCCTGCATCCCCCAAGAACAGCTTCACCTAGAATGCCTCTCTCAGTAACATAGACAGAAGGAAGGTAGTAAGAAATGAAAGGGAATCTAGCCTTCTTCATTTTACAGGGGCTGAGAAGGGCTAAGCGGTTTCCCCAGCACAGTCATGACTCGAACTCAGATATTCAGGACTCCAAATTCAGCGCTCGATCCCCAGCACCACCTGCCTGCTTAGATGACTGTCCCAAGCCCTGGCACATCTGATGTGACTTAAGCCCCCCCACTCTTTCTGCCAGCCAGGACTAGCTTTGCCTTTCTCACAGTCACTGTCATCGATGACCCTGGGACCCCTGTTTCCCCGGTTCCCGCTACTCTAAAACAGCAAGTCTCCGAGGCCATCCTTGGCTAAAGTGAACCTCCAGCCGGTCTGCACAAAGACCACAGGCTTCGCTCCATCCTTTGCCTTAGTCCTCCAGAATAAAAAGGCCTCTAAACTGGGGGGGAGAGAAGGAAGGAGAGGGTGAATTCTCAAATCTCTCCTAGGCTCAGGATAATCTGATGATCACAATGGATAATTACATTTTCTTATCAAAACAATTAGCCATCCCTGAAACCTTACTCAGGGCCAAGGGTGGGGAAAACAACCCACCAGGCCATGGCACCCTGCTGCCCGGGGCTGGATCCTAAAGGGGGACATCCACAGGCCTTGGAGCACCGCTTTCCGGCTGCTCTCCTAAGATTTTGCCCTTTTTAATGAGGGTTATGGTAATACTCAGCTGCCCCCAACCCCCCCCCCACAGTGGGTGATTTCATTAGATAATGTTTAGTATTCTAAACTCTTCCATCATTCATGGCTGCCCCCTACCCCTCCCCATCTGTAAACAGGCTCTGGGATTTCATATCATTTGTCTCCATCTTCATCCTCCCCCCCCCACCGAAAACACACAGGGATTAGCCAGAAGGCCCTTTGGAAACATAATCCCAAATGGCCCGGCCTCCTTGAGGCCACAAAACGCAGGAGGGATTGCCCAGAAGAGACCCTGAAGTTGGTCCCTTTGGCTTTGTTTGGAGGACCTGGGGAGGGGGCCACAATGAATGACTTTCATGGAGGGAGCACATCCCGGATGGCTGAGCACAGCAATTTCCAGGCGAAGTGGGAGTGGAGGGGTGGGGGCCTCTCTCTGAGGCTCCCAGCTGAGTGAGGCCTCCACAGCCCACCCCACACTCAAAGGGAGACTGCCTTGTCCACTCTACTCCATTCTGGCCAATCCCTCTTCTGTAAGACTTCGGCCCACAGCATCATCTATCCACCTTCGGCCCCTGCAATCTCGTCAGGCGGCCCAGCGCCCAACATCCATCCATCAGTGAGAATGTGCTGACCACAAGACCAAGGGGAGCCAGATTTCAAATCAATGGAACACTGGGCATAAATAAAGAACTGACCAACTGCCCCCCCCTCCCCCTGGCCACCAAATCTCTCTTCTGTCTTTTTCAGATGCTGCTGCAGCTGCCAGGGCCTTGGTATGCACCGAGAGAGAGAAAATAGGTAATTCTACTTTCTGAGTCATGTCAATTATGACGTGGTGATAAGAAACATTTTCTATGAATTTTTAAGTACAAGTAATCCAGTTCTGCAATTGTCCCGGGTGGGGGACGGGGGAGCAGCACTGGAGCTGGAAGGGGCACTGATGCTTATTTTCATCCCAGACAAGCCAGAAGCTACCACTCAGGCACCCTGAGCAGCTTCCTGCTTGCTTCTCATCTGTTCCCCCCACCCCCAGCCCTGGGCTGCTCCCCGACATCCTTCTCCTTCTCCCCCCCAGCTTCAGCCTGGCTTTTAAGCCCCATTCTGTGCCTTCAATGAAGCGCTTGTCCTTTAAGGCACATTTAAATGCAAACTACTTCTATATACCAAATATAGTTCTCCAAGCCGGCATTTATTTTTAAACATGGAGAATGAGAGTCTCCCGTAATAAGGCTCGAGATAAATGTTGTGATTTTCAAAATGCTTTTTAGAAAGGGGGGGAGGAGGAGGAGAAGAATGAGGCAAAATAAAGAGGTGGGGGAAGAGAAGTCTCCAGCCTGGATGCTGGACCATCTCAGTGGGAAGGGGCAGGACTCAGCCTGACCACCGGACACAGAATAAGCCCATTTCTGCTCTGTGAATTCTCTTCGCTCAATTGTGCGAGACAGCAAAGTCCATGCAGCGAGAATGGACGGCCCTTTGGCCTCCGGCCCACTCCAGGCACACTGGGAGGGCTAGGGCTCATTGCATGGGGAACGGCGGCCCTACTACGTCACCACACAAAAGATCAGAGTCCCAAAGAATGACCAGACACTGGAAACTGAAGAGCCAGGCCTCATGGGAGGAGAACAGAGGGGCAGAGACACCAGAAACCTGGCTGGGAAATCAGATGGTCAGGAGACCTGTGTTCCAATACCAGATTGGCACTAATAATCCGAGGGACCTTTCCTCATCTAGAAAACAAGGGGATTGATACAGATCCAGAAGGTTCCTGTGAAACCCATGTTCTAACAAGTCACCAAATAGAACCCTCCTTTTTCCAGGGGAGGCCCAATGATGATGAAGGCCCCTTCTAGTTTTGAAATTCCGTGTTCTTGGGACCTTCCCACATCTGCTGCTCAATGTGTTAAGGTCCCAACAAGTTTGGTTCTGTTTTCTCCGACTGTAATGTTATTTGTTCTAAGGTCCCTCCCAGTTCTGAGATCCAGTGTTCTAAGGTCCCTTTCAGCTCAATGTTCTAGGATGTGCCTGGCCTTCTGTGTTCTGACAATCTAGGTTCACAGATCCTGTTGTAAGGTCCCTCTAAGCTCTGATGGGGGGGTCCCTTCTCCTTCAGGATGCCTTTGGGAAGGGAAAGGAGGGCTCTCCACCACCTCTATGCCACCCATGAGTTCAGAATTTTTTTTTGCTAAAAGTTAAATGTCCCTTTCCCCTGGAGGCCTGGCCCTGCTCTCTCAAATTCCCTGTGCTAGATCAGTTTCTGACTCTACATCTTCAGTCTTCCCTAGTGAGTGGGAGAAGACGAGGAGTGGTCATAGTCAGGGTCCCTTATCAGGGATTTGTGATTGTTATCAGACCTGCAGGAAAACTGAAGGGTCTTCTGCTTCTTCCTAAGGGTGTGGGTATGTGTGGCAGCTATGTGACTTCTCCCCTCTGACATCATCCCATCAGTATCCATCCACACCATGAGTCAAGGGCCAAATGGCCACACCTTCATCCCGGTAATCCAGTCTCTGCTCTTGGAACAGGAATTCCTACCCTGGGCTCAGTGAAGGTTTTTTCAACAGTGATAAGTAGCTATATTTCAATATAGGATTATTTTCCTTTCTACTTTATCCCATTTATTTTAAGCATTTAAAAACACAATTCCAAGAATTCATAATTCACCACATTGCCTGGAGTCCAGGATACAAAAACAGACACCCCAGGTCCAAGACCAGGCTGTGTTTAAGTCACAACAGAGAAGACAAGTTACAGGTGATTCTGAGATGTTCGGCCCATTCAGATAAACCCAGCCACAGCAGCGTGGACAGTGAGCTAGCTGGCTTTCGGGGCCAGAAGGCCTCGGGATCAAGTCCTACTTCTGGCACGTACAAGCTGTGCGCCTCTAAGGTTTTTTTTTGTTTTCAGAGGAATTGTTGATGCAGTCAGCACACAGTAGGTGCTAAAGGAATGTCTGCTAACTGGCTGATCTGCATTGGTTAGGAAGAGAAGAGCTTCTCCCTGGGGGAACTTTCTAGACTGATGAAACCCAGGCATCAGCATAATCAATCACCCAAACTTCCCCAAACATAAAGATGAGAACATAAGAATGATCACAGCAATAACAATGAACAACGTTAGACATTCCCAAAGATTTCTGTCAAAGGTTTCTTCACCTCCCCTAGTTTATCTAAGCCTCCCTACAGCCCTGTGGGGTAACTGCTACACCCTGTTTCACACACAAGGACATGAAAGTTCAGAGACATCTGACCATGCAATAAAATTCAGGACACAAAATAATCACACATAAGAAGAAACTGATAGAGAGAACATGAAAGAGGGAAAAGTGCTTTACAAATAAAATCTCACTGAATTCTCCCCAAAACTCTGGGAAGTAGGTTCTATTATTATCCCCATCCTACAGACGGGAAACTGAGGCCAACAGGGTAAGTGATTTTTGTTAAGTGATCAAGGCTGGATTTGAATTCGGGTCCTTTCTAACTCTGGGTCTAGGGTTCTGTCCAGTTAATCCTGACTCTAGGAAAAGAAACTCCTGGCCAGGTTAGACATCTGATTGCCGTGTGTGTGTGTGTGTGTGTGTGTGTGTGTGTGTGTGTGTGTGACATTACGTTCTTGCTGGCCAAATCCCTAGGACTGATTCTGGTTCTATCATCCGAATGCAAGGCACATCACTGCCCACCCACCCTGGTTCTAAGTGGGAGGGGGGAGACTTTAGAAAGAAAAAACCCCACACAATAAAAAATCTAAAGATGAATGCTGTATGTATATACATTTAAAAATAAAGGGGAAAGTACCAGGCCAGAGTCCATTAAAAGGATGGTGTGACTGACATGCTGCTCACTCTTAAATCAAAGCCCCTGCTCCCTCCCCCCCATCGAAGGAAACCTACCAGACAAGCTCGGGGACAAAAAAACCACTTCCCTCCCTCCTTCCCCCGCTAAGCAGGCCATGGATCACACGCAGCTCAGTGGGAATGAATTCAAGGCTCCAGTAAAATCAATAGGGAGTTATGGCCAGGGAGGAGGGGGGAGGAGAGCGGCAGGAGAGCAGGGTCTCTGTCCGAAGCCCCAGGGACACCCCAGGCAATGCACGTGTCCCATTGTTGCTGGCCTTCCCACCCCCCTTTCTCCTCAACCCCAGACCCCAGCCGCCAGCCCTCTCGAAGACCCTGGGCTCCCCCCTGACACCAACTCATGGCTGGTGAAATAAAGCCTGGGGGTAAGGGAGGGGGGAATCTGAGAAGCCAGGCTCCCCCGAGTCATCCCATCCTGGGGCCAGGTCTTCATCCTTCCCTAATCCTAGTCTGAGCCGAGGGGGGTCTAAAGGGCCTGGTCACCCCAGCCGTGACCCCCTCCCCCAGGGAACCTGGAGAAGGCCCCAGATGTGCACACTGGCCCCTAGCAGGAGGGCAGGGCCCTTTGTGTGCCCGCCTGCCCTCTCCTCTCAAGCTGGGAAATCTGTTCTGAAGGCTTTGTTGGGGGGCAGAGCCGAGCTGTGCTACTGTTGTGAGAGCAAAGAAAACAGCAGACATCCTCTGGGGGCTTGGCGTTTTATCGAGGGGCTGAGCAGCTGCGGGCGCGTTCATGGCATCCATGGCGGGAGAGGCGGCCAGCTCCAAAAAGAGCCTGTCCCCCGGGCTCCTCATTCCTTGGGGAGCCCACATGGGCCCACCCAACCGCCCCCTTAAATGAACAACAGTAGCCAGTGCCTGGCCTACCTAAAACGGGGGTGACCCCGCCGCCCCCGGCTATGTTTCAAAGCACTTGAGTGGGAAGAGGGAGAGCTGAGCTACCAAGCCACAGGCCCAGGGTCTGAGGCCCACCCAGCCATCCTCGTTCGCCTTGGGTGAGTCATCTGGCCCCCCACCCCTGCTCCCCAATTTCTCCATCAAGAAAATGAAACAAGCAGAGAAAAGCTCAGAAGGGGACCCAGACAAGCAGTTTGGCTCCTATCGTGTTAAACTGAACATAAAATTTAAAAATCCAACACACATAATGTCTGACATGCAACTGATTAACACTCAGTTTGAAAGGCCTTTCCAATTCTAACATTCTTATGTTCTAAGATTTCCCCTTGTACAGTTCTCCCGCTTTCTGTACCCCACCCCAGGCCCTGACCTTCCCTGTCCTAAGGCCCCTCCCAGCTCTGACATCCCCTGTTCTAAGGGGTCCTCCCAGCTCCGACATTCCCTGTTCTGAGGTCCCTTTCTGCTCCGACATTCCCTGTTCTGAGGCCCCTCCCAGCTCCGACATTCCCTGTTCTGAGGTCCCTTTCTGCTCTGACATTCCCTGTTCTGAGGCCCCTCCCAGCTCTGACATCCCCTGTTCTCAGGCCCCTCCCAGCTCTGACATCCCCTGTCCTAAGGCCCCTCCCAGCTCTGACATTCCCTGTTCTAAGGGGTTCTCCCAGCTCCGACATTCCCTGTTCTGAGGTCCCTTTCTGCTCTGACATTCCCTGTTCTCAGGCCCCTCCCAGCTCTGACATCCCCTGTTCTCAGGCCCCTCCCAGCTCTGACATCCCCTGTTCTCAGGCCCCTCCCAGCTATGGCATTCTGTTTTCTAGGGTCACTTGTACAGCTCCAACATCCCCAGGGCCTAGCACATAGTAGGTATTTAATGAAAGCTTATTGACTGAGTCTCTATTTAAGGTCCTTTCATGTCTTCTGTTCTGAGGTTCCTTCCAAGCGAAGCATTCTACAAACAAGCCAGGCCTGAGCTCTCCCATCCCCACCCAATGACCTTTGATGTTGTCTCAGGAGATGAGGAAGGAGAGGTAGGAAGAACAGCTATTTCTTCCGTAAACTACGCAGGGGGTTTCCAGAGTGGCTCCGGCACCTGAAAGGGAACCCAACACCCGGGAATGGGGAGCATGCCAAGGCTGTGACAGCCCAGGGCTTCCCTCTCCCATCTTGATAAAAAGCGGCACCCAACTCGTCCTTGAGTACGCCAGCTCTCCACGACCTCGAAGGCTGTCCCAGATTCATAATCAACCAACCTAGTCCAGTAGGTGAGAAAGTGAAACCCCAGCCTGGGCTTAGCTCCGTGCGGCAGGTGCCACGGGGCGGCGGGTGGGGCTGAACAGTGAGTGCCTGGGCACCAGGGAGGGCAGAAGCAAAACCAGGGGACAAGTACAAACAGTGGAGGCTGAGACAGACAGACAGACAGACACACACAGCACTACAGAGTCTCCAAAGTGCTTAACATCGATCAGTGAATGCTTAGCATAGTGCCTGGCACATAGTAGGAGCTTAACAAATGTTTACTGACTGACTGATCACCCCAACACTTCTTGCTGGCAAAATATACAGGATGATGATTTTAAAAAAATCTGGACTCCCAGTGTGCAAACTCTCTCCACCAGGTCAGATCAGCGCATCTTGGGTAATACAGTCATCTTTGATTTGAATTGGGGGAGGGGGATTTAGAGGGGAATGGAGCACAGCAGGGAAGGCTGGTAAGCAACGGTCACACAGCTACTATGTTAGGAGGACAACCTGAATCTGGGTCTTCCAGACTCAAGGCCAGTCCTCTAGAGTATAACATACCAAATTCCACTTTCAGTTGGGGAAAATGAGGCTCAGGGAAGTACTTCAGCCTGGTCACAAAGCTGTCAAGTGGAAGAGAAAGAATCCCAGAATTTCCTAGCAGAATCTGGGGTGGAGTGGGACAGAGAGAAGACAACAACCCAGGCAACAGCCACTTAGCGGGCCTGCCCTCTCGGGGGTCACTATCTTCCATGCAGCCACCCAGGTGATGCTCCTACATCATACGTCTGACCGTGGCTCCTGAACGTCCTCCAAACATAAATCCTGACTCTAGCCAGTGGCGCCTTGACTGTCACCCTCCCTCCCACGGCACAGTCTGGCCAAAGAGGTCTGCCCTCCCTCCCGCCACCTCTTGGAATCCCCATATTCTTACTGCAAGGCTCAGAACTGGCGCCACCTCCTACAGGAAGCCTGCCCTACTGCTCCCCAAGCCCAGTTGTTACTACACTCCCCCTCTGGAAATGATTTTGTATTTGATTTTCCGTGTGGATGGTGCTAACCTTCAATAGGATATCTGCTGATCTCTGCCACACATGCATGCACACACACTAGCATAAATACTAGGCCTGTTTGGGGATCCCAGATGAGAATCCTATGAGGAGGTAGGAATGCTGGGTTTGTCCCTCCCGACACAACGATTCTTGCAGACTCCCGAGCTGGAAGGGACCTCAGGGGGCGTCGGCCTCGCACAGTAAGGCTTCCCTGTCAGACGGGTAACTGAATGCTCCTGCCCCTGCACACAGAGCCCGCTGGCCACAGCAGAAATCTGGGAACAAAGTCCAGATCTGTACTCCTAAGGCTTCTCTGCTCGAGGGAGGCAGACCTCTGGCTCGACAAACATCTCTGCCACCCCAATGCCAGGCCCCAGACTGCCTTCTGGGAACCAAAGCTGGAACGGCCACCTGGCAGGGACATGGCTGCAGGGGATTCCTGAGAGGGTGCGAGGGCTGGGGGACACCGGGAGGCCTCTGAAGTCCCTGGCTTCAATTCAGGGACAGGAGTGGGCAAAACCCCCTTTCTGGAGGGATATGAGGAGCCAACTCATGAGGATCCTTTGGAGGAGAGACCTGAGGCAGGCAAAGGGCCAACTCCGCTGAGCCTTTAGAGTGGGGGGCTCTGGGAAGAGCCAAGTTCGTTGCTGCCTCTAAATCCAGGCCTCCTCCCTCTTGAGCAGCCTCCATCCCGCCATCCTCAGACAACGGACATGTGAGCAAGCGGAAGGCATGATTACAGTCAAGGCTGCCATGACTCTGGCACCCTTCCCTCAGGACCAGGCCCTTCTCCCCTGAGATAGCCTTCCACCACGCTGGCTCCTTCTCCCATGGACTCTAAAGACCTGGCCCCCATAACCCTACCAGGCTGATTACCCATTAGCCTCCTCCTCCTCCCGTCTGATGCGCTGTCTGCTTTCCCCTGTTAGAAGGTAAGCTCCGTGAGGGCAGGACTGTCTTTCTTTTTGCTTCTCTTTGCATCTCCAAGCTACTTGGATCTCATTAGTGACCTACCCAGCCACCTGGAATCTGGCCCCAGATACTTCCTAGCTGTGTGACCCTAGTTGTTTAACCTAGGTTTGCCTCAGTTTCCTTATCTGTAAAATGCACATAATAATAGCTCCTACCTCCCAGGGGTTGTTGTGAGGACCAAGTAAGATAATAATTGTAAAGGACTTAACACAGTGCCTTACACCATGTAAATCCTAGCTATTACTATCAATTATATTCTGTGGTATAATATACGTTAGTGTGTTATCTATAATAATATACATTAGTATATAATATTGTTATTATTGTCATTATTATCGCCAGTGCTGACATTCTTCATTCTAAACATCCCTCCCAATTCAGAAGGGAGAAAAAGTTCCTCTAATCCCGCCACACCAAGCTGCCAATCCAGGGGACTTTTACCTGAAGCATTTCTGCTCATCTGTAATTTGGCCCAATGTCAAAGACCCCAGGAACGCAGAGCAGGCCAAGGAGCCCACTGTGAGGTCCACGGCCAAGACAGCGTTTTTGTTTTCCAACGGCCCCGGGATGACACCCCCCTTCCCCCACTCATACACACCAGAGGCTTCTCCAGTTATCAGATTGTATTAGAGCAGAGAAAATTGCTGTGTTTTCCAAATAAAGCCTCATGTGCTACCCCATGGCTATAAACACCACGCACCCCCAAGGTTCCTCCCCACCCAGTACCATGGCCTTCCATTTCTTTAATATAAACACAATCAGATGTTCCACATTCCTACAATATTTCCGAGACAGGGATGGAGAAAGCCAAGGCTCCTGGGCACAAAAAGGCCACTTGTCCCCTCCCTTACACTGGGGAAGTAGGGGAAGGGGTGGAGAACAGTTTTGAAACCAATGGGTGGGTGGGGGCACACCCATAGGACTGTGGCTGCCCAGGAAACCACCTCACTACTGGGGAACTCATTCTCCACTCAAAAGCAACACGACAAATTTATTCAACAAGCCAGTAATCAATATTTAGTAAGCACCTACTGTGTGCAAGGCACTACTAAACACAGAAGTGGAAAGGGGTGGCTCAAGAGCTAAGAGGGGGCCTTTGAGGCCAGGCAGTCCCCATTCCCCCTTCCCCACTTTTTCACAAAGGAGGAAACTAAGGCCCAGAAGTTAGGCAACCTGTCCAAAACAAGGCCTTCCAGGCGTAGACCCCCTTCAAGGAGGGGAATGATCTTGTTTCCTCCAGGTCAGAATGTAAGCTCTCTGAGGATGGGGGCTGTCTTTACAGTGCCTGGCACACTGAAGAGTTAATAAATGTCTGCTAATTAATGATTAATTTCCTAACCATCAGAGTTATTCCACAACAGAACAGAACAGGCGCCCTGTGAAGGGATGAGCTCCCCATCATTGGAGGTATTCCGGGCTTAAGAGCATGAAGTGTAGGTGGGACTCCAAACCCAATGAGATCTCTTCCCACTAAGACTCTGATTCACCCCTCCCAGAATACAGCACCCACTGGCATCAGACATGTTTACACCTCCAGCTTCTGCTGGAAGGAGTGATGGGGAGTGGTCTGATGGGAAGCCTGAGCAAAGCCCTTGGTCTGATCCTCTGGGAGGAACGCATCAGCAAGGCTGACGTTTACTTATCAGCTCCCAGCCCTGCCCCTCCAAGATGTACAATGAATGTAAGTGAGGACCCAGGGCACAGAAGCCACATGAAGAATCCAGTTTAATCCCGAAGCCTTGGAGGGAGAGGTTCACCAGGCTCAGCAGCCTCAGCTCCCCCCACCCTAGACGTGGGACCCCTTCATGTCGCAGCCCCCACTTCTCCAGCCCCCAGGACAAGGCAGGCTTGGAGGATGGAGGGGTACTTCCCAGGAATCCCCAAGGCTAGGCACAGACGCAATCAGAGCATCTCAGCCCTCGACAGCTAGCAAGGACCAGGAAAAACAGCCAACTCCTTCATTTTACAAAAGGGGAGAAACTGATGGAGGTGTTCATGACCATCCAGGAAGGTCCACGATCAAATCCATTGTCACAGAGGGGTAAACTGAGGCTGAGCATTCACAGTGGGGCCTGAATTCAGGCCTCTTCCCTTATGGGAGGTCCCCAGAGGAAAGTGACATGGGAGCAAAGGGAAGGCATTCAGAGACTTCACCTTAGCTGTCAGACTGGACGTCAGCCTGCCCTTCTCTGCACCCTCACACCCTGGGGAGATGGAACCCGTAGGTGATGGGGAATAGTATTCAGGGATCCCGGCTTCTGCTTGCTCCCACAGACGCCACAGACCCTCCCTGGTCAGGCGAGGAAGACCAGATTGTATATATAAGCTCCAGGGCACCCCTGCACCCCCACAACCTCACCTACATCTCTTGTCTACTTAGGGGTGACAATGTGGGATCTACTCAGAATCCGCCCCACCCCGCCCAAACTTCCCTATTTCTGAGGCCACCAGTCACCACCTTCCCAGGACCCCCAGGTTTCCAACCTCGATCATGCCTGACTCATCCCTCTCCTCCACCTCCCCCTGCCCCCACACTGAATCATATGCCAAAGGGCCTAAGGGAACCATCTAGCCCTCATTTTACAGATGAGGAAACTGAGGCTCAGAGTGACTTGTGGAGACAATGTCTGAGGCAGGATTTAGATATGGGTCTTCCTGAGCCCACGCCCAGCATTCTATCCACTAAGCTACACTCTCTCTCACACCTGCCAACCCAGCTCATAACACACTACTATTAACAGTTAGCATATATATATATATAGAGAGCACCTACTATGTGCCAGGCAGTGTGCTAAGTGCTTTATAAACATTAACTCATTTCATCCAGGTGCTCTTATATTTACAGCTGAGGAAACTGGGGCAAGTAGAGGTTATGTGACTTGTCCAGGGTCACACAGCTAGGAAGTATCTGTGAGTATTTATTATCACACAAAGACTGTGATAGCCTCAGTTTCCTTTGCTATCAAGTCAGGGGATTAGGATTCAGATGAGGCCCCCACCTCCCACGCCCCCCTAACGATCTAGGAAGTCCTATGAGAGTTTGAGGGAGGTGCTGATTCTGAGCCACCCGCTGCAGGGTATAGCTGCAGTATAGGGAGGCTCCCCTGCCAGCTCAGTGTGGGACCTGGACGGCGGCGGATTCTGGGATCCAGACCCAGAAATGGATGAACTGGGAGCCTCTTCTCCACTCCCCTCCCTCCCTGCTCATCAGCAGTGAGTAGCACATCTGTCTTATTCATAGCAGGACAAACAGGATAAAGAATTTAGAGCCCCGAAAACAAAACGCAGACACTCACAAGCTCTGGGAGAGCCCCCCAGGCACGTGAGCTGCCACCCCAGCTCCTCCACGGAGGTGAGCCAGATGCCTGGCCACCACCCGTCGCCGGGTCGCGGGCCTCAGTCACGGGCACCTCCCCCACTCTGGGCATGACAGAGAGGAAAAATCAAAACAGCCCCCCAATCTCCTCATCCCCCCTCCCCCATCCGGCAAAGCATAACTCACTCCCTGGCACGTCTGAGCATGCGCTAGGCATGGCGAACGCAGAGTTCCTACATCTGGACAGGCGGCTATGATTCACCAGAGGCTTCCCAATTACAGAGTAATTACCATCACTTAACACGGATAACACATACATTAAAGGAGGGGGCCCCCAAAACACAGGAATGGTAGGTACCATGTGAGACAGAGTGACTCTTCTGAAAACCAGAACTGTGATAAGAGACAAGATGATCCCAACGGGCACGGGGCTGCCATGATGCCCAGAAACTTCCCCTGGAAATGACAGGACACCCTGGGGCTCTATTATTAATAATCGATTTGTACATATTTATTTGACATGCTTCTAGGTATGCACATGTTCTCTCCCTCCCTCATCAGAACGTCAGCTCTTTGCCCGTAAGGTGGTTTCTTTCTTTCTACTTTAGTCCCCAGTGCTTGCCACAGCCAGACAGTATTTAAGCACCTACTGTGTGCTGGGTACTGGGTGATGTGCAAGGACCCCAAGAAAGGCCAAAGCCAGTCCCTGCTCCCAAGGAGCTCACAGCCTAATGGGAGGAGGCAACATACAAACAAGAAATGATCTCACGAGGAGGGCACTGGCATGGTAAGGAGGGACGACCCGGAAAAGCTTCTTGCACATGGTGGGATTTGGCTGGGACTTGAAGGAAGGTAGAGATGGAAAGGGAAAGAGCGCAGTGTTTTTGGCATATGGTAAACACTTAACAGGTGCTTGCTGGCAGACTTTTTATTATTACCAATAACAATGGCCCCAATTTCTCCAACAACAGTAACAATGGATATGGTGACTTCCATTTTTATAAAGGCATTGGGTTTAAAATGTTTTCCTGCTAAAAGCTCCATAAGATTATTCCAAAAGCAAATAGGATTATCCCCATTTTACAGATGGGAAATGGAGGCTCAATTGAACTCTTCTTCCCATAGCTCTCTACTTTGGAGTCTCAACCTGAGTTTTCTGGTGCCAGCTGTTTCCATCATACTACGCTCTCCTACCTCATCTGGGGAAAAAGGGCCTTCCACAAGCACCAGAGAGCGCGGCCGAGGATGAGGGACAATCCATTGTATCAGAGTCTACTTGTGCATCTGTGGAGAATGCGCATTAAATACCCATCTGTGAAGCGAACCATTATTTAAACTCCCTATGTCTCTAGCTGAGTTTCTTCATCTATAATCCGAGGGAATTGATTCACAATCTCCCAGCTCGGACACTCCATGTTCCTTCCGGTTCTAATGTGTGATCCAACTGGTTTCACGTCGCTTTTCAGCTCAAACATTCTAAGGACAATCTCATTTCTTTATTGTCTACTAGGACCAGGGGTTAGGGAAGAAGATTGGGCCCCTCTGTTCAAAAGGCACAATTAGGCCAGTAGAAGTGTGCCCTGCCCCTCTGGCCCCCAAAGTTAACTAATACTCAATGACAGAGGAAGGAAAGCCTGTTTATAACTAGAAGGCTCAAGGAAGTCTTCCTGGAAGAGGTGGCACCCAAGCAAGATTTTCAACAGGTCAAGATTCTAGGCACAAAAAAAAAATGGCCAAGTGGGGGCACGGAGCCATAATCACATTTTAGAGTATGAAGGGGGGCCCCAGTGAGACAGGAAACTAGAAATCTCAGTGTTACAGGGGACCCAGTCTAATCCATACCCGTCAAAGAATCTCCCACTGATGGTTACATAGCCTCTGGCTTGCCGCACCTCTAGCGCTGGGGAACTCGCTGCCTCCTAAGGCTGTCCATTCTGTCTCAGACAGATCTGACTGTTAGAAAGGTGTTGAGAAGTTTTTCATTGTTTTTCATATATATAGATGAAGCTTAGAGTACTCTTTGTTTTACAGATGAGGAAACTGAGCCTCAGAGATTTTCAGGGACTTGCCCAGGATCCCACATCAACAGGTCTCCCTACATACAAGAGTGCTGCTCTGTCCATTCTGCCATGAAGGCTGAAGAGAAGAGGGCTTTGAACGCCAAGCTAAGAACGCTCACTTTGTCCGGTTAATAACAGGGTGCCCCCGACTCTAGGAATTTCAGGGTGGGCACGTGAGCTCCCTGAGGAAGGGGACAAGACTCACTCCCCGCAGCCCCACAGCTTAACTCAGGGCCAGGAGAGTAAATATTTACTGAATGAATTGAATAAATGAATATTTTATGGCCCTTGACTTTTTTCTTACCACATTTCCAAAGGAAACAACAACCCCCACTTTCTTATTTTCAGCTTTAATAAGATCTGTACTTGTCCAGGTAGCCCCAAAGAACAACAACGTCCTGACAAAGGAGGCCAGAGGCATGCCTGTGCGGGCAGGGAGCAGAGTGTGAGCTGGAGTCCATCGGTGAGGTCCGTCCGCCTCCCTGCTAGGGTCAGCCCAGTCTAGAGCAGGTCCTCTTGCCACCTACCCCTGGCTCTGTCCAGCAGTGAACAAAGAGGCTCTACCAATGCTTCCCAAAAATAACCAGCCACAAAACACACAAAAACACATGTGCCAACCACCGCAAGGCAGGAGCTGAGGCAACAGGAAAGGGAACGGGGGTGGGGCAGCAAGCCCTGAATTTGGGGGGTTTTTTTGGGGGGGGTAGGGAGAAGGGGAGAGAGTGGGAAGGAGGCAGCACCAGGTGTGGCCTTGTTTCACGGCTTCCATGGGTCCCCCTCACACGTTTCTGAGGTTCCTCTTGGTCTGCTGGGCAGAAAGGATGACAGAGTCCAGAAGGAGGATTGGGGAGGGAAGAAGGGAAACAAGAGCAGATGTAGAAAATTCAGAAAGCACCTGAGGAACCAAACGGATAACTGGACAACTGATGGAAACATCATGGTCCCCACAGGACACGAGCAGAAGCACCAGGAAGACATAAGTAGATACAGAGCCTCAAATCGAGCCCAGTTTCTAGGTCTGAGCAAATCTAAGAAGAAATGTTGATACTTTCCAGTGATAAGGCAGAAAAAGAAAATATAGGGAAATACTGATTGATAATACCCTCTAGCCCCGGCTACATACCCTTCTTTGCTACAGGTCTCAGGATGGCCATCTACAAAAGACAGGGATGTCCTAGCTCAGGGGTTCTCAGCCCAGGGCCCACAAACATATTCTTTTCAGTAAGTCGATGATGGTATTTCATTATAATTGGTTTCTTTTTTTGGATTGCTATGCTGAGAAGGGGTCCCTAGGCTTCATCAGACTGACTGCCAAAGAGGTCCTTTGTACAAAAACAGACCCTCAGTTGGAGATGATCCCGAATGTTCTAACGTTCCCTGCTTCAAAGACCTTCAATGTTCTAACATTCTGCATTCCAAGCTCCATCCCAGCACTGACAGTCTCCTGTCCTTGCATTCTACTCCAAAGTTCTCTCTTTGGTTATTCTAGGATCTAAGAGCCCTCTCAGCTCCAGGGCTCCGTGGTTACATGCACAACATCTGCCTGCCCAGGTGGCCGATCCAGATTCGCCACAAGGGAACGCAGAGATGTCCCCCTCTTCTCTTTGCCCGCATCCCTACAATGAGGGTCTGACCACTTCCAGAACACCTACCTTCACAGATCCCCTTGCATGTCACGGCAAAGCTTGATCCCAAAGCTGCATTTAAGGGGAGAAAGAACCTGTTCAGCACGATTTCAGGCTGGGCCTTGGGAGCCGTGTTCAAAGCCTTGGGTTCCCAGGGGCCTACGTGGCCACCCCACCCCAGAGCCCCACACGCAGAAACCAAAGCTGGCCCTTCTCCTTGTCTGTGGCCTGCAACGACGGCCACTCGTATTTATGCCAGAATGGACTGATGTCAGATTTCTAGTCCAAACACATCTAGTGACTACCCAGGTAGCCGTGGCAGGATCCTGGCTTAGAAGGAGAAAGGACCTCAACCTGGACATGTTACGTATGAGGAAACAGAGGCTCAGAGCTGAATGACTCCACCAAGGTCACAAAGGTAGTAAGCAACAGAGATAGAACTGGGACCAAAGCCAAGAAGTAACCCAACTCTGAACTTAATTAGTGCTTACCAGGTCCCAGGCACAGCTAAAACAACATGGCAAGATGGGCCAGATGATGCTGAGAAACAGAGCATGCCTGGAGGACCGGGGGCTCTTTGAGCACAGTCCAATGACCAGGACGGTCAAAGGCCCTGAGATGACGCCATGCAAGTGTGAGTGGAAGTGGGCTAGCCTGGAGGAGAAGAGAAGGCTCAGGGGGCCTGGCTAGCTGTCTCCTGGTGGAGACCAGACTTTCTGGGTTTGGCCCCAAAGGTTAGAACCAGTAGCAAGGGGTGGGTTAAGCTGAAAAGGAGACGGAGGCAGGCTGGATGTTAGGGATGGCTTCCTAACCATCCATCAGAGCTACCCAAAGTAGGACAGAGAGAGACAGAGAAGACCAACGCCAGCAGGAAGTGGAACAGAGACAGGGGGAAGATGCCTAGGAAACGGCCAGGGCAGGGAGAGGGAGGAAGAGGACCACATGGTTCTCTCTTCACCCTCCAAGGTCAGAAGGCAAGGATTCTGGGGAAGACAGCTTCTTGTTTACGGGATGTTTTTGTTTTCGAGCTTTTAAAAATTTGGGGGGTGGGGTTATGATGTTTTGTGTGGACGGACTGTTTTCATCCTGCCCCAATGACCGTCAGGTTAATGCATTTTTAAAAGGAAAGATTTTAACGTGTTCAATCGATCCCCTTTCGCCCAGCTCCCCCCTCCATCCACTGAGGCTGAGTCCAGAGGGGAGGAGGGGCCATCGGCTGCAGAGGCGACCTGAGAACGCGCCCTTCCAACCAACGCTGAACCATTCCTATGTTCCCCCACCAAGTTCAATGGGAGGGGCTGATCCCCTTCTATGCCTGAGCCCAATTAGGACCCATCTCTCACTCCACTGGGAGTGTCCAAGGCAACAGAAGGGATACCCTGGAGGGATAAACACATAGGGACCTTCCTTCAGGCACTGGAAACAGAGGAACTGGGTTCAAATCCTGCCTGTTACAATTAAGACCTTTGTGACCTTGGGCCAATCATTTCAGGGCCCAGGCCTCATTTTCCTGTCTGTAAAATAAAGGTGGGTTAGGCCTGAGACTCCTTCCAGCAGTAATAAGTCACAACCTTGGGCTTGTGGGGTCTTCCTCTTCCTAAACCTCAGTTTCCCCATCTGTAAAATGAATGGGATGACTTGCGATCCTTTCCAGAACCCTGGTCTTCTTCTAACTCTGAGGGCTACAGTTCCCTTCCCCGGGACCTCACCACCTCTAGCCCCCCCCCCCCATCTAACTTGGGTCCAGTTAGGGACAGTCAGAAAGCCAAGAGCCCAGCACTTGGCCCCTGCATGGATCAGCCTTCTCCTCTCCTCTCCTCCTGCTTGTGCTCTTTTCCCCCTCTCCCTGGCACCCCTCCCTTCTCCTCCCCACCTCCCCTCCCCCGGCCACCAGCAGAGGCTCGGCTCTGTCTCAAGTGAAAAGCCTCACCAGGGCTTAGCAGATGGGCCTTCCCAAAATACAGCACATGGAGCTGGTTTCGTGACTAACAAAATATGCCAGGCAGGACAGCCTGATCCCCCCGTGCGATAACCACGACTGTTTTCAGGAACAGGATTTTACACGTTTCCAAGGATTGGCGGGGCAGCGGTAGCTGGCAGCTTGCCACCAATGCCTGCATCTCTGCATCCGTGTGCACTCCAAGGCGCTTGCAAGGGAGCATCGTAGGACCAGAGCTCTATGACTGGAAGGAATCTCACAGGCCATCTCCTTCAACCCCCGAGGGAGGGAAAGAAGGAGGAAGGAGGAAGGGAGGGAGAGGGAGGGGAAGAAAGATTTATTAAGTACCTACCATATGCCAGGCACCATGCTAAGCACTGTTATCTCACTGGAGCCTGACAACAACCCTGAGAGGTAGGAACTATTATAACCCCATTTTACAGGTCAGGAAACTGAGACAAACAGGGGGTAAGTGACTTGCCCAAGGTCACATAGCCAGTAACTATCAGAGCCGAATCTGAACTCAGATCTTCAGGACTCCAGGCCCAGTGCTCTACGCACTGTGGCATCCCCTAGTGGCCACTAATTGGCCACGGAGAGATTGTCAATGCCTTCGACCAAAGTCAGGAGCAGATTCTGAAAGTGTGGTTCATAAGTCAGATTCTGTATCCAGAGGGGGAGGGACGTCAGGGATCATCTGGTCCAACCTTCATCTTACAGATGAAGAAACTGAGGCTAAGAAGTGTTGAGTGACAAATTCAGTGGCAGGCACTGGTTTGAGCACAGGCCCTTTGCCTCTTCCCAGGGAGCCACACTGCCCCAGGGTCACAAAATTCCATTCTTCCCAACAGCCCAGACAGCACTATCCCCATATTCCAGGTGAGAACCACCAGTCAGCCAAAGCTAATACCAGCCTGGGATACATAAAACCATCCTGTCCGCCGGGGCTGTGGGGTTAGTACAAGATTCAGTTCTGTTTCTCAAAGAGCCTATAACTGCACTGGGCTAGACTGGCCACCTCTGAATACAGGCTGTGTGATTTACAGATCGAGTAGTAAATCACGGTGCAGATGAGTAAACTGAGGCACTCTATTCCAGACAGAGAAAGGAGCTCAGCACCAACAAGGACCGTCAGCTGGGGTCTCGAGACCTGGCGACCCCCAGCAGTTCAGATCCATCAAACCCGTGTCCCTCCCCACCCTGCAGAAACATCCTTGGCTTCCCACGGATCCCGGGTCACAAGCACACAGGGGAAAAGACTGATACCAACAGCTATTCCTCCACCTCATCCCCCATGCTGTCGGCACAACCTTAGGAACGCTAAATATATACATAGCTCTGAATGGATGCAGAGGCTCACCAGCTCACATGCACACCCACGTGTGCATCCACACAGAGGTTAGGTTACAAACAGTTGTGCTCCTGAGGCAGAGACAGTAGAAATTCTGAAGCAGCTTGGGACGGAGAGGGGGAAGGAATCTTCCTTTTTTCTTTCCTTCCCCCTCTCCCTTCCTTCCTTTCTTTCCTTTTCTTTCCTCTCTCTTCTTTCCTTCCGCCCTTTCTTCTTCTTTTCCCTTGTCCCTCTCTCTTTCTTTTTTCTTTCCTTCCTTCCTCCTTCCCTAATACCATCATTTCTAAACTGACCTCCCCCCTACATGTTTTTTTCATTCACTCTACTAATACTTCTCCTTCCAAGGATGGGAGCTCACTGCAATTCAAGAAATGTTTACTATGGGCTCCCCAGAAGAAGGAGACAGCTCTGGTCTGGAGAAGATGGAGAATCCTGGCCGTGGAGTCAGGAGACACTGAACTTGGGTGTGAATTCTGCCTGGGCGCTCCCTCTGCAGGGTTAGGGGACACTGCTTCATTTCTAAACTGTCCCAGAGTGTCTAAGGAGAGGCTGGCTCAGTGAGGGAGGAAGGGGCCGAGCTGGGATCTGCAGCCGGGTCATCTGACCCAAAGCTGAGGTGCTCTCCTCACCGACTCTCCCGAATGGTGGGGCCCTGCCGGCCCCATTCTCGGGGGAATCTCCAAAGGGCCACGTCGGCTGTCACTGAGACCTTCCCTGCATGTCTCTGCTCATGGTACCAGGGAGACCTTGGGCTCCCTCTAGGCTGGGGCAGAGGATGCCAGGCTCGCAGGGCAGCACTCTCTGGACCGTTTTCTGGGGCAGCCAGAAGGCAGGGCCCAGCTTGGAATGAAGGCCTTGCAGACCTGAGACAAGGTACATAGAAAAACCCTGGCCTGGGTCTTGTGTGCTCTTAGGATGGAAATGTTCTTCCCCTCAGAAGCAACCTCTGGTCAGCTCTAAGCCTCCTCCCTGCACTGCTTCAAGAGAACACGGGAAAACACTGTCCCCTCGGGCCAGCCAAACCCTCTGGCCCCTTCTCTGCCCCCTCCTTCCTACCCAAGCACCAGGCGCCTGGCTCGCGACTCCAGGCAGGCACCCGTCAGCACTGGACTCTGGACGGCAGGGGACACCTCAGCTGCCCAGCAGTCAACATCACAGCTCTGCCCCGGGTCACAACGACCCGAGCCCTACTTGCTGGACAGCAGGGCATGTGTGCCAGCAAATGACTCCTTCTGTGGACAAGCTCAACCAGAGACTCAGAGGTCAGGGAAGGGAAGGGAGGAGGGGGAGGGGGAGAATTAGCCAGGAAAGAGGGAGAGTAGGAGGAGAAAAGGAAGGAGAAGATGGTGGGGAGAGGGGGATAGCCAGAAGCGGAGGAGGGACAAAAGGACAAGCAAAGACAGAAAGAGGAGAGGAAGGGGATGTCTACCTGTGGATTTCCCTCAGCCCTGGCTCACAGGCACTCGGACACTTTGTTGGGGAAGACCACAGGGCTCTTTGTGGCTAACCCACTCCACAGAGAAGCTGAACAGCTCCAGCTGCAACTAGAACCCAGGTATCCTGACCCTCAGCAAGGCCCACTATGCAACCCCAGGACGTGGTCTCTGAGGCACGTTCCAGCTCTGAATCCTACCAGCTTACCAGAGAGCAAAAAGGACCAGGATCAACGTAAAGGGAAACAGGGCAGCACGGGGGAAACGTCACTGGGCAGCAGGCCCGGAGACCTGAGCTTGCATCCAGGCCCCAGCCCAACCCGGGCAACCTTGGCCAAGACCACTGACCCCTTCAGTCCTGTGGTTCCGCATCTGGAAATGGGTTAGACTCAGGCTCCTCCCTGCCCTGCCATTCCACATTCTAAGCTTCCAGCCCTGCCATTCCACATTCTAAGCTTCCAGCCCTGCCATTCCACATTCTAAGCTTCCAGCCCTGACATTCCAGTTCTAAGCTCCCTGCCCTGCCATTCTACATTCTAAGGTCCCTGCCCTGCCATTCCACATTCTAAGCTTCCAGCCCTGCCATTCCACATTCTAAGCTTCCAGCCCTGCTATTCCAGTTCTAAGCTCCCTGCCCTGGCATTTAATGTTTTAAGCTCCCCTTTAAAGAAATTCAATACAAGGCTACCTGTCCAGCCTCACTGGTTACTTTTGCCAAAATTTAGCTGGACTCCAAGGGAGTGTGGGCACAGATCTGTAGGGATCATGTGTCAGCCTTGAGCAAGAAGCCTGACATTCCAGCAGGGGTTTGGTTCTAGGGTATCATCCCATGTGTCAATGGCCCCTTCCTCCATAACCTTATGATGGAGGTGGGGAGAGTAGAGTGGTCCCACTGACAAGAGGAGCCTGGAGCCTGGAGCCTGGAAAGGAATCGGGGTACTGGGGGAGAAAGATGCATTTTGACCAGGCTCAGTGACCAAGTCTCACTACTGATGGAGATATGGAAAGTCCTCTGCACCAATGGGAGTGCCCTGGATTTCCTCCCCACCCCCCCCACACTGGCTAAGCAGAACCACATTAAGCCTGGGGACTAGCTTTGCTCCAAGATTACGCTTTACCACGAGCCGTGGGAGCTGGAAGGGTCTGAGCGAGGAACGTCACGCTAGCCTCGGCCCAGGCCGCAACATTCAATGAACCAAGAGGGAAAATGTCGGGCTATGACTCAGCTGCAACTAGAACCCAGGTGTCCTGACTCCCAGCAGGGCCCATTACGCCGACCCCACGCACCAAGGCGGTCATCTCCAGCAATTTTAGAGAGGAAACAAATTATTCAGAACTGCCCTTCCCAAGCCTGGCCGCCTCCACCCCAACAGGTACATGAACAAAAGAGCGTGACCTCAGAGCAAAGTTAACTATCCTGCTGGGCCCAGCTCTGGGCACCGTGTTTAGGAAGGGCATTACCATGATGGAATGGATTCAAGAAAGCTATCTTGATGGCAGTGAGGTTCAAAACACGTTCTGTGTTCTAAGGCCCCCTCCCAGCTCTGACAGTCCCTGTTCTAAGGCCCCTTCCCAGCCCTAAACATCCCCTGTTCTAAGGCCCCTCCCATCCTTGACATCCCCTGTTCTAAGGCTTCTCCCAGCCCTCACCATCCCCTGCTCTAAGGCCCCTCCCATCAGTGACATCCCCTGTTCTAAGGCTTCTCCCAGCTCTGACATCCCCTGTTCTAAGGCCCCTCCCAGCTCTGACATTCCCTGTTCTAAGGTCCTGACCTCTGGGCCTAGACGACCTCAAAGGAATAGAGAGGCTGCTGTGGATACAGGAATTGGAGCCTGGACTACCAAGATGAAAGGCCTCCGAACGGGCCGGGAGGGCAGAGGGGATCCCCTAACGTACTCAGGAAGGTGGCTGTTCCACATTGAAGTCCCATGAAGTCATCACCACATAAATGGAAAAGAGAAGGCAAACCCCCAACTCCTGCCCTGAACTTGATAATGACATGTGTGGCTCTGTTATGTAGTGACAAGCACAATGAACCAGCGCCCCCCCCCCAAAAAAAATGAGACTCTGTCTCTCAGGACTTTAGCGATGGGCTAGTACGATGCCTTTGTTTTTTACAAATAGGGAAACTGAGTCCCAGCTGCAAAAAGTGGCCTGCCCAAGGTTACCCAATGACAGCACTAGAACTGAAACCAAGCCCGCCTCTAACAGTCCAGGACGCCACCTTACCTGGGGGCCGGGCAACGGGGACCCCTGACCCACTCCTGGCCCCGCCCCAACGCTCTCTATTTTAGCTAGCAGGTCAAAGCGGCCCCTCTGCCCTAACGTCCCTAATTTCCCTTGCTTTGTTTTCCACACGGGGTGCAGCCACACCGGGTCTGGAATCCGGAGATGGGCTCAGATAGGACCTCCGACATCTGAGCAAGTCATGTGACCTCACTAGGTCTCAGTTTCCTTACCTGTCAAACGGGAGGCCAGCCTCAAGGCTCCAACCAGCACACATACATTAAGGTTAGAGGCTGTGAGGTGCAGAGAGAAGAACACAGGGCTTGGGGCCTGGCTACAGGAGCTGAGGTGGAGTCCTGGGGAACGGCCCCTTAGTCCGTATAAAAACCTTCTAAGGCGGTTTCCTCTTCTGTAAAATGGGGGTGGCAATATTAAACTACCTTCCCTCGACGGCACTTCAGGGAATCACCTGAGACATCAGGCAGGCCTCGTGCAACCTGATGGTAGCAGGTAAACGGTATTACTTCTGGCTGTGGCCCAGGGCTCCAGCCCTGGTAGCCTAGGGAGGGTAGAGGCCAGCCACAGAAAGTGGGGATGCTGGGACTTCCCTTCTAGGAGGGGATGTGCGATTCTGGCCAACACCTCCCCTCAGGGTGGGTGGGAAAAGTCTGGAAAATGGGAGGAAAAAATAACAGGAAGATTTTAGATCAAGGCTTTCCCTTCTGTTTTCTCTAGTGAAGAAAATGATCCAGGAATGAGGGGGGACAAATGGTCTAATTGAGAAGGAAGCCCAAGTTGGGGAGGGTGTGGTGATGGTGGGACAGCCCCCAGTGGCTGGGGCAAGAAAACGGTGCAGACAGGAAGTGACCGGACCTTTGAAAAGCCTCTCGTCTTAGTCTCCAGTGAATGACAGAGAGGACAGCTGGAGGACAAGAGTTAGTGGGGTTCAGGGCAGGCTGAAAGCCCAAACCCAGCTTGGAAGGTCTCCAGTGGGGTGCCCCAGGGATCTCTGCTAGTTAACACTTTTATCAATGACTAAAAAGCATTCAGTCTGCCAGTGGCACAGAACTGAGACGTGTTAATTCACTGGACTGGATGACAGAGTCAGGATCCATTCCAGAATACTGGACTAAAACCAGACAGGTAACATTTAGGAAGAGGAATAAGGACCACATCCTGAGAACTGACTGGTACAGGGAACTGCCAGTGAGGAAATGCCCTCCACCGATGCAGGCTGGCTCTTTCTCTGCAATTTACAATCTAGAACAGCGGGCATGGGCCCACAGTCAGGACGCAAGCGAGGAAGGCAAGAACATGAAGTCTTTGTGACCTGGAAGCTGGCTTTCTATCCACCACATTCTGATGCCAGACAACATTTACGAGAAATGAATGGAAAAGCCTTCACCTTTAGGTCCAAAATGACAATGGCCTGAGTAAAAGCTAGGTGGCGTAATAAAAAGAGATTTGGATTTCAAATCAAGATCCAAATGAGAATCCTCCTTAGACCCTCACTAGCTAACGTCACATGGCCAGGTGATTTATCAGCGCAATGCCTCAGTTTCCTCAAGGTAAAACAGAAGGGCTGTTATTTTTGGTAACTTCAAATTCAAAGACCCCTTCTTAGATCTAAATCTGTGACCCTACTAAAAGGGGGATGGGGAGGTGGGAAGGGAGGAAGATGGAGTTAAACAGCCATTTGGCTGAAAAAGATGCTTGGATTTTGAGGTTAGTTATTTCATGGACTCCCAGTTGGGTGGCAGTCCTCACTGTGAGGGGGATGGGGGACGGCCAAAAGTCCTGACCAGGCAGCGGATGACCGTCCTGCTAGTTTCGACCACGTGGAATCCTGAAGTTCAACAGTATGTGCGGGAGCAGCCCAGCTGGAGGGGGTACCAGGGAAGACCAGAAGAAAAACACAACCCCACACGCAACACCTCCCCTTTCCCAACTGAAACTGGCATTGCGTTTAATTCAACAAGTGTGTAGGGGGTGAATTAAAAGACAAACAGGATGGCCAACGGCTGCCCAACGGTTTCATTCTGATAACCAAATACGCTTTTACTTTAAGCAAATCCAACACAGGAAAATGAGATTTCCCTCAGATGGAGGGGAAACAGGACAGAGACCTCAGAGGCTGAATAATTCCTGGCGGTGTTCAAGTCAACTGTGGAATTCCTTTAACATAACCAGGACCGAGTCCCCAAAACAGATTGAGCCCAACTTATCAGTGTCTGACATCTGACGTTGCTGCGTGTGCAGGAGGGGATGCCCCAGACTGAGCCCCGGGACCCCTCTCTGGGACTGGAGGAATCATGGAGGAGGGGGAGCCCCTCCCCGACAGACCCTGGCAGCCTGGCTGTCCAATCTGAACATCTCTGCCACGGAATGTGCCTGCTTCACGGCGGCCAGAATCAGGGCTGAGCAGAGCGCACAAACCAGCTGGAGTGCTGCTGCAGCCTCATGAAATAATGAAATGCCAAACCAGCCCCTCCATCGGCTCCAGTCTCTCAGGTCACCTACCAGATTAGAAGGCCTGTTGCTAAGGCAACCATATCTTGCCAGTTCGAGCTGAACTTCCCCATAATTTTTAACCCTTTCAGGAGCCCAGCAGGGGAGCAGTTGGGAAGGCAGCCTATACCTCCTAGAAACTTGACTTGACTCCCGGGTGGCGATTTCTCTATTGGTTGGGGCCCTATAATTTTTTAACTAATTAATTTATCCAGTAGGGGCCAGATTGTCAGATTTGTAGAATGCTATAGCTGAATAAGGCCTCAGAATGGGAGAATAAAGGGCACTGAATGGGGGGGGGGTGCCTTGGAACAGAGAATGTCCAAGCTGGGAAGGCTCTTAGAACATCAGAACACAATAGAATATCAGAGCAGGAAAGGCCCCTAGAACAGGGAATGTCAGAAGTGGGAAGGCTCTCAAAACACTGGAATACAATAGACTGTCAGAACAGGAAGGGCTCTTAGAACAGAGAATGTCAGAGCCGGAAAGGTTCTCAGGACATTAGAACACAATAAACCACTGAAGCAGGAAGAGTCTTTAGAACAGGGAACGTCAGAGCTGGGAAGGTTCTCGGGACATTAGAACACAATCGAACGTCAAAGCTGGAAGGGTCCTTAGAACAGAGAATGTCAAGAGTTGGTAAGGCTCTCAGAATGTCAGAACACAATAGAACATCAGAGCAGGAAAAGCCATTAGAACAGTGAATGTCAGAGATGGGAAGAATCTTAGAACCTAGATATTAGAAACAGAAGGCAATACCGAATGTCAAATCTAACAGGACTCTCAGAAAAGAGTGTTAGGGCTGGCTGGGCCCTCAGAACTTGGAATGTCAGAGCAGGGAGGGTCCTGACCATTCAGCTCATAAAAATCCTGTAATGTTTTTTAATGCCACACCATCGATTCAAGAACTCGCCTTTCTTAGCTTCACAAAACCACCCAGAGACCATAACAATGCGGCCAACTTTTCACTGCATCTGGTAACTCATCCCAAAAGGCGAGATATGAATATGAAATGCAAATAAACAAAGGGGGAAATCGGACTTTTACAATCCCTCCTGGTCAGCCGCGGCAGTCTCGTCCCACAGAATACAGGCCGGTCCTTCTGTGGGGAACAGAAGGCAGCACTGAGCGTGCTCGGAGGGGGACAGATGGTTACAATTGTACCATCATTTTCCAGTTGTCTGAGAGGCGCCTCTTGCCAAATGACAAGTCTTTCCCCTGTTCCCCCCAAATCGCTATCTCAGTGGCAGGAATGCCAGCCTTTGAAAGGGCTTCCGCCAGACCAGCCCCGGGCCCTCGGGCCGGGCCAGCCCCGCTCCCGCCAGTCACTCACTCAGCCGAGCTCACATTCTGGAGTACATGCGTGCATGTGTGTGCGTGCGGGTGGGGAGAGCCCACCACCACCTGGAGGACTGTCGATTCCTGGCCCTCTCAGGCCCAATGTCTGTTATCCTCTTGGATTCGGACAACCAGCTCTCCGATGAGCTCTGTCTGCACCTCCAGAATTCCTTCCCATGCATCTCGAATGCTGGGAGGAAAGAGGCCTGGGAAAACTTTTATGAGAGAAAAGCCACATTGGGCACAGGCAGCAGCAGGAGGGTGTCGATTTCCCGGGCCCCCTCCCCGCAGCCCCAGCTGCCCACAATCCACTCAATCCCTCTCCCCTCCCTGGGGAGAAATCTTCATCTGGGGCATGGGCCACATCTGTGCCTGGGCAGCTTGGGTTTCAATAATCTCCCCCCAGAGAGGTGGGGGGTGGAGGTAAGCTTAAGGTGACCGGGGAGTCCTCTGGGCCTGGCCAGAGTCCACAAGGGACGCACGGATCCCAGGGAAGACAGGAAAAGGGGTGAGGGGGCCCCACGAGAAGTCTCTGAGACAGAGTGGTGGGGGGGGAAGGAGTCAAGGAGAAGGGGAAGGAAGAAAAGAAAGAATGGGGAAAGAGGGAGAGATGAGAAATGGGGGAGAGAATGGGGGATGGGAGGAGGAAGGAAAGTCGAGGGAGAAAAGGGGGAGAGATGAGGAGAAATTCAGACAGGAAGAAGAGAACAGAGGGAGGACAAAGGGGATGGGAGAAAGATGGAGCGGAGAGAAAGGGAGAAGAGCAACCCAGGGAAAAGGAGAGGGGGAAACAGGAGAAGAAGGAAGGAGAGGCAGCGGTGGGAGCCCAGCCTCTCCCTGGGATGCTGCTCCCTCTGCTCAGGGGGCATCTTGCTCAGGAAATGCTCAGTGATAGAGACCCCGAGGATGGACGCTGATGGCGGCTGGGCTGGGGGAAGGGGGATCATTCTGAAGTTTGGGGGCAGGGGAAGAGGGACAGTGCTCGGGCCAACCACGATCTGAGCAGAGCTGCCCAGAGCAACAGAGCCGGACAGCTACAAGAGGGGAAAAGGGAGACCGGGCAGGGCGGGAGACCCCCAGACACTCCCCAAGCAGCGGTCTCACCAGAGTAAATGAGGCCTTCTCGACCTCAGGCACAGACATACACAGCCCAGTCTGAGACAGCAGCAGGTGACGGGCTGGGGAGGCCGCTGGGGACTGGGATCATCGGTCACAGCCTTCCTGGGGCCACAGTCACTGAAGGCGAGCAGAGGTGGCCAGGCCACAGCGTGGGGCTGCCCCTCTGGCCCCTGGGAATGTTGGAACTCAAGCCAATGACCATTTATGTGCTGAGACTGAGAGAGAAGCAAAGAGCAAGGGCCTGCCCTCAAGGAGCTTACCACCAAAGAACACGGGCTTCTACACTAAAGCGGGGCAGGAAGACAGACATGAATTCTGCCCTTTCTTGGGTCTCTGTCACCCCAGAACCTACCATGGGCTGGAACAAATGAGTCACTTGGTGAGTAACTAAGCTCCCCAAGGGCAGGGACTTTCATCTGTGTCCCTGTAACCCCCGGACTCGGCAGGGTGGTGGGCACACAGTGGGCGCTCAGTAAACGACTCGGCAGGGTGGTGGGCGCACAGTGGGCGCTCAGTAAACGACTCGGCAGGGTGGTGGGTGCACAGTGGGCGCTCAGTGAACGACTCGGCAGGGTGGTGGGTGCACAGTGGGCGCTCAGTAAATGACTCGGCAGGGTGGTGGGCGCACAGTGGGCGCTCGGTAAATGACTCGGCACGGTGGGCGCCTAATAAATGCTTGCTGACTGGCTGAGAGATCAACCTCCTCATTTCAGACAGGTGATGTGACCGAGAGGTAGGAAGACTTCCTTAAAATCCAGGTCAACTGCAAAACCCCTTGGCTGAGCCTAAGGCATCCTTGAGGAATGTGGCCAAGTGGCTGAGGGGAGCGGGACAGCAGCGGCCCACGGGGCTGGGGCCAGGGCAGGCACCACCTACATATTCCATTTCCTCCAAGTAAACTGAGTTCAGAAATAGTCATAAACAACAAAACCTATCACTCCTCTCATGCTTCATGGTCCCCAGTGTCATTCCACTCTATCCTCACAACGATTCTATCTCTGATAGGCAGGGCAGGGGTGATGGTCCCTATCTTACAAATGAGGAAACTGAGGCAGAGAGGGGGGGAAAAACTTTGCCTGCTATCAAGTGGTGGGTGAATGGAAGAAATGGGAACTCTCACGCCTCATCTTCAAGGTCCACCACCAGGGTTGATTCCATTCCACCATGAGGCTGCCCCAACTCCACTCCCACTTCCGGTCCTGACTCCTACCCATGGGCCTTGCTTATCCTCCTGATCGGCGAGGGGTGGCCAGACAGATGTGAGTCACCGAGTGAAAGGACGACCCTTGTCTCCCTCAACTGCAGTCGGCACTCCAAACTTTTATGAATGAATGAGGCTGGGAATTGCTTTGTTATTGGGCTTTTCATGTGTGTCACTCTCGTCTCCCCAACAATTAACTTCTAGGGAGCCAAGACAGCGTCTTATCTTTCCCTGTCTTTCCACCCAAACTTTGGCAGGGGTGCGTGCACACCAACACACAGACACGTGCCCCCCCCTTCTCTCTCCTCTTTTCTGTCTCCCTCTCTTTATCTCTCACCCCATATCTCTCTTCTCCCTTTCTATCTCTGTCCCTGTCTTCTCTCTCCCCCTTCCCTTCTTCCCTCCTCTCTTTCCCTCTCCCTCTTCCCTTTATCTCTCTTCTCTCTATCTCTGTCCTCTTTCCTACCTCTTCTCTCCTCTCTCTCTCTCTCTCTCTCTCTCTCTCTCTCTCTCTCTCTCTCTCTCTCTCTCTCTCTCTCACACACACACACACACAGGGCTGCTTGAAGAGGAGGCGGGGGTCTCCTCCTTGGAAGGTTTCCAGTCGAGGCTGGCTGTAAAGCGGGCCTTCCTTTCAGGCAGGCGTTGGCTCAGATGATTGCTGAGGTGCCTTGCAAGTCTCCTGTGCGCTACATGTGCCTTGACCCCGGGACATTTAGTTTCTGATCCCTCCCAGGCCCGCCCCCCCCCACCAATCACAGGAGTGGGGGAGGGGCTCACTCCCTCCATCTCCACGGATCATTGTGGGGGTCCGTGGCCCCCACTACCCCCCAGGGCCAGAGAGAGCAGAGGCGACCATGAGGCGTTGGTTGGCTGCCAGTAGCACCGCCCACGCAGGGGCAGTCACAGGGAAACTCTAGCAACCACACTGAGCAGTGACATCAGTGACACCTCAGCACATCTGAGGGAGGAGGTCAAACCACACTGACAAAGCGTCGGGGAGAGGCCCCGAGGAGGCCAACCTGGGGTCACTGGAGGGACCGAGCGAGTGGAGGCCCAGGATTCCAGGCCTGGGCCTGAGGCACGATCAGCAAGCCCCTACTGTGCACACATTCTGAGAGGGAGACAACGCGGGAGGGGGCCAACGTGTGGACGATGTGCGTGCACATGCGAGTGTGAATGGGGATTTACATGCTGACTTTACATTTATGGTGTGTGTGTGTGTGTTGTGTGTGTGTGTGTGTGTGTGAGAGAGAGAGAGAGAGAGAGAGAGTGAGAGAGAGACAGAGACAGAAGCGGCTCCAGAAATGTCTGTGCAGGTCTGCGCAGCGCCGGGTTCCATCCAGAGAAATAACGGGGTGTGAAAGCTCTGGACGTTAGGAAGGGCCAAGGACGTGGGAACTGTGTGTATCCTGAGAACCAGAACCCGGTTCTGGGACACTGAAGGTTTGGGACAGGCAGCGTGACTGGGGCCGTCCCCACTTCCCAGATGAGGAAACCGACAAGGGAAGTGATTCGTTTACGCCTCCTTCCCTCCCGCAGGGAGGACCGGCTCCTCACCCACTTGTACCTCGGGACACATGAACGATACCTGGGCGGCACTCTTGGGAACCTTTGACCTGGAGACACACCGAACTCTGGCTGAGAGAAAACTAGTGTCGGGTACAGATTGACTGACTGGACCTTTAGTCAGTCAACAATCGTTTATTAAGCGCCTACTACGTGCCACCAGGCACTGTGCTGAGAAAGCACTAGTGACACCAAAAGAAGACAGCCCCAGTCCTCAAGCAGCTCACAATCTAATGGACAGACGCTACAGTCCAACGGAATGATTCAATAAACATTTATTAAGCGCCTACTACATACCACCAAGCCCTGCCCTCAAGCAGCTCACAATCTAATCGACAAATGCTACAATCCAATGGAATAATAATTCAATAAACATTTATTAAGCGCCTACTACATACCACCAAGCCCTGCCCTCAAGCAGCTCACAATCTAATAGACAAATGCTACAATCCAATGGAATAATTCAATAAACATTTATTTTTTTTTCAGTTACTTCTTTTTTTAAATTTTTATTTTTTTAATTTTTTTTCCATATGCTTTTGAGTTGAACATTTTTCTCCCTTTTCTCCCCCCACCCTCCCCAAGACGGCACACAATCTGACATAGGCTCTACATTTACACACCCATTAAACATATTTTCACATTAGTGAAGTTGTAAGTAAAAATTAAAAACAATAGGAGGAACCATCATTCAATAAACATTTATTAAGCACCTACTACATACCACCAAGCCCTGCCCTCAAGGAGCTCACAATCTAACAGACAAATGCTACAATCCAATGGAATAATAATTCAATAAACATTTATTAAGCACCTACTATGTGCCACCAAGCCCTGCCCTCAAGGAGCTCTCAATCTAACGGACTAATATCATAATCCAACGGAATAATAATTCAACATTTATTAAGCACCTATGATGTGCCACCAGGCCTTGCCTTTAGGAGCTCACAATCTAATGGACTGTTATAATCCAATGGAATAATAATGCAATGAACATTTATTAAGCACCTACTGTGTACCACCAAGCCCTGCCCTCAAGGAGCTCACAATCTAACGGATTAATGCTAATCGATTATTGGCCAACCCCCTCATTTTATGGATAAGAGGCAAAGTGACTTAGCTAGGGTCCCACAGCTAGTAAGCAGCTGTCCTCCCGACTCTGTTCCCTGGGCCACAGCAGACAATTCAAGTACTTGGGTTGCTTCTTTTTTTTTTTGGCTAGGCAATGGGGTTAAGTGACTTGCCCAGAGTCACACAGCTAGTACGTGTTACGTGTCTGAGGCTGGATTTGAACTCAGGTCCTCCTGAATCCAGGGCCGGTGCTCTATCCACTGCACCACCTACCTGCCTCACTCGGGTTGCGTTTGGTGAAGGGTGAGGTCCGGCAGGGAGACTGAGACGGGCAACGGCTCCACCCCACCATTTTGATTTTTAAGTAAAAACCTCTAGCCAGGTCTCTACCTCAATGGAGAAACCCTGCAAAGCCTGCTCAGTGCCAAGGGAAGGGCTACCGTCAACAGAGATCAATGTGTGTTGGCCGAGCCAGTCACAGTCCATTCCGAGGACGATTCGGTGAGAGGCTGCTGCCCGTGGAGTCCTGAGCATGGAGAACATGGGAGCTACGGATAAACCACAGCCCTCAGCCTACGTATGGGAGGAGGGCAGGGCACTATTAACTGCATGCGTGTGTGCATATCAACCACACATACATGTAAACACACGTTATCTATATGTATGCACGTACATGTGTATGCACAGAAATAAAATACACGCTACCCCGTGGGAAGGGATGTAAGACAAATACAGAAACGCAGGGTTATGTGCGTTTCTAAGGGAAAGAGCTTTCTTTTGAGAGATCAGAGAGGGCTTCAAGGAGGAAGCGAAGCCTGAACTGGCCTCTCCAGGAGCAGCAGGAAGAGGGAGGCCATCGAAGGGCACGGCCGGCCACGGCCCTTGGCTGAGGGTGGAGGGGGCGGAGGAAGGGGAAGGGCCCAGCACTGCTGACAGGGGAGGGAATATCAGGGCAAAAACCGGACAAGGAGGGCTCGGCACCAAGCCAGAGAGCCCTGGCTGGACAGCGCAGGAGCCTGGCCTTTCCTCGGGATGCGACTGGGAGCCCCTGAGGATTCTGCGCAGAGGCAGAGGCTCGGGAGGGGGCGGTGACTCTGACCGCCCACCCACCCACACCCACACGGCACGCTGCCTATACCCAGTGCATCTCTTCACCAAGTTTAACAAGCCAGGAATCCACGCGGGATGAGTACCGACTGAGAGTGTCCGCACAGCGGCCAGAACGAAGCCAAGGCTGTTTTCAGGCCTCACAGGACAGCGAGGCTGTCCCCTTAGCACTAGGGAGCCAGGCCCCTGAGGGCATCTCTGGTCCTTGACTCAGCCCCAGTGAGTCTGCGGGAGGCCCTGGTGGGAACTGAAGGAGTGGAGGAGGCCCTTATTAAGGGCCTCCTCGGGCTACACACAGAAAAGCAAGCCTATGCCTGCTCACAAGGAGCTCAGTTCCAGGGGGGCTCTGTGAGAGCCCAGGCAGCCTGGCCTGATGGAGGAGCTGAAGAAGCAGGTGGGGGGCAGGCAGACACCCATACTTCTTGGCAGAGGAAAGGCAGGGCATTGCAGTGAGGCGAAGAAAAGCAAGGCTCAGGTTTCACGTCAGGATGAACGTTCTAACAAGAACTTTCCCAAATGGAACGGGCTATCTTGAGCGGTAGTGAGCTCCCCATCACAGAAGGTCTTCAAGCGGCCTAGAAGCTCACTTGTCAATTAAGCGACAGTGGAGCACCTTGTTCAGGTGCGGGCTACAGCCCCTTCCAATCCTGTTAATTCCGTTTTCAGAACCACTGGCTGAAGTCGGGGAGATGCCTTGCCACGTACGTCTCTAATTCCTGGAGGTGGAAGACCACGGGCGCGGAACACAGCATGTAAGGCCTAACTTTTTTCAACTTGTGGATTAGTTTCAGGGAACTCCATTTTATTCTCTGTTATAAAAGACTGGCCCTCTGGGTGGGGACGGGGAAGAATTATACTGAGACATTGAGATGCCATATATAGATAAATGTTTATTTTAAAAATACTGCCTGAATTGAATGGTCTGTTGGATTAGAGCATCCTTTAAGGAAAAAACAAAAACCAGGACATGAAAAATCAAAACAAAGCAGACTCGTCGGCTGACTGTGCGTTTGGAAGAGCTCCCGGCATCATGGGGGACAGGCAGGCAGGTGAGCGGCGCTGCCGGTGAAATTCTAAACACCACACAAAAAGGAAGTGCAGTTCCTTCCCAACAATCCTCTCTCGTGCTTGTTAGACTTCTTTTAAATCACAAAAAGGGGAAATATGGGGCTTTCCCGCCCAGAAAAGTGGTGGTCCGTGGGAGCAGCAGGGGTCAAACACAGGCCACCGTGGGGCTGGTTTGTATTTAATAATGACAAGGGAAAGCATCAGCAGGTGAGGGGAGAAGTGGAAGTCCTTGGGAGTGATGGAAATATAAAAAGAATAAAGGATGGATGTTCAAAGTAAAGACACGCCAGGCCTGCCCAACATCACCTAGAGAGTCGGCCAGGGGGAGGGCTCACCCCAGGCCCCTCCCCCTCTCCAGGCCCGACTCCACAGGACCAGCAACCACACAGAGCCTGATGAGACCTGATGCTGCGGCCCCGGAGAAGGAGGGAAGGAGGGAGGGGTGACCCGGGACCCTAGAACATTTCTGAGGAGGGCAAAATCAAAACACAGAGGAGTGGGAGAAAAGAGGCTAGCACTCCTGGCTTGGCCAGAATGGTAACTCTGCCCAGGGGCATCGTGGGAGAAACCAGCGAGGCCAGCGGCTGGCGGGTGAGCCGGACGACAAACCTCCCTGCTCCAGGCAGGAGAATACAGCTTCAGACTTCAGTTACTCTAAGAAACCCCAAGCCAGCTCCAAGGTCTGTAGGTCAACAGGACTGAATTCTAACCCCTGCATGGGGGGGGAAAGCGAGGCACGCCAAGACAGGAAGTGACTTGCCCAAGGTCTCAGAGCTCAGTAAAGAGCAGCGTCAGGATTGGAATCCAAGTCTTCTGACTACATTCAGGCTCTTCCCATAGCACCCAGCTGGGTAGCAGGAGCCTGCAGCACAGACCGGGGAGTGGGGTTTATTTAGTTAGCTTTAATTTATTTTCTTAAGCTGGGCAAACATTCATGCCAGCATCTGGTGTGCAGGTGGCGTGTGAGCACGGGGCGGCGTGTGCGTGTGCTCCTCAAACACTAATAACAAGAGCTCACAACGAACGCTCCAGGAGGAGGCCAATCAGTGCCTTTGTACAGGCAAGAGACTTTACCTCCTGGGCCTCAGTCTCCTCCTCTGTAAAAGAGGTGTGACTAGGGACAGCTAGGTGGCTCAACGGATAGAGCACCGTCCCTGGAGTCAGGAGGACCCGAGTTCAAATCTGGCCTCAGACACTCACTAGCTGTGGGACCCTGGGCAAGTCATTTAACCTCGACTGCCTTTTAAAAAAAAAAAAAAGGTCTGACCAGGGGCCTCTGGGCTCTAAGCCTATAATCCTATAAATTCCCTTTCAAGTCTGTTCTCTTATGGGAGCCTCAACATCCTGGGAGACAGCTAGAAGGTATAATCATACTCATTTTTCAGATGAGAAGAGCAGAGACCCAGAAACGTGAATAGACATAAACCTACTCAGAGACACCCCTGGATGGTGCTTCCCAGTCCATCCGCAGCCTCTCCCTAAGTCTTCCCTAAATGGTGAGAATCACACAGCCCCTGAGGCTGACTTCACTGGAGACACACCGCCTCATCCTTCTGGGAGAGGTGAGCTCCACAGGTGTGTTCACCCCCAATTTACAGAGGGAGAAACTGTGGCCAGAGAAAAGAGGTGGCCTGCCCAAGGTGGAGCCCCGATCTCCTGCCTCTGGGGCGAATTTATAGAAAGACCGAGATTACCACCCCTGAGATGAGGAGGCCAGCAGACACAGAGGCTGCAGAGAAACTGAACAGAGCAACACAAGTAAAAGGGACTGAGAACACACCCCGCGAACGTTCACCTGGAGCGTCAGAATGCTCACAGTGCACGTGGCATGACCTCATTTCTGAGCCAAGAAAATCTGGACCAAAATATTCTAGGTTTTGTGACAATTCCTCCAGAACCAGCCGACGGGACACGCTGGGGTAACAGGGAAAACCGCAGGCCAGGGACCTCATCCCTGCTGCTAATTCACACCAGGCCTCGCTTTTGTCATCTGCAATTGGGTAGATGACCACCCCTGCTGGAGTCACAGGGCCAAGTCACGTCCGGTGGAAATCCAGGGGAGTCTCTTCACCAACATTTGAAACTTTTCATAGTTTAAAAGGTAAATGTGTAATTACTAGAGGCATAATTTTGCACAAAATTAAGGCACTTGGGTTAAGAAGGGAAGCAGGTTATTTGGAAATTCTCTCTAAGAATTTACTATCTTGGGGCAGCTAGGTGGCACAGTGGATAGAGCACCGGCCCTGGAATCAGGAGGACCTGAGTTCAAATCTGGCCTCAGACACATAACACTCACTAGCTGTGTGACTCTGGGCATGTCACTTAACCCCAACTGCCTCACTAAAAAACAAAACAAAAAAACAAAGAAAAAAAAGAATTTACTATCCAAGATCTAGAGAAAAACATATTTCAAATCAAAAGCAATGGCCAAAGCATACGAAAAATTCTAAAAAGAATGGCCAACTATTCCCTACCATGTGAAAGAATGCCCCAAAACACTGACAGGAGAAATAAACGTAAACGGGGTTTCACCGACATCCACAGGCTGACAAAGATAACAGGACGGGAACAGCCAGTGTCGGAAGACAGGGACACGGGTGCATTGTTGGTGGTACTGCGAATTGGTCCGACCCTTCCGGAAAGCAAAGTGGAATTATACAAAAGCGCCAGAGTCCACTGGGAGATATATTACCACACACAACAGGAATTATAGAAATGTTTATTCCCCTTCTCCTCACGTTAAAATAAAACATAATAAAAATCTGTTAAGCTACTGTGGATAGAATGTAAGCTTAGAGTCAGGAAGACCGGAATTCAAATCCAGCCTCAGACACTAGCTCTGTGACCCTGGGAAAGTCACTTCACCTCTGTCTGCCTCAGTTTCCTTCTCTGTAAAATGGGGATGACAACAGCACCTACCTTCTAGGGCTGCTGTGAGAATCGAATGCAATCAATTGTAAAGCCCTCAGCACTGTGCTTGGCACACAGTACGTGGTATATAAATGTCAGCAGCAAGTGTCTGTGGGGACAGAGAGTGGTTTGTGCCCTGATCCAGGGTGACTGCAGACTGTATAAATAAGTAGAGCTTTCCAGGAAGAGGAGGACATTGTGGGTTCAGAAAAGCCAGGCAGGATAAGTAAAAAACAAACAGACTGCTTTAGGGAGAATGCCTTAAAATGGGTATTTTGAAGACCTAAAATGACCCAGCCCCGCACACCCCTTCCCAGCTGCTAATGGAGAAAAAGAGCACTGAAGGCAAAAAAGAGAAAGTGAGATGGGGTGGGGGAGTGTGTGTGTAGGGGGGACACAGCCACACCCACACCCACAGAATCCCCCCCTCATTACCAGCTCACCCAAGTAAGGCATCCCCAAAGCTGCTGTTCAGGCAGGACAATCAGCACCTCACATAGGGACATAAAAACCCTTCAGATAAATGGGGCTTGGGGCTAAAACATAAAAATCAATGAATGTTTATTAAGTCCCAGAGCAAGCAGTTCCTGCACTGTTGCTAGGGCTCCTGGGAGGAGGAACTGTGCTCCGAGGGCTGATTCTTCAGCATGAGAAGATGAGGACACTGGGGCTCAGAGGGGTCACAGAACCAGATGGGACTTTAGAAGTCAGGACATCATGGGACCCCAGAACCAGAGCTAGAAGGTAGCTCGGAGGCCAATGAGTCTAACGCCCTCATCCTACAGATGGGGAAACTGAGGCCCAGGCTGGAGCACATGACTCCGGAGGCCAGCGAGGACCCCCTCTCCCAACTGCTGGTCTCGCCAAGCTGCGCAAATTCCTGGAAACCCAGGACACCAGTAATCTGTGTGACCCTGCACAGGACCTGCCCGGAGGCTTTACATCCGACAGGCGCGTGAGCTCACCTGGATTCAGTGCCCAGAGAAGTGCGAATGAAGATGGGGAGGGGGGCCGAGGAAAGGTGCTGTCAGGCAGAAGCTATACCTGAAGGAGGGCCTCAGCCCCTCCCATGAGCAGGTGAGAAAGCTAGGCCAGCCGAGGACCATCTCCCAGTGCCCTCAGTCATCAGGGAGAATGAGCATTTATTAAGCTCTTACTATATGCCAAGCCTGATACACAGAAGAAATGTCTTAGATAGCCTCTGCTCTCACTCACGGCCTTTCTTCCTCTAATTGTAAAAAATACATAACCCAACATTTCAGCTGCAGGGCAGGGGCACAGTGTCCCCGTCCTGGCAGACAGCAAGGCCCAGAAGAGAAGGTTCTCAGAAAGCAGATAACTGGCCCAGGGTCAGAGAGGCAAGATATGGGCCCAGGTCCTTCTGACCCTTCCTCGGGGCAATATCTGCAAGGAAGATGACTGATAAGGACAGTCACAGGGACCAGATGAGGCAAGTGAGGCCAGAGGTACTAAGGGACTGGCCTAAGGTCATCTGGGAAGTAAGATGACCTCTAAGGTCCCTTTGAGCCGGCTGTTGTTACTAAGTATTTAACAACTGGCTCTTTGGGGAGAAATTACACACATACACACAGGACACATTTAAGTTTTGTCTGCATCATTAACATTTCTCTCCATCATTTTCTTAGGTCTAGACCACCCAACTAAACAATGATTTAAGCCTTCCTGGCCCATCCCATCCCTCCCCCCAACCCTTGCTTTCAGTTCTCAATCTATGACTCCGTTTCCTCATCTGCAAAATGAAGAACCATAGATTCAGAGCTGAAAAGGGTCTCAAGGCCAGGGGTTCTTAGCCTTTTTGCTACAATGAAACCTTTCTCAGCCTAACGTTTCAAAATATATAGCATCACAAAGGAAACCAATTATATTGAAATACAGTTAAATATTTTTTAATTATTTTAATTAATTAGTTAATTAAAAATTTTAAACCAGGTTAAGAACCACAGGTCTACTCTGTTCTCTTCCTCATTTTGAAGATGGACTGTCTACTATGATCTTTTATTTTGCAGACGAGAAAACTGAGGCCCAGATGAGGGATTTGATTTGCCCAGGTCACACAGCCAGCAGAAGTCTAGCATTTTACCCTGCAGATCCCTCACAGGCAAAAAAAGAAGTAGATCTATCTTTGTCCCCCTGCCACCTAGCACTGCGTGGCGCATAGCAAGCCTTAGATAAGTGACCGTGTGCTGCCTGACGGACAGCTCACTCAGCCTGGTGGACAGGCTGAGCGCTCTGCAAACCGCAGGAGCGTTAGTGTCATTACTGCTAAGATGTCCGGCCTGGTCCTGGGCTGGGAGGGGAGATGCCCCACAGTCTTACTGCTGACCTGGGCTTTGCTGCACCCCTCGCGGACAGCTCTCCTGGCGGCTCAGTTCTGACCATCTTTACGGGCAGCCTTGAAGCCCTGGGCCAGCACCCCATCCCCCCAGGTGGGTCCTCTGGGACCCAGCAGAGCGAGGCAAGCTCAGGGTATGAATTTAGCTTAGCACCAAGGCTGACAGGGGGACCCTTAGAAGTCTTTACAACATGTCCCCTCAGAAGATTACCACAATGAGTAATGATTCTTAGCATTTACGTGGGGATGTAAGGTTTGCAAAGAGCCTTTACAGGTTCTCTCATCTCACTGTCTGGAGTCAGGAAGATCCGACCTCAGATCCTTACTAGCTGTGTGGCCCTGGGCAAGTCACCTAACCCCGACTGTCTCACCTCTAAAATGAGAGAACAAGATGAAACAAACTCTAAGCTCCCTCCCAGCTCTGACATCCCCTGTTCTAAGCTCCCTCCCACCTCTGACATTCCTCATTCCAAGGGCCTTCCCAATTCTAAGGCCCCTTTTGGTTTTGACATCTAATATTCAAGCAGTGGGGCCCCCAGCTCCCCCATCTTGCTCCTTCAGAACCCAAGTCAGGCCCTCCATTTCTAGAAGCCCCCCCACGCCCACCCCAGCGTCTTGCTTAAATCGTGCTGAAGAACACATGGGTAAGTCGCAGCCTAACCATTAATCGTGGCTGTGATCTGGGTCCTCCTTTACCAACATGGGCTCCCCCTCTCTCCAAGCCCCAAGAGGGGAGCAGGCCAGGGCAGGTGTCCCTGTCCCCAAGGGAGGTGAAGGGGAGTATGGGAGGTCATAAGCCTAGGCCCCAAAGTCTCGCCCCCCCCCCCCAGCCTAGGGAGGCAGGGTGGATGTGCAGAGGGTGGAGCCCTTTATCTCTATCTCCACCAAACAGAATGAAAGGGGGGAGGGGAAGGGGAGAGGCAGACCAAGATCCTGACCCTGGCATCTGGCGGCTCCAAACCCGCTGAAGGCCGGGGCCACGGCTGAACATGCTCATTCACTGGGGGTTGGGACTGGAGAACTGACAGCTTTTAGGAGGGTGGGGGCGGGGGTGGGGGGCTTATCCCTCCCTTTCATTTACCCAGGGCGATAAACAGGTCTAAAAACCTTCAGATATTCATTTCACCCTAGATGGTCTGCAAAGAACCTAGGTTCAATCCTCACCCCCACTGCACAGATGACAAAACTGAGGCCAAAGAACGTGCCTGCAGCCCAAGGTTAGGCTCCCACAGGGTCTAACCCGTGCTTCCTGAGCAGGGATTCCCTGGAGAGCCCTCCCTGACAAGCCTCCCTCAAGATGGGGAACTCACTGTACATTCTCCCTTTGGAGGCCGCCTCTCATCTCCTTCCATCCGCCCACCCACGGCTGTGCCTCATTTTGCCTTCCCGGGCCACCAGAGCAGCCCCCTCTGTTTTCCCTTTGCCCAGCCCACGCAGAGCCTCTTTGGGGACACCTCGGAGGTCATCTTCCAGGTGGGGAAATGCCCAAGCCACCTCCATGCTATTAAGCTCAGCCTGTGTGCCAGACTTAGGGGTAAGTATGTGGGGACACACAAGGAAAAAGGAACCCTTCCCTGAGCTCAAGGGGAGGGGGTGGGGGGCTGGAGAGTTATAGTCACAGGGCTGCTCAGGTAGAGCGCTGGGCCTGGAGTCGGGGAGACCCGCGTTCAAATCTAGCCTCAGACACTTCCTAGCTGTGTGACCCTGGGCTAGTCACTTCACCCGGTCTGGCTCAGTTTCTTCATCTGTCAAATGAGAGGGAGAAAGAAATGACACACTACCCTAGTACCTTTGCAAAGAACACCCAAAACGGGGTCACAGAGAGTGACCGAGACATGTGAACAACACAGTTATAGGTGTCATGGAGCTGGGAAGTGAACCCAGGTCCTTCTGACTCTAAGCCCAGTGTTAAATGAATCTTATCTGGTCTGATCTCCAGGACTCTGTCTTGGCAAATCACTTTTACTGCTCTGGGCCTCAGTTTCCATCTGTAAAGCTGCCAGCCTGAGGTCCCTCCAAGCTCTTAGATGGATGATCTTTTCACCTCCCTGAGGCCTCAGTTTCTCTACCTGTAAAGTAGAGGGGCTGGAGTGGATGGTCTCAAAGGCCCCCCAGTTGCCACCCTCTTGCAGACATTGCGTTGGCAGACACAGTGACCATAGCTCCTGGTCTCCAGACCAAAGCGTGGGGGGGAGGGCTGGTCGCTAAGGACGATGGCCTTGGGAACAAGGTGAGGGCCTTTGGAAGGAGACCCCGGGCTCCCAGGGTTGGAGAAGGGAAATTCTTTTCTATACTCCATGTTATAAACAGGCAGAAGGTAAGAGGGAGGTGGCTACGATGCTAGGGAGCCTGGGCCAGGGGCCCTCAGCACCTTAACCACTGTCTAATCTCCCTCAGAAGCATCTCTGACAAGCCATGCATCAGCCAGTAGATAAGCACCTACTATGTACAGTTTCACGTCAGAGATACAAAGAAAGGCTGATGAGAGTCCCTGCCCTCAGGGAGCGCACAATGTAATGGAGAGAGCACCTAGGGGAGGTCTCAGCTGTGAGGGTCCCTGGTCCTCAGGGTGCAGAGGCCAAGCAGCCGGTCAGGCCTTTTCTTTCCTGTCATTTCCATTGATAAAATCCGATCTGTTTCTGAGGCTGAACCTTGAGGTCAGGGTCCCAGGCTGTCCCCTTTGGGGTCCAAGGGGGGATGGCGGCGGGGGAAGGGGTGGCACAGGCTGCCTCCGGGATGGCCGGTCCCTTTGGACAACTCTGAGTGCCTCCCAGTTCTGGACTTAAGGTCCTACGGTCCATCCTAAGCCATTTTACCTCCTTGGGGCCTCCAGGGCCCCTCCCAGCTCCAGATTTATGAGGTCAGTAGGAAGAACCTACCAACATCTATAGCTGACACAAAATATAGGCTTAATGTTTATTGACCGACTGGCTGACCTTTCTCTGGCACAAACAAGAGACACGTGAGGGCGCAATAATGATAGTATTCAAACCCTGGAATGTGAGCTCCCCGAGGGCAGCCTGGCACACTTTCCAAATGCTGTTTCTAGCCTTCACTCCTTCAAAAAGATAATAAATAATACTGCCGAATGAATAAATGACTTTGAAACCACTCTTATAAAGTGTTAGAAACAACATTATGCCCATTTCTCAGATGGGGGAAACTCGAGTCTGGGGATTTTGCTAGGCATCACCCAGCGATTTAGGAGCAGAGGCAGAAGGCATCGCCAGGCCTCTTCTCCCCATACCCCTGGGGGCCAATGCCAGGAGGCCCAGGGACTGAGGCAGAGTGGGTAAACAGAGGCAAGATAATAAGCCATCTGAGTGAGGCAAAGGACAATCACAGCAATGTCCCCAACGCTATGACATTATCGCGAACAAGCCATGGGAGGGGTGGGGGGCTATGGATGCGGAATACACCATGCAATGTTCATTTGGATTGTGCATTGCTCTGTTTTTGCCGTGTTTTCATTCTTTGTCTTAAGGGCAGGAGAAGGGAGGGACATATCAGGAAATGGAGCCAACATGATACAAAAGATACTTTGTTTTAAAAAATTAAAACAAAATAAAAAGGGGAGGAGGACCCAGACCAGCACTAGGGGAAAGTGGGGAGGTCTGGGAAGCCTTCCTGGAGGAGGTGGGATTCCCTTCTTGACCCCAGTTTTAAAGGCCACGTCATCCCACATGTTAGAGATCAGGAAACTGAGGCCCAGGGACGGAGAGGGCTTGACAAGACCCTTTGCTATCTAGGGCTGGAAGCAGTCTCAAAGACCATCTATCATTTACAAGTTGGGAAACTGAAGCCTTTGCAGTCAGGGTCTTCAGTAGGATTTGAACCCAGGTCCTCTGTCTTGAGAGGTATGGTCAGTTTTCTCAACTGTCAAATAAGGCAATAAATGAATGACAGCTGGGATTTGAACCCAGGGCTTCTGACTTCCAGCCTAGGCCAGCTGCCTTCCATCTGGGTGCCCCCTCTGTGGCCTCCCACGCTCCCTGAGGGCAGGATGCCCACCCACCCTGCTGACACCGGGGCTCCCAGGGCCGGCAGCACCTGCACCATTGCTGGAAGGCCTCCCCTCCTCCCCCCACCCTCAACCCCGGGGCAGGTGTCAGGTGATGAGAGCTCGAGGAAATCCAGCCGGCTGCCCCCACCCCCAGGGGTTTATTTAGAAATCCTGGCTCCACTTTCTGGGTGGGGCGGCGGGCAGCGGGCAGCTGGGGGGGGGGGAAGAAAATACTCCTGGATTAAGAGAAGCCCAGTTCCCAACGATAAACAAAAGAAAAACCCGGCAACCGGGCAAACAGGGCAGCTGATAAGCCTCCAGGCGGGGCTGCATGGCTCCCCCGAACCCCCCCAGCAGAAGGCCCGCTCTGGGCCCAGGTTTGAACTCCAACTCCTTTACCAGCTGGGTGACCCTGGCCGAGTCAATTCCACCTCTGCCTCAGTTTCCTCATCTGTAAAACGGGGATAATACTAACTAGCACCTACCTCCCAGAGTGGTTGTGGGGATGAAATGAAATAGCTGCGAAGTGCCTTAGGAACTCTAAAGCCCTATGTAAATGCTATTATTATTATCCCGCAAGAGACATCAACCCAGTGTAATCCTCTTTTCTGTTTGGGTTTCCGAGGTTCAGAATGAAAATAAAAAGCCTTGCGTCCACAGTCCCAATGAAAAGGGCCAGATCTGCTGGCCAGAAGGTGGCCTCCAGGGCCAGCAGCCAGGCCTCGACCTCCGAGGTGAAAGGACAACCCAAGGTCCTTCCCCTTCTGTCTAGGCCCCGGACCCCCTGGACGGTCAGTATGGGAGGCCTCAGGGCCCCTTCGTCTTTTTAAATGCAAAAGTATTTGAAAAAGGGCCAAACCCAGGCCCCTCCAATGCCCACCATGCCATCACTGTGGCCAGGCCATCAGCGTGGGAGCCTCCTGAGGGCACGGGCTGTCTTTGGCCTCTTGTGGTATTCTGGGGCTTAGCCCAGTGCCAGGTAAGAGCAGACCCTCAAGAAGAGTTTCCTGTTTGGCGGCAGGGGGAGCCTTCCCCATCTCACTCCTCCCCTGCCTCTAAAGCTCATCTCTCAATTTACCTTAAACCCAGGGGCTGGCACAGAACACGGCACGCAAGCCACAGGACCGGGTCTAACCCCCTCCTATTACAGATGGGGAAACTGAGGCACACCGGTAGTGCGCGTCAGAGGCGGGACCTGCACCCCTCCAGGATCAAACCTCTTGCCCTTGCCCACACTTCCTCAAAGTCTTCACTAGTTTGGCCAGGCATCCGTTCCACCCCCCCCCCCCAAGGAAAGACACACACAAAGTCTTTTGGACTGAGCAGCGGCTAATTGCCCGAGTCCCTCTACCCCGGCTCCTGGAAGCCCCAATCCCCTTCTGGTGCCCCCAGGCTGAGTAAGCGGCAAAACTGGTGGGCAGCTCGCCTGCTACAGTGGCCAGGCCGGTGGGGGTGGGGCTGGGCAGCTTGCGGGGGGGGGGGGGGGAGGGGCGGGGTGGCTAATGGGGTTTGGTGCTCCCCTCCCCCATCCCCAGGGCAACAATCAGTTATGCAAATGGAGACCCCTCCCCTCCCCCTGCCCAGGACTCCCCCCCCCCCCCCCCCCCCCCGTCCGGCCCCTCTCCCTCCCTCCCAGGCTCCACATCTGCTCCAGGTTTCCCCCCTCCCCCTCCCATTGTTAGCCAAACCAGCCTACGCCATGAACCCTCAGGCAAACAGACCCAGCAGGAGAGCTGCAGCCCCCCCCCCACCCCAGGCTGATCCCCGAGTCACACCCTCGGCTTTGCCCAGCGCTCCCTTCTAACGGATCAGCAAAACCATGGCAATACAGCCAAACCGAAGCCCCCAGTCTTAAAAGAACTTATTAAGTGCCTACCGTGTGTACCAGGCACACAAAAATAAAAAAACCAAACAGCCCCTGCCTTCAGACAGCTTCTAGTCTATCAAGGAAAATGACACACAGGGAGAAGTAGATACAACATCTATACGAAGGGCAGGCAGAACCTGCAATTATTAAGCACCTCCTAAGTACCAGGCAGAGTGCTAAGGACTTTATAAGTATCATCTCAATGGATCAACTGCCCTAAAGGGAGGAAGAGTATTTATTAGCAGGTGGTGCCATTTTACAGAAGAGGAAAACGGAGGCTCTTGGAGAGGCAGCCACATTTCTCTACCAATCAATCAATGAGCATTTATTAATCGCCTTCCAGGGCCAGGCACTGCCCTAAGGATCCAGCTGGTAGCCACTGGGGCATTTCAAAGTAGAGACACAGCACCTCACTGTACCCACGGAGCCACCTCCTCCCACAGTACAGATAAGGAGGACTGAATGAGCTCTTTGTAAAAAGTATATAGGAGGCACTTAATAAACGCTTCCCTCTCTTTCTGCCCCCAGTGAGGGGAGGCTCCAGCTCAGACGGTCTCCCCATAGCTGGCCTCTTTCCAGTGGCTGAAGGACAGAAGGAACACCACCGCTCCAGACCCCATAACAATCATCAATTCAAGCTCTCTCATTTTACAGGGGAAAAAACTGAGGCACACAGTCAAAGGACAGACAGAAGGGGCCGCAGAGCTGAGACTTGTCTTGGACTCCCACGCCCACAGAGTTACTTAGTACATTTTTAGGGTACCTGCTTAAAAAAAAAAATTAGGCCTTACCAACAACCGTGAAGATCCTAAAATAAATCTGGAGTGACCCTGGCTAAGTACTTACACTTTGGGCCTCAGTTTCTTTAGCTGTTGGGGGGGGTGCCACCAGCTAATCTGAGGCCCCCTCCAGTCTCTGATTCGACATTAATACTGATAGGCACCATGGACCTGAGCCTAAGCCCTTGGGTCTGTGGGCCAAGATGAGGATTTAAGTGGGGGGAGGGCTGGCTGGGTTCAACCCCCCCCCCCACTCACTGTGAGACCTTGGGTAAGTCACTTCTAGCCACTGTGGTTCCTTGTCTGTAAAATAAGCCAGACACCTCCAAGGTTCTCTCCAGCTCTCTATATTATACTCCGCTGTTAAAATCTCAAACAGCAGACCCTTAGAAAGTACCAGGGAAGGGAGAACTGTCACCCTCCCATTCTAAGAAATTGATTTTGTATGTACACACACACACACACACACACACACACACCACCCACCCACCCACACACACACACACCCCGGGTCTTTTTCTTTTGCACAGTTATATATCTCCTGTTTCAGTTTCAGATTAAGTCGAATTTCTAATTTGGGACTCCCAGACCTGCCACCGTGGTGAAGAGTCAAAAACCCCCATTTATTTACAAATTATTATGCAAATAGGGTAGGATATTAAAATCTAGAGGGGCTGGCCTACTCACCAGAGGGTCCCAGACAGAGTTGGGAGGCCCTTTGGGGGCAACCAGGGCAAGCCCCTCTTTTTTTACATGGGAAGACTGAGGCCCAAAGGCTAGGAATCTGCCTTCGGTCACAAAAGGAGGAAGAGCTGGGGTGTGAAGCCGCTCTCCCCTCCAAATCCAGGTCTCTTCCAGGCACCCCACTCCCCCCATCTCCATTATTTCCCTGCTCAGAGCAGATTTCCTCCAAACCAAACAGATGGAAACGTTCTCTAACCTGTGTGTGCCCTGAGATATCAATATGCCAAGCACAAAACTCTGGGCTGAGAGGGCCCATAACTCAGTCTGGATTACAGCTTCTGCTTCCCGGGCCTATGGGTGGCACCAGATCCCAGAGCAAGAACACCCCCCACCCCTTTTACAGCATCAGCTTTGCCGACGGGCACCCCCGGGTAGTCAGCGGCCCTCTTTTAGGCAGCACTGATTTGGAGGGAGGTCCAGTGGAGGGGTGGAATCAGAGCCATCCACACCAAGCCCTTCCTTTCACAAATGAGACCAAGACAACCCAGGGGAGCGGGACAAGTGACTTGACAGAAATCAGAGGTTAAGATGTGAACTCGTTTCCTCTGACTCCAGGCAAGTCAATGCATTTTCCACTGGGGCTCCATCACAGGCCTCTCCCAACCCAAGGAGTCAAAAAGGCGAACTATGTCTGGAAATATGTCTGATCACCCTTGATGTCTACACCAGGTTTTCTTAGGCTCCCCTTAAAGAGTCTGGGGGTGCAGGTGGGGAGCGGGAGGGAACAGAGGACAAGCCTGGGAACCAGCAACTGGCTTGTAAGTCACTTCATCTCTTGGAGACTCTACTTACTCACCTATCAACCGAAAAGGGGCCTGCACTGGTGATCCAGAGATGTGAATCAAGGTTAACGGGACTCCACATTGAATGAGCAGGGGACTGTGCTGGGGATCAAAGGGGGAAAAAAGGCAACAGTCCCTGTGCCCCAATGGGCTTCCGCTCTATTGTATTGGGGCAAGAGACTTCTTCAGACACCTCAAGCACAAGCAACATGATGCCAAGTCAAGTTAAAGACAGGAGCCGCCAGGAAAGTCCTTCGTGGGAGGGAGCCCAGGGCTGGGGGTGGGTAACAGGTAGGGGGCAGCCTGGACCAAGCTCTAGGATGCCCCCCATGATCTTTGGGGTCTTCTCCAGCTATGAGATCAGGTCTGTAGTGAGTAGGGCTGCCTTCCCCTAGGAAGTGACTTGGACCGTGGGGCTTCTGTCTTTATCTGCTCCTGCCACGGCAGACTGTCCCCAAGCAGGACCCCTCCATCCCAGTCCTCACACCCCTGTAGAGGAGGATTTGTCCCCCAGGGGAGCTTGGGGAGGGAGGTGGCTAGAGGTGAGAGCATCCTGGTCTACTCCCGCATTGCAAACCCACTGCCTGGAGCCTGGGCCCCCCTACTTCCGTTTCCCTGAGACCAGACCAGGCCAGGAACGTCTGGTTCGAGTTACATTTCACTTGTGAGTGGACGGAAGGGGCCCCAAGTGAAAGGGGGTGGGGGAAGGGCAGAAGAGCTGGATAAAGGAGAGGTCGGTAGGTTGGTGGGCCCCAGCCCTGGCCTCAGCCTCTTGGGCCAGCTCTCCATTTACTTGACTTTTCACACACACATACCTACCTGTTTGCATTTTTCTAAAGGAGTATGCGGCTGGTCTTCTGTCCACAGGCGCCGTGCCCCCCATCATCAGCCTCTGATGACTAGCCTCTCCCACTCCTTCTCCCCAGGACTGATCTGCCCCCAAAACACACAATTTATCTGGAGCTCAGAAAAATCCTCCCGTGTCAGCCAGCGACAGACACCCCACCTACCTCCTCATCAGAGCTCCTGGGAACAGGGCTGACACAAACCAGTGAGCTCGTACCTTCTCCTCCTTTTCCCCAGGTCTCCCTCCCGATCGGGGGTATATCCTAGACCCAAAATGAGCTCAATGGGGCGAGAGCAGAGGCAAGTCCAGTAAGAAGAATTTAACAGGGAAAGTAGGGAGGGTCAGAAGAAGCTCTGGGGGTTTTAGTGGCCCGCAAGCTCAATCAGTTAAGGACCATATGACAAGAACCTTCATTCATAAAAATACAGAGGCCGCAGAATGAGGAAGGTGAGACGGTCCTGCAGTTCTTGGCTTCCTACAGACACATCTGTAGTTATGAGTTCAACCATTTTGGGGAAATTAAGAATAAGCTAGAGAGGGGCTGGGGGGTGCAAAGAGGATGCAGAAGGGAAGCCTTGGAAGGGGGCTCAAAAGGGGCTGTCTGCAGGGCTGTCCTTTGCGGGAAGTATTAGTGGAGTTCTACCTGGTCCCTGAGGGCAGAGCTAGGAAAGGGGGTGGGGTGGGGGAGGCTGCAGATTTAAGTTTGGGGTCCAGAAAAGTAGACTAGGATAGGACTGGGCTTGGGGGGTAAGGAGTGGGGCCCACCTCCAACCACGCCTTGGTGGGTGTGGTGAACAAGGGACCTTGGCTGGGAGTCTGGGATGAGAGAATCAATTAGCCTATAAGCATCTATGAGGCACCACTCAGTGCCAGGCACTAGGCCAGGACCCAGACAAGATCCTCTCCTCGGCTGCGGCCCGAAGAAAGTCACGGAAGGGATCGGTTCTGGGCCCAGCTGTGCTCCTCTACATCTCAGGCTCCTCCTCAGAAAACTCACTGCCCCTCGCCCCTCCCAAGGTTCACAAAGTGGCTCACATCCACCCCTTGGGGGGGCACAGCAGATGAAATGGTCTACACCAGGGCTTCTTAACCTGGAGTCCCCAAACTGGTTTTAAAGCTATGTTTCCACACAATTGGTTTCCTTTGCAATCCTGGGTGTTTTATTTTATACGTTTAAAAATATAATTCTGAGTCTGGGTCGCTATGATTTACCAGGTTGCCCAAGGGGTCCAGGGCACAGAGAAAGGAAAGAAACCCAATTTACAAGGCACCCTCTACCTCAAACCAACTCACAGAGCATTTAAGCACCTAGTGTGTGCTGGGAACCAGAAACACAGAAGCAAAAAGAGCATCATCCCTGCCTTCTAGAGGCTTACAATCTAGTGACTACAACGTACCAGGGCTCAAATGCCTCCCAGAGCAGGAAAAGCGGAAGTGAAACCTTCGAAGGGCACACCGGCTGCTGAGGCCCAAGCCCTCCTCCTATCCTGCCGTGTCTGGGCTTAGGCAGGGGAAGGCTGGTGCCCCCCCACAGCTGGCACCCCCTGTAGAGACACACACAGAGCTAATCCCACACACACGGACATACACAGCTGACACCCTATAGAGACACACACACAGCTAACACCCACCCACATACACAGCTGACCCCCTATACACACACACAGCTGACACCCCCCACATATACAGCTGACACCCCCCCCACATATACAGCTGACCCCCTATACACACACACAGCTGACCCCCTATACACACACACAGCTAACACCCCCCCACATATACAGCTGACCCCCTATACACACACACACAGCTGACACCTCCCCACATATACAACTGACCCCCTACACATACACACAGCTAACACCCCCCCACATATACAGCTGACCCCCTACACACACACAGCTAACACCCCCCCACATATACAGCTGACCCCCTACACACACACACAGCTGACACCCCCCCACATATACAACTGACCCCCTACACATACACACAGCTAACACCCCCCCACATATACAGCTGAACCCCCTACACACCCCACACACTGTTAACACCCCCACCCCAGGTCTCCAAGCCAAAGAGCCCCTCCCCCACAGCCATTCTGATTTCCAGGGCCCTGAAGGCCACTCTCGCTCCTCTCCCGGGGTGGGAGGGCTGGCTGCTGCACACTCCTCCTCCTTGCTTCCTCATTCCCTCCCTCTTCATCCTCTCTCCCACCCCAATCTCCCCTTCCCCCCAACCCAGCCTCTCCAATAACATCTCCCACCCAGTTCTCAAGAGCCAACCTGGACGCTGACCCAGAAAACTGCTTGCCAAAGCACATTAAATTAATGATCTCCAAAATTGGCTCTGGACGGGCACCCAGCAAGCCGGCTCCTGATGGAGCCTCATTCAAACCAGCCGCTGGCTCTGTTCGGAAGGAAAGAAAGCAGGCCTGGGCCCCCCCAAACTGGCAGGGCTGCTGCTGCCAGACGTGGTGGGTACCACATCCTTCCTGAGAAGGCCCCCACACAGGGGGCTGGCCCACGTGACCCTGGCCTTCACCGGAGGCCGAGGAAGCAGGATATACCAGGATAAACTAGCTGACTCACAGGAAAGGGGTGGGGCGGCCACTGGGCACCTGGCTGGGCCTGCTGGGCCTTGGATGCAAACAATTTGGACTCCCCCCTGCCCTGGCCCTTCTCTCCTACATTCTTAAGGGCCTAGAAAACTTGGGGGGAAAATATTCCCTGATCTGAAGATTAAAGAGCCAATACACGTGGACCTTTTAATTTATTTTCTTTGGGGAATGATTTTTTTAAAGATACATTTAAAAGAGACAGCCACTTGAGTGGGTGGGCAGGATGGGAAGCCACACTCAGCTCACTGAACAGTGTGTGTATACACACACACACACACACGTGTATGTCCATATATACATAGAGAGAGAGAAAAAGAGAGAAGGGAGAAGAGAAAGGCAAGAGAGACAGAGAAAGACAGGAAGAAAGAAAAACAGAGAGAGACTGACCCTCTAGGTAGAGCATAAACTCCTCGAGGGCAGGGTCTGTCCTTGCACAGTTAATTAATAAATTAATACCAAGGTGACAAGCGTCATGGGGAGTCAGCTCTCTGCTCCACAGAGGGGACTCTGGTTCTCTCTCATCCGTCGAATCAGGGGGCGGGGAGGAGGGAAGAGAAGAGAAATAAGGCGATCTCCCAGGCTCCCCCAGCGGAGCGTCCAGAGTGCACCAGAGATAAGTAGTAGGGGAAAGTGCTGGATAAGAGGGTCGGAGCAGAACCATCTAAGGCTTCCTTTCCAGCTCCCGATCTAGGATCCAATGAGTATAAGTAGTGAGCTCTCCGTCATGGGAAACTCTTCAAGAGGAGAGGGCAGCTCACTCGGCAGGGCTCCCGCTTCCCATGGGAGCCGGAGAGGACAAATGGCCTTTGAGGTTCCTCTGTCCCTATGACCCAAGCCCTGAGTGTCTGGCAGTACCAGCCAGAAGAAGAGACCGCCAAGCTGTCTGCTCAGGGAAGCACAGCCTTCGAGGGACCCTAGAGGTTCTCTAGTCCAATTGCCTACATTTACACATGGATGCACAGATGAGGAAAGTGACCTGCCCAAGGTCGCACAGCTGCTACATGGAAGAGGTAGGATCTGAACCCAGGCCCTCTCTCCAAGTTGGGTCTCCCTTCCTCCCCTCATTTTACAGAAAGGAAAGAACTCCTCCCAGGTCAAGGGTCGGGCCTCGAACTCAGCTCCTGGGTCTTCTGTGGAGATCTTGTCCCACCCCTCCCCACTCCACTAGAGGGCTTGGCTTTCCCTTATTCCGCCTGTCCCTTTGAAGGCCCCCTAAAAGGCAGGATGCTGAACAATAGTGACACAGAGCTCGGGCCAGGGCCTTGGCCTTCTTCCTACGGCCCGTCGGCCTCCGCTCCTTTCACTCCTTAAGGAAGGGCCTGTAGGGGGAGGCTCCAGGCCAGGTTGCCCCCGGGGACATCAAGGCCACAGCACACCCACGGAGAAGGAGCACGGCTCCAAAGGCAGCCGGGTGGTCAGCGTGCTCAGCGGGACGGCGGGTAGGTGGCGTGTGTCACAGAGAAGAAAAAACAACGGCCTACTTCCTTCCCTTCCTTGGCCAATTCTCAAAGCGCATGTGCTTGCCTGGAGGGCTCCCCCACCCCTAGTTCTGCACTCCTCTACAAATCTGACCTCGACTCTCTCCCCTAGAAAAAGCAGGATGGCGAAAGGATGGGGCACTGGACTGCAGACACGAGGGCCTGGGTTCAAATCCCAGCACAGACACTTTCTCACTAGCTTTGTAAGCAGAGCTGGTTTCCTCACGTGGAGATAGAGCATCTGTAAAATGGGCACACCATAGCACCTTGGAGAGTCTATATACCATATGTAAAGCGCTTTGCAAACCTCAAAGCACTACATGAATGCCTGCTATTACTATCAGAGACTTAGCACCAGATGGGACTTCAGTGACCACTCCATGCCACAGGAGGAATAGGGAAAAGAACTAGGCAGCAGAAATACCACCAACTCTGTAAAGGGGAGGGGAATAAGCACTTATTAATCACCTACTAGTGCCAGGCACTGTGTTAAGCACTTTATAAATATCTCATCTACAGTCAACTCCAACACTTGTTACCTTCGTGACCTTAGGAAAGTCATTAATCTCCCCCTAGGTCTCAGTTTCCCCTTTTGTAAAGAGTCTGAGGTCCCCCGATCACACAGAACCAGAAGCAGTTGTGGGGAGTATTGATAAGAGCCACCCCAGAGCGGGAGGACAGGCGGGCAGGGGGCTTCCCTTCATGGGTCCTGAATCAACCATAGCAGCATCACAACCCATCATTTAAGAAGTGCTGAAGGGGTCTGCAGTGGAATGTTTAAGAAGCCCTGGGTGAGTGGACCAGACCACAGCGGTCCCTTCCAACAGTGATTCTCTGCTACTTTGTATCTTTCTGGGTTCTGTAGAGATGCCGATTTCTCTCTAATTAGACTGGAAGCTTCCTGTAACGGTATTGATGGTGATAAGAATTACTCCCATTTCTAAGGCAATTTAGGGTGTACAGGCTGTGGGAGTATTTATGATTATCTCCATTTTACAGATGAGAAAACTGATGTTCAGAGACCATCGGTGACTGGCCCATGGAGGCAGCTGTCCCCATGCTGGCTGAAACTAGCATGTTAGGATAACATGCAGGGCTCTTTCCATCACCTGACCCTCCGAGGTAGATTCACACAGATCCGAGTGTCCAGTGATGGTGGCTGTCCTCCTATCCTAATCCAAACCCTTTCTCCACCTGGTTTCCTAGGTCTTCCCAAAAGTGGGTCCTCCTGACAATCCACACCCCCACCACATTCTCAGAATATTTCAAAGTCTACAGGTAAAACCGGTATCCACAACTCAATTTCTGGACTTTTTGGTTCAATGGCCATGTAGCAAGGTTTTAGGAAGACAGACATCCATGCAATCTCTCTGCACCTTCAGTCTCCTCTTCGGAAAACTTCATGGGGCTATGTCAGTGCTTCCCCAACTGGGTTCAGCAGAATTCTGGATTCCAAAAGGGGGGAGAAGTGAAGATCCCATAAGAAACCCTCACTGTTTGTCAGGTAATTTCCCTCCAACATATTGCACGAGACAGTCACAGAGATAAGCAGACAGACAATACCAAGATCGCTAGGGAGCCCTATTAGAAATCACAGCTCAAAACCCTACAACCAAAGAATTGAAAACACTACTGAGAATAATTAACTGTCCATAGGTTTCACTGACTTTGTCATTTAAAATAGTTTTTAATAAAATAAAATGTAAAGTGATGAGTCTCCCAAAAACTGTCATAAAAAACCCAGAATCTTGTCTAATCATGAGCAAGCTTGAGCCAGAGAGAAAGGCAGAGGTAAGGACCTGTGGGTGCAGACCAGTGCATACCAAGATTAGCCTGACCTGCTCCTTAGTTTTACCAAGCCGCTTTCCCATTCTACCTCCCCCCCCTTTAAAAAAAATGTTTTGTTCAAAGGAATGGTGTCTTGGGGGAAAAAGGTTTGGAAATGAAAGTGAAAGATGTGTAGTTTCATATAAAAGCCTATTTATTTTTCTGTTGTGTGTATATGGGTGTGTGTGTATAATTTCAGAATAAAACTAAACTTGTGAAAAAAGATATCAAGGTGGTGGGAAAAAAAATGCTGCGATAATTTTCTAGCAAGAACTTAGCTTTTATTCCTTCTCGTTTTCTCCAAAATTTCCCTAGCCCACCCTTTATTAGTGAGAGGCAGTTCCATTGTTAAAGACACCCAGAGGAGGAGCATTTCTAACTCCATCAAAGGCAGCCCTGTCCAAATCAGTTTGGGAAACCAGGGCCTAGAGGCCATCTACAGGCGTCTCCCAGGTCTAACGGCCTTTCACTGACAGCCAAGAGGTCAAAGGAAACCACTGGACCTGCTCCTCCATTCTGGGGTTAAGATTCTCTTGAAGCGCTGGCCCTCTGTTCCTTGGCCTCTCCTTGCTCTGAGCCTTTTGTGTTCTGTGTCCTTCCCACTCTTGACATCCCCTGTTCTAAGATCCCTCCCAGCCCTGACATCGCTAGCGCTGACATTATCTGTCCACTCCAGCTGTGACATTTTAGAATTTCAGGCAGGATGATGCCCCATTCCACATGCTTATAATAATACTGTTGTCAAATATATACAGCACCTTCTAATTTCAAAGCACCCTCATGTTCATTATCTAGTTTAATTCTCTAAACACCTGAATGATGGGGCAAGAGTCTCAGCCCTGCTCCCACCCTGCCACCTCCTCACCCCACATCAGCCAACACAGTTCTAGGCACTCAGTAACAGGGACTTAAGAAATGCCTGATCACCTGCAAAGTGACGCAAATCTGGGCAAGATCACTGGAACTGGGGGTCACAGGACCCGAGTTCAAATCTTAGCTCTGGAACTTAAGGCCAGGGAACTGGATGAGGTGGTCACTAAAAGCCCCTTCCAGCTCCAATCCTATGATTCTTCTTGAAGCTCCAAGCCAAGCACTCCCAGGACATAGCAGCCATTCCGGCAACCGTCCTCCACACAATCCTTCTCACTCATCACCCCCTCATTCCCTCCACTCCTATTTCTGCTTTTTATTTTTTTCTTTTTTGGCTACAATATCTCCCCCAGAGAAGAACTTTAAAATTTCAGATGATTTTTTTCCATGAAACTGAATTTACATATTTCTCTGACTTTCCAAACCACTCAGAATTAGGGGAATGGAAGGGAGAAAGGGAGAAAAAACCCACACGTCTGTTTCTATTTGAAACTGTCAAAATTAGCATTCAGTAATTAAAAATCACACCCTTTCTCTTAATAACCTAACCAGCATGATACAATCAGGTTGTGCCAACTCTTTAATCTAATTGACTAATTACAGATTTTAATTTAGTCAGTTACTGAACAACTGTTGACAATTTGTTTTCATTAGGGACAGAACAGGATAAATATTTAGGATTCCCATTGCAAAGACTCCAGCAAACAGCTCCCACCATGACCTCCATGGCAGGCCTCTCTCTGCTTGTCATCAATACCAGCTCGAGAAAGGCAGGGACGCTCCAAGAGTTTCTCAGCTGCCGCCGCCGAGCACCTCAAGGAGCTTTCCTGGGAAGCCAGCCCTCCACCAGCAGGCCCCCAGCGTCCCTTGCAAAGGCCTCCCGATTCCCTGAGCCCCCACCAGCAGCTCCAGGGCTTGGAGCTTCAAGAAGAACCATAGGATTGGAGCTGGAAGGGGCCTTTAGTGACCACCTCATCCAGTTCCCTGCCCGTCAGTGCAGGAGGAAACCTCGAGGGATGCAAGCTCCACGCTGCCGGGAGGGCCTCCCTTTCAGGATGCCCAAGCTTTGCCTCACTGAGGAACTCTAGGCCGCCATGCAAAGTGGTGGAGCCGAATGTGCTCCCCTTGTCTCCAGGTCAGAGATGGCTTTCTGAGGAATACTCGGGAGAAGGGGGAGCCGGAACGGTAAAATACCAGGCCTTGTTTCTTTGGCCCTTTCCCCGGTCACCAAGCACCTCACGCCAACACCCCCACCAGGAGGACTGCCACCTTCACTTTACAGAGCAACAAAGCAGAGTTCAAAGACAGGAAAGAAGAGATGAAGCCTGGCTGTGTAGAGAACCAAGTGCTGGACTTGGGAGTCAAAAAGATCTGGGTTCAAATTCAGACTTGGAAATTGACTAGCTACAAGATTCTGGGCAAGTCTCATTACCTTTCCTGGCCTCAGTTTCCTCAAGGTGTTATACTTGATGACCTTAAAGATCTCCTCCAGCTCTAAATTCCCAATCCGATGATCTTTTAATCGGTAATCAGGGTAGTGATCAGATGGAGTCAGGATTAAAACCCAGAACTCCCACTGCATCTCCTACAGATCATTTGGGTTGTTTTCCCAGAGTGCTGAGAAGCAGTCATTACCATCAGCGCCATCGTCATTATTACTATTACTCTAATCATCCCCCCCTCTGGGTTTCTAGGTTTCAGACACCCTTTATACCACAGTTGTTTCACCCGGCTCTGTGAGGTGGGGGGCCGGGGGCAGGGGTGAGGGGTGAGGGATGCGGGGATGGATGAACCTAAACATTTGTTTCAAGACAAGTAAACTGAGTCTCAGGTCATTCTGGGACCTGGACCAGAAGCCAGCCTAGGCCTCCGTTCCCTATCCCAGCCAAAGCTGGATGCATGGGGTGCCTTTCACACAGCCTCCTACCACATCCAGAGACCCTCTAATCATCAGGGACCTCCTTTGTAACCTCCCCCAGACCTGGCGTTCTGGAGCCCAGGAGCACAGCAGCATTTCCTCTGGCCAGGCATGTGACCCCCACACTCCCCACCTCCTCCTTCCTCACCTTGGGATGAGCCCCTTTGGAGGCCGCTCCTCACTCCCCCAAGGCCCTAGGGTGCCCCCCGAGACGTCAGCAAGCTCCAGGCAGACAGCAGCCCCCCCAGTCTGGCTCTGAGGGCTGGGACAAAGCCTGGGGCTCTGACTCTGACCCAGGACCTCCCCCGCCTTGTCTCATGCCACTCCACCGAGGCTGGGAACAGAGTAATGAAGCCCTGGGAAGGCGGGGAGCGACACTCCACTAGATTTAAGTTCATTTTCCATAGCTCGAGGTCAAAATTGAGTCAAGTTGTTCCGATGATCAAGTTTTCAGAAAACCCCCCTCCTCTGTGTTAGCCGTTTGACAGAAATTCACTGCGGTATTTAAACTGGCAGTCATCACCGCTAACTCAAATTGTATTGGCTTCCCCGATGTGGAAACGCTCAAGTGCGATCGTCAATTGGCCAATTCTGAGAGAATGAGGCAGCTGAAATTCCCTGTCATGTTGTAAAATTCCCATCGTAGCTCCCTGGCTTGGGAGAGCCCCCATGGAGCCCGCTGTAGGGCTAGGGCAGAGCAGCAGGTCAAAGCTGCTCCCCCAGATCCATGGGGCCCAGGAGGAGCCCCCACATAGCCTGCTATGGGGCTAGGGCAGAGTACTGGACCAAAGCTGTTCCCCAGGATCTACGGAGCCCGGGGGGGGGGGAAGAGCCCCCATGGAGCCTGCCACCAAGGTGGGGCAGAGCATCAGCTTGCATCCAAGGGGCCCTGTCAACACAGAGCAAGGGGCCAGCCAACAAAAGGCTCCACATGATGTTTTCTAGGGGAAGCCTTCAAGAGACAAGCAGAAAACAGAAACAGAAAGAGAAAGAGACAGAGGGGAGAGAAAAGAAGTGAGGTGAAAGAGAGAGAAAGGCGAGAGGAAAGAGAAAAGAGGAGAGAGACAAAGAAGAGAAAGACAGAGACAGAGACAAAGGGGAGAGAAGAGAGAAAGACAGAGACAGACAGACACACCTTGGGACAAGGGGCCTGGCCCCTGGCTGGTGTAGATCTACACACAGAGCTCCCGGGTGGTCTTCTCAGGCTGATGCTTTCACCTTTCTACCTGGCAGCGGCAGCAACAGGAAGCCAGGCCTGCCCACCCTGCCTAAAAACAGCCCCAGGCTACCGGGAGAAAAGCAACCCCCCACCTCCCCCCAAAAGAAATATCAAGAGGAGAGGCCAAGTGGGTGTGCCCGAAGGCTGAGGACAAAAATGGAAAGAAGCCTTTGTGATTGTGTGTTTGAAAATCAGATCAACAGCCAGGACTGAGAAAACCCTTCAGCTCAGGAAACAGGACTCTGGGTGCAGACCGAGACCTTCTTTTCAAGCCTGGCCAATGTGGGAATTGGCTTGGCTGGACTCTATACATCTACAACATTAGAGCTGTTTCCCTTGCTTTCTCAACGGGGCCAGGGGAGGGAGTGAAGGCCGATTTCTGCTTTTTCAGAAAAATATAATAAGACAGATTAGCTTGAAAATTCCATGATTCTTTTAGCATAGTGTAGTCAGTGGAAAGACAACAGAAGTGGGTGTGAGCCGGCAGACCTAGATGAAAGTTCGACCTCAGCCTTAGTTTCCCCAGCTATACAATGGGCAAAACAATCCTCATCTTACTAAGCAAATGGAAGTCCCGAGAATGCAGGGAGATACTGGGTACAATAATAATAATAATAATACTCTGTAAGAAGTCTTACAGCTTCCCAAGGGTTGGGGAGAGGGGGTGAGCCCCAGTGCCCCCCACCCAAAGCATGAGCCAGCACACAGCCAATCCTGGCCACTGCCTTCATCTCACACCAGACCTCTGACCCTGCCCTCTCAGATAAAAACCCCAACTCACCAGGCTGACATCAAGGCCCTTCCAAACACTTTTTTAGACAATTGGGGTTAAGTGACTTGCCTAGAGTCACACGGCTAGTGAGTATTTGGTCCGAAGCTGCATTTGAACTCAGGTCCTCCTGACTTCAGGGCTGGTTGCTCTAACCACTGTACCACCTAGCTGCCCCCCAAACATTTTTTGTTTATTTGCCTTAAAGCACCAATGTACTTTCTCAGCCAACGAAGGGCACCCCCCCCCAAATTCTGCTCCTCCCTCTAGACTCCCTCAGTACCATCCCCTAGTGAAGTTTACGCCTGAGGCTCTCTGTCTTTGCCCCACCTTTTTACCTCACAGTCTGTAAAGGCTGCACTTCCCTCCTCCCCTTCCACCTCTTCCACTCCCTCGCTGCTTGCAAACCACCTCAGGTCACGCCCCATTGCCACATGAGACCTTTCCAGACCTCTCCAGTTGCTGGTCTCCCCCCTCCCCATTACCTTAAATTTATTTTGTATGTGTAATACTTAAGGTCAGTAACTATCTTTGTAACCCCAGGCCCCGTACCAGGTAAGGGCTTAATAAATGCTTGTTGGCTGGGTAAAAGGATGCTGGAGAAAAAAAGCCTATGACAGCAAGTTACAGATACTGTTTATTTAGTCTTTGTTATTTCCAGGCCTAAAACACAATAGGTGCTTAATAAATGCTCACTGACTGAAAGTAGGCTGGGCTAGCAAGAAGTCGGAAGGCATTAATGACATACACACTCCTGTGGCTAAACACAGGGAACTTGGATGATTCAGGACACCAGGCAAACGAGAAGGGACAGCAGCAGCCAGGCAGCAGTCATTCTGAGGAACCCTGGGCACCCCTGGACCCCACTGACCAAATCTGGGGTCCCCATCACTGAGACCTGCCAAGGCGCAAAATTAACTCAGCCCCAAGTGTATGTAAGGGAAAGTCCACACGCACCCAGTAAGCCCCAGGGTTTTAAAAGAAATCTCTGAGAAAAACTTCACTTACACCACCCGCCTACACAATCTGGGGAAGGCAGAGAGGCCTCCCCAGTCCATTCGAGCCCACTCTTCCCCTTCCCTCACTGGCCCAACAGAAAGCTCATTCATTCATTCAAGAAGGATTTACGGAGTCCCAAGAGCCCCCACCCATGCAGGCTGTGGGAGTAATCCTGAAAGTGAAAACAGGAGCAGCCCCAAGAACTCAGACAAATGCAGCAACAGAGGAGAAGTCGGCAGGTCCACCAACAAATGTGTGTCCACCTACTGAATGCCCGGCCCAAAGGTAGGCACAGGGATACCAGGACAAAACAAGGAAACAGTCTCTACCCTCAAGGAGCTTCCCTGCCATCTAGTGCAAGCCTACCCCCCCTTTGAAAAAAGGGGAATAAAGAAACTGAGGCCCAGGGAGTGACCTGCCCAAGGCAGCCTAACTAACGTGGGTCAGTGCAGGTGAACAGTCATTCAAACCAACACTTTCTATGCAGTACTTTGACTGAGCAGGAGCTGGGTGCTTGGAGGGGAAGGTGCACAATGCTGTCTTAAGAAACATTTGTTGAATTACACTGAATGGAGTCCAAGGGCCTCGTGCCTGCCTTCCACCTCAGAGAGTCCAGGATTCAGCCACCTGGTCACCCCACCCTCTGGCTGAATGAATAAATTCCAAATGTCCTCTTCAGTCAAGCTTCCTCTACTCTCAGGACCTCAGGATGCATGACTCTCACCAAATGATCTAGAACTTCTCTAGAACTCAGCACAGTGCTAGGCTCCAAGAAGGTGCCAAACTCCTTGCATGGGACCGGCGATCACTGATCCAGGAGCCCCCACTCCCCTTGTGGGAAATCAAGGCACAAGGTCATATGTAATACAGTGGGATTTGAACTCAGGTACTTGGACTACAAATCCAGTGTTCTTTCCACTGTACAACACTGCCTCCCAAGGGCAGGAAGAATCCCTTTATTTAAAGGGGGGAAAAAAACCACTGCAAGAAAACAAATCTTGTTTGGACCTTTTAGTTTTTTTAACTCCTTTAAATACTGATAATTACTCAATTAGGATTTGCCCAGACCCTACCCCAAGCCACTCTTGGCCTCTCCTGCCTCTGCTGGACAACCAATGCTCCTGGGTCCCAGAACCGGACAAAGGTTCCTAAGCCTCATGTTGCTTCTTCTGTCTCATTACCACTCCCTTCCCCATCGCCTTGTCATCTCTACTCAGCACCTGGCACACAGTAGGCACCTTATACACAAGCCTGGCACATAGCAGGCAATCCACACATAAACCTGGCACACAGTAGGCACCTCATACATAGACCACACAGTAGGCACTCCATACATGAACCTGGCACATAGTAGGCACTTCCTACACAAACCTGGTACATAGTAGGCACTTCATACATAGACCACACACAGTAGGCACTTCATACATAAACCTGGCACACAGTAGGTACTTCACACATAAATGTGACACACAGTAGGTACTTTATACATAAACACTAGGTGATGGATTCATTGGATTCCATTCCACATCCCACACACCACTCCACTGAAAGTGTTCTCTCCATGGCTCACCGATGACCACCTTCTTGTAATCACCAAATGTACCATCTCTCTGGGGTCTCTGACTCATCATGACCCCTTCACACTCCCAAGTCAACAACCATCCTTCTCTCCCCTCCTAGGTCCTTAATGGGGGACTTCCCTGGAGACTTCTCACTCTTCGCCCTCTTAGATGGAACAGCTACATTCTTGAGGCTCCACTTCACTAACACTAATTCTCTGTGGGACCTTGGGAAAGTCATTTGCCCTTTCAATTTAACCAACATTTATGGGGGGGAGGGGCGTGCCACAATTTACAGATGAAGAATCCGAGAGTTGTTACAAAGAGCTTTGTCAGCCTTAAATTGCTGTTGAGACTGGAGTTATTTCTCTCTCGATGAGCTTACTTTCACTGGATCCTGGAATTCTCACCGGTAAAATGGGAGGTGACCAGTGACCCTCTTCTCCAGGGCCAGTGTGAGGAAAACCTCTTTGTGAACTGCAAAGGTGAGTGAAGAGCGCCGCCATCATCGAATGCTGGTGAGAGGGACAGACAGGAAATAACTGGAAAATGGGGCAGAGCAGGGCAGGATGCCCAAGAAGAGGAGGCCCTTAACAGCACAAACCCACGCCCCGCCTGGTGGAGGGCCAGCCTTGGGGGTGCCTTTTCACAAGGGCCACCGGAGGACCAGAAGAGACCCTCATACCCTGATGGGATGCTGTCTTTGGGCTGGCTCCAGCTTTCCAGACAGACCTGGGTTTGGGACCTTTCTGTACAGATGAGGAAACTGAGGTTCATTCAGATGAAGTGACAGCCTGGGGTAATACTACTACTAAGTGCCAAAGTCACGATTTGAACCCAGGCCTTCTGATTTCAGTTCCGGGCTCCTTCTGCACACCACCACAGGGGAAACTCAGCCCCCTTCCCCCAAGTAATAAAGACTTACCCAACTGGGTCTGTCTTCCACGACCTTAAAGCCACAGGTATCAAGGAACCTTAAAACGAATCACCTCATGTACTTGGACCATTGTTAGAATTATTACCGAGCAAAAAAGATTTGCCTTTTCTACAGATACCAGCATGAGGCTGTAGCTTGGGGGTAACCGCTGCTCTCAAGGGACATAAGATACACTGTTCCCACGCACACATATACATACACACATCATCTCCCCCTCCCTCAAATAAAAGCTCACCCACAAACCTCTGGTCCACTGTAAGAATTCCCCAGAATCCTAAGCTCCAGAGACCAGGGAGCCACCTGCTTCAGTCCCTCCCCATAGGCTATAACATCTCCTACCTCCTTCTGCTCACATATCCCCAGTGACAGGGAACTCACCACCTCACCCAATGTGGCCTGGCTTCCACCCTGCTTGTGGCCCTGTCAGAATCTGCCTGCCTCCCTCTGGCCCAACACTCGTGTCGGGAACACGGATGCTGCCTAAAAGAGCCGTGTGCCCATGGCTACACGGTGCCCAGGGAGTGGCTCCGGCCAAGTCTGCAAACGATTAGCTAACAAAGATGGCATTCATCAGATGGAGGGGAGGGCTGATCCCCACTCCATGCCGTATGTACGCTGCTGCTGGCCTTGGAGGCCAAGTGACCCTTTGCCAAGACCGGCTTGTTTGGGTTCGGGCAAAAGTAATCACAATTTGGGGTCTTGTCTCTACTTGAAACCTATTGAGTGAACCAAACGGCCCAGGCCCTGGCGATTTCAGATGCCGGCTGGGCTTTTAGCACTAATTAGCCACAGTTCAAGAAGTCTGGCAGCCCTGGGGTAAACAAGTAACAAGGCAAGCTTGCAAGACCAGGGAGAGAAACGCAACAGAAAGTTGAGGTTTGGGGGTTTTTTTCCCCTCTAGATTCAAACAACTTTTTTTAAAAAATTAAATTAAACCTACAGCGCTACCAGCAAGAGCCTGCAAGGGCTCAACCTGCCTCTCACTCCAACCCCTGGACGAGGAGCCACACCAGCCCAGTCTTCAACTCCCTCCTCCGCCACTCTGGCCACTGGGAACCCACTTGGCAAAACGTCCACTTAGCACAAAAGAAGCCAGAGATTAAGGGCAGGTCATTTGATTAAGAGAGGTCATTTAGCCCCGTCCTTATTTTACCGATGAGGAAACTGAGGCCCAGAGAACTTCAGGGACTCGTCCAAGGTCACAGAGCCACTAAGTACCAGATCTGAGCGGAGGTGTTTCCCCATCTGTGCTCCACTGCCTTCCTGTGCCTAAGGGAGATAGTAGGATCAGCCTTAGACCCGCCTGGAAGGGAGTGCCCGAGTCATTGGGGCCCAACCGCCTTCATTTTAGAGGTGAGCAGACAGAGAGGAAAAGACTTAACCAAGTTCATTCTTCACGGTGACCAGGAACCAAAGTTTATTCTCACTGTCTTCCCTCTCAGTGGACAGCGGCACAGAAGGACGTCGAACAGTTCACACCAGCAGCCTGATCCCAACTCTTGGAACCCCTGGGAGGAAGCCAGAAGGCCTGAAGCCTTCTGAGGCCAACTGGGCCCAGGCCTCCCCTCCAGCATCTGGATTTTTCTGAACCAAATCCCTTCTGTCCCAGAGATCACAGAATGATAACAAGTAAAAAGCCAGAAGTGACTTCAATGGTCATCCTTTCCAGCTCCTTTTACAGAAAGGGAAACTGAGGTCCAGAGAGGAGAAATTCTTGGTCACATAGCGAGAAGGGCTACATTGCACTATACTCTGAGAGCCCTGCATCACCGTGGGCCACAGCTCCTCAGTTTCTAACGCTGGCTAATGATGACGATGATGATGATGAAGATGACAGCAATCCAGACGGATCAGATGGGAATGAGGGGATCAATGAATCCGACAAAGCGGGAGTTTCTCTCCCACCACTGTTTTCCTACAACACCAACTTAGAGCTACCAGAGCACTGATCGAGAACTCAACGGAGCCCAGTCCAGCCCGTCCCTTTAGAGAGGGAGGAAAGCTGAGGTTCCGAGTCAGGAAGCAAGCTAAGCTGGCCAGGGTGACCCCTCCAGAGCTGGGACTAGAACCCAGGCTTCCTGACTCAGGCCAGGGCCTCCCCCACACCCCCACACACTGCTTTCAGCCTGGAGCACATGCTGAGCACGCAAGGCACCAGACGTGGCACCGTGGCACGAGGGGTTTGGAGAGGGGGGAGGGAAGGGAAGACGGCGATGGGGAGGGGGTGGGGGGGGTGAGACAAGGTGGAGGAAGGAGGCGAGATGGAGGGCGGACACACAGGCTCCCTGCCCTCAAGGATCTTACATTCTCTTCCACAGAGGAGGAAACCAGATCAGTGAACTCACATTAGCCAACTTGCTGGGTGAGCTGAAGCAAATTGCCTAATGTGAGTTAACTGTTCTAGTTATCGGAATTCAGTCTTCGAATCCCCGGCCGGGCCCTCCGTCCCAGAGCTGCTTCCTGCTTAGCGGCTTCTCTCTCAGGAGCGCGGCTCACACGTTCGGCCAGTCGTTACTGAAAACCTTCTAGGGTGCAAGGCCCTTGAGGAGCTCGTGGTTGGAGAAATGAGACAGCACACACTCACGCACACAAGGGGGGTGGAGGAGGGTAGCGATCACTGACATAAGACACAGCAAAACACTTAAGTGAAAAATGCCAAATGGGGAAGACAGACAACTTCAGGACAAGACGGGGGTTGGAATGGTCAAGGAAGAAGGCATCATGGCGGAGGGGAGGCTTGTGCTGGGGCTTGAAGGATGATCAGGAGGACAGGGAGGAAGGAGGAGGGAGAAGGGGAAATGACCCAAGGCCAAGCACAGAGGCAGGAAGGTCGCAGGGTGGAGGCAGGAGATAGGAAAGGGAGGGCAGCGAGGAGGCCAGTCTGGGCTACAGCTGAAGTTGTGTGTCGAAGCTTGGATGGGACGGAACCACAGAACCTTAGAACGGCAACAGACCTCAGGGAAGCTGGGGCCCAAAGGGGACCAGGAGGAAAATACCCTCCTCTGGCCAATGAGTGGTGAGCCAGCAGCCACAAGCTGAACCAAGTCACAGCCCCAGGGGCTCTGTCCTGCAGATGGATAATGGAGAACCATCGGAAGAACTCTGATCGAGAGGAGGGGACGCAGAAAGCAGTTATTTTTTTTTGGAAGACCGACCTGGTGAGTTAGCTCAGAAATGATGGATGTTAGGGGTCTATTATGCCAAGACCCTGAAGTGGGGAGAACAGTGAAGGGAAAGGCCAGGCTTAGGGAATACTTCTGCTTTCAACGTTCTGCCCTCTATTAGACTCTAAGCTCCTTGAGGACAGGGACTCTCTTTGTATCCCCAGTGCTTGCCACATTGCATTGTTAGTTAACAATCCTTAGACAAGCATTCGCTCATTGACCTGACCTGACAGGCCAAGCCAAGTCCACCATGGAGACCATGGATGGCCTACAGCTATCTCCAGCCCTCATCGCTGCCCAAAAGGGGAACTGCATCGGAGAATGACTCAGAGTTCTGGGAAGCGGAGGCTTTGCACTCCTCATTTGTAACATAAATGTTTTGAGCTAGGTCTCTTCCATGCTAACATTCTGATTCTATGCCCTGGCATGCTCAATGGACTGCCATGTTATTTCAATATGGCAGCCTGGACCATATAGCAAGGCCTGTGCTTTTAGTACTAATTTTGCTGTTAGACATAGATCCAAAGTGCCTAGACACTGACTGCTTTCACACCAAGAGACTCACATTCATTAGGACATGCTGTGGGAAAACACACTGAAGTCAGCAAACCCAAGGACCCTCCAACTTTGGAGGTACAGGCAGAACCAAGTGGGACAACAGCTCCAGTAGATTAGCCAGTCGGGCCTCGTTAGCCTTCCCCATTCACACTCTCTAGCCACAAGAGCCCGAAACAACCAATATAACCAATGAACCCAAGGTTTTCCCAGGAGAACCACAGTCCCGGTCAACCGGTCTCACATCAGCCTTTTCACCACCAAACCTGACTTTACCCGATCTCTGGCCTATCCCAAGGAGAAATAAGCAGGACTCCAATTCACTCCAAGGAACAATGGAGTTGTTCTCCCCCCCGCCCTGGTCCAATCTCACCTCCCAGAACACTGCTCGTAACCGATGGGTCATCATCATTCTCCAAACACTCTATTCTGAGACAGAAGAACTTTCCATGAAAGGATCTGAGTTCCCCAATACTGGGCTCTAGTTCTTTTTCTAGATGCTTTTGCCCATGTCTAAAACTCCAGCTTCCTTAAGACCGGGCAGTCAAGAGCGGCCATTGGAAAGATGGCCCTCTCCTCTCCACCACAGAATCGAGGCCTGACGCCTCGGACTTCCCCTCACAGAGCCATTCAACAAAAGCCAATGGAAAGGAGGCACCCTAATGCACCCAACCAACCACTCTGGAGCCATCTCCCCATGAACAAACATCGATTAAGCACCTACTATATTCCGTGTCCTTCACATAACACTCACCTCCAGGCTCAACAGAAAGTAAGAATCAACAGAATGCCTAAAACCTCTTCCCTCATCCACCAAAAAAAGCCTAACCAATCAGCTCGTCAAGGTTTGAGTTGGGACCAGAGACACCAAAGGAACTTTCTGGGGGAAGGGGGAACGTCTCTTAGTCAGACCGTAATCCTTAAGTACCTCATTCAAGGAAGAGACCAGTTTGGAGGACATAAGAGGAACCCGAAAAAGCTAGATCAATATTTTTGAGACTGGATTATCAGGCAAACTACTTATGTCCCAGGACAAACATTTCAACCAGGGAGCAGACAACATAACCCTCCCTCTTCTCCTCTAACTCAACTGTGCTCGGACAGCACTCCTTTCCTCACAGCCCGCTCCCTCACATCACTTCCAGAAACACAAACTTGAGGCTTGTTTTGGCGGTGTTTTTAAAGAAAAAAGCCATCACGTTTATTGGAAAGCCAGGCAAGGGGCACAGGGCCCACTCTGAGGCCGCCCTCTCACCTGGCGGAGAACACATTCAGACTTATTCCCACCATTACACCATGTCGACAACGTCGGCGATGATGGACCAATCCCCAAGGCAGAACGCTGTTAGGTTTGGGGGAGTGAGGGAGGAGGGGGGAAAGGGAGAGCGCCAGACCTCTGCCAGCTTTGCATCCTCCAGAAGTCCGAGTTACCCAACCCTGTAATTATCACTCGGATTAAAAATTGGTTACTCACGTAATCGTGAAAGGCCTTGGCTTCACTCGAATGCTCACAAGTGTCTCGTCTCTCGGGAGCAGCACAGTAAAGGTCCCAGAAAACACTGCAGGATAGAAAAATCAGATCCAATACAGTTACTAACAACCCCTCGGTACTACCCCCCACCCACCCTGTACAGACACACACTGAGTCCAGAAAACAAATTCCCAATAGAAAAATAACAAATAACACACAAGCGTGGCTTGGTGGCAAGATCTGACTCTGGAATCAGAGGATGGGGGGCAAAATTCCACCTCTGATGATGACTAGGCTAGGACTCAGTTTCCTTCTCTGTAAAATGGGGTTGTTGTAGATGCCTCCAGTGGTCCCTTATGGTCCTGTGTCTAGAACGCTATGATATCCCACATGGATACCATTTATGAAGCTCCAAAGGTACAGGAGCCATTATCATCCTTATTTCACAGAGGATGAAACTGAGGAACTTTATCCACGACCTCGATTTGAATTCCAGCTCTGCCACCTTGTGTGACTTTGGGCAAGTCAATTCCCCATTCCAGGCTTCCTTTTTCAACTTTAAAACAAAGGAGTGAGTCTCTCTAAGCATTAACCTTGGGCCAGTCACACTAAAAGTCAAGCAACTTGAGAAAGTCACCAGAAGTTAAGACTAGAAACCCCTTGAGGGCAGACTGTGTTGTTGAGCTTCTCTTTGAATCCCCAGGGCTTAAGGCAGAGCCCGGCCGTGTAAGTAGATGATTAATAAATGTTCACTGATTGAGAGACTCAGCGAGAATGGAGTTTAGATTGAAACTCAAGTTCCCTCTGACTTCATGCATCCAATACTTCTTCCCCATCCCAATTCTGGGCCTCAGTTTCCCAATCTGTAAAAAAGAGGGAGTTGGCTAGATAGCAAGTACGCTCCCTACATCTAAGATCCTTTGACACCGTAGACTCAAGCCCAGCTACTCACACAAAATCACCCCCAACACACTGTCGCCGCCTCCTCCCAAGACAGCAGTTTTTGTAAAGCAAAAATTATGGCATCTTGAGACATTTTAAAAGGCACAAATCGGCACGTGACAGAGCGAACAATGATGAAGGCGGAAGGAGGGCAGAGTCACTGAAGGAGGCCTAAGTCTCAACCCCAGCCTCCAGCCCCCACCCCACCCCCACATAATGGCTCTGCAGGGAAGGACTGGAGGCCAGAAGCACTTCTCCCACCCACCCACCCACCCACCCAAGAATGCATACCAATTACCCAGAGAGGTTCTCATGGCAACCAGGTATTTCTCCCTTTTATGGTGAAACAGTAAAAGTCCTGGCAAGTTCTAGGCCAGGAATCTGAAACAGGTGTAGTTCCAAGAAACAGAACAAGTAGAATTTTCCTTTCCTAAGTCACTCAAGGCATCTCCCCCACCCCCCAAATTTTAAAAATCTTTAGGCTCCCAATGGGAAAGCCTTAGGAAATAATCTGGTCTGAGCCATTCATTTTAACAGGAGGAAATGGAAGATTGGAAAGGTCCATGGATAGATGAAGGAAGACAATAATGATGATAATAACAACAGACATTTATATGGTACTGTAAAAAACCTTCACATAGATTATTTCTTTGATCCTCCAAAGTTTTACGATCTAAGTGCAATAATGATCTCCATTTTACAGATGAGGAAACTGAGGTCCACAGAATGACTTGCCCAGGGTCACACAGCTAGTTATTGTCTGCAAGTGGATTTGAACTCAGGCTCTGCTGACTCCAAATCCAGTATCTATCTGCCACACCATCTCAAAGAAACACAGCAGATATTATCAGCCTTTATCATGGGTCCTTTTCAAAGGTTTTGCTGAATAGATGCTACTTTCACCAGTGGCTGGGACTACATGCCCAGTTAGGTACACAGTGCTCAAAAAAAAAAAATCCCTGTGGTTACTAACAGCCAGCCCAAAAAGAAAAAAAAACGTGAGAGAGAGAGCGAAAACAGATAGAACACCAAGTGAAGTCAGCACCACCCCTGGCGTGCCCATCCAGCCTGGTGAGGCTGGAAACTGCACAGCCCCCGGGCCACACCTGTGCACCTCGCCTCCAGGGGAGGTGCCTGAAGGGAAGAACAGGAAAAAGCAGGTTCACAACCTGATGGAAGAGGGGGAAGGGAGGGCAAGGCAGCAGAGGCCAGGATTTGGTCTCCAGACTCAGGAACGGCACTTTCTATGTGCAAGGCCCCCCAGTCCTGCTAGATCAACCTCTGCCTCCCTCAAAACAAGCCTGGCTCTTTCCCTGCCCCCCAAAATGCTGCTGCTTCTTAAAGTGAGGACCACGAAGACTAGTTCTGAAATCCGGAAAAATCATTTCCAACTCATTTCTCTGTAGCCGTTCCCACAGGTGGTCACGCCTGCCTGCTCAACAGAACTTCCGATTGGAGTTTGGGGCTTCCACCCTCCCCACATTCCACTATCCCCACTGATAAGGGTTGGAGAGAGGGGAGAGTTGGCCAGGCTGGGGAGTCAGTGGGATTTCTGAAAATGTCACTGCCAATAAGGAGTCTCCCCCACTCCCCATATCAGAGATGAAATACTATGACATCACAAAATGTCACACTGTTTTTCCATGAGATAGAGAGAGAGGCTTTCATGGACTAGAGGACAGGGAGATGGGGTATCAAGAATTGGGAGGACTTGGGTTCCAACTCCCATACAAGCTGGCCAAGTGACCCTGGGGCAAAACTTAACCTCCCCATGACCCTGGGCACCCCTGGGTAGAGGGGGAGGGCCCTCCCCAGTTGTCCATACTAAGGAAAGCATAAGGATGAAAACAACAACAAAATCTAAAATAATAACAAAGTGCCCAAGAATGGCTCAATTTCTTTTATTTTGGAATTTCCCCCAACTCCTTTTATTCAGGGGGCAAAAGGCTGACTACTCTCTCAGATATGAAGCCCCCAAAAGTTTTGTAGTGGTGCTGAAAATCTTTTGTGATAAAAATGAGTGCATCTGGCTGCTCTAGCTACTTAACCGAATAATTAAAAGGTAAATTAAATTCCCCTAAGACTTCAAGGTTTGCAGCAGGCTACAAACAAAATCTTCCTGGCTACCTAAAGAGGTTTCAGTAAAAAGTATCCCCACTACAAAATCCGGCTTCAGTCTGTCTGTCTGTAGTCTTTCTAACAGTTAAAGATGACGTCCTAGAATGCGGGGGCGACAACACTGGACAATCTAGTCTGGTCATTCTGAAGAATCAGAAGAGAAGGAAGCCATCCCTTCAGAAGGAAATATAACAGAGACAGACAGACAAGGAGAAAGAGAGAGGAGAGAAAAGGGAGGGAAGGAGGGGGGGGTGGGGAAGGCACACAAACACCCACAGGCATGGTCTAGGCTACAAGAATGACTAGGAGGAAGGGAGCAGGAGGCCCCTAGGTTGTAAACCAGACCTGGTGGTATTCTGCCCCACCCCCTCCCCCTTTAATTAAAGCAGTATGCAGAACTGCCTTTAAAAAAAAAAGAAACCCTTACATTTCCTCCCAGCCTCCAGCATTCCTGCTACACCTGGGGGGGGGGGTAGGGAAAAATGAAAGCTTCTCTCAAGCCCCCCAAAATCAGAAGCCTCAATTTCTTCACCTCTCAAGGAAATGGAGGAGAAGCCAGAACAGTGCCAAACTTTCTGTCCTCCCCCTTTCTTTGGGCCCGCGTCTAAGACTTGTTAGTATCACTGCTGTTCACATTAAAAAGCCGAGACACAAACTTACCACCACCACGAATGTAAAAACCCTGGCGGTTCTCCTAACGTGATATTTTTTTCCCATCGGATCTAGAAATAGGAAAAACAAAGAGAGAAGGGAGTTGGGTGTGGAGTGGGAACCTGGGGTTCACTCCCTCTGGGAGGGGGAGGGCTCAGAGACCAACTAGCAATAAATGGCAAAAGGTGATAAAAATTCAAAATGGTGCCCACCGTGGCTGCTTGGGAAAACAAAGGCTATCGGGATAATAGACGAGGGGGGGGTCCGGGATTCAAACGTACTCACCTCGGACAAAAAGGTCTGGGCTGACTTCTGGGCTCCCACGTGTAGCAAGTATTCATAGACATATAAAGCTAACCTGCAAGGGGGTGGGGGCAAAAGTTGAAGAAAAGTAATCAGTCAGGAAGGAGTCTCTTTCCTAGGACACCCAGCTACCCCCCTCCGTGGACTCCCTACCCACCCGTCCCTGTCGGATTGGAAAAAATGAGCGTCCTCTCTCCAAGTGGAATAAGAGGGGGGCCCCTACTGTTGCGAAGGTGAGCCCCAACGGGGCATCAAAAAAGCGAGCCCACTCTGGGCTCCCGTGTCCCGACCATGGGCTGGGTGCCGGACAAAACTCAATTGGCTAACTCTTCGGCCCGACCCGTCTCGGCTGGTCCCAGTGTTCCCAGCACCGGGGGCTGTCCAGCAAAAGGCCTGGGCTGCCAGGAAGGAGAGCGGACAGCCAGCCCCCTAAAACCCTGGAGGACTCGTTCAGGGGTCTTTGGGGTGCCCAGGCTTCGGGCATGTGTGCTAGAGGTGGGAAGAGCAGAGGCCAAGGCTGACCACCCTTCTCCAATAGCCCCCCAACCCACCCCCCAACTCCTCCCTCCAGCACACTAGAGACAGAAAGCAATAGTGGGGAGCGTCGGGGAGGGGGCTCTACGCTGGGTCAAGGCAGCAGGAAAGGTGCTGCGGCCCCCGGAACAAAGCCGCCAACACACTTCCCAGTGCACACTCTCTCTCTCTCTCTCTCTCTCTCTCTCTCTCTCTCTCTCTCACATACATACACACGCACGCACACACATGAAACACACACACACACACACACACACACACACACACACACACACACACACACACACACACACACACACACACACACACACACACACACACACACACACACACACACACACACACACACACCCCCCCACACCAAGGGACAGACAAAAGGAGGCATCCGGGCTGCAGAAATGCCCCCACCTGGGAACACGAGCCCCGCACTCTGCGCCCCTAGAGCCCGGACGCCCCTCCCCCCCTCGCGCTTGCCCCCAGCCCACCCCCGGCCCGGACGCCCCTTCCCGGGGCCCCAGGCTCCCGCTCCCGCTCGGGCTCCCGCTCCGGCTCCGGCTCCTCCTCCCTGCACTCCCAACAATAGAGGCTACGCTCGGAGCACGCTGGCGGCCCGGGGCAGGGAGCGGCGGCGGGGGCCCCGTCGGGCAGCGGCTGTTCGTCCGCCCGCCCGCCGGGCCCCGAGCTGCCCCTGCCCCGGCCCCAAGCTGCCCCTGCCCAGCCAGCCGGGCGCACGCCCCGCGCCGCGCCGCGCCTCGCCTCGCCGCTCCCCTCGGGCGGCAGCGGCAGCAGCAGCGGCAGCGGCCCGTCCGCCCCCTCCGGCGGCAGCAGCGGCAGCGGCCACGCCGACCCCCGCGGACCCCGCTTACTTTTCCCGAGCCTGCCCGTCCGAGGGCACCGCCGAGCCTTTGCCTTTGGCGAACATAGTGCGCGGCGAGGAGGGGACGCGGTCGTGGTCGTGCTCGTGGTCCCGCCGCCGCCGCCGCTCCGCTGGCCGCCTCCCGGGGCTCCCTCGCTCGAGCTCCCCGCCGCCGCCGCCCCGGCCCCGCTCGCCCCGTCTCTCTCCGGCTCGCTCGCTGGCTCCCGCCCCCCGGCCCGGCCCGGCCCGGTCCGGCTCCCGCTCCGGCGCCTTCCCTCGCTCAGTCCAGCTGTCAAAGCCTCAGCCCCGGCCTCGACCCCATCGCCCTGGGACGGTTCGGGCTCGGGCGGCTGCAGATGCTGCTGCTGCTGCCGCTGCCGCTGCTCCGGCCGCTGCTCCGGCTGCTCCGCTGCGCGGCTCGGTTCGCTCTGCACCTGCCCCTGCCTCCCTCCTTAGCGCTGGCTCCGCCGGGCTCGGGCTCGGGCTCGGCTCGGGTGGCTGCTCCGCCGCCGCCGCCGCCGCCGCCGCCGCCGCCGCCGCCGCTCTGCTGGGAAGCTCAACCGAACGTGGCTACCCGGGAGGATGGAACGCGGCGGGCGTCAACGTTCCACAATTGATCCGCGCCTCGGCCAATCGGCGCGGCCGGGGGCGGGCTCGCGAGCCAGCGGGGTGGCAACGTTGTGTGTGCTCGGGGACCGCCGCCGCCGCCGCAGCAGCCAGGCAGCAGTAGCAGCAACCAGGGAGGAGCAGCAGCAGCAGCCGCCGGGCAAGGCAGCCAGGCAAGGCGGGCAGGCAGGCCCCTCTGTGCTCGGCCTTTGCGCCTGTGTCTCCCGCTCCGGCTCCTGCTCAAAGCTGGGGACGCTGCTGCATGCCTGCCCCGTGGGGGGCCGCGCGTGGGCTCTTTAAAAATGAGAGCGAGGGAGAGAGAGAGAGAGAGAGAGAGAGCGAGAGAGAGAGAGCGAGAGAGAGGGAGAGAGAGAGGTGGGAGGGGGGCTCAGGGGTGGGGGAAGGGCTCTGCCCTCAGCGAGGGGGCTGTGCCGGTCCAAATCCGGGGGGCTAGGGCCCAGGGGAGCCGTTCCTTCGGGGCCACCTCCCCCCTGCCACCTACCCCCGCCCGATCCGGGCTTCTAGCTGAGCGAGGGAGGAGGGCTCCCTCCCCGCCTCCCCAGTGGAGGCGAGGGGGACACCGAGGCGGGAGGGCTGGAGTCCCCAAGCCGAGAGCTTCCTTGCCGACCATACACTAGCCATTCGCGAAACTTCAGTTGAACCACATTGGGGAAAAGGGGCCCCTTGCCATTGTGGGGGTGACCCAGGTGCACAATGGAAAACTGGGGAATGGGGGGAGAGATCTAGGAGAGATCCCCGGTCAAAAGAGAAAGCCACCAAAAGTCCAACCCGTGTGGATCTTACGAGATCAGAAACTGAAGTTGGGGGGCCTAAGGGGAATGCTCCCCCATTTCCAGAACTCCTTTTTTTTTTTAAGCGCGTTTCTCTTTAAATGTGATATAACACGAAGGGTCCTGTCTCTTTAAAAGAGTCGAGCTGAAAAAGCTGTGTAAGCGCTGATTGGCTGCCTCTTTGGATACATCTTTAGGGGAGCCTTGAAACTGTTAGCCTGGGTTGATTTTTTTTTTAACTGCGCTGTTCCAATAAACAAGTCACGCCCCTCCCCCTTACATGCCTATCACCAAACAATTAAAGTCTAGGTCAGTGTCCTGGGGAAAACACGTTTCAAGTAGAAGTCGAACCCAGATTTAAGCAAAATAAAGAAAATATTCTCCCCCTCCTCCTGCCTATTAAAGTTTACTTGCTAATTCTGTCTGTAAAGGGGTAGAAGGGCTTCTCCCTCCCCCCTCCCATATGCCAGCATCTGCATTGGTTTAAAAAGGAGGCTTTGGTGCTTAAATGTAGCAACCACCTCCCCCACATATGATGATCTGTCCCGACCTCTGGGTCCTAATCCTGACTTAATCCAATCCCTGCAGAGATGCAGAGCTGGCTGGAAAGGGAAGGACCTAAGAGGAGGGAGGCCCCCGGGTTGGGGACCGTGCAGAGATCTTTCAGTGGTGTGTGGGCGCCCCCAATTTAAAGGCTGTTCGGTTTTGTGAATGGAAGCTGGGGAGGCCGTGCAATTTCATTCCTTGTGGGTGGGAGAAAGGAGAGCAGAATCCTACTCTCCCTCCCCAGCCCCCCAGGCCGGTTCGTTTCTCTGGAGGACCCTTTAAAGTCCCTCTGAGCCCAGGTTCATTAAACTAGCCTGCCCTCAACCCCTCCCCCAACTGCTGAACTTCCTTCCTCCGGAGCTTGGTGGGCTAGTGATCGCCGGGAAGGCTGGCTGGTCTACCGCCCGTCTTGGCCTCTGCAGCCACTGAGCCGGCTAGCTCTGGGTGCAGGCTGGCTTCAGCAAGCCAGCCACAGAGCCTGTTTGCTTACACTGTTCTTCCTAGGGGCAAGGTGTCGGAGGGCTTCAGTGGATGAGTTTAAGTATAAAACAATAAAAGAAATTGCTATGTGCCTAGACTCGGTGTTTTCCAAGTGGCCTGAGGCCTCTCCTTCTTCACCTTAGGCTCCTAGATTCCTGCAGCGAGTCAGGGCTGGGAGGGACCTTAGCATCTCAAATGGTAAAGCTGGGAGGAACATTAGCGGGTAGTAGAGAGGACACAGAATGTCAGACAGGAAAGGGGTCTGAGACCACGGAATGGCAGAGCGGGGAGGGGCTTCAGAACATAGATTATTATGTTCTAATAACAGATCTAATAATAGATAATAATAATAGATTAGAACCGAGAGGGAGCCTAGAACACAGAACGTCCAAACTGGGAGTGACCTTAGAATTCTAGAATGCCAGGTTTGGAGAGACTTTAGAACATGGAATGTCCGGGCTGAAAGTGACCCTAAAATACAGAACGTCTTAGAATGCATGGAATGTTAAAATTGGAACCCAGAATGTCCCAGCTGAGAGGAACTCCCACATCTGTGAGATATACATACATACACATGTACATACACACACACACACACACACACACATATATACATATGTGCATATGCCTCAGTTACCTTCTCTGTAAATGGATTGTTCCAGATAAGCTCTAGATCCCTCAGAACTGGAAGCTCTAAGCTGCTATGATTTCTCCTCCTTTCTTCTTCCCACACCCCAATTAAATGACTGACAAGGGTGATCATGAAAACCGTTACTGGCATCTCTTCTGTTAGCACATCTGGCAGATTGGGGTGGATGGCATCCAGCATGCTGAGAGCCCTTGCCTGTTCCTGGGTCATCATGCCAGGCTTGGCTGGCCCTAGGCACGTGATGGTGAATGAGGTAGGCATACCCTAGAGGTGAAAAGGGAGAAAAGTCCCGGTATAAAGACCAGGCAGAGAAATGGGGCTGGGGAAGGGGGATGGGAGAGAGAAGGGAGGGAGCCAGCTTGGCTCCGGGGAGAGAAGCCCTGGGCTGAGATCTGAGAGAGATTTTGAGTTCTCTTTTGGCGCTGTCCCTGCTGGACTTTGTGATCTTGAGTAAGGTTATTTCACAACTCTGGGGCTCAGTTTCTTCATTTGTAAAAAAAAAGTTAGTTGCAGTTCTGCTTGCTTCCTTTTCCTTGAATATCCAATGTGCTAATATATATGGGCCTCAGTTTCTTCATCTGTAAAATAAGGAGGCTTCATTAGAAGATTTAAGCACTTTCTTCCTGTTCTTAACTTCATGGATATATGGGACACCCACTCCTTGAACAGAAAAGGCATCTTAGAACCATCAAGCCACAGAATGATAGGGTTGGAAGAGACCTTCAATTCCAGGGAGTGAAAGAAACTTGCTTAGGGCTATACATTAAGTTAGTGCTAGCCTGCCCCCTCCCCCCAAAAAAACATCTCTTTGCTGCTACCAGAGTGCCTACAGAGCAAGTAGGAGGGGGCAAGTGGTTAGGGTTGAGGACCTCGCCCAGTCCAAGAGCAAAGGGCTTCTCAAATATGGGCACCACTTAACAACATGGGAACCAGACAAAGAGAAATAGCTTCTCCCAAATTTACAGCCAGTTCCTTCCATGCTTCTTTCCTTCTCTCTCTCTAGTTTTGTTTCCTTCCTAACCTCCTTCCCCCTGTCCTTCCTTCATTTCCTTCACTCTTTTCTTTCACTTTTCCTCTGCCTCATCCCTTCTCCCTCTCCTGCCTTCCTTCCTTCCCTTCTTTCCTTTTCTTCCTCCTTCCTTCTCTCTAGCTCTTCCCTTATCTCCTTCTCTCCTTTCTTCATTTGCTCCCTCTTTCCTTCATTCCTTCTTTCCTTTCTTCTTTACCTCTCTTCCTTTTCTTTCCTTCATTCCTTCTCTTCCTTCTTCCTTTCTTCATTCTCTCTCCCACTTTTCTTTTTCTCTCTTTCGCTCTCCTTTCTTCTTTCCTACTCTCCTTTCTTCCCTCCCTCCTTCCTTTTCTAAATCAATCTTTTCCTCCCTTCTTCCCTCCCTCTCCATTTCCTTCCCTCTTTCCTTTTTTCATTCCCTCTTCCTTTTGTCTCTCATTCCTCTTCTCCCTTCTTCCCTCTCTCCCTATTTCCTTCCCTCTTTTTTCTTCCATTTCTCCCTCCCTCTTCTCCTTCCTTCCTTTTCTCTCCCATTCCTTCCATCCGCCCTTTGCCACCTTCCCATTTCTTTCTCTCTTCTCCTCCTTTCTTCTTCCTTTTTCCTTCCTTTCCATCTAGTCTCTTCACCAGCCACTTTAGGTGAAGGGGTGCAGTAGAGTGGGGGGGGGGGAGTTTATGTGGGAGAGCAGTTCCCTTGGTCCACCAGCTTATCCCTAGCATAGCCTGAAGTCACTGAGCCCATCTTAGGAGCTCCCAGCCTCCAAATGGAGCCAGCCCCTGGTGCCTACTGCTCTGGCCAGCCTGCAGTTTGCCCTGCCCCACGGAGGAAATGGAAGAAGCTCCCAGCTGGAAAGGAGCCAGTGCCTGTTTCAACATAAATATCTGAGACAGCCAGCAAAGAAGAAGGGGGAGGGGAATAGGGAGGAAAGGCTTGAGGTTCAAAATCCAAAGCACTTGAATGTTGCTTCCAAGAGGTGAGTCCCTGTCTGGGGACAGTTTATTGTGACACCATACTGTGGGGGAAGGGCACGAACTGAGGGTCAAAAGAACCAGCCTCAAGTCTCCCATGTACACCAGTTGCCTGACCTCTGGAAAGTCACTCAATCTCTGGCTTCATTTTGAGAGGCAGTGAGCTACAGTGGAATAAAGGCTAGTTTAGGAATGGGAGAACCTGAATTCCCATCTAGCCTCTGTCACTTACTATGCATGTGGGTGTGGACAACCAACTTAATCTCTCTCAGCCTCAGTTTCCTAATCTGTAAAATGATGAGATGGGATTATATGGTCTGCAAAATGCCCTTCAGCTCTAACTATATGATCCTATAATCCTTCTCTGTAAAGCCTAGACATTGAAATAGGTAGTGTCTAAGATCCCTCCTAGGTCCAAGCTACTTCTCTGAGCCTCAGTTTCCTCATCTGTAATAGGAATAGAATAATCCTCGTGTAAAGGTGGGGTTTTCAGCCTCCATATCAATTAATTTCCGATGTCTAGATTCAATCAAACAATCCAAAGTAAACAAGGTGTAAATAAGGCTATAATCAATTTGAAAGGATCATAAGGGTCATTGAATAAAAGCAGATGGCACCACAGAGGAAATATCTTATGATTGAAAGAATCAGGCACACTTTTGTACCTACATGTAATAGAGCGAACCAGTTCAAAATCTTTTATTCTAGAAGCGCATCGAGTGGTGGTCAAATCCAGTGGTGATGAACTTCTGAAAGGGAATCCATCTGCAGCCCCTCCAATTAATTTATCAGGTTATCACCCTGTGAAATTTGAAAGAATGGAACATCTGGGAATTCCCAGAAGCATTAGTAGCAGTGTCCCTGGAGCTGCAGCGGCTGACGGCAATATCTGTGTTGATATCCCCAGGACAAATGCACACCAAAGAAAGACAGCAGCACTTGTGGACCCTACGAGAGTACCACCCTCACAACCCAAAGAGAGCTACATCTAAGGGGAGCTTCATTCAGATTTCACAAAGAGAGAAGAGAAGTCCCAACAGCCAAGGGTTAGTGGAAGTGTACCCTTTGGCCTTATGTGCTCTTTCTGCTTGAAGATATTCCCCCCAGGGAATTTGTATACACAAGGAGAGAGTTAGCTCCTGGTTGGGAGTAGAATTTCTATAATCAGTGTCCTTGTTATTATTCCACCTTAGTAAATGTTCTTTTAAAAAGCTACTTAACTAAGGCTAATAATCTACATGGAACACACCCGATGGGGGCTCATGAATGACTCCACTGGAAATGAGTATGCTACCCTCTGGGCACCCATCCTAGTAACACAAGTAGTATTTGGAGAAGTAGCCCCAGAGGGGGTGCTACACTTGCAGGGTCCCTCACTGGGTGAGAATGCTTTGTAAACATTTAAAGCTTTTCATGTTTCCTTCCTGCCTTCCTGCCTTCCTCTCTCCCTTTCTTCCTTCCTTTCATCCTTCCTTTCTTGTCCCCCTTCCCCCTACCAATGCAGTGCAATGCTCTTAGAATACCATCTATTTACATTGTGTATGCATTGTGTGTATATAGTTGTTTTCACTGTTGTCTCCCCCACTAGACTGTGAACTCCTGCAGCACAAGGACCATATTTTTGCCTTTTTTTTTTTGTATCCCCACTGCTTAGAACAATGCCTGGCACATAGTAAGCACTTCATAAATACTTGCCTGAATGACTTTCTTCCTACGTTCCTGTTTTCCTCCCCTTTCTTTTCTCATTTTTCTTCCTTCTTTCTTTCCTTCCTTTCTACTTCCTTTCCTCAATCCCTCCTTCTCCTTTCTTCTTTCTAAGGTGACTTCCAACTCTAACATTGCAGTATTCTACATCTCTGAATCTCAGTTTCCTCATCTGTAAAGTGGGCATAAGAATGATTGCTATGAGGAGACCCCTTAGTAACTTCTATAGCCTGGTAAATTTTTTTAGCTCATCTTTAGGAAAAATCAAGAAATATAAGTTGCTGTTATTTCTCCAATTAATTCATGAGCCCTTAACTGCTAGAGCTGATTCAATTCAATTTAACAAAATCTGGTTCAGAGTTCACTGTGCCCAGCCCTGGTCTATGGGCTGTCAGAGATACAAAGGAGCTCCTGCCCTCACAGAGCTTCTCATCTGGTTGGAGAAACAGGATTCCCTTAAATGAATAATTGGGTTTCCAAATCTGGAGAAGAGCCTGACCTGGTCTCTGTCTTCACCTCTCTGAAGGGCTGTCATGAAAAACATGGAACACATGTCCCCCTGGCTCAGCTGCCTACTAGCTGTGTGACCTTGGACAAGTCATTTAACTTCTGCCTCCATTTCCTTGTATCTAGAGAACTCCCAGATGAGGAAATTCCCTCCACCAATGCTTTAAGAGCTGGGAAGTCAGGACCACGCCTAGAAAGGGGAATGAAACCGGGTCTGAGCCCCTCCCCAAGATGGAGACTTCAGGCAGAACTCAACCAAAACGGAGAAAGAGGGGTGAGTCTGAAGAGGGGTGGGTCTAAAGAGGGGTGGTCCAGGGGCAGCTAGGTGGCAGTGGATAGAGCACCAGCCCTGGATTCAGGAGGACCTGAGTTCAAATCCTGCCTCAGACACATAACACTTACTAGCTGTGTGACCCTGGGCAAGTCACTTAACCCCATTGCCTAGCCAAAAAAGAAAGAAAGAAAGAAAGAGGGATGGTCCAGGTTGGGAGTTGGGATAGTTAGACAAGGCAGCCCCAGGCCCAGGGAAATTCCAGGATGAGCCAGATAAGGAGCTAGAAACAGAGGCACAGAAAGTACAGACCTTCTGACCCCACATCTGACCCCAGGCTGTCCTCTAAATGCTGCCGTGAGAAGAGCTGGCATTTCCAAGGTACTTTAAAGTTTTCCACGCCCTTCACCCAGGTTACCTCCGCACAGGGACAGTCTCTCACATGCTGAACAGTTGAAGGACAGACAATGGTACGAACCTCTTCCAGCTCCATCTGCCAAGTGAGTGTCAGAGGTTGGATTTGAACCCAGGTGTCCTAACTCAATCCTGCACTCTACCCTAGCCCTTTTAGCCCAGCCCACTCACTTTCCAGTGGGAGAAAATGAGGCCCTGAGAGGGGAGGACGCACAGCTAAGAAATAGACACACTGCAAACTCTGGTTTCCTTCTGCTGCATCCTGAAAAAAAGAGAAGATAAGAACAGGTTAGGGGTGGGGAGGAGGGCAGCATAACCCAGTAGAAAAATTCAGAATTTAGAACCAGGAGAGACCTGGGTTCAAACCTTCACTCTGATGGTCACTAGCTCTGTGACCCTGGCCAGGTTATTTGACTTCCCTTTGCCTCCGTTTTCCCTTGTGTAAAATGGGAACAACAATATTTGTACCAGCTATCATAGAGGCTTTTTGTGAAGAAAGCACTTTCTTATACCTTGCAGGAGTATGGAGATGTGAACTGTTAGAAGAACCCTGAAGTGGGGAGCTCAGGCTTACCCTGCCCCTTTGATTCTTTTCCGATCAATCAGCGCCTGGAGGGGACACCAGGGAACAACAGTGATGACCCTGAGACAGCAGAGGCAAAAAGACAGGAAGGGGGTCTGAAGTGTGGTCTGCCTCCAGAAGGAAAGATCAAAAAGTAGTCTGGAATTCTGACTCCTGCATACGACTTTATCATAGACAACAGCTGCGATTTCTTTTTGCAATTCAATTCAACAAATATTTGTTGAGTGCCTCGAATGTGCAAGGCATTATTTCCCACTCGGCTTCTCTCCAGGATTTCATGATCTCCAGAAACTCATCCCTTCTGCAAGATGAAATCAACCTTGCAACTCACACCTCCTCTGTTCTCTGAGGTCCCTCCCTCCCTCTGGAGAGCTCCTCCCACATCCTCCGCTATTGAAGGCGGCCACCCAGAGAATCCGCCTCATCTTTGCCCACTTGGTCGCTCCCCACGATTTCGTGATCTCTAGAAAGATACCCTTCTGCAAGATGAAATCCACTCTGAAACTCACTTCTTCAAAACCAGCATGCCCAAAGGCAGATATCCACCCCGGTGGGCTCCCCGGACCCCGACTCTTCCAGCTCCTTTTAACGTATTGTGTCCCCTATTTGACTGCAAGTTCCTGAGGGCAGGGACTGTCTCGTGCCTTTCTCTGTATCCCCAGCCCTTAGCCTGGTGCTTGACCCCCATAGCCTCTTGATAAACATTTAGTGACTCTGATTGACTCTGAAGGCTTTGTGCTGAGGGCTAGAGACCCGCAGACAAATGAAATAGTCCTCACTCTCAAAGAGCTTACTTTCGCTAGGAGGGTGTTGTTAACCTTTTAGGCACCCAGCACCGCTGTGGCCCTCCTACCCTTCGTCCGAATGATGTTTGCTGTCTATGTTCAAAAGTGAAGGAAATAGACATTTCAGTTAAAGGTGAGTGAGAATAAACATGCCATTTTTTTTTCTCATCCAAATTCATGGACCCCTTGAAATCGATACAGAGACTCCTTAGCGGTCCATGGCCCCCGTGTTAAGAACCGGGGGGATACAGTATGTATGCAGGTAAGCAAATACCAGTTTTATAAGGAAGAAAGTTCTAAGGCTGGGGGCTGTAGAACAAACAGGAATAAATAGCTTTTAGCCTGAGAGTGAAGAAAGCCCAGAGACAAGGGAGGTCCCTCCAGAAGAAGCCTCTCTAAGGAAGCTCCAGTGACTTGGTGTGACTAAAAGATAGTCTTACAGAGCAAGGAGTCCTAGAAATGGCCTGTGCAACCTGGCACAGCTGGAGCAATGGAGAATTGAGTGGGATCTAGAGTTCTGGCATTAGATCAGCCAGAGTCCATCTCAGGGGTTAACCTTAAAGTCTCACTACCCTCAGCTCACGATGCCCCCAGTCAGAGTTCACTCTGGGAAATCTCTGACAATTGCTTATGCCTGAGCTTCCACAGATGTAGAAACTGGGTCTCAAGCTCTTGTATGAGCTCTCAGGATAATAAATGTGTATTGGGTACAGGGTAACTTTTATTTCACTCCACAGGAAAAAACAAAACAGAAAATCACAGACTCACAGGAGCCTGTAAACAAATACAGATAACACAGAAAAGGAACTCGTAATAGCAGTAAATCCAGTAGATCCCCTAATTTATATCCTGTAGGGACCCTTTGAAAGGTTAGACTCTACCAAGAGAAAAACATATTTTGGGGTCTCAGGACAGCCAAACCCCTGCCTATTGGACCCACCTTCTCTGAATAACTTACAGAAATAATAGAAAACAACATCATGGACTTTTGTTCCCCCAAGTGATGACTGTTTTCCTCTAGCTTCAGAGAACAGGTGACCTTCTTTTCTTTCCCAGAGGTATGGTGATCGGGAAATTTCCTTTTCCTGGCTGGAAGGTCATATCCCAAGCTCTTGAACTTAAAGTTACTCGAAAGACAGCCCCCAAACCTGGTAACCCTCAAGAAATTTCTCTTCTTTCTGGGACCATACTGCCTGAGGAATCCTCTAAGCTCCAAATATGACATTGAAGACAGGTCCAAGTATGACATTGTCCATGAACTCCCCTCTTGGACCCCTCTTCACTAGAAGAGAGAAGGTGAAAAGAAGGAGCCCTGAGGATCCTATAAATACTCCATTAATAGGACATGCAAAAGGGGTGGCTCCTGCCGACACTCTGGATAATCAGAGACAAGGAAATTTTCCTTGAAAGTGAAGAACTTCAGTGAAAAAAACAAAGAAGAGAAATAATCTTGAAAAAGTGGGGGAGGAGGGTCACCCTGAACAATCACTCACTCCACTTAACTAACACGATGCTATGTCCTGATATCTCTGTCAAGTGAGACAAAGGTGAACTTCAGAAGATAGAAAGATTGGAACTTCCATTGGCATCCTGAGTTGGCTAGGTGGTGCAGTGGATACAGCACCAGGCCCAGAGTTAGGAAGATCTGAGTTCAAAGCTGGTTTCAAACACTTACTACTTTTGTGACCTTTGGGAAGTCACTTCACCCTGTTTGCCTCAGTTTCCTCATCTGTAAAATGTGCTGGAGAAAGAAATGGCAAATCATTCCAATATCCCTGCCAAGAAAACCCCAAATGGGGTCACAAAGAATCAAACACAAGTGAAAAACAACTGAACTGACCAAGTTGATGTCTGCATCACGAAGGAAGAACAGACAGGAAGGTCAAACAATAAAGAAAGGCCAATTCCAGGATCTATAAGGAGCCTAGCAGAAAAGCAATACTATACTTAAAAGGAACATCTTAAGGACTCCAACAAAAAGATTTCCTGGAGTTGTAAGTGAGCCTTTCACATGTGCTTTCTAAGCTACTGAGTCCACTTTTTCCTGGGTTTTATGTGTACTGGTGGGGAGGAGTGTTTCACAGGCCATGAGGGGCAATGTCATATACCAACTCTCTACCACCATAGTTAATATCTGTTTCTAAAAGCTAATTGTCTGGCTGATTTATTATCATCAAATGGTCATGATAAAGGGAAGCACATTGGTGGGGGCTCATGAGATATACCAATGCCTCAGGGCTACTCCTAGAGTTCTGATGGAAAATGTTAAAGGTGAGGCTAGACCAGCTAAGGAAGAAACATCTTCTTCTTCTTCTTCTTCTTCTTTTAAATTTTATTAATTAAGAAGCAGCTTCTAATGATCAGCAGAACAATGGCAAGGCCCACAGTTGCCCTCTGAGAAGAGCTCACCCAATGATGATCAGAGGAAGAAGAAATCAATCAGCATGGTTAGTGACACCTTGCTTGTTGGGTAACAAGGAAGCAAAGTTTGCCTTTCTTTGTGTTTAGAATAGTACCTGGCATGTAGTAAGCACGTGATAAATAAATGTGGATGGTTTACTGGCTGATAATTTGTTGGCTGGATGTTAGCAATGGAGAAGTCTGCTGTCTTCACAGCTCGTGTATCTGAGATGTGATAGAGAGCTGCCCGAGACATTCCATCTAGGGTCAAATACAAAATCTTCTGTTCGACATGAAAACCCTTCACAATCTGACTCTAAGCTGTCTTTCTAGACTGCTTTCACTTTATCCCTTTGTCCCCTCTCCTCCCCCATACCCCCACACATTGTGTTCCTTCAGACTGACATACTTGCTGTCCCCTGTACACAATCTCTATCTCCTCCCTCCATGTTTCACACAGGCTGTTCTCTCTCCCATGCTCTCCTCTCCCCCTCTTCATCTCTCTAGTTCCCTTCAAAGCTCAGCATGCATGATGCCCTCTACACAGAGCTTTTCCTGACGCCCCCAATAGTCAGTGCACTCACTAACCTCCCATGAAAATTGCTTGGTATGCACTTTAGGCTTACTTATCTGCCTGCTTGTCATTTCCCGCAAGCAAAATGCTCCCTCCTTCAAGGCAGGGACTTCCAACTCATTATATTTATTTCTGTATCACTAGTACCTGGTCCATTGTAGGTGCTTAATAAATATTTATTTAATTTAGTTGAATTGGCACGTCAGACCTAAAGACTATTACCCATTTCTGGTCATTCCTTTGGGGCCAAATGATGCTATCAGACGGAACCTAGGATGCATCAATAGAAAAGATAATGTCCCAGGTAAGAAATCAAAGACCTTAGAGATGGGGTTTCCATCCCTTTAGTTATTCAAAGACAGAGGCTTCAGAAGAGAAAAGGTAGATTTGGAAACTGACCTGCTTAATACGGTAATGTATGAGAATAGGATTTGGGTTTCTGAACCATAACTTAAAATATAGGTGTCCTGAGCTTTGGCCAGGGATGAAGTATATCTAATGAGGGTTGTGCAAAATAGATTTTCCTGGAGACATTCAATCTGACCAAGGGGGCTATAAAATGAAAATCAGGATGGAGGAAGGAAAACTGGTCATAGGTACTCACCAAACTACAGCAAGGAGGTCATAAAGAGAAAAATATCAGTGGAGATGATTCAAAATTCCAGGAGGCAACATCCCAGAAGGAGGAAGTAAGGGACCCTGTGGGCGTATATAGAGTATGGGTGGAAAGCAAGGTGAACTAATGATCTCACATTAAATAGGTGAATTGGTCCTCATGAGACTTGGAGAGACGTGTCTAAAGAAAGGTGTATTTAATCAAAAGGAAACTGATGCTATAAAAGAGTGGCAGGATAGCATGGTACATTATGAAGACATTCATAAAGAGAAATCTACAAACTCAAGTATGATAAGAATCTGTGGGTGAGGATCCATAGATGAAGAATCAGAAACTATTGGGGTGGGAGTATACTAAAGTCTACTCTGCTAAAAGGAAGAAATGGATAATTAATTTAGGAAATAGATAACAAACTTGGCACAGAGGCATGACAGATAAGGGCTAGGGGGGACTGCAACTATCTAGACATCCCCAATGTCATCATTGCTTGTATTTCTATAGTGCTTTAAGTTTTACAAAACAATTTATACTTTATTTCATTCGACATCTTCCTGAGTTCTCTCTAGGTTAAAAACAGCATAGCTTACAATTGATGAACTTGCCTCCATAATAATTTTATCACTCTAAAAGGTGGAGAAAAGCGTAGAGCTGCTTTCCTGGATCTGGTTCTGTCTAATAAGAAGGAAGGAGTTGCAAAGGTGGGAGATGAGGACTGTGAATGGAAGTGACCACTCCATCTCGGAGTTTGTGATAAATAAGGAAGAGAAAGCCAGTGGGAGTCAGTTCCACCTCTTATATTTTAAAGGAATCCTTTTCAAAGAGATGATGGAAAGGATAGGTGGACTCCAATAGCCTAAAGATTCTAGAGGGAAAGAAAATCAGCATGAGAGGGATGGGATGCTTGCAAGATTGAAATTCTCAGGAAGCAAACACAAATGATTGCGACAAGAAATAAAGGGGGGGAAGAGTCAATGGAAAAAAGCTGAGGTGGGGGCACAGAGGACTCAGCCATCAACCTAGATTCTTAACAGATGTGTATAGATGATGACAACAAGGTGAGGTACCACAGAATGGTATAATTCTCGGAGAACGGTGTCTGGGGCATGACAGCTCAACATGAGCTGAGGTTGGTGCAACAGCAGAAATGGCTCTGTTTTAAAAATGCTATTTGGGAGGCGAAATGATAAAAAAACGCCCTGCTCTTTGGTGTGAATAGGATGACAGCTTGCCCAAGAGAAGACAGCACCATTCAACTCATTTTATTTTGGTTCTACTGGAAACAAAGGCTGGGTTTTTTGTTTTGTTTTTAAGTCCAATCATTCTAACATTGTCATTGTGTGGCTAAAAGCTGCGGATCACTAGCATCTCCAAATGACCATTGTAGAGTAGAGGTCCATAGTGAGTGTGAGTAGGCTGTAAATCAATGAGAAACTTCAAAGTGAAGGAAGCCATTAGGATAGTGCATGAGAGGAAAAGAAGACAGGCTGGCCTTGTGTCAGGGGTGAGGGGTGACAAGTGGGCAGCCCAAGGGCCCCTCGTGATGTCAGGAGAAAGGGAGGAGCACGAGGCAGCAAGGTGGTGCAGTGGATAGAGCACCGGCCCTGAAGTCAGGAGTCCCTGAGTTCAGATGCGGCCTCAGACTAAACACTTGACACTTACTTAAGTGACCCTGGGCAAGTCCCTTAACCCTAATTGCCTTAAAAAAAAAGGGGGGGGGAAGCGTACATCCAGCCATTGGGTAGACTCCCTGTGTTAAACTAATGGGAAGCCATGAGAAGAGTGGCACAGGATGGACAGGCCTGAATGGGTCGAAGGATCTGCATCTTTGGAGGAAATATCAAAATAGAGGAGATCATAAATCCATTTTTAGTATTTTTCTCCACCAAGAAGAATGATTTTTGGACTAGACAGGAGAGAACTAAAGTGGTTAACAGGAAATCGATGATATTTAAGGTATGTAAAGGTGGGGAGGGGGCTGAAAACCCCCTACCCTAATTAATGAGGCCTCAGAGGCCTCAGACTCTTTTTAATTGAATTGGTCAATCAACCAAAGATGTAAACTAGTTGTGAACAAGCTTTGGTCAGTTTTGGAGGACTGAAGCACTTTGATCGTTGGAAAAAATCAGAGGATGCATCACAGGAAATGTATTGGGATTGGCTAGAAAAAAGTCAGATGCACCTGAGGGACAGTCCATGAAATAGAGCAAGCCTGTTTGAGATGAGAACAGCCACTGGTGGTGGAGAAAACTGCCCTTCAGGCAGAGGGAGAGATTGCTGAGGGGGAAAGGATCGAGTTTCTCTTCTCCTTCACCCTCCGTCCTCTCCCCATCGGCTAGGAAATGGCTAATACATTTCCAAAGGTAGGGAGATCTGGAGTTTCCATGTTAGTTCCCACGGCTGTCCCCAGAACAACCTCGGCTGATGGCATCACCTGCCTCAGGGACTGAGACACCTCAAAGACAACCAGCCTCAGAACTCTACCAGGGCATTGACCCTCAGAGCCTAGCAGAGAGCTTCCTTTAAATGAGATCATAAGGACAACAACAGGAAGGGAGTTGTCATAGGTAGGTAGGTGGTATGGTGGATAGAGTGCTGGACCTAGGGTTGGGAAGACCTGAGTTTGAATCCAGCCTTAGACACTCACCTGGACAGGTCAGTCTCTTACCCTCTGTGAACCTCAGTTTCCTCCTCTGTAAAATGGGGATAATAATAGTATCTGCTTCCCAGGCTTGTTATGATGATCAAATGAGATATTTGTAAAGTGCTTTGGAAGCCTTCAAATGCTGTATAAATTCTAGCTGTTACTACTACTACTACTACGACTACTTATTATAATAATAATAATAATAATAATAATGATAATAATAATGGTCTTCTGGTCACTAGGAGCCATGAGTTACTCTTTGGCTACACAGTTTAAACCTACTTTCCCTAGAGACCTTGTGTGTGGGATAGTGTGCTCCCAGTTTGGGGGAGGGGGATGTTTTGTACCAGCTAGTCAATACCCATTTCTAAAACTTAATTAATTCCAGGTGGCTCATTGATTATCAGTGGTCAGCACACAAGACGGTGGCCCGTGAGGGATGATACTATAAAATACTCCAGTCCTCTCAGAGTTAGCCCAAGAACTCCAAGAAGGAGAGAAGAATCTAGCTGCTCTCTGGGAACCCGGCCTGCCCATGTGGGCACGTGGGGATGTAGCACGAAAAACCAAACACGAAGTCCAGCACTTGGGTTGAAAAACAACACTGCCAAGTACAAGATGTGGTATGTGAGCCTAGAAAGTAATGTGGCTGAAAAGGACTTGGGGGTCCTAGTGGGCTGCAAGCTTCAATGGAGTCCTCAGGGTGATGCGGCAGCCTTGGGGTCTAATCAAGGAAGCCAAGTGTCCCTAACAAAGAAGATGACATTCCTACTGTCCTCTTCCCTAGTCAGAGCATGTCTGGAGTATCCTGATCATTTCTGAGCCCCGTAGTTGAAGAAGTATATCGATCAACCGTTGAGTATCCAGAAAAGGACAACCAAGACGTCAAAAGTGCCGTGAGCACCGGTAGAACAAACCAGGGATATTTATCCTGGGGAAGAGAAGACTCAGGGGGTACATGAGAGCTGTTTCCAGTGTTAGAATGGCATCCCATGGAGGAGAGATTGGGTTTCTTCTGCTCAGCCTCAGAGGGTCAAAGGAGGAGCAACGGGCTAGTGGGGGCTGCCAAAAGGCAGAGGTTGGCTTGATGTTCAGAGAAACTTTCCAACAATGAGGGTCATCCTAGGGTGACCTAGGAAGTCTCTGCAAGTAATGAGTTCCCCATCCTGGAACATCTTCAAGCAAAGGCTGGAAGGATACTTTTTGAGCATGTTATGAAGAAGATTCTCGTTGGGGTCTATATGGATCTAAGTCATATCAGAGGTCCTAGCCAACCCTGAGAGTCTATGATCCTCTAGTTTAGGTTATGTGGTTCAACCCCTGGTATTATAAATGGTGAAACAGCTACCTAGAGAACTTACGTGACTGCCCAAGATCACATAGGGACTTAGTGCGTAGTTCAGTCTAGAATCCAGTGTATTCAGGCATACACGACTTATTGCTTGTTCCTTAGGAGAAGGATTTGTATCTTATGAATGAATGAAAAAGCATTGATTAAGTGTTTACTGTGTACCAAGAACAGTGCAAAATGTTGGGAATACAAATACTAAAAGCAAAGCAGTTCCTGCCCTCAGAGAGCTTGCGTTCTAATGGTGGACAAGTGGTGGTCTGAGAGGGAGGAGTCCCAGAGATGGTCAGTGGATCCCTAGGACAATGGCCAGACCTTGGCCTTGGTTCAGATGCCTCATCATTGGATCTAAAGATTTGAGAGTCGGCAAGAACCTTGGAGGTCATCTGCTCACATCACTTTTCTGAAGGTGACTGAATTGAAGACTTATTTGCTTGGCATTCAATGCCTTCTTCCTTAGAAAGAGGCCATTGGGAAGCTTAAGCATAGCTTCAACAAGTCTTGTCAGACTGATGGGATTTCCTTTGTTTTTTTGTGATAATCATGGGGTTGCCAGTGCAGGACACAGATAGTAGTCACAGCAGAAGGAAAGTCAGTCACTAACCATTTATTAAGCACCTACTGTGTGCCAGGCACTGTGCTAAGTGCTAAGAAGCCAAAGACAGCTCCTGCCCTCGGGGAGCTCCCACTCTAATTGGGGAAACAAGCAGCAAACAAATATGCATAAATGAGCTATATTCAAGATAAATAGAAAATCATTAAAAGAGATAAGGCACTGGAATTAAAATGTCTGAAAGGATGAGAGATTTGCAGGTCAACAGAGAGGTTAGGGCAGAATAGAATCATTAGCATAGAGATGGTAATTCAATCCATGGAAGCTGATCAGGTCACCCAGGGGAGTAGTAGAGAGGGAGAAAAGAAGAGGGTCCAGGACAGAACCCTACAAACAGAGGTCGTGATCTGGAGGATCCAGCAAAGGAGACCGAGAAGGAGCTGTCAGAGAGGTCTGCTTAGTGTCCTTTGTTCTCAAAGAAGACCAAAATGATATCACTATGTTGGGGTCATGGTACAGTGTGTGCAACTGTGGCTGACCAGACCAGAACCAGCTCAGAAGGCTCTACCACAGGTCAGGCATAAATAGTCCATGTGGACTTGGGAGTGGAGATGTCAGAAAGGTAGGAGAACCAGGAAAGACCACTGTGCCCCAAACCTAGAGACACTGTGCAAAGCTGGAGAAATGGTGTTTTCCATGGCTGGAGGGAAGACCCACTGAAGTGGTCTAGTCCAATATGTCATGGAAATGCCATTGACAGAGTGGGTCTGAATTTTGGCGTGACATTTGGCTAAATCTCTGCCAATGTCCTTCTGAACAAAATGGAGAGATGGGGGCTGAATCTCCACACATGTAGGTTGGTTCAGAACCGGCTGCCTGAAAACAGAGACAAGGCTCAATCCTTATTTGACTTCTATTTTTTTCTGCCAAGGAGAATGACCTTTGCTCTGGAAAGAACAGAATGAGAGTAGCTAACAGAGAGCCGATCCTCAAGATGGGTAAGGAGATAGCACAGAGCCCAAAACCACCATTGAGGAGTTCCTTTCACCCACATGGCCCAGAAGAACTATGTCCTTAGGGCCTGAAAGAGCTGGCAGCTGTGAGGGCTGAAACATGGTGGAGAAGGGGAGTGGGGCCACAGGGATGTGAAAGGGCAAACACAGTTCTGGTGGTGGTGGTTTTTTTTTTTTGAAGGTGAGAGAATAGAACCTGTAAATTATAAGCCAATGAGTTTGACTTTGATTATTAAGAAGATCATTTTTGAGAACACATAGAAAAAGAAGAGTCAAACACAAAGCCAACCCTGCTTTATGAAGAATAGGTCATACCAAACTCGCTACAGGAACAAATTTAATGAAAATAAATATGAAGCCCTACACTTAGGTTCAAAATATTGCCTCCAGAAGTGCAGAGCAAGACAGATGGTTATCAGGTTTCTGGATGACACAAAGCCAAGCAGGATGGCTAATATGCTGGATGACAGAATCAGAATGCAGTGAGATCAGGAGGGCCTTGAACAGTGGACTGAAACTAACAAGGTAAAACACAAGGAGGATAAATGTAAAGTCTTACACTCAGGCTCAAAAACTAAATTTCATAAGGTCAGGAAGAGGAAGGCACACCTAGAAACAATTCACGTGCAAAAGATCTTGGCAGTTAGTGGAGCACGAATTCAATATGGATTAGGAGAAAGCTACAGGTTATCATTAACTGTATTAAGGGAGTCCTAGTGTCCAGGACAAGAGAAGAGATGGTCCCACGGTACAAACCACATGTGGAAGATTGTGTTCATTCTTGGATGATACAGAGAAGGACAATCAGGATCTTACATGGCCTGGAGGTCCTGTAGCAGGGGTACCTGGACGGGAGAAGGGAAGACGTGAGGAAGCAGGGTTGGGGTGGGGGCTATGATCACTATCTTCAGTGTGGTATCAAGCAAGAGTTCTCGATTTTAAAGCAAGTGGACAAGGAACTGATCCAGGTTCTATCACTTAGAACCTGTGTGATCTTGGTGAAGTCATTTAATCTGTGGGTCTCAGTTTCTTTATCCGTCTAATGAGGGGATTGCACTAAGTGACCCTTCTAGATCTAAATATATGATACTATTGTCCTATTTTAACACCCCTTTCCAGGGCCACTACCCCAGCCTTCATTGACACTTGCAAGCCAGGTCCCCAGAAAGTAGCTGACTCCTTCTGACCTGGGGGTGCTAGGGGTAACCCTGACAGCTGGAGGTTTCTTGTATCACCGTCACTAACAAACCCCCACCAGCGTGCTCCACACTTCCATCAGCCAGATGATATCAATTAGTTTTTGCTTTGTTCGTTTATTTCACATAAAAGGCATTTGCTAAGGAAGAGCCATAGGTAAAAAACATCCATCTAAGAATCTGGGACACCCTCTCTCACAAGTACACAGAGATTCTAGGGAAGGTAGGCTCTAATTGTAGAGAATACACATGTCCAAAGGGTCAGCTGGAGGCTCCTAATACTAGAATTCATTTTCTCCCTTTGTAGAATCCTCATGGGGTTTCCCTTCGGTATAACTCTCTGCTGGGATCTTGAGTAGGGGGCCTTTGTAGCCAGTGGTAGCTAGAACTTCTCTCCATCATGAGGGCTCATGATCCCTACAGACATTCCCTCCCTTTGGTGACTATGATTTCACAGGGGTTTTCTGGGTTGTTGGCCCAGCTCCCGGCTGTGCTACTGTCTCTAATTACCAGCGGACGCCTGATGAGTCTCCCAAACTCACACAGTTGCCTGAAATTGTGGGGTGGGGGGAGGATTACCTCTCAACGGCTTGGCTGGAGCAACTCAACCACTAGACTGCCCGGTTGCTGAAATGTGAGATTCCCAACTGGCTTGCTATTTTTATACATAGACCCATATTCTCTCAGCCAATCACAGAATATTTCCTGTATGGCATATCTTTATCCAGTGACCAAAGCACCATATCCCTCTCAAATTGGTTAAGGACCTGCTTGCACCTAGTTTACTTTTAATTGATTGATTCAATAGGTTTGTTTGGGCTCTCTGATTACATTAATTTGGGTTGAGGTAGAAGCTCCTGCCCTTATCCAGTGAGTATTCAAATGGTGATCAGGTAGAAGATGATTGGAAGTACTAGGAGCAACTGCAGAAATTACAAGAAGAGGGGCAGCTAGGTGGTGTAGTGGGTAGAGCACCAGCCCTGGATTCAGGAGGACCTGAGTTCAAATCTGACCTCAGACACATAACACTTACTAGTTGTGTGACCCTAGGCAAGTCACTTAATCCTATTGCCTAGCAAAAACAAACAAACAAAAAACAAAAGAAATTACAAGAAAGATTTTGGCTAGATCTAAGGCAGAACTTCTGGATACTCGGCTGTCAAAAATGCAATGGGCTGCCTCTGGACATAGAGGGTTCCCTATCACTGGAAGTCTTTGTGCAAGAGGTGATGGATGAGCGCTTCTCAGGGATGCTAGGGAGAAATGGCCCCAGATGGCCCCTGAGATACCTTCCTGCAGCAACAAGGTTAGATAACCCTGTCTGATGAGGATGGTTAAGTCCGGTTCTCTTTCTAGCATACCCCTTCAAGGACAGTTTCCTGTGTGTTCTGCTCAGGGTGGGGCCAATGGATAAGACCCTCCCCAAGCAGAAGCTTTGCTAATTTCAGGATGCAGATTAAAGCTCACCTGAGGTCCCTTCTTGCCCTGAATCCTGTGATTCTACGGATAGGGATGCAGAAAAAGCCTTGGTCCACAGAGTCCTCCTTCAGGGATGGACCAAAAGTTTCCACAGGGTCATACATCCCACCAGAGCTGGTGACGGAGGAGGAGAGGCTCAGAGCTGAGGGCATGGAGGCCAAGAACTGTATTCAGATCTAAAACTGAGTTTGAAGAGGTGATCAAAAAGATATGGTCTGGGGTGGGGCTACAGGCTTTGATTTAGAGATAATCCTTATCTAGAAAATGGGGATGATAGCTCTGACTATACCTACCTCATGTGGTCGTTTCAAGGAAATGCTTCTACATTGGAAATGGGAGTTATTATTTGTGGCTGTGGCTCTGACCCGTGATTTCACTGGCATAGAGAACTCCCAGAGGGGAATCTTCCTTTACCAATGCAGGTCAGTATCTCCTCTGCAACAGAGAGTTATCCGGGTCACTGAGAAGTTAAATGACTTGCCCAGGGTCACACAGTTAGGTGTGAAGATGGATCTCTAACTACTACCCCACAGCAGCTTCTCATTATTCAATCAGTCAATCAAGGAGCATTTATTAAGCCCCTACTGAATTCTAGACACTGTGCTAGTGGTATGAATCCCATAAATGAAGCAATCCTTACTCTCAAAAAACTTTCATTTTAATGGGAGAGGCAAAAAGGAGATATATAAGGATGTATAGAATAAATATGAAAGGAATAAATAAAAACCAAGTAATTGTTATTATTGATAATAATAGCTAGCATTTATACAGCACTTTAAAGTTTACAAAGCACTCTATAGAAATTCTCATAATAACAATAGCTGGCATTTATTTAATGTGTCACAGTTTACAAAACATTTTACAAATATTATCGCATTTGATCCTCACAGTAGCCCTGGGAGTGCTATTATTATTATTATTATACTATTATTATCCCCATTTTATAAGTGAGGAAACTAAGGCAGACCTAGAGGTGAAATGACTTGTCCAGGGTCACACAGCTGGTAAGTGTCTGAGACCTGGTTTGAACTCAGAGATAAGGCAGTCACTAGCAGTTGAGGAGATCAGGAACGGGATATATATGTAAGAGGTGGGGCTTGAGCTGTGTCTGGAAGGAAGAAGGGAATTCCAGGAGGCTGAGGTGAAGAGGGAGGACATTCCAGGAATGGAGAATAGCCAGTGAAAGGCAAAGAGATGGGCAGTGAAGTGACATGTGAGAAATGGAGAAAAGGCTAGTCTGGCTGGATCATAGAATGTAGGAGGTGGAATCACATACGATTAGGTTGGAAAGAGAGTTTGGGGCAAGTTGTGAAGAACTTTTGAAAGCTAAACAGAGGCCTTTCTATTTTACCCTCAAAGCACTAGGGAGTGCCTGGATATTATTGAGTAAGAAAGTGAAGCAGTCACCTCAACTCTTAAGGAAAGTCACTTTGGCAGCCTTGTGGGGATGGGCTCGAGTAGGGAGAGGCCTGAGGTCTGGGGACCAGTGGAGGAAGCTGGTGGAGAATCCAGGCAAGAGGTGGTGGGGGCCCGGAGCTAAGGCAGTAGCTTACTATAGGAGGAGGAGTAATATAACAAGAAGGCTCTGAGCGCCCCTGTCAGTTTCCTCAGTTCGCAGCCCTCTGCTTTCTTCTGATGTGTGGATGTCTTTGTTTTCAGTCTGGTGTCATTGGCCTAGCCCTCTAGGCTGCCTCCGATCAGCTGCAGATGCTCCTCACAGCCACCTCGCACATCACTCACCACAGAAATGGTAACTCTTCTGAAGGGGGTATATTATATACGTATATACACATAATAGATATATACATGTATATGTGTAGGTATATATACATATATAGGTATTATGTATTGTAGATGCATATGTATGTATATATGCTCACACATATGTTATGTGTAGGTATGTGTATATACATATATACATGTGCGTTGTATATCATATACACATGTACATGCAGACATGCACAACACACACGTGTTACACACAAACATATATATTATGTACGTGTGCAGTGCATACATGTGATGTATGTGATGTGTCTATATACATACACATGTGTTGCATTGTGTTACACTGTGCACACACATGTGTATTCGTACATATATTAACGTGTATTTCTTGTGTGTGCACATTTATATACACATAAATACATGCCTACACGTACACATAAAGCTTCTTGAGGGCAGGATCATAAGTGGAGAGCTAGAAAGGACCTCAGGGGCCACTGAGTCCAGTCCCTTCATTTTATAGTAGAAAGACTTGTATGGGCTGATGCAGAGTGAAGTGAGCAGCACCAGGAGAACACCGAACACAGTAACGGCCACGCTGACTCTGATGCACTCAGCTCTCCTCAGCGGTGCAAGCATCCAAGACATCTCCAAAGGCCTCATGATGGAAAATGCCGTCCACATCCAGAGAAAGAACTCTGGAGTCTGAATGTCGGTGGAAGCAGGCTATTTGCTCTCTTTATTTTGTTTTTTTATTGTTTCTTCTTCCTTGTGGTTCCTCCCATTAGTTCTAATTCTTCTTTACATCATAACTAATATGAAAAGATGTTTAATATGTATGTATAAGTTACAGCCTATATCAGATTGCACGCCATTTTGGGGATGGGGGAGGAGAAGGAGGGGGAGAGAATTTAAAACTTAAAATCTTATGGAAATGAATGTTGAAGACTAAAAATAAATAAATTAATTGTTAACATTAATTAATTAAAAAAAAACAAATGGGATCACAAAGAATCAGATAACTGAAATACCATCTCCTCTCTCTAACTCTTCAGGGTTTGTTTATGAAGCACTTTCTTGCCTTCCAACGACCCTGTGAGGGAGGTAGCACAAGTGTTATTATCCCCATTTCACAAATGAGGAAACTGAAGCCCCCAAAGCAGAGGAGACTTGTGCCTTCAGCCAGAATCTTTTCTCCATGCCCTTTCATGTATTGATTATCTCTAATTCACCCCGCGTATGACCTGTGTGCACATAGTTGGGCTGCTACCCTCATTAGAATGTGAGCTTCATGAGGGCAGGCACTGCTTTTGCCTTACTTTGTATCTCTTTGTATCTTTAGCAGCACCTGGCATACCGTAGGCACATAATAAATGCTTATTGATGACTCTGTCTCCAAGTCTTGGGCACTCTCCACCCACTATGGAATCACGGCGTTGGATGAGACCTCAGGAGTCCAATCCATAGGGGAAAGGAATTCCTTCCATAGCCAGCCCCAGAGTGGTTCTCTTTGGCTGGACCCTTCTAGATAGAAGGACTGTTCTTAGGCTGAACCACAGACTGGAATATTGTGCCAGTGAGCCCTGGTCATTGGTCATGACTCAAGTTATGGGGGCAGGTGGTAGATACAATGCAGGTGTTTCAGATTGTTCAGGATTATGGCCAGACTACGTGTTGGGCAGGAATCCTAGGATCCTTAGAACTGGAAGGGGCACAGAGATCATCCTAGACAGGAGTCCTTAGCCTTTTTGTGATCCCCTTGGCATTCTGGGGCCCTTCTCAGAATCATGTTTTTAAATAATTGAAGAAAATGCTAAAGTTTACTTAGAGATTTGTGAAAATAAAGGTGCAATTACTTTCACCCGTGTTCACCAACCCACTGGGACCTATTTACAGACCTCCTGAGGAGGACCCGAGGTTAACAACCCTGAGACCTAGTTCAATCCCCTCCTTTATCAGTTGGGGAAACTGAGGCTTTTAGGTGACTTCTGGAAGGTCACATAATCAGTAATCAGCAGAGCTAGGATCTGAAGCCCCTGGATCCCTCCACTCCATATTCAGTGTTCTTTTCACTAGACCCACTAGCTATTGTCCACATTGGGAGGTCCTAGCCCATCGGTCACTGCCCTGATGCAGCCACCTCCATTCAGGAGACAGGGGCAGATTGTGAGAATGGGCCACTGTGGGGGGCTGCTTGGAAAAAACCCAGGAGGATAGCTCCGTAGCCCTCAGCTCTCTGGGGTGACAGGCCACATCCTGGTAGCCTTCTGCTGGAGGAAGAGCCCTGTTCCTTCACTCTGCCCATGGCCAGTGTTTGCAGACCCTTCCTTGTCCTTGGACTCTCCCTTCTTCCTGTCCTCTGGGATCCCAGGGACTCCCAGCTCCTTCTAAGGACATTTCTTTTGCCTCTGGCTATTTTTAAGTTGTAGTGGAAATAGCCCCACAATTCGATTCAATTCCCATGACCCAGGTCCTTCCTTCACTTACAACCTTGCCTCGGTGACTTTAATGTCCTCATCCCTAAATGGGGTACAACAATCTGGGCATTAACTACTCCACAAGGCTTCCATGAGAAAGGAGCTTAGTAAACCCTGGATTGCCATAGTCGGCTACCAATCAACTAACATTTAGTAAGCACCAGCTATGTGCCAGGCACTGTGCTAAGCGTAGAAATGTGAATTTCTCCTGCCTCAGACACCAATTAGATGTATCACCCTGGACAGGTCAGGTCACAACTCTGTGCCTCAGTTTCTTCATCTAGAAAATGAGGTGGTTGGATTTAATTCTCTCAAAGGTCTTTTCCCACTGGAACTATCCTATGACATTTATTCAACCAGGATCTACCTTTCTTTACTGTTCATTGCCCTTCACATTCAGACAGATCTCTGGTGCCCCACCCAGCACCAGCCCAACGACCCCAGCCTCTATTTGAGAGGGCTCCAGGCAGCTGGTTCTGTCCCTGACCCACCTATGGACTGGAGAAGATGACCTGGCCAGGAATCCATGAGGCAAAAGCAAGAACCAGGGCTGGTGAGGTAAAGCAGAAGAGTTTATAGAAGCTACCATCGGTCCTGGGCATCAGTTGTTTTAACAGTTTCCTGAGGATTCCTTCTGCCTTTGGTTCAATTCTTAGGGGTTGTGCTCCACACTGGGGATACAAAGATGGAAAACAACAGCGTGTACCCTCAAGGAGCTTCCGGTCTAATATGGGACACACACCCGCGTACGGAAGGTAACAGTGAGAGCAAAGGAAAGATTACATCTAATTCATGGAAACAATGAAGTACTTACTAAGTGCATGAAAGTCCATTCTAATGTTTCTGTAGAGGAAGCTGGTAGAGTCCCATGTACATATCTTATTTAATTTTAAAATTTTAAAATTAATTAATTAATTTTTAGTTTTTGACATTCACTTCCATAAGCTTTTGAGTTTTCAATTTTCTCTCCCTCCCTCTCTTCCTCCCTTCCCAAGACAGCATGCAATCCAATATAGGCTCTACATATTCATTCATATTAAACATATTTTCACATTATTCACATTGTAAAGAAGTATTATAACCAATAGGAGGAACCATGAAAAAGAAGAAAGAAAACAAAACAACAGAAGAAAAAAAAGAGATTGAACAGTATGCTTCAAACTGCATTCAGATTCCCTAGTACTTTCTCCGGATGTGGATAGCACTTTCCAGCATGAGACTTTCGGAGTTGTCTTAGATCCTTACATTGCTGAAAAGAGTCAAGTCTATCAAAGTCAGTCATTGCACAACATGGCTGTTACTGTGTACAGTGTTCTCCTGGTTCTGCTCATTTCACTTTGCATCAATCCATACAAGTCTTTCCAGGTTTTCCTGAAGTCTACTTGCTCATCATTTCTCATAGCACCATAGTATTCCATGACATTCACATACCGCAGCTCGTTCAGCCATTCCCCCAATTGATGAGCCCATACATATATTAAGGGCAGGAACATGGCAAGGTGGAAAGGAAGACAATGTCTTTGGCCATTGGATTTAGCTTTTGTGCTGGCTCAGAATTCTTTCCCAGATGTTTCCAGTACCGTTTCCCTCTGATATTCCCTCCAATTTACCTTGGATATATCTTACAGACCTATAGCTGTTTGCTTGTTGTCTCTGCCATTAGACTGTGAGCTCCATGAGGTCAGGAGCCATGTTTTTGCCTTCCTCTGCAGCACCAGTGCTAAGCACAATGCCTACCATGTGGTAAGAGCTTGACAGGTACTTGTCCACTTGACTTGATGGTAGATCCTGTTGTGTATCCCCACAAAAGAAACAAAATAAGAACAAAAATCCTTGCAAAAAGTCAGACCCAGTTTGTGAGCTTTCTTTTGCAGAGCCCTCACTTTGCCCCAGAAATGGATTTGGGGGAACAGGGTCTCCGAGAGGACAGTAAGTAGGGAGTCTCAAGGACCTTCTGACCCTAAGTCAGAGTGAGGCCACTGACATAGTTGTTAGTGTTGGTGACCAGGATGTTGAAGTTAAACACACACACACACACACACACACACACACTAGATTTAAGCCTGAAGGTGTTAGTTAGCTAGGGAAGTGCTCTGTATTCCAAAGAGCTCAGTTCTTGGTTGGGAAATTTCCTTCAAGAGAGAACATGCCCATTTTAAGGTTAGGAGAAGGAGGCAGACCCCCTACCTTACAAATAAAAGCCATCAAGAGTCCCCCCCCCCCCAGTCTGATGACTGGGTGTTTCATGGGTTTGGTCTTCTAAAAGAAAGACTTTCACGTTCTAAGCTCAATCTCAATGGCAATGCCTCCACTGAAGGACTCCAGCTGAAGCTAGAGGTCAGAAGCAGAGAAAAGTTCCACTGAGTCAGGCTCATTGGTGCCATGGTTGAAGCCATCATGCAGGAAACAACGTCCTGCAGAGACTAGAGTGTGCTGCCACCCACACATCCTCTGAGACTATGTATGTAAGACAGCATGATGACATCTCCAGAAGACGGTGGTGGCCCTGGAGACCTGGAGACGTGACCTGGCTCCACACTGGGGCCCTGGACATTCATATTCCTGGTATTTTCTTCTCCGTGTGTGTCCACTACACCTACAGATTGTTGTTTTTCAGTCATTTTTCAGTTGTGTCCAACTCTTCATGACCCCATTTGGGGTTTCCTTGGCAAAGATACTGGAGTGGTTCACCATTTCCTTCTCCAGTTCATTTTACAGATGAGGAAACTGAGGCAAACAGGGTGAAGTGACTTGCCCAGTCCACTAGCAAGTGTCTAAGACCAGATTTGAACTCACTTAGAGGAGTCCTCCTGACTCCAGGCCCAGTGTTCTATCCAGTGCACCATCTAGCTGCCATACCTATGGATAGGGTCTGTAATTATGGGAAAAGGCACTCCAGATTTATGGCAGAAATGTTTTGTTGCTACCTTTCTTCTATTTCATTTAATGCTTTTGCTTCAAGCTAATCATGTCCTCTGGCTGATTTTACCTTAGTGGGGAGGTCTGAGCACCTCAAGACTAGGGGAGCCTTGTCCAGGAGGATGCCCCCAGGTGCCGCATTTTTACAAGGATGTGAAAGTAACCCTGGGTTCTCAAAAGCTGCTCCAATGAAGCATAAGCCATGGTAGACCCTACCAAGCTGGGAAGGCTGTAAGTATAAGCCAAGGGATGAGCCTTCAGAGAAACTCATCACCAGATTCATTGTAAAGTGATGGAACGACTTCAGCTGTGGCAACTCTCCAAGGCTTTCTACTAAGTCATGAGCAGCAAGCTTGGAGTCAGGAAGAACTGGGTTCCGACTCTATCTTTGACACTTTGACATTTACCATTACCCTAGACAAGTCACTTCTCCCTAAGCCTCAGTATCCTCATCTTTAAAATGGGCATATTAATACCAGCAGCACTTACTTTATCCAGTTATTTTGATAGCCAAATGAAATAATGTAATTATTACATTAATGTGATAATATATTACCATAATTTAATAATGAAATAATGTATAAAGCACTTTGTAAAGTGCTTCAGAAACCTTAATGCACTATATAAAAGAGAACAATTCTTATTATCACTTGATTCTTCTCATTTCTTTTTCATTTTTTTCTTTTTTGCTAGGCAATGGGGTTAAGTGACTTGCCCGGGGTCACACACAGCTAGTAAGTGTCAAGTGTCTGAGGCTGAATTTGAACTCAGGTCTTCCTGACTCCAGGCCTGGTGCTCTATCCACTGCACCATCTAACTGCCCCCTTCTCGTTTCTTTCTCTATTTTTCTTGTTATTAGCAGAGCCGTAACTAGGATGGGGTAGCCAGGACTCTGACTAGGTGGATGGAGGGTCATAATTCCTCACAGTGGGAGGAGTGTCATATCTGGGCCTTGCCCTCTCTTCCCATGAATTGCTTTTGCAATTAATGATGAAGTCAATTCTTAAGACTCTGATTAAAGGCTGTAGGGTTGCTGTAAGCTGCATCACAGGAAGAAGGGTGCATGCCAAGAAGATCTCAGGTCCCTGGGGTTTTGAAATACAAGTGGGCAGAGCACCATGCTCATACTGGAAGGGTTAGATAAGATGGAGTTCTTGTGTAAAGCCACTTGTGCCACCTGCCCTTGGTTGCTTTTTTTTTTTAATAAAAATCAATATATTTTTATTGATATTTATTTTTACTTTGGGTTTATTTCCCCTATATCTCCCTCTACCACCTCTCAGAAAACCCTTATCTTTAATTTAAAGGGTCCTTGCCAAGCTCCCTTCCTATGTGAGTAATGGGGCAAAGTCACATCCTAGAAACAGATTGGGGGAAGAGGGTGGTGTCTGCAGGGAAAGTGGGCACCCCCTCCCAGCTCTGATACCCAGCTCAGGAGGCCTTTCCACCGGGGACAGCTCCTGGGTGTCCATCTTGGAATCTTTGGTCTTCTTCCAGAGATTGAGTGATGTCTTTCTGGAGACATCAGAGTAAGAATTCCATCTTCAGCGAGAAGGTTAAACTAGCTGAGCTCTTTTTAATTAATTAATTACTTTTATTTGTAATTTATGATAAAGTAAGCTCTTAGACTCCTTCTGAGAGTCTAGGGATTCAAACCCTGTTAGAGACAGACTCTCACTGAGACACCTGCCACTTTGTACCATCTCTGTTTCTTCCCTACTCTCCTGGCTCCCCAAGGCTGGGGCTCGAGTCCAGTTAGGAGACACCTGCTGCATCTTTCCCAGGAACTCTTCCCCAAAGCCCTGCTTTCCCAAAGGCAGTCTACTGCTGAGGGCTCCACCCTCTTTTCCTGCAGAGTGAGAGGCTAGCTGGCAGGTCCTGAGTCAGGTAGGGACCCTCATCTTCCTGGAGGTTGCTGGGTGGACACCCCTTAAAGAAAACAAATGTGAGAAAACAGTGTCCATCTCTCTCAGGACCTGAGTCCTTTCAAATGACCACTGCTGGGCGTTCTTTTCCAGGGTGGGAAGATGGAGTTTGGTCACAGTGAGTCAGAAATGCAGCTCTCCAGCTGATTCTGTAAGACATGACATTGCCTTTCAGGTTCCCTCTAAAGTGTACTCCATACCCTGGGAGCACAGAGCCCAACTATGGCTCACAGAAGACATCTGGGGAAATTGAGGCATGCTACATGAGCTCTGTATTATCTATCCCAGAGGCTTAGCTAACAAGACAATATCATAACAATATTGAGGAAATCAGAAGGGAAAATCCATAATACCAGAAAAAAGTTCCTGAGCGTTTCTAGGAAACTTACTAAACCATTCATTTTCTCAGTCTTGGAAATATTCTATTGAAAACCTTGTTGTCCATAAAGGGTCCAAACTAAAAATGGTAACCAAGCACAGAGAAGCTGTTCAAAACTGGTTTAAATGTCCAGTCTTTCCCTAATCCAGATGTGAGTGCAACCCTTGAAATTGGTCTCTGATGTAGGGCTTCATCTGTGTGTCTCCATTCTTGTTCCCATGGCTGACAACACTTTTCAGAAATTGTAGTTCAGAAGGTAGTGTGTTACTCTCATTTTACAGATGAAGAAACTGAGGCTCAGAGAAATTAAATGACTTGATCAGGATTAGATAGTTAATAAATCATAAAGATAACAGTAGAAACTTGGTCTTGAAGTTAGGAGGGACCTTGGTTTGAATTTCTTCTCCAACCTTTTCTAGCTGTGTGATCCAAGGCAAATCATTTAATGTCACAGCCTCAGTTTCCCCACCTATAAAATGGGAACAATAATAATACTTGGGTTTTTCTTAAGATCAAATAAAATAATGCCTATAAATTACCTTCCAAACCTTAAAATGCTATAAATGACAGCTGGTAATATTTATAATTACCATTTTGACCTTAAATTCCATATTATTTCCCATGCACTATGTCTCTTCATCCTTCTCTGGGATTTGATTTGACCCCTACATCCTAGAAAAGAGCTTCGTAACCTTGTTTGTATCGTGGATCTCTCTGGAAGTCGGTTTGGTGAAGCTAAGGGACCTCTCCTCAGAATCATGTTGTTAAATAATTGAAGGGAATGCTGAATTTTAGTTCAAGGTTAGTGAAAATAAAAATGTCATCTTTTCTTCCCATCCAAGTTTGCAGGCCCCTTAAATCCCAAACCCCTATGTTAAGAATTCCTGTTCTAGAATATTAGAACACACAACATAGAATGTCAGAGCTGGAAGGGACCTTAGTCCATGCTCCTCATTTTATAGATTAGAAAGCTGAGGCTTGGGGAGTCCAAGGTCACATCGCCAAGTAAGTGTCGGAGCGCAGATCTGAGCCCAACTTGTCCCTCTTTGGTGGGATTTTCATATGGTGCTGCCACAGTGCTGTTTATTGAACTGTGATCATCCAATGAGCTAAGACGGCCAGCCTTGCAAAGCCGAAAGGACTCACAACTGGCCAGGGGCTGTTGGTACTCAGCAGGAGCTGGCTGGCTGTAAAGATTTCAGAAACCACGTCAGTAAAAGAAGTTGGAGTCAAGCAGCCCTCTCACCCTGAGTATCTGGGGCATTCTCTATGCATGCACGCACACGCACACACACACACACGCACATGCAGGCACACACACATATTCAGCTCTTCAATTCCAATTCCCGTTTCCATGGAAACAGACATTGGCAAACGTCAGAGGCTATGCTTTCAAACTCAGTTCTCTTTTTCTAAAACTTGTCTTTACCTGACTCATAGAATGCAAGGAGCTCAAAGGGACTCTGGAGGTCACCCAGTCCCTTCCCACCTTTTACAGAAGGGGAAACTGAGGCCTCGAGAGAGGGATGTGACTTGCCCCAGGTCTGAGCCGGATGCCAGGCTTCCTTCCCATACACTCTTCACCTCCCAGGCTCTGCTCTGTTCCAACCGTGTGACCGGGGGCAGTCACTACGCCCGGGTCTCACTTTCCCCCCTCTTTGAAATGAGGGGTTGGACCAGGTGGTCTCTTCTGTGTCATCCTGACATGCCTGGCCAAGTTATTGAACCTCCTGAGACCTCAGATTTCTTCAACTCTAAATGAAAGGCTTGGGCTGGAGGATTTTTAAGGAGGATTCTGTCTCCTAGATGGGCTCCTAAGGGCTCCCCGGCTGCAGACCCACTTCACCATTTTGGCCGATTCAATTCCATTTGACAAGCAATTTTTTGGCACCTACTGTGAGAGCTAAATGCTGAGGATAAAAAATTCAAAATCTTAATAGCCCCTGCCCTCAAGGGGCTTCCTTTTCAGAACAAGAAGGGTTTTGAGCAATGTTTCCCAAACTAATTTGACCATCTGGTCATTTCCTGATCCCTTTCTCTGTTTTATAAATCTATTCAGGTTATACTCTAGACCTTCTCCAAACCTTCAAACTCCCAAGACTTTGGTTTCATCGTGTCTACTCAAGCATGAAGCACTTTGGGGCTTGAAATACATTCATAAAAGACTTAAATTCTGGCCTAGGAAGCCTGGGTCTTACATACCTACTCACATTTTTGCTGTCTACAGGATCATACTTCAAGCCTCCAATCCATTTCCAATTTCTTCCCCACCAGATTCCATCTTTTCCTGACCAGGAGACTACAGGGAGATCTGGGTGATGTCATTCAGATAAAGGCCTATCCTCACTGTCCCTAGATGCTACAATTGCAATATGAGAAAGCCCTGGTACTAACATGCCCTCAGTCTCACTGGCTGAAGATGAGGATCCAGGGCACCTGCTTCCACGTGCCACCTTCATCCCCCTTGCTGTCCCCCGCCCACAAATCAAGGCTCATCTGGAACAGAGCCATCCCCTGGGGACCTGTTGCTGGGGTCTTCCACCAAACTGCTGGATGACAGCGCCCAACAACAAACATGCCCTGACTCATGCTCCTTCTGCTTTCACATAGTTTAGTCTCTCTGGTTTATTCTACTAAACACTTAGAGTCAAACCCTCAAGAGCTGGTTTCACCATGACTTCTCCAGTAAATTCCATCCTCAGGGGAAGGTCCTGACAGCTCTCTGACGACCTAGGGCTCCCTCCCAATCACAGACCTGCCCTTCATGCACAGCTGTTTGCCTTGCAAGGCAACTGTTCCCAGAGTCTAACGCGAGGACAAAGAGCTCTCACTGGAGTGGACATTTCCCACCAACGTACACATCATGCCTTCTCATCCTGTGTGGTTCTTTTCCACGTCCATTCACAAATACTCCATAGGAAATCCATCCAAAAGGCTAGAGGTCACGTTTTGGGTCTGTGAACATTTCCCAGACACCAGTGCCTCACTTGGTCTGTCTAGTTGTGGTATCTAACTCTCAATATGACTCCGCCACCTCCCTTTTGACTCATGTATTAACACTTTGACATTTAATATTTTAGAAATAGAAATATCACTAGCATCAAAATGTTCTCCAGCACCCTGATTTGCACTGTGCAGAAACCCAGAGTGCCTCAGAATGTAACTGAGGCAAAGCAGCTCAAACATATTTATGGGTGACAGCTTCCTAACAGGCTATTACAGACACACCATTCTTTGCATTGACCTGTGACTAACTTTCATAAGATTTTAGAAGCTTTTCATAGGATTTGGAGCTAGAAAAGACCTCAGAGATCATCTGCCTCAACCTCTTTATGTGTTTTGTTTTTTGTTTTTAGGCAATTGGGGTTAAGTGATTTGCCCAGGATCACACAGCTAGTAAGTGTCAAGTGTTTGGTCTGAGGCTGGATTTGAACTCAGGTCCTCCTGACTTCAGGGCTGGTGCTCTATTCACTATGCCACCTAGCTGCTCCTCAACTTCGTTATGTGAAAGAGAGGGAAACTGAGTCCCAAAGAGAAGAGACTTTCCCAAAGTCACAGAGGTGATTTTATTCAAATTTACACCCTTTGACTCCAATTGATGGGTTCACCCCATTATACCAGACGGCCTCTCTAGGCTGTCCCCTTCCTCTAGCCAACACTGGGCCTAGGGGGTCATTTAGGTGCCCCCGTAATCCCCACAGCTTTGGTGCTGTGGATTCCCAAACAACCTCCTGGCCTCATCCCAGTTTTCTGCAGTGGAACAAAAAATCGGGCAAGAAAGGCCAGTATCACATGTCTGGGTCCTGTCAATGGTGATGATAGAGCTACAAATTCATCACTGTATGCACTCCCTCTGTGCCTATCTTCACTGGATCACAGAATCTTGGAGGTGGAAGACCCCTCTGCAGCCTCACAGCTCAACCAACAGCTGAGAAAAACATTCTCCCCACATCACAACAGACAGATCTTCCAAACCATACCTCAGCTGTCTCTTCCTGGAACTTCCCTCAGCACCTGGGGCCGCATCACCCCGAAGCATCTAAGACCACTGCAGCCTTTTCTCCAGGGAATAACCCTTCTGCAGGAGGGTCCCCTTCCCCCATTGGCGAGTTCTTCCCTGAGCCACCATTTTGTGGAGGAGCCCACACATGTAGTATCCCTTCTGTAGGCTGGTCCCCTTCTCCATTGGTGAGTTCCTCCTGGAACTGCCATTTTGTGAAGGGGCACAGGCCTGGAATAGCCCTTCTGCAGGAGGGTCCCTTTCCTCCACTGGGAGCTCCTCCTGGAGTCTACATTATCTGAGGGGGTCCAGGCCAACCAACATTCATTCCCCTCCTGGCTCTGCTCCTGACTTTCTAGATTTCAGAACCTCATCCTTGGAGGTAGGTTTTCTTTTCCGTACTTTTCAGCTCTCTTTCATAGGCTGTCTTCCCACGTTAGCACGTAAGCTCCTCTGGGGCAGGGCCCATCTTTCTTTTTAGCTTCTATTTGCATCCTCAGCATTAGCACCAGGCCTGGCACACAGTAAGAGCTTGTTGCCTGTCTCTGTTTTCTTGATGACATCCAATGAGGAGAAACCCATGAGTTTCTAAGACAACTGGTCTGGCTTTTGGACAACTGCCTTTGTCAGGAAGATTTTCCTAAGAGCCAGGCCAAACCTGCCCCTCTGTGACTTCCTCCATTGCTCCCAGCTCTGCCTTCGGGGGCCAAACAGAACAAGTCTAATCAGTCCATTGCTAAATATTTATTAAACACCTACTGTGTGCCAGGCTCTGTGCCAAGCACTGAGGGTACAAAGAAGCCCAAAAAACAATCTGTGCCTTCAAGGAGCTCACGATCTAATGGGGAAGATAATATTCAAACAACCATGTACAAAGGAGACGCATTCACGATAAATTGGAAATAACCCAAAGGAAGGCACTGGATGATGGGGGATTGGGAAGGCTTCCTGTAGAAGGGGGGGTTTTAGCTGGAACCTGAAGGGAGCCGGGGAAGCTGGGGATTGATCTGAGGAGGGAGGGCATGCCAGGCAGGGGGCACAGCCAGAGAGAAGGCCCAAAGGCAGGAGATGGAGGGACTTATTCAAGGAACAGCCAGGAGGCCAGTGCTGCTGCATTGTAGAGTTCATGGCAAGGGTTAAGGCGTAAGAAGGTGGAAAGGTAGAGGAGGATGGGTTATGAAGGTCTGTGGACCTCACATAGAGGGTTTAATATTTGATCCTGGAGGGGGAGCCGCTGGACTTCACTGAGTCAGAGGGGGATTGGGGGTGCATGGTCAGACCTGCTTCAAGAATATCCTTGGGTGGCTGAACGGAGGCTGGCCTGGAGAGGGGAGCGGGAAGAGACTTAGCAGGCAGACCCATCAGCAGCTATTGCACAGTCTGGAGGCCAGGTGATCAGGGCCTGCACCCTCCTCACAGGGTGGCCCTTCAGCTAGTCCTGTCAATTGACCGCCAGAGTATAGTATCCAAACGCCCTCTGACATCTGCCAGCTGTTCCACTCCTGTCTGACTCTCTGTGAAGCTGTTTGGGGTTTTCTTGGCAGAGATACCAGAGTGGTTTGCCATTTCCTTCTCCAGCTCATTTTACAGATGAGGAAACTGAGGTAGACAGGGTGGAAGTGACTTGCCCAAGGTCACACAGGTAGTGCATCTCCTCCTGTCTCTAGGCCCTGCACCACCTAGCTGCCCGAGTGTGACCTTAGGCAGGTCATTTACTCTCCGTGGGCCTCAGTTTCTTCATCTGTAAAATGAAGGGGGTGGTCTCTGAGGCTCCTTCTAGTTCTCAGTCTATGATCCTATAATTTAAGTGTGCCTGGCTCTGTGCCAAGCCCCAGGACACAATAACAAGAATGGAAACGGACCTGTCCTTAAGGGGCTTCTCTTCCTTCCCACATACTCCCCACTGGTTTCTCAACCAGGCAGCTAACATTTATTAAGCACCTACTGTTCACCAGATCTAGGCTCGAGGCAGTCCCTGCTCTCAAGGACCTCTCAGTCTAAGGAGGGAGGTCACATGCAAACAGCTTCCTATAACTAACTGTAAACAAAGTCAATTTGGAGACAACCAGCAGAGGGAAGGCCTAGAATGGAAGGGGATCAGGGAAGGCTTCCTGTAGGAGGTGGAGAGGAGGAGGGAGGGCAGTCTGGGCACCGAGGATGATGGCCAGGGCAAACGCTTGGAGTCAGGAGATGGTGGGTCTTGTTTGAGGAGCAGCAAGGTGAGTGTCACTGGATCCCAAAGTCGAGGGTGGGGAAGAAGAGCTGAGACTGGAAGTGTGGGAGGGGACAAGCTTCCCATGCCAGCTGGTGTTTGTCTTTGATCCTGGAGGTAATAGGGAGCCAGTGAAGGTTCTTGAGTGTGTATGGGTGAGTGGTTACTTTAGTGGCTGAACGGAGGATGGGTTAGAGTGGGGAGAACCTCAAGGCAAGCAAGCCCACCAAGGGGCCCACCTTGGAATGGTCAAGGTTTTGGCAGAATAATCATGACTGGAGTGTCAGATGTCTTCGGGACATCCAGTTAGAGATGTCTAAAAGACAGTTAGACAAGTAAGACTGCAGGTAAAGAGACGTTAGGGCCGAACAAGTAAATCTGAGAGTCATCTGAACAGAGATGATAAAATAATACTATGAGTCTTTTACAAAATGACTAACACGGAAATGTTTTGCATAAGTGCATATATACAAAGTATATCTGATTGCTTGCCCTCTCAGGAAGCGGGGAGGGGAGGGAGGGAGGGAAGGAGGTATAGAATTTGGAACTCAGAGCTTTAAATAAAAAATGCTAAAAAATTGAGGAAAAAAAAGAATAGCTAACATTTGCATAACACCTACTATGTGCTGGGCACTGTGCTAAGCACTTTACAAATATTACTCATCTGATCCTTGCAACAACCCTGAGAAGTAGATGCCATATTATCCCCATTTTACAGATGAGGAAACTGAGGCAAAGAGAGGTTAAGTGACTTTCCTGGGGTCACATGGCTAGTAAGTGTCTGGAATCTGGCCCTCTATCCTCTGTGCTACCTAGCCTCCTAGATGATAATTGAAACTGTGGGAGCTGATGACATCACCAAATTGATGAGATCACTCAGTGAAATAGTATAGGAAGAAAAGAGGAGAAGCCAAGACAGAGCCTGTGGGGACCCCCAGTGTTAGTGGGCATGACTGGATGGAGAGCCAGCAAAGGAGACTGAAGAGTGGTCGGAGAGGAGGAGAGGTGTTCCAGAAACCTAGAGAAGAAAGTTTCAAGAAGGGGGTGATTAATAATGTGGATGACTGAGGGCAGGTCAAGAGATAGACTCCAGAAATGGCCGGTAAGAGATTGTTGGTAACTTTGGAGAGAACAGTTTCAGTGGAGTGATGAGGCCAGGAGCTAGATTGTAAGGGGTTAAGAAGGGAGGGAGAAGAAAGGAAGTGGAAGCGTCTATTGTAGACTGTCTTCTCAGGGACCTTAGCCACAAGAGGAAGTATAGATATGGAACCATAGCTGGTGGGGATGGACAGATCAAGAGAGAGGTTTTTGAAGTTGGGGGAAATGTGGGTATGTATAGAGGCGGCAGGGAATCAGGTATCAGACAGGGAGAGACTGAACGTAAGTGAGAGAGTGGGGATGACAGAGTGGGTGACCTGCTGGAGAAGATGGGACAGAGAGGGATCCCCTGGGCATGAATGGGGGTGGCCTTAGCCAGAGGGAAGGCCAACTCTTCTGGTGAACCAGGGTCAGCAGGCAGGGGAAGGGAAATAGTGGTAGAAGACATCTGAGTGATGGGAGAGGAGGAAGTGGGGAAGAGAGAGAGAAGCCTCAGGGCAAACAGCCTCAAGCCTTTCAGTGAAATATGAGCTGAGGTTCTCATCTTATTAGCTTCCTGGTGAATGTTTCTACCTAACAAATGTATGCCATCTTGCAGTCAAACTGAACAAGTACAAAAGCAAACCTGTCACTTTTCCCCAAACCAGGTCCATCTGAGCCATGGTGGGAAGGGGAGATGATGAAGGTTTAAGGAGGGGAAATGGTTTGGAAGAGACACTGGTGAGAATGACTCTCCTCTCTCTTCTCACTCTCCTTGTTTCTCTCTCTCTCTCTTTCCTCCTCCTCCTCCTCCTCCTCCTCCTCCTCCTCCTCCTCCTCCTCCCTCCTCCTCCTCCTCCTCCTCCTCCTCCTCCTCCTCCTCCTCCTCCTCCTCCTCCTCCTCCTCCTCCTCCTTCTTCTTCTTCTTCTTCTTCTTCTTCTTCTTCTTCTTCTTCTTCTTCTTCTTCTTCTTCTTCTTCTTCTTCTTCTTCTTCCTCTCCCTCCCCCTGTCTCCTCTCTCTTCTCACTCTCCTTGTTTCTCCTCCCTCTCTCTCTCTCTCTCTCTCTCTCTCTCTCTCTCTCTCTCTCTCTCTCTCTCTTTCTCTTCTCTGTCTCCCACACACATAGTTTCTCTTTAGACCCCCCCTCTCACACACACATACACACACATCAACACACACACACACACACACACACACACACACACACACACACACACACAAACATCTGTGGAATTCTTTCCAATTCACGTTTTCAGGCTGACTAAGGTAACTTAAATTCAAGCCCTCCCAGGCTGAGCACCTAGATTACCATCTTCATGCATATTTTTCTCCTTGGGAATTCCCATGGCTTCAGGCAGGGTCTCAGGGGGCAGGTGGGCCCTTCTTGGGGCCTCTGAAATCCTACTGTGCAGGAAACCTCCTCTCCTGCCCCTGTGTGAAGATGACCCTGCCAGTAACCCAATGCTGCTGAGGCCCTGAAAGATCTTAAATTAGAAAAAGCCTCCATGACTCATAGCCAGGACTGGAAATGGACTCTCTGGGGGAGTGAGATGGAGGGAAAGAGGAAAGGGCTTCCAGCTTCCCCAGATCACTCTCCACTCTCCTGGTGACCTCCAGATAACCCAAGTCCAATCAGTCAGCCACTTCTTTATCAGGAGGCTACTGTGTGCCTGTAAAAGGCCCAGACCCTGGCCTCAGCCATTGTTGATCTGGGTCGGTATCCCCCAGGCCAGTGCTTGCTGGAATCAGTCCGAGGGACCTCTCCTTTAGCCCCCTTCACTACATTTCTAACTGGCTGTCTCTACTTTCCTGGATTCACTCTCCTTTTCTAGGCACCACTGATCCGGGGGCAGCAGGAAGATTGGTTTAGCAGCCTGTGCAGGGTAGGCGGAAGACTGGAGGCAGGGAGGCTGCTGAGGAGGCCAGGATTAGGTTGAGAAGTAGTGAGGGCCTGAACTAGTGAGGGGGCCTTGGGAATGCTGAGGAGCAAGGAGACACAAGGAATATTTTAAAAGAAGAATTGATAGAATTTAATGACTCATTGAATATTTGGGAATTCAATTCAATAAGCATTTATTAAACACTCACTGTATACCAGGCATCATTTGAGGCACTGGAAAAACAAAGGCAAGAATGAAATAGCCCCTACCCTTAAAAAGCTTGTCTTGTATTTGGAGAAACAACATGTACATATCAATCAGTGTTTATGAGGACCTTGCTGTGAGTCAAACATTGGATTGAGTAAGTGCTGCATATACTTACGAAAGTATGTATGTAGCATCTGCCATGGAGCCATTCTCCCAGCTCCTAATCATGTTGGCAAGTCAGAGAGTGGCTGTTATGTCCCCTAAGAGCACTACCGTTAACCCTGAGGAGCTGGTGGTAGGGGTGTAGTGTGTCTTTCTAATGCTATGAGCCCCCATCAGTGTGTTTCCTGTTATGCTTTTACTGGTTGATATCAAATAGTTACCCAGACTTGAGCTTTTAGAAAGGGATATTGACCAAAGTAGCCAATTTAGGCCAGGTAGTATAAAACATTCTTGCTGAGAGTCTGTGATACACTCTCCCAAAAGTACACACAGAATCCAGGAGAAAGTGGACTGAAGCTTAGAGGACATAAGTGGCCAAGAGATAACTCCAAAGCTCCTCCTAGAAGGCCTTTTGCTAGAATCCTCAAGTCATTCCCTTAATTATGCTAAAGCTTCTCCGTGGGGCTCTTTGTAAAGCCTTGAGTATGTTTACCTCATCACATCCAGCCTGTCCTTGGCTCCCAATTCAGACACTGCTGTTAGCTGTTCCAGGGACACTGCCAGAGCACCCATGGAAAGGTGGGACATCCAAAATTCTCCGGACCCTCCAAAATTCAAAGTCTTTCCCTGCCAAGGAGAGGGGGTGGGGAGACCAGATGCTTTCTTCCCCCTAAGCTATTTCCCCCCCAAACTAGAACACTCTTTCCTGGCTCTCCACTTTCTCAGATCACTGAATCCAACTATCTCCCTGGTTTTATATATGTCCCACACGATCTTAATAAGTCTCTAGATCAATGTCACAGCTAGGGAGTTGACCAGGCTTGTTCACACCTGTGATCAATTGAAGTGTTTTCCCATCAGGGTTAAATGAGACAGGATGATTTCAACCTCACTTTTACACATAGAATAAAAACAAGACAAATAAATCAGATTTTTAGTTTGGGTAACGTGGAGGAGATGGAGGCAGGACTGAAATAAAGAGAATGGGTAAGAGTTCCATAGAGTTTACCCTCTATTACCTGTGTGTCTGGGAGTCAGTCGCTTTCCTTCCTTTGCCTCAGTTTCTTCTTCCGTAAAATGAGGGGGCTGAACTAGGCAAACTTTAGGGCCCCTTCCAGCATGAAAAGTCAATGATTCTAACGTTGGACTTGGATGGTTTTGCTTTTGGACATACTGAGTTTACCTTACAGGTGGGCCACATTTATTAGGCAGAAACATTCGCCAGGAAGCTAATAAGTCAGGGGGCCAGTGGCAACCCAGAGCCCAGGGCTCAGGTCAGCGCACTTGTCTGGGCTTCCCTTGCCCTTCCCTCATTAGAATTTCGAGTCATCCACAGCAGCCTGGCTACTACATATTTAAACATTGTTTACAAATGGCTAGAGTTTATAAGCTATAATCTCACACTGAGGCTGGGAGAAAGAGCTGAGGGTGGTTAGCTCAGGAGATGAGTCCATGCATAGAAGAAAGATGAAAAGTGGCAACTTTCATTTCTGTAAAGCGATTTAAAATTTGCAGAGAGCATTCCTCATAATAACACTGTGGGCTAGGTGGCCCAGTGGATAGAGCCCTGAACCAGAAGGCATGAGTTTGGGTCTAGCCTCAGATGCTTTACTAGCTGGGTAACCCTGGGCAAGTCACTTAACCTTTTTCAGTCTCAGTTTCTTTCTCTGTCAAATGGGGATCATTATAGCACCTACCTTCCAGGGTAGTTACTTTGACCAAATGAGTTAACATAGTAAAGCACTTTACAAACCTTAAATTGCTCTATAAATGCTAACTATTATTATTATCCCCATTTTATAAATGAGGAAACTGAGGCTCAGGCTACGTTAATTTTAAATGTATAATTTCATGGGCAGGGGGGTTGGACAAAAGATGAGTTAAGTTTGATGAGCTTACAGGGCAGAGGGGTAAGCCTTTGTTTGGGACATTTCATAAGGACCCTTCCTTGGAGAGTCTGGACATGCCCATTGGCACCTTGTTAAGAGGACAAAGACAGCTCCTGATTGGTTTCTGGGACCTGAGGAGGCCCCTCACATGGCTAGTTGACTGAGACCCTTGGGAGGTCTGGCTAGAGGAAATACTTCTGCATGCCAGCTTAGAAGAAAGAAGCAGAGCACTCATAATCCCTGCTTTGGGGTCTTGAGATGACACCAATGTTTTTTTTTTTATCATATGCACACAGTGACCTCCTTCTCTGTGGATGGGCCCACTCTTAAGAGAGGAATTCTCGTATCTGAAGCTTGTTATTGTTATTCAATGGATTAGTTATGTCTGCCTCTTCATGACCCCATTTGGGGTTTTCTTGGCCAAGATGCTGGAGTGGTTTGCCATTTCCTTCTCCAGCTCATTTTACAGATGAGGAAACTGAGAAACTTACTAGCTGTAAGTATCTAAGGTCACATTTGAACTCAAGTCCTTCTGACTCCAGAGCCGGTAGTCCATACACCGTACCACCTAGCTGCCCTTACCCCAAACTACTAGCTACTTTTTGGAGTTCTGTTTCCCTTTCTCTAGACATAGGTCAGAACTGAGAGTGGACTTGTCTAGTACAAGAGATGGAGGCAGCATCTGGGTAGGGAACATCACAGAAGCACATCATAGAAGCCATGTGTTTGCCCTCATGGTCTGAGAGGGGAAGACAATCAACCAACCAACCAATTGACTCCCAACCTCTTATGCAGATGAGGGGAATATTTTCTAGGTAGCATGATCCTGGAGCATCTGAGTGGAGAATGGATCTTTCTTGTTTGGCACCAGTCTTGGAGACTGTCTCAAGAGCAATCCCAGATTGCTGCCTCCAGAGAAGGAGCCACATATCTTTTGGGGATAGAAAAGGACCACCTATGTAGCCCCATAGCTGGGGAATAGTATAGGTATTAAAGATTTCCTGGTATCACTTGGTATCACCATGAGTTATTTGGACAGTGGAGGTCTGATGGCAAGGAGGTTGCCTGTCTAGATGTCCTGAAGTATGTTTGTCTTCTTTGGGGAAGCCTAATTCATAAGGTGGAATGATGATGTTGAGAGGCTCCATGTAAAACCCTGTGGATCCCACCGGAATGTCAGAGTGCTTTGCCAAATAGTAACTCTAGTTCAGGTCTTTCAAGGGGAGCTTGGGCTATTGTCATTACTTTGTTCTGTATCTATATATAGGCTCTTGTGTGGTCTTTGCACCTTCTTCAATTTCTGTGAAGTAAAATAAGGACTGTCCTTTACATGATATGTATTTGTTAGCTTGAGTGCTTGAACAGGAGCTGGGAATTCTGTTACCCACATTTGTAGAAACCTAGACAGGTTTTCCAGAGGAAACTTTTACTGGAGACACATGAGCCTAAAAGAGAATTTCTCTTTTTGGGTCAACCTTCAAAAATCAGGCCTGGTTCCTGTGAGCCCCAAGTTTTTCAAGCCCTGGTTCATACTTATAAAATAGAAATGATGATGTTTTTTAATATTTTATACTAAAGTTTTTTTCCCTGATATGCACTGTGATGCAGAGCTGTGGTTCTCAAAGGCTCCGTCAGGGGAATATAAATCCTGGTAGATCCTAACACAAAGGGAATGGTTTGAGAACTGGCCTGGAAGTGGGATTGCTGTCTAGAGCCCAGCTCAGTTCACTTCAGAGCAGTTCAGTACCTGCTTGGCCCCAGAAGGATGAAACTTTCATTTACAGTAATTCTTGGAGCCTCTAGAACAAGTCAAGGAGGAGGGAGGTGGTGGTGATTTATGTCATCTGGGAATGTGTTCCAAGCAATCACATCACAAGTCCATGAAGTATAAAGTGTTTTTAAAATAAACAAGCTTCTTGCTTGACCTTAGGATTTGGTGGGGACAGGGACAAGGGAAGAATAGACCTGGGGTCTAGTGCTGTCTCTGCTGGATACTTAGTCATGCAACCTCAGCCAAGTCACTTCCTTTCTCCAGACCTCAGTTTCCCTATTTGTAAAAATAGGGGTTGAACCTTCCAAATAGAAATCCTTCGGTTTTATGACTAGATGATTCCAAAGGTGGCTCTGAGTGTCATTGCCCTATGTTGTAAACTCCTGTGGGACCTCCTGGCTCTGCCATTCTGCAGTCTTTGTTCTGATACTTTGTGTATTAAGGACTGTCCCAGTTTCAACAGTTTACCTTCTGACAGTGAATGTACCTGGTCTAACAATATTAAAAACCCTCTTCAACCTGACAATCACCTTCCCAATTCTAATATCCTATATTTGAAGGGCACTCATATCTGTCATATTCTATGTACTCATATATGTTCTAAGGTTTGTCCCATCTCTAACATTTTACATTCAAAAGTACCACTAAACTCTCACATTCCCTGTTCTCAGCCCCCTCCCAGCTCTGACATTCCCTGTTCTGAGGCCCCTCCCAGCTCTGACATTCCCTGTTCTCAGGCCCCTCCCAGCTCTGACATTCCCTGTCCTCAGGCCCCTTCCAGCCCTGACATTCTGAGGTCTATGCTACAGGTTAGGAGATTATAGAAAAAGGGAAGAAATATTTGTTGCATTGAGTTGCATTCTCAATTCCCATCCTGAACCCCATCCCAAGAAGTAACTGTATCTTTCTTCTAACTCTAGTTGCACAGCAGCCTGTAAGAGACATTTGCAAATTAGCTAATCAGTGCCCAGAGATCCTGCTCAGCTCTGACCTCATTGCCTGTCACCAGCCCCACCCCAGGCCTTAACCTGAATCTCTGATACCACATCTGCTTCCATCCAGCCCAAAGGTGGCCTTGTCCCCAGGGCCCGGGACTTGGGAGGCGGCCACTCTCTGATGAAGAGAAATCTCAAGCTTGATCTCACCGCAGCTGTTCCAACATCATCATTTATCCCACCATGCCCCCACATCAGGGGCCTCCGAGACTGAAAGGCTCATAAATAGACAGGTGGAAGGGAGCTCAGGAGCCCTCCAGACTAACCCACCCATTTTACATATGGGGAAACTGAAGCCCAGGGAAGCTGCTAGCGGACTTGGCCAAATTTGACTCTTCCGATTTGTTGTGCACAGTCAGGAGGGTGCAAAGCACAGGCAAATTCAATGCCACCTTTTGAGAAAATGAACCACCTCCAGTTTGGTCACTTCCTTTGTGAAGTCTATTTTTTTCTCATCTCGGGTTCTAATAATAGCAGCTCCTTTGTCCATAATGCTTTACAAGTCATAAAGCACTTTCCCCCCAAAGCCCAGTGACATAGGGAGAGTATGAGTTACTATCCCCATTTAGCAGATGAGAGAACTGAGGCTCAGAGAGAAAGGGGAGATAACTGGCCCAGAGTTACTACCAGGGCTGGCACTTGAACCCCAATATTCTGCCTTGAATGAAACCCAGGCTCCTTCCCTTCCCCATCCCATGCTGCCTTCTCCTGGATGGTGTGTCATGAAAAGCTGTCAGCTGGTACCTTCCCTGGCATTCCTGTCCCAGTCTCCCCCACTTTCTTGTGATCCTAGCTCCTGGGGCCTGCATGCCCTGTCAGGGGGTCCACTTCCCACTGGGGTCCTGGGGAGAGTCCCCGAGAACTCTGCAGAAAAAAGAGAGAGCTGCCTTCCCCTCTGCATGCTCCATTCACTGGGCTCTGTGCAATAAAGATCTATATATGTGGTTTCACTTCCCTCTCTGGGTCTGTTTGCTTATGTGGAAAATGAGGGCATTGGGCTAGATAAGACGTCTGATTGCCCTTCCAGCTCTGATGATCTGGGTTTTATGTTCTAATATTCTACATACCTTCCAGCTCTAGAATTCGTGTGCTGTGTCCTAACATTCTGTGCTCAAAGGTCCCTTCTGGCTCTGACATGATAAATTTCAACATCCTGTATTCTAAGGTTCTATTCAGCTCTGATGTTCTCTGTTCTGAGTTTCTATTCAGCTCTGACATTCCCTGCTCTAAAGACCTATTCTAGCTCTGATATTTCCTGTTGTAAGGTTCTATTCAGCTCTGACATTCCCTGTTCTAAGGTTCTATTCAGCTCTGACATTCTCTGTTCTAACATCCTTTCCAGCTTTGATGTTCTTTATTCTAAGGTCCTTTCCAGCTTTGACATTCTCTGTTCTAAGGTCCTTTATAGCTCTGATGTTCCCTGTTCTAAGGAACTATTCCAGCCCTGACACTCTCTGTTCTAAGGTTCTATTCAGCTCTGACATTCTCTGTTCTAAGGTCCTTTCCAGCTCTGATATTCCCTGTTCTCAAATCCCTCTGACGTACTATGTACTATTCTATGTTTTAGGCGAGGGTGAGTTGGAGCTCATATCATATCGTCTTGGGAGAGTCGGTAGTTAAATTTTCAGTGTGAGCATTTACACACCAGACCTTGGCCAATGCTACAGATCAAGGCTCGATTTATTGCTTTGTGATAATCTAGATTTAAGAAAGACATGAGAAAATACTAATATGCAGATTAAGCTCAAAAGTGGTATTCAACATTTACCCCCACATCCTGTTCTAGAGTCGGCCACCTCTGACCTTCTCTGCCCTAAGGTCTTTCCTAGCTCTGATATTCTCTGTTCTAAAGTGGTTTCCATTTCTGATGTTCTATATTCTAAGGTCTCTCTTAGCTCTTGTGTTCTGGGTTCTAAGGATCCCCCAGCCTAATGTTTTCTGTTTTAAGGACCTTCCACATTTGGACATTCTATAGTTTAAGGTCCTTTCCCACTCTGATATTCTGTGTTCTGAGCTCCCCCAGTTCTGATGTTCCATGTTCTAAGGTCCCTCCCAGTCCTAGCATTTTCTATTCTATGGACCCTCCCAGCTCTGACATTCTGTGTTCTAAGGTCCTTCTTCCTGCCCTTATCTGCTCATTTCATGAGTACTTAGGTACCACTTGTGACCATTCCATTTAAGATAAGGTTACAAGAGGGCATTGTATTTAAAGATGGTGACCAGCTGGTCATAACAATGACATTCCATTATTCAACTGATTCTCAGAGTGGGTTACGGGTGTGTGTGTGTGTGTGTGTGTGTGTGTAAGATGGTCATACACAGAAGCATTGTGGGTTGTCTATGGGGTATGGCATTCAGAGCCCTGGGAAAGCCCATTAGCTCCCCAAATATCTCCCTCACCTGCCCCTGCCCTGATGGTGTCAGTAACTGATATTAGAACTTTTCCTGAGAACAGGGGTAGGGGATAAGGACAGAGAACACAGAACATTAGAACCGAGAACTTACTGGAATCTGAAGCAGAGGGGGAGAGCAGAATGAGGGAGGCATTGCATCCAGAGTTAGAAGGGTGCTTAGAGATCATTTATCTGATTCCTTCACTTTAGAGATAAGGAAACCCAGACCCAGAGAAGCAGGGATTTGCTGCAGACCTGAGAGAATCAGAAGACCATCCTCAACAAAAGAAGGTTTGGGAAACATCTTTTCTGACTTCTAATTTTGTGGGGGGATCAATTTGGAATTTCATGTTTTATAGCCATGTAGCATCACCAGAAGAATATTGAAATTAAAAAGATGATCTCAGAGAAAGAGACATACCTTTTTGGACTTGGACAATGTGGGAATCTGTTTTGTTTGATAAAATTTGTTTGTTTTTGTTTATGAATGTTTCATCTGTCTTTTTTTCCTTTCAAATTAGGAGGGGTGGGAGGGAGAAAAAGTAAATTCTAATTAATTAAAAAGTGAAATAAAAAATTATCTTAATAGAACTCCCTTGGTGGAGGGAAAAAAGAATAAAAAAGATGAGCTTTAGTTAAAAAAAATTGACTAAAATGTCTATCATGTTTGACTCAGAGATTCCACTGTTATGCCTATATCCCTAAGAAGGTAAAGACAGAAAGGAAAGTCCTATATACACCAAAAATGGACATAACAGCATTCTTTAAAAAGAGTTTTTAATTATGTATGTTGTTTTTATATCACCTTCACTTCCAATATATGAGAAGAGTCATGACACAGCGAAAAGAGCATTGACTTTGGAGCCAAAGGATCTGGGTTCAAATCCTACCCTATGGCATGTGATCTTGGGCAAGTTCTGTAACCTCTCTGGCCTTAGTTTCCTTATCAGTAAGATGAGGGGGTTGGACCAGATGCCATTTAAGGTCTTTTAAAGGTAGAAAATCTGTGATCTTTCCCTTCCCCGCACCCAGAGAGTTGTTTTATGTAGCAGAGAATAAAAAAGGAAAATGGAGAATGGAAGGAGAAGCAGGTTAGCAGATGAATGGACCTGCCTACCAAATCCAGTGGTATGTGAAAAGTTCCTCACCCCTAGCCCTCCAGCCCTTTGAAGAAGGGAGAAAGAACATCTTCCCAAACTCTGTTTTGGGGACAATCTTGGTCATTATAATTAGAGACCTCTGAGTTTCTTTTTCAGTTGTTTCTGATTATGTCATAGGGCTGGAGTGGTGCTTGCTGACGGGGAGCCAGGCCCTGACCTTCCTCATCGAGGAAGGAAGGAAGGAAGGAAGGAGAACGTTCTGGGCAATGATGGATACCAGGCACTGGCATTTGAACTGGGTGATGAATTTGAAGAGTATGGACTTCAAAGGAGGGACAGTGATGGATGGAAATCTTGGGAGTGGCAATGGGGAGGAAGAAGGATTCTAGCTTTCCACCATGAACAGTGAGGTGGGGAAATGAGTGAAAGTCCAAGTTCTGGAAAGGGTGGCACCTCAACTGCCGAAGTCATTCTTCTAAAGCATGAAGGAGTCTGGCTACCATCCCAACTCAACAACCCTCAAGGGCTCCCTATTGCCTCCAGGATCAAACGCAAAATCCTCAGTTTGGCTTTTAAAGCCCTCCATGACCTTTCTACCTTCCTAATCTTCTTACAGCTTACCCCCCTCCACCTACTTCCAATTTAGTGACATCATTGCCGTTCCTCCAACAAGACACTGCATCCCTCAACTCTGGGCATGATCCCTCAATGCTCCCCATAACCAGAGTGCTCTCCTTGCTCCCTTTTGCCTCCTGGCTTTCCTGACTTCCTTCAAAATTCAGCTCAAACCCCACCTTCTGTAAGAGGCTTTTCCTGGTGCACCTCTCCCCTCCCCCACCTCCTCTCACCTAGTGCCCTCCTTATGTAGATCTTACAGGTACATCATGATTAGCATGTTGTCTCCCTCCCCCCCCCCCCCCATGGAAGATGCATTCTTTGAGGAGCTTGGAGGGACTGTGCTTTTGCCTCTGTTTTTATCCCTACTGCTTATCACAGTGCCCAGCTCATGGTAAATGCATAATCAGTACTTATTGACCAACTGACTAGAAGATGCCTTTGAACATAGAATGTCATATGTGGGATCTTAGAACGTAGAATGCTAAAACATGCAGCATTCGTGCTGGAAGAGGCCTTAGAACATGGCATGTTAGAACATATGCAGCACTCCCCTTTTGGGCTCACTTACCTAACCCAAAGAGGCACTGGGCTGGGTGCATCCCCAGAGGAAAGCTGCTTGGGGTAACCACCCTCCTAAGAGTATTATTGTTCATGAGCCCCCATTGAGGGTGTTCTCCACACTATGATGTACTCAAAGTACCCTTCCCCTCCACCTTCCCTATCATCTGTCTCAAGTGAATTTGTCCCCAATGTCAATATCAATTAACCAACTAACAGCAATTAGATTCTACAAAAAGATATTTTCTGAGAAAGTATAGCAAGGAGAGAACTAAAAAAAAATCCCTCTCAACCAGGGCACATTCTCTCCTGTTTGCTTGGTGTTTGCTACAAAGCTTTCTTCCTACTAGGTAATGACATAGTCTATGGATGAGGTTCTAGGTGATGACATAGTCTATGGATGAGGTTCTAGGTGATGACACAGTCTATGCCTACTCCTCCCTTGCATGCATGTCTAGGTTGCTGGGTTGGGTTAAGGAAGCTACCAGAAAACTTGCATGAATTCCAGTTGACCAACCTTTGGTGATTCTTCTGAGCTGTCAAAGCTCACCTTGTCTGTCTGTCTCCAATGCTCATTCACCTCAGGAAAGAGTGAACCTAGCAGGCACAGAAGAAACAGAAGCAGCCATGTGTTTATAGCCACATGGTGGCCAGGCCTTCTAACAATGAAGATCACACTTTCTCTGCAACTTATAGTCTTAAAGATTTAATGAGGAGATTCACCCTCATCTCTCACCAAAAGAATTCATTACAGGGGCAGCTAGATGGTGCAGTGGACAGAGCACAGGCCCTGGATTCAGGAAGACCTGAGTTCAAATCTGGCCTCAGACACTTGACACTTACTAGCTTGTGTGACCCTGGACAAGTAACTTCACCCCATTGCCTTACAAAAAGAGAGAGAGACAGAGACAGAGAGAGAGAGAGACAGAGAGACAGAGACAGAGAGAGAGAATTCACTAGAGCACTGAAATTCTAAGTGACTCACCCAGGGTGACATAGTTAAGATTCATCAGAGGCCAGACTTGAACCTGGGTCCTTCTGGCTTCCAGGCCAGCTCTCTATCCACATTTTGCTTCTTTTCCATATGGTAAGTGCTAAGTAAATGTTTGTTGAATTAAACTGAATGAAGATGGAAACTGAGGCTCAGAGAAGTCACCTGACATGTCCACAATTACACAGTGAGTAAGCATTAGAACTGGAATTTAAAGCCAGGTTTCCTGACTCTTAGGTCGTTTTCCTGGAGTGAAGAGAGCATTAATAATGTATCATTGGTGATGACAAGTACAATTATTAGATATTCTATTATATATCATGTTATAGGTGTATATTGATAATTATGACCACCTAGTCCAGAAGTGGCCTTCAGGGGCTCAGGTTTGTTTAGCTGCTGAGAGGAGGCCAGAATTGGCCTGGAGGGCAGGCAGGGATGGAGGAAGCCCTTACCCTATGACCTCCCCAGTCTTGAGACCAGGCTGCAGAAGGCTGCCCTTGTTTGTTATTACAGGCCGGCTGGGTCAGGGGCTGGGCCCTCTCCACCTGCCACCACCCCTGTCTCCAGACCCCCAGCATCACTGGAGGCATCGGTGTTCCATCCTGCCTGTTAGCATTGCCCCTGCTCAGCCTGATGACAGGCCCTTGGATGGGAGGTGAGGCAGGTCCCTCCCAGGAGACTGGAGGGAGACTTGGCTCAGATACCGATGTGACTAGCAAAGCCCAGGCCCACACCTCCCCCAGGGGAGAGGAGAACCTGCAAGGACCTGCCTGTGCAGGCTACAGGAGGTGGGGGGGGGTCTGCTGCTGCTGTTCCTGATGTCCATCTGGTCTGCCTGCGGCTGCCAGGAAGCTGATCTTGAAGGAGCCCAGGCCCAGGGAGCTGCCAGATTGAGGACAGAGCTGCTGGGGGGGAGGGGAGGATGGGGGACTTAGGAATTTCTAGAGGGATGGATAGACTGCAAATTGCAAATCTATGCCTGGGGCTTAAAGAGTGTCAGAGCTGGTAGGGGCCTTAGAACTGGGGATGTCAGGGCTGGGAGAGGCCTTAGAACAGGGAATGTCAGAGCTGGGAGGGGCCTGAGAACAGGGGATGTCAGGGCAGAGAGGGGCCTGAGAACAGGGGATGTTAGCACACGGAATGTTGGAGCAGGAGAGCATTTCAGGGTATAGACCATAAGAACATACAATATTCTAGTTGTCCTCGGGAAATTCAAACTCCCATTCTCTGGATGAGAAAACTGAAGCCCAGAAAGAGAGCTGACTTGTCTCTAGTCACATATCAGGCCAGTGGTGTTCAAAGCCAGTGTAACCCATGGCTACTTGACCTTGCCCTAAAGGAGAACACCCCTCCCAGCCCTGCCTTGATTTTCAGCTCTTTTTGCGTGTTTTCCTTTTCAGAATCACCTCCTTGAGGATGGTGATTTTTTTTGCTTGTATTTATGTTTTTTTTCCATTTTTCCCATCACCTTTATTTTTATTCCCAGCACAGTGTATAATAAATGCTTTACCTGTCTATCTATCAGTGGCATGAAGTGGGTCTTCTCCCCCCTAGCCTTGTCCTTGGCCCCCACGGATGTTCTGGGCATCAAGTCAAACAGGAGCAAGGCTGCTGAGCCTCCTAGAGATTTGGGTTTGACACCTCTGTTCTGCAGCTCTGAAGACACGTGAGACTTCTAGGGGCATGTTCATTTTTTCCTCTCTTAATATTTCTTTGAGTATTTTTTTATTGAAGACACTTTTAAAAAAATTATCTTTATTTGCTTTTGGTTTTCAGAGGCATTTGGGGTTAAGTGACTTGCCCAGGGTCACACAGTAAGTGTCTGAGGTTGGATTTGAACTCAGGTCCTCTTGACACCAGGGCAGGTACTCTATCTACTGTGCCACCTAGCTGCTCCTTACCTTTTTCTGTGAGCATATCCCATCCTCTAGGCTACCCAGTGAACCACCCCTTTAAAAAAGAAAGAGCAAAAGTATAGTTTAGCAAATCCAGTCAATGTACTGATGGTATCTGACAGCATACACAATATGCCACTCTCATAGCCCCCCACCTCTGCAAAGAAAGAAGGGCAATGAGAATTCTCAACTTTATTTTGTTCTGGATAGAACAATAACATTGATTGTACCATATAATTATAGTGGCAAAGACTGCTGGCCTCAGAAAAAGTACTGAAAAGATGCATCTCCCTTCCTTATATTGTCAGTCAATGTAAACATGGTCTTCCTGGTTCTTCTGACTTCATCTTGCATCAGTTCATGTAACTCTTTCCTTTTAAATATTTTATTTTAATTTATCTGGTTAGGCAATGGGGTTAAGTGACTTGCCCAGGGTCACACAGCTAGTAAGTGTTATGTTTCTGAGGCTGGATTTGAACTTATCCACTGGGCCACCTTAATTCCTCTTTTCTTAATTCTTTGTAATCAGCTTTTCTTGCTCTGAGGTAGTAGCTCATTCCTTTCATTCACCACGATTTGCTTAGCCATTCCCCAATGAATGAACACCTGGGCAGCGATGGAGAAAAGATATGAATGCAAATCATGCCTTAAATACTTTTGTGACTTTGGGCAACTCTCTTCTCCATCTCAACTTCCTCATCTGTAAAATGGGGAGACTATTAGCACCCATCTCACAGGGTTGTTGTAAGGATCAAATGAAATGATATATGTTAAGTGCTTTGTAAACCTTATACAAATATTATTACTTTGTTTCCACATCTTTGCTAAATGAATGAATGAAGAAAGAAAGGAAAGAAGGAAGAAAGGAAGGAAGGAAGGAAGAAAGAAGGAAAGAAAGAAAGAAAGAAAGAAAGAAAGAAAGAAAGAAAGAAAGAAAGAAAGAAAGAAAGAAAGAAAGAAAGAAAGAGAAAGAAACAAAGAAAGAGAAAGAGAGGTTGTGGGACTCTGTCTTTCTGTCCTTGTCCTGACTGGAGTATAAGTCCAGCAGTGAGATCTCTGGGTTAAGAGTTACAGACATGGCAGCTAGTTTCTCCCCCATAATTCTAAATTGCTTTTCAGAATGGTTGGGACAATTGAAGAGCATCTGGATTTTTTAAAAAGGAGAGGGCAAAGCTTTCCTTCCATGTAAGCATTATAAGTGGTAGAATGTCTGGAATCCGGTGGGAAAGTGCTTTGGAAAGAGCCCCAACCAAGCCTCGAAGCTCACCAAGTGGTTGAGTCCCTGCTGGTTCACCCACAATCTTTCAGGAGCTAGTTATGGGTGAAAATGGGACTTATATATTGAAGAACTGGGGCTTTGGTCTCCATCCCCTCCCTATCTCTCTCTTTTAGTGAGGCAGTAAGCTGTAGTCGTGGAAGGAGAGGCATGGAATTCTAGTGCTATCATTAGCTACATGTATGATCCCTGTGGACACAGGAGAGAGAGGTGGCGCTGGAGTCAGAGTTCAAATCCTGCCTCAGCTATTTGTGAATTGTGTATAAATGTTAAACCTCTCTCAGTCCCAGTTTTCCTCATCTGTAGAATGGGGATAATAAAAACATTTCTCTCAGAGTAGTGAGAATGAAATCAAATGATAATAGTGTCCTTGCAATGGTGCATCGCAAACCTCTAAGAGTTGTAGGAATGTTAGCTATTGTTATTATTTCCCCTTCCTGGCCCCATCCCTCTCTAATCTCTATTCTAATGACCCTCTCTTCTGAGCCCTTCCCTATACTGTCCCAGCTCTGACATTTTCGCTATCCTAAGAACCTACTAAGTTCTTGCTTTTTTTGTCTGCAGCCTTTAAAACACAACAACTGCCTCTCACAGTTGTTTTAAATTTCCTGGCTGGGCTGCTGCTGGGGGTCTCTACAGGCAGAACATTTCTGCAAAATCTTTACTCTCCTCCAATTTTATATGCGGGTAGACTCCTGGGCTGGGGGTTGGAGCAATAGCTTCCAGCTGGGCAGGAGAAAAATCCATGAGGGGGAGGGGGAGGGAGGGAGCTGCCAACTACTGGTGGGGGGTGTGTGTGTGTGACTACCCCTAACTCCTCCCCCTCCTCTTCGCCCTCACCCACCCTAGAAAGCTGATCAAGTCTTGGGTCTTTAACATAAATGCTACCTTTTTTTTTTAAGCTCCTCTGGTCTGAATATTTCTGGGCTCTATGGCTATCACGTTTATGCTTTCATTTCCTCTCCCTTTAACCAGCCCCCTCTCCCATTTCTCCTCTGTCACTCTCAGAATTTCTTCGCCCTGGCACAGGTCTTTCTTCCCCATCTTTCCCAGGTTCCATTATCAGCAGAGAGGTCACTGGGATCAGCCTGTGTTTTGATTGCTAGAATTCTGGGACCCTGAGCCTCGGTTTGGGGTGCTAGGCCAATGGCTGGGTCTTTTGAATTCTAGGAAAAAAGACTGAGGTTCTTCTGTTGAAACGTTGTCAAGTTACCTCTTTGGATTTAAAACTGGGATGGACCTTAGATCCAGTTATCCAGCCTAGATTTTTGATCTGGAAGGAAGGCTGGAGGCTGTCTCATCCCACCCTGCCATTTTACAGATTTGGGAACTGAGGCTGAAGAAAATGAAGTGATTGTCACCTAACTCACCTTATGATCATAGTTCTTGCTTACTCCCAGCCCAGGGATCTCTCCACTCTCATTTGACTCCACCTCCACCCCTTAGCTGTCTCAAATCCTGGCAATTCTTCTACCCAATTGGGTGAAGCTTAGATTTCCAGCTGTGAGAGACAAGAGAGCAGGCGGCTAATCTCACCCTGTCTTTGTGCCCAAGAGGCAGCAGTGGCCCAGCGACTTTTAAGGAACTTCTCCAAGGACAAGCTGCCTACAACAGGGGGCAGGTGGGCCTGAACCAAGGTTCTTGGCCATCAGAACTATTTTCCACTTCTGACACGAATGGAACCCGTACCCCAGAGAGACCCAGTGACTAGGTCAAAGTCACAGAGTTGAGAGTCCAGTCCAACTCCAAGGACAAATCTCAGTTCCATTCCAGTACAACTCCATGGATGGCCAATCTTGGGCTCTTTCTAATTTAGCAGTTTGTTTCCCAGCCTGTGGTAGTGGTAGTAGAAGATTTCGGGAAGACTTTTGGTCAGTTTTATTCACATGTTTTAAAGGCTCTTCCTCTTCCTCTAATTAAAATGCCCCCACCCCCGTTTCTCCCCACCCTCTTTTTGCTCTTGGAAGATTTTTTTTTTGGCTTTTTGGTGAGGCAATGGGGTTAAGTGACTTGCCCAGGGTCACACAGCTAGTAAGTGTCAAGTGTCTGAATCTGGATTTGAACTCAGGTCCTCCTGACTCCAGGGCCAGAACTCTAGACACCTAGCTGCCCCCTCTTGGAATGAGTTTCTTAGTCCTTGGTGCTTTCTCCAAGAAGCTATGACTGAGGCTTTGGCCAGTGAGTGACACCCTAATGGAAAGGACTGGGCCTGGAAGTCTGGATACTGTTGGCCCGTGAACTAGCTGTGTCGATCAGCTGACCTCATTTTCTCCTCTGGAAGAGACAAGGCCACTCTCATTTGACAGAACTCTTTCTAGTAATGCAGGTCTGATATTATTAACAATTAAGGCTACAGGTACACAAGTACTTTCTGGCCACAGCCCTCTGAGCTAGGTTGGGCCAAGGACTTCTATTTCTCTTTTGCAGATGAGTAAACAGAGTCAGAAGCCTATCTGTTGTCACAGGGCAAGGGCTTATTATTATGAGAAAACTCATTTCAGCACTGCCACTAAGTTATAGAGCCTAGACTAGAAGAAGAGGCCTCAGGGGCCAATACCCTCATTTTACAGAGGGGGAAACTGAGACCCAGGGAGAGGCAGTCACTAGCCCTGGGTCACCTAGGTAGAATCAGGACTGGGATTTGTCTTCCTGACTCCGGAGTCTAAGCAGTTGACCTGCTACCCAAAGCTGCCTCTCAGTGACCTTGGGTGAGTCCCTTAGCCAGCGGTGGCTGGCCTTTTTTCCAGCTCTGGTTTTCCCTCCCTCTTCAGTGGCCTGGGGGTGGGATGTGTAAGCAGAAAGGACCCGGCTCCTTTAAGACTCCTCTGATAAGAGACCCCAGGGAGCCCGAGTGCTGGGAGCTGGAGGGAGAGAGGTGGCCCCGAAAGCCCCATCTGTTCTGCTGGGCGTCGCCTGGGCTGTGTGGGAGGATCTGGAAGGCCCAGGACAAAAGATATTGAAATGTTGTCTTTGTTCTGCTCCTCACAGATGCCTGGAGGCTTGGGGACTGGAATGGAGGGGGGAGGGAGGGCAGGGAGGTCGTGGGGCTGGGGAAGGTGGTGGGAGGACGGAAGGCTTGGCGTCTGAGCCTCTGGGGAAAGACAAAGCTGTTGGCTGGAGCTGCCTTCCCCTGTGGGGCCAAAGCCCTCAATTTCCCGAAGAGGAAACTGAGGCTGAGACCACCCAGGGTGCTTCGGGGGAACCGAGGGCTGTATTTGGAGTCGGGAGACCCGGCTTCCAGGCCTGGGGCCTCAGTGTCTTCTGCACGAAAGGAGTTAGAATGCTTTCCTGCCTCACCTGTCTGGTGCTAGACAAGGAAGGGCTTCGTAAATTTGTGTGACCGCGGGGCCAATTCTTCCCCTTCTCTGAACCTCGGTTTCTCTCACTGTAAAGTCCAGGTGTGTGATGACTTTGGTCCTTTCTTCCTCCCTCCTTTTCTTTCCTCCTTATTCCCTCCCCTGGGCTTCAGTTTCCTCATCTGTAAAATTAGGGGGTCCATGTAGTCAGCCTCTGCTGTAGTTGTACGAACCCCTCGACCCTCTCTCCAGCCTTTTCCCCTTCTTCCCTTGCCTACACTGAATTCTGGGGGGCTTGAGGTATGTGTGCATAGCGGGGAACTACAAAGTGGAGAAACATTACCCGAGATCACCCAGTCAGTGAATTAGTGGCAAAGCTGGGAATCAGAACCCAGGTGTCTTTACTCTCTAGCCCCACGAAGGGGAGGGAGTCCTTCTGGGGTCCCACAATTAAGGGAAACTTCAGGGTCTGTTCTTGAATCGGCCTAGACAGATAGGATGGGGTTCCAAACCTGGTTCTGCTCTGTGTACCTGGGCAACCTTGGGCAAATGCCTGGCTTTGTCTGCGCCCTCCCTGTCTGCAGACCGATCTGGGAGGGGTGCGGGTAGATGATTTCGAAGTCCCCCTTCTACCTCGGCCGTTTTCCCCGCCTGCCCTGCCTAGAAACAGGGCTCCTTTGTCCCCATGGCTAGTGCAGCTATGATTTATGGGCGGGCAGGAAGTGCACACAGCAGGAGCCGGGTGGCAGGCTGCCTCTCCTGGGCCAGGCTGGGGAAGGGAGGGGAGGGGAGAGCTGGAGGAGGACTTGGGAGCTGGTGTATCTAGGAAGGCCTTGCCTCCTGGCTCCAGGAAAAGCTTGTTCATTAATAAGCTCACGAGCTAGGGAGGGAAGGGCCCTTAGAACCGAAAGCATTACCACTGCAAGGGCCCCTAGAAACCATCTGGACCATCTCCCCTAATTCGAGGAAGCAGCCCAGAGAGAGGAAGGAGCCTTAGCAACTTGGTGACATGGTCACCCTAGGCTGGGTTCAGAAGATAAACTTTGTAGGCGTCTGGATTAGTGGAGTTCTCCAGAGCTAACCTGACTCATACCTACCTGACTATCTATCCCCCCTGCACCCCTCACCCCCTTTTCTTTTCTTTTTAAAATTTTAATTAATTTATTTTGAATTATCAACAATCACTTCCACAAGCTTTTGAGTTTTAAATTTTTCTTCCCCTCCCTCCCCAAGACAGCATGCAATCTGATTTTCACCCCCTTTTCTTGGAACCTCTATGGCTCTATGGCTCCACACAGCAAGCCTGGGGCTTCTCAGACCAAACCAGCCCTTCCCGGCCAATCCTCCCAGGTACCCCCGGATCCTCCTGCAGCTCCCCTGCTCGCCCCTCCTTTTCCCCAATAAGAAAGTAAGTTCCTTGGGTCAGGGACTGTTTTTGTGTCTGTATTCTTAGAGCTTAGCAATGTGCCTTGGACAACACAAGCATTTAATAAATGCTTTTTATTCCTTTATTAATGCATTCCTTCATTCCTTTTGTACTGGCCCTGGGGGAAGAGGAGTCAGGAATGCCAAAATTTGAGGTCTTGCAGGAATGGGGCTTACTCTGCCTTTGACCTTGGGGAAGACATTTCTCTGATATTTGATCTCTTGGACTGAAGGGGTTATACTATGACCTGTAATGTTTCTTTCTAATATTTTTCTGTTCTGATGACCCTTTCAGCTTTTTTTGTGCCCTAAGGCCTCTCCCACCCTCTCTGTTCTAAGGGCCCTGCCTGCTCTAACATTCTTTGTTCTAAATTCCCTTCCCATTCTGACATTCTCTATGCTAAGGCCCTTTCAGGCTTGGCTTTCAAATTCTGTGTTTTACAATTCTAGACCCTGGTGACCTTTCCCCTCCTCCTAGTGCTTATCATCACACTGTATACTGTGGTCTCACTCAGCCCATCTGACGGGCTATGACTTAACTCTTCATCCTCTGGTCTCCTCTCCTGGCTACTATGTAAACACCTTTCGGGCAGCACCTGTCTCATATTTTGCCCCAACCTCTCTGAGCGTTCGGCAGGCCAGATAGCTCATATTCAATCACTGCTCAGGGAATGATGGGAGTTTGGCACCCTTTTCCGGCAAGGCAGCTGGCCAGCTGGTCTGCAAAGATCCAAGAACTGGAAGTCAGGGCCATTGACTGAGGTCTGCGTCATGACCTTGACCAAATCCCTTCCGCTTTCTGGGCCTCAGTTTTGTTATCTGTAAAATGAAAAGCTTGGACTAGAGGCCTGTGGGGTCCCTTCCAATTTTGGAAAGCTACAGTTGCAACCCCAGCTGTTCCTTCCCATTTCAATTCCTTGTCCTCTTCTTTCTCTTTCTGCCTTCTCCTTACCCATTATTTCAGGCAGCTCAGACACAACAAGAGACAGGAGGGAAAGGCCTGGATGAGCCTCGGTGACTTTATTCCTCCCTTCCTTCCAGGGTCAAATAGAATCCCAGTTTGAGGATGGCAGGATTTAGAGCGGCTTGAAGATAGATCAATTGGTCCAACCCCATCATTTCATAGGAAAGGAAACTGAGGCCCAGTGACCAAGGTCATAGAGATCGTAGGAAACAGAAGGAACTCCAGATCCTTCTCTTATACCCCAAGTGCTGGGTCTAGAGGTCAAGTCTTCTTGGGGCTACAGGGTGATTCCTTTCAACTGACATTTATTAAGCACTCACTGTATGTATGGCATATATACTGTCTGCGCCAATGTCCGAGGAAACTCTAAGATTCTAAGTTAAAGAGAAGTTACTCATCTGCCTCAGTGTGGGGAGTTTTCATTCTGGGAGTTCTCTATGTTCATAGGACAATAATAAAAATTGTTGTTATTGTTGTTATGTTTTAAGGTCAACAAAGCACTTTACAAATATCTCATCCTCACTACAGCCCTGTGAGATGGGTGACGTTATTATTCCCTCCCAAACAACAACAAATAAAGGGTATTTTCTCAGACCTTTCAAAAGCCTTAGACCTATCAAAAAGACCTTAGGGCTTATCAAAACAACATCGTAAGGCTCACTGCAAATTGATACTATCTAGTCTCAACCGTGCCCTCAGTGAAGCAGGACAGGACGAACATTCTATTCCTCCCTAATCAATTCACTCCCCTACTTTCTTCAGCAGCTGTTCCAAACCTTCTCTTCTTTCCTCAAGCTTCCCATGGCACCCCTCCCCCCATCCTCTGAGCAGACCTCGACTCATATTTCACTGAAAAAATTGAAACCATTCCATGAGAACTCCCCCGCTCCCCTCCTCAGCTCACATTATTCAGACCACTTTCCCTATTATATCCTCCTTCATGCCAGTCTCAGATGAAGAGGCGGCCCTTCTTTTTGCCAAGGCAAGCTGGTCTACAATCACAAGTGATCTCATCCCCTCCTGTCTTCTCCAGCAAGATTGACCCCTCTATCATCTCCACCTTCACTTATCTTCAATCTCTTATCTACTGGCTCCTACCCTGCTGCCTACGAACACGCCCATATCTCTTAAAAAACCCTCACTTGGAGCTACCATGCTATATCTCTCCTCCCCTTCTTGGCTAAACTCCTTGAAAAAGAGCGATCAGCAAAAATCAGCCTTCTCTCCTTTCTACCCTCCATCCCCTATTGAGAAAGCAAGAAAAACAAAACCCCTATTACAAACATGTAGAGTCAAGCAAAACTAATTACAGCTTCATCTTTAGCCAAAAACATGTGTCTCTTTCTGCACTCTGAGCCCTCCCCCTCTCTGTCAGGAGGTGGGTGGCAGGTTTCATCATGAGTCCTTTGAAATCATCATTACCCTGATCAGAGATGTTAAGTAAGTCAGAGTTTCTTGTCTTTATAAAATTGTTGTCATTGTATAAATTACAATACTGGTTCTGCTTATCTCATTCTGCATCAGTTCAAATAAATCTTCCTAGGTTTTTCTGATACCATCCTGCCTATCATTTCTTATAGCACATTAGTATTCAATCACATATATCACAATTTGTTAAACCATACCCTGACTGATGGATACCCCTCAGTTTCCAATTCTTTGCATTGCAAAAACAGCTGCTATCAATATTTTTGTGTATCTGTAGATCTTGTTTTGCTTGGGACTCATCCCTCCCTTAATCTACCTTTTCTCCTGTTTACCCCTTTGACTTCTCCCCTTTCCCTCCTGTTTTTCTGTTTAGTGAAATAGATTTCTGGACCCAACTATGTGTAAATTCTTCCCTCTTTTGACCAGTTTAGATGAGAATGAGGTTAAAGTGCTGTCTACTTTCCCTATCCCTTCCTCCTTGTTTGTATAGACTTCTATTTGCCCACCCCAATGATGTGGGATAAGTTCCCCAACCTTCCTCTCCCTTTTCCCACTTTTCTCTTCTCCCTTTTCATTCCCATTCCTTCTTTCTTTCTTTCTTTCTTTCTTTCTTTCTTTCTTTCTTTCTTTCTTTCTTTCTTTCTTTCTTTCTCTCTTTCTTTCTCTCTCTCTCTCTCTTCTCTCTCTCTCTCTCTCTCTCTCTCTCTCTCTCTCTCTCTCTTTCAGCTAGGCAATGGGGTTAAGTGACTTGCCCAGGGTCACACAGCTAGTTAAGTGTCAAATGTCTGAGGTCAGATTTGAACTCACATCCTCCTGACTGCAGGACTGGTACTCTATCTACTGGGCCACCTAGCTCCCCCCCCATTCCTTCTTTTTTAAAATCAACAACATAGAACAGAACCAGTCCCAGGTCCTCTGTCTGATTAGACTTCCTCTATGATTCCTGATGATAATAGTTTTCAGAGGAGACACATCTCTTTCCCTATATTAGGATATAAACAGTTTATCCTTATTTCATCCCTTATGTTTGTGAAATCATGTTTACCTCTTTATGTTTCTCTTCATCAGAGTCTCTGTGCAGCTCTGTTATTTTCATAAGGAATTCTTGGAAGTCCTCTATTCATTAAAAATCCTGCCCCTCACCCCCATAGCATTATACTCAGTTTTGCTAAGTTATTCCTGATTATAAACCTAAATCCTTTGTGTTTTGGAAAATGGCATTCCAAGTTCTCCACTCCTTTATGTTGGGAGCTGCTAAGTTTTGTTTGATTCTAACTGTGGCTTCTTGGTACTTGAATTCTTCCTTTCTGGTTGTTTGCAGTGTTTTTTCCTTTAACATAGAAGCTCTACATTTTGGCCATAATGTTACTGGGAATTGTTGTTTTGGGATGTCTTGTATTAGATGACCAGTGGATTCTTTCTATTTCCACTTTATCCTTTGGTTTTAAGAGATCTGGGAAGGTTTCTTTCATGATTTCTTGAAATATTATGTGTAGACTTTTTTTTTTCATCATGACTTTCAGGTAGTCCAATGATTCTTAAATTATCTCTCTTCAATCTGTTTTCTAGGTCAGATAAGATACCTTACATTATTTTCTTCTGTTTTTTTTCAATTGTTTAATTTTGTTTCAATATTTCTTGTTGTCTCACGGAGTCATGGGTTCTATTTGACCCATTCCAATTTTCAGGGAGTTTGTTGCTTGGGTAAGGTTTTGTACCTTTGTGCTAAGCTATTAATTCCCTTTCAATTCTTCCTTCCATAGCTCTCATTTCTTTTCCAATACCTCCCTCCCACTCCCACTCCCTGTTCTCATTTAATTTATACAAAAATTTTTAGCTGTTTAAAAAAAAACAACTCTTGCTTTTTCTCTTCTAGGAATTCTGACTAAATTTATTTTTAGTTTAATTTTATTTCATTAATTTTTATTTCATTAATTTTATTTCTACTAAATTTATTTTTCTTTGAGATATTGCTTAAAGATTTTTTTTTTTGCCTTTTTTTTTTTGGCTAGGCAATGGGGTTAAGTGACTTGCCCAGGGTCACACAGCTAGTAAGTGTTATGTGTCTGAGGTTGGATTTGAACTCAGGTCCTCCTGAGTCCAGGGCCGGTGCTCTATCCACTGTGCCACCTAGCTGCCCCTTCGAGATGTTTTATAGTCATTCTTTTCTTCTTATTCTTTGGAAGGGGGAACTCATTGCACTTTTTTCTGGTACTCCAACATCTTGGCTCCATCATCAATGACCTCTGAGTTGCTAAATCTAATGGCCCTTTCTGAATCCACATTCTCCTTCATGTCACCAGAGCAAACTTGACTCTGTGGCTCACCTTTTTCTCTTTGCTACTCTCTCCTCTAGGTTTTTGTGACACTGATTTCTTTTGATTCTGCCCCTACTTACCTGATTGTTCCTTCTCTACATTCTTTACTGGATCTCATTGAAGTCATGCCACCTAGCCATGAATAGCCCCCATGGTTCCATTTGGGCATCCTCTTTTTTTTTTTTAAACTCTATACTCTCTCACTTGAGGATCTCATCAGCTCCCCATGGGTTCAATTATTATCTCCAGGCAAATGATTCCCAGGACCACATATCCAGCCCTAGTCTTCCTCCTGCTCTACAGCCACACATCTCCAACTGTCTCTCAGACACCTTGAACTAGATATCCCATAGGCACCTCAAACTCAAAATATCCATGAAGCCCCAACCTTAGTACAGATCCCCATCATTTTTGATCTGGACTATTGTAACAGCTTTCTGATTCTCTGTCCATCTCAAGTCCATCCTCCACTCAGCTGCTAAGGGATTTTTTCTTGATTGGAGATCTGACCACGTGATCCCTCTAACTCAAGGAGCTTCCTATGATATGATATAACGTCCTCTGTCATCTAAAACTCTTCATATTTTTTCAGCTTTCTTACACCTTACTTCCATCCCTCGTCCTTCTACTTTATGATCCAACTCCTTTGGTCAACTGGCAGTTCCTCCAACATTTCCCACCTCCACGCCTTTGCACTGGCTGTCCCCCCCACCTGGAATGCTCTCACTGCTCACCTCTACCTCCTGGCTTCTTTCAAGGCTCAGCTCAAATTCTGCCTTCTGGAGGAAGCCTTTCCTGTCCTACCAGGTCTTACTCAATCCCCATTGAGATGAACTTCATACACTCTCTACACATCTTGTATTTGCTGGCTTATTTGCCTGTTGTTTCCCCCTTTAGAATATAAGCTACTTGATGACACAGATTGGGGTATGTGGTCTTTCTGTTTGTTTGTTTCCTTTCTTTTTACCCCCTTCACTTAGCACAGTGCTTGGCATATGCTACTTACCTAATAAATTCTTTTTGACTTGACATGGCACATACTAGGTGCTTAATGAATGGCTATTGACTGACTAACAGAAAAAAACCAAACAGTCCCCACCTTTAAGCAGTTTACTTCTGGTGGGGGTGGGGAAAGGGGAGGGATACATCATACACACTGATAATTAAACACATAATATAAGGAAAAAAACAACACCGATTGCTGGGGCTGGGGGTGGGGAATGATGGCAGGCTGCATAGAGGGGGCAGCATCTGAGATGAACCTTGAGAGAAGACCAGGATTCTGGGAGGTAGAGATGAGGGGATGCAGCCTAGGCATGGTGAACAGTCTGTGCAGATGTTGGGACTTGGAGTTTCTGGCACAGCGTTTGGATCAAATTCAGTATTTGTGGAGGGTGGGGGATGGGGATGGCAGGAGGACCACTGACTGAGTATATTTAGTGGGGATTCCTTTCATTTGTGCAGTTGGCCTAAAGTTCCCTTCCAGCTCTCAAAATCTGCTGTGCTCTGACCTTGGGGTTCTATGAAAAGAGATGGGCAAAGGAGGCTAGAGCCTGCTGGTGGAGGGCCTTACTTGGACACACCTGGCAAGGTGGAGCTCTGCCAACCCACGATGGGCTGTGCCCTTTCCCTCTCTTTTGGGCATTGCCAGGCTGAAGCTGGGATTTCTCCGCTCTTTTTACCTGGGAGCATTTGCAGGGTGGGAACAGGGAGGCCTAGGTCACCCTGCCCTAGAGGAGATATGCTTCACATTCCTGACTTTTCTCTAGGGAGGCAGAGATCCATATTTCTGATTGGTCTTTAGTCCCTTCCCACTTGTGGTCTTGTGGGTAGAATCCTAGGGGCTTGGGTTCAAGTCCCACCTCTGACACACCCTGGCTGTGCCCCAGACAGCTCTCAGAGATGACAGGTTACCTGGCAGGTACAGATCTGACTGGGTAGGGGGAGTCTTCTCACCAGGAGTACCCTATACTGATAGAATCCTACCCTTTTCTCCCCCTCCTTCAAGAAAAATGAAACGCCTACTGTGTGCTGTGAGAGATCAGAAATTTATTAAGCACCTACTGTGTGCTGAGCACTGTGCTGGGGATACAAAGAAAGGCAAAATATAGTTTCTGCCCTTGAGGAGCTCCCAATAAATGGGGAGACCACATTCAAATAATTACATACAGATCAGATAAATTGGAGATAATCACAGAATCTTACCTATATCCAAGCAGGAATTCTTCCTCTGGCCTTCCCAGTGAGTGCCCATCTGGCCCCTTCAAAGACTTCCAGGGACAAAGAACCCACCAACTTCCAGGGCAGCCCATTTGGAATGGATCTGGCCCTTTGTAAGCTTCTTCCCTGTGCTGTCTTTAGGGACCAAACAGAGGTGACAGCCAGCCCCTGCAAATTCTGTCAGCTCTCTTGTCCCTGGAAATTCAGCATTTGAATCAGGGCAACCTGTTTATTGGTCCTGCTCTGGACTTGGCATTCCATCTCCCCAAGTCTTCTCATCTCCCCAATAAGTATTTCTATCCAGTGAATGGAATGCTGGTCCTAGAACCAGAAGAGGCCCTCACTGGAAAACTGGCTGCGGACTTTAGCCTGGGTCAAGTCCCTTGAAGGGCTGTCCAGTGGAGGAGGGGTCCAGAGGGCAGAACCAGGAGAGGGCGGGGGGGGGGAGAATAGTTCAGAGAACAGTTGGACTTGATATCAGGAAAAAATTCAAAGGAGAGCTCTCTGGGAGTGGAAGCGTGGTAGAAAGAAGCTAAGAGTGGGTGGACTCCCCATCACCTGAGTCCTGGAGGCAGGGGCTTGATTATCACACGGGAGGTGCTTGGGAGGGATGCATCATGGTGTGCCATGTCAGATCTGACAGGGGTTCTTGACCTGTTTCCTGTCCTGGAACACCAGTCTGGTGATACCTTGGGACCCCTTGTCTGAGTCATGCTTTTAAAGGCATAAAATAAAATTAATGAGATTATAAAGCAAACATTTTATTAAGAACCAGTTATATAAATTTTTAAAAAAAGTTCATGGACCCTAGGTTAAGTACCTCTGATCTGCAGGTTTGACCACATGCCCCCTGAGATCCCTTCTAACCAGATTCTGTCTTGTCTGCAAGGTCTCATCACTCCTCAGAGCCTCAGTTTTGTCATCCATACAATGGGGACAATAATTCTGCCTTCCTGAGCTCGCGAAGTTATTGGGAGAAAAGAGCTAGAGAAATGTGGTGTCATCATTCTGATCTCTGGTATTCTCTCCATGTTGACCTTTCTCTTCAGAAAATGTTCCACTTTGCCTTGTTTCTTCCCTCCCTCACAGTCTAATTAGGAAGCAGATACCCACATGCAACCAACTAGCAAGATTTCCAAGGCCACGGTTGTTTTATTTCGGGAGTCCTAGTCTCATAGAATTGTAGATTATTAAAGTGGAAGGAATCTCCGAGATGTTCCAGTTCAACTCCCTTATTTAACAAATTAGTAAATGGAGGTCCATAGGGGAGAATTAATTTACCCAAGGTTTCTTGACAGGTTAATGAAAATAATAATATTAGCTGGTCTTTATACAGATAATATATTTATTTTTATTTTATATTTTAATTTATACAGATAATATAACAGTCAGGTGCTATTATTATACCCATTTTATGGACAAGGAATCTGAGGCTGAGAGAAGAGTACTCATTTGCCTTTGGTTACATGGCTTTTAAGTACCTGAAGCAGGATTTGAACTCGTGTCTTCTGTACTCGGGGTACAGCCTGATAGCCACTAGATCACCCAACTAACTGTCTCTAATAGAGCTTTTAGCAGAGCTGAGATTTAAACTTAGGCTTCCTTTCATGCTGGATCAGTACTTGTCGTGTATGTTGTACTAGGGGGTCCTTTTCAGGAGAGGCCCAGTGTGAGTTCTGTCCTTCAGACCTGGGGATTGCCAAAAGACCACTTAAGTCATCACACCCTGTCCTGCAGTGTAAGCATGTTTCCAAATGGAGATGGGGCGGGAGCGGGGCACACATCTGCAGAAGGGCAGAGAGACCCTGTCCTGGGTGCTCTGTCAGTGCCTTCTTTTGTTGACTGTTTAGTGGTCTTATCTGCACGTGCCTCGTTTCCTCCCAGCTTGGCACCTGCCCCAACAACAAAAGCTTTCAAGTTCCTGGGCTTCACTTTTCCAAAGCCATGGAGTGGGAAGGGACCATAGAGGCCATCTAAATATAGTTCAACCTCCAATGATAGAAAACTGATTGTCCAGGCCACATTTGGGCCTTTCCCATTGTTAGGGAGTTTTTCCTTCCATCAAGCCTTAATCTGCCTCACTGCCACTTTTATTCATACAACTTACAGTTTCCACCCATGAGTTTTCTCCTCTATAAAATTACAGGGTTGGATTCAGTGGTCCAACTCTGGCCTTCTATGTTCTATGGCTTTACCAGGTCTAAAACTAGGATTCTATGGCCTTTGAAAGACAGGTAGGATACAAAGGAGAATGATGAGGAAGAACCAGAGTGAGCAAAGATCTGAAGTGGAAAACATAAGGGGGGGTGTTTGAAGAGAGAGGATCCCACCGGAGTTGGGGGGTTCTTGTAGCTGGGCAGCAGGAGAGAAGGTGATATGAAGGAGGGCTTAAAAGCTGGCAGAAGAGTCAGGCTCAGCATATTAGTGAGGGATAGATTCTCCCAGTGAAAAAGGACCTAGGAGCATAGAACCCTGAGCTTGGAAGGGACCTTGAATCTTAAAGCTTGAAGGGACCTGAGAACAAAGAATGTGTAAGGGCTCTTAGAAGTCAGAGCGTTAGAATGTACAAAGTCCAAGCCTGGAAGGACCTTAGAATGTCAGATTTAGATCTAGGAGAGACCTACAGGGGTGGGGAACCTGGGCTTAAAACATAGAACGGGGAAACTGAAAGGAACTTAAGACAACGGAATTTAAAATATCAGAGTTGTAAGAGATCTTAGGACATAGAACAGAGAATGTCAGAGTTATAGGAGAGCCCTCAGGTAGAAGAGAACTTAGAACACCAAGCATCACAGCTTGGAGGCCCCTTTGAACATAGAGTGATGAAAGAGAGTGTCTGAGCCTGGAGGAACCTTAGAACAGAGAACGTTAGAACAGTGTCAGAGCTAAGAGAGATTTGAGAACACTGAATGTTTATAGCTTCCAGGGACCATAAAGCTCCTCTACTCCAACCCCTTTGTTTTGTAGATGCGGAAACTGAGAGTCAGAGGTGGGAAGTGGCTTGTCTGAGGTCACAAAAGGAGTTAGCAGAGACCCAGGGCAAGAAGGGCCCCGACTCAGTGGAGGCTGTAGGCCTCCCAGCACTTTTGCCTCTGCCCTGACCACAGTGCGCAGGGGGCTGAGCTCAGGACAGGAGCAGGCAGAGAGCCATAGCCAGCTTACCCTGCTTGTGGCTAGAAAAGTAACCAGCAGCTTGATGGGAGGCATTTGGTTGGAAATGTTGACAGGAATCAAAGATGTGGCTGGTTTCTGGATCTTCGGAAGGCATTTTTCTGTGACTTTTAAATTACAGTGCAGTGGGCATTGGGTTACTCTTAGTCGTGAATGAGCGGCTTATAGCAATACTCCCAAGTGTTCCTCCGGCTCCCCATCCACCGAGGTCTCAGCCAAAGAGTAAACTCTCTCCCATCACCTTTGTTTCCTCCTTCCACATCTTTTCTTAAACAACAAAAACCACTTCCTTAAAACTTCCAGAAAGTGGGTGTTATTGACTCCTAAATACAGGAAGTCCAAGACACGAGGAAAGAGCTCAGGCTTTAAAGTCAGACCCGTTCCGTGCTTCTTCTGTGACTGTGGATGGGCTATTTCATATCTGTAAGCCTCAGTTTCCACTTCTGTAAAGGAGGGAGCCAGGTGCCTGAATCAGGCCTCTGATGAGCTGCAGGATACTTAACTCAAGCTCAAGTATCATAAAACTGCTGGTGGTTAACACTGGTCACATCTCATTGTCCAGTGGAATGAAGAACCATCTCAACGGGACTTGGGAGTGGTAATAATAATAATAATAATAATAATAGCAACCATCACCATAGTGAGCACCTGCTATGTGCCAGGCACTGTGCTAAGCCCTTTACAAGTATTATCTCATTTGTCTTCACAACACTGGGTAGTAGATGCTTTTATAGATGAGGAAACTGAGGTAAGCAGAGATTAAGTGACTTTCCCAAGGTCACACAGCTAGTGGGAGCCTAAGACTGGATTTGAGCTCAGGTCTTCCTGATTCTAAGCCCAGTCCAAATCCATTGCCCCAAAATGGGTATTTTGAGTCTTTGGGTATTTTGGAGTCCCTTCTTTCCAAGTAGATTTCATAGGAAAGTCTGTCTGTCTTTTATTTGTCTTGCCTTGAGTTAAGTCTTGTCCATATGAGGTTGTTTATATCTGAGGCTAGTATTGCAAGCTTCAAATCCCATACAGCTGTCCATGAATACCATCTTGTTATCTGTGGTCTTCACAGAATCTACTTAGGCCACACTGAGCCCCTGGGACCTCCCACACCCATGGCCCTAGTCCTTGGCAGTTAATTTCCTCAGTTTTGGCCCCTTCTTCCCTAGGGCTGAGCCCTCTTGTGGGGGTACAAACTTTCCTAGCCAGTTGCCCCTAGATCATATTAGATTATCCTTCATAATCCTTCATATCTCATCTAGCCATTCACCTAGGCCATCTCTCTCAATTTTTGTATTTGTATCCCTGGCACTTACCACAGTACCTGACACATAATAACAATCAGTCAGTCAACAAACATTTATTAGGTTCTTATTTGCCAGGTACTTTGCTAAGTGCCAGGGATACAAAGAAAGGCAAAATCATCATATATTAAATGTGGTTTCGTTCATTCATTTATTCATCCATCCATCTTCCAACCATCTGTTCATGTATCCATCCATCCATTTATTCATCCTCCATCTGTCCATCCATCCATCCATCCATTCATCCAAGAGACCAGGGCAGTTCAGTGCTATGAGGAAACAGTCAGTGAAGAGATAGCTGTCTCAAACTCAGTTGTGTTCTGCTAGAGGCCTTCCCTTTTCTCTGAGGGCAGATTCCATTACACAGGTCTTTGCCTTACCACTGGAGCCTCCCTTCCCTGCTGTGCCCATGGAATGTGCCAGGCTTGAGGAAAACTTGGGATGATTTGGGGCTGTCATTTCATCTGCATTGGATGAAATAAGAGGAACTTACATTCCTTTAAGGTTTACAAAGTGCTGTGCAGACATTGTCTCAGTAATACCTCACAACCTTAGGAATTGGGTGCCATTTTATAGATGAAGAAACTGACTCTCAATGATGCTGAATGACTTGCAGCATGGCATAGCCAGAGGCTGAGGAAGGATTCACATCTAAGTCTTCTTGACTTAAGTCAAGCTCAGTGCCACCGTGACATGGTGTGACATGGTGTGTTTAGTGCTGTAGGCAAGTGAGAACTTTCAGAGTCTCAGTTTGCATGTCTATATATCTCCTATAGTCTTCAGCACTTCTTAAACTGTGGGTCCCCACACATGCCCCATATGGGGCCTCGAAAAAATTGGGTTTCTGAAGAGGCGATGACCAAAAATTAATTAACAATCAAAGGTGCACATCGCACTGCATGTGGCCTCAGCTCATGCAACCCCAAGGAAGGCTGCTAAAACTCGAAAAGGGGTCTTGAGTGGAAAAAGTTTAAGAAGCCCTGGTCTATATAATCTCTGAGGTCCTTATAAGCTCCACCAGTTTATAGCTCTGTGATTTCAAGGAAGGAGTGTGTTTTGAGTTAAAACAGTCATCTTAGGAGGAAGAGTGTAGTGTGGGCTCGCCATCATTGGAAGTTTTTAGGCAGAAGTGGGTGATCCCTTGGAAATGTTGCTTTGGCTTAAGGAAGCAGGGCTTCTCTCCATTAATGGTTTCTTATCTATCCTGGCTCTTGCTTGTTTGTATATGTTTGTTTGTCTATTGTCTCCCTCATTAGAATGTAAGCTCCTTGGGGGCAGGGATTGTCTTTTGCCTCTTTTTGTGCCCCAAGTACTTAGCACCAAGGTACGTGGTAGGCACTTAATAAATGTTTATTGGATTCCTGATTCAAGTAGGGACTGGACCAAATGACCTCTGGGACCCTTCCAACTCTAGGATTTGACCAAATCTTTGGAACATAAGCTGTTTGTGAGCTGGAGGCCTTCTGTAGGCTGGAATATCTGTCTTCCTTTGGTCTGAATTCCTATCGGCATTGGGGAAGGTGGCCTCTAACTGGGAGTCAGATATTTTCCCACCCAAGGCAAAACCTCACATGTTTTTAGCCTCCTTTTCCCTCCTAGATCCTGCTAGAGTAGAGGAACCTATCCTCACCACCACCCCCACTTCACCACATCCGTCTTCTATGCCTCCTTCTCTCCTCTAACATTCTGACCATGCTAGCAGAGGCCCTCATCACATCAGTCCTGGACCATTGCCACTGCCTTCCTGCCCCAAGTCTCTCCCCACTCCACTCCATCTTCCACCTGGCTCTCACGGTGATCTTCCTAAAACATAGGAGTGACTTTGTCATTCCCCTTAAACTCATTAAACTCCAGTGGCTCCTTATTACCTTCAAGATTAAACCTAAAATCTGCTTGGCTTTTAAAGCCCTTTACAGTGTGGCTCTTTCCTACCTTTCCATCCTTCTGTATGAAGACTTTCCCAGGCTACCTTGATACAGACATCCCTTTGAGATTACTTTCCATTTAATCTTTCCATATACATTTTGTATGTACATCTGACATTAGAATGGTAGCTCCTTGAGGGCAACAACTGTTTTTGCCCTGAAGGTAGCCCAGTTCCTGACATTGAGTAAGCATTTAATAAGCACTTGTTGGTAGGCTGACTGACATTAGTAAATACCCCTTTAAAAACTAATTAAGTCTGTCTGACAATCCCTGGGAAACATCCAGGATAGGGGCTCAAGAGAAATAGACCAGAGAAATTTCTCAGCCTCTCAGGGTCATTTTTGGACCTCACAGGTGAAAGGTGGTGAACTGCCTTTTGCCAACCTAACCTGTCTATAGGAGAGAGAATTGGAACAGAGAGAGGTGAGACAAGTGAATGGATGAAATCTCTTCCTTCCTTTGAGTTCCTGCTACTTCTTTACCCTAATTAGGCACTCCTCACTTCACACCTGAATTATTGTTACCAAACTCCTACCTGTCTTCCCAATCTCCAATTTTTCCCACTTCTGCTTGGATTACTCTTCCTGACACATAACTCTGATTCTACCACTCCCATACTTTAAAAAAAAAATGCTACCTCCCCTCCCAGATTGTCAATGGTTCCCCATCACCTTTAGAATAAACTTGGGCTCTCATTCCAGGCCCTCCACAATCCTGCTTCCATCATTCTCTTGGGAGAAGGCTTTGCTGTAGCCTTCCTGGTTCATGGATTTCCCTCCCTTCGCCATCCCAGGGCTACGCTTTATATCTTGGCTCTAACTGTGGTGCTTCAACCAGGAATTCCTTCCTTTTTGTCTGTCCTGCTTAACCTTTAGCCCCTGGATTAAATCCCACTGCTCCCTTGAAGCAGGCTTGCCCAGACTCCCTAGTGCCCACTGAAATCTCCCACTTCAGATTTTCCATACCATTGTCTGTGCTACAGTTTTCTCCCTCGTTTCCTGAACTTTGAGCCCCTGGAAGGCATAAATTGTACCTTAGCTCTTTGTCTTTACCCCCGGCCTGAGCACAGCATCAGTCCAGCTCTGCGCCTCCATGTTTACTACGATGGCTGGGTCTTTAATGGGTGCTGGAGGAGGGCCTGGATATTGTCCCCATGAACGCTGGTGGAAGGGATTTTGGATGTTTAGCCTGGAGAAGAGAAAACCTGGAGGGGTCCGTGAGGAAGGACAAGATGGGTGTCTTCAGGTAGTGGAAGGGGAATGACAGGCTTTAAAGTGAAGGATGGCTGAGTGCTTTGAGATCTATTGTCAAGTGTAGGTGGGTCCAGAGGGCTACTGGGGTCCCCTCAATACTCAAACTCTGACTTTTGGGTCTTTGTTCTGCCCCTCAATCTCTGTGTGGCTGTGGGCAGGTCATGGGAATCAGGCCTTGTAACAGTGTAACGCAGGTCCCAAGGTCACCCAGCCAGTCCATATCAGAGAGAGGACTTGAACCCAGGTCTCCAGCATTCTTCTACTCTATCTGCTTTCTAACAAGGCTCTTTATGTGACCTGAGATCTAGTCCTGACTCTGCGCTTTCTCAAGGCCTTCATTTCCCAGTCAGTAAAATGGGCGTATTTCTCCCTGCCCTGCCAATCTTAGGAACAGCACAGACTCTGAAGGGATCTTAGAAGCTGTCAAGTTCAACTCTTCCTGAACACCTCCAGGGATAGGGAACTTATTCCTTCCTAAGTCCCTTGTGACTTTGGGACAGCTCTAATTTATGAGGACATTTCCCCTTCTCTCCAACCTAATACTGCTTCTCTGCATGTTCTGGACATTGCTGCTAATTCTACCTTCTGGGTCCAAGCAGAATAAAACCAATTCTTCCCCCCCGCAACAGCCCCTCAGATACTTGAAGCCAGCCAGGCCCTAAGTCCATCCTCCCCGGTCTTCTCATCTCCTGATTGTCTTGTCTGGACACTCTATGCAGATAATCAGTAAATGTCCTGAGCATATCACTGGCCGACAATCTGTGCCTCCATGTTTACTGAGGCTGCCGGGTCTTTCACAGATTCCTGGGGAGGGCCTGTGAATGCTAGTGGAAGGGATGTGTGATGGTTAGGCTGAGAAGAGAACACTTGGGGTGGTAACCCAAGCATCACACTCCCGATGTCACCTGACCAGGGCAGGGAATGACTGGACCAGCTTTTATCTCCCCAGTCCTGGAGAGACTGAAAATCTCAGGACATTGGTGTGGCACTTATGAACCTTCATAATCATTAAAAGTCTTGAATCACAATCCCCCCTCCCATCGCAAGATATTAAATCACCATCGAGTCATAACTTTAGAGATTAGGAGTCATAGGATACTGAGCTGCCTTGTCTCTGTGGCTGAGCCAGGATTTGAACCTGGGATCTCCGAACTCCCAACTCAGCACTCTTGCCTTGACATCTGCTGTATGTGCCATGGTGTGAGCTAAGTCCCCGCAGTCTTTGTCTCAGGCATGCTGACCACTGTGGGATCACAGCTGAACCAAACAGCCTTAAACCTTCCCAGGGAAGGGACTGTGCTTTCTACTCTTATCTCCCTCACTGGGTTAAAGTTTTTTCTAAACACACCAGAGCCTACAAAAAATCTTTTCACTGTTTCTTTTTACTTGAATGATAAAAACTGTTACAAAGATCTCAACTTGAGGATACAGATGTATTTTCAGAGATTATATAAATACACATGTATACACACACACATATAGTATAGTGTGCTATATACACACATTCAAGATGCTGCAAGATTGGGTCCAGTGTATACACATATACTTGTAAGAATGCTGACCCCCCCCAAACTCCTCAAGGACTTATACTCTGTCCCAATCCCTCACAGAGATGCAGCAGAGCACCAGAGTATGAACGCTGGAAGAGACCTGAGGACACAGAGTCGTAGGGCTGGAGCTTGGAAGTCATCTAGTCCAACCTACCCACTGTACAGATGAGGAAACTGAGGTCTAGACAGGTAAAGCAACTTACTGGAAGTCACACAGATACAGAGCATTTCAGGACATAGAATGTTAGAGATGGGAGGGACCTCGAACAGAAAATGTCAGAGCTGGAAAGAGATTGTAGAGATCATCTTGTCCAAAACCCTAGTTTTACATAAGGGGAGACAGAGACCCAGACAAGGGCACTGATTTACCCAAGGTCATAATGGATGTGGCAGAACTCAGAGCCCTTATCCACTTCTGCTCTCCCTCTCAGGAGCTCCAAGCACCTGGGCAGGCTTCCTTTCCATGGGGGTGTGGAAGCCCCTTCCTCTCCCTCTCTCTCCCCTGGGGCTGTGCTGCAGGATTTCTTTCCCAGCTCTCAGAGTTGATGCTTAAATCAGGAAAGAGGAGGCAGGTGCTGGGAGGCCCTTCATCTTTATTTATCTAAGGTCAGCTACCCTTTGGGGTGGGCTAGGGGGAGGGGCTGCAGGGAGCTGAGCTCTCGAGCCCTCCCTCCTCCCTCCTTCCCTCCTCTTAGTCACTGCCAGGAAAATGTGTCCCCAGCTGACATGGTTGGAGAGCAGCAGGCGGTGGGGGAGGAAGGAGGAGGGAGGAAGGAGGTTACCTGCAGTGCCCCCCCCCCAGCCAGGGAAGCCTAGAGCTGCAGCTTCAGGAGCCTGGGGGTGGGGGCTGCTCTCTGGATCCAGTCAGTTGCATCATCCCAGCACCCCCTTCCATATCTCCTTTGCTCTCTCCCCCCCCCCTTCCTCCTCTTCTCTCTTTCTCTGACTTGCTCTCCCACTTCTTAAGGGCAGGAACTGCCTGGCTTTTGTCTTTGTATCACCACAGCCTAGCCCAGGGCTTGGCACATAGTAGGTGCTTAATAAAGATGTGGCAGAATTTTTCTTCTTTTTCAGTGTGTTTCTCTTTCTCTCCCTCCCTCCCCCCCTTTCTCCCCCCCATTCTTTCACTGTGTCCTTGTGTCTCTCCCTTTATGTATTTCTCTGTATGTCTCTGCATCCACATATCTCTGTCTCTTACTGTGTTTGTCTCTTGTCTCTATCTTTTCTACATCTCTTTTTTTTTCCCTGGGTGTTTCATTGTGTGTGTCTCTGAGTGTATGTTCCTGTTCCTTTGGGTGTTTCTGTATTATCTCTCTCTTTGTATCACTGTCTCTCTTTGTGGCTATTTCTTTATCTTTCTAAGTGTCTCTGTGTCTCCTTTCTCTATCTGTCTCTTTGACTATGTGTGTGTTTCTGTCTCTGTGAGTTTCTCTCCATGTCCCTCTCTGAGGTTCTTCCTTTCTCTGTGTCCCTCTCTGTTTCCTTCTTTCTGTATATGTTTCTCTGTATCTCTTTCTCTTCTTTCTGTGTTTTCCTCTGCTGTGTTTCTGTGTCCCTCTGTCTTTCTGTGTTTTTTTTCTCTCTCTCTCTCTTTCCTTTTTCTTTCTTTGTCTGCATGTTTTCCTTTCACTGTCTGTGTCTGTCTGTCAGCCTCTCTCCTTCCCTCCCTCTCTCTCTCTGCCTCTCTGTTTCTCTCTCCATCTCTCTGTCTCCTTTTTTCTGTGTGCACATGTTTCTCTCTCTCACTGTCTCTGTGTCTGCTTGTCTCTCAAGGGGAAGGAATGTGAGGGAGTCCTGACCTAGAAACATGGACGGCTCTCTCCTGTCTGTTCATTTCTGAAGGGGAATTACTTGAGGGTGGGAGGTGGCAGCAATTTGTCATTTGGGAAGATGGAGGGAAGGGGTTTCTCTTTCAGCCATAGCTCCAGAAACTCCCACACCATACCCTTATCCGCTGGTGGCAGTGTGGGAATGAGGGCTAGCTCCAGTGTGACTTTAGGGGGAGAAATGAGGCCATAGAATTGCTTATACTGCTCAAGCTTCTGTGCGTGAGCACACACACACACACATGCATGCACACACATGCACACACACACACACACACACACACACACCCTCCAGCCCCAGTCCTTTCTAGACAGACCAGTTACAAGAGACGAGGGCTGTAGCTCCCATTTTTCTACAGTCTAATGTAAGCCTTGGACCCTGGCGCCTGGGGAGGAGGAGAGGAGATAGGAGGATTCTAAGGTGGGGGTGAATGGAGAGGTTTCCCAATGGAGAAGAAGACTGCTAGATCTTGAGGTGCATCCTCCCCAGCAACTGGTTTTCCGCAGAATTCCCCAGGAGCTAAGGCAGGTTCTAAGGTGCCCCTCCTACCTGGAGAGGCTTACCTGATGGCTCCCCCAACCTTCTCATCCTCCCCTGAGGAATGGAGGAATGGGGGCTAAAGGCCTAGGGGGCATCCCTTAGGGTCCCAGCAGAGAGCCCTAGGCTTGCACAGGAACCGCACAGGGAGAGCCTGTCTGAGTAAGGAACTGATCCTGGAGATCACAACCGAGCAGAGCTGGAAGGGTGCTTAGAGACCAGGTGGTCCATCCTTTACAGGACCGTGAATGAGCTCGAAGATACGTCTAACAAGGGCTCACCTGGTGTCAGCTGGAAGGCCTCCCCAGGCAGCCCAGCCCCCTCCAAGAACTCTGCCATCCAATGACAATGGCTTCCTGGCACAAGGCACGCCATCTCCTGGCTCTGGGCATCTTCGCTCCCCAGCCCACCATCTCCTCCTCCCCTCCCCCACCCCCTCAAGCCTGGAATGCGTTCCCTCATCTCCATCACCTTCCCTCCCCAGCTTCCTTCAAACAGCCCCTTTTCTGCCAGAAGCCTTTCCTAACACTGATGCCTTCTCTCCCAGGTTGGCCCCAGCTCATCTTTGTCTCTGTCTTGCTTGTAACAATTGCTTGTATGTTGTGTTCCTATTAGAACATAAATTCTCTGAGGGCAGGGACTGGGTTGGTTTGTTTGGGGGTTTTTTTGCCTTTCCTTTTATCCCCAATGCTTAGCCCAGTGCTAAGACACACAGTAGGCACTTACTATGTGCTTACTGGCTGATTGACAGCTCTTGTTAGGACGGGTTTTATGACTTGAAGCCTCAGGCTGCCTTTTCTTCAGCTTCCCTTCATTGCCACAGGCCGGCTATGGATTCCATTTCACAGATTTCAAGTCTGCAAAGAACTTTATATGCAATAGCTCATTTGATCCTCCCCATAACCCTGGGACAGAGATACTATTAGTATCCCCTGTTTTACCAGTGAGGAAACTGAGGCAAACAGTGACTTGCCCTCAATCACACAGCTAAGCAGGGATAAGACAAGATCCCACCTCAGCTCTTGATTCAATAAACATTTCTTAAGTTCCAGATAGATACAAAGCCAGGGAAGGGAAGGTGAAGGGTGGGAGGGAGTCTGTAGGATTCTGGTGGGGAAGTCCCTTAACCTTCCAGTCCTCCTAGTGTCTAGGACTATAAGTTGGCAAATAATTGTCAAAGTACTTTGGTAGAGGGGTCTCCTCATTCTAAATGCCCTACACTAATGAAATGAGAGGTCCAGTCAAAAATAAAGACAAAAAAATATAGAAAGCCCTGTCTGCCAGGCTAAGGATGCACGAAATTTTAAAAAAGACATTGTCTCCTCCCTCCAAGAGCCTTACACTCCATGAGTGAGTGGAACAGGGGACAGTACATCCACGAGTGAGCATAAAAGAAGTTAGAGAGGAAAGAGGGCAAATGTTCAGTCGTTTTTCAGTTGTGTCTGACTCTTTGTGACCCCTTTTCTTGTGTTTTCTTGGCAAAGACACCGGACTGATTTGCCATTTTCTTCTCTAGCTCGTTTTACAGATGAGAAAACTGAGGTAAACAGGGTTAAGTGACTTGCCTAGGGTCACACAGTTAGTAAGTGTCTAAGGCTTTATTTTTACTCAGTTCTTCCTGACTCCAAGCCTGGCATCCTACCCACTGTGCCACCTTGCTGCCCCGGGCAAAGGAAAGATGTGGATGATCTAATAATCATTTATAATAAGAGCTAACATTTATGAAGTAGCAACTATGAGGTAGGCACTGTGCTGAGCCCCCTACAATCATTATCTCACTTTATCCTCACAACAATCCTGGGAGGTAGGTGCTATTATCGTGCTTATTTTACAGTTGAAGAAACTGAAGTAGACAGAGATTAAGGGACTTGCCCAGGGTTACACAGTTAAATAAGTGTCTGAGATTGGATTTGAACTTGGGTCTTCCTGACTCCAGGCCCAGCATTCTATCCACTGTGTCACCTAGCTGCCTAAATCTGGGAAAATATGAGTGCCAGGTGTTAGAAGAATGTGGTAGAGACAGTGACTGCCGATGCCCAGTGCTAGATTGGGGTCTGGAGAAGGGAGTGAGTTGCCTGTCAATCATCATAGCAGCTAAGGTTCTCCATATTCACCTTATTTGTAGTTCTAGGTTAAAAGTTTCTCAGGTGGGACTCCTCCCTCTGCATTCTCCCTCCCCCATTCTCCTTTGTCCCTCTTCCCCTCCCTCCCTCCCCTGTCTTCCCTCCCCTACCTTCCGTCCCCTCCTACATCCTATCAGGTACACCTCTCAGACCTGACTGGTCCCTCTAAGCCCACAGTCAGCTCAGGCACTCATGCCCTCTCACCCGGACGTTTGCCTCAGTAGCAGCAGGCTGACTGGTCTCTTTGCCCCAAGCCTCTCTCCTCTCTGGTCTCTGTTCCATATAGCTGCCAAAATAACCTTCCTGAGACATATCACTGCCCTGCTCCAAACTCTTCAGTGACTCCCTATTCTTTCTGGGGCGAAACAGGAGCTCTGTGGCCCAGCAAACGAAGCCCTGACACAGCCTGGGTTCAGCTCAACTTTCCTGCTTTCCTTCAGTACAGACAGACTGCTCCCACAGCCAGGTGAAGTTGCTGTTCTCCTGTACAGGCACATCCCAGATGCCTGGAATCCCTTCACGGACCTTCCAGCTTGTCTAGTTCCATGTTAGCTGCCAATGAGTCACAGAGAGAGGTGACTTGCCCAAGGTCATAAAGCTCATACATGACCAGACTTGGATTTGAATCCAGAGCATGGGATCAAAGATTTAGAGCTGGGTGTTGAGTCCCTCCATCACTTTACAAATGAAGAAATGGAAGCCCAAGAGCTCTCAGGTAAATAAGTAGCTAAGGTAGGATTTGAACCCCAATTCTCTAACAGGGCAGTAAGAGGCAGAGCAGCCAGTATCTGGAGTCCGGGTCCTTTGTTGTGTCTACTCAGCTGTTTCCTGCTCATTTCTGTCTGTTGAACCCAATCCTTCCTTCAAAGCTTTATCCAAAGAGCAGGACATGGAGTTAGTAAGAGCTGAGTTCAAATCTTACCTCAGAGGTATATTAGCTAGCTGTCATCCTGGGCAAGTCATTTAACTTCTCTTTGCTGTAAACCATAAAATGAGGATTAATCATAGCATCTACCTTCCAGGGTCGTTGTGAGGATCAAATGAGATTGATGGGGTATGGGCCCAAGCCAAGACTTTTGTCCCTCACGCCAAAAAGAATTTGGGTCCCATTTGTCTAAAGGCTCCAAAAAACCCTTAAATTTTCCTTGAACTCACTTACTTGGTCAAGGAAGCCACAAGCAGTTGCCTGAGGCTATAGTCCACTCAACTGGCCTTTCCTTATTGCCTAGGCCCAATCTCCCAACCCTTTGTGACCCTAATAAGCCCAGGCCTCCACTATTCCCTGATGGTCCATTCAACCTCCCAGACACTCCCATCGAGATTCTCCCATGACCCTCCCCTAGTCACCCCAGCTTCAAGATCCTTCCTAAACTCCTCCTCCAGTACTGACGACTCCCAACAAGATGCCCCTTCTCCCAGCTTCGCCCCTTCTCCCAGCTTCCCCCCGTCCCCACCTCCCAGTATCAGAAATATTCAGATTCCTAAAGAGTCTGGCCTATATGGCTCATCTTTAGTAAACCTTGTCTTTGGCTGAAAGAAGGCTTCGGTCAAATTCTTTTGGGCAGTATCTGCATGTCATGATTTTGGGGTCCCAGCACCCCTAAACCTGTAGACCTCAACAAGATAACATTTGTATAGTGCTTAGCACAGTGCCTGGCATACAGCAGGTGCTTAATAAACATTCCTCTCCTCCCTTTCCCTCCTTTCCTTCCCCCCCTCTCTCCTTCCCTCCTTTCTTCCTTCTTTTCCTTCCTTCCTTCCTTCCTTCCTTCCTTCCTTCCTTCCTTCCTTCCTTCCTTCCTTCCTTCCTTCCTTCCTTCCTTCCTTCCTTCCTTCCTTCCTTCCTTCCTTCCTTCCTTCCCAGCTTAAGTGCCACTTCTGATCCTGAGATTCTGGAATTTCTCCATCCACCATTCCCTAATGTTTCCTAGCTGAAAGTGTTCCATCCCTGCTGACATGCCCCCAAGCCCTTGGGCTGGCTCTCCCTTCCACTCCTTCCTGTTCCATTCCACCTTATATCACACTTCTTTGTGTAGCCACCACATCCCTTCCACACCCAAGCTCCAGGTAGACCAGAAGCACTTTGAGAGTTGGGTCTATGCTCCATCTTTGTTTCTACCTCTTCAGTCATGGATACAGTAGGTATTCAAATACATATTTGTTGGATCGAGCTAAATCTGCAGAAATCCTGACTTCGCCTAAGGTCCTTTTAAGAAAGAAGACAAACATTGGGATGTTAGAGTGTGATGGGTAGGACATGAGTAGGAGCCAAGGGAATATTGGAGGGTCCGGCGGTCATTAAACATGGAAGAGTGGCTGAAGGAAGTGGGGATGGTTAGCTGGAGAAGACTCAGGGAGGCCGGATACTATCACTGAGTATCTGAAGGGCTGTCTTGGAAAAGGGATTAGGATTGTTCTGAGAGACCCCAGAAACAGGAACAGTGGTGAGAAAGGCAAATGGTGGGTTTAGCGCCAAGGTCAGGAACGATTTCCTAACGTTTGGGGCTGTTTGTAAGTGGAGGCACAGCTCCTTCTCACTAGAGGTCTTCCAGCAGGGGCTGTAGGAACTCTTATTAGATAAGGCAACAAGCATTTATTAAGCACCTACTGTATACTAAGCCCTATGAGAAGCACTGGAAACACAAAGAAAGGAAAAAACAGTCCCTGCTCATAAAAGGCTGGTTCTATTAGGGAGACAAACACACAAATAACTGTTAGGTTTGTCACAGGAGGGATTTGTGTTTAGGTAAAGCCCTGAGTTCCCTTCTGACTCTGACATTCTGGGATTCCCTTGAAGCCACTTTGAGGGGTATACAGTTTGGAAACTGTGAGGTTCAGCTCCTTATGGGTTAGTGAGTTAGTGGTTGGGAATGACTGCTTGGAGGCAGGACTTGAGCTGTCCTAGAAAGGATGAAAGGGCAGAAAGTGTCAAGAGTCAAGGGAAAGGTTGTCACCCTTCCCCCCACCTCTCATCTTAACAAGCTCTTCTCAGGCAAACCTTGCTCTCATGAAACATCTGCTCAGTGCCAGTCTCTGGACACATCAAGAGAAAAGCCAGCTAGAGCTTGCTGTCAAGCTTGGCCTTGGCCAAGATACTTTTTCTTGAGGCTCAGTGTTTACATCTGTGAAATGGGAATAATAACTCTTGCATGTCTAATTCCGAGGGCTGTTGTGAACAGAGTGTTTTGTAAATCTCCTAGCACTGCATCAGTGGGGTCATTTCTAGAGTTAGATCCTCGTGCAGGCCTTGGATGTAATCTGGTCTGTAAGCAGGAAGTCCAGAAGACCCAGGTTCAAATCCCACTTCACAGCACTTAGCACAGTGCCTGACCTATGCATAGGAAGGGCTTGTTGAATGGGTGACCCTGGGCAAGTCAGTTAGAGTCTTAGGGACTCAGTTTCCTCATCTGAAAAGTGTGGGGGAGAGGAAACTAAATGTCCTCTGAGGTTCGTTCTAACCCTAAAATGAAGCAGTTAGATGCACAGTCAAGGGCCCTGAGTGTGAAGACTCTGCTAGAGTCTGAGGAAAGCCTATTCCTAAGCTTGGTATCCAGGCAGGGCTGTACTCAAGCCGCCTGACTTCATGGAACCTTCCTATCATTTGACCTTCTGTCCTTCTGACCAGCTGCTTTTTTCCTCCTTTTCTTTCTATGGTGACGTTATGGATTTGCAGTCAAAATACATGAGGATGGATCTCAGTTTTGCTGACATGTGAGCAAATCCTATCCCTTCTCTGGACCCAGATTTCCTCCTGTATAGAAGGAAAGGGTAGGCCTGTGTCATCTCTAAAGGCCCTTCCAGCTCTGACATTCTACATTCTAAGAGCCTCCCTAGCTATAGCTCTGATGCTGTGTGTCCTAGGACCCCTGCTCCTGCTCCAACATTCTATATTCTCCATCCTTTCCCAGCTTGAAATCCTAGGATCCTCTGCCCTCAGACCCTGTACCCCTATGCTTCTCTGCCCTACCTCTGCTTGGCTCAGCTCCTCCAACAAGCAATTTTCCCCAGTTGTCCTGCTCTGTTCTTATTCTATACAGGGTCCCTTGGGAGACCCTGGCTGGGCCGGCCAGTGACGTCCTGCCCAGGGCCCCAGCCAGAGGGATGGCTGCAGTAGAGGAAGTTTATAATCCAGGGCTGCTGTTCAGGGCAGGCGATGCTGCAGAGACACCATGAGCTGGGGGCTGCTGTCTCTCGTACAAGTTGGCCCTGGTGGAGGAGAGGAAGAGATGCCTGGGCCAGCCAGAAGTCCGGCTAATGCTTAGGCCATTGGATTAGTGCCTGAAGGGATCTGAAAGATGACCTACTTTTACCCCCTCATTTTACAGAGGGAGAAACTGAGGCCATACAAGTATTAAACGTCAGAGGTTATAGATTTAAACCCAGTTGCTCTGACTTTATTTTTTTATTTTTTGTTTTTTAGGCAATTGTGGTTAAGCGACTTGCCCAGGGTCACACAGTTAGTAAGTGTCAAGGGTTTGTCTGCAGTTTGCTCTGATTTTAGACTTAGTGTTCTTACCCCTCCCCACTGACTGAAATGACACCAGCAAGGAAGGATGCAGACCCCAAATCCAGCACTCCTTCCATAGTGAAATGTATCCATCTGATTCTTGCCTGTTTGTTGAGGGTTAGTCAAGCCCATTTTCACCCCGAAGACTTCCTCCTCCATTTCTATTTTTCTGCCAAACTCTCCTGGGATGACAGGACCTGACACCAGGGATGGGAGCTCAGGGGTGTAGCTTGCTCTCAGCATTTTACAGATAAGGAAACTGAGGCTGACAAAGAAGTGATTTGCTCAAAGTCATGCAGATGGTTAGAGCTCTGACTTGAAGCCAGCTAGCTCTATCATCCCTGTCTGCCATGGCACCCCCTGAATGGTTGTAGTCACCCCTGTCATGGTGCCCTGCTGAATGAAAGATGAACTCTGGGTGCTGGCATTCAAGGCCCTCACAGTCTGGCTCCTGATGGCCTTGTCAACCTTCTCCATTCACTTCCTTCCATGGACTCTTGTTTTGGGCCAAACCAGGCTACTCTCCCACTCTTGCTAACTCCCACCTGTGTCTTTGCTCAGAACTTCACCCATGCCTATCATAGATTCATGTCTGCCCCTTAGTGACCCTTCCTTTCACAGCCCAGCTCAGTTGCCCCTTCTTCCATGAAGCTCTTTCTTATTCATCCAGGTGCAGGGGATCTCTCTCTCCTCAAATTCCTCATCACAGTTTGCCTGGACCTTTTCTTTGAACTCAGCCCTCACATCATCATTCTCTGTATCTGTCTCATTCAGTAGTAAGCTCCTTAAAGGCAGGGTCTGGGATGTCTCTGTCTTTGTATCCCCACAGCTAAGCACAGCACCTGGCACTAAATTAATATGTGTTGACTGATTGAATGAGATCAGTCAGGAATCAAACCAGTGTCTCCCCGGGGCAACATGGGAATTTTATCACTGACCCACCAATTCTTTTTAAAAATTTTTTTTTTAGGCAATTGGGGTTAAATGACTTGCCCAGGGTCACACAGCTAGTAAGTGTCAAGTAGTTTGGTCTGAGGCCAGATTTGAACTGAGGTCCTGCTGACTCCAAGGCTGGTGCTGTATCCACTGTGCCACCTAGCTGCCCCCAAATAATATATTTTTAAAGACAAAAAAAGGGGGGAAAATCAGCAAAACTGATCAATACATGGCAAAAATCTGAAAAGGTCTGCAATGTTGCACACCTGTGGTCCTTTCAGCTTTGCAAAAGACTGGTGATGATATCTTCTGACATCTCTCCTTTGGAGCAATGTTTGTTCTTTGCAGTTTTGCAAAATTCACTTTCAGTTGCTTTGTGGTTGATGTTTCTTCCATTTACATTGTCATAGTCACTGTATACATACATATTACAGGTCGATCTTTTTTTCTTGGCTCTGTTTACTCTACCCTGGATCAGTTCATGCAAGCTTTCCCATGCTTTTCTGTATCCATCATATTTGTAATTTCTTGGAGCATATTCCATTCCACTCACATTTACAATTTGAGTTTATATTACATTCATGTACCACAATTTGTTTAGCCATTCCCTAATCAAAGGAGATCTATTTTGTTTCCAATTCTTTGTTACCATAAAAAACTTTGCTCTAAATATTTGAGTGTATATGGGAGCTTTCTTCTCATCAATGACCTCCTCAGAGTATATGCCTAGTGGTGGAATCTCTGTCACCCTCCAATTCTGATGCATTAAATTTGGTCCCCAGTGTTTTCATGATGTGGAACTTTTTTTTAAGTTCCATATTCCAAAATCTCTCCCCTCATACCAACTAATTAATCAATTAACCAATAGAATAATCTCAGTATTTAAGGAATAAAAAGAGCATTAGGTTTAGCTGTCAGCTCAATTCAATGGAAAATCAGTCAGACGGTGGAAGACTCCAGTCTTGGGAGAGCCTTCAAGAAGTATGCCCTTGTACCTACCTGAGGGCAGCAGAAGGGAGCTGAGAGTGAGTCCAGAAGGCGTTATACACCCCTGCTTGACACTGACCATATCATCAGAGAGAAGGGACCAGTAGAAGAGAAGGCATGTAGCTGAAAGCAGCAAGACATATTCAAGGCAAAGATTGTCACCTCAGAAAGGACTTTTTCCCCAGAGACCTTGTGTGTACAAGGGGAAAATATGCCTCTGGTTAGGGGCGAGGGGAGAATGTTTTCTTCCAACCATTCTTTCAATGTGTTTAATAAATACCTTCTGTAAAAGCTAATTAAGTCTAGCTGATTGTTGAGGGGAAGAACAGCCAATAGGGGCTCATGAGTGAGAGTACTAGAAATGCAGCCCTTTAGGGTTGTCCCTAATATGTGTATGGGGGCAGGAGGAGAGAAGTTGTTAGCCACCCCTGGCAATCCCAAACTACAATTAGTTGTTTTTGTTTTTGTTTTGCTAGGCAATGGGGTTAAGTGACTTGCCCAGGGTCACACAGCTGGTAAGTGTTATGTGACTGAGGCTGGATTTGAACTCAGGTCCTCCTGACTCCAGGGCTGGCGCTCTATCCACTGTGCCACCTAGCTGCCCCCCAAACTACAATTTGCAAGAATGGGTTGGAGAAATGAGCCTTAGAGGGAGAGCTACACGATTACAACAGTGAAATAGTCTCTACCCTCAAGGAGCTTACATTGTATAAAGGGAGGCATGTTCACACACAGATGTATACAAGCATATGTAAAGTAGACATAAGGTAACATTGTAGAGAAATATCAAATCTTCTGTTTGGATTTTAAAGCCCTTAATTCCCTCACCTCTTCCTACTTTCCCAGTCTTAACTCTGATTCCATGCCCTCTACAATCCAAGGACACTGGTCTGCTGTTCCTTACACATGACATTCCATGTTCTGATTCTATGCATTTTTTCTGACTGTCCTCCATTCCTGGAAATGTCACTCTCCTTACTGCTGTTTCTTGAGTTCTCTGGCCCTCTTAAAGTCCCTGCTATAATTCTACCTTCTCCAGAAAGCTTTTCCACATGCCCCTCACTGCTGGTGCCTTCCATCAGATTTCTCCTGGATGTATCTTTTTTTTTCTTTATAGTTGTTTGCACATTGTCTCCCCTCTATAACGTGAGCTCCTTGAGGGCAGAGACTGACCTTTTGCCTTCCTTTAAATCTCCAGTGCTTAGCACAGTGCCTGGCACATAGTAGGTGCTTAATAAATGCTTGCTGTCTTACTGTTGCCTTGAAAAAGGCTCTGGCAGCTGGGAGAACTGGGAAAGACCCCCTAGAGAAGGTAATGCTTGAGTACTGAATGGAATCAAGGACTCTAGAGACAGGTAGGGAGGGAAGATATTTGAGGCATGAGGAGCATGGAGGGGCATTTTGTGTGAGACCAGGAAAGGCTGTTGGTTTGGAATTGCCACCAAAATAAGCAGGTATATTGGAAGGAAAAACAGAATGCCCAAGTGGGTTTGAGGGTGGATCTCAGGTTCTGCTGAGTAGGCCAAGCCAATGGTCATGAAGTTGTAGAGATGGTCATTTTCAGTTCATGTCTGTTTCAGAGACAACAGGCAGGTGGGTACCAGGCTAACCCTCCTTGATTGAGCTGAGCTGAGGCCTAAGCCTAGAGGGGTTGTGTGGGAGAGGTTTTAGGTTTAGGGAGAAGAACAGAATTATTAAAATGAAATCTAAGGGTTTTGAGAGGATGAGGAAGAGAAGGCAGGCCTTGATGAATTGACCCAGCATAGAGAAAATGAACAGGCTGTTGGCAATTCCTTCTGGAGAGAATCCCTCTGGACTTCCTTTAGGCAGAGTTTGGGGGTGCTACAGAACTGGGGTTCCAGTGGGTGCTTCTGCAAGGTGGGGTCTGCCTTCAGAAGCTCACTATCAGAAAAGAGCCTCAGGAGGCTGGCCGGAGGTCAGTTCTCGTCTGCAGTCATCACCCCCAGGAACCTGACTTGCTCCAGACACTGTCCTTGTTTCTTCCAGATGCCCGCAGAGGAGGAAAGACCAGTAGGGTTCTGCTCAGGAGTCCTCACTCTCCCAAGAGCACAAGATAGGGCACCTCAGACTACTTGAGCTGCACTCCTGGATCGATCAGTAATTTACTGTAGGACCCTGAATTGATCATTTTCTCTCACTGGGCTTTAGTCAGTCAACATAATTAAGTGTGTAGTTTTCCCATCATAAAAGGGGCTTGAACTGGATGATTTGCACAGTTCCTTTCCACTTCTGCCTACTCTGTTTGCCTCGTGCCAGTCCCAAATGGATGGAGCTGACAGTGGTGCACAAACTTAGAGATCAGGCTGCTTGGGGGTAGTGGGCCAAGACCCCATGTCGAAGCTGGGGACTTTTCTTCCTTCTGTGGTCCAGTTTCAAGTGTCCTAGCTGCGGGACGGGAGATCTTGGCTCTGAGATGGCGTCTAGCAGCCAAGTCCAGGAAACGTGGCTGGCATTGAATCCCCAGTGGCAGAGAACAGTCCCATGTAGATTCTTCTAGGGCCACTTGATCGTCCCCAAGAGGAGTAGTAGCCATTGAGATGGTCCTTCACCTCTCCTTCAGGTGCACTTACCCTCCCCCCTCTGCCACGACTCTTTGCCATTAGGATCACTCCCTTTCTCAGTTGGCAGCCAATTCTACTGGGTTGGTGGTGACTTTTGCCAAGTGCTTATGGGGCTGTCTACTTCATGTCAGGTATCTGTGTCCCAGGGCTTTGAGGCATTTCCTTGTTGCCACTTACAATGAATTCCAGTTCCAGATGGCTCTGGGGAGAACAGTTTCAACCTGAGGCCAAGAAGCAACACTGAGAGCCTAGACAGAAAAGAAGCTTGTTTAGCAAGTAAGTGAGGGTATTCACAGGACCCTAGATTCAGACCTGGAAGAGATCTCAGATCCAGTGAGTCCAACTTCATTATACAGATGAAGGAACTGAGGCACAGAGGGGTTAAGGGATTTGCCTAGGATCACACAGCTAGTAAGTATCTGGGGCAGAATTTGAACCCTGGTCTTCTTGACCCCAGCTCCAGTGTCCTATATATTTATCGTTTTGCTTGCGAGTGAAAGATTTCAGCTTTGTACTGGGCACATGGTTATGGATAAACTAGAAAGAAGTGACAGAATGATCCTGTCTGGGCTAGAGGAGGAGCCAGCTTACATCAAAGGATCTAACATTGGAGCTCTGTTCTTTTTCTCCAATGTAGGTTCACAGGATTCAGAGCTGGAGGGGACCTTGTAGTCATCTACCAGGGCAGCTTAAACTTTTTGCACTCACGATCCCTTTTTGCATTTTGTTTTGGCAATGGTCCTTGGCATTGCGTGGTGTGTGCACAGGGCAAAGGGCGCATGCTTTGTGTTTAGAACCAAGGCTGCAGAGAAGGTGCATGAAGCAGCGTGGACAAATGCTGCCAGAAACACCTCGGATTCATTATGATTTTTAATCAATTTTTGGTCATTGTGCTTTCAGAAACCTTTTACTGTTGCCAAATTTTTCTTGATCCCACATGGGGTTGCAACCCACAGTTTAAGAAGCACTGAAGACCAACCCACTTATTTTGTTGTTATTCAGTCATGTCTGACTCTCCATTGACGCCATCTGGGGTTTTCTTGGCAGAGATACTGGAGTGGTTTGCCATTTCCTTCTCCAGCTCATTTTACAGATGAGGAAACTGAGGCAAACATGGTGAAGTGACTTGCCCAGGGTCACACAGCTAGTAAGTGTCGGGGGCCAGCTTTGAACTCACAGAGATGAGCCTTCCTGACTCCCGGCATGGTGCTTTGTGCACTAGGGCGCCACCTACAGATGGAGGTATCCTCAGAAGTCATCTAGTCCAACCCACTAATTTTACAGATGAGAAAACTGAGGCTCAGAGAAAAAAGTCACATTTTAAAAAAAGTTTGAAAGATAATGCCACAATCATCAGTACTGTGGGTGACTTGAAGCTTTTACATAGCTAGCACAGGAGAGCCAGAATCTGGATCCAAATTATCTTACCAGGCTAGACTAATCTAAGAAGTTGAAATTTTTTTTTCTTTTGGGCTAGGCAATGGGGTTAAGTGACTTGCCCAGGGTCACACAGCTAGTAAGTGGCAAGTGTCTGAGGCCGGATTTGAACTCAGGTCCTCCTGACTCCAGGGATGGTGCTCTATCCACTGTACCACCTAGCTGCCCCAGAAGTTGAAATTTAATAGATGCAAGTAGAGAGTCCTCTGGGCTCAGTTTCCTCATCTGTAAGATAAGAGGGTTCAACTCTATGGCCTCAAAGGGTCTTTTCCATCTCTAAATCCGTGGTTCTAGGATTCCTCATTGTGGTGGGAGATGAGCCGAGGTTCACAAGCTCTGACAGGTGCTGTTGACATGGGAAGACTTTGAGAATGCCTATGTGTTGCCCGAGGCCAGTCTTGGGTTTGGAGAGGCTCATCACCAAATTTGCTGCAGTCAACAAACTTTTAGTAAGCACTACCTTTGTGTGCCCACCACTTGGCACAGGGCCTGGAACATTGTAAGCACTTATTAAATACTTCTTGTCACCAGGATGATGAATTTTCACCCACAGAAATTTACTGTTAAGAAACAGGTTCCTATCTATTTTGGTGGAAGGAGTAGCTCTCACAATGAAATCACAGATCCTTCAAGAAAGAAAGCAAATTTAAAGTCTTATATTCAGGTTCCAAAAAATCAGTGGCACTGTTGTAAAGAGTAGGTTAGTCACGGCTGGACAAGCAGTTCATATAATAAAAAAGAAAAGATCTGTGGGTATTAGTAGACCACAAGCTGTGGATGAGTCAGCACTGTGACATTACAGACCATGTGATTTTCAAGCATAGTACCTAGGAGTAGGGAGATGACCAGTAGCCCTGCCGACCTCTTTGCTGGTCAAAGCTCTGGGCACCACAGTCTAGGAAGGAGATTTCTCAAGGTAGAGAACATCTAGAAGAGAGCACCAAGGATGGGTAGGAGACCTCCAGCTGTGTGACACAAGGAAGGGCTGAAGTATTGGAGACTTTTAGCCTGAAGGAAAAAAAAAGGCTTGGGGGTGGGGGATGGGACATGAAAGCTGTCATCAGGTCCTTGGTGAGTTATCAAGTGGAAGGGAGATTAGATTTCTTCTGCTTGGCCTCAGAGAACAGAGCTAGGATTGCTGAGGTGGAGGTTTCAGAGAGGACACTAATAGTTTTGGGGAAACCTTCTGTCCAGTGTCCTTGGCTTGCCTTGCTCATTAAGTTTCACCATCAAAATAACTTGAGGATCAGAAATCAGTCATGCTGGAGAAATCTTCCTGGTAGAGGCTGATGGGGCTTAGGTGGGGGTTTGGCCCTAGGCTTCCTTTAGTTTCCCAGCTCTGCCCTTCAGCCTAGGAGGGGTTTAATGGAGTAGTGGGACAAGATTCTAAGTTAGAGGTCTTCTGCTCATCTCAGGAGGTACCTTGGATGGATGAAGTGAGCTGTCTTGGAGCCTTTGCTGAGGGTCTTGATGGGATCTTCTCTATGAATCCTGGGGGACACCGTAAAGGCCACAAGGATGAGGGCTTGGCCCTTAGGACTTACTGATCCTCATCTGCTTCTTGCAGAAACAGGAATCCCAGGATAGGATGGAGGAGGAAAAGTTAGACAGCAACTGTTTGGGAAAGGATCCGGGGCAGGCTTTATTGGATTGCAAGCTCAGTATGAGTCAGCAGTATGACACGGCAGCTCCCAAAGCTGCTGAGATCTTGGGCTGCATTAATGGAGGGAGGAATGGCTTTTTTAGGAATAAGGAAATGAGAGTTCCATTGTACTCTGCCCTGGTCAGACCACATCTCCAGTGTTGGTTTATTTTTAAGTGCCATAATTAAGAAACGTTGATAAGCTGGAGAGCATCTGGGGACAACTGGGATGGTTGCACCACAGTTAGTTAAGGTAAAGGAATTAGAGATGTTTAGCTTGGAGAAGAGAAGACCCATGGGAAGCATGGGAGCTGCCTTCCGTTATTTGAAGGGCCATCTTGAGGATTGTTCCAAAGTGCAATGGGTTACCTATAAGAAGCTTTTCCTGATTCCCCCTTAAGTCTAGCACTTGCCTTCTTTTGGTTATCTTCAATTTAACATACATCTCTGTCTACCTGCCTACCTATCTTATCTATCTGTCTGTCTGTCTGTCTATTTATCTTTGCACATAGTTATTTGTTTGTTTTCTCTTTCATCAAAAGAAACCTTTTCTAATCCCCTCGAATTCTGGTAACTTCCAGTATTTGTTCAAACAAAGAATGGATGACCCATTGCCAAGGGGATTCTGGTGTAGACACTAGTTAGGTTGGCCAGTTGCTCAGGTCCTTCCTGCGCTGAGATGCCCTGATTCCTGGTGTCTGTCAAAAAGAACCTTATCTTGGCAAACATAAACTCAAAGGATCATGGACCCAGAGCTGGAAGGGACCTTAGCGTCATCTAGTTCAACCTGCTCATTTTGCAGATGAGAAAACTGAGGTCCAGGGTCTGTAAGTGACTTGCCCAAAAGCACACCAAGGCACCAAGCTTCCAGGACCTTGCTGAGCCCTGGAGCGCCTTGTCTCCAAATTCAGAGACCATAGAATTGTATGAAGTGGAGGGTTCCTGAGACATCTCCTTACTAGGTAAGGCCAATTCTTCTGTATGTGCTCTTGGTCCCACCCCCTCGCATTGGCTTGCCCCATGAACGATACTGTATCACTGTTGCCTTTCTCAGCCAAACTCCTAGAAAAAGCTGTCTCCACTTGTCCCCACTTTCTCTCCTCTCACTTCTCAGCCCTTTGTAGTCCCGGCTTCTGACCCAGATTACAACTCAACTGAAACTGTTCTTTGCAAAGCTGCCAGTGATCTCTTAAATGCCAAATATGATGATCTTTTTTTCATTCCTCATCCTATTTGACCCATCTGCAGAATTGCTGCTATTGGCCAGCCTCTTCCTCCTGGCTTCTGTCTCCTCTCTGGGTTTCTATAATGCTGTTTTCTCCTCATTCTTCTCCTACTTATCCGACAGATCTTTCTCAGCCTCCTTACTTTTCATCATCCATATCATGCCCCCTAATGCAAGTGTTTTCTATGGCTGTGTCCTGTGCCCTCAACAGCTCCCATGGGTATAATTACTGTCTCTATGCAGATGAGTCACTCACAGATCTTTCTAGCCATCCCTAGTCTATCCTTGGAGCTTCCTTCTATCCATCACCTTCTGCCCATCAGTCATTTCAAGCCGGATGTCCCAGACTATATTGTCCTTAACTTCTCCCAACATTTCCGCCTACTTTTGTCAAAGACCCCACAATTCTTCCAGTCTCCCAGGCTGGTAACCTTGGCATTAAGCTCTATTCCTCCTTCTTTCTCACCCCACATACTTGCAGCTCTGCCTCGTTTAAATCCAAGTCATAACACTGAAAGGCAAGACATCACCCTGTGATGTCACTGGTCCTCTTCAAAAACAAAGGATGAACAACATCCCAACCCAGTTGCCTGCCAAGTCTTGCCTTTTCTACCTCCACAACATCTCTCTCATGTGATGTCTTCTCTCTATCTGCTCTAATTCAGTTCCTCTTCCCCTCCTACCTGGATTATTACAACTGCCTTCTGATTGCTCTCCCCACTTTGGTCTGTTCTCCACATTGGGGCCCAAATGGTTTTCCTCAACACTAGAAGGACAAGATGCATCAACTTACACAACATTTAAAAATTGATTTTATTATAATTTCTCCTATCTGTGCAAATGTACTTTAAAAACAAATCATCACAAGCAGATTTTACAATTTTACGTTGAAATAAAAATGTCCATCATACCATCTCTATTTTCTTTGCTTTAAGGAGAGAAAAAAATGGGGCAGCTAGATGGCGCAGTGGATAGAGCACTGGCCCTGGAGTCAGGAGGACCTGAGTTCAAATCCGGCCTCAGACACTTGCTACTTCTTAGCTGTGTGGCCCTGGTCAAGTCACTTAACTCCATTGCCTAGCCAAAACAAACAAACAAAAAAAGCCAAAAAAAGCATCGTGTCAATTGATACAGTGAGGTTTTTTTGAGGTATTCTTATATTCTAGTCCTTCTCTACGCATCTATCTGACCATGTCACTCCCCTACTCAGTTAACTCCAACGGATTCTTAATGCCTCTCCACTCAGACAGAAACTCCTCTGGTCAGCCTTTAAAGCCTCTCACAATCTGGTTCCAACCTAGCCTTTCAACCTCATTGGACGTTATTCTCCTTCCCTCACTCTGTGGTATGGCTCACACGCTCTGTTTTTCACACGTGGTGATCTCTCTCCTTTGCCCTGGCCATCCCCCATGCCTGGCATGCACTTCCCCCTCATCTCCACCTCCCTCCAAAATTCCCTCTTTTCGTTCAAGATGCAGCTCATCAACCACCTTACATGAGGCCTTTCCTGATGCCACCAGTCGCTAGTGGCTCTCCCTCCTGACCACCTGGCATCTAACTACTTTGCACTTACTTGTATTCATTCTCTTTCTATTTATCCTGCCTTTTCTTCTCTATGCACATGTTGTCTCTCCAGAATGTGAGCTCCTTGAGGAGTATTCAGCACAGTGCCAGGCATACAGTAGGTGCTTAATAATGGGTTGATCCCAACCAAATATAAACTCTACTTGCTAGGACTCTTTCACTGTGTGACCTTGGGCAAGATGCTTGTCTTCCCAGCCTCCATTTCCTCATCTGTCAAAATATGGTGGTTGGAGTAGATGGACTTTAAATTCCATTCCAGCTTTTTCCTTGAGAGTCCCTCAGGTGGGTCTCCTTCCTGCCTAATTGTTGTCTTTTAATTAATCGATTTTATTTGAGTAACTGTTTTTAGTACATAAAAATCTGTCTCGCTCTATATGCAGGGTCTTTGGACTGACTGGGAAGTCCATTGAGTATTATTATGCCTGTTTTGTTAGTAAATTGTGTAGCTCAGATTGTTTCTTCAGTTGTTACTAATTACCTACCACACTCCCCGGGATTTCTGCTCTAACATTCTACGTTCCACAGTCCCTTCTAACATGTCCAGAAGAATAAAATCTTAGAGCTGTAAGAGACCTCAGTGACCATGCGGTCTAGCCAGCACCTGAGGAAGCATCCCCTCTGTAGCACATGGGACCACTGGTCATGGAGCTTGTCTGAAGCTCGCAGCCAGGGAAGCTTATTCCACTTTGGGACAGTTCTCACAGTGAGGAAGTTCTCTTGATGTCATGCCTAAACCTGCCTTTTTGCTGCTATTCTCCACCCTTCACACTCTTAATTGGGGCAGCTAGGTGGTACAGTGGATAGAGCCTTGGGCCTGCAGTTAGGAAGTTCAACTTCTGAATTCAAATCTGGCCTCAGACACTTACTAGCTGTGTGACCCTGGACAAGTCACTGAACCTCCATTTGTCTCAGTTTCCCCACCTGTAAAATGGGTATCATAACAATAGCATCTACATCCCAGGGTTGTTGTGAAGATCAAGTGAGATATTAATTAGAGAGTTCCTGGCACATAGTAAGAACTATATAAATGGTAGCTATTGTTATCATTCCTTCTGAGGCCAAACAGAGAAAGGCCCCTCTCTCCTCCATGTGGCCCCCTTCAGATAGCCCTCAAAGACAGCTCTCCTGTTCCCCAACTTTTCTCTTCTCCAGGCTAAATGCGCCCAAGTCCTTCAACCGAGTCACAGGGTTTGGACTCAAGGCCCTTCGTAATCTCCCACTGTCAGTGCTCACTTCCCAATGCTCCCAAAGTTACTTTGTATTTAGTCTGGAAATAATGTGTCTTTACTTATCAATCCACATGTCTTTCCTTCCTCTCCAGGAGAATGTAGTCTTCTTGAGAACAGAGACTGTTTCAATTTATGCATTTGTAACCCCACAGCTTGGCATGTAGCCAGGACTTAAGACGGGCTGCTGGAATTGAGCTAAACTGATTTGCTGTGCTCTGGTCCTTCCTAAATATGGTGCCTAGAACTGAACCCAGTCTTCCATCTGACCAGGGGCAGGGGCCTGGAGCACTTCTGCTTGCTTAGTTCTGGATCCCTCCTTCTCTTAATGTCACCCAACATCCCACAAATTTTTTTGGCCACCATATTACATATCACAAAGTCCATTGACCCACCTGCCCTGCATCTTTTACAGACAAATTGTGATCTCATCATGCCTCCCTCTCGGCTGGTACTTGGGAAGCTGACTTTTTGAACCCAAGTGCAAACCTTAACATTCACTCCTATTAAATTTGTTCTTATGTGATTCGGTCCATTGTTCTAACCCACCTGGATCTTCTGGGATCCTGACTTTGCCATACACATTAGCCATCTCGCCCTGTTTTGTGTCATTTGCTTACTTGGTAAGCACACTATCTACGCCTTTATCCAAGTCATTGATAAAATATTAATCAGTGCAGGGCCAAACACAAATCCCTGGGGTACTCCACTAGAGACTTCCTTCCAAGCTGACATAGAACCATTAATTACTCTTCTTTGGGTTCCTCCATTCAACCAGTTACTGTATTATTCACTTACTGTGTCGTCATCTAGCCTCCTTCTCTTCATATCGTTTTCTTCTCTGCCAAGATCAGAGTGGGGGGGGCAGAATTCAAATGGTGTCTTCAGACACCAAGGACAGCACCCTTTCCAAAACACTACCCTTCCTTGGATTGGACAACAAATGGCCTGAAAGTGCAGCAGGAAGGATGTAGGTTAGACATTAAGAAGAACTTGACAGTTTCATAGTCAGACCCTAGAATACATAAGCAGTATAGTAAAACACTGACTTAGAAGGGGTTAAGACACCTGGGTTCTGTTCCTGGCTTTGCCGCTATTGTCTAAGTGATCTTGGTCACATGATTTCCCCTCTCCGGGGCTCAGTCCCTCTTCTGCAAAGTGAGCAAATTGAACTCTATAAAGTGGGGACAAGGATACCTGTAGAACCTACCACACCAGGTTGTCCTAAGGCTCAAAGTAGGGAGCAGAGGGAAGAAAAGCGCTGTTAGGCAAATATCTGTATTAGGTCTAATGCCCATGAAGGCTATACTGGCACTCAGACTGGGTGGAAGACCACTGCTTTAACAGACCTTCAAGAACCCCCCCCCCCAAGGGTGGACAGACAGCATTCATTGTCCTTTTGCCCAGAGGGCCCACGATGCACTCAGGACTTCTGGAAGGCCCTTTCAGGCTGGTGTCCCAAGAGTCAGAGCTCCCTTTAGTGGTGAGGTTCCAAGCTCCTGCTTTGGCTGCCTGGAATTTCTCCTGCTGATTGAAACCAAACCTACGTCTTGGGAGATTCCCTCTAACTGAATATCCCAAATTTTCTTTTTCTTTTCTTTTCTTCTCTCTTTCTCTGTTTCTTCTTTCCTTTCTCTTTTTTCTTTCTTCCTTTCTTTTTCTTTCTTTTTTCCTTTCTCTTTTTCCCTCCTTTCTTTGTTTTTCTTTCTTCTTTCCTTTCTCTTCTTTCTTTCTTTCCTTTCTTTTTCCTTCTTTCCTCTTTGTTTTTTTCTCCTTTTCTTTTCTTCCTTTCTTCCTTTTTTCCTCTTTCTTCTTTCCTTTCTCTTTGTTTTTCTTCTTTCCTTTCTCTTCTTCCTTCTTTCTCTTTTTCTTTTCTTCCAGCAGTTTCTGGAAACCCAAGAGAATAGCTGGGAAAGGCTTTCTTCTCAGGGAGGGTGCTAGAGAGGAAAATGGAGAATCTTCCTTTCTCCAAAGAAGACTACTGCAGGGTAAAGGACACTGCTTTTGGAGTCAGAGAACTTGGGTTCAAATCCTGACTCAGTCACTTATGACCTGTATTATCCTGGGCAAGTCACATTCCTCCTCTGGTCCTCAGTCTCCACATGTGCAAAATGTGGGGGATGCTAGGTGATCTCCATCCCTCCCCTAGATCTCCAAGTTTCTAGATGCTGAGGGTGGCCCGCTGGGTACCAGCCTCTATTAAACCTCAGAGCAGGGGCAACTAGGTGGTGCAGTGGATAGAGCACTGGCCCTGGAGTCAGGAGGACCTGAGTCCAAATCTGGCCTCAGACACATAACACTTACTAGCTGTGTGACCCTGGGCAAGTCACTTAACCCCATTGACAAACAAAAACAAAACAAAACAAAAAAAGGAAATAAACCTCAGAGCAAATTCCTTTCTATACTCTCCAGTGCTCCCAGGTGAGTCACATTTAGAAAGCCCCGGGGCTTGACCAGTTTCAGATAGTCTTTCTCACTGTGAAGCTATTAAAGGCTTCCTAGGAACAAGGCTCTGTGCTTAGCACTGGGGATGCCAAGACATGTCAACATAGCCCCTGCCTTCAAGAAGCTTACAATCTTTGAGGCACAAAATAGCTGTTTTATGAAGGAGAAGGAGACACTTATTAAGCCTTTACTACTTACCTGCCCAGCACTGTGCTCATTACCTGTGTTACAAAGATAGGCAAAAATAGTCCCTGTCCTCAGGGAGCTCAGTTTCTGACTGGGGAGATCATATGAAAATATCCAGCTACATACAAGATATGGACAGGGTAGAGGCTGGTAATCTGTATTAGCAGCTAGGGGTACTAAGAAAGACTTGGTATAAAAAAAGTGGGGATTGAGCTAGTCTACACGGAAGCAAAGGAAGTGAAGCATTGAGAAGCCAGAACCTTTGAGGCCTGAGGGCAGTCAATACACACAAATGCTCAGAGTGAGGACAAGAGGTTATGGAGGGAGCTTCTTGTATATGAGCTGGTTGGTATGACTGGATCCTTGGGTGTATGGAGGGAGCCAAGTATCAGAAGGTTGGAAATGTAGGAAGGGCCCAGACTGTGAAGAGCTTTAAATGCCAAATTGAACATTTTATATTTGGTCCTGGGGGTAATAGAGAGCCACTGGAGTTTATTGAGTAGGGGGAATGACATGAGTAAACTTAATGCTTTAGGAAAATTATTTTAGCAGCTGTTTGGAAGATGGATTAGAGAGGGAAGAGAAGGGGCAGCTAGGTGGCACACTGGATAGAGCACCGGCCCTGAAGTCAGGAAGATCTGAGTTCAAATACGGCCTCAGACCATGAACTTGACACTTATTAGCTGTGTGACCCTGGGCAAGTCACTTAACCCCAATTGCCTAAAAAAATAAAAAAAGAGAGGGGAGGGAAGTAAAGCAGGGGGACCGTTAGAAGGCTACTGCTATAATCAACAAGAGGTGATAAAGGCTTGAACGAGGGTAATGGCTGTGGAAATGGGGAGAAGGGGCCAGACAGGAGAGATATTAGGAAGGGAGAAATGACAAGATGGAGCCACTGAGAAGATACGTGGGCAAAAAGTGAAAAGTCCAGTATAACACCAAGGGAGGCAGTCTGGGGGGACCAGAAAGATGTTGGGTGCCACTCACAATAACTGGACAGCTCAGAAGAAGGGAGGGTCGGGCGCGGGGGGGGGGAAAGAGAATGAGTTCTGTTTTGTACACAGTTGAATTCAAGATGCCTGTGGGTGAGTTAGGTTGGGATGTCCAAAAATGTAGTGGATGATGCAGGACATATTTCAGGAGAGTGACCAGGGAGATATCTATGCCTGTCTATGTCTATGTCTATGTCTGTGTCTATGTCTATGTCTGTGTCTATGTCTGTGTATGCATATGCACGCACATAATGCATGTGCATGTAAGTGTGTGTATATGCACATGTTACATGCATCTGCACACATATGTGTGTAGGTGTATATATATGAATACATGCGTATGTGCATGCATAGGTATGTGTGCACATGTATACCTGCATACCTATGTGTGTATGTGCAATGCATGTGTATATATGTAGAGGTATGTGTGTGTACACGCATGTGTATGCACACAAGCATTCATGGGTATGTATGTTACATACATGTATATGTACACACATTTATCTTCACATACATTTATGTACATGTAGGCAGGTATATACATGTGTATGTATATGTATTATATACATGTGCATGTACATGTGTATGTAATCTGAAAATTATCTGAGTAGAGGTGATAATGGAACGCAAGGGAGCTGATGAGCTCACCAAGTGAGTGAATACAAAGGGAGAAAAGGTCACCTAGAACAGAGCCTTGCAGGTTCCCTATGGCCAGTGGGTATGACATGAAAAGTTATAGCCAAGGAAGCTGAGGGGATCAATGCAAAGGAGCTGGTTGGACAAAGGACTCCAGCAGCAGAAGAAGGCTGTTGGTGATGGCAGAATTCTGGGATCAGAGCTTATATCTGGAAGGACTTCAGAGGCAATCTATTCCACCCCTAACATTTTACAAATAAGGAAACTGAGGCCTGGAGAGCTTCTGGGAATTGCCCCAAACCATGAAGGTGGCAAGTCTCAATGGTGATATTTGAACTGAGGTCTTCTGACTCCAGATCAAGACATTTTCCTACCTCACCACATTGCCTCACAAGAAGGGGAAGGTGAGACAAAAAATGGCGGCTGGTGGAAGGTAATTTAGCCACAGAGCCATGAGTGAATGAATGAGTGCAAGGCTCCTTCCCTATAGGTACTTCTTATCTCCCTCACAGAAGGCAGGCTCCATGAGGCCTCTTTTGTTGGCCTTGGTTTCTATCCCTATTGACTAGAAGAGTGCCAGGCATATAGTAGCAGCTAGGTCATTGAATGGTGGAGGCTAGGGTTAGAGTTAGAAATGGAATAGGGCCAGTGGCATAGTAGAGGGAGAGCCTGGAGTCAGGAACAGCTGTCTTAATAACTGTGTGACCTTGGGCAGGTCACTTCTGTATGCATCAGTTTCCTCAACTGTAAAATGAGAATGATAATAGGATAAATAGGAGATAATTAAGAAAAGGAAAGCCCTGGAATTAAGAGGATTCAGAGATGGTTTCCTCTAGAACATGGATGGTTTCCTCTAGAATGTGGGGTTTTAGTTGGGATTTAAAGGTAGCCAGGGGAGCTCCATTGTGGGAGTAGGGGGAGGGAAAGCCTTCAGGCATAGGAGACAACAATCAGAGAAAATGCCTCGAGCCAAGTTGTGTTTTGTTTGTAGAAGTGCCCTAGAGAAGCTGGTGTCACTAGATCTAAGAGTACGGTGGGGACTGAGGCTCATGTGTGTGTAGGTAAGTAGGAGGGGGCCAGGTAAGGAAGGGCTTTGAATGCAAGGATTTTGTATTTGATGCTGGAAGTGATAGGGAGCCCCTGGAGTTTATTGAGTGTGTGTGGGGGTGACATGGTCTGACCTGCGCTTTAGGAAAATCCCTTTGGTGACTGAGTAGAGGCTGGAGTGGAGTGGGGAGAGATGTGGTAGGCAGATCCCCCAGCAGCTGGTGCAATGGTGCCAGTGGGAGGTAATGAAGGCCTGAACCAGGGCAGGGGCAGCGTCACAGGAGAGAAGGGGGCATGTTCCAGAGACATCTTAAGGTAAAATCGAAAGGCCTTGGCAACATCTTGGACGTGGAGGGGGAGAGATGGTGAGGGTGGCTCCTGGATTAGGAGCCTGAGGGACTGGGGAGATGATGTTACCTTTTACAGTAATGGGGAATGTAGGAGGGGGGAAGGGTTTATGGAGGAAAACAATGACTTCTTTTTTGGACATGTAGAGTTCCAGATGTCTGTTGGACACACATTTCACCTGGTTGTGTCCAGATCTTGGGCTTTAGAGCCGGAAGACAACTTAGCAGTCATCAAGCAGATCCCCTTATTTATGGATAAAGAAACCGAGGCCCAGAGAGGAGAAGGTGACTTGGCCCAGGTGAGTCACGATCCAGACCCTTCAACCCTGGGCTTCTCTGATCCACCTGCCATCTTGCCTTACCTAATTTACTTGGTATGTCTCACCAGCAATCAGCATTTCATCGGTTTTTGAAGCCAGAGGGGACTTTTTAGATCATCTCATCCATTCCTTTCATTTCTCTGGGAAAGTGAGCCCCAGAGAAGGGAAGGGATTTACTTTTTCTGGGTCTCAGTTTTGCTAATTATAAAATGAAAGGTTTGGATGAGACAGTCTCTAAGGTCCCTTCTAGCCCTGACATTCTGTGATTCTAGAACTACCAAGAAATTGGGGAAAAGGAAGTGCTCAATGTCAGGTTAGAATTCTCAGCAAAATGCTTTAAATGATCCATTTGTGTCTAATTGAGAGGTGACTGGAGAGAGAGACACATACACTCCTGGCTCTTCGACTAACTCACTGAGTGACCATGGCCGAGGCTGGCCTTCCCTGCTCCAAGTTATAGAAAGATGGGCTTGAACTAAAAGATCTCTAAAGATCATTCCAACTCTAACATCCCCTGTTCTCAGGCCCCTCCCAGCTCTGACATCCCCTGTTGTAAGGCCCTTCCCAGCTCTGACATCCCCTGTTCTCAGGCCCCTCCCAGCCCTGACATTCCCTGTTCTAAGGCCCTTCCTAGCTCTGACATTCCCTGTTCTAAGGCCCTTCCAGCTCTGACATCCCCTGTTCTAAGGCCCCTCCCAGCTCTGATGTTCTATGGAGTCAGCACAGTGGTTACAAGTACTGGACTTGGAGAATCTGAATTCAAATATGGCCTCAGATACTTACTAGCTGTGTGACCCTAGGAAAGTCACTTTACCCCCTCTTAGGTTCCTCATCCATAAAAAGATGGGAATAATAATAATACCTATCTCCCAGGGTTGTTATAAGGATTAAAGGAGATAATATTTGTAAAGTGCTTTGCAAATCTTAAAGAATTACAAAATGCTAATGATAATAGTGATGACATAATGACCTTATCTCGTATTATTACACTAGAGATAGAGTACCAGGCCTAGAGTCAGGAAGACTCATCTTCATGAGTTCAAATCCTGCCTCAGACATTTACTAGTTGTGTGACCCTGGGCAAATCACTTTACCTTGTTTGCCTCAGTTTCCTCATCTGTAAAATGAGCTGGTGAAGGAAATGGCAAAACCACTCCAGTATCTTTGCCAAGAAAACCCCAACTAGGGTCAAGAAGAGTCCAATTAAAACAACTAAATAACAAGTCTCCGTTAGCCTAAGCTGGAATCCTTTGGGTCTCCCAGAATGCCCAGAACTGTCCCCACTCCACATTTATTTACTCTTTAACTCCACCTGCAAGTAGCTTCCCAACCTCCTTTTTCCTTGTTCAATTATTCCCTCTCCTTTAAAACCCACCTCAAACCCCACCACTTCCAGGAAGTCTCCCCAGATTGCTAGTGAACCCTTTCCCTTCACTGGTCACAAAGGCCTTGGTTTACCCAATGTACTCATTGTACCTACCTTTTATGCAAAACTGACTACTGTAGTTTTCTTTTAATTTGTCTGATCCTCCACAAGACCAGAAGGGGAGGGAAACTTTGGATCTCCCTTAGCACCCAGCTCAGGGCTCTGCACACAGTAGGTACTTGAAAAAAAGGCTTGGTTCATTAAACTGTCTGGGCAGAGGCATAGCCAATATTTTCTTTTTTTTTTTTTTACTTGGGCTAACAAGATCTGGGGGTAGGAAGATGCCAAATACAGTTCAACCATTTAGTGAATTTAGTTCTTGGACTGCTGTCAGAGGAAGGGGGAAGAAAAGGGAATAAACATCTGTAAAGTGCCTACTATGTGCAAAATACTGTACTAAACATTTCACAAATATTAGACCATTTTATCTTCACAGCAACCCTGGAGTGGGGGGAAGGCTTTATTCCTATTTTACAGTTGAGGAAACTGAGTCAGACAGAGACGAAGTGATTTGCCCAAGGTCACATAGCTAGTAAGTATCTGAAGCTGGGATCTGAACTCAGGTCTTTCTGACTCTGGGCTCAGCTTTCTATCCATTATGCCACCTAAGTGCCTTAAGCATATGTGCCCCTGGATGTCACTGCCCTGGGAACAAAGCCCTGAGTAACCCATCCTTGTTACAGCTCTGCATCTGAGTACTTCTAGGAAAGGCGAGGGGGTCTGCTTTAAGGGGAGGCGGGTACAGTGGCAAATAGCTTTAGACACTTGGCACATGGAGTCACCTCTTATAGAGAGCTCTTCCAAAGAGACACAGGGAAAAGGGCCTCAGCCTTGTTAAGTCCTCAGCGCCAGGGAGAGGGTGGAGGTGGGGGAATAGGTTTGCTGCTGCATCCCTGAGTGCCAAGTGTGGAAAAAGCCTTTCATGTTTGTGTGAGTGTCCCCAGGCTGTTCCCTTTGAGGAGCTGATACAAGCAAAGCCCCCCTCCTTTTCGCTTAGGAAACTAGAGAGGAAGCAGGGCTGGGAGAAGAGGGGTCTCCCTTAGCAGCCATATCATACAAGCAGGTGCCAGGCTCGCCCAGACCGTGACCTGGCTCCAGAGCTTTGTGCTAACAAGCAGCCGGCCATATTTCATCCCCCTACTCTCCCTGCTGTCTGAGATATGGACTTACTACATAGCTGAGGAACCTTATCTCCTAGCCCCTCCCTCGACCAAAAATGCTTTCTGGTGTGGAGCAGTGTAGAAGCCGTAATTAACCCCTTTGTGGGGCTGGGGGTCTCTGCTTTAGGTTGGAAGCAAGCCTCTTTCTCCCCAGCACTATTTCTGAGATCTGGAGTCACAGTGGGGAAGAAGATCGATTTTGACTCAGGAGAAACTCTGTTGGAATCCCTGGTCTGAGGCAATATGGTTCAGTGTGGAGCACAATAGCCTTGAAACCAGAAGGCCTGGGTTCTAATTATCCAGCGTGAGGTTGGGTGAATCATTCTTCTCCACAAGCCTCAGCCTCCTCAGGTGTCAAATGGAGCTAGTAAGGTTTGTACTCCATACTCTGTGTGTGTGTGTGTGTGTGTGTGTGTGTGTGTGTGTGTGTGTGTGTGCGCGCGCGCACGCTATGTAAACCTGGAAGTACTACAGTGCCAAGAGTTTCAGGATCTATCATTTCTCCAGAGTTCCCCTTCACTGACAGATGCACAAAATTATACAAACCAGCTCTTTGGAGGCTTCTCAGAGAGAGTGGGATTTTAGAGAAGACTTCCAGGAAGCCAGGAGGCAGAGGTGAGGGGGCAGGGAGTTCCAGGCATGGGACACAGACAGACAAAATTCATGGACATAGGAGGGCGTCATTCAGGGAATATCACAGAAGCCAGTGTCCCTGCATGGAGAAGTATATGAGGGGGAGTAAGGTATAAGAAGGCTGGACAGGTAAGAGGGGCTGGGTTAGGAGAAGCCTGAAAAGCCAGCCAGAACATTTCTATTTCATCCTGGAGATACTAGGGAGCCAATGGGATTGGTTGACCAAGTGGGTACTATTGTCTGACCTGTACCGTAGGAAGAACAGTTTGACAGCTGAGGGGAGACTGGACAAGAATGCAGAGAGACTGGAGGCAGGCAGGCCAACCAGCCAGGCTGTAGTACAATAGTCCAGGCATGAGGTGATGAGGACACTAGGATGGTGGCAATGTCAGAGAAAGGAGCGAGTAGGAAAGATGTTGGGAAGGTAGAATTAATAGGACTTGGTGACAGATTGGATATGGGTTAAGCCAGAATTTTGCAGAATCATAGGTGGGCCCTTAAAGGCCCATGTAGTCCAGTCTCCATTTTACAGAGGAGAAAACTGAGGCATAGAAGGGTGACATGACAAGATCACAGCAAAGCAGAGGCAGAGCTGAGATTAAAAACAAGATTATAACAACAGATCACCAAGCATTTCGTAAGTTCCTACTATGTGCCAGGCACTATCCTAGGTGAGAGGAATACAGTGATGGGGAGGAAGCAGTTCCTACTCTCCTATTCTCAAGGAGCTTATAATCTAGGTTAGGCAGATGACATGTCCATTCGTAGGTCTACATAAAAGAGAATCAAGGGGATCATAGGATCGTTGAGTCTGAGTAGCAGGCAGTCTTAGAACTTATCCAGTCCAGAGATATCATACCTTTGTCCTGGGGAGTCCATCAGATTAGAATGGAATTGGGAAACATTCAGCAAAATAAATAAAAATGCAATACAACATAGATAATGTTAATTTGGGGTTTTCTAAGTCAATAGACACCAATCTGTTCCTGTCTGAGTCTGATGCTAACAATCTAGTCCAATCTTCTCAGTCCCCAGACTCTCAGCTCTTTTGGCTTTGGTGAGCAGTATCCAGAAACCAGCAGCAAGTATCGCCATGATAATAAGAATAATTCTCCCCAGACATCCTCCAGTGGCTCACCTTGAGATGGAGACGACCCTGGGCCGTGCCAGCATAATCTCTGCAAGGTCCTCCCAGCCAACCAAAGCTTCTAGTACGGACCTGGTGATGGCTGGACTCCTGTCTGTGGTCTGAGGACCGTCCTCCCTCAGTCAGAGGCCCTGTACCAGGTTCACCACAGGGCCATGATTTTCTGACCCCAGCAATTTTCCAACACTATCAAAGAAGTGGCAGAGAGGCCCAGAATGTCTGATAACAGCATCCCCTTGGTCAGCCAACCCCACTGGCTCCCTTGCCCCTGCAGGATCAAACAGAAATGTTCGGGCTGGCTTTTCAGGCCCCTCCTACCTGTCCAGCCTTCTTATATCTTACTCCCCCCACGTACTTCTCCATGCAGGCACACTGGCTTCCGTGATGTTCCTTGAACGACACCCTCCCATGCCCATGCATCTCATCGGCCTGTGTCCCATGCCTGGAACTCCCTGCCTCCTCATATCTGCCTGCTGGCTTCCTGGAAGTCTGCTTTAAAATCCCACCTTCTCCGAGAAGCTTTTCCTGATCCTTTTAATGCTTCCCTCTGAGATCACCCCCAAAGAGATCTTCTCTTAAGCTTGCTTGTGCATGGTTGCTCCCATCTTGTCTCCCTCATTCCTGTTCTCCTTGAGAACAGGTTTTCCCTTCCTTTGTATCTCTAGTGCTTATTAAAACAGTGCCTGGAACACAGTAAGCACTTAATAAATTTGACTTAATAAGACTTCCTAACAATGAGAGCTGTCTCAACGTGGAATGGACTGCTTTGGAAAGCGGTGAGTTCTCCATCACTAAGGGGCTCCTAGAAGGAGTTGATGATGACAGAAGCCCCATGCTCCCCAGCAAGGAGCTGTCCTTCCCACCTCGAGCATGGAGGGCTCAGTGTATCTCAAAGGAAGGTACAAGAGAAATCTCTAGCCTCTTCTCCAACACCCCCATTTTTCCAAGGGAGACTTTAATTCCTGCCAGAAGGAGAAGCAGGAGGTTGGGGCCAGAGGCCACCACCTTGCTCTTCTCAGAAAGAGGGGGCACTGGGCTAAGCTTATATCTCTCTGGTCCCTTAAATATTACTAGTTTATTATATGAAAATGTTTTACATGATTGCACATACATAACCTATGTCTGATTGCTTACTGTCTCAGGAAGTGGGGCAGGGAGGGAGAGAGGGATAGAGTTTGAAACTCAAAACAAAACAAAAATTCCAAACGTTAAAAAATTGTTTTAACATGTAATTGGGGAAAAAATAAAATGCATATATAAAACGAAATATTACTAGTTTAGGGAATAAGGTTGAGTTCAACCTAACTTTCGATCACTTTGTCACGTGGGGAGATGGAGGCCCCAAGCTCTGTATTCAAGGCTTGATCCCCGTCCCATCAAATACCAATTCCACATACAGAATAGCAAAGAAATGCATTTCTCCAAATCACAGCATAGCAGAAATAAGAGAAGTATCCATAGGAGACTATATATCAGACAATACAAAGTGAAGGCAAAGGAACTCAGCTCAACCAAGGGGAGTTCTTCATCTCACCCAAGGGAAACTCCCCAAAGTCTCTAGTGTAGGAAGCTGGGGATAGGGACATGATGACACCTGCTACCTCCTCTTGGTCCTCCCCGAGTCTTCCCCTTTAGCAACCTGAAGTGGGGTTAGCCTCTTCCACCTAGTTTCTTGAAGATGAAAGCCAGAAGTACCCTAAGTGGTCCAATGCCTGAAGAATCCCCAAAAGGGACCAGTGAAGGTTGGAGCTCTCTCCCTCTCCAATTCTGCCTCACCCTTCACATAGGGCAGGGTATTCATCTCCACCCACAAGGAGAGAGTCCCATATCAATGGGCTGTGGAACCGGGTTTACATGACCCAGTTTGGGATTTGGGATTTGGATTGAGGTTAGAGTCGATGACCTTTGGGGTCCCTTCCAAATCTGGGGGCAGCCACAGAGGGAAAGCACTAAGATTAAGAAGGACTGGGGAGGGCTTCATGCAGAAGATGAGACTTCAGCTGAGACTCCAGGGAAGCCAAGAGGCATGGTGAAGAGCCAGTGGAAATGCATGGAACTGGGAGTCAGACTGTCTTGTTCAAAGAACAGCCAGGACATCAGTGTTACTGGAGTGAGGAATACATGTTGAGGAGTAAGTGGTAAGAAAACTGCAAAGGTAGGAAGAGGCTAAGTCAGGAAGGGCTTTGAATGCCAAACAGCAGATTTTATATTTGATCCTGGAGGTTATAAGTAGCCACTGCAATCAACTTCTTGGTTGATCTAGCCAGACCTATGATTAGGAAGATCAATTTGACAATTCGGTGGAGGATGGATTAGAATGGGAAGAAAGTTGGGGCAGGCAGATCAACCAGCAGTCTACTACAATGGTCCACATGTGAGGGGTTGAGAACCATGCACCAGGCTGGTAGTGGTGTCAGAGGAGAAAAGGGGGGATACATAAGAGATACCATGAAACTAGAAACAGCTGGACTGACAGCTGATTGTATGTGGGGGAGAGAGAGAAAGTAAAATGTTCAGGATGACACCAGATTTTGAACCTGGATGCCTGGGAGGATGGTGCTACCCTTCATAGAAAGAGGGAAATTAGGAAGAGGGGAAGGATTTTTTTTTTTTGGGGGGGAGAAGGGGATAATTAATTCAGTTTCATAAATATTGAATTTAAGATGTCTATGGGATGTCTAGTTTGAGCTGTCTAATAGGAGGTTGGAGACTTGGAACTGGAGGTCAAATGAGAGGTTAGGGATAGACCTGGAGATGTGAGAGTCATCAGCATAGTGATGATACCAAAATCCACGGGAGCTGATGAGATCATCAAGTGAAATAGCATAAAGGATAGAGTCGTGAGGGACCCCACACTGTCTCTTCTACATTCCTAGCTCTGATATTCTGTATTCTATCATCTTGAGTCTTTCACAGTTTCAGCAGTCTGCGTTCAAAGATCTTCCCAGTTCCAACATTTTCCGTTTTAAGATCCCTTCAGGTTCTGACATCCTCTGTTCTAAGCTCCCTCCCAGCCCTCACATTCTTCATTCTAACAGTCCATGTTGAGAAGCAACATGACCTAATCGAGGGTTTCTGAACATTTCTTGCATCATGGACCCATTGGCAGTCTGTTGAAGACTTCTTAGGATAGTCCTTTTGTTGCCTACATTCAGAATTGAGGGAAATGCAAAATTTCAGTTAGAGGTGTGTGAAAATATTTGTATTTTCCATCCAAATTCATGCACTCGTTGAAATGTGTCTACAAACTGTGTAGCCCAAATTAAGAGCCCCTAGCCCAACAGATGCTTTGGTTCAAATTTGCTCTTCAGAAACTTGTGTAATCATGGCCAAGTCATTTCTCTTGTCTGAGCCTCAGTTTTCTCCTCTGCAAAATGGGGGTGACATTACTTGCACTAACATTACTATGCCACAAAATAGCAGTGAGGAGGAGGGGGCTTTGCAACTTCAGGGGGTTAGGGAAACTGGAGTGGCTGTCTATGGTACTTCCTCTGTGGTTCTTAGGCTCTCCCCTGGTGCTCTGGCCACTCTGCTGGTCTGGTCACCCCTTCCCTGGCACTCAGGTGACCTGGAAGTCAGCAGTGTAGACAGAAGTCTATAGGGTCAGTGCTGTAAAGACAGCCTCACCCTTCATATTTTCCCTAATTTTCCATATTCCATCTAATGTGTTTCCATGTTTGGAAGGAAAACTAAGAGGATGTGAATGGGGCATGACACATCGGAGCCCTGTCCAGTGCAAAGGGAAGCTTCAGATAGAAAGAGCAGACCAGTCTGTCGTGAGGAACTCTGAGAAGAGAGAGCCCGACAGGCTGCTTGCCTTTCCCTGGCTTCCTGTTTACCATCACAGCTGCAGGCCCTGCTTCTCAGCGTTGGTATGTTTGCAGACCAGCCGCTAAGCCATACACATGAAGGAGGAGAGCCTGGAAATTTGGCTGGGGCTGGTTGGAGGAAGGATACAGGATTGGGGGCTCTCTGGCCTCTTCCTCCTTGCCTTCTCTTCTCCCAGCTTCCCACCCGTGGCCCCTTGGTTTGGGGTTTTTTTGTTTGTTTGTTTGTTTGTTTTGGAGAGAGAGAGACAGAGAGAGAGACCCCTATAGTATAGAATTTTTTTTATTAAGCACCGAAAGACATAGCAATCTGCTTGCAGATACTGTACGTGCATAATTAATAAAATCTCATTATTTATTTATAAAAAGACACATGAACTGGAGAATTAGGGATATCCCCATTATATATAATGGTGAGGGGAGGCTAAGATTTTGGAAAGCTAGATCCTTTTTAGGGTAGGAAATTTTTTACTCAATATAAAGGGAAAAGAAATCTTCCTGACCTGAGCTTTTGTGGACAGCAGGGAGCAGGGAGCGGGAACGAGAGTCAGCAGGAGCCTGAGCCCCATTGCTCAGTTCTGGGGGCTCCTGGGACCCCAGTTGGCTTGCTTTCTCTACTCTAGGAACGCAAGTCGTGGGAAAGCAGATCCGTAACCACCTTCTGCCAGGGGGCTGTGACCTCGGAGAAAGCAAACTTCAGACTGTAAGAAGCCCCATCTTGGGAGGGCTCCTTTTTCGTACTAAATTATTACGGGTGGATCTGGTTTTAGTGATTTGAATAATATAGCAATGGCGCACAGAGCTGGAATGAGGCAGAGTGCAGAACGTGTGAACTGAAAGGGGGCCTTAGAGCAGAAAAGGCTGCGGATACTAGGTTCGGAGCGGGCAGAGGGACCTTAGAACATAGGACGCTGCAGTTGCAAAGAATGTCAGAGTTGGAAGGGAATTCACAGGACAGAATGTTGCAGCTGGAATGTCAGAACTGGAAGGGACCTCAGCATATAGAAAAGCCCTTAGAACTGATGTTAGAACACAGACTGTTCATGAGAGTTGCAAGGGACCGACTCCAGACTCATCCAGTCCACACTCCCCCGATCTCACCTTCTTATTTTTCAGATGGGGAAGCCAAGGCCCCCAAGAAACCAAGTTATTTTTATTTGCCCAAGGTTACCAGAGCCAGCCAGCAGCTGGGGTGGGGGTACGGGGTGGGGTGGGGTGAAGAGCCCAAGTCTCCCGACGGACATCCCCCAGAAGCATCTCCCAAGCAAACTGGACAATTCTCTTGCAATCTCGAATGAATTTGGGGAACCAGGAGTTGGCAATGCAAGTTTTGCCCTTGGGTACAGCAGTCAGCCGCCTTGGTGGTGGTGGTGGTGGTGGGGGTTGGCCCCAACCGACAGAATCAGTAACAACCTCATTATATAAGGAGACCAGAGAATCCAGGGGCGGAGGTGGGGTGGTGGACTCCAAGCTTGGGCCGTCCTGTTCCCCACCCCCCACCTCCTATCTTCAGACAGGACTTTAAAATAGAAAACGAGCTTTACAAACAGCCCCCCACCCCCACCCGAGGAGAAGGGGCTCTTTCTTTCTTTTGCCAAGTGCTGGCGAATTGCACCCGCCGGCGCCGGGGTTGGGGGGCTGCAGAGGCGCGATTGGGGGCCGCCGGGGACTGGGGAGGGGTCTCTGCGGCGCGTGGAGCCCCGAATGATTTCAGCAGCTCTCGTCTCGGAGCGGAGCCGAGCGGAGCCCAGCGAGGCAGGGGAGGGAGGGCGGGCGGGCGGCAGCGAGGGATGGGATGGAGGGGGAGGGGGTGGCGGGGAGGCGAAGGGGCATCTTGAAACCGCCCGCGGGCCGCTGCTGATTGGCCGAGCGCGCGGTCTCGGCGTTCCATGCAGGCTGCCCCCCTCCCCCCGGCGCGGTCCACCCCGGAAGGAATTTCCTGCTCTTGCGGCCCCATTGTTGTCCATCCCCGCCGCCGCCTCCTCCTCCTCTTCCTCCTCGTCCTCCTCCTCCGTCTCCTTCCCCCACCCCCATCTCCATCCTCTCCCTCCTCCATCCTCCTCCTCCATCCTCCTCTCCCGTCCCCTCCCCCTCCTCCTTCTCCTCCCTTTTCTTCCCTCCTCTTCCCCCCTCCTCTGATCGAGTAACCATAGTATCCAAACGGGGTCCGGGCGCGCACCTCCCTCTTCCCCCAGCCGGGCGCCCCCTCCTCTCCCGCCCACCCCAGCCATGTGTCTGCAGCCAGCGGAGCGATCATGACTTCATCGGACACAGGGGAACGGGCAGGAGGCAGGGGGAGGGGAGGGGAGGGGGGCCAGGGTCTGGGGAGCTTCTGGCGGCCCCCGAGCCGAGATGTTTTCAATTATATGAGGAGGGGGCGGCGTAGAGGATGAGGGAGTGAGTGTGTGTGTGTGTGTGTGTGTGAGCGCGAGCATGTGTGAGGTGGGCACGGGACTTGTACATCCCTCTTCCTACTCGAGGCCGACAAAACTTCACCAGGGTTCCTCCCCCCAGTGCAAGTTTGTAGCTTATAACTGAGGAGGGGGCGGCTGGCAGAACCTAGTCTCTCTCTGTCCCCCACTCCCACCAATGACTCTGTGCCTTGTCCTTAGCAACACTCTGTGTGTTTGTTGTGTGTGTGTGTGTGTGTGTGTGTGAACGTGTGTGCTGGGGTGTCTCGGCGAGTGTACTGGGGTGTATGCCTTCCCCAGAGCAGAATTCAAGGGCTCTTTCCTTTCCCTCCCCTGCTCCTTTCCGCAGTCAAAACTCCTAGTGCCCCCCGCCCCATAACAAAGCTCCTTCCTCCAAAAGCGTTTCCCGAGTCTTCTCCCCAAACTGCAGAACTGCCAGCGTGTGTCCTTGTCAAATAGCGGAACCACTTATACCACCCCCCAACAGCAGGACCCCCCAAACTCCCTACATCTTCCCCCTCACCGACCATAGCACCCACCCTTCCCAGGCTGCCTCCTCCTCCAGCTCCGTGGATTGTCCCCCAGCCTAAGAATTTTCGTTCCTTGCCCCCAGCTGGCTAGCTCCCAGGATCTTCTTCTGCCAGAACCCTCGCAGGCTCTGTCCAAATATATGAACTCTTCGAGTCTTCCGTCCCCCGCCACTGGACACTCAGTGTCCCCCAGTTCCCCATCAGGACACCTTGAGTCGTTTGCCTCCCCTCCCTGAAGCAGGCCACTGGGTCTCTGCACTGCTCCCCAGCCGGACACTGTGTGTACTAATCATTCCAGCAGCAGACGTCCCAATGTGCCACTCCTCAAGAGTGTACAGTCCCCGTAACCCTCAGGATCTGCAGAACAGTTCTCCCCATTTTTCTCCCAGGCACCCATTCCAGCAGTAATGTCCCGGTGTGCCCCTTCCCAGCAGCAGAACGGGGCGTGTGTGTGTGTGTGTGTGTGTGTGTGTGTGTGTGTGTGTGTGTGTGTGTCCCCAACCCAGCAACAGGAGTTCCAATTATATGGCGCTCCTCCCCCCTCCCCCTTCCGCGCAGCAGCTGCGGGAGCAGCCCCTGAGCTGGAAAAGGAGACAGAGCGGGACCCCTAAGGTGGAATGGGGTACCCGGAACCCCAGCGTACCCCTTCTCCCCTTGCTCCATGTGGAGTAGAAGATCCTGGCCAGGGTTCTCTCTGTATGTTGGGGAATCTCTCATCCCTCTGGGGAAGCTGCAGGAGGCTGACACTGAGCTGGACAGTGTATAGGGGATGGCTGTGAGGAACTTATCTCAGACCGAGAGGGAAAGAGTGGGCAACCTCCTCCTTCTCCACCCCTCCTCCCTTCCCCAGGGGTCTACCCAGAGAGGTTGGCAGGCCAAGAAGCTAAGAACATTGGGTTGGCCAAAAGCTGGTACTGACCTAGTATGGGCTCCCACAGGGGAGCTCAAGTAGCTTTGGGATGCTGATCAGGGTGAGGGGTATGTGGGGCTGGTTGGTGGCAGGAAGAGATGGCCAGTGCTGACCAACCTCAGAGCAACAATGCCCCCTGGAGGCAGGCTCGGACAAAGCCAGCTTTGCACAGTCGGGGGTGTGGTGGGGTGAATAGGAGGAGGTTGGGGGAAGGGAGACTGTGGCTCTCTCACGCTGAGAGAAGACTTGAGGATTTTGAACTGGAAGGAACTCTGGAAATCATTTAGCCCAGCCACCTCATTTTACAGCAGGGGAAACTAAGATCCATTAAGGTCAAAATGACTTGGCCAAAGGTAGAGTTGGAACTCATGGACCCTGAGACTTAGGAGTTTCTTATACTGGGCAAGTGTCACTCTTTGCCCCTGAAGCAGTAGACCTTTGGGAAATGCCTTCTCCACCTCCTTCTGCACACCTGGAAATCACAGGACCTGAGCTGGACACGACCTTCAGGGTCATCTGGTCCAACAGTCTCATTGTATAGGTGTGTGCTGGAGTTAGCTGGGATTTGAATCCAGATTCCGGGATTCCAAATCCAAAGTTCTTTCAATTGGACTAGATAGATTGGGGTGTGGGGGTGTGGCTTGAAGACCAGGAATCCCCCAGCATCTATCCCAGCCCAGTAATGATCGAATCAAAAACCATTTGAGGCTGGATTACCGTGGTTTATACAAGAGGCAAGTTGTCCAGGATTTGGGGTCAGCAGATGTTGGTTCAAATCCTGCCTTTGCCCCTTAGTACCTGTGTGACTTTAAGTGAATCGCTCTCTATTCTTGGCCTCAGTTTCCTCCTCTATAAAATGAGGACATTGGAACAGATGAGTCCTGAGGTCTCTTCCCTAAACCCTCTGATCTTCCTTTCTTTTTCCCTATCTGGTGTGGGTTCCTGTTGGCTTCCCTCCCTGCTCTCAGGGGCCCCCCAGTCTCAGTTGCCTGCTCTGATGGCCCGCCTCCCAGCCCCTCCTTTTTCCTTGGCTCTTGCAGCCTGCCCCTCCCTGCTCAAGCCCAGGCTTCCAGCCCAGTGACTGCAGGGAGCTCCTCGGAGCTGAGCCAGTCAAGCAGAGAGGAGAGCCAGTCCCCTGGGAGCAGGGAGGGAGGGGGGAACTTGGGGGGAGCTGCTGTTCCTGGCTGGTAGCTGAGGCTGTTGTCTCCCCTCAGCTACCTTCCCTGGCTCAGAATCCACCACCTTTCTCCTCATATTGTCTTAAGCTTTGCCAGAAAATACTGTTGGAGGGGGGTGTTACCAGGTAACTGAGGGTGCTTGGAGGAGCTGGGATATGATCCTAAGTTTTTTTCCTAGCCCTTTTAGCACCTCTCTCCTCCTCCCAATCCCTTTGGGTATCAGTTTCCTATTTGGAAACGATGCTGTCTAAGTCCCTCCCAGCTATGTTATTCTTAAACCTTTGTATGCCTTTCACCAAGTCACTCCTCTATGGCCTGGGTTTCCCCATTGTCGTGTGATTGGTTTAGATTAAGGAATCTTACCCCGGGGTGCACTGAATGGATTTCAGGGGCTCTATGAAATTGGATGGGGGAAAAAATGACATCTTTGTTTTCACTAACTTCTAACTGAAAGTTAGCATTTCCTCCAATTGTTTAAAATCATGCTTCTGAGAAGGGGCCCAAAGACTTCCCCAGATTGACTGCCAAAGGGATCTAAGATGCAAAAAAAAAAAAAAGTGAAGAATGCTTGGTTGAAATAACCTCTTAAAGCTTTTCTCTTCTGTTGGTATACAAGGGAAGGTTATATCTTTCACTTGGGAGGTACCCTAGGTCATATCTTCTTTGGGAGATCCTGCATCCTGTTCCCAGCTGCCTCAGTTTACCCACCTGAGAAATAAGATATGGAAGTATTCTCCAAGGGAAATAACTATGGTGCTTTGAGATCCCTCTCATCCTTAAACCTTCACTTGGCCCTTCAAGCTGTCGTCCTCTGCCTTCCATAGCAAATGTCTCTGACAAAAGCTCCCCACAGTCTTTCCCCCTTCTTCTTTACCCCACTTTTTGATGCTTTGCAATCTGGTTTCTGTCCCCATCACTCAAATGAGACAGCTCTCTCCGAGGCCACCGGTAATCTCTTTGTGGCTAAATTCAGTGGCCTTGTACACTAATGCATTATTGGTAGAGCTGTGAATTAGTCCAGCTATTACGGAAAACAATTTGTAGCCATGTCCAAAAGATACTGAATTGCCTATACCCTTTGAATCAGCAATACCGTTATTAAATCAAAGAAAGAGAAAGTACCTGTGTGGTCAAAAGTACTTACAGCAATACTTTTTGGGCTGCCAAAGTACTAGGAATTTAGGGGATGCCCATCAGTTGGGGAACATCTGAAAAACAAGAGCATGTGAATATAATGGAACATCACTGTGCTGTAAGAAATGAGGAAGAGTTTCAGAGAAGGTTTCAGAGGAACCTGGAAAGACTTGTACAATGTGATGCAGAGGGAAGTGAGCAGAATCACATCAGTTGATTCACACATTTACAACATTATAAAGACAAGCAACTTTGAAAGTCTCTTATAAGAATTATTTTTTTTCTTTTGGGTTTTTTTTTTTTTGGTTAGGCAATGGGGTTAAGTTACTTGCCCAGGGTCACACAGCTAGTACGTGTTATGTGTCTGAGGCCGGATTTGAACTCCTGAATCCAGGGCTGGCGCTCTATCCACTGCGCCACCTAGCTGTCCCCTCTTGTAAGAATTCTGATGCATGCAGTGACCAACCTGGATTCCCAAGGACCAATGATGAAACATTCCCCTCATCTCCCAACAGAAAGGGGATGGACTCAAGATACAGAATGAGGCATCCGTCTTTAGTCTCAGCATTTCAGGAATCTGTTTTGCTTAACTATTCTTATTTGTTGGAAGAATTTTCTTTTCTTTTTTCAACTTAGGGAGGAACTGTGGGATAGGGATAGGGTTGTGAGAGAAAGAAAGGAAGGAAGGAAAAAAGAAAAGAGGCAATGAAACATTGCTTTCAGAATGTACAGAAGAGAAGACAGGCTAGAAGGGATCGCAGAACAGCAGGACAGCTTTGAAAGTTCTATGCTGAATTTATTATACACTTAAAAAGAAAGTCAAGTTGTACATAACGTTTGGAGCTTCACATACAATCATCTTTTTCTCTTCTACTGTGCACATGGAAATGTTTATCTTATTTGGCGTATAAGTTTAGGATTAAAAAAAATGAATAAGAGAATAATCAAACTCAATGACCTTTTCTTAGACCTCATCTTTCTCTGTAGTGTTTTTCATTGTTGACCACTTTCTCCTCTTGGATACTCACCTCTCTGGGGTTTTTGATTTTGCTTGGTTGGGGTCCTCTTCATACCAGTTGGACCGATTCTTCTCTGGTCCCTTTGAAAGTTCATTGTCCGTGTCCCCTCCTCCCCCATTCATGGGTGTACTCCAGGAACTGTCTTCCATATAGCTGCCAAAGTGAGATACAGTCCAAAGGCCCAAGTCTGGCTATGGTCATTCCCCAGACTGAGAAGCCCCAGAGGCTCCCATTGTTTTTAGGATAAAATACAAATTCCACTGTTGGGAGGCTGGGATGCTTCCCATCCTTTCTAGGATGCTCATACATTATCCCACACTCGGTGCCCTAACCAGACGGTTTTCGTAACAGAGCACTTCATTTCCTCCTCAACTTTGCCCCTGTGCTTGGGTGCTCTTTCTCCTCATCTCTGCTTCTTGGAACCCCTAGCTTTCTTCAAATTTCAGCTCAAGTAGCCCCTCCTTCAGGACACCCTTTTTTATTCCCAAAGTCAATAATTCCATCCCTCCCCTCCTCCATCACTGTGTATACCATATCCTATAAAGAGCTTATGTATTTGCTACTATAGGATTGTAGATTTAGAGCTGAAAAGGACCTTAGAAGCCATCAAGTGCAACCCTTTTACAGATAAGGAAACTGAGGCACAGAGCCATTCAATGACTTACTCAGGATCACACTGCTAGAGTGTGTCTGAAGCAGGCATCTTGATGCCAAGTCCCCTGCCCTATCCATGATATCACAATGCCTTTCTAGCACATTGTAGAACATAGGTGGGTTTGGCAGTGGTCCCCAAACCCCTCCTAGTTCTGGCACTCTGTCTCCTAAGATCCCTCCCACCCCCAACATTCTGGGGTCTATGTTCCAGCACTCTGTGCTCTAAGGTCCCCCCCAGCTCTGACATTTTATGTGGTGAGTTTACGTTCTACCTTTTTTTCCCAGCCCTAGTCATCAGGGCTGGGGGGGGGGTTGGCAAAGAAGGGGGCAAAGGGTTGAGCCTGGCAATGGAAAGGATAGTTTGCTGGCACACATGCCCTGCTATTCCCCTGGCCTCCAGTAAACAGGGCTTGGGTCACTGTGACACAGATCAGAGCTCTGCCATTGACCACTGGGAGCTGAAGTACATATACCTACCTTCTGGAAGAGCTAGTCCAGAGTTGAGGGCTGACAGGTGCCTAGGGTTGTGAGCTGGGCCAGGTGCTTGGGTAGGAAGGAGGGAGTCATCAGGGCTGGGGGTGCAGAGAAGGGGCCAAAGGGTTCATCTAGGGCTGAGGGGATGGTGGAGGGCCACCTCAAGGCCATTCTCCTGTGTTCTCTTGAAGTAGTACTCTGGAGGGAGGCTGAGAGCTAGCAGAGATTCCTTCTGAGGGGAACATTTCCCTACTAATAGCATAAGGTTACCTCAGCCAGGTTTCTTCTGTATGCCATGTCCTGATCCTTTGATGGGGCAGAAGACTTCTAGAGAAAGAGCATGCCCTCCCTCCAAGGCACCCCATTCTACTCCAGACTGTTTCTAGTATTTAACAAATCTTCCTTGGGATTGAGCCCAAAATCCCACCTCCAAACCTTTGCTCACTCTTTTCTCTGCCTAGAATTCTGGGTTCTAGAGCCCTCCTTCCAGGTGAAATTTTATGGTCATGTTCAAGAAGACTGCCTCAATGAAGCAAAATCCTAGCCTGAATATTCATGCAACTGTCCAGGCCTCAGTTTCCTCTTCTGTAAAGTAAGGAGGTTGGACTGGGTGACCTTTCTGATGTTCCTTCTAGCTGCAACCTGATGCTTTCAGCCCTTTCAGAGCCTCATTTGTCTCCTCTTTAAAATGGAAATAATCATCTGCTACCCTTACAAGATTATCCTAACGATTAGACATGGACGAGTGCTATCCTTGTTATTTCATTTAAGTTTTGCCCCACTGCATGTCCTAGCCTGACTTGGGAAGTCAGTGACCCTGGAGTTCGAGTGCAGGGCTCATCACCTCCCATGTGGACCGAGCCCCCTGCCTGGTCTATACATCCTCCACTCCCCTGCCAAATCATCTTCCTAAAGCTCATGCCTGACCACGTCACCTTCCTACCTCGCTGGTCTTCTGACACCTCATTGCCCCCAGTGTCCTCTTCCACCCAGGGACACTGGCCTCCTTCTCCAGACTCTGGGCATTTGCCCTGGCTGTGCCCTATGCCTGGAATGCTCTCCCTCCTCATCTTCACCTCCAGCTTCCCTGGCTTCCTCCAGTCTCAGCTAAAATCCCACCTTCTGCAAGAAGTCTCTTCAGGTTCTTCCTTAACGCCTGTGCCTTCCCATCTCCCATTTCCCCTCTCCAGCTTTTGTTTGTACCTAGTGATATACATGCTGTTTGTCCCCTTAAAAGCAAGGACTGTTTTTGCCTTGGTACACACTGTGACTGGAACATAGTAGGTACTTAATAAATGCTTGTTGCCTGACTGACTGAGTGAAGGCTCTCCCTGAGTCATGAAAGCCCTGGGAGGTCCCATCAAGGCTTAACTGTGGTCCTGTGCCTGGATCTGTGTGCTTTGGGCTCCGAAGGATAGCCAGCTAGGTGTGGTTGGTCCTTGGGGGCACGCCTTTTTTCACTTGAGCTGCTCTTGAAGACTGTGAGAAGGGGGTGTGGAGAGGGGGTGGCTGGGAGCTTCCCTGGGGTGGGGCAGGGACCTCAGAGCTAGGAGAAGTCCAGGCTCTAGCCTCTGCCTGAACCTGAATCTTCTCTACAAGTGTCCAGTCAGCTTCTATTTGAGGCCTTCCCAGGATGGGGAGCTCTCACTTTTAGGTTTTCCTGGCCTCCGATTTTAATGGGTCTCTTGTTATCTTCCTCCCCATCACTTCTGGCTCTCCTCTGGAGCCAATCAGAACAAAGGTCCTCCACCTGACAATCCTTCAGATGATGGGAGACTTGATCTCATGCTTCCTAAACATTCTCTACTCCAGCCTGAATCACCCCAGTTCCTTCAATGGACCCTAGGCTGACATGAACCCGAGGTTTGCCCTCTGCACCTCACTGGAGGTGGCTGGCAGCCCAGCTGCCTCTGATCTTCCTCTTCTTTGCATCTCCCCTCCTCTCACCTTCTTTTTGCTCTCCCAGTTCCTCTCCTTCTCTTCCTCCTCCTTTCCTCTTCCTTTTCTCTCTCTTCTCCCCTCCCCTCCTCTTCCCTCCTCTCTTACGCCTCTCACTCTTCTATCTTTTCTCCTCCCCTCCTCTCCTCTCTCTTCTAACCTCCTCCTCCTCTTCGTTCCCCGTCTCTTCTTGATTTCCTCTCCTTTTTTCCCCTTTCCCTCCCTCTCTACCTTTCCTTCCTTTCCTCCCCTACCCTCCTTTCCTTTTCCCTCCTTTCCTTTCCTCTCCCCTCCTCTCTTCTCCCTTAATGTCTCCTTTCCCTCCTCTCCTCAGTCCTCTTCTCTCTCTCCCTTTCCCCTCCTTTTTTCTCTTCCCCCTCTCCTCTAATTTCCCCCCCTCTCCTCACCCTTCCTCCTCCCTCTCTAAAACCCTCTCCCTTACTCCTCTGTCCCCCTTCCCTCCTCTTCTTACCCTCTTTTCCTCCCCTAACCTTCCCTTCCTTTCTCCTGCCTTGACTTCCCTTCTTCCCCTCTTCCTCGCCCTCTTCCTATCCCTCCTCCCTCCCTTTCTCTATTCCCTCTCTCCCTCCTTTCCCCCCCTCCTCTCCTTGCCTCTTCTCCTCTCTTCTCTCCCTATTCTCCTTCCCTCTCTCTTTCCCCCTCCCTCCCTTTCCTCCTTGCCCTACCCCTCTTCCTATTCCTCCTCCCTCCCTCCTCCCTCCCTTTCTCTATTCCCTCTCTCCCTCCTCTCCTCCCCTCTTCTCCTTGCCTTTCCTCCTCTCTTCTCTTCCTCTTCTCTTCCTCTCTCTCTTTTCCCCCTCCCTCCCCTTCTCCCTCTTCTTTTTCCCAGCCCCGAGCCTGGGTGGGTGCCTTGCCTCTCAGGGCCAGCCCTCCAATTAGAGCTGTTGGAAGGAGGGGGTGGGGCTCCCCTTGGGGGCTGCGGAGCAGAGTGGGTGGGTGTCTGTGTGGGTTCACCTCCTCCACCTAGCTTTGTTTCCAACCCCAGTGCTTCCCTGCGAGGCGTGTGGGCTCTCCAGCCTAGCCATGGCCCTGGGGGGTTCGGAGGCTGCTTCCTCTCCTTCTGTCTTTCCCTCAGTCTCCCACTCGAGCTGCCTGCTTCTCCAGCTCCCTCTGAAGCGGTGTCTGAATTGAGAAAATTAGGTAAATACTGAGGGCGGAGTTGACAAATAGATGACTTGGTAATTGAATTTGTTTCCCCCTGGCTTCCCTGGTACAGAGAAGGAGAAATGAGTCCCCAGCAGGCAGGCTGGAGCTGCCTTGCAGGGATTCCATCTAAAGGGCCGGAGAACTGTAGCCCCCACCCCGATTCCCACCCCACCAGGTGTCCAGAGGTGGACTGAGACCCAAAGAGGTCTGCTATTAAATGCGAGCTACTGCCATGATGAAGGTGGCACATGCCCGCATGCCTTCCCTCCTTCCCCACTCGATGCAGTTCTAGTCTCTTCTTTCTCTTCTGGCTGCCCCAACTCACCCCCTCCCCATCCTGAGCTCATCCAGGGCTTTGCTCTGGCTTGGCTGTTAGCTAACCTCTAGGAAGGAGTGAGTTTGTCCCTGTGTTCACCACTGCCCTTCCCAGCAAAGGGAGATGCCTTGGAAAGAACCCTGAATTTGGAGTCACGGGCCCTGGGTTTGAATCTGAACATTGTCTCTGTGACCTTGGCCAAGTCCCTGAGTCACTTGGATGACCTTGGAGGTTCCTACTAGCTCTTGCTCTGTGGTCTAGACCTCAGTTTTCTCATCTATGAAATAAGGAGTTTAATCCTCCTCTTGCCCTAAAATCCTGTGATCTCCCCTCTTTCCAACATCTTCAGTCCGATTCCAAGACCTTTTCTCAGAGAATGGTCAGCTAATCTCTATGAAGTAGGGAGGTGATCTTTTCCATAAGCTGAGACCTCCCCCAGGAGGATTTGAATTTTCATGAGACCATAGAAGACTGAGAGAAGGATCATGGGATTTAGAGCAGGAAGGGGCCTCTGGGAGTCTTCACCTTAATTATGTCCTGGACCCCTTTTCAGAACGATGTTTCAACATATATAAAATAAAATACACCATATTACAAAAGAAGCCAATTATACTGAAATGAAAATATTTTTTTAAAAGCCTCAGGTTAAGACCATCTACTGGACACTTAAGGTTGAGGAAAACAAGGCCAGTGAGGGGACGGGCCTTTCCCAGGTCACATAGGTTGTAAGTGGAAGAGCAGAATCAGATCTCATTTAAGATCCAAGATACTTTCCATAATACCGGGACACTTTCAAGACCAAAAAGAATTCATGTCTAGATGTAAAATTTCATCTACTTAGTGGTATGTGTACGTGGAGTGGGGGGCTCCTTACTTACTACCCATGTGACCTTGGACAAATTAGTCATTCTTTCTGTGCCTCAGTTTCCCCCTCTGTATAATGAAGGGGTTAAACTGAATAATCTTTAAGATCTCTTCAATGATAGCCTTCTAGGAAGTCTGCTCCTTAGTGGAGGACTGCCAGCTCTTAGGGGAGAGGGAAATTGTGAATCTACCAGGAAGGGAGGGAGAACCTTATTTATTTGGACAAATAGATACCTGATAAATAAGTAAATAAATACCTGATTTCTCTTGTGAGAGAAAACATCTACAACCATCACCTGGAATGCCAACTCTGCCGACTCTTCAGAATCTTTGTGCAAGTCACCAATACATGAATTGAGAATACCCTCAAAGAAGCCATTAATAGTATGCAACTGGGCCATCATAATCACTATTCAGCAATGGACCACAGCTAAGCTATTCCTCAACTGACTGCAAATAAATGTAGAGAAAATAAAATACACTGTACCTACTGTTTGTAGATTATGAGAAAGCATTTGATTGGTTGGGAAAGTGCCCCTTTAAGGCCCCCTTCCAAGAAGGTACTTCCCGTCCATGGTTCAAAGTTAATCAGATTTCCTTGGAAGAGATAATGACAGAAATAATCTGAATCAATGAGCTTCAGATGATAAACTCAGATGAGGCAGAAAACTGGGGGATGTGTGCTAGCCAAAGGCATGTGACCCTGTGATCAAGGAGATCTGCCACAGTCTGCATTGAAAAGGAACTCTCTGTGGATGGGGTTCCTTTCCGCAGATGACACGGTGCTGATTACACTAAGCCCTAGAAGAAATCGGTCACCTTTTAAAAGAATTTGGCCTGACCACCCACACAGGAAAGACCAAATGGATGAAGAATGTCTATCACTCAGATTATGCAACTCATGTGAATGGGCAGCCCATAGAGTTCATCCTTCAGTATGTAGATCTGACCTATACATACTGTATATACATATTGTACTATGCTAACACGTTACAAGAGGCCTAGAATTGAATGGGAGGAGGAGAATGGACTGGATTTCTTTAAGGAAACTGCAAACTCTTTTAAAGATCTCAGACTTCCCATGGAAACAAAGGCCTATCTTTAACAACCAGCATTCTACCAGGGTGGATAGATGGAAGAGAGAAATAGAGTACAACAGTCCATGAAAAATAGAAAAGTCAATATGATACAAAAGGCAATGGAGAAGCATATGGCGGGTATGAGCAGATTATAACATGTAGCTAATGAGAATCTTCAAAGAAGTAAAAATGTCATTAGAGAAATGTATGGTAGGAAGAGAAGATGGGGTGGTTGTGTGGCAAGAATGAGCTATGACAGATGGACAGCCTAAGCACTCCATTGATGTAGAAATGTTAGGAGAAAAAAGAGGCAGGCCTCTTGCACATTTGGTAGACCCCATTGGAGGCTGTAAATGAGGACATAGACAAGGGTCACACAGGATGAGAGGACTTGGATGGTTGGTGATCTAGAATGTGGGAGGGAATGCCCACATCAATGCCACCACCACCATCATCCAGACCTGGGCTTCATTGCTATAGGGAATGTCCAGTGTGGAAATTTCCTCTACCAACACAGCTTTGCAATTCATAGAGAGTTACTTGGAGCACTGAGAGAGAGGCTGTGTAACTTGCTCAGGGTCTCATAGCCAGGGTGCGTCAGACCTTGGACACAGTACTTGGACCCAGATCTTCCTGACTCTGACCATTATTTCATGCTACCTCTCATCATAATCATAATCATTTTCACACCATCACAATCATCTTATTGGTGGGAGCTGTTATCATTATTATGACTATTGGTTTGAGGTGAGTCATCCAAGAGTGAATTTGGTGCTTTGGTTCTACCTCACTCTAGTGAGGTATGGACCATTTGTTGATGACACTGTTGAAGAGATTCTTGGCCAGGGATGGATTAGGCTACATAGCTATGGAGTCCCTTCCAACTCTGAGGTTCTATGATGCTGTGCATTGATGAAACATGGGCACCGGACAGTTGATACTTAATAAATGATCTCACTGGGTGGTAGAGTTGGGCTCAGTAGAAGGAATAATCTTTTAATAATTAGAGTTGTCCTACAATGTGATAGACTTCCTTGGAAGATAGTGACCTCCCTGTTCCTGGAGGTATTCAAGGTGAGACTTGAAGGTCATTTGTTGGAAGTCATTTGCTGGGGAGTCTTGCTTCCAGTAGCGGGTTTCACTAGATGAACTATGTGACCTTGAATAAATTACTTGAACACCATCACCTGTTTCCATTCTGCTACAATGAGGGATCATAGGATAGGATCAGAGGCATTGATTAGCATTGGAAATGACCTTGGAGATCATTGAATTTCAACCTCTTCTTTTCTAGATGAGGACTAGAGTGATTAGGCAACTTGCTCAAAGTAACATAGGTAGTAAATAGCTGAGCCAGGATTTGCACCCAGGTCTTCTGACTCCAAATCTAATTCTTTTGCCATTATAAGAGTTTGGTGTCTATGTGCTCTATGTTCTGTGGTCCTGAGGGACCTCTGAGCTCCCTGACAGCTCTGAGATTCTGGGATGCTATGGATGAATTGAGTTACAATGGAGATGTGCAGACCTGTGTTAGGACACAAGGAGAGCCCAACCTAGTGTCCATTCAATCATAGAGATGCACCATGGACTTGGTTGGATAGTTAGAGACTTTTGAGAGAGGCAGTGTGGCACGGTGGGTGTCCTAGGCTCAAGTTTGGATACTTACTGGCTGTGTGGCCCTGGGCAAGTCACTTTCCCAGTTTAAGTCTGTTTGCTCATCTGTAAAATGGGGGCAGTGATAGCACATTCCCCACCTCCCGCAGAGTAATGGTAAAGAGCCATGGAGACATATGCAATGTACCTTTTCTTTTCTTCTCACCTTCAAGGTTGATGACATCATTGCTTAGAGAGCCCAGCCCACTGTTACTATAGCCATGACCACTCATGAGGGTGAGGGCCCAGCTCCTTCTCCAGGCCCCTGTCAGCTCAAGGCTTCCTCCTTCAGCCCCAGCAGGCCAGGTGCTGCTGGGGCTCCGCTAGTGCTGGTGACTCCCCAGCCGGGTGATTTATTAGGCTAATGTTCTCGCACATTTTTTACTCTTTCCTAATGACTCTTTTCCACCAGGGGATGTCTGGGAAATGCTTCTTACTGCTGCTCATTGGGGAGGGCCAGGAGGCATGCTGGGAGGTTCCCCAGGCTGGGGAGATGGTGGCCTTTCTCTCTCTCTCTCTCTCTCTCTCTCCCTCTGTTTTTCTTTCCTTCCCTCTTCCCCCCTCCCTCCCTTTCAGACAGGGCCAGAACCTAGGGTGGGTGGGAGCTGGTGCCTAACGGGAAGGGGCTGGAGGGAGGTCAGCCCCAGTTGAGCAGGAAATAGGAAAGCCCCAGGCAGGCCCCATATGGTCCTGTTTAACCACCATCCCCTTCTGGGTGATGGGTGGGAGGGAAAGAAGCAAAGCAAGATGACGGACACAGAATGACCTAATTGCATGCTTCCTGAGTCAGGCCTAGAAGAGAGGCTCCTGGGGAGGAAGAGACAGCTTTCAGGTTGGGAGGGTGGGGGTGGAAGGAGACTGACTCCAGCCCTGGTGGAGGAGCAGAGAAGATGAAGCCTTTGCCTGACTCCTTCCCTGACTGTTCCCCCAAATCCCCAGTGGCCTGAAAAGAGGGGGCGGGTGGGGATTGTATCACAGGTGCCCCTCCCCTCCCCCTCTAAACATCTGGATGCTCTTAGACAGACAGGTTGGGGGTCCCATCCTCCCCCCTCCCCAGCTCTCCCCAGAGAGAACAGGCTGCCATTCCCATGGCTGCAAGAGGGGAGAGGAAGTCCAGGGGAGCAGAAAGAGCATTGAACTTGGGTCTGGACCTGACATGGTCTACCTGTGGGACTCTGGGGAAGGCACTGGGACTCAGTTTCCCCAGCAGTAAAATGAAGGAGGCAGAGCAAAAAAGGTTCTGGGACTCCTCCAGAGCCCACCTTCTGTGAAGTTCAGGGCATCGCTGTAGGGCTGAAGAGCTAGCAGCATGGAGGGTGGGGGGTAGAAGGGACCCCAGCCTGGCCTGGGGAGCCAGGACACCTGGGCTTAGTTCTGGCTCTGGCATTGAAGGACTTGGCTATATGACCTTAGGTAAGTCACTTCCCTTGTCTAGGCCTTGGCTTCCCCATCTTTAAACTGAAGAGGTTGGCCTGGGGGATCCCTAGGGTCTCAACCAGCATTCAAGTTAACTGCTGGCCTTTGTCCCAGGCCTTGCCTCTTTTCCTAGCCTAGAAGCTATTGGAAGACAGCGCCTTTGTCTAGTTAAGGTACTCAGGTTTGCAGGAGATGACGGATTCCAGTGGGAGAAGAAGCCAGTGTAGACAGACACTTGTGTTTACCTGCCTGAGGCTGGGCCCCTTCCAGGAGCTGAGAAGCTCTCCCTTGTCTTCCTCTCCCTTCTGAGATCACCTTCCATCTCCTCAGCCTGAACCTGTCATTAGAATGGAAACTCCCTAGGGGCAGCTAGGTGGCACAGTGGATAGAGTGCTGGCCTTGGAGTCAGGAGGACCTGAGTTCAAATTTGACCTCAGACACATAACACTTACTAGCCTAGCTGTGTGACCCTGGGCAAGTCACTTAACCCCATTGCCTAGCCAAAAAACGAGAAAAAAAACAAAACAAAACCAGCAAGAATGGAACCTCCCTGAGGACAGGCACTGTTTTTATTCTTTGTATTTCCACCGCTGTCCCAGTGCCTGGCTATCTGGTAGCTTGGGGAGGAAGGCAACCTCAAGTCTGTGCCCCGTGAAGGGCGAGTTGTGTTGTTTTGATGTCTCTGGAGGGCTTGGCACACCCTGAGGAGGCCTGGCGGCCCAAGGCGACAGCCACTTCACTCAATGGTGGTTTCTCCATAGTGTTGGAGGATTTTGTACATTTGGAAAGTTCATCTTTCCTAGCTGGGTAAGAATTCTTTTTTTTTCTTTAGACAATTGGAGTTAAGTGACTTGCCCAGGGTCACACAGCTACTAAGTGTCAAGTGTTTGGTCTGAGGCTGGATTTGAACTCAGGTCCTCCTGACTTCAGGGCCAGTGCTCTATCCACCTCGCTGCCCCTTGGGTAAGAATTCTAACACTGGTCTAGGGCACTGTGGCTTTAAGATCGGGTCAGGCAGACACAGTCCTGGGTGTGTTTTTAATCCCTCTCCCACATGGCTTCCTAAGCCTTTGGCCCCCAATCCTCTCAATAGGTAGGAGGCCTATGGGGCCTCTAATGCAGTGGGAAGGACATTGAGGTTCAGGTCACAGACAGGCCAGGGGCCTTATGCCTTTGCGACCTTTGGCAATCCATCAGCTTTTATTAAACACCTACTATGTGCCAGGCACTGCTCTGAGTGCTGGGGCTTCAAGACGGAAGTGGCCCTTCTCTCTGTTCTTCTGTATAAGGAAGTGGCTGGACTGGCCAGTCCCTGAGGCACCTTCCCCTGTAGATCTAAGAAGTGAGGGTGGTTAGCCTGGAAAAGGGAAGACTCAAGGGGCAGCACAGTAGCTGTCTGAGAATCTGAAGGGGGATGGAGAGAAGGGAATAAGCTTTGTATAGCACCTACTATGTGCCGAGCCTGGTGCTGAGGTTGTTTTGATCCTCATGCCAACCCTGGGCTGGGAGGCGAGGTATAGGTGCTATTATTATCCCCATTTGACAGTTGAGGAAATTGAGGCAAACCTGACTTGCTCAAGGTCACACGGCTAGTAAGTATTTAAGGCCTGATTTGAATTCTGGTCCCACAGGGCAGGATTAGGAGCAATGTGGTCAATTAAGGGTAATTTGGTGTTAGAAAAAACTTCCTAACAATTCAAAGTCCCCATAAATGGAATGGGCTGCCTTGAGAAGTTAGGAGTTCTCTGTCGCTGGAGATGTTCAAGGAAAGACTGGGTGACCCTTGGTTGGGGAGGTCTTAAAGAGGATGCCTTTTCAGCTCTTGGTTACACTAGAGCCCTAGGGCATTTCCCACTCTGTGGTGAAGTCTGTGATTCTCTTTGCCTCTGTTTCTCTCTCTCATTCTTTTCCTCTCATTCCTGTCTCTTTTTCTC